>NC_052246.1:2191243-3438031 GCF_013401445.1 Tripterygium wilfordii
AATAAATAAATAAGTAGAGGCTTCCAACTGAACTGACTTTATGGCCTTGCTGCCCGCTGCTAGCAAAAGCTAAGCATGCTGAGAAAGGTTGCTTCTGTTTGCCTCTCTGTGAAACAGTTCACCAGTAGCGGAAGAGAGGATTACTGTACATGTAGGAGTCTTCCTGTTCTTACATAAGCTGAAGGATCTGACATTTAAGCCAATCCATGTGTGTTCCTGTCTCTGCGCATATCTTTTATGATTTCTTCTTAGCTGCTATTAGGTCCAGGGCTGGGCTGGGCTGTACCAAAACTTCTCCTTGAATATATGTTAATTTTTCAGGGTGGTATACAAAATTACAAATAATTTCAATTAGGTGGGGGTGGGAATTCAGCCGTCGAATGTTTCCTTGCATTTAAGTGAAATATGTATTGTGCTTTATTAGCAAGGACATACCAGAGTATCACAGTCCAGTGGTGAAGCACGACATAAATTTGATTTGATGCATTGTCTTGCTGTAGATGTTTATGAGAGGCTTATACAGAAGGGGAAGAAACCTGGTTTCTTTCAGTTGCTGGCTACACAGACTGTTAGTGCTGTCTGGCATGTGAGTATGATGTGATCTCCATCCTCTCCTTGGTTCTGTTATCTATTGCCAATTGTAGATCCTAATCAATTGCTCATTAAATAATTGCTCAACATTTAAGATTCTGTTGAATATAGAATTGATAGAAGCATAGAACTTCTGCTTGTGGGTTTTGTGTGTACATGTTTGTTTCCATCTCTCCATGAAATTGTGGCTTACATCAACATTTTTGATGACCTATCCCGGGTAACAGGATATCATAATGGTTATTCCATTGTTCTTCCACCTTGATGTTGTTTGTTTGAGCAAGTATGATTTTCTAGATTGATGTTCTTGTATGTTTCCTGAATTTGAATTTCTTCTGTTGTTATAGCCTTATAGGTAACGGAAGTCATTTGATGTCCCTCCCTTTAGTTATTTGTTTCAGTTGCATTTCTAGCCATTGTATTAGCGGGCTGTCAATCATATATTCGGTGATGCCTGCTATTGACTATCGTATAACCTTACTGACAATATCAAAATGTTTATTGCATTGTTCTTTCACCTTTATATCATTTGTTTGAGCAAGTATGTTTTTGTAGGTGTATGTTCTTGTATGTCTCCACGTGTCTGCATTTCTGTTGTTATTGGTAACTGAAGACATTTGATGTCGCTTCAGTTATCTGTTTCAGTTGCGTTTCTAGCCATTTGCATTATATCTGGCTGTCAATCTTATATTCCATAATGCTTGCTTCTGTCTTTCATATAACATATTGACTTGTGCATTAAGGTTAATTATCTTCTTCTTTTTTATCATTATTGTGCTGCTTATTAGTGTTATATTTGTATTGCATCTCTTTTCTGGCAACCCTTGATTAGTAAATGCTACTCTATATTAACGCAACGTAAAACTTTGCTTTAAAGAAACCTTTCGTTTGGATCATGATTTTGTTTGTGGTATTCTACTATTCTTGCTGTTTATGTTAGAAATATGCCCCTTACAATCGTAAAGAATGTACCTGGCCTAAATCATTAGGAGGGAAAAAAATCCTACTTTTATTATTATTACTTTAAATTGTTGACTTATATATTGGATTAATTTATCTTGGGAGTGTGGATACCTTTTTCTCTTGTTTCTGGTTTAAACTTCTCCTTTAGTTAAATGTTTTTCTTTCTGGTCAAACTGCAGGGACTATATCCTGGATACATGATATTCTTTGTTCAGTCAGCATTGATGATTGCAGGTTCAAGAGGTATGGATCAGGCCTCCTGTTCTTATAGTTCTTAATATGGTCCGTTAACCCATTTCATTTTTCATTTTCTATATGGCAGTGATTTATAGATGGCAGCAAGCTGTTCCTCCGAATATGGCTCTGGTTAAGAAAATATTGGTGTTTGTGAATTTCGCTTACACGGTTTTAGTTCTCAACTATTCTTGCATTGGTTTCATGGTTAGTCTCTCTCTCTCTCTTGGAAGTAAACTTTATTAGAAGCTAATATTCAACAGTACTTGAGCCATTAATGTTTCTCTTCTTGTGTTGCACAGGTGTTAAGCTTTCATGAAACTCTAGCTTCATACAAAAGTGTATATTATGTAGGAACTATTGTTCCTATAATACTGATAATCCTGGGCAACATAATCAAACCCGCTAAGCCTGCCAGATCTAAAGCGCGGAAGGAACAATGAGGCGGAAAAGATGGTTACATTCCTGTTGAAGTACTGGGAATTAATGGGACTGGGAGAGTGGCTGAGAATTCTTCCTCTCCAAAGTCTAATTGAATCCTAAGCTTTGGCTTTCCATTGTTTCAATTAAGAACCCTATTTGGTATGATGCAGTTGCACTATACTGTCCTAAAGTTCTGTTTTTAATTGTTATTGATTGACACGATCTGTTCAATTGTAAGGGAAAGAACATTGAAGAAGAGGAAGCATGCGGAATCTGTTTCTGTCCATTGCAATACAAGTTATCCTGTCATTGATGGCAATTTTGCTTCTCTGTCTCCTCTTTTCACTGAACTAACTTCAATTCCATAAACATAACGATTTCTTCATTTTCCTTCCCTTTCATTTTTTCTCGTTGATAGGTTCCACAAACATGCATAGTATTAATGCAAAGAGAAAAACAAAGAGAAAGAGGTGCCTTTCTCCAATTAACACTAACTTCTTCCTCTCTTTTTTTCAAACATGGAACCCGCCCAACTGCACATTGGACAATTGACTATTAAATCTCGTGTCACGTGGAAAATCTCATAATCTCTATGTACCAGTTGAGACCTAGAGTGATGATCGGTACGAGAAAATAACGCACGGTGACATTCGCATACGCTGGGTTGAACAAAAGTTCATCTCATAACGTGTGCTGAACAAAGGTCCATCTCATAAATTGTGATGATAGAAACGTTAAATGAGACTTGAATTCACGACATTCTATTTGCGCTAAAAGTTACCATGTCATGACTCGTTATTCAATTAATACCAACGCGAGGGCAACGCATAGTATACACACCAGTATTGCCTATTTTGGACTTGGGTGGGTTCTTATTGTACTTGAATTGTTCTTCTCAATTTCCTTAATATAGTCACAAAACTTGGTCAACTTTGACCTTGCTCACTATACTAATAACTGGAAGACAACCGAGTACAGTTTCATCCTCACTCCAATCTCCTGACACACATCACACCAAAAAAAAAAGGCACGTGTTATATTATCAACGTTTGAGGAATGAGGATGAATAGAGACCACACGTGGTAAACACATCATCCAGACAACACAAAAGGCGATGGATGGTCAAATGTGTCAAACACCCTAAAAGCATAATAAATTACAAGTTTAAAGTTTTGTTTGTTCCTGCCGTCTTCCTTCAGCCAGCAGGCACTTCATGGTTCACTCCGTGTACGCACTCTCACCAATTTCTATATATATATCTCACACAGACTCTATTACCGAAACACCAACAAAACTCAAAAACATGAATATGATCAAGATAAACAAATTGTCTGATCCTTGTCCGTTCACCTCCAGCGAAAAGTCCGAGTCATCAGCCTCCGACGACGCCAGCTCATCTCAACGAACATCTCACTCCGACGAGGAGTTTCAGTTAGCGAACCGTCGACCCAAGAAGCGAGCGGGGAGAAGAGTGTTCAAGGAGACACGTCATCCGACATATAGAGGCGTACGTAGGAGGAACAACAAGTGGGTGTGCGAACTGCGCGAGCCCAACAAGAAGTCACGGTTATGGCTCGGCACGTACCCCACACCCGAAATGGCCGCACGTGCACACGATGTGGCTGCATTGGCGTTCAGAGGGAAGCGCGCTTGCCTTAATTTTCCCGACTCGGCTTGGAGATTGCCTGTTCCGGCTACGATGGATGGCAAGGACATTATACGGGCTGCGACTGAGGCGGCGGAGATGTTTAGGCCTCGAGAAGAAGTCGAAGAGATTGTTGATGTTTGTGATGATGATAGTGAGGATGTTGCAAAGGAGGTAATAATATTGACATTGGATAGTAAAAGTGAAGAGAATGGGTCGACGTACATAGATGAAGAGGCCATTTTTGACATGCCTCGGTTGCTTGTGGATATGGCTCAAGGTTTGATACTTTCTCCTCCTACAATTGTTGGGGATGGTATGGAATATTGGGACGAAGAGGGAGATGATATTGGTTTGCCATTGTGGACGTTTTCTTCTTAATTGATATGCTGTCCTAGATCGATAGCTAGTCTAACATTTTGTAAAAACTAAATCCCGTTTTAGAGTTGGATAGATTATCAGAGAAATTAGGACCTGTGTTGACCATGATAATAGGTCCAATGATTCATACTATTCTTTAGCGGAACCAACATTGGGAACTTGAATTACTTCAAATGAAGACATATATATAGTTCTGTACTTTGGTTTTCCAGTTAAAGTAGTGTTATAGAAAGAAAACACGTTGACTGAGAGTTTAATTGGTGAATTTTTTTTATAGGCTTGGGAGGTTTCGAGTTGGATTTCTACTAAGAGTAATATCTTTGTGGTCATAAGTTGGGCTTGACTCTGTTGTCACGTGAGAAATTTTTGTACGCGTGGAACGGACGGTTCGAGTTTAGGATATATATATATAGTAAGGAGTGAGGACATTAATTGAGAGGAACAATTCAAGAGCAATGGTAGATACGTAGGACCCTCCGGCAACTAGTATGTGTCTGCTCTGTGTTGCACTCGCGTGGACTGATATGAAGCCTTTTGCTTTTGTTATTTTTATTCATACATAAGTGCATGATTGCCTTTTTCAGATTTCGAATTATTATATGATTAATTAATTCCGGTTATCTCGATCACACTCTTTAATTGAAGGATGACTGCATATTAATTATTTATGATTGGATGAATTTTGTGAGAGTTAATCCATGCAAGTCTGGACCACTAATACTATCATGTAACAGTACTGTCGATAACACCAAAGCTTGGGACATTTAGATTTGGAAATGTGTAAAAATGTAGTATATAATGTCATGTTGTTTCCACTTCAGTTTGCGAGCTTGTAATCATAATGATTAATTCGCACTTATATTAAGGCACTTACTTGCGCGTGCTTCATCTATCCGAGTTTTTGTCTCAATTATCCAAATGTTAAGATGAACGTACACAATTTCATATGAATTACGTGAGAACACGATTTTCACATAGATAATGTGTATCCCACTTTCATTCCCTATATGATATCAGTTGCAGATCAACGGAGCACTAGCGGCTCTTCCGCCAAGACAGTCTTGGCACGCAGTGTTGTGCGTCTCCAAATGGAGTATAAAAAACAACACGCACACGTGGTTACGGCCGTGAAGATTGGCTGGCTGCTCTCTGCATACTGCATGCAAAAGCTTTTTCATATTAATTTTCGCCAATGGTCAACCGCGAGTCTCATACTCCTCCAAATCTTCATAAATTTTCATCTCCCATTCAAAATTTTCAAATCTCTGCCATTTATTAAATAAATAACCACAAAAAAACACTTGCAATAAATACACAGCATTTGTTTAATAAAAGTTTCAAATCACAAAAACTACACACCAGCATAGCTTCAAACCAACTAATAAAATGACCAAAGCACTCTACATTCAGAATTTACACAAAAGAAGCATCCAAGCTTCTACCTCTCTTCAACTCACTGACTCTCTCCTAAAACCACATGACCAGAAGGCTTTGAGATCTTCAAAGATGAACCCACCTCCTACTTTCTTACTACTTCACACTTTCCTCCTATAAATTCCTCACTCTCTCTGTCCCTGTAATTTGTCTCAATTTTGTAGTCTCTATTTATCTCTTTTTCATCTGCATTCACTGAGTCTCTTCACTCTCTTGTCACATTCGGCTTTTATTTTCAAAACAAAGTTAATGGCTTCAATCCTTGGTTCTAATAATCAAAAGCTACAGAAAACATTAACCATTGATCGAAGGCCCTTGATGCTCAAAGATTACCTTGCTGATAATCTCAGTTTTTGTTCATCGAGCGGCTTCAAATCGTTTCCGCGGCAACAATGCTGCACAACCGTCCGGTTTCTTCTCGAATTGGATCTTAAATCCAGAAAGCCAAACAAGAACAACCAGGTAGAGGTACTAGCCAAAAGATGTCGATCGAGAGCGGCAGCTCTAACTGCAACGACGGTCTCTGTTCTGCATAGAGCTTCAGAGGCGGTGATTAAGGCGGTCAAGCTTCTACCTTTTCCTACAATTCGGTCTTCTACTCCGCCTTCACCGTCTGTACAAAATAAGCGAAAGAAAGGAGTACTCCTACTACCCCAGAGCCTCTCGCGGAAGCGGTGGAAGAGAAGTTTCCGGAGGAAATCCGACAATGAAGGACACGAGAAGGTTCAGATGTTGAAATTTTCCCGTGAATTTCTCGAAGAACAAGAAAATCAGTGGGAAAACAAGAGCAATCACTTCAACTCCACCTCCTCCTCCTCCACCACCGCAACCACAGCGACGACGGTAACCAGTAGCAGGAATTCAACGAGTACAAGGAGTGACAGTAACAATAATAGCTGGACCGAGGGTGAATTCACCGCGAATAGTGAAAAATCGGATATAAGCAGCCAAAACGACCCCGTAGCTGGTAAAAAGGATTTACCAGCAAAGGAGGTCAGCAACGTAGTTGGCGTAACAGTCGGTGAAGACTCCATAAAGGTGAGCTTAAATTTAATTAATTAATCAATCAATGCTTCTGCGTTTTTTAAAATTATCATTATTTACGAATTACGATGCTGTCTGTTGTTGGTTCGCGAGAGTGCCGGGCTCTGGTATAGAAAAACTACACCAGAGTCTGCTGTAGATAAATTAGGAACCCAACAAAAATTTGAAAAATTATATGTGTATTTTGATCGGCTTGCGATGCATCTTTATATTGGTTTTGCTATTACACAATTATCATTCACTATAACAAATTACTCTTGTAGTCGCGGTCAAAACTGCGGCCATTTGAACAAAAAATATGCAAATATACCTACGGTTACAAACCGCGGGGAGAGGCATCACAAAGATAATACCTACTCCCGTGGATGGGTTCAACCGGGAGCCATAAAATGCGACTGTGAATCTAAGATAACCGCGACTATTTGCTTGCTTACATGGACAAGTTAATAAATTGAACATGCGTTGATATGACAGGAGTGGCCGAACGAGGAGAAAGAGCAATTCAGTCCAGTGTCGGTGTTGGACTGTCCATTTGAAGATGATCAAGACATTATCAGCTCTCCTTTCCACTGCAGTCTTGCCCGCATGGAAGGTATCTCCTCTCTATCTCTGTTACAATCATGTATGGGACAAACAAACATTTCTACTACCTATAATTTCGTTAGTTTCTGATACATTAATGAGATTGACCCAGGCTTAAACAGATAATTACTTGGGTGTCGACAAATATTTACAAGCTAGCTGGATTATCATTCTGTTCTTATTAATTATAAAATTGTGCTGTTGGACCCTGACATGTTAGGACTCATAAACTGATCACTAATGCTGAATTAATTATTTGATGAGCAGGAAGAAAGCAGAAGCTTATGCAAAAGATCAGACGCTTTGAGAGTCTCGCTGAATTGGAGCCAGTGGATTTGGCAAAACGAATTGCATTGTCAGAGATGGATGATCTTGAATCACTTAAGTCACCTGCATCGCCTTCTACCAATAGCAAGGAGGAGGAGGAGGAGAAGGAAAATGGTGGAGAAAATGAAACAGAATCAAGACGTGATGAGCTACTTAGGCAGCTCAAATCAACAATTCCATCAAATACCCTCCTTGCATCCAATAAGGCAGATAATCTACTGTTAAACTTCTTCACAGAGAAAACAGAGGAAAATAAAACATGCTGTAAGTATGAATTGTTGAAGGAAGCAGAGGATTGGGTGAATGGACACCAAGAATTGTTTTTGGTATGGGGATGGGAAGTGAAGGATGGTAGGAAATTGTATCTCAAAGACATGGAGAAGAATGGAGGGTGGAGGAATTTGGAGGAAGAAAAACAAGAGGTGGGTTTAGAGCTGGAGCAAGAGATCTTTTCAACTTTAGTGATTGAATTGTTTTCCACCTTAGAGGCTAGCACTTGAGGTTTGCTTTGTAGTTCTGTCATCTTTTCACTTTACCCCAGTGAAAAGATGAGGGAATTTTTGAAAATCTTAGTGAGTAGTTGAGGCTCTTCTTTTCAGTTAGTCTTGTTTTTAATCTTTTGTTGTCTCCAGAGACTAGACATCTAAGAGTGGGTTTTAGCAAAAAAGATACACGTCCCAATAATTGGGATTCTAATTGCTAAGGTGTATGGTGTTTTAGCAACTTCGCATTGGGATGTGAACCAGAGCATGTTCTGTCCAGTAATCTGTTTAAAGCGAAACTTATGAGGGGGAGCTAAAATGAATAATATATATTGCAAGATCATTAAACTTACCAACTGTACAGACTACAGAGGATTGTTGTCTTCACTTCCCAGTTCCCAGTAGTGGTGACATGAACTAAAAACGATTGGAAGCTGAGACGTTCATGAGATTTGTAAATGGGCCAGGCGGTCACAAATGGGCCTACAGTGGTTCAAGTAACAAGAACCTGGGAATTCTTGTCGGGCGGAAGTATTGGGCTAGAGCCGGGGGCCTCCTTCATCCACTAGAGAGACCACCCCTTTCACACCGCTTGACACGTGGCACGAAACTATAAACGAAGTCCAAATCGATGGACTCACCAGCTCTCGAGCAGCCACCGGTAGGCGGTAGTCCAAAAAGTCCACAGTCTAAGCTGTTTCAAATTCTCATCAGACTCCGCGAGCCACGACCTAAAGTTGGACGAGTCTTGCGCGTTAAAAGGTCATCATTATTCTTTTCTTGAAAATAGCTGGATTTTATATTTAAAGAATATTCTTAAAATGCTATTGATATTTGAGATGCCAGGTTTTCATATAAAGTAAAGCATCTATATTTCCATATAAATATTTATTCATTAAGAAAATATTATAATTTCTTATGTTACTTGCAATATACTTAAGTGTGAGAAGTGAGAACTTGATGTTCGCGAGAAATCAAATTCTAGCCTAGTTTATTAGAATAATATATTTCTCTCTAGGAAGTTGTGGGTTTAATTCCTATTGTATCTGTACATAATCGAACTACCATGTGTTTGTCAATGCAAAATAGCATTCACTTGAAAACCTAACTCTAACTTTAAATTATTATTTTAATTCCAAATTTTACTCTTAAGTCTTAACCAACCAAATGGTATTTTTTTTTTAATACTGGAAAATAGATGGCATACCTAATTCCTGGTTGTCCAGTGTATATATATGTATCAAAATATATATGTTGAATAATTCAATTCATGCTTAAGTTGACTAGGGCATTGATGAACCAACTCACACTAAAAATATGTTTTTTTTCCCCTAGTGGTATAAAAGAATCACATTTGAACTAAATATGGTATTAATCGATCCTAAAATCAATTAATATTTCATACCAAGTTAGGTTATTGAGACAAATTCAATCGTATAAATAAAAAATAATTCAATTGTATAAATAATCATATATCGGATAGGAATACTATATCGGTAATATTTATTGTACATATACATGGATTAATGCTATCTCCATTAAAGTATATGAATATGGATTAATTAGGGAAAAAAAACATTATTTTTGATTTT
Organism: Tripterygium wilfordii; assembly: GCF_013401445.1. Lineage (NCBI taxonomy): Eukaryota > Viridiplantae > Streptophyta > Magnoliopsida > Celastrales > Celastraceae > Tripterygium > Tripterygium wilfordii. The sequence continues at coordinate 2,200,942 of NC_052246.1, forward strand.
ATGGTTTAGATATCCAAATCCACTAGATTTGAATTCCAAGATAATTACAGAATAATACGGGTCGAATCAGATGTGGTGGTGGTGGAGGTATGAATCGGGTCGGGTTCAAGCTTGATCCATTTACGGGCCCTTGGCCCTGCGTATTTAAATTATTTTCCTATTTTTCGCGATAAGTCATTTAACGCTATTTATCGAAACCCCGCGCAATGCGTGTCGCGATTGGTGTAAGGCCGGAGAGCGGAGAGTCCATTCCTTCTTTAAAAACCTCTCTACGTTGTTTCCAAGAGCCAACAAGAGTCTCTCCGGCTCTAATCACTCTCTCTTTGTAGAATAATAATCTTAAAAGACTTTTCGTCTTTCTCCTACCAGACTTTTCTTCGTGATGCAACGAACGAACCCTTCTTTTTTTTATATTTTTTTTCCTTTTATTGCACCGCTACAGCAAGCAATCGTTTTGGGTCTGTTAAATAGACCTTTTCGCAGGCTCCAGCTTTACACCAGTTGTCGTTTTTGGGTTCTTTGTTTTTGAATGATTTTGGTTTTAATCCGACGGTGAGGATTTTGATCGGAGGAGATGTCGAAGGGTGAGGATCAAGCTCGGTCTCTCTTCGGGATTTCTCTATCCAATCGACCCAGATGGCAGCAGTTCTTGATTTGCTCTTCTGGCTTCTTTTTCGGTTATCTCGTCAATGGCATATGCGAGGTCTGGTTTTCCTTTCATTTTTTATTTCAATTCTGGGTTTTTATGGTTGGTTTTATCGATATTATTTTCCTTAAAAATCAACATTTTTCTGTAAAAGGAGTTCTTAGTTTTGCATGTTGATGATTTTTGGATTTAATTTTTTTTTCAGGGAAGACATTGAATTTTTACTGTTCTTTCAAAATTCATAGTATTTTCTTTTGGACCAAACATTAACAGACTTGTAGGACCGTATTCAATGCGCTAATCAAGATATTTCCTGTTTTGACTGACCTCATGATTAATGCAAACACGGATGCTTTGATCACATTGTAAATAAATTCCCATTCATGTTTTATTCATTCTAACTATTGACATGTTTCACTGCAGGAATATGTTTATAATCGGCTTCAATTCAGGTAAATGTTCTTTTGTTCTAGCTGTTTGTTTACCTTTAACACTTAGTAAATTTAATGCTGTAAGTTCTCTTTCTCTTTCCCTAATTGGTTTTTTGGGTTTTGCAGCTATGGATGGTATTTTACTTTCGTTCAAGGATTTGTGTACCTTGTACTCATATCCCTCCAGGGTTTCACCACCAAACAAATGGTGAATCCATGGAAAACATATGTGAAATTATCTGCTGTACTTGCTGGTTCTCATGGATTAACCAAAGGATCATTGGCCTTTCTCAACTATCCTGCACAGATCATGTTCAAATCGACGAAGGTAGTCAATGCACTAACTTTGTTTTTATCTTTGTATCTTAACTCACTTTACTTGGACAATGGATATGGTTGATGATTGCGAAGTACTATGTAGGGATACTTTGTATGTTGTCATGATGTTTTATCTTAAAAGTCTTGTATATCCAAGTAATTTTCTTTGGAAGTTTTATTAATGTCTAATTTTCCTTGATCTTGCAAATTTAGGTATTGCCAGTCATGGTTATGGGTGCCTTTATTCCTGGCCTGAGAAGGAAATACCCGTTTCATGAATACATTTCTGCTCTGCTTCTGGTTGTTGGTCTAATCTTTTTCACCTTAGCTGATGCCAATACATCTCCGAATTTTAGCATTATTGGTGTCATAATGATTTCTGGTGCTCTGATTATGGATTCATTCCTGGGTAATTTACAAGAAGCAATTTTCACTATGAATCCTGCTACAACACAGGTAACCCTCAGTTTTTTAATCAAAAGTGCAACATGAGTTCTGGACAGGGAAATTTTTTTATTTTTATATTTGCTTACAATCTTCATTTCTCTTATGTCTCAGATGGAGATGCTTTTCTGCTCAACAGTTGTTGGCATGCCTTTCTTACTTTTACCCATGATATTCACAGGAGAACTGTTCAGGGCCTGGTCTTCTTGTTATCAAGTAAGGAATTTTCCCCTTATTGATAATTTTAATGTTTTAATTTATACTCAATCATCATGTTAATGTCTAGAGATGACTTGCAATATGAGGATACTTTGGAGTTACATTTCTCATTTACTAAATTAATGAATGGAATGCAACGATGTCATTCCTTATCGTCACTTAGTGTGTGATGCTGACAGTCTATATGCATTTCCGTTGTTTTAATTTTTCCTTTATACTCAGTTCGATTTGGTCAGGATTTGATCTTTACTCGGTCGTTAGCCTTAAATATATATTTTTTGTTCTGTATTGTTGATATTTATCTGATACGTTTTGCAGCATCCTTATGTATATGGGGTATTAGTGTTTGAGGCCATGGCCACATTCGTCGGCCAAGTCTCTGTGTTATCCCTCATTGCCCTTTTTGGTGCTGCCACCACTGCCATGGTAATTTTCAGTTTCTTATCTTGCACTGCATTTTGGGCACGTCTATTTTTTTTCATTTCATTTGCATTTTAGACCAGTGGGTATGGGATATTTTCATGAAAATGCTGTATGATGACCATTCTATGTTGTGCAGATAACAACTGCAAGAAAGGCAGTGACATTGCTGCTATCATACATAATATTTACGAAACCAATGACCGAACAGCATGGTACTGGGCTCCTGCTTATATCCATGGGAATCATATTGAAGATGCTACCCGATAACAAACCCCAAACCAGGAGCGCCTCCTCAAAGCATTTAAAGTCCTTCACTAATGAAGGAAAAAGCCTCGTCGAGAATGGCGAAGACGATGAGAAAAGGCCCTTGGTATGAAAAGATCAATGAAGCATATTCTGTCTGTTTGACGTTTCTACAACCGGGGGGCATAGACAAGGAAAGCTGAGGTTTCTGGAGTAAGCATAGGAGCAATAGAAGTATGTTAGCCAAGTTTGATGTAAATTTCTTCTAGGAGAATATAACCCTTCATATTTCAGATTTTGGAAATTCAATTTTATTTTATGAACAATTCATCTTCATCATGGCCTTGAGCTGTTGATTCTTTAATCTTTATTCATCTTGTAATTGTTAAAGGATCAGCTGGGTTTTTGGAAGTTTGTATACTGTTGTGCATGTAATCCTGAGCAGAGTAGTTTTCATTGCAAATGGGCTGTGTCTGCTGGCCTCGGCCCAGCAGGCGCTTCGAGGTTTTAACTTTTAATTCATTGAATATGGGCCCATACGTCGGTCCATTCGGGAGCGAGATCCAACGGTCCCACTCAAATGTTATTTCCCCACCTGATCGTACGGTCATCAATTGATCCAAATCGGAAAAATTTTAAAATCTCCCCATCGAAATCGAAAAAGGGGAAGAAAAAAGAGTCCTTTCCGAGAGCCTGAAACGAAAGGCGAAAGAAAAAAGAAAAGAACCCTAAATTTTTAGCTTTCTAGCAGCTTTTCAATCCCGGTGCCACCGGAATCATGAGGGGAACGAAACGGTTCGCTTCATCAGAATCTGTGGAGGATACGAACGATACAGTTGTGAGTTTTTAAATTGTTCTTTTCCTTGTGTCCGGGACGGGAGGGGAGGCTTCCTTGTCATTGCTTCGAAAGACCTAATTCAGAGCTCCTGTTCACTTAATTTTCAAGCCCTAAATCATTATGATGTCTAAATTTGATTAAACTAACTATGCATGGGAATTTGGGTGTTACTTCATTGCCTGGGAGAGCTTGCGTGTTTTTTGTACTTATATATGGTGTAGGTTTAACATGTTACTCATTTACGGATTGCATATTGATTTTGAATTTGAGCAAGAGTTGAACTTTGTAAGAAAAGGAAAATCACCAAGGAAGGGAAGATTCGAGCTTCTTATGATAAGTTAAGGTTGCTAGTAACAAGGATTCGGATTTAACTTCTTCAAACGATAAAACCTGATCTGGAAAATTTGCTTTGATTTGGGCAGTATATCTGGGCTTTTGTGGCTTTTCTTATTAATGGTTCATCATGTGAAAGTTAGAGGAGAATTTACGAGGGAGTGGTAGAATGCACTTTGGTTGATAATTAGAGAATTCGCTAATAGATCTTTCTTAATGGTACTGTACCTGTGTACCTTCTTGGAGACATTAGGAGCTGTAAATAATATTGTGGATTTCACCATTACCACCGTGGTAGAGTAGCATGTTGCTCAGAGGTCGCACTGTCGCAGTTTCAATTCAATACCTGAAATTAATCTTTCTACATATTATGTGGGTATGCAGTCTGCGACTCTGCATACAGCCTATTTGTCCCCAACCCCGCCTACTACGGGAGCCTTGTGCACGTGGGTGTTTTACCTCACCATTACCACTGTGGAAGAGTGACATTTGAGGTGTTCTTTTGGCTTTCAGTAAACTTAATAGATAGGTCTTGTGCTGTTTGATGCTAAAATTATGATGAGAAGTCACTTACCCGTTACTTTTTTTTGACACTGCTGTTTACATGTGTTCTTATGTGTCAGTCATTTTGTGGAGGCTTATTATATTGATTTTAATGCAATGCAGGTCAACAACAAAAGAATATTGGCGGGATCTCTTTTTGATGTTCATAGGGCAGAACCATCCCAACAAAAATCATTGGCAGCACCAGTTTTGGATGTGCAACGGGCTGAATTGTCTCGACAGCATGTCAGAGCTCTCAATACCCAGTTTGCAAGGTCCACCTTTTTATCTTTAAATTCTCTCTCTCTCTCTCTCTTGTCCAGTGTCAACTGTATTTCATCATGTAGTTTTGACATTTCACTCCATTATGTTCTATGGTTTCAGTTCATTGGCATTTGTTGTCTTATATTATCTTTTTGACAGTTTTTAGAATGACATTGATTTTTTCCCCTCTTATGATTGTCATACACATGCGTTGTTCTTGAGTTTATAAACTTTTCCATTGTCATCCTTGCTTTGAAGTGATGCTTTCTATTATGTTTTTGTTAACAGTTGGGTGCAAACACAGTTGATAAATCATCCCGATGAACTATGGGAAGATGGTGTTCGAGACTACGTTCTTCATGCTTCTAACATTATGGTAATATCTAATAACTTCAAGTTTACCTCGGGATAATAGTCTATTATTATCCTTATATTGCTTTTATGCTTAAGGTCTGGGGACTATTACTCTTTTAGTGATACACCTATAGACATGTACATTATGCTTTTGGAAATCTCAATATGTGCGTGTGGTGGATAATTGCTAGTTTCTCATATGGGTTCATTTAGATGACCCCAACATTGTTTGTGATAAAAGCTTTGATGATGATAATGATATTGGTGGATACTGAGAATTATGTTATGCTACTAAAGGTTGAAAACTGAGGCGGGCAGTTTCATTATATAAGATTAGATGGAATATATTGTGGTTCTTTTACAATCATGTTTTCACTATGCTTTTCTAGAAATCAATAAAGCCCAGGTTTTGCTTGCAACAGTTTGACTAAAAAGATTTTCTTAAGCTTTTGAGTATATAGTTGTTTACTCTTAGTAGCCAGCATTGAATGAAACTGAAACTGCCCATATGCTTAAAAGCTTTTGCTAGGTTTAAATTTTCCTTTTTTGGGTGTATATTTTATGATTTGTCAAATTAGACGCCGCGGATCTGAATGAAAATTCTTTAGTAGGTTTGCTCTCACTTCCCTTGAGTAACATAAATGAGTCCCGACTCTTGCATCAATTGTATCGTACTTAGTTGTGTGCGAAGCTGGGATTAGCACCTGTGTCAGTGTTGCAAATTGAGTATTCCTTTTGCTTATCATCTTTTATTGCAGGATGAGTTCAGGGACATTGTCAGCTGGCTCAAAGCAAATGTAGCTAAAGCAGGAACTTTGACTGCATCTGAATCTCTTACCAGTGGAGAAAAGCTTGTGGCTGAAACTACGAACAAAGAAACGACATTAGTAAAGGAGAAAAGTGGGTATACTCCAGTGAGTAGCAATGCAAGCTTTACAGCTTCATGGAGCTCTGGAGTTTTCTCCAGCAGCCAAAGTTCTGGACCATCCTCAAACAGTCATAGTGCCGGATCGTTCTCCAACAGTCAAAGCTCTGGAATGTTCTCCAACAGTAAAAGTTCTGGATTCTTCCCTAATAATCAAAGCTTTGGATTGTTCTCAAACAATCAAAGCTCTGGGGGATTCTCAAACAGTCAAAGTTCAGGATTGCTCTCCAATGGTCAAATCTCAGGAGGGTTCTCCAATACTCAAAGCACTGGACTATTCTCAAACAGTCAAAGCTCGGGCTTGTTCTCCAACAATCAAAGCTTCGGATTGTCATCCAGTAACAACAATCAAAGCTCTGCAGCATCGTCCAGTACTCAAAGCTCTGGATTATTCTCTTTTAGTCAGAGCTCTGGAGTATTCTCCAACAGTGGTAGCTCCACAGCATTATTTAACAGTCAAACACCTGTCTCATTCGGTAGGTATTATATTTTCTTAATTCACAAGCGTATTAAAGTCTCAAACCAATGGGACTTGTGTATCTTTGACGTGAAGATAGTGACCCAGGAGGCCAGGAACATAGGGTAGGGAATATGAAGTACAATTATATAAATGCTGAAATTGTGTGCCAAGCTCAAATAGGAATATGTGTTTGTGTCGTCAAGTTCCCATTCTTATAGAATAACGTATGGACAGTTTTTGTTGGTTAGGAAATAATGTATGGATATTGGTAGATTTTTAGAGAAAATTCACCATCCAAACCATGTTTGCCTTTGAATACAAGGTCTCTATGGAATTAAACATTCATGATAAGAAGATTTGAGTCTGAAGGTTTGAAAGGATTAAATATCAGTGATGAGCTTTCTTACAAGTGCTGCTAATTGAATCTGTCTCACTGTCCATCTGTACATTGGGCAGTTATATTCCATATATATCTTGATACCTGAAGTGGGAAAATTGAGCAAAAGAAATAGGTTTAGATGGTTGCATAGAAACCCTTAAAATTCTATCAACGCCTGGTTTTTTAGTGTTAGAATATTATTTAGTTTGTCTGCTTTCCGACGTCCTACCTTTACTTTTGGCATTGCAGGAAGTACAAGCTCTGTTCCCATAAACACTAATGCATCAGATGATGGCGAGGATGGTAAGATAGTTGAATATGCTTTCCTATTCTTAGTTTTGAGAATTATTCTGTCATTAGTTGTTTGAAAACAAGTTCATAGTGTGTTTTTTTTTTTTTTTTTTTCTGTTTAGTGTGTTTGCGATTAGCCCAAATGTGCATAAGCTTGCTAATATTTTGGCTAATGAAGCATATGGCCTACTGTTCATGGCTGGTTTCTGTATAGTTATAATTTTTAGTATTTCTTTTATTATTTCTCTGTATTCTTCAAAATAGCTCTTCACGTCATGCTTTCCTCCCATATATGTTTACATTAACATATTACAATTTTTTATATTATTGAGATATTACACTTTCCATCATCAGAAAATGATTTGCAGCGGCCAAGCAGTCCATCTGTAAAGAAGGCTGAAGAAAAGGGCATTGTTGTAGTCCATGAAGTTAAATGCAAGCTCTATGTCAAGGTATTTCTTTCTGAAAAATTTGTAAGTAGCTCATATAGATATATTAATTATTGCTTTTTATGGCTGTAAGTGGCAGCTTTTACTCAAACATTAATTGCTCAATACTTTACCTCACTCTTGGACTTGAGTTACTTATACTACAAAATTCTAGTGTGACTTGTTATTCTGTGCTTGCTGTTTAATTACGTTTGTGTTTTACATCCTTTAAAGAATCATTAAATTATGTTTTGTATTTTGCATAAGCATTACATTCAACTGAGAATTAAATTTGGTTTTGTCTATCACTATCTCTATGTGATACATTTCATGAGATTGTTCTGAAGGTTATCGTTGTTTCTTTCTTAACCTTAAATCTGTTTGTCAGAACTGAATAATAAGCACTGCGTTTGTTGTCTTTGGGTTAATTGGGGATGATTATGGGAAGGGGTGCCCCTGACCCACCCCCATACATGCGTGGGCATGGAAGAGTCCACCATACCCATAACCAATGCCGCTGGGTACAAGGAATACTCATACCCCTGAATTTTATTTGTGGTACTGGTGGGGTATTCCCCTTCCTAAACTGCCAATTTTGCTAGCAGCTTGTGAACAAATGAATAGTTCTGGTCACAGCTGAGATCAAATTTACTTATGAATTTATGTTGTCGACTCTAATTGTTTTGCTTAGATTTTATTGATGATGATAGTATAGGGTCCATGAACTCAAAGAGGGTTTCAATTTCAACTTAAAAGGGCTTGCTGCTTCTGTGCTATTGTGACATGAAACAAATTCCATTATAGTTTTCCATCCTTCTTTCATTTACTAATGATTAGATGTATCTGCCAAATGCTGAGCTGTAATACTTCGTGTGTTCTGACTTCTGCAATGGTCACTTCTGTGTTTTTTTTATAATTCTTGATATGTCCAGTCAAGTGACCCGACAGATAAAGACACATGGAAAGATAAAGGCACAGGTCAGCTTTCCATTAAATGCAAGGAGGAAGTTAGCAAGGGCACAAAAGAATCCAACCCAACAATTGTTGTTCGAAACGATGTAAGATCCATGTAAACCTTTGTTGATAACATAAAATTTAATCGTGGAAAAACTTGATATGGTGAAAAGTTAATATTATTTTTATGCCTTGTTGGTGTTAGTAAATTTGTTGTCACCTGTGAAACTGGAAATGGTTGAGAATCGCGAAATAGAATGATTGCTATATGTGCTCTTTATCTTGAAGAAATATCATGTGTAGAACTCCAACACGGCACATGGGATCAGCTTTAGATGATTTTAGAAACTTTGAGCTCTATTGCCACCCAGCAAAAGATCAAGTAGACAGACAAAAGTCATTTTGGTAGTTATATGAAGTCAACTTCCCATATACTTGTTACCAAATGCTAAAGCTTAACTGAGTTCAAAATTTATGGTAGGGTTTGTTGGTTTGGGATCTTGTTTCACTTATTTTGTTTTATAAAAATGTTGATTTGGGAATTTGATTTGATCCGTAGTGAATAACATGCAGAATGCTACATTAATATATATATTTTTTGAATATAAATTTTTTTATTCAAGCACCAAAGGGGCGCAACCCACAATATTTTTTGTTTTTAGTTTATAAGCATCAGAAAACTTAAGATGGTCTGGTTAATTGCTCTTCAATCAAACAGTTTTGCGGCTTCATCAATAAGGAGGTTGTTTGATACTTGAATGATCTTTTCATCCCTGTCAATCCTTGTTTTGGCTATTATGAGACCGATAAGTTGAACCTCAAATATCCATGGACTCGTATCCACTCAATTAGACATTCTATTTGGGAATGACTAACGATGTTCCAGATGAGTGAACTGATATGAAATTTTCATTTTTCTTGTAAATTCACGTGTTTTCAATCAAAGGACAATAAGTAACAATATGATCAGTAAGACAAGGAGTTCTTGGCCTAGTGGTAGCCTACTCCCTAAGATTTTAGCGAGGGCAAGGACGAATCCCCTTGCACGCTACTACTAATAATAATAGAATTACTCAACAAAAAAAAAGATTAGTTTATGATGCTGTGTGGTGAAAATGGTGTCAATCGTAAAATTGCCCCTGTTGGGTGAAGTTCATAAATTTTCTATTAGGAATTTAAAACGAATATTCCCATATGAAGTGTTGCTTGTGACAAGTTTCCTGATGCTTTCCTCTGGTAATTTAGATTTCTTTCTTTAGAGAAATTTGTTGTAGTTGACTTGTATTTGATGAATGCCACATACATAGAATTATAGATCCCATGCAAAAAAGATATATTTGTCATCGTATGTGGTATTCTTATTTGTTCTGTCAAAGCCTTTTTAGGGTGTCGTCTACTGGAGTTGTTGCTCATTTAATCTTTTATTGATGGCAGGTGGGAAAGTTGTTGCTTAATGCTTTGCTGTATTCAGGAATCAAGACAAGATTACAGAAGAATTCTCTAGTAGCTATATTTCATACTTTGGTAAAGGGCAGAATTTTTCGCTGTCTTATGATTTTGGTTGTTTGGGCAATGACAGAGAAATGGTGATATATGGCAATGCATCCTTAAGATTTTAAAAAAAAAACAAAAAAACCCAATATTAGAAATCATCAAAATTTCTCACGTTTTTTTTAATTGATACAAGGTGCTTTAGACTTTACTTCTTTTAGGCACTGGGGAGCCATCCATTTATGCTGAAACGATGACCTGAATTGTTGAAACTTCGGATCAAAATAATTCGGATTGAAATGAGCCATTTATGCTGAAATTGTTCATTGTGAATCATGTGAGTTATGATGTTGATTGTCTTTTGCAGGATGATAATGGTGGCAATGACAGTGTTGTGGCACATACATTCTTGATTAGGACGAAAACAGCGGAGGAAATAAACAAGCTAGCAACCGCCATCCAAGAATATGCACCTTCATTATGATAAGTATCTATCACTGCAACATCTTGTAACCTTGAACTCTGACAAATGTGATTTAGTTTTGGAAAATTTTCACTTTTCCTTATATGTATTCACCGAAATATCTCCATACCTTATATTGCGATGAAGCCAGACAGAAAGTTTATTTAGCTGGTGTGGGGACTAAAAATAATCGGGGAAATTTTCTTGATACCCGGCTACATGAAATTGTGGTCTAGAGGAGCTGCAGTACTGGTACCATATGATAGTGAAATGATTTCATGAAGCTATGAAAAGTATAAACAAAAATTCCTTCATGAGTTTAATGATCATTTCCAGTTGGCTGTTTGATTGGCTCTCTTATGATTATCCGATGCAAATTGTCATTTGAGTCTTACCCCATCCTTGTTAATCCATTCAGGGTCGGAGTGTCGCTCTTATTCTGTTCATGTAATGTAACCGGACTAGGCAATTGTTTCTATATAATGCTCCTAATGCTTTTACTCGCAGTGTTTCCATTCTCAGTAGTCCTGAGTCCTGACCAGTGTGTACCAAACTGGATTTGGCCTATTGTTTTAGTACGTTCATAATTTTTTTCCCTGTAACAATTTATGTTATTTTCCTTTTCAAATCAAATATACTGACGGCAGACTTCATAGTAAATTTCGATCACTACCCTGTAGTGGTTTTCATCCATGAATGATATTTATTGAAAATTAGGTTTCCAATGATCAACAAGGATCTATATGGCAATGGGTTTAAGATCGAGAGTAAATAATTGTTTTCTGGTTTCATGAACCTGTCTACTTTTGAAGAAGGGTCATGAGCATCATTTTTCTCGTAAAAGTTTCGACTTAGTCTTACTTGAGCTTGCAGTATAGGCAACTTTGGGCATATAAAACAGGCCCATGGGCCATACGTGGGAAATAAAATTGGGCCAAACTGATCCTACTATCCTAGTGTTGGTGCATGTGGCATGCATGATTGCGAGGTCCAAAGTCCTTGACTTCACGCGCAATGCATCACGCTTTTCCAAGTCTCTACTTTTGTCTCCACTCTCTATTTCTCTATTTCCACACCCATCAACCTCGCATGGCGTTTGTTGGAGAGTGGAAACAGCGAATGTTGGTGATGGAAAGAGAAGCACGTGCATATAATGTTAAAATGGGAAACAGTCTGTACGTTACATGATTGTGGGCCCTACTTTCACCTGACGACCACCAAACCCCCCCACTCCCATCACGGCTCGTTTTACATGTTTGTTGCAAACGACACCGTTTTATTGTAAAATTGCCCTTCACTATTTTCATTAATTACTAAATTACCATCCCCTTCAAGTAAAATTTATTGCTCGATGTGGGTGATATTTCAAGCAATAAATTACCATGACAACTCTACACACAAACTATTTGCATTTATTCATTCCATAAAATTGACTTTAATTGTACACCAACAACATACTGATACAGTACATGCTTGAATGTTTTGCAATTCAATGCAATGAAATGAGGAAGGAAGAAGAAGCTAGATGTTTGCATGCAATGTAATGATAAAATGGGTTAGGAATATCAAATTTTATTAAGAGTAATAATAAATATTTACTAAATATAACCTCATTTTACTCCTAAGTCCATGAAACATATGAAATAAACATTAATTATAGACATACATGACGGAGGGTTCACTTAACATCCAACGTTTTATATTAATTAAGATTAAAATACGGTCATATTTTAAACAAGATACTACCCACAATGTTTATTTTTGAATAATTGGTATATCATAGTTCACACATATTAACACATATCTTATGCACATCCGAGTCCGAATCGTTAACTAAAATGGTAAAAATATTGTGTATCGTCGTGATGATAAGGATTCAAATCACTCTCACCGTGGTGAAACAGAACCTCAGTTTCAGTATCAACAGAGGGCCAGAGGCGTCGTAATTAAAGTCAAAAGAATTCCTATTTATGTGACAGCATCCAAATTCCAAAAACAAGAGTTTTTTTTATTAGGAGACCTTTTTCTTTGTCCTCGGTTTCCGTCAATCTAACTCTTGAACTCGGCGCCGTGTCTTTTGGTAGTTGTAAAACCAGGCGTTGTGTTCCCTCTCCGTCTTGCCCACCAATTCCCTCTCTATTTACGCTGCTGCCATATCCCCGCTTTTTATCCTCCTAAACCCAAAAACACATAAAACCCCTCTTTACAGTCTACACTCCAGTCTCCAGAGGGCTGTCTGCCAAAGGTCCCTCTAAAGGTACATTCTTTTTCTCGATCACAGTATCATTATTTTCCTTTTGGAAATTTTCACATCTTTCTGGGTTTTATTTGATCAATGCTCGTGTCTGTGAACTTTTGATAATGTTTTTGTGCCCCGAGTGTATCTGTTACCCTTCTTCTTATCTAAGGCGTTATTGGCCTTGCTTCTTGTTGTTTTGGGTGATTCTGATGTTCTGTTTGTTTGCTTGTGGGTTATGATTTTTGGGTTTTCAATGGATGCATGGGAGGTGAGAGGTAGTGTTTGTTTGGGTTTCTGTTTTGTGCTGAGAGTTTCTGAAGGGTTTAAAAAGGTTGAAGCTTAGGACAATGTGCATGTTTTTCTTCTGTGTTTTTTTTATGTTGAATTTCAGTAATGGTGCTGTTTTTTTTTTCCTATATTGGTGTTTTAGTCAATGCACAACTCTTTGGGCTGATAAAACCACGGGGATTTGGTTTTCTATTGGGAGAGATTGACCATCAAATAACAATGGCGGTTTAGGGTTTATTCTTTTGACTGAACGTGAAATTCTGAGCCGATCGCAACAGGGATTCATGGGTTTGATATCCTCGATTGGTTGCTGAGTGTCAATGGTGTTCAAGTTAAGCAATTTTCTTTTAGTTTAATGTTCTCTGATTATTCGTAAAGAGAATATGCCTCCTTTATGGAGAATTTAGGTACATCCTTATGCCATTTTTCATTGATGATGGTGGAATAATGTGTCTGTTGTTACTGGTTTGTCAATGATTGATGATGCCATTTGCATTCAACGTGCCAATTCATTATGTAGGGAATCTCGTTGGTGGTCTGGTATAACGGTCATGGAATTATTGTTGATTACTTTTACGCTGGGCTTACAATTTTGATTCCTGTCGCATGCCGCTGTTTGGCGGATGCCACGTGTATTCATCTAATTGGATAAGAAATTATGCAGAAGAACAGGAAATATTCCATTTTCGGGGTCTCAAAGTGGCATGGAAACAGACAAGAACTCTTGAATGGAAATGCAAAAGAGAATTTTATCCATTTCTTTTAGGGAATGGTTCAGATTTTCAAACTTCTTCTTGCACTTCGCCCTTCCGCTTGTGCGAATAGCCATCTCTTTTTGAATTTGCCAAATTGATATTGGCAAAGTAGCGAACAAAATGCAATCTCGTGTAACATAATGCATATTATTAGTTAGATTGAAAGGATGTTGTTCATGGTTATCATATGCTTCATTTTATTAAAGGTATATCTTATATCACTTCATGTGTCAATTAGTGACTATTGCGTGTAATTAATGCGTCGAACATAGTTTCCATACTAGAATCAGTTGTGCAAATATGGTATAGATATTTGAGGGGGCAGTTGTGCGTGAAAACTATTGTTATCTCCATTGAACATGATTTATGGGTGATTATCAATTTGTCATGTGATAGCTTCTTTGTTAATTTTTCCTTTCTTGACTTAGTTGCTTTACACAGTTAGTTCTAATATTTAAGAAGTGAATAGCTGTCATTACTTTGAATTTTTTGCTTCCAAAGGGAAATAAAGTAGGGTGGGGTTGGGAGGTTGGATTTATTGGGTTATGAGATCCTTATTACGGGAACGCAAGCATGCATCCATTGTTGTACAAATATATAACTTTATTCAATTGTTGTACAAATATAGAACTTTTGATTAATATTTAAGTTAAATTTATTATTCATGCACTCAGATGTTGTTTCTTAACTTAAATCTCTACTCTTTTTTTTTTTTTTGGATGTAAAATTTCTACTCAATTCTGTAACACTGCAGTATATTGACCTTTAGTTGTTTGTGGAGACCTGCTTCATGACCTTCAATTCTTTCAGAAACAAAGACTGTCAGATGCTTTGTTTTTTATGTCACTGTGAATACATGTCACCTTTGTTAGCTTCTAAACATTTTGATACTCTGATTTTTAGAGTTATCAGATGATGCAATATATTTTTGAACAGAATCTACTGTTCTAAATTGCCTTCCATAAGACATGCTTTAGTTTATACTCTTTCACGTTTTAGTTTCTATTCCATAAGACTGTTAGAAGCTTGTCTAAAAGAAAGATAGATGACAAATAGAAAAGAATGTACAAAAGAAATTTTCTATTAGATAACGTATTTGAATTTCTCTTGAGCACTTTGTGCAGGATTTTTTTTCAGACTTTGTTGATCTCACTAATTTCTCGTATGGATTCATGCAGCCAACCCTGATGGACAGTAACTTGGACGAAGAGCAACAATTGCAAACTGCTATCTTAACCCGCATAAGTTTCACTATCTCAAACGAAACTGATCGAGTAAGTAGCTACCGGTGTTCGACTCTTCTCAACCTTTCTTTCGTTGTATGGATGTATGCAGATTCTAAAAGCATATATATCCCATGATATAGGATTATACCAATTCAAATTCTGCTAAACTTTGAATAAATGGGTAAGCGTAAAGCTAGATAAATTTTCTTGTTAGCTTCATTAGAATTTTGGAGATAAAGAAAGGGGATGAAGATTATAAAAGAAGGACTATTCCTGATAATATGAACAGTTCTGGGAGACCCAGTTAATAGAGAAACAGTGTTTCAATTCACTACTGTTCTTTTTGTGTAAGATTTCTGTTTATCTAGGAATTACCTCAATCCTAACTTTTTGCAATGAAATAAGTGGAAGTCTATCAGATTCCCATGTAGTGGGCATCTTTGGTTGGGTTTGGTTCCCCTTGTTAGCGCCTGCCTTTATCCATATGCAGTTCTGTCATAGGCCTTTGTTTTATTACTCAACATAATCAGTTGATGCATTCAATGAGTGTTGGTACTTTGTTTATGTCATGGCTTCCCTCAAGTTGATAATAGGTTTTTGTATTCTGTTTTCTCAGAGGTCACTAGTCATGGGGTATTAAATTCATTTTTTTGTTTCCTTCCTTTCGATTGTCAATATACAGTTTACACTTTTACTCTTCCTAATGGTAAAACATGCATCTTTTCTTAATGTTTCAGTTACAAAATATTTTATCTGTGACTTTTCTTCCTCTAGGTTTGTGTTCAGAGTTTGAAGTGTGAGTTTGATCTCAAACCATCTTTTATCATATATTCATATGCATAGAAAAGAGTTCTTTGACTAACATTTGCCTCTTAGATTTTATCATGGTGGAGTTTTGTGCACTTGAAAGTTCACAACCCTAAAAAACAGACAGAATCAAAATGAGTCTAGTCCACCAAGTGTGGGTTTTTTGCTTGTTTGAAAAGAAAAAAAAAAAAACTCAGTTTTTCTTACTAAAAGTAACAAACAAGCCTACCAGACTTTTCATGAGTTGAGTGCCTGTAGCTCATTGAGAGCTCCATTCACTAAAGATTCCCTAGGTTGATAAGTTGTTATGTATTTGCCTCATTATACAGTATTTACATTGTGATACTGTTACAGGAAAGAACTTGTGCTGTGCCAATTGATGCTGTAAGTGAGGTTACTGATCCTAGGTTGGGGCTTCCAAATTGGTCTTCAGTATGCTCCACATGTGGAGCCACCGATTTAAAACACTGCGAAGGTGTGGATGGAAATTATTATGTTTATTGAATGCGGCTTTGTACCTCATGTTGTTTTTGTGCTAAAAATTTGTCCTTTTTTTCTTTTTTTCCAGGTCATTTTGGTGCTATTAAATTTCCATTCACGATAATACATCCATATTATATGTCAGAAGTTGCACAAATTTTGAATAAAGTTTGTCCAGGATGTAAATCTATTCGGAAAAAATTACATTTCAAGGTAAAGGAATTACTTCTGATCCTATGTCAGTATAGTACATCTGACTTATAAATTTATGTGTGCATGCATGTATGAGCGTCTTTACTTTGCGATTTTTTTATGGATATATACTTGTGCAATTGATCTTACAGGCGAACATGTGGCCCAATAGTTAAGTTACAAAGGTGAAACTTAGAGATCACAGGTTCAAACCCCGGAAACAGCTTGTCTGCATGTTACGCGGGGGAAGGCTGTGTATATCTTGCATGTTCCGAAGCCCACCCACTGCGGGACTCTTGTGCACCAGAGTTGTTTACCTTTTTTTTTAAAAAAAAATTGAAGTAAGATAGCAACAGTTTAAGGGGTCAACCTGTGGCCTTGTGGTAAAGTTGTCTTTGCCCAACCCACAGCCACAGGTCACCGCTTCAAATCCTAGAGATAGTCCTTCAGCAATTAATGTGGAGGTAGACTGCATAGATTTTGTCTTTGCCAGACCATGTGTCACTGGAGGACCCCTGATGGAATTGTTTAACCTTGAGATAGCGACAGTTAATAATACCTGATTCTTGAGAATGTAATAAAAACCGGGGGAACATATTGATATCGCTTTCCAATAATTAAGGCCTTAATCTTGTAGAAGGAGAACATTTAGGTTCATAAATAACTCGTAGTGAAGCATGTTTTTGATTCACCATTCCCATTGCATTAATTGGATTTTGCAGTTCTGCTACATAATTTTTTGTTTAGCGGTTCATGATTAACTGGTTTTTACTTTATAAGTTGTTCTTTGTCATGCTCCATTTATATTTATAAGGATCATAATTATGTTAAATGGTTCTCTTTAAGCTAAATGCATGTTTTAGTTGTCTTCTTGCTGGTGATATTTCTTCTATCTTGTTAAGGTTTTCCAATAAAAAAAGATATTTCTTCTATTTTTGATGGACATATGTAGCAGGGGGCTGAATCAATCTCTCAAGAAAATTGGCTGACAGCTTGCAGATACTGTATGGTGTGTTTTAGCCTCTTGTTTTAATGTATTTGTTTTTGCAGTTTTATGATTTCAAATTAATTACTTCTTCTGGAAACAGGGAAATTCAAAAGATTGGTATCCAAAAATGAAATTTAAATTTTCCTCACAAGATCCCCTCAAAAGAACTTCGATTATAGTCGAAGTCAATGAAAAGTTTCCAAAGAAAGGATTGAAGAAAGTACTGCCTGCTGATTATTGGGATTTTATCCCAGAAGATGCACAACAAGGAGAAATTTGTTTGAAGCCAAACAGAAGGGTTTTAACACATGCACAGGTAGCATTGCATTCTCATGCAAACATATTTAATAGCACAGTATTTCTTATTAATAAACATAGGTGCTCATCCTTATGTGTGAAATTTAATTAAGTTCACTGAGAATGTTTCACTTGTCGTTATGTGCATGCAACATTTGTGACAAAAGACACACACATACACAGAGACATTAGGGTTTGTATTATTCGTGCACACTCTTTTAAGTTGAGATAACTCATTTCTGTAAAATGTGTATGTCGATGTAAAATTTTTCAAATGACCATGACGGAATCAAAAGGTTTAGCATCCTTGAGAGATTCTTTTCATGAAGTCTTTATTCGTGCCCTTCAGCAATGCATGATTGTTCTATTGTTGCAGCATATGCAATGACTATAGATTAACAGTACATATAAACATAATATATACTTGCCGGTACGCGTCTGTATGAACAAAATATAACCTTGCACCTGCCTCTTCTTTATTACCATGAAGCTGTTTTCTGCATGTCACACTCTGAAAGCTAAATCCACAGGTCACGATGTGACTTCTTGACATTTTCTATAAGGTTTTTGGAATCAAAAATCACATATTTCTGTTTTAGAAGTTCCTTTGATTAACTGCATTTTTCCTTCAGATTACACGATATTCTAGTTTTGATAACTTTTCTTTAATGGTTCTCGCTATTAGGACATAGTTTCTTTCTGCAGCTTCTGGTAATGCCTCCTTTTTGTTTCAGGTTCGATACTTGCTGAATGGTGTTGACCCGAAGTTCATAAAGCAGTTTGTTTCAAGAATAGAGACTCTGTTTCTCAACTTCTTCCCTATAACACCAAATTGCCATCGTGTGACACAAGTTATGCATGGATTTTCTAATGGGCAGCGTCTAGTCTTTGTAAGTTATTTTTGTGGTCAACTTCCTGAAGTCCATGTAAGGTATGAAAGTATTGTGTTTTTCCAAGCGTGGGTAAAACACCGTGTTCTGAAAGGTTTATTAAAAAATCAGTTTTAACTTAACAAAACCTTGTGTAACACATGTCATTTAATGGAAATTACATGTAAATGCTATAAATCTCAGTCACTATCTCCATTATTAATTTTTCACGTGACATAGATGATTGATTGGAAGAGATGTAATGTCAAGTACAGCTTCAGTATTTTTCCTTTTATGTTTATATTGTTTAAAAGTAATTATATGTATTAGATGATCTCAAATTCTTATCTTGACATAAATGACATTTATCCAACTTCCTACATGAGATCAATGGAATGAACTCAATTATGGCTGAATAGTGTTCTAAGTTAGAACTTTGAGAAAAAGGACCAGCAGCTTCTAGTTTATGTTAAAGTTGATGGAGGTACATAATTTCTATTCAATTCCCGACATTCTTAGGATGAGAAGTGTTACGATTAGTTACTTTTCCATTCAACCCAATAAGTTAACCTTTTGGGTTGGGGCATTTCACATCATTTATACATATGCTGACAATCTCCCTCACGTGTGGTCTGGACAATCCGACGGCCCAACACGTGCACATCAAACGAGATCCAATACTAAATCTACTCTCACACAAACCCATCACTTGGGGCAACAACAAACACATACAAAGGTCCACATTTGGGGCAACAACAAATTGGGGGTTTAAATTGTGGAAATTAAGGTTTGAACTCAAGACCTCCTGCTCCAATACCATGTTAAGATTAGTTACTTTGTCATTTAATCCAATAAGTTAACTTGTTGGGTTGGAACATTTCACATCATTTATACATATTCACATTCTAACAAGAAGTATGTAGAGAGGTAAGGTAATATTTACTAAACCATAGGATGGCAAAATAAAGTTGAGAAACCAAACTGGTTTCAGTTATTGGCTAATTTTCACTACTTTTCTTGTCTTAGCTAATAATTTTGCATAATGCATGAGTTTTACTTTCTTTTCCTAATTGGTGTGTCCGTGTTCATGGTTGTAGGATGAAAGGACCAGGGCTTACAGGAAACTGGTTGATTTTAGAGGCATGGCTAGTGAGTTGAGTTTTCGCCTTCTTGACTGCCTCAAAATTTCCAAGGCAAGCTTCACCCATTTTTTCTATTTGCAATTTAATAAACCTTTTCTGGACTTTTACTTTTCTTACACTTGTACTTCTGATGCACAGTTAAATGCAGGCAAGTCTTTAAATAACGATTCTGTGGCTGTGGTACTTAGAAAGAACAAAGATCCAGCATCCGATCCTTATGGTCAGAGATGGGTCAAAGATGTTGTTCTTGCAAAGCGAAATGATCATTCATTTCGTATGGTTGTCATTGGTGATATAAATATCAAACCCAATGAAGTTGGTATACCCAGGCATATTGCAGAGAGGTTGCAAATTCCTGAGCATCTGAATGCCTTGAACTGGGAGCAGCTGTGTGCTTATTGTGAACTGTGTTGTCATGACAAGGGTACATTTTTTGTTCGCCGAAAAGATAGTCTGATTCGTTGTCATAATATTAAGGATCTACAAATTGGAGATATTGTGTATAGGCCTCTAAGTGATGGCGACATCGTGTTGATAAATAGGCCTCCTTCTATTCATCATCACTCCATGCTTGCTCTCTCTGTTAAGGTCCTTCCAGTAACTTCTGTTATTTGTATTAACCCACTCTGTTGTTCCCCGCTACGAGGGGATTTTGATGGAGATTGCCTTCATGGATATGTCCCTCAATCCATTGAAACGAGAGTAGAGCTGAGTGAGCTTGTTGCTTTAGATAGACAGTTGATTAACAGGCAGAGTGGTAGAAATCTTCTTTCACTTGGTCATGATAGCTTGACTGCTGCTCATTTGGTGTTGGAGTATTGGACCCTCTTGGACCTCTTTCAGATGCAGCAGCTAAAAATGTTTTGTCCTCATCAATTGCTTCCTCCAGCAATTATTGAAGCTCCTTCACTTAATGGTTTTGGTTGGACCGGAAAGCAGTTATTTAGCATGCTTCTACCTAGAGAATTTAATTATGCTTCTCCTTCCAACAGTGTCTGCATATGTAACGGGGAGCTTATTTCTTCTGAAGGATCCACGTGGCTTCGTGAGACTGATAGCAATTTTTTCCAGAGTCTTATAAAAAGTTTCCCAGGTAATGTGCTTGACTTTCTCTGTGCTGCTCAGGAGACACTTTGCGAATGGTTGTCGACGAGGGGCTTGAGTATTTCACTGTCAGATTTATACCTAACTTCTGACTCATCATCAAGGAAAAACTTGATGGATGAAATCTTTTCTGGTCTACAAGAGGCAGAGCAGACATGCAACTTTAAACAGTTGATGGTGGATTCTAATCGAGGTCTTCTTGCTGAATGTCTTGAAGAGGATGAGTATGTCATGGGCTTTGATGCAGAGTACTTGAGCTATGAAAGGCAACGATCAGCGTCCCTCAATCAAGTTTCTGTTAATGCATTTAAGCAAGTATTTTGGGATATAAATAATTTGTTCTATAAATATGCAAGCAAGGACAATTCAATGCTCGCTATTTGCAAGGCAGGAAGCAAAGGTAATTTGCATAAATTGGTCCAAAATAGCATGTGTCTTGGCCTACAATATTCTACTGTACCGTTGTCATTTGAATTTCCCCATCAACTCTCATGCGCTGGTTGGAATAAACAGAAGGGTATCTCTTTAATTCAGAAGGCTCATAAATCTGCTGCATGTCCCAAGTCGTATATCCCATATGCCGTGGTTCACAATTCTTTTCTTACGGGATTGAATCCAATTGAATCTTTTGTTCATTCCGTTACAAGTCGAGGTAGTTCTTTCAGCGACAATGCAGACCTTCCTGGCACATTGTCTAGAAGGCTTATGTATTTCATGCGTGATTTGCACGCTGCATATGATGGAACAGTGAGAAATGCATATGGGAATCAGCTAGTTCAGTTCTCTTATAATGCTGATGAGGATATATTTAGTTCAATCAGCAATGACTGTGGGAGAATTAGTGCTTGCAAAGTCATGGATGGTGAACCTGTGGGTTCATTGGCCGCCTGTGCCATTTCTGAAGCAGCGTACAGTGCTTTGGATCAACCAGTTAGTCTACTTGAAACTTCACCTTTGCTAAATTTGAAGGTGCTCTCTCTCTCTCTCTCTCTCTCTCTCTCCCTCCCCCCCCCCCCCCCAAAAAAAAAATCTCTGGCTATATTTTTATAATTTTCGTGGAAGCTTCAACTCGTGGACTGTGATCAACTTTTTGTAGAATGTTCTAGAGTGTGGTTCAAAAAAAAATAAGAGACATCAAAGTATGTCACTGTTTTTGTCTGAGAAACTTGGAAGACAGAGGCATGGTTTTGAGTACGGAGCCTTGGAAGTTAAGAACCGTTTGGAGAAACTTATCTTTTCAGATGTTGTTTCTACATCGATGATAATGTAAGTTTTTCGTTATTTCTAATATCTTTAGTAATTTTTTGAGTTATTTTTTCGTTTATGACATTGCATATATCATTTACTTTCTTGGGGTTTTAGTTTCTCACCACAGAGTTGTGGCAAGATGCATTTCAGTCCTTGGGTCTGCCATTTTCATTTATGCAAGGTATAATCTGGATATGTGCATATGTTCTTTATGCTCTGCATAGTTTCCATTTCTTATATGAGCTTGTTTCCTTTCAGGAAATTGTGAAGTCTCGAAGACTTAAAGTGCATTCAATTATTGATTTGCTCCACAAGAAATGCAATTCTGTCCCCAATTTTCCAATTCTGAAAATTTCGAGCAAGTAAGCTTCTCCACTTTTCACACTGATGGTTGTTCACTTTCTCTACAAAGTTAGTTTTAAAAATTGTCGTGACATAGAATCCGCTATAGCCGCTATGATTGAACTGACCAATGGAATAGAACCAAATAACTTATTGTTTTAGTTTAGAAGATTCAAGTTTCCCAAAATATGTACATGTAATGCAACAAGAAATTCTGTTGATAATCTGGTATTAAGGCATGGATTATGTTTGACTCTTTTCTCAAGCGAGGAAGCATTCTAGCAAAACTGATGACTAGTGTTCTTTCCTGGAGCTTCACTATTCTTTTTCGGACTTGTTTGAATAAATGACAGGGACTGTTCTGTAGCTCACGACGAGAAGGAAGATAATGATACATTTTGTATTACTGTCACAGTAGTTGAAAATACCAAAAATTCATCCATACAATTGGATACAATTCGAGACTTGGTGATGCCTTTCCTCCTTGGAACAGTTGTAAAAGGTTAGTATGTAAGAAATACTGGTTCTCATTGCGCTTTGATGATAAGATTTAATATATGTGATTGTCTTGTTTATATACTTTTATTGGAATGTGTCAGTAAGTAACTGTCCCACTATGGCAGGTTATGCATGTGCCTTGTTAGCATTACCTTGGAAACTGGATATTTGCCCATATGTTCTCTGAGGATAAAGTTTGAGGCTTGATTGGGTCCACATATCATAGTTGAAAATTACTGTTTGGATTGATTTACCTCTGTCATGTTCCAAAAATATACAAAACCCAGATTATTAAATTGATTGGTAACATTTTCCCCCTCTCCTTTTGTTGACATGTGTGAGCTAAACCTTTGACACATTGCATTTGCGCCATCTCTAGTTACAGATACGTTTGTATGCTTTGTAAAGTCTTGAGCTCATAGATTCTGACATGAAAGTATTTTCACTCCTTGCTGCATATGCATTAAATTCCTTCTGTATACCTATTTGGAATGAGCATCAGATTTGAATTGTCAGATTTGAATTGGTGTTGTGTATATGCATATTACTGGATTTCTGCATTAAAAAAGCAGCATATTACTTGATTTTAACTTTTATGATTTATGCCTTAGTAATTGCTCCGCCTCGTAAAGCTAGAAAATATTTTCTGGAGTAAAACTAAATGTCTAGTTTCCTGAAGTACGCATTTGAAAATTCTGATACTCTTGAACTTCATCCTTCTACTATCTGGCAGTTCAGTGAGTATCTTGCCTATGTAACTGTTATTACAATTATCCCTTTTGTTACCAAATCCAGTAAATAATCTTGAAAAGTGGAAATATTGTAATTATGTTTTTATTGCTATTATGTTCTGCAATTCGCAATAGAAATGTTAATAATTACCTTCTAGTTAATAATATGTTATTAAATAACTAAAATTCATCAACATAGATAGTGCGGCTTGTATACAAGGACAAGATGATTTATACTTATATTTATTTTCTGCTTGCTGGTTAGGGGTATTGGAGGTCAAGAAGGTCGATATTCTATGGAAAGATAGGCCGAAAGTACCCAAATCAAATTCACCTTCCTCAGGTGGACTATATTTGAGGGTTTTAATGGAAGGAAATTGCAGTAAAACAAGATTGTGGAGTGTACTATTAAATGGTTGTCTCCAGATAACAGATATGATCGATTGGACACGCAGTCATCCAGACAACATTTATGATTTCTGTTTGGCCAATGGGATAGATGCTGGGTGGAAATTCTTTCTCACTGTGCGTTCTTATCTCTTGGGCTTTGTGCTTCTTGGCAGTGCATATGAATTTGTGACTATTATTACACTTCTGTGCAACTAATGTGAGTTTCAAATGCAGAATTTGGAGTGCACAATAGCTGATATTGGAAAGACTATACTCTCTGAACATTTGGTTCTTGTCACAAATTGTCTATCTACTACGGGGGAGTTTGTCAGTTTAAATGCAAAAGGCTTGGCGCAGCAAAGAGAACATGCATCTGTCTCATCACCCTTTGTGAAGGCTTGCTTTTCTGTTAGTTCCCTTTACATGTTCGACTTTAGTATGATTTTGATTTTTCCGTACTCAACTCAAAGATGCATTGTTTAAGTTCTGGAAATTTGTTGCAGACTCCTGGTCAGTGTTTTATTAAAGCTGCCAAGGCAGGAGCTATCGATAATCTTCAGGGGAGCCTAGATGCTTTGGCGTGGGGAAAGGTTCCACCCATCGGTACTGGAGGGCAGTTTGATATCATGTATTCTGGAAAGGTAGTTGTCCTTGCCAATAACATGTTGACTTGATGATCCAAGTAAAGTAAATGTATTGAGTTTCGGAGGCGGTTGAGTAGTTGAAGAAGTTAAGGATTTGGGAAATTAAATTCTAGAGTCTAAGGATTAGAAGTGAATATATGATTGTAGGGAATATAGATACCCCATTGTGGTAATACTAGTTCAATTATTGGTTTTGTGTATTTTAAACTTGGTGCTGCCTTATAATACTAGTTCTACATTTGGAAAATGTCTACTCATTAATTTTTATCATTTTGTCAGGGTTGTGAGCTGTCTGAGCCTTTAGATGTCTATGACCTGCTGGGCAGCCTGAACAGTTCTGACAAGCTGAATGTGAACTTTCAAAAACCCGATGCATGGAAATACACTGCTGAATGTAGGGTCAAGTCTTTCAATTTGCCTCATTCTGCTGTCAAAGGTTTTGATGAACTAATGCTTAAAAGTCATTATTCACAAGAAGATATTCAAAACCTCTCTCGTACATTGAGTAAAATTTTACGCAGGTAACTTAATCCTCTTTTGAACCTTGTAAGCTTTGCCCGCTCTATTAAATTATGTTAATTATGTTGCTTTCACAATATCTTCTGAGCTTGATTAATGTATTCTTATTGAAGAGGTCTCTGAAGAACAGTCTTGTTTCTGCATCCTTCTTTTTTTTTCTTTTTTCTTTTTTCCTGGGCTGTGTTTAGTACCTGCCTTTATTGCTGCAGTTTGTTAACTTACTTAGAGTCCATGTGGGATTGCTATTTACGGCACAAGTAGCACTTCTATGTGTTGCAAAACATGTTTTGGTGTTTGGTTGGCAAATTTCTAACAGCTGCTTGAATTTTGGAGAAGCTGTTTTAGGATTTTGAAAGAATCGATTAGTTTCTATTCCGTTATCAATCCTTTTAAAAGAAGCGGCATTTCAAATCCCTGCTGTTATATGATGTAATGTTTTACCGAATTGATATTATTAGTGTTTTTGATGTTTTATTTTTTGACATTAATTGCTATCTTTCATGTGATTATCGAATTTAGTAAAGTTTTTATGGATGCAGTTATTCAATCAATCAACAAATAAATGAAACAGACAAATCTGTGATAATGGAAGCTTTAAGTTTCCATCCACGGAAAGATGACAAGTTGAGCAATGGAGTTCAAGCTATAAAGGTATCTTGAAAAATGGGGAAAATTGATTTTGCCCACATTTATGTCTTAGAAGAGTATTATACAGTTATACGTCACTTGCCTTCTTTTTTGAATGTTCTTTGCAGGTCGGCCATCACCCAAAATATGAAAATTCACGCTGCTTTATGTTGGAAAGAGCAGATGGTACCTTAGAAGACTTCTCGTATCGCAAGTGCATTCTTGGCGCTTACGAAATTATTGCCCCTCAAAGGGCTAAAGGCTACAAATCAATGTGGCTGAAAGATGACAAGGTATCATCTGACTCATTTAAGCACAAATATAAGCCAGACCCTGAAGTCCTAGCATGCACAGAAGATATCAGCAGGCCAGAGGATATTATTTCTGATTTTTGCATTAGTTGACGATTGTCGTGAATTCTACAATTGGACTCTGGACGAAGTTACTAGGTGAAGAGGGAATCGCTCCTTTTGTTGTTGAAAAACTTTCTTAACCTGCTTTTAAGTTTACATCTCAGTCTATGTACCAAAGCTTTTTTTTGCTCCTTCCACTTTAACTTCGTTTGCCTTATAATGGTAGGCAAAGAAGGTCTAGTGGAAGCAGCAAAGAAAAGCTTGTAATGGCCATACATATGCGATGTATTATTATCCGGAGTTTGTCGTGTCAATAAACTAAACTTTCTGCTATATTCTGAATTGCTGTTTTGGCAGTTCTATTCATAATTGTTATATGCTTGTGATGAGTATCGTTCGATACTATGTTTTTGGAGTCTGGTTGTTTGATTACTGAATGGACTTTTGTGATAAGGGTAAGGCAATGCTAGGTTTGATGGTTTGGTTGCAGATGACAGTTAGGATAATCAAGTGTTTCGTGACGCAGTGATTCATTCATCCAAAAAAAAAAAATCAGCAACTGCATCATTAATATCCCAAGTCAGTCAACAAAGGAAATGTTTCAAAGTAATAGAGGAGCACCATTCTCCCTCAGGTTACTTTGGAAAGTGCGGAACTCCTTTTCCCTGGCCTTACAGGAACTGGATTTAGATTTCCCATCATTGTTTTCAGCAACAATTCAACTGTCCACACCTGGCTCATGTGGAATAGAAGAAAATTCCCATGCCAGAATCACTTGAGCACATCAGAATGCAGAAACTGCTATGTAATATAGATGGGGGGAAAACATCTTCAATGGAAAGTAGTATATTACATCCAGGAAGTAACATAAAGTTAACATTTATCAACATCCAAGGGATACATATTCGCAGCTTGCTAAACACCTAGCATGAGAATTTACGCTCCCCTGCATGCGATAGGAAGGGAATGTCATTAATGACAAAAGAAAGATGGAGCGCAAGAAAGAGAGAGAGAAGAGCCTTTTAGTTCACTTACGTGTTCATCATCAGAGTTATGTTGTCTCCTTTGAGAAGAATCCTTCCTGAACAAAAGAACACAAAAAATTAGTGCACGCATAAAAAAAAGGAGAAGAAAGGAGGTTTTGGCCCTTACAGGGCATGCAGATTAAGAAAGTTTTTCACCTAAAGGCTTTCTGCTCTTCTTCTTAATGCTAACTTCTTCAGCATCATCCAGGACCAGATTCATGTACTCGTCAAAACCCTGCATGAACCCCAAAATAATAAGAAGGATACTTAGTGATATGATGAGGATATAATCCTAAATACCAGCAAAGGCATTAAAAAAAAAAACCTAAGATCAAGAATTTTACCAATTTCACATATTCGCTTAAGCAAAAATAGTGTCAACATTTTGAAAGAAGATACATGCCGTTTCAGGGCTATATTTTCAAGATTACACTCACACTAAGCGAATGGGTATGCAGTTTGTTAACACATGCATGTCACACCATCGACACTGACACAAGACTTCAGAGTAAATAGAACAAATTTTTTTAAAAAAAAGGACAGCAATCACTCTGGATCTTAAATCCCAAATTCAAAAGTTCGGAACCTCAAAATCAGGAAACAAACAAAAACCAAGTGAAAGACATACAGTTGAAGATAACCATACAATCATACTTGGGGTTTCAAGATTTTGGAGCTCAATTGATAAGACAGTAAAACAGCAGGTTTAACCAGGCAATGTTGAAAGTAAGTATAACTGTAGGAATAAAAACTTTGCAGTTAAGAATTCAGTCTCAACATATTGATGGAGAGTGGTTCCCGAAAGAGAAAAATATTGCCTTTGACAGAATCAGACATTCCTTCAGAGGCTTAAAGCTCAAGTTGTTCAGGCAACATCAACTCATTCTGCAGCCTAAGGATCATACTACCAAGTGCTTTCCACTTCTACTTAGATTCTATTTCAGCTGCAAAATTCATATTTTTTCTAGGTTGAAATGCACATAAGCATTGTGGTTCTTTGCACATAGAAGAAGAACAACAACAAATTCCTTAATAACCACGTAAAATGCACAACAAATTGGTTGCTAATATGCATAGAGTTTTGAAGATAATAAAACCCATGAAAGACCTTTGGTAACCAATACTATCAGAGAGCGACGAAATTTTGACACTAAGCATGAAATAAAGCAGAAAGTTAAATTAACAAATATAAGGGCGTAAGAAACTTACAATGATTCGGCCTTCGATCCTCAAATCTTTCTGTTCAAAGAGCCAAATCTGGATTCGAGCTTTCTGAGACAATTGATACCGAATATAAAGCAAAATCAGCCAAAAGAAACCTCAGAAATCCAATAAATATAAGAAAATTTGAAGCAGAGCCAGAGAGGAAAAGGAAATAGAGCGGCTTACACTTTGGAGAAACCTGAAAATCAGGTTCTTGAGCCGCATGGATTGCAGGGAACAAACACAGAAAAATCAGCGAACATAGAACACGAGGGTTTACGATGAAAAGCAAAAAAGGGGGAAGTAAATGAGAGAAAAACATACAATAGGTTGGGTCATAATCCTCTGAACTTTGGTGCTCGCCATGGCTGTCAATCTCTACTCTCTAGGGTTTCTCGGTCTCCAACGACGTTGAGAGCGGGAAGCAGCGTTAAACCTAATCGGCGAATAGTCTTATATAACGCTAACTGGGTCCGGGCCTACAGGCCTGGGCTCCGCTTTAGCTTAATTTATTTATTTATACAATCTTAAAAGTTTATTTTCAGATTCAAGCGTGGCCCAATTAGCAGCGTTATTTGGGCCCATCTAGTTAGAACTCCAAAATCTCCACGACAAGGTCCACGACATCCCAAGCCCAACCTTAAACCGTACAATATTTCGTGTCATTATGTAAACCGCAAAGAAGAATGTCCTTCTTCTTCTTTTTTCCCTGGAATCTCATTGTTTTTACATTCAGTGCTGTATCTTGCCTTTAAATGATTGGGATTCTCTTGTTCTATCATCTATGATTGAACTTTGATTTGGACTATCCATGATGTGGAGCTCCAAATAAAACACAACCGTATAAACCTTTTGTTTATGGATCCCACCTCACCAATGAAATCTCAAACGCCCTATATGTTGCCTGTTGCTGTCGGGTTGGATGAATACCAATGGAATGTAATGTTATATATGTATATCCATTCACTTTTTTTAAGAATTATTTTATTTTCAGATAATTTTTTGTTACTAAAATAATTAGCCGGAACTTGCGCAAGAGAAACACTAGCAAAAATACAAGTTTTAAATTTTAACAAATATCATATATAAAAAATAATTTTTTCAATTTATATATGTTATATTGTAATTATAATTATAATCAAATTATTATTAATATATCATAATATAATATATATTCGTACAAGTTAGAGTATTGTGTAACATTGAAACAAACATTTGGGAAGGGATAAGATTCGAACTCTCGACCTAATGGGTGGGTGATCATTTATGTATAATGTGATTCTCGTTCAATCAATATGCTCCTTTAAAATTGTGATAAGCACTAAAGTGAAAAGTCCACAATTTTTATGTATTTACAATGTTTCCTCCGAAGATCTGAGTTTGAGTGACAGGTAGGACAAAATCCAGATAAAGACCTCGCTGTGTCTGGCGAACTTGATAATGATAAACCATGAATTCCAAATATATATATAAAAATAAAAATAAGAAAAAGGGTAAAAGGATAGGGCCGAAAATAAACCAAGTACAGAAGACGTAAACTCAGACTCTGGGCTCTGGCAATCATTGTTTGCTCTAAAATTCCAAGTCGGTCCCTCCATCTTAAGAGTAAGAGAGATCCGCTTTTCCACAATCAAGAGAAGCAGGCAATCCAATCCCAGCTATTCTCGTCGATCCCATTTTTAAGGTGACTTTCATCAAAAGAGAATTTTCTGCTTTGCTACACAACTTTGTTTTCTATGTAGGCGTTTGTTCGTTGATGGTAGTCTAAGTTTTCCTTCACCGGGGTCTCAAGATTGCGAAAGAAAATGAATTTATATATTTATTCATTGTTTATTTGAATGGAAGGAAGCGAGTGACCTTCGAATTTAATTCCTTCATTTTTATTTTTCCTTTCTTTTGAGTCACTGATGTTTTTCTTGGCGGCCAAACAGAGCTATTCTCATTCTCTGAATTATGCCTCTGTTTGATTGTCTGGAGGAAAGAAATCGAACGTATGCTCAATTTGATATCATTGAAACCGGTGCCTGGAAACATTTGGGTTTTGTTAGCTACAATCTTTAGTCTTGCTGTTACAACAATGATCCTATCACAAATTTTATGGCAGATGATGTGTGACTATGTTTTGTCATTTAAACTCTTCAACAGCTAGTTTTATGTCATCTATTTAGTACACTACTTCACATTATAGTGGCTTCCTTTACACTTGTTATAAATTTTGATACTTTATTGTAGGGAGAGATGGTTGCCTTTGGGAAGAAGTTGAAGGAGAGACAAATCCAAGAATGGCAAGGGTATGTTGAATATATTTATGTTTTCGAGTGCATATGATTGGTATTGAATCTGAACTTAACCAATGTGGCTGTGAGATATCTTTTATTGTACAGCAGCCTATAGAAAGTGAAGGTTCTGTACAATTTACCATAACCAGCCTGTTGTGAGGATATTAAATTCCATAATTTTACAGTTGTTGTATACTTGATAAACCATGATCCATAATTTTTTATGCTTTGTAATTGTTGGGGTTGCTAGTATTTTCTACTCATGAATTTGATTTTTTTTTTCAGATATTATATTAACTATAAATTAATGAAGAAGAAAGTACGACAATATGCTCAACAAATTCAAGTTGGAGCCCTAGATCGCCAACATGTTCTCAAGGATTTTTCTAGAATGCTTGATGATCAGGTATGACAGAAATAAATGTCTGAAGTTTGTCCACAGATATTTGTGTCAGATGAATGCTAGTCTATGCCAATGCATGCTTACTAAACTCTCTGTTAACTGCAAAATTGACAACTGATGTTTGTCGAACTGAGTCAATTATGCATTTTGACTGCATTCATAACTCCTTACTCGTTGATCGCTTTTAGCCAGTTCATCTTGAATAACACATTCATGATTCATCATATTTCATTCTGTTCTTTAAAAACAGTTATTGAAAGTCCACTATGGAGAGGTGTGGTCGACACTATTGGAATCTATGTATTCTAGGTTCTTATATCATTATGGTTCCTTTTTGGAGTTTGTTTCAAAATCATGCCTTCAATTTACGATAAAATATGTTTCAAGAATTCACTGAGAATTACTTCATGAAAGTTCTCAAGTAAGCAATGGTATGTCTGTTTATGTAATAGCAATATAGCATAAAGCATCAGATTGCATCAATTAGTTAAATATTCTTCTGAAGCTGTTGAACGTTAAACTTTTGATATCTATTTATAATGGTTATAAGAGGTAGTCTCCAAGGTGAGCAATGAACTAGGTGATGACCCATGGAAGCATTTTTTCATAGGTGAAGAAGGGACTTAAAAAAAAAACTTTGAGATAGGGTTCAATTTGTTATTGATATTTACACTTCTAATGGTTAAAGAGGTATCAGGCCTCTTATGCAAGCACTGAACTAGGCAATGAAGCTAGGGGTGAGGAGATAAAGTAACATCTTGACAAAAGGATGGAGTCAATTATGATCCTGTATAGGACGTTTAAACATGAAAGCAACACAAATATGCATACACACAGGCGGCCATGTGTACTGATATGCTCTTTTGTTTTTTTTTTTTCTTTTCTTTTTTTACGAGAATTTAAGAATATTATGTACTTTTTGTTACATTTGTAGATCGAGAAGATTGTCCTTTTTCTTTTGGAACAACAAGGACTACTAGCAAGCAGGCTAGTGAAGCTTGGAGAACAGCATGATGCTCTTCAGCAGCAGCAGGATCAGAATATTTCCAAAATATCAGAGCTACGTGAAGCTTATAGAGCAGTGGGCAGAGATCTCTTACAGCTTCTCTTTTTTGTTGAAATTAATGCTATTGGCCTGCGCAAGATACTGAAGAAATTCGATAAACGTTTTGGCTATAGGTTCACTGATTATTATGTCAAAACTCGTGCTAATCATCCTTACTCTCAGCTGCAGCAAGTGTTCAAGCATGTGGTAATATGTCAAGACCATATTCTTTACTTTTTATTGATGCTATGCATAGTACACTCTAAAAAACTTATGACGGATCTGCCATTCAATTCTTTTGGTTTCCTACATTCATTTATACCGCATTAAAAAACATTTTAGCCTTTTCACGTGTATAGGTTCAGGTACTGTTTGGATGAAATTTACTGACTGATAATACAAATTTCAGGGACTTGGGGCTGTTGTGGGAGCCATATCTCGTAATTTGCATGAACTTCAAGATCGTCAGGGAAGCTACCTATCAATTTATGATCAGCCAGCTCTGCCTCTCCAGGTTCTTTTTTGTTTTTCACTTTTATGCCGCTCAACATATTGGTTTGGATTTAAGGATTGCTATGGTATTTAGTAAGGTTTGGTTTGCAGGATCCTGTTGTTAATTCACTAAATGCAGCTGCAGATAGATTGACCCACTCTACAAACTTCCTGAACTTCTTGGCACAACATGCACTCATTATGCAAGAAGAGCTACCTACTCCTGTCGAGGAATCAGCTGCTGATCGAGGATACAGTTTTATGTCACTGCTTCTGAACTTAGCAAACACGTTTCTTTATATGGTCAATACTTACATTATTGTCCCAACAGCAGATGACTACTCCATGAGCCTTGGAGCTGCTGCAACAGTTTGTGGCATTGTCATTGGTGCAATGGCTGTTGCACAGGTGTTTTCTTCAGTGTATTTCAGTGCGTGGTCAAATAAATCGTACTTCAGACCTCTTGTATTTAGCAGTATTGTTCTTTTTGTGGGGAATGTCATGTATGCATTAGCCTATGATCTTAATTCCATAGTGGTTCTTTTGGTTGGCCGTCTTCTCTGTGGGTGAGCGTTTCTCATCCTTCCTCCTCTTTCATTTTACTAATCTCATGCTAAAGCGGTGGAACTTTATAAGATTGAAATATTACTTGCATATGTCCTGTCATATGTGTTGACAAAGTTATGCATTCTAATTGCAGATTCGGTTCTGCTAGAGCTGTTAACAGGCGTTACATCAGCGATTATGTACCACTGAAAATTCGGATGCAGGCATCAGCTGGTTTTGTTAGTGCTAGTGCTCTTGGAATGGCTTGTGGTCCGGCACTCGCTGGCTTGCTTCAAACAAATTTTAAGATTTACAAGTTCACATTCAATCAGGACACATTGCCTGGTTGGGTTATGGCTTTTGCTTGGCTTATATATTTAGTATGGTTGTCGATTTCATTTAGAGAGCCTTTACATGAGGTGGAAGAGATTCATACAGCACAGGAATCTCATACTGGTATGTCAACTTTTGCCACTACTTTAATTGCTTCGTATTCTACATCTGCGCATGTGAAGTTGTGTCATACCAACTTGGCCAGCTAATTCTACATTCTGCATCTTATTGCTGAAGTAAGCTTAACCCTAGCAGACATCTGTCTAATTTTCTGTTCTTGGGTGCAGTTCAAACCACCCTTGAATATCCATAACAATTGCCATGCATCCAGGAATATTAGACCTAGTTCTCCCTTGATTATAACCAAAACCCTTATTTTTTGTTTGTATGTGAAGAGTCCTTGACATAGGTTTTTGCTCATTTTAGGCAGCTTTATTAGGTACTTTTTGCTGTAATCAATAACCCCTTATGATTTATGTCAGAGTTGGTCTAAGCATCCATCCAAGTAATGACACAACCAGTATTTGTATAATGAATTTGTTGTCATGGTTTATACTGTTATTGAATTTGACTTCTTTCCTTGTGACTACTGATTCCATATTTTAGCTTTGCACTTAAAACTGGCATTTTGTTGACCCCTTACCCGAGCCAGATGGAAAAATGCTATCACATTTCTTGAATCTCAAAACTTCATAACAGTGTCAAAGGGAAGTCTTTGTGGTGATTTAGCTAAAGAAACATTGCACCTTAAGCATGAGTTCTGTTAGGCAGCCAAAAAGATTTTTCATCTGAATGAGTGCATCTGGAAACCATTTGAGTGATTCAGTTTCTCCCGTGCTAGTATTTCTTGTCATTGTTTTGAGATATTCTCATCATGATTGAAAAAAAATGGTGATTTATATGTTGGATCTGGGTAGTGACAGAAGCAGTGCAAAATAATGCTCTTGAGGAAGGTCTTAAACAACCATTGCTATTGAATTCGGAAGACAATCAAGAAGATGAAAACGATGACCAAGAATTTGATGGAAGTGATGAAGCTCCTAAAGAGTCTCGCCTGGCAGCTACCTCAATTAGATCAGCATATAGACTACTTACCCCTTCTGTAAAGGTATTTAATTGAAGTTCATCTTCAAGTTTCATAAACTTCTGAAGTAAAGGAGCAAGAGTTGCCCTTCTTGTGGCTTGCTCCTTATAACTTGCATTGGGTGCAAGGTTTGATTTAGCCCTCCTTCAAAAAATTAATAACCATAACCGACGACTTATCAAAAAAAGGGGCGGTATGTTCTGTACTAGTTTCCATGGGGAAGTAAGTTGTTATTGTGTAGAGTGTTAATAGATTTAGTTCTTTACACTTAGATTCCTCTTCTTTGTGAAATATGCAATTGCCATTTTCATTTATTATCTCTCACCTACGTTGCTTTAAATATCAGGTTCAATTGTTGATATATTTCATGCTCAAATACGCCATGGAGATTCTACTATCGGAATCTAGTGTTATTAC
Source organism: Tripterygium wilfordii (assembly GCF_013401445.1). Lineage (NCBI taxonomy): Eukaryota > Viridiplantae > Streptophyta > Magnoliopsida > Celastrales > Celastraceae > Tripterygium > Tripterygium wilfordii. The sequence continues at coordinate 2,235,955 of NC_052246.1, forward strand.
CACATACTATTTTAAGTGGTCTACAAGCACTGTCTCAATTTTTCTTGCATGTCTCGGCCTAACAGTGCTTCCGGTAAACATTGTCGTCGGAAGCTACATTAGCAACATGTTTGAAGACAGGTAATAGTTTAATAAGACCGCTCCTTTGATCTCTCTACATTTGTATCACATTTGGCACAGTTCTTTTTGCCAATCTACTTTGGATTGGCTTGACATATCCTGCTGATATATAACTTTGATATATTTGCAGGCAAATATTATTGGCTTCTGAAATTATGGTTTGCGTGGGCATACTCATGAGCTTCCACATAATATTTCCATATTCTGTACCGCAATATGTATGCTCAGGACTCATCATGTTTGTCTCCGCTGAAGTACTTGAAGGTGAGAGAAATAATGTTATATTAATTTTTTAAAATCATTGATCATTATTAAACTTAACTGTGATGTTTATTTTTTATGATCATGATTGTATGGCTTTGTTTTAATAATGAATGCCCGCAAACATGAGAGAAAATATCCTATAATTTTGAAAGCATGATATGAAATAAGCAATTGCCCTCCTGCACAAAAACAGTCGATGCACCACGTCAAGAATGACTTTTTTTTTTATTGAATGAAGGACATGGTTGTGCTGAATCTGAACAGGACTCCCCTGCCGATTTCATTACCTTTATTGGATGAAATTCGCTGTGGATAGTTCCCGTCAACGAATGTGGTGATCGGGGTGCCAATCTTGTAGCTTGAGTAGGGTGTCCTCAGTTTAGAGCAGAAATGGGTTATTCCACATTCATACGTCCTGAAAAAAAAAACCTAGAATGTGAGAAGAAACTCAAGAAAGCTTGATAGCTCTAACCAAGATCCACTGACATTTGCCATTGTATGACATGGATTAGAAGCTCCAATGCTCCATTCCTTTTTGAAGCAGATAAGAGAACAAAAAGAATTGCTCTCTCTGTTTTCTTACTATCTTCGAGTGTACGATAAGTATAATTTCCTTTCTTGATATGTTGATCTTTTGTCTCAACTGTATTTGGTACAGGTGTCAACTTGTCACTATTGTCTCGGGTCATGTCATCGAGGCTTTCCCGTGGAACCTACAACGGTGGGCTACTCTCAACAGAAGCTGGAACAATCGCTCGTGTGATTGCAGATGCCACAATAACCGTGGCCGGATACTTGGGCCAGAGTAGGCTCTTGAATGTCACTCTACTTCCTTCACTCTTAATCTGCATAGCATCCATCGTTGCTACCTGTTATACCTACAACTCTCTCTATTGATTCAAAATTTGCATGGAAATATGTCCATAATTCATTTTGCTCATTTCATCGTGTATTTATTTATCATCGTCGTATATTGTACAAGAATAGTTCATGCAATCCGCTCGCTCTTGGAATTTTAATAGCTTTCTGGGTTAAGCTATATAGACTAAAGTGTTAATACTTAATACTTGAACGTGAGAGAGAGATTTCGTATTAGTTTCAGTCTCGTCTAAAATTCGGCCTACTGTACTGATACTGAGAGCAAAAGCCCAGGGCCCATGGAGTGGCATTCGTAGTCCGTAGATGCAACCGGGGCCCAGCACAACCTATCTCAAATTCCGAATGGGAAATCACTCTCTTCTGGGAGCTCTGGGAAGCCCACAATTTTGATGCTGACTGGGGTTGGCCCAGAAAGCACTTTCATGCCCATATCTGAACAGTTGTGTTGGACAAGCCCATGGTGGTCCAACGCATGTCTGATAAGTGATAACCCAATGAATGCCATCAAACAACTGTCATGGTGCTTGGAACGTAATTTTTCGTTATAACTCTAATTGCATATTTATATATAATAACTATTATTATTATTATCATGAGAGCTTTGGTTATGTATGAAATTATGTATATGACTAATTGGGTTCAGCATTTGCTTTTGTGAAGGATATGGGAGTTAAGATATTAAGAGAGAGACTTGAGCAAGTGATCAAGAATTATATATGGTAGTTTTAAAAAAAAATGTAAATTTTTTCTTCATTTGTTTGATGAGTCATGGGTGTCGAAAATTATACTTCCAACCAACTGTTGTATTTGTGAATAAGGAAATATATATGTGACTACCGTGGATATTATATTAACTTATTATTTCACCAGCGGCTGAGATCAAAAAGTCTGTAAACACTAAAAATTACGTTGTTATGATTTAAAATATTTGGCAACACTAAAAAAAGAAAAAGAAAAAAGTGAAATATATATTATATATATAAAAGAGAATATGACATAGGATATACCTGGAGTTGGAGGCCCAGTTTTAATTTGCTGCCACCTTCAATATCATAAAATTAAAGCAGGCATCTATCTGCACTTAATTCCACTTCATCCCTGAACCTCCAAAACTACCACAATGACAGAGGGAGAGAGAGAGAGATAAGAAAGCAATTTGTTAGTCTATACAAATATATATATATATATATATATATATATATATATATATATATATATATTTATTTATTTATTTATTTATTTATTTATTTATAACAAAGCTCTCTCTCTCTATATATATAGAGAGAGAGAGAGAAAGGGAAAGAGATAGATATTGTAGAATCTCTAGAAAATAGGTAAGAGGCTTTTCAGATAAAAGGAGTTTGCATGGAATGCGTAGAAAGCAGGCACGCACCAAATGGATATCCGATGGCATTGGCATATGCCATTTCTTCAACCGTTTATTCCTTTCATTGCTAGCGAAGCAGCTAATTAGTTATATATATATACGTCCTCCAAGAACATATTATAATTAAATGTAGGTGGCTACACCATCAATCTCATCAATATAGGACAAACCAAAGGGTACTGAATGAGCTAGCTACTTAATTATTAAGAGAAGTAGTTGTAGGGCTTCTCTCCATTGGCAGGTATTTCTCAATAATGATTACCCGCCAAAGGAGAGTTGCCCTTTAATTGCTTCATCTTATTTTTGACAATATATTGCGCCCCTAATTCCCTTTTATACGTTCCTATTCAACTTATTTTTGCCTGCATGCTTTCACTTTGCAATTTCATTTTATTTTATGTGCATTTTTTTGGTGCATCATATTAACAAGATATACCTGATACATCTTGTTATCGGAGCTTACCCTAATTTTCGGTCCTGCTCCGGATCGGCGGATCTTGCTTTGAAGTCTATTTCCACTCGGGTAAGAACTGTTCCTTCTTGTCTCTATGATTATCATTGTTTTTCTACTCTCGTATCTCTTCATGAACCCCAATCCTACCGCGAGGCACAATCTGACCCTCTTTGAGATCAAGCAATGACAAAGGAACTTGATGCCTTGGCAAAAGAATCATACTTGTGATCTTGTGGATCTCTCGAATGGTAAGTCGACAATTGGTTGCAAACAGGTTTACAAGATCAAACCCATTCAAAGGGATCTATTGAGCGTTACAATACTCGCTTTGTGGCAAAAGATTTCACCCAAGAATATGATGTCAGACTATGAAGAAACTTTTGCCCAATTGCTCGCCTAGCTACTTTTGTAGTATTATTGTTGTTGTTGCAGTTCGAAAATGGAGTCTTTTGTCATATGAATGTTAAGAATGCATTTCTCCATGGTGATCTTCAGGAGGAGGTCTATATGCAGCCACCCCCAAGGTATTCTCATAACTTCGGACAAGTATGTCATATCAGATGGGCTCTTTATGGTCTTAAACAAACTCCTCGTGCCTGGTTTGAGAAATTTAGTTGTACTGTACAACAACTTGGCTTCATTGGCAGTTCGTATGATTCAGCTCTTTTTATTCGTTGCTCTAATAATGGTCTATGAAAGATCTTTGCCATCTCAATTATTTTTTTGGTCTAGAGATAACTACTGCTAGCTCCTGATGGCTATTATCTGACTCAAGTCAAGTATGCTTCCGACCTTCTTTCTCGTGCAGGTATCAGAGATACCAAAGTTGCTAGCAGTCCACTTGAGGCAAACACTCGTCTTGCTCCGACAGATAGGACTTCGACCTGTGATTCCACTCTTTATCGACAATTGATTGACAACCTTATCTATCTTACAGTCACACGTCTTGGTATTGCCTATGTTGTTCATCATGTTAGTCATTGCCTATATATAATTAAGGGTGTAAATGAGCGGAGCTATTTTGTGAGCTACTTGCGGACAGCCTGTTAAGAGCCGGCTACATTTTCCAGGTTCCACTTCTAAGTTGTACTAAATTTCCCAGCTCCAACGCAACCTGGAAGCATACGAATCAAACAATGGAGAATTGATTAAAAAAAAAAGATTAAAAGCAAAAGCAACTCCTCCCGATACAAAGAAAACGCACGTCAGTAAATTTAAACCCTCTTATCAAATCAAACTAGTTACTAGTGTAAACATCGACATGAGTTGGGTTTCCAGCCCAAGTTTAGTATTTAGTTGGGCTTTTTTTCTTGGGCCAAGTTAGAGGCCCAACGTTGCTCTGAAATTCCCAGAGAATTGAAGCATTTTCAGGGCCCACTGCAGCTCAGCTTAAAATGTGTGTGTGTGTTTTTTTTTTTGGGGGGGGGGGGGGGGTGTTTAGGTTTGTAAGTTGTTCTTGTACCGAACCAACCATTAACAATATCTCCGGCTATAATGACGGAAAAGACAACAAAAATGAATAGGCTGGGCCGCTGGAGGTGTACTGAGTTATGGACGAGCCCTGGGTTGTCTGGACCTCCCCACATGCACGTAGAAACGTGCAAACCTGTTTAAACAAGCGGCCTTGTACCTGGTCATGATGGCCTTACAAAAAAAAAAAAAAAAACTCCTATAATGACGGAAAAAGACAACAAAAAAGTGAAAGGTGGAAGTGTACTGAGTTAAGGACCAGCCCTGTGTTGTCTTGAATGGACCTCGCACACGTAGAAAACGTGCAAGCCTATAAAACAAAAGGGCCCCCAAATGAGAAACACATGACAATATATGGGTGAGTTTGGTAGATAATTTTGACAATAACATATATCATAGATAATAAATGATAATATATATGGTTCTTGAAATGTTGATAGGTATTTGGTTATACTTTTGCTCGTAACATATTAAAATTATTGTGTAAATTACGTGTAGGGATAATATGCAAATAATTAAAAAAAATTATTTAAAGAATAATTAAATAATTTAATTAATTAACTAATGAACATAATAAAAAGTCATTAAATATTATTTAATTATTTAATTTATATTTTTTAAATATATAAAAAGCCAAAAGAGTGAGGATAATTTTGTACAAAAAAAGTCAATGTTGTCTCAAAATGGTATAAGAGGGGACAACTTCAAATTATGGTCAAGAAATTGTCTCGGATTTTGGGACAACAAATTATTGTTTGGTGGTTGTTTACAATTTATGGTTAATTGATCATACATTGTTGAGAGAAATTGTGCACCAAACGAGATGCCATAGTATTTTCCAAATTAAACCAAATCGTTTTCATATTCTCCAAATTGAACCACACAGAAGCAGCCCCAGCAAAAATAAATATTGAACATCCAAACAAATTCGGTGTAAAGCAACCACAATAGTAAAATTTTGCTGCACCAACAAAAATGTATAAGATTTTGTATTTTGTTGATGTGACTATATTGGGAGACGTGTTTTGCTGATGTTACTGTATTGAGATTTTGTGTTTTAGTCTAGTTTTGTTGTAGATGATATGAAGACATGAAATATTATTGTCGTCCATGTTGGGTGGGAATGGAGAATGTATATGAATTTGTGTTTTGATGATGTGGTTGTATTGAAAGACGTGTTTTGTTGATTTGATTGTATTGAGATACGTGATTAACTTATTTTTTATGTAATAAAGGTGGACTCAGTATTTATTTTTATTGGGCCATTAAATGTAATCCATTGCATTTGCTAGTACATCCCAATAGATGACGTCATACTTGTTGATTTTATCTCTCTCAATTTGGATATTATGTGGCGGGTCTCATAAAATTTTAGAATAAGCAGGGGATTCGCAAATCCTCTAGATATAAAGCGCTTGGGGTTTTGAAACTAAGGACATCAACCACAATGGAAGTATACAAGGTTAATACCACTTTTACACATCGAAATATAGTCAATGTTTTAATTTACACAACATTATTTAAAATATTTCAATTTGATCACCCAATAATAAAATTATTTCAACTTGATCTATCGGGCATATTTTCTCACTTTGGGGTAGTCAAACTGTACATGTGATACGTTGATTGCCCAAATATTGATTGCCACATGTACAGTTTGACTGCACCAAAGTGAGAAAATTTGCCTTTGAAACAATTTATCATTGGGTGATCAAATTAAAACATTTTAAACAACGATGTGCAAATTGAAACACTGATTATCTTTCGGTGTGTAAAAGTTATATTAATCCGAAGTATACATATTGATAACATAAACATTCTTCAAAAAAGGTCTAAAGGATAAACTCTACATAAGCAATATATTGATTTTATTCTCCATGGCTCGATGTGGTAGTATCGTCCTTTGTAACGATCGACTGGTAAGTCAATCGGTTCACATAGTTGTCCATGTATCAGTAGAAGATCCACCTCTACTTCTTCAAGGGAAACTTCAGGTTGAGGAATTACTCGGAATTAGGGATAGTAACTGGTCGGGTACCCTTCCAATTAGGAAATATCAAAACCTTTTTCATTTAAGATAGTCTATTCCAAAACCATTTAAAAAATCATTTAAATTTCTAAGCCCCGAACCGTTTATCATCCGGTACCCGTTTACATTTAACTTTTAATATTTTTTATTTTTTTCTTTGATGATTATGTTAATATAAATTAATATTGAGTATGATTTATATTAATTATGATTTTATAATTCAAATTAGTCTAATTTATGGTTTTATTAGTATGTTTTTATAAATATATACGTTTTAATATGTTTTATCATGTTATAATTTAGTATCATAGTAGTATACTTTTATAGATGATTTATAATATTATTACTATAATGGATATTTTTATTAAACATTCGGATACCCTAAAGCCGGCAACAAAAACCAAACCCGACCCTAAACCATGACGGGTTTGAAAACCAAAACCAGAACCAAAACAGTTTTCAACACCTATGGGATCGGTTTTCAGGTTTTAAACGGATCAGGTACCCTGCGGATAATGCTCGGATCGGTTTTTTTTGCCATCCTTACTCGGAAAGCTGCCAATATCTTTAGTTTCGTAATCCGAGTATAATGAGTCAATTTATGATCTTTAATGCCAGCTTTGAATTCACCGCTCATTTTAGTCTCGGTTTATAGTGACATAAGTCCCTCCCTAAAATTCATGAACTAAGAATTCGCTTAGATCATTGACTCAAAACAATTGTAAACATGTATAATTCCCCATATGGACCTATCCTAACAGTTAAAAAAGCTCTCAACCACAGATTTGGCACCTCAAACATTATAAAAACAAATCAATTGACTTTCGAAGATAATTTATTTACCAAAATTATACAAAAAATGAAAAAAAGATAGTTTCCGAAATTTTACTAATTAATTTATAAATGTGTGTGTAAATTTGGACTTAAAAGATTCGGTGATTTTCCAACCAAGTATGTTATTTGGTTCTATGTTTTATTGGGTGCGTTTGATTGATTTTCAATGTTAGAGGAAATACTGTGGGAAATATATTGAGCTTAAAGCTGTGGAATGTTTAAAATAAAAAATAATGTTGTAAATATTAATAAAAAAGTAAAAGAAAATAATGTTATAATTCATGTGGGCCCAACCTTTATTAAAAAAATAATAAAAGTGTAATCATTATGTGGAATCCACATAAAAAATTTGGAAAAAAATAATGTATAGCGGAAATGTTGTATAAGCTCCTAGTGGGAGCTTATAAAACTCCAGTTGATCGGCTTGACCCGCAGCGCCGTTTGGCACAATAGAAGCCGAAAGCGGCTCCGCTTCCGCTTGTATTGTGCCAAACAGGTAGATTGTAAATGATAATATTGTTATAATTTGAAGTAGGAGTAGAAGAGAAATGTTAGACTCAACCAACACTTGAGATATTGTCTCATATTGAGTCAAAGACCCATGTGAATTTTGTCCTTAAAAGGGTCATCGAGTATTTGAGGATTGGACACCACTTATCCATTGAATGTAAATTCCACATTTTTCCAATATAATTCCTAACAAATATCTTTATTTAAAAGTCCAAATTGGCTTCCCTGACTTCGTTTCACAAAGTCAAACATGAATTTCGCCCAACTGGGAACTAACTTCCTTTGATCAACATTGGCATGCTCCACAATCCAACCCACAATTTTATTCCGTTTGATTCGAAAAATAAAATTATTGACTCGAAAAAATTGGTGCTTATATATATATATTCTTGTTACATGACAAAACCTGATATCACAATCTTTCAAGTCATATATTAGGTGCGTAGAACAACTGTTCATAATATAAAAAAGTTAAATTAAACACAAAAAAATGTTTCGTGGTTCCCATGGTTAAATAATAATAAAAATATTAATATTATTTTTTGAACTGTTAACGGTGTGCTTGAGACCCAACCACCATCCCCTTCCACGTGCCCGCTGCACAAGCCACCTAAACACACAATTAATTACAATAAATTGAGTATTTTAGCGCTGATTAAAATATCGAATCATGGCCCACTGCGTGAACCGTGGTGCTGGTGATTCCTAGATTTTGAATGATGATTATTATTTGCATATCGTTTTTCGCTAAGTACATCTCATTAATCCTTTAAAAATATATTAGAGTGAGATGTATTTAGTAAAAAATGATGTACAAATAATGTTCATCATTTTCAATAGGTAAGGGAATTAATGCAAATAAAATTAGTGGGTTCCACATGTCTCATATAATATACATAATTTATGCATATAATTCAGTTACTAAGATAATTAGGATATCAACTGTTGGGATCTCTATCATTATTTATTTGATTTTGAAGTTGGTAAAGCCACCTAACTAAATAAATCCATCAAATATTATTTCCCTAACAAATTCAAATTCTTATATACTTTAAATTAAAAATATTTCGAATAAATAATTGAAATTCAAAGTTGACGGGAATGACAACGATATCTGTCATTGCCAGCTTAGCAAAGCCACCTGTGATACCCAATAGCAAATGCCCATCTGGACACAATGGCAGATTCGGTAAAAAGTGGAAAATAGCGGGTGAGGTTCCAACAATACCACAGTAGATTCGCTGGACCTCTCTCGTTTGTATATAAATCCAAGGCTCGTCTCTCCGTTATTCGACAAACAGAGCCTCTCCTCTCTCTCTCTCTCTCGCTAAACAAACTGCGGTAACTTTCTCTGAATAGAGAGGGAGAAGAAAATATCGAAGAACCTCGATTTGGTTTTGAGAAATCGAAGAAATGGCAACGAATGTCGGGATTCTCGCTATGGACATCTACTTTCCCCCTACCTGTATTCCACAGGTGATCCACCTCTCTCAATCTTTCTTTCTCTGATTATCTGTGTTAGTTCTCTGCTTCTTCTTCTTCTTCTTCTTTTTTTGTTTTTGCTGGTTTGAAAAATCTGGTTGGTTGTTGAGAAAAATGAGGTCACGGAAAGAAAATTGGTTTTGTGGCTCTTTTTCTTAGGAGAAAAGAAAGGAAAAAATGAGCTTACTAAGTTGAGTTCAAAATAAGATAAGGAGATCCAGCTTTCGCTCTAATATTGCCGCTGATTCCTCTTTTCTCGAAATTATTGTTGTTGAATCGTCATGCATGCTTTTCTTGTTCTCATTTTTGCGGATTTGATTAACAGTTTATATGTAATTTGTTAAATTAACTTTGAAATCGTTACCGTAAGCTAACCAATGAAGTAAATTTGTTTGGTGGAATGTAGATATTGGTTTTTCTCTCCAATAAATCTGATTTCAAATCATTAAATATTGTTTTTCTCCAACATTGGGGCTTCATTTTCTCTCTCACTTTTCCCCCTTTTCTGTGTTTGTTTCCGTCTTCTTTTCCATTTTATTTGGCATGATTTATATGATTACTGGTTAACCGACAGTGACTGCTGGGAAAAAGAAAAAAAACAATCACAGGGAAGACGACAGTGTAACAGTTTTGTTCATTAGCTGAAAATAATTGGTCTTCCTTTAATTGCTTGACAAATATTAGCCTTTTTCTGCAGTGTTATTACAGAATTTTTTTAATATAAAAATTTGGCTAATGAGCTGTCGGCGATTTCTAAGTTCTGAATAATTCCAGTAAGCTAACTACTTTGTACCGCTGTTCCTTCCTCATACCAAGCAATTTATCAGGAAAATCTTGGGTTACTATCAAAGGCTTTGTGGTTAGGCCACTACCTCTGAGACACTATTTTTTTTTTCCTTAATGGGATTTTATTTGCTTTACACCTAGTTGCAAGAGATCTCAATTCAAGAGAGGGGAGCAAAAATTTTCTGAGAATGGTCTCCCGTAAAAGAGAAGTCTTGTATGAAATTGATGTAGTACCTGATTTTTTTTAAACCCAGCCATTGACATTTTGCTTGTAACATTTCTTTAACAGGAAGTGCTGGAGGCTCATGATGGTGCAAGCAAAGGGAAGTACACTATTGGACTTGGACAAGATTGCATGGGATTTTGCACGGAGGTGGAAGATGTCATCTCAATGAGGTTCATAATCCATATTCAGTTCTTGCAGCATCTGATTGTCTGAGAGTGAAAATATAATATTACCTTTGTTAGCATCTTATGAGTTTTCATCTTAATTAATAAGATCATCATTGACACTTAAATTTTCAGTTTGACAGTTGTTGCTTCACTCCTGGAGAAGTATAACGTTGATCCTAAACAAATTGGTCGACTGGAGGTAGGGAGTGAAACTGTGCTTGACAAGAGCAAATCCATTAAAACCTTCTTGATGCAAATTTTTGAGGTATATATCCAAATTCCAACAAATGCAAATTATCTAAATTCCTGTGGTCTATATTTTATATTTTCAATTGGATTTTTTCAGGAGAATATTCCTATTTTCTTAAACAATAGTTTTTTTTTTTCCTTCTCACGTTACTTTTTTTTCCATGTAAAATAAACAGAAATGTGGAAACACTGACATTGAGGGTGTTGACTCAACCAATGCATGCTATGGGGGGACTGCAGCTTTATTCAATTGTGTCAACTGGGTTGAGAGCAGCTCTTGGGATGGGCGCTATGGTCTTGTTGTGTGTACTGACAGTGCGGTATGATCTTTTTTAACCTTTTTCTGTTGATTGCTGGAAACTTTCACTTCTTTCCTCTTAAAATAGATATAAAATACTTGGACTTGGTGAATATGAATTAATTTTTCATCGGCACAGAAGCTCAATACATCTGAGATGGATTTCATATTTTCTATTTTGCTTATTTGGAAATAATAATATTTGGCAAACCATGAGGAATTTTGGATGTAGAAAGTAAGAGAAACTGCTAAATTTGCTGCATGTTTAAATTTTACTTACGGATGCATTTCCATCAGGTGTATGCCGAAGGACCAGCACGACCAACTGGAGGAGCAGGTGCTGTTGCCATGTTAGTAGGGCCTGATGCTCCTATTGCATTTGAAAGCAAGCTCAGGGGTAGTCATATGGCCCATGCCTATGACTTTTACAAGCCCAACCTAGCTAGTGAATATCCAGTAATGCTTCATGATCCCCTCCAGATTTGTTATGTTCTCACATAATTTTCATGTCATGTCATCCTTGCTAGGGCTGATGGTTTGGTTTTAATTTACTATCCTGATTTGGTCCCTCAACCTCCCCTTTCTTGGTTCTGAAGTACGTGATGAATAATGGCATTTCAAATTTTCAATTTTGATGCTATAATTGCTTGGTTTTCATTTGACATATTCTTCACTATTTGAGCAAGTGCACTTTTGTTCGTAACCTGATTAATAGGTTTTACTAGTCTCTATGTGTCTTCCATTTTCCAAATTTGATAAAAAATCATAGCATTTACAAAGCCAACAATCCCAAGGAGTTCTGTTTCTCGCGTCTCTGATTTTTCGTTGCGCCTCTACAATGTTTTGTGCATCAATGTACTTCCAGGAAAATGCATATGTATTGCATTACACGTCCTAACTCCTGAGGGTAAATTTTCTAGTGTAATTTTGAAGTTTCATTGGAGAGGTTTTATGTGTGGAAAGTAGCTGATTTTGTGCGGGAATAATTTGAAAAGGGATAAAATAGAACACGGAGATTGATATTGAAATGTAGAACTATTTTTGGAATATTCCTCGATGCTCCACTATGGTTAGGCAATACCTTAATGATAGCTCCTTTTGTTATTATATGAGTTCTTATGTGAATAATTTTGACTAAGCAGTTGTTTTCTTTTCATATATCAAATATGCATACAGTCGAAGTTCTTAAACCCTTCTGCTGTAGTTGTAGATGTTTTATTCTTGTGGTCCAATAGTTAAGTGGTTCATCCTCGCACAACTGTTTTTGTAGGTTGTTGATGGGAAACTTTCTCAAACATGCTATCTCATGGCTCTGGATTCTTGCTATAAGCAATTATGCCACAAGTAAGACTACGCTGAAGTTCTTAGCGGTTTCGATTTGCTAATGCAGGCTTCTTGTCATTAGATCCGTTGTGTCATTGTTAATTCTCTTTTTTATATAGATATGAGAAGCTGGAGGGCAAACAATTTTCTCTTTCTGATGCTGAGTATTTTGTTTTTCATTCTCCATACAATAAGGTAGGTTATTTTTGGCATATGTGCTGTAAAATATCAAAGCCTCTGTTCTTGCTCGGCATTTTTTTCTCTGATTACTTAACAACGGTTTGCATTGCTTGTACTTTGAACTCCAGCTTGTACAGAAAAGCTTTGCTCGTTTGTTGTACAATGATTTCTTGAGAAAGGCCAGGTTCTTGTCTTTTCTGCCTCTCAGACTCTTTACTCGTATTCTTTCAGAATAAGTTCTATCATGTGATTTACCTCTCTGCTTAATTTTATTTATTAATTTTGTCTTGCTTTTGCAGCTCTGTTGATGAGGCTGCTAGAGAAAAGCTGACGTCATTTTCTGCATTATCTCTTGATGAAAGCTACCAAAGTCGGGATCTTGAAAAGGTCAATTTGCTAAGCATAATATATGTGGCTGTCAGATTTACTGTCTATGGTCTTTAGTTTTCTGGGTCAGTGATTAACTCGTTTTCATTATTCTTCTTTTACTCTATTATGTTGGCCGTCAGGCTGGCATATTGAGACCACATACTATTTTCCAAAAATTTGTTGTGTTGCCGTGGAAAATTTGAAGCTCTCATAGACATGGGTAGTGGGTTAGGAAAAGATGGAAAATAACAGTCATGAAAAGTTAGTATTAGGAAAATATGGAAAATAACTGTCATGGAACGAGTTAGTCTGAGTAACATTTAATGACTTGATATGCCTTCATGTTTTCTGCTTTGAATGCATGTCCGGAATGATTTCTATCTGAGTTTATTTGTGACAGCTAATGCCTTGTAATTTTTACCTTACCTTGTTAATTGTTTTATTATCATGCATGTATAGGTGTCCCAACAACTTGCAAAGCCCTTATATGATTCAAAGGTACAACCAACCACACTGATTCCGAAGCAAGTTGGAAATATGTACACTGCATCACTCTATGCAGCATTAGCATCCGTCCTACACAACAAGCACACCTCATTGGTAATCTTTATTAATACTTATTTTCCCTTTCTATCTCTTCCTTCTCTCCTTTTTTTCCTCTAAATTTCTTTTGATTGTCATTTTAACCCACTTTTTCTGCAGTTTCCATGCTCTACACCTTAGCCCTTACATATGTTATGGCTGTTGAAAATTTTCAGGCAGGCCAACGGGTGATATTGTTCTCATATGGGAGTGGTTCAACTGCCACAATGTTCTCATTGCGACTTCAGGAAGGTCAACATCCATTTAGCTTGTCAAACATCACAAACGTAATGAATGTTGCTGGCAAGTTGAAGTCAAGACATGAGGTATTTCTCTTATATATACTGAAAATTGCTACACTTACTACTTGAATATGTGATTGGCGCATTTTGGTTGCCGTCTGCAAGAAATCTTTGCTTAAGAGCTTCAAGCGCACACTACGTCTGGCATAGAAATTCAAGCTTTAAATAGAGTGTTTTTAACTTTCAGCTTGTGCTCTTTACTTGAACTGACATGATTAAATCAATCTTCTCCCACATTCCAAAATGATTTGCGTCATTGAATGGTAGCCGACATTGTGTGTGTGTAGTATGAGAGAGAGATGCGATCTTTATATGTGATGAAATGGTGTATGTCATTGAGTATATAATAACAAACATTCTCTTCATACAGATTATTCCAGAGAAGTTTGTTGAGATAATGAAGGTAATGGAGCACCGATATGGGAATAAGGATTTCGTAACAAGCAAGGACACCAGCCTTCTGGCTCCGGGAACATACTATCTTACGGAAGTTGACTCCATGTACAGGAGATTTTACGCGAAGAAGGATGTTGACAGCACATGTGAGAATGGTGCAGTTGCCAATGGTCACTAACAAGCTTGTTGTTAGGTCATATGTGGCCTTAGTGACCGTTTGAATTGGCTGTTTTAGTTGTTTGATGGCGTTATTGACTATGTTAGTATTCAGGTTTCCATAAGTTATTTATTTTTTATGACGAGGAATCAGGGCTTTGATCCATGTAAACCAAAAATCTGATTCCATTGCAAGTTCAAGGTTTAAACAAAACCAGTTCACTACCATAATTCCATTGACGATTCTGTCCACCAATTGACATCTATACTAGGCCCAATAGTTCATACAGTACTGGTTGGGCCTTTTTAAGCAACCTGCTACTTTGATGGACTAGGCCCAATGGTTCTCGTCAAGATGGGTGTGAAGTGAGAACCGAGAAGAACCTTTTTCTTTTGTTTCTTCATTTGTCTGATAGTGCATGGACCACACCACAAAAGCGAGTGGACGACTCAACCAATGAAATCCATTTATTATCGACGAAGACCAAAATTTATTCTAGACTCTTCTAATCTAACACCACCACTCTAAGACCTAATTGGCTGAGCCTGGAGATCGCCTGCTCTTTCCCCACCAAACACAGTGGTCCACTCGGAGACACGTGACGCCCGACTGAGGGTCACCAAGTAGGTCCCAAAACGTGTCATATTCTCATCCTCACACATCTTCTGTGATAATATCCAGCCGTTGATCTCGTGTCCCTACAGCCAAACACAAGACGATGATCATCTCACAACAACGCAAAATATAAAAAATAAAAAATAAAAAATTTAGGGTTTGTTAAAATCTTTTTAACTTCTCCAGAGTCCCATCACTTGTGCGTGTATAAAACCATAAGATTTTCTCTGTCTCCTCCATTCTACTTGCTGTTGATCTGAAATGACGTCGTTTCAGCAAGCGGATGACGACGGAGGAACCTCTGATATCAGTACAAGCGCCGGTGATCCTGGAGAACACGAAGCTCGTGACATCAATGGAGTCTCCAAGATATCAACGATAGATGAAACGGGGGCGTTTCAGATTATTCCGTTGAAAGAAGAGCCGGATGAATCCGACCCGGAGGATAAGCCTCATCCGCCTGGCTGGCCTCGGTCTATACCGGTTGCGATGCAGATGCCAATGTCAATTCCTCTGCCGGTCACGCAAGCTAAACGGTCGTCCACCAAGGACCGCCACACGAAAGTCGAGGGCCGTGGACGGAGGATCCGAATACCCGCCACATGCGCCGCGCGTATTTTTCAACTGACCCGGGAATTAGGCCACAAGTCCGACGGCGAAACCGTCCGGTGGCTCCTTGAGCACGCTGAGCAGGCAATAATTGAAGCCACCGGCACCGGGACTGTCCCTGCAATCGCAGTATCCGTGGGTGGGACCCTCAAGATACCCACCACCCCAGGTGTCAGCACTTCAACAACAAACGAGACGGTGAAGAAACGAAAACGCCCTTCAACCAGCGAATTCTATGATTTAAACGACGCACCAGCCTCGATCACGCAGCAGTCTTCTCGGCTGGCCCCAGTAACCCCCACTGCCCAAATTGCTGCAGCGACAGCGCAGGGTCTGGTCCCAGCGTGGGCTGTGGGTAATACAGGAATGGTGGTACCCGCCAACGCATTCTGGATGATCCAACAACCCACCGCTGCAGCAATAGCTTCTGGAACTCCAACATTTGTGGCTGCGCCCACTTCCAACCCGCTGCAGCCGCAGATGTGGGCCTTGTCACCATCTATAACGCCTGTGTTCAACCTGGCTGCGGCAAGGCCCTTATCCTCCTTTATAGCGTCAACAAATCAACCAAATAACGGACAGGGTGCGGTGGAGCCTGCAATGAGTAGCGGATTGTCAAATTCGGCGGTGACAACGAGTACAGTTGGAGCTACGGTGGCAAAGAAGTCAACCATGGCACCAATCTTGAGTTCTAGTGGTAGTGGTAAGGCCAAAATATTAAAAGATTTTTCATTGGAGATGTATGACAAGCAAGAATTGCTGTTCGTGGGTCGCTCTGGAAATCAACAAGCACAAGCTTCCAAGCCATGAATTTAAATTTAGAGGTGATAGAAATTGTACTTGAACTGATAATCCAATCAAATTATAAACTGTTCAATAATATTTCTCTGAAGCTGTTTTTTTGGTTTAAAATTCCATTTGAGGGGTAATTTTCACGTCAAAAGCCAAAACAGCTTTAATAATTTATAAGATTGGCAATCGACATTAAGAAATTCTTTCAACTGTGAGAGAGACATTCAAAGATCTCAAATCGAAGAGAATGAAAATCTCATTATATTTCATAATATTAAGTATTATAATAACCGTTGTAATTAGGAATTATTGGATGAAAAGCATATGATATAGGTCGGCTACGAATGTGTAATCCTTTGAAATGGTGCTCATAATAAGCAACTACAATGGTGACATTTTGTTAGGACATGGATGTGTTTTTTTAAGCCTATGAATCAAATGGATGTTACAATAATGTCATTTTAGTTGCCTGTTTTTATTTTTAATAGGTAGGCATGGGGGCATGAATTTTGGTCGGCCTCACGTTGCATGTAAAGGATTATTCACTCATTAGGGCATGAGTTCGAATGCTATCCTTCCCCAAGCCCCCGTTTCCAAAAAAGAATGATCGGCCCCCATTATGGCTTGTTTTATTGAAATTTGGGCCCCACTAAGAGAAAAAAAGAAGAGACCAAATAAAATCAAGCATGTCGCCAAAACACAATTCCAAAAAAATCTAATGACCCTCTACACCATTGTGGGCATACATGTTACCTATCATGATACATGGAAAATGTGATCCATCTTGGAGATACTATTCAATAATCTAACTCATCGTGTCACATGCTGATGTGATGTATTAGAACCAATAAGATGGTTTCAATTTGTAGATAGTCAATGTATTTTTATAATTTAAATTACAAATTGTCTAAATTGACCCCGACCTATAGATTCTGGTTTTTTTTTTTTTTTTCATTTATCATGTATGGAAATTGGAAGGTGTGGGGCTATACATTTTGAAGCTGTCAATAGTACGCGTGCAATGAAGAAACAGGGGGCCCCAAAAACCCTTCCCATTCCTTATCGTTATCGATGTTGATATTCGTGGGCCCAACATTTGCGGGCCCGATAAGAAGAAAAGCAAGGGAGGCTCCACCTTCTCCCACGGACACGGCCACAATTTGTTGGCCAAACCCACCCCACCTCCTTTGTGGGCGCACCTCATCTTCTGAGTTGTGAGTAGGGACACAACATTTCCTGCCCCTTTGTCGTGTTGGATTAATTAATTTTTAAATATAGTTAATAAAAGTCCATTTAAATTGAAATATAATGTGTATTTTTTTTTTAGTTTATTATGTTTGTATTCAACTGAATTGATGTTCATTGGGTTTCTAAATTTCCCTTTTTCATATACTTATGTAAATAAAAATGTAGGCTCAAAATATAAATGAAAGACAAATTTCTTCCCAGTTTCTTCCCACAAAACTGCCTGCACTATCACATCATGGACAAAAACTAAAAAAAAAAAAAAAAAAAAACAGAAAGTCTAGTAAAATCCACGACCATATCCTTGGGGATCTTATAAAGGAGGCATTCCAAAAGGCATCATATTTGGTTCATAGGCTGCAGTACTCATATCGTATGGATTAGTAATACCAGTGTTTGGACCCCCAAGAACATCATTTGCACCTCCAAGAGTTCTTGGACCTACACCTGCACTAGGAACCATAACTCCACCATCAAAATCAACATCATTTGTAGTAAAGAATTGTTGAGAATTTTGAAACATCAAATTCTCAGCTTCTTTTGCAACATTCTCCTTTAGCTCCTCCAAAGCAAGCTTAAATTGCAGAAGCTGTGTCAAGCTTTGCTCCTGGATTGGCTTCTCCCACCAGCACTCTTCCTGTCTAGCCATCCTCAGCTTTCTCAGCTCCGCGCCGCGGATTTTCTCTTCTTCTAATTCGTTAAGCACCTAAATTATATACTTCCAGACAAAGATCTTATGAGTATTATATATTTTTCTTAATCTTAGCTATTATAATCAATGATCAATATATACCTGAGTGAGTTGGTAATTAATGTTGCGAACATTCTCGCTGCGATGAGCCTCAACGAGCCTTGCAGTCCCTAACGTAGGGGGATGATTTCCGGTGAGGAAGCGATTAACTACAGACTCAACACTAGGGTTGCCAAATGAGAAGGCCTTTTTCGCTGGTGAGAACACTATGACTGCAGCTTCAACTCCACAAAGAGTTGAAAGTTCACAAGCTTTCTTGAAAACGCCATTTCTGCGCTTCGAAAAGGTCACATTGAGATTGTTTTCATTGGTCATCTTCTTCATCTCTATCTTTTGACGACCCTTAGAGTGTCTCACCATAGCTAGTTTTCTGTGAAAAATAGAAGAATAATATTGAACTTTATAGCTAGAGAAGATAATATGCGGTGCATGGATGCCATGAGCATGAGAAGAGATATATAGGAGGGTTTAGGATGTAATGTATGACGTCAATTGTCGCCAGTTTTTTCTACATTTGGTCGGCCGTCATGTTTAGAGACTATCGGTATACGTCCAATATTGTAATATATGGTATGAAAATCATGAATATCCAAATATTGGATATACTTAAAATGTCGTCCCCAATACAATAAATAAAGGAAATTTGTTGGAAATTATGGATAATAAATCTCATTGCATTTTCTTCTAGAAATAAAAAAGGGTACTACTGGTAAGATTAGGGATGGCGATTCTTATCCGACCTGCCTAGACCTCATGGCCTCGCCATGACCCGCACAGGTTTTCTTGATCCGATTTTGGGACGGGACAAAGAAACTCAAACTGCATCCGGGGCTGGGTGGGGCCGGATCTACTTCCCTTTTTGAATCTAAAGGCATATTAAAGCGTAAACCCTAATTAAAAAAAAAACCTAAACCCTACGTCAAATTAATAATCACCCATAAGTTTTTTGAATGTTTGTTGGATTATTTTGGATTATATAAGTTGATTTGGTAGATTAATGTTGATGTTGATTATGATCGAGTTAATGTCAGGTTTGATTGAGACGGGACCCACAGGACAGGGCATATTTTTATAGGAGTGGGGACGGGGCGTAAAAGTTGTCCTGATATGTGAAACAAACGAGGTATGACGTAAAAGTAGAGGTGTGAGGCGGGAATAAGATGGCTATGATCCGCCTATTCGTTAATGATTTGAATCGGAGAAAGTATTTTATTTATGGCATATTGTTTATTCTTTGAAAATGATTTTAAAAAAATATAAATATCCAATATTTTTATTGTTATTGTAAGCATTTTATTTGGTGAACAACTCCACAAACACAAGCACTTACCTTGTTATTCAAATACAAGTAGATAACGCTTTGTGAAAGTAAAATGATATGGTCCATAAGATATTGCACAACCTCAAACAATTGAGACCCCTTTAAAAGAACAAAATTTGTGGGGCCTCGGACACAAAGCAAATAATACCTCACTTTCTTTTACTTCTCTCTACTTTCTTCAAATTAAATGCATTTAATGTTGTAAAATAAAAATCAATTCATGATTGGTGAAAAAACAAATACATGGTTATGAACCTCGTGGTCTATGATACTTGGCTTCCTTAGAAATGGGTGGTGTGTAGGAGGAACACACCTTGATCATGATATGAAAGCGATGGAAAAGTCTTTTATCTTGAAACCTACCTTTTTTTTATTTTTATATATAATTCTGCAAAAAAAAAAAAAAAATTGAAACAAAATTCTGCGTCTGCCCCTGATAATTTGGGTATCCTTCCTCTATAAAGGACATGAATATTCTACAAATTCTTAGTACACGTACATTAGACATTATATTTTACATTTATTTCTGTGAGAAATACATAAAATGCTACTACTATTATCAACACAAAACTAAGTTTCTCTTCATCCATGCCATGTCTTGCAAATATTTATACCTTCAACAACTACCTCTTGCGCTTGGACTTCAAAGACGTCACAGACTGAGAGCTGCTGTGCCAATTTCTCTTCCTTTGGTTGATGAACCAGTTGTTGATTTGCTTCAGCTGCAACCCCGTCTCCTCCACCAGCTTTGCCTTGTCATCCTCCTAACAAATATACACACACACATTTTGATTGAGCCAAAGTTTCATAGAAGAAATTTAGATGGACAAGTTATAGTTAGTTTTCTTACAGTTGGATATGGCCATTTAGAGTGCTGCTGCCACCAGTCTTTGAGGACAGTAGTAGTGTCACCAGGTAGTTTACCAGCCCTTCTTTTTCTCAATATCTCCTCCCTCACATCTTCAATTCTTGATTTGAATCCCTGAGAATCAATCATCATTAAGCCGGAAATCTGAAACTGCTAATACAGGATTACATACATATATATGTGCATATATGTGTACCTGCTTGAGTTCTATCTTGAGTTCGTGGCGAACCCTTTCCATTAGGGACCTTTCGGATTCAGTTGGGATTAGAGGACCAAATGATCCCATCATGTCATGCCCATCAACACCAGCAGACTGGTCTAAAGAGAAGTCCATCTGCAGCTCATCCTCATCGTCTGACATTGTTGCACCACTACCTTCACCAAGACTTGCCCCTGAAAGATTAATTAATTGAGAAATTATTGGACGGCCCAAAATTTTTGAAAGATGGCCCATGGGTACTTTATATCAATTAAGTTAGAAACTAGGCCCACAATTATGAGAATGGGGAATGTTAGGCTAAATGAGCCATCTTGAGACCAGTATTATAGACATCCCAGATCATATAACACATGACAATCTCATGCAGTGAACCAGTCAACCAGGACAAAGCCTTTCCATCACATTTTATACAGATCAGATTAAATATAAAACTAAATAACAGCTCTTGACCTAGTGGTAATATACTCTCTTTTTTCGGATTTGTGGTATAAAGTGTGTGAATGTTTCATAGAAAGAGGAACATTTGATATTTTGAAGAAAGTAAAAATTACTATACATTATATAAGCAGTACTGTAGTCTGTATTATGTGTCTAGAACAGTATAATCATCATTAATTTCATGAGAAGACATGGTAGGTGATAATTAAACAATATATAGTCAGGTCGAAGGAATTACAATGCATGTGAGACAAGATATAGGCAAAACAATTATAGAAGCATGTGAAGCAATGTAGATATATTGGACTGCAGCCAAACAATTAAAAGATATATACATACATACATATATACACCATAATTGATTGAAAGGGAAAAAATAATATAAGTTAAATTAATTCATATATATATATATATATATATATTATTGATCTTGTATTAGACTATTAGTATACCAAACTTACAAGAAACCCAGATTGGTCATGTCCTCATTATCCCAAATAAACAAAAACAAGCACACCAACAACTGGTTAGTTGGTTTGTCTTGATTGTTTTATAATTATCACATAATCATCAAGGATATTATAGTTAATTCAAATAATAATCCATTTCATATTCAGATCATACAAGCAAATTAAATTAAATTAGGGTGTTAAAATAAAAGATAGAGTGGAAGTAAAACCTGTGAGGGCATGTAAAGTGCTCTCTATTTCCCGGCAGGCCATGACAGCTTCAACGGCGTGGACTCTAACATGTTGTTGCAGCTGTTCTTTAAAAGTACACAACACTATATAGTACTGTGACTGCCCAGCACCAGCACCCACATAAATCAATAAAACCCCAAATCAAATTCGGCGAAGAAAACCCAAAAATCTCAAAATCATATATAAAGGGAGAAATCACATACCAAGAAGTTGTCGAGGTCTTGCCTCTCATGTGGGGAGAGAGAGTACTGGTCATGGTGTGAAGAAGCATATGACCTGAGTATGTGGTGAGACTGCGCTAATTGGGCGTCAATAAGCGGCAACTGATCGATCGGCGTCGCCACGCGGAGACACGACACGTGTGCTGCCAGGAGCTGCTCGTATAGTGGGTGTGTGGCTATCTCCGCCTTCAGATGGTGGTTCTGCTCATCTGGAATGTCACCACCGCCACCCATGATGCCCAACCCTGCCGGTTCTTGCATTTGAGGGTTTTGGAAGCTGGGTCACAACAGAAAACAGAAACCCTTCACCCCTTGTGTCTTTAATTGTGAGAGAGAGAGGGGGAGGTGTGTATATATTGGGATCTGAGACGCAACTTTCTGCACCACTTGCAGGATATGGAGAGGTTTTACTAGAGAGAGAAAGCGAGAGAGAGATTTCAAAGGTTCTTTTGCTTTGTCTTTTGAAAGACTTCTTGAGAAGAGTAGTCTGACAAATAGAGAGAGACGGGCTAGTCTAATAGTGGGCTCTGGGAGAGATATAATTAAGAACCAGAGAAAATAAAAATAATTAAAGCTGTTTATTATTTAATTATTTATTCAATGGGATCTTAATCCAATATTAATTAATTAAATAGGTAAGTTGGCTCAATTAAGTTTGTTAACATTGGGTTATCAGAAGAGGGTGACGAGAGAATTGTTAGGTAGGGAGAAGGAATTAATATATATTTATACAACACATTTGGTTCTTCTAGTATCTAGAATATATTTAATTATAACCATATATATATATATATATAGTGCCAACTGTTTCAAGTGGTTATCCAGTTAGACTGGGTAATTAGTGAGTTAATTAATTTAAATCTTAATTAATTATTTGGTAATATTATACTCTCTGAGGTACCCAAAGATTGGGACTAGGATTTGGAAGCTCTGTAATTTTCTAGAATTTATAATTGGCTTATAATGGTAGAGAAAAAGTCAAATAAATTTTTAAAATGAAAAAATAAAAATATGTGTAATGTGTTATACCTTCAAAACCATTGAATTGAAATTGTAAACTCTAAATTTTTAACAAATTGGGAAACTTTCACATCTCTACCCCACATATGCACTAGTATTGATGACTGAAGCAGTCTCTGCATAAAAGCTATTACATGCTGACATGCACCAAAAGTTCATTTGATATGTTTCATGAATATTGATCTACAAAAGCTACTCTTCATAGGATATATCATTTGTCACATCCCCACCTTGTCTAGTTTTCATAAAAGATGTCATTACGATCAATAAGCAACTATAATATGTACATCCATGGTTATACTTTGGGTGTTGTTAGGGCACGGGATAACATTTTCTTTATACTCTTCCTAAACATAACATGAAGAGATTGTTTCCAACGTTTGAATCAATGACTTCTAAATTACATCCCTCCGCTTACTTTTTTTTGGCGGTTCATTTCAAGAATTTGGTTGAATAATGCAGTGAAGTGTATAAGATATTTCATGTATTCATTTACCACACATTTGAAGAGCGTATAAAAATATAATTAATTAGCCTCCACTAAATTAACCACCAAAAGAATAATAAGGAAAATAAATTATAAGAGGCTCAAACGTAGGAACCTGTATTAATTAATTTACAATATATTAATTCAATTAAGAAAGTTGGGTGATAGAGGGTTGAGATGTCAAAATCTGGGCCTCCATTGTTGGTGCGTGCTTGCCTTTCGGTTTTGTTGTTCCTTTTTTTCTTTTTTTTTGTCTTCTACGTTTTATTATTTATGTTTTTCAATGTTGGTATAAGTTATGAATTAATAAAGAAAAAAAATATATTAAAAGATACCCTTTCAAATTTGTTAAGACACAGACAAGTCATCACCAACCACCCAAACAATATTTAGTATTACTTTGATTTATAATTTCATGTGATATTAGTGGGTCTCCTGATTAACGACAGAGCTTCAAGTTTTGATAGGACAACTTTCACCGTGTGATAAGTCACCTTCACATTCAACTTTAGGGAGTTGACTTGTGGGTAAATTATCGTTTAAAAAAAAATTAAATTCCTTTGAAGCCATTCTTATAGGTGAAACGTCTTATAATTGTTTGGTGTTTTTTGGAGGATGAAACTCATGTACTCGGGATTTAACATGTAAGACGAGATCTAATGTGACCGTCTGTTTATTGAGTGAATTATCGGTCAATAAAAAAAGTCACTTCACATTCAATCAATTGACCCAAAAGAAATGGCATTGTTCATTTTCTTATGAAATGAAGAATAGTAGAGCACCTTTTGTGGGAGGGAATATAAATATCTGACTACAAAAGACCCTAAAATAATAATCATCTAAAGTTATTATTAGTGTATTATTTGTTTGAGGGGATGTAAATTTTTTTTATGTTGTGATGTGTTTCATTGGGAGAGGGCGATGGCACGTCGTCGTTTCGAGAGGTGGTGGTGGTCAATGGAGTGGGGGCCCACAGTCACAGTTGTAGCTTTGTCGTTTATTTTAGACCTATAATAGTACATTGGGCCAGTTTGTAGGGAAGACAAACCTAAAAGAGCGGTCCATTTACACTTTTCTTTTTTCCTTGCGGATATATATATAAAACTAAAAGAACAAAATATATGAGAAGATACTGTCATATAATAAGGCCAAAAACAGTGGTCCCACAATTTTAAAAAAAAGTACAGATTGAAAGATATGATACGGCGTTGTCAAACTTTGTGGGCCCAATTAACCTATCCTGTGACCTTTCGCTTTCTCTTTTCATAGAACTCCAACTAATTGAAACGTTTCTTTTTCTCTCTCTTGTTTTACATTTTCCCCCCCATCATTAATGACCCTCTATAAGTAGAGGTGTCAAATGGGCCACAGCTCCGTGGGCCTTGCACCCCTCTGCTACCAAGTGCATGGGCCGTGCTAGCTCCAGCATTGCTTCATGCAACTGCCGACATTACAAGAATTGTTCAAACAATCAATTATTAATAAGACAACCAACACACTAGTCACCCAAAGCTGTTTTCAACATATACACAATTCTCATTTTGTTTTTCCGAGAAAAAAAAAAGAAGTCAAATGTTTCTCCAAGAACATACAAAGTCGGGCCATGGACTACTGTAGTAGTGCCGGTGAGTTTGACAATGGGAGCTGCGGTGGACTTGAAAGAGGCAGCCTCAAACGCAAATGTGTTGAAAGTTGAATTATATGAACAAAATACTCGGTGAAAATTAGGCAGAGAAATGTGTGTCCTATTGTTTTCCTCCTACTTTTTTTTTTTTTTTTATAATTTTTTAAGAAAATAAAGGAAGCTCAGGCCAGCCCATTAGTTTTGGGCAAGGCCCATATTGGATTACTGTAAAATACTAAAAGTGAAAATAAGGCAGAGAAGAGAAATTTTATTTACAAATCATTAAAATACTAAGTTTACACCATTTTTAAATTTTTTTCTTTTACATAAATATCCTTATTTTGGAATGACATATCAACCCTTAAATAAAAATTAAACATAAATTATATTTACATATTAAATTAAAAAATACTAAGTCTAGATCCCAATTTCAAAAAAAAAAAACTAAAAAAGTTGAATTTACATCCAAGAAAGTGAGAAACTTTACAAATATTCCAGACAACTCGATGAATAGTCATCTCACCTTTCTTTCTTCCTACTTCTCCGCCCATTGTATGCATTCCAACTCCTTACGAGAGCTTTAACAATTCCGACGAACGCCAACAAGAATCCAGACAGAGAAAATATACATTTTCAAAGTCTCTTGTCATGGTCCGTGGATTCAATATTTACATTCTCCCCTTCGTTCTTGCAGTTGTAGCCCCAGTTGCATCAACAACTCTTACCTTTTTAATCATATTTCAAAAACATGGTTCCCATGCAGCAGCACAAGTAATAAAAGCGACTTTTTAAAGGACATCATATCTCCATACGGTTTCCTGGGCCAAGTTATTTTCCAAATTAATTAGAGTTAAAAAAAAAGATAAACAAGTTATTTTCCAAATTAATTAGAGTTAAAAAAAAAGATAAATTATTGTCGTTTAGAGTAGCCAAAATCGACACATTGTATCGTTATCATCCACTCAAATCGACACAGCCTGTTGATTTTGTTACAAATAAACAACACGACTTGTCCGTTTTTTAGATACAAAATCAGACCTGATTCTTTGATAAAATTTTGAACAAATTAACACTCAAAATAGAACATAAACAAGTATAGACACCCATTGATGCTTTTGCAACAATAACATGACCGATTTTCCAGTGGGTTGAAACAACGCTACATGTTATTTTGAGATGCAAAAATGGTAAGGTTTGTTTGCATCAATAAGGGATGTCAGTTTGATAATGTGTGTAAATTTAACACATTTCTATCCAATATTCTACTACTCAAGGGCAATTTTGTCAACTCATTAAAATTTTGGTGTAAACTTATCATGTTGATATAAGTGATGTAAACTTAACAACTTACTGGTGTACAAATAAAATTTCCCGGCAGAGAAATGTGTGTCGTTATTGTTTTCCTACTACTTTATTTTTTAATAATTTTTTAAGAAAATAAAGGAAGCTGAGGTCAGCCCATTAGTTTTGGGCCGGGCCCATAATGGATTAGTGCAAAATACTATACGTGAAAATAAGGCAGAGAAATGTGTGTCCTTATTGTTTTCCTCCTACTTTCTTTTTTTATAATTTTTTAAGAAAAAATAAAGTAAGCTGAGGCCAGCCCATAAGTTTTGGGCCAGACGCGTAAATGGGATCCAACTTCCAACTAATGGACCCGGCCTCGCGAGTAAAAGATTTTGAAACTTCGAGTATGGGTCGTGGCCCATAATGCAATAATTGAAGACCAGGTCCAGGCTGCTGAGGCTGGACCTCGTCGAGTTGCATAACGTCAAAAATCAACTCCTGATAAGGTCAAAGACTCAAAGCTGCCCGGCCTAGGCTAGGACCCAAGTCATGAGTTTCAACTGAAATCACAGGGTTTTTGGGCTGCAGAACCGCAATCTGATCCTGGTAATCAAATTGGAGCCTGAATCGATCACAAACACGTGAAGAAATAAAAATCCACAATGCAAGGATTTTCCTAGTCCCAAACGCTGAATCTTGAAAATCCACCCTTCACCAATCTTTGGGCATTGGCCTTGCTTAAGATACTATCTGTAGGTGATAGAATTTACAATCAAAAATTTATATCGTTGTGCCACCAACAACCTTTAACCTGAACAGAATGATCAATTTAAAATTAATGCACCGGTGTAATACTTGTCAAATACACTCCAACGCTCAAGTTAGAATAGTAGTCAAAGGCCTCTTTTAGCAAATAAATTAATCGAATGTAAAAATGACAAATGGAAATGGATCTAGAATGTAATTGAACAATCAAAATAAAGTCTATGTCGAGGAGAGATTGTTGAAGAGGATTTTCCAGAGATGGCCAAAGGGCAAAAAAAAGGTCCCTTAGTACCTTTGGCAAGATTCTGCTATTTATCGTGCAGTAAGAGGGACACTTCTCCGAATAAGAGCCGTCCGATCTTTACCCATGTTACCGTTAGAGATTGAATACCTTCTTTCTCAAACCTGCTCTGACCCTTCTGATGCTATCCTATGATGGGACACGAGACTGTTTTAAGTTTCAGGGACTACCTCCGTCGTGTCAGCGGGGAAGTTGGAAATATCTTCTTATGTCAGAGGTGGATCGATCTGATTGCTTCCCGCAACACATAGTAGCTAGCACAGATAAAGAACAAAGAATGAAAGGATGGAAAACATATAAATTCAAGATGAGGACAATTAGATGTAGTCATCAACTCTAATATTGAAACTAAATCCTCAAACGTGTCTTCGACTAGATTGTTTGACCTGACTTCTACTTGGGCTTCGAAAGGGTTTTCGTTGTTGGGCCTATGCTATTTTTTGTCATTACACTGTTCGCGCTTGAGCCGGGCCCTCACTGAGTGTAAATAATCGTGATAGCTAGAGATATGTTCATTCATTATTGGTGTACTTGTGAGAAAAAAAGAGAGAAAGTGGGCCTTGAATTTGAAGTACTGGGGCTTACGCGTGGGATAGGTAGGAGGCAAAAGCTGTGGAGGTTTTATGAACTCGTTGGTTGTCACAAACTTTTGTCTGTGGTCCACGACCGACCGACGACTAAGCAACCATTATCAATTAGAGATATGATATTGTCCCTAGCTACTCCTTTAATTTCCAACTTGATGGTCATCATCATTCATGGATTTTTTTTCTATTTTTGGTGATCATCTATCCTTATTCAGAATATTAAGTTTTCAAGTCAAAAATACTTTCCCAGAGTGGAAATGACGATCATTTCCTTTCAGTCTATCTAGATGCCCTAAATGACATTGTAGATTCAGACCAAGTGGCCAGACTAATAATGAGTTGTCCCAATAATATCTACTGATTGAAAACCATTCAAACTGCTGAGCCAAACTCATACTAATTCTTAAAGATATTGAGTTCAAGCTCTAAGTAATAAGATTTTTGGATGTTTAAGAATCCAGATACTCATTTCAGCTTTAGACTCAACCTAAGCACAGATACAATTTAAAACCAATAAATTCTAATGCGAAGCAAAATTTTCGAGTTTAAAATAAGTATTAAGTGGAATGGTTGCCTGGTGTGTCAAGCTCCATGAATATTATTATTATTATAACTTTATTAAGATCATAGAATATGTAAATTTATCTATCTATAAATTTAATATATATATATATATATGCATAATATAAGCAAATATATAACTTAATTAATTTCAATATACATTAGTGGTTTGAAGATCTTGGATTTTTTTTTAATACAAGTATAAATACAATATACGACACACCACCAGATCAAACCTATGAAAGTACATGTGTCAACAGACTCCACGCAGGAGGCACAAATCAAACCCACGTAGGAGCAGACTAAGGCCACACACCTCCTTATAAATATTCGGAGGAGGTGAGATTAGAACCCATAATATCAGTCAGGGACATGTAAAATCATTGCCACTCAACCAATGACTCATTTGCTAATATCTTGGATTAGATATGTGATGTTCTGAAGTCTTAACTCGAGTATGGCTTCCACTTCAGACCAACGAGTGGTTGTGGCTAATGCCGCATATGACTAAAGTTTAGAGGATATAAGAGGGTTTTCCATCACAGACCAATTGGAGATCGCCTGGTGTGATCCGCGACAGGCCGTTCATTAACTCATTCCGTGACAGTCACAGCAACGTAACTTCACACTACAAAAAGAAGAAAAAAAATCACCTCTAAAACTGGCAAAATAAAAGGAAGGCCAAACGCGACAAACAAGGAAGCCACGTGCTCTATATGAGTTGTCATTATCTAATTGGTCCAGCTCCTGATATAATTGTACGGAAAAACATGGGCATGTCTCACCAACGTACGGACAGACGAGATTTTCTCTAGAATGTCCCGTGAGTGCTTTAATTTTACATGCAACGCTTAGGGTTCGTGATTTTTCACAGTTTGCAAACTGTCCGAGCGGAACTGGCAACCGACAGGAATGCTCGCTGTTTGGCGCCTTCCATCACTTCTCTGCTTCTCCATTGGATACCGGAGATGTGAGTTTTCAATCTTTGACACCACGTGTCAACAGCTAATAGAGTTGCATCCACCTTTCGTGCCTCCTCCTCATATGGAGTAATGGAATTCACATGTTCTATTCTCTGTTTCTCTAGAGTTTCTATTTTTAGACCGTTTCTGTTTTCATTTATGATTTCCCTCAAATTACTAAAAGAAGAAAGAGAGAGGTTCTTTGTCACCTTATATAATCTTTCTTTTCTTTCTATTTTTACTAAATTAACTATTTCATTATTTATTATTTATTATTTATAAAACTCCAACCCACTAAGCCTAGGGTTGTGGTCACTCTTGCTAGTGCTGCTACAATCTTTCTAGGGTTTCTGTATCATCTCTTTTTTTTTGGGTCTGATCTGAAGTTAAAATCTTCCCACACTCTCATAGGCTTCTTTAATTCCTCTTCATTTCCCTTGTCCATTTTCCAAATTTGTACACAAAATCTGTTATTCTCTTTCTATTATAGGAAACCCCATCTGGGTCTTGTCAATTACGAAATATATCTTGAATAAACTAGGTTGGTATGTATCCAATATCATAAAATCTGTTCTTTTTTTCTGTTTTGCTTGGTGGGTTTAGATTGATTTGTTGTATTGTGGTTTTGGTTGTGTAGGTGTGGAAGAATGGTTAGAGGGAAAACCCAGATGAAGAGAATAGAGAATGCAACAAGCAGGCAAGTGACTTTTTCAAAGAGAAGAAATGGACTGCTTAAGAAGGCATTTGAGCTCTCAGTGCTTTGTGAGGCTGAAGTTGCACTTATCATCTTCTCTGCAAGAGGGAGACTCTATGAGTTCTCTAGTTCAAGGTGAGTTCTTTTCTTTCTTTGTGATTACAGATCTTGATTTGCGTCTTTTATATATAATTATACTAGCTAACTCGATATATTTGTGTTAAATCTAGTCATACATGAACTGTGAGTCTGTGAATTAAATACAGATAACAAAAGTCAGGCTTTGTGAGGTGTGTGTTAATAGGGTCTGATCCATCCTGTACCTTGTTCTATCTTTTGTTGGGGTAGAATCAAATCTTACCCCGATAATTTGGTGATAGTGTTTTCGTTGTTGCTTTGTATCCTCAATTGCCTGCTGGTCCACATATTTAAGAGAAGGATCCTATTGTGTGTGTGAGAGAGAGAGAGACTCCATGAATCATCTTCACATGGCCATCTGAATAGAATAGTCTTTATACATGCTTCATCAAACATGCATGATTAACAAAAATCATTAGTTCAAATTGTTAAGTTACTTGTTTGAACCTTTTAGTGCATGTGAGTGGGAGGTCGTAGGTCCTAATACTCACGTTGGCGCGATTTGATGTTATTTCCTCACTAGGCATCGTTCCAAGACTTAACCGGTCAATATGGTTTGCGGGTATTGCATGGCCCATAGATTTACCATTAGGGTGGAGTCCAATGGATTGTGTTTTCGGTGGGTTCTCGTCACCCAAAAAAAATATCAAACATTAAGGTCAAGATCAATTGAGTGAACATATATATATATATATGTAGGAATGCAACATATGAATTGGTTTATGTTCCTAGATATTGCTTGACAAAACTTTGATGAAAGAAGAGAGAAGAAAAAAGGAAAGAAGCTTGTGAAGTGTGTTGGGGGAAGTGGAGGCCTCTGGTAAAGAGGAAATTATACTTTGTACAATATTTAATTTATGAAAAGAGCTGAACTGTGTTATGTACAATGCAACAGTTCTGCTATTAAGTATCGGTGGAGCTAGTCTTGTTTGGTGAGCAGCACATTGATGTAAGATAAAAGAGGGTTACAGATAGTAACATCCCAAGGAGTTGGGGGTTTTGGAGATGCGTGCGCACTTGTTAGTTTTTTTTTTGTCTGAGATGACTACGTGTCTTTAGCATTTGACGCTGTATAATACCCTCAAGACTGTTTGAACCGCCTCAATCTGCTCATATACATTTATCTTATTAAGTCAGTCAGTGATAGTACAGCCCATTTGGGGCATATTTGACAGTAAGCAAAAAGAATAAGAAAATTGTTGAGGGAAGAATGTGGTTGATTGAAAGTTTGAGTAGAGGGAAGGAAAATGCCTATGAATTGCTCTCATTCCTCATATATCATATCTTGTGTAATCTCGTGTGTTTGTGTGTGTATAGAAGTGACATGAAGATCAGGAGTCAAACTTTTAAATGTTTTTTATGAAGATATCATGTCCTCTTTCAGTTTTGTCAAAAATCCTCACCCCGTACAATCAACTACATTATCCATTTTGGGGTTTCGGTTCCTGTCGATACATTAGATTATCATCACGGGTTTATTCCTTTCAAGCCTAACTCACAAGTTAGGAAAAATACTTAGTTAATTGTTAAGGATGGACTTTATCCATATATACTAAGTCCCAACCTATGTGCGATTTAGGGTCTTTACAAGTTTGCCATTAATCTTTCCTACTTCACATTTGGGTTCTTTTTTTTCCGGTCGTCACATATGAACTGTAAAATGATTCTTAGCCAATACTTGAAACATTAGATGATTGAATGCTTGGCTTTGGTTTCCCTATTTGAACTATGAATTTCTCTTATAATGAGGTGAGATGGCACAGAGAAATAAGCAGTTGATTGTGACATTGGGACTCTTTTTCCCTATGCAAAAAATGTTCCATATTTGCCATTCATCTGTTCATTTGGTTTATGCATTTCTTTGTTGAATTATTGAATAAGCACACATCTCTCTCTTTCTATCTGTATATCTATATATCTATATGTCCTTATGTTGTGGTACTATTTGGAGATGTTTCAGTATGAGCAAGACCATAGAGCGTTATCAGAAGAGAGTCAAAGAACCCGAAAGCAGCACCAAACAACAAGGACAACATGAAAATAAGCAGGTAGTTACCCTTCGTTACAATTTTTTGTTTGTGTCAGCTCCGTTCTTTCTCCATCTTGGGCTTTTTAGAATAGCATTGGTCTTTCTATTGGATCATAAGAGGGATATAGTGGCCTTGGTTGTTCTAGTGGGTGTAGGTGCTTTTCCTTTTTTTATAAGATTGCTTGTTGAATACTGAAAATATAGAACCACTTGGGTAATAATTTAGTAGTGATTCTCTCTGCAGCCAAATCGTATCACTCAAAAGGTCCTGAGAAACTTAAGATGTCATTAGGTTGGAAACTTCTGTGTAAATACTGAAAATATAGAACCACTTGGGTAATAATTTAGTAGTGATTCTCTCTGCAGCCAAATCGTATAACTCAAAAGGTCCTGAGAAACTTAAGATGTCATTAGGTTGTAAACTTCTGTGTACGTGGGTCTAACGACGTGAGTTTGTGCTCATATTTGATGTCCAAAAGCCAAACTTGCATAGACTTGGATATTATGCATGCTTGTACATGTGTGTGCTTGTGACTTGTGAGTCTAATAATACACTTTTTGCGATATTCTTGAAGTTAATCAATGTGGATTTGTTTCATCAATTACATGTGCATATCCTAATAGTTTGAAATATATAAAACGGTCAATTATCAAGACTTGACTTGTCACTCCAACTCTTCCCTTTCAAGTTTAAATGATGTGATGATTAATTAAGCTTGATAATTAATTATTGTTTTGCAGCAAGGAGTTCTAAATTTGAATCTTTCTGTAAGATTACATTTATAGTTTGCTTTTCCATGCAGCATGTGAAGGAAGATGACTTTAGCATGGGAAAGAAGATTGAGAATCTTGAAGCTTCTAAACGGTTCAAATATATATAGCCTATATATATGTATCTTTATCTATATATATATAACAGTACTTACATGCAGACACTTGTAAATTTTAAAGTTTACGGACAAGCCTCTGTGTATACACACACATTGGTTTAAACAAATGATCTCCCTTTTTAGTTTTATGCTGTGATGATGTTCTCTCTTGAATGACGTTTGTAGAAAACTGTTGGGAGATGGACTAGGACCATGTTCAATCCAAGAACTCCAGCAGTTGGAGAGCCAGCTGGACCGAAGCTTAATCAGAATTAGGACAAGGAAGGTAATAATGTGTCTCTCCGAACATCCACATTTCTTCTTCTCTTTCTTTTTTGTTTAAAGATATTGATCATATGACAAATAGTATGACTTCCTTAATTATAATCACTCTTTAACACTTTACATTAATTTATATGTGCTCAGAACCAGTTGATAAGAGAGCAGATTGAAAAGCTCAAGAAACAGGTATACATTTGCCTATATATATGCACGATTATATATAAGGCTGTGCTTGGTAGGAGGGTTTCGTTGGAGTTAGGGAAGAGAGAGAGCTCGAGAAGATTAATCTAGCTAGTAGACAAATAGATGTGTTTTAGTTTTGAGAAACCCTTCGGAACCCTCTCATCTCCAACTCTCGCGAATCCTTCTACCAAAATTTGCAAGTCTTTGACTAGTTGTGGAGCTTTAACCCTTGCATTTTTCTGAGGATAATTCAGGCCAGAGTCCTAGCAGATGAAAATTCAGTATTGCGAAAGGAGGTAAGCATGATTTTCCTTTGTCAATAGTCAAATTCATTCAAAAATTTGTCAAGATTAAGGCTTTGAAAATTCTTAACACACACACATGGATCAAATCTTGAATTAGATTCTCTTATATATGGTCGCATGCATGATATTCAATTACTAATCCATGAACGTGATTTGGGTATAGTGTGGAATGCCAGCACTGGATGTGTCAACAAATGCAAGAGAGGTAGCAGACAGAGAAAGCATGGAAGTGGAAACTGAATTATACATTGGCCCTCCAGAGAGTCGAATTCCCAATTAACCCGATAAAATTAAGCTCCCACTGGTGATCAATAAGAGATTGCTGCATGCTTCAAAGCTGCCTTGTACTGCTGTCAGGCTTTTCTTTTTTTCTTCTTTCTTTTTGGGTCTTGCAATGAATGTATAAAAGAGAATAAATTATGTTAATGAACGAGAATGATCAAAAGATTTGTCATTTGAGTGATAGATAAAGGTGGTTTTCACTAGCAGAAACTTATAGAGATGAGATTCAGAAGGAAGAGGAGGAGGAAGAAGTATTAGAGAGACTTGTTCAAGTGATGCGACGGCTGCAACTTTGCTATACTATGTCGTTTAGACCATGCGAGTCTGTTAACCACTTAACCCAACACCACTACTTAACCAAAGGCCCAGAAATACAATAGAGGGCCCATCACCTCAATAAGCCCAATCCCCAAAAGTCTTCAAGCATCAAGACGAAGATGACTTGAGTTAAAGCACAGAGAGACAGAAGGAGATTTGCAAATATTCCATCACCTAGACACACCTCATTTTGCCGGTTTCTATGTCTATACTTTATACGTCTATATACAAATACATATATACAAATACATACATACATATACATACATATATATATATATATACACACACTGTAATTCTCTTATGCGGATACTCGCAAGTTATATTAACTTACGCACCTCAATCTCATCATTGATTTGAAACATATAGGACCCAAAGTAGTGAATCTCACTTATTATTTCACTCTTGAAAACACTTAAAAAATGAAAAAAATGAAGTGCGCAAATTATTAAGTTGTGGACATCCGCATATTTATATATATGTGCTTCTCAAGGGCACAGACGCGTAAACTTCTAAATTTATGGGCTTCCATTTTCATCCGTTCGATCTTGGGACAGCTACGATCGAAATTGATTTTTTTTTAAAGAAAAATAGAAGACGAAAGTTCACGTTTGTCCCTTTTCTTCGTCTGGGTCTCCCCTAAATTGGCTTTGTCATCGCACCAGCAGCTTCGCCTTCTTTGTGTCAGGGTCTTTCAATCTCCTTCATCATCGCGCGCCTGGGTCCTTCGATCGCCTTCATCCTCGAGCCTGGGTCCTTCAGTCCCCTTTATCTTCGCACCTGCTTCTGAATCCTAGGGCAGAAGATAATCGCTTTCGAGCAGAAGGAATGAAATTGAATGGTTCTATCAAAGCTTTCTGTGGTGTTGAAGAATAACTAAGAATACAGCTGTAGATTTGCAGTGATTAAAGTTCTCTAGCTTTTACGGAGTCTCTTTTTCTTCAAGTGTTGTGAGTCCAAATTTGGGTCTTCTATTGTGTCATAATGTTTCTGCATAAGTTAATGCAAATTCATTTCCAGAAAATACTTGATCCAGTATGATCCAGTATATTGAGGCAAAAGTTCGAACATCTTGTTTACAACTCAAATACAACTCAAAATAAATTTCGACTGAAACCTAGTTCAGACTAAGCGACCTGTAGAACTAAGTGACGGACAATTGTTTGCGACATGCAGAACTCTGTGTAGAGATGTACTGTGCAAGGAGGCTTTGTGAACTCTGTCCTCCATCGCGCACTCTGTGGGAGACGAAAGAAGCGCCGTCGTGAACTTTGTACGCAAGACGGAGAAACCTATAATTAAAACTGAATTTTTGGGTTTTGTTATTTTTCCAAAGTACTTTTAATCTGAGTCATTGGATTAATCTAGCGACTGTGGTTAGAAGCCGGCATGTTTTGCTGAAAGCGGGTCTACGCATATGAGCAGTCAAACAGACCTGATATATATAAATCAATTCATGAGACATATTATTGTTATTTGTTATAAGTCATTTACAGAGCATTTCGTTCATAATTGAATAATTACGAGTTTTAGATGAGTTTGACGATGAGTGTGGGATGAGCATGTCTATATATACAGAGGCAGATCCAATGGTATAGCACTAGGGCCACCGGCCCCAGTCTATATTGTTTTTACCCTATGTACATTATAAATTTATGACAAATTGATCCAAATGCCCCTAAAAAAAATGAGGTTTCCAATCCATTGATTCTCACTCAACCCATTAACTAATTTTGACCAAACCCAACATTTATAAGCCTTAGTCCTTAATTTTATCTTATTATTTGTCAAGCCCACCTGTCAAGTCCCTTAAATCCTCTCAATCTCTCAATACAAACAATATCATTCTCCATCTCCCATGTCGACAAGTGTTGAAATATGATTTTCTGAAATAAATATTGTCAATACAGATTTGTGTAGTCGAATGAAGATCAAATTTTGAATAATTGTCTTGTATGTTACATAGAAAGGTAGTTGCTTGAAACTATTATTAATGTGTTTTTTCTGTTTGCGGTTTATATTAGTAAATCGATTACATAAAATAAAACCCTAAAAAAATCTAGGGACCTTGCCCCTGAACCCCTACACCACTTTTGTGCCCTAATGATTTTAATTCCTGGATCCGCCATTACATATATATTTGACGTGAAATAACAAGTAAGTATGAGTGTGAAAATTTTCTCTTGGAATCGTGGATTCGATTCCTACCGAGCTGAACCCGTATATGAAATTATTATGTACTTAAATAACACACATGGTTCTCACCGGATTCGTATATGAAATTATCATGTACTTGCATAACACGCGTGATTTGCTGACTATCAACTAGGGGTGGCAAGAGAATGGGAGGTAACCTAGTTGGTTAGGTTGCTTGCCCAGGACCTTGAGGTCCAGGGGTTGGGATTTGGGTAGTTTCCATCCTCTGTGGTGGCCTTCATGCCCCTCGGACATGACTTAGCGTGTTATGGCCTATGAGCCCTTCAAAAAAAAAACCTAGGGGTGGCAAAAAAATGGGTTTCGGCTCGGTTATAGATTGAATAATAACAAGTGTTTACGAAATATTTACATGTCCGAACTCTAACCCGGATTGGATTTCGGATGTACTTAATTGACCAAACCAGGATTGATTTAAATTTGAACAAGTAAATCAGACAATAACATAATCCGGACAAGTAAATCGGACAAAATTTATGTTAAAAAACTAGGGGTGGCAAAAAAAAGGGTTTCGGCTCGATTCCAGATCGGACAATAACACGTGTTTATGAAATATTTACATGTCCAGACTCTAACCCAGATTATATTTCGGACGTACTTAATTGACCAAATCAGGATTAATTTAAATCCGAACAAGTAAATCAAACAATAACATAATCCGGACAAATAAATCAGGCAAAATTTATGTGTTTGAACCAAAATTTCAGATATATAACTCATATCCAAAATTATATATATCCAAACTTAATTCAATACGGATTGAAAAAATTTGATCATCCGGGAGCAAACATAATTTTTCGACCCCACTATCAACGCTCAAAGGATAAGTCCTACTCATAAAAAACAATCCCGGAACGGTGAGTCCAGTCGAACTACCATAAAAGGAAGGCCGGCCTTATCTTGTACAACCGAGAACAGCCAGACCCGAATTTGGGCCTGCATCTGCAATCAATTAATCGATGACATGTCAGTCGGTGGCATGTCCAAACCCTTCATACGTGTTAGTGTGCATCTTCAACACGTTTCATGATCACAAGAAGTCTGGTACTTAAAGCAACCGTCAAGACCCCCCAAAATACTAAACCGACACGCATCTACCAAAACAACCATTAAAATTCCAAAACCTTCGAAAGAGTTTTCAAAGTCCAAGTAATCAAGCAAAAGCAAAAGCAAAACAGAAATCCCAAGTTAAAGCAAAAGCAAGAACTCCAGTCTCCAAGACTTCGGCTTTGTATAGTAAATCTCTGCTGCTGGACTGTTTATAGTTACAAGCGGCTTTCCCTCTTCTGGGTCTGGGTGTCCACATAAGTAGGAGTTTCAAGGAGCGTCCTAAGTACTAAGAGAGATGGGTACTCTCACTACTGCTGCTCCTTCAAAGCTTAAATCCTCTTTATTTGGACAACAGACTTCTTTCTTTCACTGTAGAAGGAAAACCAAGAAGAGAAACCAATCTATTGTTCCTGTAAGAGTATTTCTGTTTTCCCTTTTTTCTTCCTTTTTTTAAATGTTCGATTTTGAAGAAATTAAGGGGGTTGATTTGTTGGGTTTTTGGTGATTATCAGGTTGCGAGGTTGTTTGGGCCAGCGATATTTGAAGCATCGAAGTTGAAGGTTTTGTTTTTAGGGGTTGATGAGAAGAAGCACCCAGGGAAACTACAGAGGACATATACACTTACACATAGTGATATTACTGCTAAGCTCACTCTGGCGATCTCACAGACCATTAACAATTCTCAGGTATTATTTATACACTCGGACAACCCAGACGCCAGATCTTGTTCTTTTAAGCCGATGTTTCTTTAAATTGAAAAAAGCATGATGGTTTAAAGGTTCTATTTCCATATGAAAACAGAGTGTGCCAGAGAAAACAGAGGGAAACAGGGGGGTTACTTGGACTAGACCCACCATCTCTTGACGAAAATTTTAATTGATAAACTGAAATAAACATTTGGGTTATTATTGATTTGCAGTTGCAGGGATGGTCCAACAAATTATACAGAGATGAAGTGGTGGCAGAGTGGAAGAAAGTGAAGGGAAAGATGTCTCTCCATGTTCACTGTCACATAAGTGGAGGCCATTTCTTGCTAGATCTCTGTGCTAGACTCAGATACTTCATCTTCTACAAAGAGCTCCCGGTGGTAGGTATCTCTACTCAACTTCCTTGACTGCTGTTTTGTTTTTATTATATTTAATGGTTTGAATTTCTTGACGTGAAAGCAGGTTTTGAAGGCTTTCGTTCATGGAGATGGAAATTTGTTCAACAACTACCCGGAATTAGAGGAGGCTTTGGTTTGGGTGTATTTTCATTCTAACATTCCAGAATTCAACAATGTAGAGTGCTGGGGTCCACTCAAGGATGCTGCAGCCCCTTCTAGATCTGGTGGGCCAGCCGAGGAGGAGAGTATGCTAACTACATCATCAGGTAAGTCTGAATTGCCCCAACCTTGTCAAGTGGACTGCGAGTGCTGTTTTCCTCCATTGGCTTTGATCCCATGGTCACAGAAGCTTCCCCTTGGCAATGAAATTAGTCTTGGGGCCCAGCAGATTTTAGAACAAAATACTCCACAGCAACCCTAAAATGAGCCAATGGTTGATTGATTGTTGGTACCTGAATATATTGTCTTGTTTGTACATATAAACCCATCTGTCCTCCAAGATTCAGGTAGTGGGGTTGAAGACATTGCTGTAAAATTGTTGTGGCACTGGTTTGGCATGTTTAAAATTGTTGTATAGTTATGGTTAGCATTCATTCAAAGGG
The DNA here is from genome assembly GCF_013401445.1 of Tripterygium wilfordii. Taxonomy (NCBI): domain Eukaryota; kingdom Viridiplantae; phylum Streptophyta; class Magnoliopsida; order Celastrales; family Celastraceae; genus Tripterygium; species Tripterygium wilfordii. Next base: position 2,275,865 of record NC_052246.1, read on the forward strand.
TAAATGGAATATATTTATAAGTAGCATTCTATAAACGTGTTTTTTTCCCTCTTCTCTCTTTCTATAAAAAATTATATACACGTGTTCCACAAGTCAAATTCTATACTGAAGAGAACTGAATGTGTAATGTTACTGTTCCAGTAAGGTTATACCTAATGTATCACGTGCCATTGATTTGGGAACTAGATTAGGGGAGAAGAAGGATCACAGGACAAGTATACGTGGGATAAATTGATTTGTTTGCACAAATCCTCCACATAATTAGGAAATCTTGCTACAAAATACTCTCTTGAATATACAACTTGGGGGAAGCAGTTCCAAAATAATAGACAACTTGTCCTTCTATACATTTTTGCAAGGGTAAACAAAAATCAGAAACAAAGCAAAGAATCAAGTTATCAATTTGTACCTCCACACCTGTATTGCATTTGGGAGTTCTGTAAATTTCGGGGCTTAGGCATGTTGAAGATCATGAAATCTTGACGCTCGGCTCAACACACCAGTTACCTTCTTTACCGCGTGGGATTAGGATTGGCGTGAATAATCAACTTCCTTTCCTTTTGCACTGAGGTAGTGCTGGAAACCTTGAAGGATGCAGTCCGAGGCTTCCAGGAGTCACCGGATTGTAGTTCTTCCCAAGGAAGATGCACCAATTTCACTATCTGTGTTCTGCAATGTTAATGTACACAATTGAGTTAATTTTGACTGCATGAAGGCAAGGAAGAAGATAAAACACACAAACATTTGCAAACCAGCACATGAATGATCACATGATCTCATTTTGATTTGGACAAGACACGGTGATGTGCCAAACACACAAACATGTGCAAACCAGCACATGAATGATCACATGAACTCATTTTGATTTGGACAAGACACGGTGATGTGCCAGTAGAAAAACGTTAAGTACCTACCTGCGCAAAATAAGATCATTCATTAATTTTAAAGAAGAACTAGAATAGGCTTCTTCTTTTTTTACTATTTCAAGCAAAATTAGAGATGACCAGTACACATGGATTAAAACTTCGATTCATTTAATGTTCATTTACCAGAATTGAGAAAAACAAGGAGTTCACTCAAGATCAGTGGGATATCGTTAAAGGGAACCAATCGAACATTCAAAAAAATGAAGCCAAACTAGCTTCTTTCTTCTTCCTTTTTAATGAAAGAATACAAACGAGCGATATCACTGAGAAACAAACCAGTAAGACAAAGATTGTCAGTTAATATCTTTTCAACATTTGACAAATTGCTTACCGGAGACTTTGGGGAAGGGAATACATTCCAAAACCTAAGCGTTTCGTCTCCCGCTCCCGTTACAATAGTCTGAAACAAATAATAAAACATTAGTTCGAGAGGAAAAATGTTAGGTTGGACAAGTGTTGTCACTTTTAAGTAGTGTGAAATGATGATTTGTATGAATGGTTGATAAAATACCTGTCCATCTGGTGAGATGGCCAGATAAAGCACTCTGTATGTATGGCCTGTAAGAGTTGCCAGCTGCATTTACAGAGAACATCTTAGTAAGAAAAGCTACTGAAAAGATAATACGGAGTAACTCACAAAAAAAAAGGCTCGAAAAAAAAAAAACGAATAACAAAAAAAGACTCTTGTACCTTTGACATTGAAGGGTATCTCCAAACAATAATTTGATTCTGTGAGTAGCCATGGGTGCTCACAAGTTCATTGACGTTCTTAGACCAGACAAGATTGCAAACCTGCCACATGAAAAGCTGACATTAATAAAATGTTTTTGAGATCTTTTGAGATTTGGTTTTTTCCAATAGAGTTGGCATATTTAGAGCTTCTATTCTATATGACACCATCACCATGGGAAAATGTTGTAGCAACACATTAAGAAGACAAAAATATTTCACAATTATGCAAGTGAACAGAACCTGTAAAATCAAAAAACAGATGACTGAACTTGGGAGCCAGCTTATTTCTCACTTCAGTTTTATCAGGTGATGAAGGCTACAACTAGAAATATCATACAGAATCACAAATTTATTCTATCCAAGATCAATCACAAGATGACAAGATACGCAATACCAACTATAAATATCATATCGTCCCACAAACCACCTAAAGAATTTTAATGTCTCCAACTTCTTCCATCTTCTTCAAAGAATGAAAAGGCCAATTCTTGTTCTCATCCAACAGAATGACTATCAGTAACATCAAAGGAATTAAGAAGCAAGAAGATCACCTGACTACCAGTGTCCATACAACTAAGGTGCGTGTTAGTGGTTGTATTCCAGAAACGAATACACCTGTCTGCAGTGCCTCCCCCAGATGCAAGAAGTCCATGAAGATGGGGAGACCATGCAATTGCTTTTACCGCTGCTGTGTGCTCACAGTATTTCAACAGAGGCTGGGTTGAATGTTGATTCCAAACAAAAAGCTACACAAGCAAATCATCACTTGTCAACACAGGGATGAAAAATCACAATAGAACAAATGAAAATAAGAGGACAACAATAAGTATAAAGGAAAATTTTGAATCTACATACTCTGTTATCATTCCCGCCTGATGCTAACTCACGGTAATCATAAGACCACTTCAGCCCGCATACCTAGATCACAGTCCATAAAAAAATTAAGCCCAGAACAGTTTATAAACATAGTTCGTCGGGCAAATAAAAAAGTAAGGAATGCATGGGATACATTGTAATGGATACCAAAACATAACATGCAATGGACAAATCAAAAAAGAAACTAACGTATTTCCATTTGTGTTGTGTGCTAAAACACCATGTTTCACAAAATACGAAAAAGACAATCAATCAAACAAAATAATGCTGCAAAGTTAAATATTGACAACACTGATTTTGAGAAACCCAGCTGACTGGAAAAGATTAACAAGTTTCCAACCTCTGATTTGTGCCCAGAGAGTCTACTGACAAAATCGTCCTGAGTACGTATATCTCGTTGAAGAATGCTTCTGTCTCGGCTTCCAGAAGATAACAGAGTGGAACTCCAGGCCAAGGCTCCAACCCGTAATCGGTGCCCCTCCATGGTTCTTACTCTTTTACAGCGTGATGCATCCCATATCTACAAGGAAATAATCAAAAATCATTAGCACATCAAGCCCAGGCAGCACAGGTACAATGCATCAAACCTTATAACAACACAGCACAGAAAACTTGAACTCGTAGGCGTATAATTCAAATCAAATAATACTAAAAGTAGAAAACAAAAAAAATAAAAAATACTGCAGCTGTAAAGACAACAAGTTTACACATGCACATAAACTTTGGGAACTAAAAATCATCTCCAACCTGAACTTTTCCATTGTTAGTTCCAATAGCAACATGAGTTCCACGTTGAGCCCAACCCACTGAACACACACTATCATCGATTCCTAAATCACACAGCTTTGTCACCTGCAATATTTGAAAACCAATACTCAGTCAGCAAAGAGACAATAAAATTCAACTCCTATCAATGCACAAACATAAAAAGGCCACACGATTCCCACAACTTACCTTACTACTGCAAGCATTCCACAAATAAACACAGTTTCCCAGCCCCACTGCCAACACATTATGCGAGGACCAATCTACTAGATTTAAATAGAAATCATCTTGCAACGCAGGAGCATCCAAGACCTACGTTCCCAAAAGTGAGCAATTAATAAAATTAAAACACAATAACATCACCACATAAACAAATTGAACCCATATCATCCAGAACCAAGACCAAACCTTGTAAGGAGACCGAGGGACCTTCCTCGGAGCCTTAACCGGGCTATGGATGACGCCGGGCCCAACCTCCTCATTGGACACAAACGGCGAAAGTGAATGCAAGGACCGTCTCGTCTCAGTTTTGTACCCGAAGATATTCCGTCTCACAGACAACAAGGAGCTGTCCTTACGGTCAGGCGTATCAGGGCCAAATAGTGCAGCACGGAGGGCAGCCACATAAGCGCCAGAGGAGGCATCATCCTTGCCCTCGCCCCCAAATTGCGGACGCTGCTGCGGGGACCCAGATATGTTAAATAGGGCAAAATTAGAGCCTGATCTACTGGGAATAAACCTGTCAGAGTAGATTGAGCGGGACGGGGAGACGTGGTGGTTGTAATTTATCATCCGTTGGACGTGGCGGGAAGGCGTTAGGGTTTCCAGAGCCAGAGTGTCTAGTGACATAGTGGGAGGGAGATTGAGCTGGGAGGAGGTAGCTGATTGGCCGATCACCTGTGAACGGACGGGATCCTCCATATGGTGGAATCAGAGAAACCCTAGAGAAGGAACAGAGACGAGGTTGAAGAATAAGGATTGGGAATTAGGATTCAGCGTTTACGGGTTCAGGTGATGATATTTTGATAACGGCTGTTAATTTCCCCGGGAAAGTAACTACTATGGTCCATGGAGAATTGGAGAGAGCTAACGGTGGGGCCCTTATAGTGGGTTTTCGTATTTTCAAAAATTCCTAATTCAGTAAGGTAAATCGGTAATGGATTACTGACGAATTTACTATAATGGACATACTAATAGTTGTTTCTGTGAATTGGACCGGGCCAGCCCAAGATTGTAAGAGTGGTAGACTCTCGATTACTTGGACTTGTCAGCCCATAAACGCTGTACTGGTCCAACCCAAGATTGTAAGAGTTGCGGACTCTCTACTAATTGGATTTGTCAGCCCATATTCACGGTACTCTTCTAGTGCAAAATGCTAGGCCTCTTCATTATGTTATTTGCGCATCTTTTCTATTTTTTCTTTTATCGAAATATTTTTATTTTATTTTATTTAGATAATTTTTTTTATTTTACTTTATAATTTATATAACTTTGGTAATTAAATAGTAGCTTATATTTTTTTGTAAAAAAAAGTGCAAAATTAAGCATGATGTAAATTTTTATCATTGAAAAATATGACCCATTTCAACTCGGTCACCGAATTTTCAAACATTCCAACTTGGGAATCTAAAGTTGAAAATTGTTTCAATTTACACACATTAATAGATTTTCTCTATTCAGACAATAAACTCGCTAATTTAGCATAAAAATTAAACTAAGAAATCTGCCCGTAGGTCCAGATTAAAAAAATTTTTAACTTTGGATTTCCATGTTAAAACATTTAAAAATTTAATGACCGAATTGAAGTGTGTTATATTTTTGAGTAACCAAAGGTTATATTACCCCCATAATAAAGTTAAAAGAAAAAGAGGGATTGAAATCCTTTCCATTTAGTTGACTGGTCAGTGGGTCCCAACTAATCTTACTTTCCAAGTCAAAGCAAATGGAAGAAGAAGAAAAGGGCTTCCAAGTCACGCTTCTTTGGCTCTTTAATGAAAAAAGGACCTACCCTTTTTAGGCCTGCTTACCCTTCTAATTGCAATTGCAAGTGCATTTCAATTCTCTAAACCCTACTTTGCTTTCTATTGTTTAATTCATCATTCATAGCAATCATTTCCACTTACTAATAAAGCATAGTTTTTTTCCCCCCTAAGCCAAGCAACTTGTTCTTACTTTTTACAATAATAATAATAATAAAATTTGGTCATTTTTTTCTGCTAAAAATAGAACACAAACAAAGTTAAACCAAGATTAGAATTCCCATTGCTGAGAAGATTAAGAAACAGAGTCGTGTGTAGGAATAAACTCCTAGCTTAGTTGCTCAGGAGGGAGTCTTTCCTTTTCGGAGGGTGTGGGTTCGATTCGTAGAGAATCCGTGCATGGCATTACCATGTACTTGTCTAGCACACGTGGTTTGCGGACTATTTCAAGGCTCGAGTTTATCCATTTGCACATCCAAAGGGTTGTCATATCGTTAAAAAAAAAACAAAACATTGCTGTGTGTGTTCCAGCGTATGGAACTTATGAAAATTCAATTTAATTTCCCCTTCTGAAACAAATGTTTTCTCTAACTTTACTAAAAAGAATTACAATGAAAAGAACAGAACAGGAAGGTTAAAGTTTGTACTGATGTTCAATTGTAGGAGTTGTTCTAGTACCAGCTGCAGTAGGAGCTCTTACATGACCAACCATTGACACCTGCAGAGCCTCTTCTTCATAAGCTCTCCTCTCCATCTCCTCCAACTGTAACTTCTTCTTAGCCTTCACAAACATTGCAACCAATAGCAACCCCAAAAGAAAAGCACCAATTGCAGCCCCAACCGAGCTCCCCACCGCCACTTTCCACCGGCTAATCTTCCCCCCAACAACCTCCTCTGGCAGTGGCGATGGCGAGGGCGAGGTCGATGACTCAATCACCAAACCATAATGACCATGCCTTGTTGCAACACAAACATAAGGAGAAACCAGATTTTTAATCGTGACCTTTCCATCACCCTCAAAACTAGCACATAATGGTTTGCTGCCTGAAATGTTAGCAACCCTTGTCGTATTACTGAAATCGATGAGAATCGGCTTTTCTGCAGCATGAATCCCAAGCTCAAATGGGTTGCTGAAATTTACATTCTTGCCAGCATTGTATGCAAGTAAGCCTAAAACTGGTGAAGCTAACTGATACCCAGACAAATCATAGTTTGAGGAATATATAGTAGACCAGTTGTGTCCAAGATTTTGCCTGACAACCATAACTCTCTCCACACATGGATGGACTATGACACCAGTCCCTATATGGAATTCACTGACCTTTGCACCATATCTTCGGAGACTGCCGCATCGATACCTCACTGTATTCACTTTGATGCCTGAGAAATTTGATGGTAGATGTACTGTGTGTGGTATTCCTGTCCCAAAATTTGTGTCGTAGGACCTGAACGTGTAATCGCGGATGAGAAGATCGAGAAGACGAGCTGATTTGATCCCTTGACCTTCAATTTCTGGCAATAATGCTGAAAGAATTAGTAGTGTGAAAGAAAAGAGAGAGCCCATGTATGAGAAAATGAGCTATAGAACTGTAGAATGTTTTTTTCCTCTCTAATTTTGTGCATCAAAGAGAGAGCTTGAATCTATGAGAACTAGCTGTGGATCAGGATTCTGTGTTCCTGTAGTTGTGATGCTGCAATGGGGTTTCAAAGAGAAATTTTCGGAGTGTTTGGGGAAAGTCATGGATGAGAGAAGCTAGAATGGATTAAAGAGTAACAAAGTGAAGAAAAGGAAAAGAAAGTTTTGCTTTTTCTTTTTTTGTGATTGTTTTATAACGAGTTTAATTAGAGAAAGAATATAAAAGTTCGGTGGCTTTGACAGTTTTTTTTTTTTTTAAATTCAAAAGACTCAAAAGATTGCCTGTTGGCTGTTGTTGCAGAGGAAGTGGGGATGAGTTGGCTGGAGGATTCTGTTCATCTAAAATCTCTTTTTTCATGGATTGAACCTTTTTAGTAAAAACTGTTCAACTTGACCATTTACCAGCCAAATAGTACGCAATTGTTCGTTTTGGCCTTTTGGGATAAGGTCCGCATGATTTTATAACGCGTCATGTCAACTAAAGTTAGTTGTCCCCTTATAAATTACTTTGAGAACTATCACTTAAGCGATGTGGAATGTTTGTTTGTTACATATCAGGTTGAGGATCAGGTGGCAGGGGGGTTGGGAGAAATGATTTAGGGCATGACTTGATGATGACACTTTCTATGAAAAGGAAATAAAAGAGGGAATTGGCGTGCTCAGGGTGTAGAATGAGGGCATAGCCACCTCTTTTTGGGGCTCAAAACTATTAATTGTGTTCATGACATGTTTCCCACTCCAACAACTTTGTGGGTCTCATCTCATGTTAGCCTTGTTATGTCCCAATTACTTTCTCCCTGGTGCAAAATCTCACCTGGAGGTCAACCAATAAAGTATGTGAAGAAATATGTGGTGATCAGCTTCTTCATCACAGTCAACTCCTCTGTTTCTTTGTGCTACTGTAAGTTCTAACTATAACATCACAAAACTACTGGACAAAATTTGGCAAGATCCCAATCACTAGCAAAAGAGCTTTCATTGAGCACTTGAGGTAATTAAATAAGCCTCAACTCTCTTTTTTTGGTAGGTAGATCAATCAAAATACATTGTATAATCCAGAGAGCAAAAGAAATGCCAAGTCCAGGAAGAGGATAATGCATCAGAATTAGAATAAAAAATCATTTCCGGAACCTGAAAGCGCCTGCCATTCATTGTCTGCACAGCTTCAGTCAGTTCAGAGTACTCAAAAGATCATTGTTTCCTACCAGTCTTGTATTTCTATCTTCAGTTCAGGATTTGGTGTTCAAGAAGACCACTCACATGAAAACTAGGAGAAACTCTATATTATAAGGTTGGTTGTTTTGACAATTCACAGCAGTTTTGTGCACTACTTTCTCTTTCTTGTGGACAAGCCTGCTACAGGTATTTACATACTCACAATATTGACAGAACAATACGAGACAAATCCACTGTACATCTCAAATGTCACTCCAGTTTCACAATTACATACACATCCTTCACCTCTGACTTCAATATTTTAGCAACGGTTTGCACATTGACACCTTAAAATAAATTCACCCTGCATCTGGAAGGAATAACTTTGTTAATCATTTTCCAGTTAGAATGTCGTGGACACTGTTAGTTCAACATGCAAGACAAGTGTATGCAGACAGGATCCAGTCATAAATGGTGCATGTTTATAATTGGAGTTTGCAGCCCCAATTAACCAACTGCAATCGCAAACAAAAAATTCGGTGCTGAGTTTTCTTTGATAAGTGATGGGGTAATATTCTTAATTTTTGTGAGAGGGGGGAATCAAACCTTACACCTGGTGCTAGTGTAGGGAGAAATTTCAATATTAAAGAAAAAGGAGTCTTTGTATGTTAGGCAGATTTATATACCTCCAATCAAGCTTCACTTCCCTCTGGCAATGTAATCAACCGTGTTGATGAACTATACACCAACTCAGTTCCACAACTGAAACCAAATATAAATCCAATTAATACAAGACAAAGAAACGGGGAAAGTACTAGCAGCGTAGACAATGCAAAACGAGAGGCATAATTTCAATAATTTAACTTACTTTGAGCATTTAAGATTATTGGTGGAGCCTCCACTGGAGACTGATAGTATGGTCCCAAAGAAGGAGACGTTCTCAGTACCACAGTTTGGACAAGGGCCCTAGAAAATACAATTAAAATTTTACAGCTGTGAACAAGTTTATGTGGTGTTTAACACAATCTCAGAAATAAGTACCACCAGAGATACCTTCAAGATTAAAAAGTCTTTCACAATTAATTTCGTAAGGACTTGAGCTATCCAAAATATTGCAGGCACAGCAGCAAACCACGTGAAAATGAAACTGAAAGGCTCTGGGAGCTGCATGTCAACAATTCATTGAAACAATGTTAGATATGCTGAAGAACATATAGTTAATAGTTCTCACAAAGAAAAATATTGATTAGTTGACCACTCTATGTAAACTGTCCATCTTTTCTTTTATGTGAAGATTTGAGAACTTTGAGACCTTTAGAGGTCATTAAATTTTTCTGAAAACACTTAGAAACTAATTTTGGACCTTTTATTTTTGGTCAGTTGAGTTTTCAAGTAAGGATGGCCATCCTATGACTGAATATCAGAGTACGAGTACCGTGTACGAGCATACAAGACTAGAGAGTTTGCAAAAATGAGAAGAAAAATTGAGGACTTTAAAGGTCAATAGTGAGTCATAGAGACAGAGAATCATTCTCACATGATTACACGGTGGGTTCCCTCTCTCTAAACCTAGTTTTGAGCATAAAATAACATTGTACTCAGTTCGCAAAGCCTATATGATTTCAAGGCTAACGATGCATGAAAATATATCAGGACTGGGAACGAATGAATCTTGGCATTACTATTAGGAAAGTAGTTGCAATTCTATATCTTTCCTTAGCATATGCATACATCATTTTCGGCTTACTTTGTGCACTATCCAGATTGGCAGAATGAAAATAAGCAAATAAATTACTACCAATGCACCAAACTTCAACCATTGAGGAAAGCCATAACTACAATTTGTAACGCAAAAAAAGAAGGAGCAGCAATTAATGTTTACCTCCAAAAGATATGTGATCTCAAATCCAGTCAGGTCATCTAAGAAGAAAAACCTGGAAGGTATCAAAAGGGTCTAATGACTTCATAAACATTGAGAAGATTCTAAGTACAGCACTAACAATTCTGATATGTATATCACGAGATTGGTTAAATTGAACTTGAAAGTTGAACTTCATAAATCCAAGCCAGAAATAATTTTATAGAGTTTTGAAACAGGATTAACAGTTATTTATAAAAAATTAGCAATTAAAACAACTGTAGTCTTTCGAATGTTAACTGTTCCCCTCAGTACTTTCTTAAAAATTAGTAATCGTAGTACCCACAACACAGAAAACAGAGGGGAACATAAAAGTGAAAGGAGAAAAATACAGCGGAAGAATTTCATTGTTTCAATATACTAATTCCTGCAAAAAACTTTCAGATCAAATTTACAATATTTTTCAGTTATGCGTATGTGTTATATGGAGATAGTACATGGGTTGCTGCAACCCCGAAAGTATAGTGTAGAGCTGCTTAGCAGTAAACAGATTTCTATTAACGGGCATTATACAATGATTTCATATCAATAGCAAAGCAACCGAAAGACAAAGGTGAAGAGAGGAAGAAATCAAGAAAGGAAGCATCAACTTACAGTCCAAGAGCAACAACAGTTGCTGGAACATTCAACAGGAACATCTTAAAATAATCAACATACAGGTCGCTGTATACCTATCAAGAGAAAGTATTCAGAACAGTTAAAGAAAGCCTTCTGTTCACAAAAGAATTTAATCTCAGAGCCCCAATCGTGATCAATGGGTTGAATATATATTTTTCGGCTTCACAAGAGTTTTTACTAAGAACCAGTGATTGTTTTGAATCTCAGTAGATAGCTTTAGTTAACTTGAGCCATTCTAAAATACTACACATGAGAAGTTCCAACAAAAAAATACTAGGGCCTTGTAATTCAGTATGTACAGGGATACCACCATAAGGGACAATGAACAGCTTCCCCGGCAGACTACCGTAGCAAGTTGAATCCTAGGTGACAGTGATAACAGTAAGACATAATGTCCCCACATCTCCAAATGATCCACCAAACAAGTTTCAGAGATACCTAAACTTCTAATTTGATCCTATAATGTATAAATTGAAGGTCAAACTTAAGCTGAATGCAGAAAAAGCAAATTATTTGGCTTTCTAATTTATATGTGATTGATCTTTGAAATTATTCAACTCAAAAAAGATTATGTGGACTTTCATTCAACAAATCTACAGAGCTATGCTAGCATAACTTCTTTTCTACATAAGGCTGCAATTTCAACCTTATAATATTATCAGAGCTTAATTAATTGTGTCAAAACTAGGTCAATAGCAATGCTGAAGAAGACATTCCTTTCGAGAGAGAATCCACAATGAACAAGCTCAACAAGTAGAGAGTGATAAACACCTTTCTACTACGAAGACTACATCGTGGACCCTCAACTACGATTTCACTCCCTTCTGTCTGCAAACAACAATGATCATCAATTAGCATTTGAAGGAGGAAAAAAGCCAAATGTAAAACAGGAAGGAAAAAATGTAAAAACCTTTAGCTTCAGCTTCAGCTGATCATAGTCTTTATCCGACATAATTGGTTTCCCGGCTACATAAGCCATTGAAGCCTCCAAAAACTTTTGTTCATCAGAACCTGCATTATTATGTAGAATAAGAAGTCAAAACCAAGCTTCATGACTGAGCAAACATTGGTGTCTGGAACACAGCTGACACTCCATAGAAAAAATTAGTCCCTACTTAGCATAACAACACTGCTTCCTTCCCACATTAGTTCTTCCTTGAGATTATCAAATTCTTCATTAGACATTATAGCTTTCCCTTCGTAGTAGAATGCCTGTAGAAGAAAACAGACTGAAGCTTCAAATTTCATTCATAGATAGGTGGTTTTAGGAACACTTCAACTGTAGGAAACCACACAAATTTTAATTTTGGACTACAGAGTCAAACAAATCTTCCAGATTCGGAGCAGAAACCATAACAAAGAAATTCTGCTCAAATCTTGGAGAAACATTATTTACCAACTTGAAAAATAAAAAAAATTAAAAGAAATGAAAGTTTTCTTCATACTTGTAGTGCTTGAAGAAATTCTTGCTCCATTTCACCCAGTGATTTTTTGTCTTTCTTGTCTATGCTGCAATATGGCAGGATTTTGCTGTCAACAGTATCTTCTTCTTCAACCTTGCCTACAAAGAAGACAAGAGTCAGCTCATGACCCCCTTCGGACCAAAAAACAATTAAAAAAAGGTTGAAACCTTGCCTATAGGGATTAACTTTAGCAAATTTGAAGGATTGCTTGATTGATTAAGTAAAATTGAACCCTTGTTAATTCGAAAATTTTGAACCAATTCCGTATTAACATTTGACAAATTGAACTAATATAAATACAAATCCAGAGAACCTCACAATGGATGATCCAAACCTTGTTGATCAGCAGTAGCCTTGATAGGGAGTACAAATACCCGTCGCCGAAGACAAAATTGTCTTCCGTTCAATTGACTCGCTTGAACCCTAGTCGACGAACAAGAAGATGAAGAAGAGACACAAAACAAGGGTTTTTGAATAGGAGCACTAAATAAACGAGTAGATGACATAGTGAAGGCCAATTTGTGAGCCATTAAACTGAATCTCAATCGATGATGCTGGTGAGAAATTCTGCTTAGTTAGGTTGAAATTTCTGGGGTTTTTATTTTCTTTTTGCTTGTTTGGAGGGAAAGAAAGTTGTACGAAAAAGATAAGGTGATGAAAAAATGTGTGGAGGGAGATGTAACGGCATTTTGTGCCTAGATATCAAAATGTTGGCTCCGTTGGTGTTTGGGGTTATGAAATCTGCCATGTCACCGGACACGTGGATGGTGATAATATCATATTTGTTTTTTTATTGGCGATAGAATATTGGAAATTGTGAAATTTGACAAGTGGATTTTCTGTTGACCTCGTGCTGCAGATGTCTGTCACGTGGAGCATTGACTCACTCATCACCGGGACATTCATGGGCTTGGTAGAATAATGGGTCACATATCAGGCCTAGATCTGGATCTGAAGTCGGCGGCAATGCATAACTGGGCCTACACCAATGGGAAGAGAACGAGGCCCAGTACAATAAATTACTGGGCCATACCAATGGGAAGTATCCTGGGCCAGGCCTTAGAGATTTTATTAATAAAACCCGCGGATACTATTTTTTGATGTAGAGTGAATGAGCTCATGACCCGTGTAAATGTAATAATCAACAAATAACCATGCATGAACAAAACTTAGTTGTTTGACGTCATTTTAGTACGAAACTTTTTACGAAGCCTAAACTAATAAGTTAGTTATCTAAGAATAATAGAGTTGATTCCTATTAGTTATGACGATTGATTGATGTAAGATTAAATTAACCATGGCATCTGCGATGAGCTCATGGAGCGTGTCAAGGTAGCCCGAAAGGCCGCCTTTGATCAACCTGTTGTCCGTCGAGGAGAAGGAGAAGTATGCCAATGACCAGGCTTCAGGGAAGATTCGAGGTTATGGAAACAAGCTTGCTAACAATGCTTCATAAGCACGAATTAATCTGCGGCTCTGAGCAACAGAGGTGGCCTGCAAATTCTCTATATAAACAGCTCCGAGCTTGTGAATGCTGTTTGGGAGTTTGGTTAATAACTCAGCAACTCAAATCTGTTTTAGCAATCCAACAGAACACTCGCAAAAGAAACAAACATGACAGAAATTCTTTCTGGGTCCATATATTGTACCCATTCCTTACATAGAATATGAAACTTGAATAGTCTTTTTCTAATGTTCATCCATAAATCCCATCTAATAGATTGACGGGAAATTCCCTCAAGTTGGTTCTGTAAAGCTGTATCGATTGACTGACGGTATGGTCATCAATTTTGTACAGGTGACAGCAGAGGTTCATTTGAAAAGAATGCTTTCAAGTTGGCAAGGACAAGTTTCACCGCTGCTTCAAACGATTCTGGGGTTATAACAGCACGGTGTGGAGAAAGAACAACATTATCCAATGCGTATAGCTTCTCCGGCACATGAGGCTCATTCTCAAACACATCAAGACCTGCACCACGGATATCCCCATTAACCAGGAACTGCACCAGTTCCTTCTCATCTACTAGAGCCCCACGTCCGATGTTGATTATGACTCCTTCCTTTCCCAGTGCATTCATGGCATCCTTATTGATCATATGGCGTGTTTCATCCGTCAGTGGACAACAAAGGATGAGAACATCACTGTTTGTTGCAAGGTCACTAACGTTGGCGTAGTAGGGGAATGAAACAGAATCCTTCTTCCTCCTCGAGTTGTAGGCAATGCTGCATCCAAAAGCTAGAAGCCTTTTTGCAACTTCAGAACCAATATTTCCCAGCCCCACAATTCCGACTCGCTTCCCCCCCAACTGCAAAGTTCAAATCTATATTAGTCACTCACATGTTCATATAATCAGCTAGCATACTATGTATAGGAGCTCACAACCAATTAATTCCTTTGGTGAGTTATGATCATACATTGTAGTTCACCACGTCAAAAGAAAAAAAAATCTGATCATACAGTGTAGTGAGACATTATGACATAGCAACCGAACTTTGAAAAAGGTTGATCAAACCGCTGTTTTATTTTGGGCTAAACAAGCCCCTCAATTTTGGACAATGGTCTCCGTTAGCCCTTCACGGTCAAATACCAAATCATATGAATGTGTCTGCATAAATGACAATCAATTTGAATGGCATTGACAATGACATTAATCATCATAATCTTAAATCTGCAATACCAGCTGGAAGTATGTCATCCACAAGCAACTAATCAAGCAAGAAAAAAAAAAACTAATCAAGCAAGAAAAGTCCTTTTCTGGTTATAATGGCAACCCTAGATTGTAAATTTAACAAAATTGAGCATCACCAGAGACCAGTCATGACAAAAACTAGCCAAGAAGAGGAACAGTAAAAAAATTGACCTTCAAAGCAAGCGGATAGTCTCCCTTTTCAGGCCACAACCCATCTCGGACGTATCGGTCACAGGCCGATAGTCTTCTTAGAACATCAATTAACAGTGCCACCGCATAATCGGCCGCGTCCTCACAAAAGGCAGGGCCGGTGTTGGTGACAGCAATACCACGGCGGCGGCACTCCTGCAGGTCAATGTGGTTGACGCCGGCACTGGAGCCCACAACGAGTTCAAGAGAAGGTAGAAGGGAGAGGGTTTCACGGGTGACAGGGAAGATACCAACGCTGACGAGAGCACGTAGAGATTTTGCGCGGCTGGAGAAGGGGTTGGTGGGTTCCGGTAACTCGGATGGGTCGAGAAGACGGAAGTAAGGCCGTAGATGGTGTTTAAAGATATGGATATCAAATGGTGGTTGGTAGTGCAGCAGAACTAAAGGAAGGTCCTCCCGATTTGGCTCTGTACAGTTTTGCTGAGACGCCATCGATGAAGCGGATGGTTGACCTCGGAGGACCAAAGCTTGCTGAGTTGTTTCTTGTTCAGTATCGTACTGTAAATTTGTAACGGGTCGATCAAGATGAAATTCGAAGTTTTGAACATGCCTGCCTGACTGGGCCGTAAAGTCCAATTAGGTTATGGACGGGCTGGGCAGGTCGATCGTATATGGCATGGCCAGTATCAAGAAAGCCCAAATAATATGGACCATCTGATTGGAGGGAATTATCTGAAAGTCCGCAGCATTGCTGATCCGATGATTCTGATCTGAAAAACACAGTATTGACTGGAAGAAAAATAAAAGGAATAGAGAAAAATCAAGAGAGAGAAGTACAAGACTACAATACTTGCAATTTTTCAGGACTGGACAACTAGGGCTCGCCTTTGCTGGCAAAACAGAGGGGTTTTTCTTGTACGCGCTCTCCCTTCACTTCACTTCACCGCTCTCTCGCGGCCTTTTAACTCTCTTCGCGAACGGTGGTACGCTGTTCTTTTAATTTTTGGCTTCTCATTCTGCGTTGAGAATTTCTTGTTTTCCACTCAGCAGTCCTGTGCAGATGTTTGTATTGTGAACTTGTACGTACGCGACTGTGTCTAATCATTTATTCTGTTTGTCTGTTTATTTGTGTAATCTTTTGGCATAGTTTTGATGGAATTGGGCTTTCAATCTTTTCTTTAATGTTCTTCCAATAATGTAGGGAAATTAGGGAAATCTAAGAATTTGAAAGTTTGGTGATAATTGAGGTCCGACTATTTTGCATGCGAGTTTCTAGTGATTGCGCATTGTTAATATGAATTTGTTATGTATGAGTTGAGGTTGTTTTACATTAAAAAAAGGGGTGGTTGGGGGGGGGGGGGGGGAGTGCTACTGTAGTGGCTTGGGAGTTATTCCTTGCACAAGAAATGCAGAAACTCTAGTTAATGTTCAAGAATTTATGGCTTCTTTTGTTTAGTGATATAAAGATGATATTCAATACTAATTTTTGCATTAAGAGGTGATATATTGTAAAGAGTTTACAATGAAAATTTGAAATTATATGTAAAGGAAGGGGATGTGAGACAGTGGTGGTCAATGGATGATCATATGAGGTTTTGTAAGCTGAGTGGTGGGATGAGTCTTTCTTCTTATTCTTCTTCTTTCTTTTTTTCTTTCGAATGGTTGAAAGGAGTTTCGATAGGTCTCACTATCTTGTCTGTCTAGATATGTTATTGATGAATAAGGAATTGATGTATTGACAAAGTCTTTCACTGGTTTGGTTTTGTTATACCTGTCCCGATCCATTTGATAGGTTGAATGGTTTATGCTTTAGTAAATTAATGGTTAGGCTGAAAACCAATGGTAAAGCTTTCTGTCATCATATTTTGCAGTAGAGCTTCAACTAGAAGTATTGTTCTGTGACAATTTTGTTTATGTCCTTTTATCCATGTGAAATATTGTTAGTGCAATTAATTTCACTTCAAATTTTAGTTTAATTACACTCCTGTGTCAGTTTATACCTTCGCGACACTTTTGGGTAATGGCATAGGTCACAAGGATATGTCTACTGATACTGCAAAGCAAAATGAAGCCAGAGTTGATTCAAGAGTATTCGAATGGAAGAATGACATCGGGAATTCTAATGAAGCAGGTAATAACTGATATAAGTTAATACCCACGTTCACAAACTAGAGGCATGCTGCATATTCGTGTGCGTGTGCGTGTGCGTGTGCGTGTTTGTATGTTTCACATATTTTTCCTTACAATGGTGAGCTTGTGACGCTGATATAGCTTTTATGGAGGTTGATTAATTTAAATATTCCATTTGCATGAATCATGAATGCATGGTCCTTATGGAAATGACATTCTTGCTTCTCGTATTCTGTTGGCTTGCTAGAGAAACAGAAACCTGAGTCCTTGTTTGTTGAGCTTCCTTAATGCTTCGGCCATTTTTACTTCTGGACTTTTCACTCAAAAATAAAAGTTAAGACTTGCTGATTTTATTTCTATGGTCCAGATCTTGGACCAAAAATCCAATGTAGTTGGGGACACGTCATATGAGTAATTTGGGAAGCAATTTTATGTATTCTTATTCTGTAAGAAATTTTATTTTTATTTCTTATGTTACAAGCAGGACTGTTTTCCGTGTATCTGAGTGCAACATAGTAGGCATGTGAGATCAAATGCAAGCTCACATGCCTCCTCAGGTACTTTTTATGATGCGAACACTTGACAAAGCATGCTAGATTTAGCATTAGTTTGATTAAATCGGAAGAAATAGAATATCATGCCATCAAAAGAAGTTAATTGCGAGAATGTAATTCTTTTTGCTCGCAATTCATATTGCCAATCACATCGTAATGATTCTGCCTATTGCCTACATGTGCATTGGTGTATTCTTTTCTGACCTGCTGAGCTTATACTCTAAACCATGAAATGGTTTGGAAACCTTACCTATGACCTGCTTAACAGTTGACATTACATTTAGTAATGACAACAAAAAGATATTATCTATCTCACTTTTCAGATTGCAACTGAAAGTTCATTCCACTAATCATTGTCAGCATCACCATCACCGTCACCATCGTCGTGAGTACGAATGGAAAGTTCATTGACTTCATTCTCTCATTATTTTAGATCGAATAATCTCATTTCCTATTGTATACTTTTGCTGTTGCACATCTAGCGCAATATTCTCATGTCTTCTATATTCAGGTTTTGAGTACATTGCCCCTTAACCGCCAACATCCTTTATGTACGTTATTGTGGTTGTGTTATATAGCAAACCTGTATGGTTTAGCTTTTGACTTCAAGGATATCCTCTGACCACACATTACCCTAGATGCACTCTTTAACTTTATCCAACCAACTTTAATCTTGGCTGATACATCCTCCTCAGTCTTTCCATTCTTCTGCATTGTTGACCCTATACGTATCCTAGTTAACTTCATATTTAATTTCATATGTGCTTTGTGGCAGTTTGGAATTACCTTGTCGTTGTATTTCCCTTTGATCTTGTCTGATACATCCAACAATCCCTTGTGACACCTTGTTTCGGATGAGTAAGAAAAAGCACTCAGTTCGTCCTTGATTTCCCTGGCACCAACCCATTGTACACCCAACATCTTTCTTATTGCATGCCATAGATTTTTAGTCCATTTACAATGAAGAAGAGTATGGTAATCTAGCTTTAGGATCTTGCTCCATGCTGCCTCCACCATAAAAAGAAGCCCCCTTTAGTGGTGCTAAGGTTTTCCAGATGGCTTTCCTAGGGCTAGGACAATTATTGTTACTATTCCCCTCATACTTCCCTCGAAGTATAAAAGTAGCTTTTGATTGTGAAAGTACCACCCGTCTCCTCCTTCAACTGAAAACCATCTCCCTTCCTCTGTTGGCCAGATCTTTTTTTGCATACAAAGCTTTGTAAAACTCAAGAACAATATCAATTTCCCAATCAAAATTTTTTCTATTCAAAGGTATTTCTCAGAACACTTGACACTTCCCCGTTGGCCAACTTCCTAACCTCATCCTTTTCCTCGCCATATTAAATAGGCTAGGGAATTCAGGTATCATTCACTTTGTGCTCAAGGTGTGGTAGTTGTTTGGAAAGAGAATTTCTATGAATTATTCAGAGAAGCAAACTGCTATTTGTAACAAGTAGCCATATCAACCTTTGGAGTTGTTTTTATGGATTCTGCTGTGAATCTTTGATGCTTATAAGAAGTTGTGCCTTTGGTTGGTAAATTTGTTTAGTTTGAGTCTTCTTTATTTTTACATTGAAAACATGATTTCTTTATTTCTGCTTCAACCATTAATGGGCCAACATTGAAGAAAATTTTTGTTAAAGATGATTAGATGAGGGATGGTTGGTGCATCGATTTGATCCAGACATGGTTGTAGAGCCAGTTGGGAGTGTCGTATGGAATTTATCATTTACACCTCTTGTAATCCTCTTAATTGAAAGCAAATAAGAATAACGACTGAGCATTGTGTGAATTGAGCAAAGCTTCCTCAGTTTCGAACCCTAGGGTTCTCCCTTAAAAGCCATTGTTTTTGCCAAAGAGCCTTCGATTGCAATTCAATTGAATCCTATGCTCTTATAGTTGCTGAATGGTTTCCTTCTTTTCTTCTTCTAACCTTCTGAGGTGCTCTGTATTTTGAGGTCATGTGTGTTGATGAAGAGTTCCTGGGTTTGTATGCTGTACCTTTTCCATTATGTTATGAGTTCGGCGGGAACTTAGTTATGTCAGTAATAATATGTGGCTGCAATTTTGGAAAGGCTATGTTTTGAATTTGTTGTCTTTGTGTGTAGTCTATGCATGGAGCGCGATGCAATATTCTGACAGGCCCATTGATTTCATTCTCTGTGTGTCTAGATCACTTGTGTTTTCTGCTCTTGCGTGCCATCTTTTTCTTATGTGCATATGCGCATTTCACGTATATTTTTCTCTGCATCTATGGGATGCTATTTCATTGGGCAGATGTTTTTTCAAAGTCTTCATTCTCTTTTAAGTGTGTTCTAATTCATGTTATGTCTTCTCATTTATGGAGTTGTATTCTGGGCTCATCCTATGCTTTTGCTATCCTTTTTAAGGCTTATGTTACACGTGCTTGTTTTAGGGTGCCATCTTTTGCTTATGTACATGGTTCAAATTTTTGATTGAGGAGGTTTGTATTGTCTTTATGATAATGCAGTTGAACTGTTATAAAGTTGCTGGACATCTGGGTGCATGAAAATTCAATGTAACATTAGCCATTCATTATATAAATACTGTGATTAAGCATCAACACTCTAATCATTTTAAGTTTAGCACCACTTGTTGACTTTTATCCTGCATTTTTTTGAGTGCACAAGAGTACTAAGGTGGTGCAACAAAGGAATTACGAGATAATTTATCTGATACTGTGAGGGAAATTGTTACGAATGTCATGTAACCAGGGCTTTAAAGGATTAAACCAGTTATCAATGAAGTAAGCAGCACTACCCTCCTTATCTTGAAAGATGTTGCTCTTCCTTTGCTTCCAAACAAGCCAGCAAGTTGCCAAAAGAATAAGCTTGATAGTCCCTTTTTGCTTGTTCATTGGTGAGTATTCAACTCAGCTGATAAATCTTTGCTTAACCCTTTGGAAGCCCATCAACTTCCAAATCACAGACCACACTTTCCTTGTTCAAATGCAGTAGCAAATGACTGTTTCTTCTTCAACGTTACAAAGGCAACACCTGTTAACTAGCTGAACTCCTCACTTTTTTTAAGTTGTCCATTTGTTAGGATCATCCCCTGGTTGCTTCCCATATAAAGAAGGCTACCTTTGTAGGAGCTTTGGATTTCCACACACATTTTGAAGGAAAATTGTGGTTGCCTAATGATATGAACTTTTCTAGAGTTACCTTGGATTTCCTCTCTTTTATCCTGCTTGTCGGGGGTTTTGAAAATCTTTTGTACTCTTGCTATATATTTTCTTTCAGATTTTGTTTTCAAATGTTCTCCCAATACACTTATGAGCTGAAGATCTTCTGCCAGGGAACTCAAGCTTTAGAGCTAATGAGGATGGTTATCGCTCCGTAGCAGAAGAAGCAAGGCATTCTGTTGATCGGGTGGGAAATTCAACTGTCAACAGAAAGAGTAAATTGTACAGTACAAGATATTTCATTATTAAGAGTTTGAACCATCAAAATATCCAACTATCAGTTGAGAAAGGGATTTGGGCTACTCAGGTCATGAATGAACCAATCTTGGATGAAGCTTTTAATGTAAGATGACGTATTTTAACATTGTAACATGATGCACTAGTTTATTAACCTGATCTTTTATTTAAAACCATATGCCTGCCTGGCAGAATTCTGGTAAAGTCATTTTAATATTTAGTGTCAACATGAGCGGTTTCTTCCAAGGCTATGCCCAAATGATGTCTTCTGTTGGGTGGAGGCGAGACAATCTTTGGAGCCAGGGAAGGGGTAAAAGTAATCCTTGGGGCCGCAGTTTTAAGGTCAAATGGCTCCGATTAAGTGACTTACCTTTTCAGAAGACTCTTCATCTGAAGAATCCATTGAATGACCACAAACCTGTCAAAATCAGCAGAGACTGCCAGGTGTGCTTTCAGAATGATTCTCTGGCTTCTGATTCATGTTTGGCATTTTAAGTATATAACACTGATTCATGTCTTCTTTCCAGGAATTGCAGGAAGATATTGGAGAAGCTCTTTGTGAGCTCCTTGATGAAAATTACGGAGGCGATGGAATGTTGAATAGGTATCTCTTTAGTAAAACCGGTGGTTAGCACTTCAGTCAGAATTGAAAAAAATAGCATAGTAGTTTTCATGACTTCAGCTGTAGCAATTTTCACAGGGATGGATTTCCTTTAAAAAGGCGATTCACAGACCCACCATGTTCGTTGAGGGATGGAGAGTATAATGCCTCTCCGGTACAAATGTCATGGACCACAACACCCTTGCAGCATCCTTCTTTTCTCTACCACAATCAAGCTGAAGCCAACAGATACCCTTTGGCAAACCCTAAATCCACTGGTTTACATATGCAATTTTCATCTGGTGCGTAAAAGGTGGAAAGGATGAAACATTCTTGTGTTACTGATAACCTCCCTGATTTAATAGTGGACTCTTCTCATTTTGATGTTTGGGTTTATCCGCAGGAAGTCCTCTTGCTAGTACTTTGACTGAGGATGATTTTCTTGAAATGGTATATGGAGTCTTGTCTTCACTTTTCTGTTCAAACTCAATGTATATATCGTTCTTTTTGTTTTTTCCCCTCCTCTATAGTTATGTCTTAAGTTGGATATGTCATTGCAAATGGATGATTATGCCCCTTAAAGCTAATATAGTGTATGGGATTTGAGAAGTTGAATGAACTTTCTTTGGGGGTCATTACTTGACAGATGATAATGTTAAATGGCTCAACTTGTATCACTATTTATTTTGTACTTTTCTTTATCAAAATTTGTTCTATTGACTCAGCATGGAATACTATTTCTTCCTGTATCATATATATGTATTTGTGATTTAATCTATTGGACAATATCTTTTTTTCTTTGATGAGTTATGTTGTTTATTATTATTATTATTATTTTGAGAAGGGACTTGAATTGTGTCCTGGTTCAAGTCCTAAGGAGTAGGCTACAGCTAGCCAAGAGCTTCTTGTTATGTATTTGACAATATCTTTGCAGGATCTACGCTTAGCTAATTTGAGTTATCGTTGAACTGTAGTTTTATAGATCTTGGCATTCTCACAATGCCCTATTCTTTTAGCATTCTTTGCTTTGCTGTGCCATATCTCATATTGTTGACGGTCCAATCATATAACCATTTGAGTCATGGAAGCTGCATGAATCTGTTCTTAGAGGCTAATCCATTTTATTGCAGCTGGGCAAAGAAATTTTATAACAAGCACATTCAAGTTTGCAGGCTTTCACTAGCAACATTGGAGAAGCACCTTTGTGGATAAATGTAACTCAATATGTACGCAGAATGAAGCGTCTGCCTTTTCATGTGGCCATTTGTTTAATATCTGATGGAGATAAACTTGTGAATATTCTTGTAACATGCCTTGAGAAAATGTCTCCCTGCACCTTCTGCTTTGTTGTTGCTGATGTTAGTTCATCAGCATGTGCATGTCTGTTCCTGCGGATGAGTTGGCTAGGAGTAAATGTTCCAGCTGAGACAACCTGTTGAGTCTTCATAACTATAAAAAAAAAAAAAAAAAAAAAACCATCTTACTGGTGCTTGGGGTGAGGGTCTTTTTTGAGTGCCAGGGTTTTCCTGTGTTTGGCAAGGGGTTTCCCTTGTTTGAAAAATGTGCCTGTCTGTGTGCTGAGTGAAATTCTTCGGCTTTTGGAAAAGAAGAAAGCGACATGAATGAAACCTTTCTGATTAATTTCTCTCTCTCAGTAGTTTTGCAAGCTTTATCCCAATCTTGATCACTGCTTGATCTTCACATGGAAGGGAACTTGTGATTTAGTTGCGGATTTTTTTTGGTTTAGTGCTGTCTAAAATTTGTGTTGTCCAAAGGCTATCTTTTACTTTGCTTGAAAATGGGAATGGTTAGACACTTGGGACTTTGTCGTGAGAAATTTGTGATGAGTTATACTTGAATTTTTACCATTCAAATGGGCTTACAATTGTGTTGTTATTGCAGTCGTACGAGGAATACCTAGAAGCACATAGCAGGAGGGTCAATCAATTATGCCTCCCTGTTAGTATACTCATCTGAAGCTAATTAGAATGTTGTCTAAATTTTCATTATTGCATCCAAATTCTTATTATCATAGTTATATATTAAAAAGTATATCTTTCCTACCTGCAATTTATCCGTCTTTTGCATTTCTTTGATTTTGTTATCAAAACTATTCTTGTGAATCCGTGGATGCATCTGTTTCAATGATCTCTATAATTGTTGCTTAAAATTTTGTTTCTCCCGTCATCTGAGTAAACTTGGCGTCTGCGGGTTCTAGCAGTTGAAGGGTTCAATTTGATGATGATGATATGAAATCATTATCTATGAGCTATGCCAGACTTACTGCTGCTGCTGGTTCTCTCTCAATTACCTTTGGATATTCATGTGCACCTTTTTCTAAGAACATATGAGATTGAAGCAGAAATCTAGTTTTCGCTGTCCATAAATGTAATCAAATCAATGCTGCTGTTTGTATCTAAGCAAGTGAGCAACGTCCTTACAGATAATACTTAGATAGAACGAAGTGATCGGATTGTTTGGTTGACGTGGACTGGGCAAAGACTTGTGGTGTGAGGTTTAGGGTTTTGCGAGATACTTGGCCTCTCTGATACCTTTTTTCTCGTGTGCTAGTGTTTTATTTCAATGTGATTGAATCATAAAGAATGCTCTGTTTCATATACCTCCCTCCATATCTCTTGCTTAGAAAATGTGTAATTTGAAGAGCCGTGTACTGAGCTAGCAGACCCTTAAGTTGGTCTATGCTGTAGGAGGAGCTGCCTTAGTTTTCATAGGAGTGCGGTTTTCTTTTCTTACTTAGGGTGTATGCTCTATTTCATTTAACTACATTTAAACATATGTAATATATACATATACAACCTCCGTAATTATGTGTCACAAACTCTCCTGTTTTCGTGCTATTGACAGGAAACTGGACCGTCATTGACGAGGCAGGCTGCTTCAAAAAGTAAAAGGCATGATGATGATAAGTAAGTTTATTCAAAGAAATTCATAATAGTTAGTATGAATTAAATTATTATCCTGTTTGATTAGATGTATTGTGCAGAAACTCGAGTTTTACGGCTGATCAGTCCAGGCCACATGGGACTTCTTCCAGGCCACATAAGAAGTCTCGTCATTCATCCAATAAATGCAACTCACCCCTTCGCAAATGATCATAGGATCGTTGTCTGGTAGACCTTTTCTTTCCTACAATGCAATTGGTCATTGAAGCTAATTTGTTCAAGTCCTGGGAACTGGGACTCATGTTGTACACATGTATGTACTTTGTGCTACGATCTGATTGCACTTGAGGATTTTACATAGATTCTTTCCAACATGTACAGAAATTAAATTGACAATGTTGCCTGATGGATTTCTTCCCCCCTCACCATATTGGTCGAGGGATGCTCAGGCTGGTTAGTAGTAGTAGTAGTAGTAGTGAGTTGGATCTTGAAACTATTATGCTATTGATTGGACATGTAAGATGTACATTGTGTCCGCAGTGGGACGCAAAGTTGCTGGCCTCAACTTGAGTTGCTTCAATCAGAAGCAACTCCTATGTAAATTTCTCTTGTG
This sequence comes from Tripterygium wilfordii, assembly GCF_013401445.1. Taxonomy (NCBI): domain Eukaryota; kingdom Viridiplantae; phylum Streptophyta; class Magnoliopsida; order Celastrales; family Celastraceae; genus Tripterygium; species Tripterygium wilfordii. The sequence goes on from NC_052246.1 coordinate 2,301,016, forward strand.
GATGCAAAATTTGTTGTCCTTAAAAGCAGGTTCTTTTTTTGGTTGTGTTTCGTGCTATTGCCTTTTGTTGATTGCTTTTTCTCCGTCCCTCTTGTGCTGGTGGTTATCGATGTTTCCCTTGTAAATGAACAGTAATAGATCTGTAGTTCTCTATTGCTTAAACAAGAACTGTAGAATTCAGATATGTATGTATTCTCAGGATATATTGCTGCTTCCCTGTGTTTCTTTCCCTTCCAATAGGAAGGGGTGGCGGGGGTATAGAAGATATTCTGAACACTAAAGATGAATATCAAATCAATACATTTTCTTTTGGGTTATCGAAGTAGGTTTTGTCTCTTATTCAATGACCTGATTATACGTAACAACAATGGGACTTCTAACAGTATGGGTAGCAGAAACCCATTCCAGATATCCCTGACCAAAAGAGTTGCCGCCTCCCTCCCCTTGCATGCTAAATGTTACTGCGTAAGTCGACTTTTGCTTCTCTGGCTGGAAAACCAGAACACCAGGCGTTACACTAACAAGCACACCAGTTGGAGCAACAATGCGAGGAGTATAAGAAGCATCTGCCGGACCGACGTTTGTCACTGTTCTATTATACGTCTGAGGACTAGCACCAAAGTTTACTGAGAATGACGGATAATTCAGTTCTGCTTCAGGTATACTCAAAATCTCCGAACATTTCACATCAGATCTGACAATGGTGGTTACCTGGTCATCTGAGTAATCCAAGCCACATAGGTAGGAAATGTAGTCATGGGTTTGGATGTCATAGATTAGGCCAGGATCATTTGCTCTTGATGGGTCTACATGGCCTGCACCGATATCAAAGATATTTGCATCAACTTGATTTTCATCTGTAATTGGATTGTTCCCACGGTTTGTTGTATAGGCTGTGGTTATAATTGCAGATTTAATGGCAGCTGGTGACCAGTGTGGGTGAGAGCTTTTGAGCAAAGCAGCGATGCCACTAAGATGAGGACAAGACATTGATGTTCCTGAAATCATATGAAACGTTGGTTTTGTGTTCTTGTTGCTGTAGCCTTGGTTTTTGTCAGCGGAAATCCATGCCGCAAGGATACCTACACCGGGGCCTATAATGTCTGGTTTCAGGATCCCAGGACTTATGAAGTTGGGGCCTCTTGAGGAAAATTGAGCTACCATGGGAGCGATGGGAAGGTCGAAAACAGTTCCCTTGAACACGATTTTAGCCGTTGGTGATGATGTTGAATCTATGTAGTCTTTGATTCTCAACCCTGCATCGTACCTCAAATGGGATGCGGGAAGTACATGAAAATCGGGTGTTATAATGTTATCAAGTTTATCAACATTGCTGAGAATCATTGCAGCACCACCAGCATCCTTCACCACTCGGCCTTTTTCAGTTCTTTTTATTTTCCCACCCTTCTCACACAACACCACCTTTCCTTTGACATCAACATCTGCCAATGATCCTGGAGCGCAAAATTTTGATTTCTCATTAACACTACTTGATCCAGGGTAAACCAGTGACAGCAATTCTGATGAGAAATCTTTAGGCTGGTAAAAGGATTCCCCGTCGAATTCCTCCCCGTTCCCAAGAACCACAGTTGCTCTGTAGCTTCTGTCAACGGTGCTTGCTCCCACTGTCAGTATCCATGGTGCTGCATTTGCTAAGGTACCGCTTTTCGGACCCCCGTTTCCGGCTGAGCAACTGACAAAAATTCCTCTTTGAGTAGCTGCAAATGCACCAATGGCAATATTGTCCATATGGAAAGGCCGGGAGGATCCCCCGAGGGATATTGAGATCACATCAACACCCTCTTCGATGGCAGCGTCCATTCCAGCTAAGATATCACTTTCTAAACCATAAGAATCTTCGCAAACTTTATAAATCGCCAAATGAGCAAGAGGTGCCATGCCAGCAGCAGTGCCATTAGCATTCCCGTCCAGATTTGCACCTGTCACAAAATTACCTGCTGCTGTGCTTGCTGTGTGGGTTCCATGGCCTTCTGCGTCCAAAAGGTCTGGGCCTCTGCTTTGGAAATTCCTTGCACCAATCAGCTTGTTATTGCACACAGGCTCGTCAAAGTCACATTTCCCTTTCCCTTTCCCTTTTGCGGGTGGACGGGGCACATCTTTACCACTAAACGAAGGCTGGAGCTTGTTATTGCACAAGGACTCTTCAAAGTCACATCTCCCTTTCCATTTTGCAGGTGGACTGGGCACACCGTTGCCTCTAAACGAAGGGTGACCGGGCGTAAATCCACCGTCGAGAACTGCAATAATCACTCCTTTTCCATGATTAGTCTTCTGCCACAATCCTGGTTCTTGGCGCAACCCCAAGAAGTCAGGGGTATGAGTTGTGTGAAGGTGCAATTTCCTCTGAGGTTGCGCGGACACAAAACCATCCTTCTTTTCCATATCCTTCACTTCCTCTGCTGTAAGTTTTGCAGCAAAACCGGTGGCCACATGGCGGTAGGAATATACCATCCGTTGTTCCTTATGTAAGCTGGAGGCAGTGACAGGCAAAAATGAGTCGTACCAGCTATCTAAATTATCTGATAGCTCTGATGCTTCTCCTTCTGGTTTCTTTACCTTGACAATGTAAGTTTTCAGGTTCCCTTCGTCCTTCGAAAACGTATCACTGTGATTAGATATGCTTGCTTTTCCTTCATTGATTGCTTGAGAGAAAGAAAACTTGTGATTCAGACTAACAAGATAAATAATCAACATGGCTGACAAAAGTTTGAATCTCTTGTTCACCATGTTTGTAGAAGAATTCTGGTGTTTTGAGATCATTTCCACCCATATGAAGTGAGATAAAGAGTGTCTCTATGTGTGGGAATCAACGATGGACAACAATGAGAGATGCAAAACATGTTTTTCATTATTTTTCTGTGAGCTAGTTCAGTTTGCTATATATGCTGCAGGAGATTTACAAGGTGAGGATTCTTTTTCCTTTGGACTCCCTGTCTTTACAGCTAAGAATGAGTTATGAGTCCATAGATTTGATTCAATTCCAGGTTCTGTCCATGCATGAAATTTTTATGAAATTATCCCTTGTATGTTTTTTTATTTGATTTTTGTTCGGCATAAAAAATATACTCATTTGATTAGTAAACAAGATCAAAATACATCCATGTTTTTTTTTTAAAAAAAATTACTAATAAAAAATGATTATTGAGTTCTTAAATGAAATGGGTACCTTGCGACTTTTTTACTGCAAAACAAAACCGTAATCGAATTGAGTGATCGGTTTTTTATATTAAAAAATTATACATTTCTCTATTCAAAATTGAATTGAATCAAAAAAAATTGATCGTTTAATCCGTTTTATTTATATAAAAATTCGAACAAACCGATCACGAATACTCGTAGCCCGCAGAGTCTATAAATTTGAGGTTTCTACTAATTTTTTTATTCACATTCGAGATTGATTTGTTTTCAAATTTTGATTTTGATAAAATATCACTAAATATTTAATTATTTATGCACCCCAAAATTGTTTTGGAGGATAAACATAAAACTATTTAAAAAAAAAATTGATGACAGAGATAAGTGCACATTCTAGAGTCTAGACAAACATGGAAATAAGTTACCTACCAAAATTGATTAAAATGGCACCGCCATTACTAAGGTCGGTGGCCACAACCGCTGCCATAGCAGCCTCTGCACTTCCTGCTGCCTTTGCTTTCTCCGCTCGTTCTTCCTCCTCTTCTGCTCAATCACATCAAATACCCAAACCCAAAAACCTCTCTTTCTTTTCTTCAACTTCTCACCTTTCACCGACTCGCTTGGGACTTACCAAGAACTTGGCTCAGCCGCCTTCTGCTCTCCAAATGGATGCGCCCTCATCTGATCACAAACCCACCTCTCAGGTTCCCTAATCGGAGACGTACCATTTTATTTTTTGTGTAATAAGTTATATTTTGATCATCAATTGTGTGGTTAATTGGGTCTATGAATACTGAATCTGTTTGCTTCACGTTGCACTGTTGCAGATGGATGCCCAATTGCCTGAGCTACTGGTAAGTTGGGTTCTTTTTTCGCTTTGTTTGGCTTTACTATTCGAGTTTCAATTTTATGGAATTGTACATGGGGTTTTCTTCTTTTCGATGGAGCGAATCCTATTTCTTTGCAAATATAGTACTTTAGTTGGTTTTATTTTATTTTCCATAGTTGTAGATTTGCTTGAGTTGGGCAGATTTCCTTGTTCTGTTTGTATTCTCATGTTTACCGGACTTCTCTTTTGGACCATATGCTTGAAAGCAGTTCGTGCATGCAGTTGTCCTTCCTTTTCTCTACAGAATTTTTGTGCTTTTACAAGGAAGAAAAAAGGGAAAAATAGTTGAGAATGCAGAATAATAATGGATTTACTGTGAATTCTCCTGGTAATGGAAATTTTGTTTTTTTGTCTAGGAAAAAAGTTAAGGTTTATCTTGGTCGTTCACCCTAGTAATTTGATTGATCTCCTATGAGGAATCACTGTATGTGGGGATTCCAATAAATCTTTCAATTGATTGTTCATGTATTCCCTCTTTCTGCATTATAAAATTGTCCATTATCCAGAATGATAATGGAGTTACTGTGAATTCTCCTGGTAATGCAAAATTGTTACTTGGATTTTTTTTTTCTTAAAAGAAAAAAAGTTAAGGTTTATCTTGGTGTTTCAGACTAGCAATTCGATTGATCTCCTATGTGGAATCAGTTTATGTTGGGATTCAATAAATCTTCTCATTGAGTGTTCATGTACTCTCTCTCTTTCTGCATTTTAAAAATTGTCAATCATAGGCTACTAGTTCCTGAAAGTTCCCGATCTCATTTTTATTATTTCCTCATTTCTGACATTTTGAATTTTGTTTTTGACTCCTGATATGTAATCAGACTGAGTATATGGTGGATATGACATGCGAGGGTTGTGTCAAAGCCGTCAAGAATAAGTTGCAAACCATTGATGGTACACATTTTTGTAATCATGGGATATGCAATCTTTCTTTTCAAATGAGAATTAACTTGATCTTTTTTTTTTCTTTCCTATCTTCTACTTTTGTGTTCTTGTTTGAAAATAATATTAGGAGTGAAAAATGTGGAGGTAGACTTGGGGAATCAAGTGGTTAGAATTCGTGGTTCTTCATCTGTGAAGGCCATGACTGAAGCTTTGGAGCAGACAGGTCGAAGAGCCCGATTAATAGGTCAAGGAGTGCCTGAAGGTTTGCCTCTTCATCCTACCACAAACTCTTGCCTCATTCTCTCCACATGAGCATTATTTTCTTCATCTTGAATATTGTCTTAGGGCCATAGCAAATTCAGTGGGCCAAACGTATCTAGAAGTTTAAAAATGATCTTCAGTATTTTTGTCATGCCTCTTGGTTTTTAAAATCCATGAGTCATCACCCGTCAATTCTCATTTAATCATGTTGACGTTAATGACCATCGACTCTGTTGATTTGATTTGTCACAAATCATGCACCTGGTATGTAACCAGTGGTATTTTTGTTATATTTAATAGATATTTGTTGGTACTTGCCTGGATGTGACTACAAAGAAGAGAGATTTGAAAATTTGTTTCTTTCATCGTATATATTTTTCCTATGAACTCACGTTTCAAGATGGTTTGTTTAGGTGATATTTCTTTCTCTTGGATCTGTTTATTTTGGTTATTTTTGAAAGTCTTTATACTCTTTCAAAATGAACAGTTCTCCTGAATTAATTGCATGCTTGCTTTTGTTTGTTAGGGTTAGTGTCTTCTTAAGCAAAACGGAAAGATAACAGTCCCTTGCAAACTCACCCTCACTTCTTTGCTTACAGACTTTCTCATTTCTGCTGCCGTTTCTGAATTCAAAGGACCAGTTATATTTGGTGTGGTGCGCTTTGCTCAAATGAATATGGAAGCGGCCAGAGTTGAAGCTAGCTTTAGTGGGTTGTCCCCAGGAAAACATGGTTGGTCTATTAATGAATATGGTGACCTTACAAGAGGTGCTGCAAGCACTGGGAAAATTTATAATCCATCCCACGATGGAACTGCTAATGAGGTTAGCTCTGTCATATGCCTACTTTTGGTGCTAACTTGAATCTCAAATTTGGTATGCATTTTATGATTGACATTGTATTAGACCATTAGAGGTTGAATTCCGTGTCAAACATGGAGCCCAACTTCAAAGCTGTTTTTTAACCCGTTCCAGTATGGAACTCCCAATGGGGTTAGCTATGTCCTAGGCATTCTTTGGGTGCTAAAAAAGTAATTGTAACTAGAATCTCACTTTACTATGCATTTTGTGGTTGACATGGTGTAAGAGGGTATATTCTGTGTTAGGGTAAACACAAAGCCTAATGTCTAAGTTTCCCCATTCACATTAAACCAATTACCCTGTCCATGTGTTCTTATTTTATTATCTCATTGCTAGTTGATTGGTGTTTTTTATATTTTCTTTGTGAGGTACAGGTGAACATGTGCCCAGTAGTAGTGTTGCACTGGTGCAACCTAGAGGTCACATGTTCTATTCTTGAAAATAGCCTTTATTATGTGAGGGTAAGGTCTGCATACATCCTACCTGTCACCGACCCCGCTCACGCTCAGTGAACGGGAGTTGTTTAACTTTTTACCTTTTTTTGGGGTCAATGGTGGAGGGTCGGGGATTGTAGGGAAACATAGTTACATAGACCAAAATGTAATCAGCTCTTTTATTCAAAGAACTATGGTATTTTATTCGGTCAATTTTGCTAAATAATTGTTACAACATTAAAACAATGAACTTGGTTGACTCATTTCTATCCGCAAGAGAACTTTAACTCAACACAACCATGAGCTTCAATAAGTGAGAGAATACTTTCTTTAGGCCTTTGGGCTGGTAGTTAGTTACAAATAGTTGAGAATAACAATAATTTGCGCTGCACAGTGTAGTCTGGGATGCTTGGCTCATAGAAGTCTTCAATTGGACCTCAAACAACAAACAAAGGATTTTGAGTTGGGGTTTTTATGATACTCCAATACCATATTTGATATTTGGTGATTGATTTTATACCATGTATAGGAGACTTTTGACTTAAACATTTCCGGGCATCATCTAGGTGCGACATTGTTGGGTCTAATGAACCAAAACCAACAATACCCGTAATTTTAAAGCCAAGTCATTCCACTTGGTCTCAACATCCTCCCCTACATTGATACGTAAAGAACATTATAGCAGCCCAGCTTTTTACTTGTACTTTTGTGCATTTAAAGATTCCTTGGTCATTGAGGAACCCTTCATAGCACAATTTAATAAGGTTTCCCAAGCCGTTCCTTATTTACTTCCTGAGAACAGAGAATGAGCAGTGGGAAAACCGTCAGTAGCTCATGGTGGAATTTTCAAGAAGCTTAAGAATATGTTTTCCTTTGTAGTCAGATCATCCTTGACACATTCCTGTATGGATGTAACTAACCACCCTCGTAGAGTTATATCGGTTGTCATAACATATTGGCTTCAGACACTTGTTTTTGAAGTATCGATCATTATCCTATACATTTTTTCTACAGAATGCCTTGTTATGGGTTAACTATTTTTCTTGCATTTCTGTCAATTTTCTTCAGCAAGTTGGTGACCTGGGAACACTAGACATTAATGAAAAAGGTGAAGCGTTCTATTCAGACATCAAACATAAGCTGAGAGTTGCAGATCTTATTGGGCGGGCTCTAGTGGTGTATGAAACAGAAGATAAATCAATCCCAGGTGTTACAGCTGCAGTGATTGCAAGAAGTGCTGGGGTTGGCGAGAACTACAAAAAGATTTGCACATGTGATGGCACCACCATATGGGAGGCTAATGATAATGAATTTGCCCTCAGTAAGGTCTGAGAATTTGATCAAGGCTAAATTTGTAGGCATCTTGTATGTCTTTTCAAATTATGCACCATTTGTTTTATGACCATATACTTCGTACCCGTATCGAGTGTATGGAATAAGAGAACACTTAAAAGTTAAAACATCTCAAGATTTTGTTGATTATGTGACTGCAACTGGAACTGAGGATTTAGTATAATAAAGGCAGCATTTGGTTGAAAATTTTCTTTTGCATTGAGAACAAAAATGAAAGAACTTTCTGTTGAAATTTTGCGAGCTTGCAGATTGTTGCTTGTCCGTGGAAGGTGATAGCCGAATTGTACTCTTGTACAGAGAAGCCTATAGGATTGACCACTTGAATGCAAAAGAAAAACATTTGCTAAAAACAGCCCCTTTGAAGTTTGAGAGATTACAGGATTGATCCTTCAACGCAAGAAGCTTGATGCTCTTAAATTTTTTTCATGGGCTAGGCTTATTTTGCAAGGGCCATTATGTTTTTTTTTTTTTTTTTTTATCAAGAAGGGCTATTATGTTTTATGTGAGGCTCCTAATCACTTGTTAGGGCAAATGCAATGGGAATTGATTTGTTGGACCAACATTTTTGTTGGTCCGGTCCCACCTCTATTACACAAAAAGTCAAGTCAAACACGTATTCTAATACAGCCACATCAGCAAAACACAAATTTCTATACACTTTTTCTTCCCACACACTTTCTTTTTCCACCCAACCCAACAACATTCCATTCTTCCATATTATCCACAACAAAACTACACCAAAACATCAAATATCAATACATTCACATCAACAAAACACTTATCCCAATACAGCCACATAAGCAAAACACATTTTACAATACAGCCACATCAACAAAAGACAACATGTTTGTTGGCCCAATACCACTTCACCATTGCATTTGCCCTTATACTAAGCCAAAAAAAACCCTCGCCTTAGCGCCTGGCTCAGGGTGCTCACTTAGGCCACACCTGGGTGAAAGGGGTGCGCCTGATGCGGTGCAGCTGTGCCTCGGTGTCTATGCGAGCACTTTTTTTTTTTTTTGGGAATGTTCAGAAGTTTATTAAAGCACCAAGTTTCTTGCTATTGCCTTGTGTTGATTGCTTTTTCCCCTTCCCTCTTGCGGTGGTTGTTATCGATGCTTCCCTTGTTAATGCAGTAATAGGTTTGTAGTCCTCTATTGCTTAAAACAAGAACTGTAGAATTCAGATATGTATGTATTCTCACTTCTCAGGATATGTAGCTGCTTCACTGTGTTTCTTTCCCTTCCAGTGGGCAAAGGCTACTCCCAGAGCTGTGCCTTTATATTTGTTTTTGTCTCGTTAGTTTGTTTGATACTCCTGCCTTTGCCAATGATGGTTGAACTGGCTGGCTAGCAGAAACCAACGAAGCGACAAGAGGAGGTTACAAATGCTGGAAAATGAATAGCAATCACACATTATGCATCCTTTGTGGGGAGGAACTAGAAGAAAGTAAAAGGAAAAATGTAAATCACTCTTTTTTCATTATGCATTCTTTGTGAGGAGAAACTAGAAGAAAGTAGAAAGCAAAATGTAAATCACTCTTTTTTCTGCTGATTTATCTAATTGGTGGCAGGGGATATCAAAGATCTTCTGAACACGAAAGATAAATATCAAATCAACTCATTTTCTTTTATGTAAGCGAAGTAGGTTTTCTCTTATACGTAACAACAATGGGACTTCTTACAGTATGGGTAGCAGAAACCCATTCGAGATATCCCTGACCAAAAGAGTTGCCTCCTCCCTCCCCTTGCATGCTAAATGTTACTGCGTAAGTCGACTTTTGCTTCTTCCTCTGGAAAACCAGAGCACCAGGCGTTACACTAACAAGCACACCAGTTGGTGCAACAATGCGAGGAGTATAAGAAGCATCTGCGGGACCGACATTTGTTACTGTTCTATTATACGTCTGAGGACTAGAACCAAAGTTTACTGAGAATGACGGATAATTCAGTTCTGCTTCAGGTATACTCAAAATCTTCGAACATTTCACATCAGATCTGACAATGGTGGTTACCTGGTCATCTGAGTAATCCAAGCCACATAGGTAGGAAATGTAGTCATGGGTTTGGATGTCATAGATTAGGCCAGGATCATTTGCTCTTGATGGGTCTACATGGCCTGCACCGATATCAAAGATATTTGCATCAACTAGATTTTCATCTGTGATTGGATTGTTTCCACGGTTTGTTGTATAGGCTGTGGTTATAATTGCAGATTTAATGGCAGCTGGTGACCAGTGAGGGTGAGAGCTTTTGAGCAAAGCAGCAATGCCACTGAGATGAGGACATGACATTGATGTTCCTGAAATCATCTGAAATGATGGTTTTCTGTTCTTGTTGCTGTGGTCTTGGTTTTTGTTAGCGGAAATCCATGCCGCAAGGATATCTACTCCGGGGCCTATAATGTCAGGTTTTAGGATCCCAGGACTTACTAAGTTGGGGCCTCTTGAGGAAAATTCAGCTACCATGGGAGCACTTGGAAGGCCGAAAACAGGTCCCTTGAACACGATTTTCGCCATTGGTGATGGTGTTGAGGCTATGTAGTCTTTAATTCTCAACCCTGCTTTGTACCTCAGAAGTGATGCGGGAAGTAGATGAAAATTGGGTTTTATACTGTCATCAAGTTTATCATCATTGATGAGAATCATTGCAGCACCACCAGCATCCTTTACTACTTGGCCTTTTCCAGTTCTCTGTATTTTCCCACCCTTCTCACACAACACTATCTTTCCTTTGACATAAACATCTGCTAATGATCCCGGAGCGCAAAATTTTGATTTCTCATTACCACTACTTGATCCAGGGTAAACAAGTGATAGCAATTCTGATGAGAAATCTTTAGGCTGGTAAAAGGATTCCCCATCGAATTCCTCCCCGTTCCCAAGAACCACGGTTGCTCTGTAGCTTCTGTCAACAGTGCTTGCTCCCACTGTCAGTATCCATGGTGCTACATTTGTTACGGTAGCACCCTTTGGACCCCAATTTCCCGCTGCGCAACTGACAAAAATACCTCTTTGAGTAGCTGCAAATGCACCAATGGCAACATTGTCCTTATAGAAAGGCATGGGGAGTCCCCCCAAGGACATTGAGATCACATCGACACCATCATTGATGGCAGCATCCATTCCAGCTAAGATATCACTTTCTAAGCAATCACCTCCACAAACTTTATAAATCGCCAAATGAGCAAGAGGTGCCATGCCAGCGGCAGTGCCATTGGCAATCCCGAACAGATTTGCACCTTCCACAAAATTACCAGCTGCTGTGCTTGCTGTGTGGGTTCCATGGCCTAATGTGTCCAAAAGGTGTGGTCCTCTGTCTTGGAAATTCCTTGCACCAATCAACTTGTTATTGCAGATGGACTCTTCACATTTCACTTCCCATTTTGCAGGCGGACGGGGCACATCGTTGGCACTAAACGAAGGGTGACCGGGCGTAATTCCAGTGTCGAGAACTGCAATAATCACTCCTTTTCCATGATTAGTCTTCTGCCACAATTTTGGTCCTTGGCGCAACCCCAAGAAGTCAGGGGTATGAGTTGTTTGAAGGTGCAATTTCCTCTGAGGTTGGGCAGACACAAAACCATCCTTCTTTTCCATATCTTTCACTTCATCTGCTGTAAGTTTTGCAGCAAAACCGGTGGCGACATGGCGGTAAGAATATACCATCCGTTGTTGCTCATGTAAGCTGGAGTCAGTGACTGGCAAAAATGAGTTGTACCAGCTATCTAAATTCTCAGATTGCACTGATGCTTCTTCTTCACCTTCTGGTTTCTTTACCTTGACAATGTAAGTTTTCAAGCTTCCCTCATCATTTGAAAAGGCATCCCTGTGATTAGATATGATTGCTTGAGAGAAACTAAACTTGTGATTTAGACTAACAAGATAGAAAAACAACATGGCTGGCAAAAGTCTGCATATCTTGTTCTCCATGTTTGTCTAAGAAATACAGAATAATCTGCAGTTGTGAGATCATTTCCACCTATATATATATATATATATATATATGAAGGGAGATAAGGAGTGTCTGTATGTGTGGGAGTCAACGATGACAACAATGAGAAGCATGCAAAATCATGTTTTTCATTGTTTTTGTGTGATTCTAGTTCCGGTCGTTATATTAATATTTGCTGCAGAGATTTACAAGGTAAGTATTTTGTTTCCTTTAGGACTCCTTGTCTTTACCGCTAAGAATGAGCTGATAGATTTGATGCTAGTTCAGGTTTGCTGTCCATGTATGACAATTTCTAAAAAAAACAAACAAAATACTCTTTCTAACCCTAAAATTTAGGAGCTGAAATCCTGAAACTATGTCAACTACTAAAATGCACTGCATTACTTTTAAATCAGGTATTAGAAATAAGTTATTATATTCAATAACAATTGATAAAATTATGATCTTGCATAGAGAATTTAGGGATGGTAAAAAAAACCGATCCGAGCACTATCTGTAGGGTATCCGATCCGTTTAAAACCCAAAAACCGATCCTATAGGTTTTGGAAACGGTTTTGGTTTTGGTTTTCAAACCCGTCATGGTTTAGGGTCGGGTTTGGTTTTTTATGCCGGGTTTAGGGTACCCGAACCATTTAATAAAAATGTCCATTATAGTAATAATATTATAAATCATGTATAAAGGTATACTATTAGGATACTAAATTATAACATGATAAAGGATATTAAAACATATATATTTATAGAAGCATACTAATAAAACTATAAATTAGACTAATTTGAATTATAAAATCATAATTAATATAAATCATACTCAATATTAATTTATATAAATATAAATATAATCATTAAAGAAAAAAATAAAAATATTAAAAGTTAAATGGTAAATGGTAAATGGGTACCCGATGGTAAACGGTTATGAAACGGTTCAGGGTTTGGAAATTTAAATGGTTTTGGAACGGTTTTGGTATAGAGTGTCTTAAATGGAAACGGTTTTGGTATTTCCTAATTGGAAGGGTACCCGACCCATTGCCATGCCTAATAGAGATAAACAGCATAAACAAGTCTCCTCCTTAATTTTATCATAAACTCATATAAACCAAAAAAATCATGATGAATTTTGGGTTGTTGATGGGTTCATGAGAGTCGCAAATCCTACCGAACACCTTTGTGCTTGTCAAACATGTCATAAATTCACACTCTCATACATGTCAATAATATTGTCTATTTTGGATTTATCGATTCTCGTGGATACATTTGTTCCTCTCAAGTCCAGCTACGAAGCCTAATTCACTGAGCAAGTTCAATTAGCGTGGGTAAATTTGAGAGATTTGATATGGGTTTATTTTTTCTTGTACAGTGAGTTCAGGAAAGCTTGTGGAAGCTTCACAAAGTGCTAATACCATGCTCTCCATTTCACTCCCTCCCAGTCAGTAGCTCCAATGTTTGTGTTCTTCATGGGAGTATTGAAATAGCTGCCTCTTCTTCTTTGTAATTTTTACATTTGATGAGGAAATTCATGGGCTCCACTATTGACCATTATTCATTGAAGCAGGAAATATGTGTTTGCTATTTAGTCGTTCGTTTCATTGGGCTTTAAGGGACTGGACTACCATGACGTGGAGGAAACATGTAGCATTTGGCCCGGGCTGGGTTTCAATCCGGGCTTGTAAAATATAAAGCTAGGTGTATACGGCCCTGCCATGTGCCCAAGCCCAACCTTAACCCAACCCAAATGTGAGCACCTCAAATGGGCTTATTTTATCATGACCAATGGGCTTGAATCTAAAACGCAGGGTGTGGGGCCCTCTAAAAAGTGGGGTGTGGCTGGATTTGGCATAATGACTCCATCCATATAGAGTTATAAAATGATAAAACTCTAATTGTTTTAACATACTTTAAACGTGTAAATTAATGTTGTTTTGATTTGTTTGGTGACTATTTCTATGCAATGCCCTTGCCATTGGTCGCCCAGAGACCTTGATAACACCGAACAAAGGCCCAGGATCTGCAAGAGAAGATGAAAATGGGCTCTCATTAGCCCAAAATACTCACACGTGCGCATTCCGGCAATTCTGTAATTTTCACAATTATTTTCTTACGATATAAGTTTAGTCTTGCTGACTTGGATCCGCTTTGTAAAAATCGAAACCAAAGTCAGTCCATGACCGACACTCCACGAGGATATGTAATGTAATGATGTTTTATTCGATACGTACGGTCCAAACTTCATCACCCAACCCAAATCTGAATCCTAGCCGTCCGATTCGATCCGTATCCCATTCTCCCGTCTGTCATCCTCGTCTCTTTCTTTCTTCTCTTCAGATCTGGACACAGAACGCGCAGACACAGAGACATAGAGACACTCTCGTTTTCTCTCTCTCTACATTATCCCAAATTCCCTGCAATTTGGAGAGAGAAAGTACAGGGTTTAATCCCCATTTTGTTCTAGATTTCATCTTGATCTATGGTGGAGGCACAGACATGGAAGACAAGGCGAATGAGCAATCCAAGGCTGGACACGACCGCACCGGACCAGGTCCTTGACATTCCGGCCACACCACCTGGTGATGTACGGAACAACAATGGATTCGGATCGGTTCTTTCGCCTAACATTTTAACTGCCCTGATTATCGCATCTTGGTACTTTTCCAACATCGGAGTACTCTTACTCAACAAGTACCTCCTTAGCTTCTACGGTTATAAATTCCCGATATTCCTCACAATGCTTCACATGATATCCTGTGCTGTTTACAGCTACATTGCGATAAACTTTCTCGAAATGGTTCCGTTGCAGCAAATTCTGTCGCGAAAGCAGTTCTTGAAGATTTTCTCTCTGTGTGTGATTTTTTGCTTCTCCGTCGTTTGTGGTAACACTTCGTTGAGGTACTTACCGGTGTCGTTTAATCAAGCGATTGGAGCTACGACGCCGTTTTTCACGGCCGTATTTGCTTTTTTAATTACTTGTAAGAAAGAATCGCCGGAAGTATATTTTTCTCTGTTGCCGGTGATATTGGGGATCGTTGTGGCCAGCAACAGTGAGCCGTCGTTTAATTTGTTGGGTTTCTTGTTTTGTGTGGGTTCAACTGCTGGGCGTGCTTTGAAATCGGTGGTGCAGGGGCTGCTGTTAACATCGGAGGCCGAGAAGCTGCATTCCATGAATCTGTTGCTGTATATGGCACCTATGGCGGCGCTGGTATTGCTTCCGTTTACGCTCTATATAGAAGGGAATGTTGCAGCATTTACTCTTGAGAAGGCGAAGGAAGATCCGTTTATTCTTTTCCTATTGCTCGGAAATGCTACAGTGGCGTATTTGGTGAATTTGACCAATTTTTTGGTGACAAAACACACAAGTGCTCTGACTTTGCAGGTACTGGGAAATGCCAAGGCTGCTGTGGCTGCCGTGGTGTCAATTTTGATATTTAGGAATCCGGTAACGGTGATGGGAATGGCAGGATTTGGAATCACAGTAATGGGTGTGGTGCTTTATAGTGAAGCAAAGAAGAGATCCAGAGCCAGTAAGTCATGATTCACTTGGATGGCACGATTCCGGGTTCGACTCTGTTTTCTGAACTTTGAATTCTGAGTTTTGTCCTTTTTTTTTCTTTTAGCTTCTATGGAAGGAAAGAAAAGAAAATTAATCACAATGAAATTTGATTTGATTGTATAGTAATGTGGAGGGGAGGGAGGCTAAAGCTTATGCTCGGTTTTCTCTGTTCTTGCTTTCAATTGTTCTTGGGGCATTCTGAGAGAAGGAATTTAGTTGTTTCACTTCCTTCTTATAAGTTGTTTTTGATGTATTTTGAGAACATACAAAAGTGATTCAGATAGCAATTCTAATGTGTTTAATGGGAAGAAAAGTGCTTCCCTTTCACTTCTTCATTCCCCCTTTCCTCACTTTGCTTTATTATTTTTCACTGAATTCATTCTCAACTGAATTTTCTGTTTGTTTATTTTGCTTTAGTTGTCTACTAGTTTTCCTTTAATTCTTGGATTCAGTATTTGCAGGAACCCTTTTGCATGATTGAACTGTGCTAGAAATTAAGAGGCCTATCTGAATTGAATGCCTTGAAGAGTTTAAGCAGCTGATTTTTTTAATTTCATATATTTATTAGTCTTACAGGCGAGCATGTGACTCAACGGTTGAGTTGCAAGGTTACAACCTAGAGGTAACAGATTCAATTCCTTGAAATTGTCTCTCCACATATTATGTGGAGGTAAGTTCTACCATACATATTGTTTGTCCCCTACCCGCCTAGTATGAGAACCTTGTGCATGGGTATTGTTTACTTGTACCATATATTTATTAGTCTTAGTCTTTCTTCTTGTCATGTAAAATGTGGAAAAGTTGACCACTTTTACCTTGATGCCAATTATTTTCAGCACCACTGGTAGATGAACCCCTTCAATGTCGATCGATAGCCCTTGTTGCTAATCTTTTTTGCTATGCAATCCCATTTTCTTGCGCTATGAAGTCACATTCTTTGCTTGGTTATTATGACTTAATTTGGTTTCATTGGCATTATTTCTGGTTGTATGAAATTCCAGCTTTTCTTTTTGTCACTTCTTTTCCTTCCATTTTGCTTGATTCAGTATTTGAGTGAACTTTTTTCCGTGATTGATTTGTATGAAAGTGACGGCAGTCCATTTGAATCAAATGTTTGGAAGATCTTGTTAAGTAGTTCGTTTTTTTTTGTATTTTACTCGCAGTTGCCTTGATGCCGACCAGATTTGTATGGTTACAGAATACTGATGGATCTTTTTATCCACTCCCACTTTATATGATTGGCCATTTCTGTAATTCTGTTTCAGTAAACTAATCCGAGTGTAGATGAATCGATGAGATCCCAGCTTTCTGGACTATTTTAACTTCACTCCTAATCGTGGTTTATTTCTAAACGGTTCTGCATATTGATGACCATGCAGATGCATTCTTCCTTCTCATGACCATCCTCTTCACATATTAGCAACTTCGCATACTTTTAAATGTATTGCATCATCCATATCTTCAGAGACTGTCATTTTACCTTTTTTGTATGTTTTTTTCTCCATTGGTGGACCTGAAGTGATGATATAGTCCACAGACTCTTCTACTGGTTTTGTCAAACTTTAAGGCCTGGAATGAAGATCCCCAATTTCTTAGTGGTATTTGCTAGTGGTCCTTGCTCTTCAAGTCTATGGTGAGCTTCATCTAATGGGTCAATTTATGCTGTGTCTTTTCAGTTCGTTTTGTATTGAAGCCACAGGTTTAAACTTTAAACTGAAGACGTATAACGTATTTGCTGCATGGTAGTCAAAAGTTCCCTGTCCATCCAATGTCCCTCCACGTTGAGGGGTCATGACCTTGTTTTAAACAAAATGCAGTAAGTGTGTGTTTGTTTGGCTTGCTGTCGTTGGCAGCAAAACCTGTTTGCTTCATTGCTTTCCATCTGGTCTTTTTATTTGTGGTAAAGAATGCTGGTTGTTGAAACTTTCTCCTCTGTCTTACTTGTTTAAGCAATCTGTATCATTATGGTGGGTTTCGGCAAGTAGACATGGACAGATAGACTTATTGGATCCAACTGAGATCTGGACATCACATTGAGATGCATGTATGTACTATTTGTGAACAAATTTGTCAAAGAAAAGTTTTCATGATGCAAATGGGAGGGACTTTTGTCGAACACTTGATGGGCTTCAAAGGCACGGCCAGAGAAAGCACGAACTCATTGGAAACTGAGCTCCAACTAAACACAGGTTACAATAAGAAACATTGGATCGCCACACCCACTTCAATATACTCCAGTCCAACAACCAACCAGAGCTCCAAATACAAATACCATATACACACACGAGTGCCTTTGATGGATCGAAGGAGTAGATAAACAATAAAAAGCACCACTAATGTTTCTCCATTTGAAAGGAAATCACTTCTTAAAACCCAGATTCCTGAATTCATTCAAATCTAGCTTTTGGCTTCGTCAAAATGCTCCTTTTATGCTGGAGCTGTCATATGATATGCAAAACAGCAAATGACACATAAACTGGGCTT
Organism: Tripterygium wilfordii; assembly: GCF_013401445.1. Taxonomy (NCBI): domain Eukaryota; kingdom Viridiplantae; phylum Streptophyta; class Magnoliopsida; order Celastrales; family Celastraceae; genus Tripterygium; species Tripterygium wilfordii. The sequence continues at coordinate 2,318,834 of NC_052246.1, forward strand.
CTCAAATCATCTAGGGTGATAGGTGCATGGGCTTGGGCAATTCATTTTCTATTTGGGCTTCTAGGGAACCAGCTAATTGTATCATGGGTTCATCCCTCAATTCAGAATGAAATTAACAGGCTTGGCCCAAATATACCCTCCGGCTCATACTTTTGCTGGTATTGACATGCACACATGAATAGGCTTTGATGGTAAGACGTGAACCGGGCTAGATTCTGCATCGAATACCCGGCTAGATTCCACCTCATGATGAGCTTAACCAGAGATCTGCTTAGTTACAAGCAGTTTTATTTATTTATTTATTTATTTTGAGAATGATATAAGGAAGCCAATTTCTCTTCTAAATTTTATGTATTACTGTGTGCGATATTTATATAGGATTGCTCACATGTGGACATACGAAACTTTTTTCTGAACCAATGAAGCCTCCATTGTAAAGTTAGAGACGTCCACTCTGAGAACCCATGAATATTTACATGCTCATATTTTATTTTGGTAATTGCCTATAACTAGAAATTTACTAGATAAGTGATACATGAAATTTGACTTCGGGATGCAACAAAAATTTTGACTTAGCCCTTCACTCGATCAAACCTAATCTCTTTGTACTTCTTCATAGCCCGTGATATGTTTCAAAAGGTCTCTTTGTCAATGAATGGAACAATCCCCCCACCCCTAAACAAAACCACCTAAGCCACAAACTTTTCAGACTCTTTCACGAGAAATCCTACACAAGTTAGAGAAAGCATTGGTCTCTATTTCATCTGCCAAACAACCACCACCTAAGAACTCTGCCTTTTCTTTTTTCTCTCTACTTCTCGTGAGTCCTCCTCCCTTTAACTCACACAAGCATGCACGAAAAATATTGTGTCAGACAAATATTAAAAGGAAACAAGCCCAAAAACTTCAAAACTTGGCACTCTCTCTGTTAAGGCTGTAGAGGAAGAAGCAAAATGAACACTAGACCAGGACCAAGTACTTCTCCAACTAATTCCCTTGAGACCCATTTTGTGAACATTCATGAAGCCCTACCAGAAGATGAAGAAGAAGAAGTACTAACAAGTTCAATGCCAGATAAAGCCAAGATGGTTCTAGAAAGGCCTATAAGATCAGCACGCGAACCAAAGAGAGCGCATAGGAGTTTTAACAGGCAAGTCTCACTGGAGACGGGATTTTCAGTGCTGAATAGAGAGTCCAAGGCTAAAGATGAGAGGAGGGTTAACCTTCCCAGAAGTGGTCGTAGTTTTGGAGGATTTGACTCCGCCAGCAGAACTTGTGAAGCAAGGAAGGGAGACTTCAGTATCTTCAAGACAAAATCGACACTTAATAAGCAGAATTCTCTGTTGCCTGCAAGAAAGGAGAGAACAATGGAGTCTCAGAGAACTGATCATGGCTCTAATAATGGTACTGATGAGTCTGTCAACAAAAGTGTTCCTGCTGGAAGATACTTTGCTGCTCTTAGAGGACCTGAACTAGATGAAGTCAAGGTACTAACTTTTGTACCTAACTACTATATAATATATACACGCTTAACTGAAGTTATTCTCCTGTTCCATACTCATTTTGTATACTTGTGCAGGACTATGAGGACATTCTTCTTCCAAAAGATGAGAAATGGCCTTTTCTCCTCCGATTCCCAATCGGTTGCTTTGGTATCTGCCTCGGCCTTAGTAGCCAAGCTGTGCTATGGAAGGCCCTGGCAACAAGCCCAGCCACCAAATTTCTTCACGTTACCCCAAACATCAATCTTGCTCTATGGCTATTAGCCCTAGCTGTCTTATTTTCAGTCACCTTCACCTACATACTCAAGTGCATATTCTACTTTGAAGCTGTTAGAAGAGAGTACTTCCACCCTGTTCGTGTCAATTTCTTCTTTGCTCCATGGGTGGTATGTATGTTTTTAGCCATCGGTGCACCACCTAGTCTGTGTCATGACACCCTGCACCCTGCCATTTGGTGTGCATTCATGGGACCATATTTCTTCCTGGAGCTAAAGATTTATGGTCAGTGGCTTTCTGGAGGTAAGAGGAGACTCTGTAAGGTAGCCAATCCATCTTCTCATCTGTCAGTTGTTGGAAACTTTGTCGGTGCAATTTTGGCTTCCAAGGTGGGGTGGCAGGAACCTGCTAAGTTCTTGTGGGCAATTGGCTTCGCACATTATCTTGTATTGTTTGTGACATTGTATCAAAGGTTACCAACAAGTGAAGCATTGCCTAAGGAGTTACACCCTGTGTACTCTATGTTCATTGCAGCCCCTTCGGCAGCAAGCCTTGCTTGGAAAACAATTTATGGTGAGTTTGATGGGTTGTCAAGGACATGCTACTTCATCGCATTGTTTCTCTATGTTTCCCTGGTTGTAAGGATCAACTTCTTCACAGGGTTCAGGTAAGCAGACTCTTAACTGATACTCAACTTTCCAATCACTTATAGCAGAGAATGTTTCTTACAGAAACACGTGTGTGTGTGTGTGTGTGTAGTGCATCAACTTCTCATGTGTCCTAGAAATATATAATCAAAGTGACTAACCTTGCGTTCATAACATTGTAGATTTTCAGTGGCATGGTGGTCTTATACCTTCCCAATGACAACGGCATCAGTGGCAACGATCGTGTATGCTGAGCAAGTCCCTTGTGTTATGACCAAGGCCCTTGCACTTACTCTTTCATTCACGTCAACAACAATGGTGTGCGTCTTGTTCGTGTCCACCCTCCTTCATGCCTTTGTTTGGCACACTTTATTTCCTAACGATCTTGCTATTGCCATAACAAAGAAAAGACTTGTCAAGGAGAGGAGACCCTTCAAAAAAGCCTACGATTTAAAGCGCTGGACAAAGCAAGCTCTAACCAAGCACAATTCAGTAAACAAGGATTTTGATGGAGAGAATGAAGTGCGCGACTAATTCGATGCTAGCAGAAGATACAATTTAACTTTATATGGCAGACACATGATAAGTTATCTAATATCTATCTGATGGAAGTAATTTTAAGCATAGAGACACGGGATTCTTATGCATTGCAGATGATCAATGTAAATGTAAATGAAGGATGCAGTAGATTTTCTATGTAAATGGCATATAGATGAGCGAGTAAAGCATCCATTGCCGGCATCAAGTATCCAATTAGCAAGATACTTCTGTCTTGATGGCCCTTATTCCTTTGTGTTACATGTCTGAAACATGGATATTCACTGGCAAAGAAATTGTAGCAAAAAAAGCAATAACTGAATCAGAATGAAAGATTCCAATATGAGCGTACCTGAAAATAGGTTAAAACATAAACTGACTTCAATTCTGAGTGCATCTTGGTCTCAATGTTTGCTAAGAATCTTTTCATCAAGGAATATGAATGGCAAATAGGAGAATTGAGCTCAGATTGGTTCCCATAGGAACCAGATATCAGACATGCACACACAGATTTCTCAATGTAGGTGGCCTACTGACCACATTGCCACCAATGAAACCTCCAGTTATTTATCATCATCCTGCAAACTTCTCTGTGGAATGAATAAAATATGGACTGTTCCTGTAAGCCATACGAACATCAACTTTAAACGATATATCATAATTCATAAGACAAGAGATACTACAAGAAGCCACAAATACATGTGAAGCTGGTTGTTGAACAAGACAGCATCTCTTCCACTTTCTGAGGAATCTAGACTATCAATCCAAATGCAAGAAATGATAAATAATTGGAAATGAAAGGTGATGATGATGATATGATAAGAATAGGAAGAAGAAAGACATGCTTGCAGCTACCATTCCTCAACCCATAGAACTTCCAAAGAAACATGATTTCTATCTATTTCTTATTGAGTACCATTACATGTGGTTTTTCATGCGACAGAGTTAAAGAGTACGAGTGTGGTGAGAAGGGCCTAATGGCTGTACAACATTGGCCTTGTGGTCTTGACTAAAACTTATCAGTATCACAAAACTAAGCTTTACGTGGATTTCTGAGGCTGATGCTTCAGAAGTTAAACAAAATGCGTTGTCAATATGACGTGAACATCCAAAAAGTATGTATAAAGAACTCAATCATCTTTGACGTCTTTCTCCACAGTAAACGAGTATTCATTTTGTGAATCTCCCATCCAACACTACAAGCTACTGGAAACTGATAGAAGTATCAGCACTGTATATCGGCATATTGGTCCTCCATTACCCTTAGCGGATACCCAAGTTCCTATTGGATTTTTGAAGTATTAAATTTTCGAACACCAAAGCATAATCAAATAAAATACAATTATCTAATCTTCAGTTGCTGTACCTCATGCGCAAATGGTTTCCAGCTTCAGTAATAGGTGCAACACTCCCATATTGAGCCTGCCTTACAGTGAAGAGAGAGGTGAAGAGAGAGGGTTTTTCTTTCACATTTATTTTCTGCAGGATGTGAAATGATGTTAACCAGAATGAAACAAGAAATAAAAGCTCACATCAAGAAAAATTCTTTTTGTTTAGAGACACTCACCTCATGTCCTGCTTGCAAAGGATTCAATCTATTCTCTTTTGAGCCCTTATACAAATGGAAAGAAAATTAAACAACGTATGAAGCAAGATGAAACACATATAATAGCAATGTATGCACATCAATTTATTTTCCAATATTTTATCACAAGGCTTTACCCCTAAATATCAGGTGTCGACTGCCTGAATAATTACTCAAAATTAATGCGAGTACACGAAAGAGATTTTCTTCCTCCACTAAATTTGGTCAACAGCTACAATATCTACCAATCCTTTTGAATCAATATCATTCTTCACTGGTTGATTTATGGGTTCTTTGGACCTCTCTTTGCTCTTTACCATCTCCCGTTTGGATCCTCTTAACGTTCAGCAAGAAATAAACTTTCTTAAACATATTAAAATTTAAATACAAAGGAGGAGCACCTGTGTATATGTAGGGCTTGGTCGAGCCAATTTCAACTGAGATCCATTATGTGTCTGGAGTTCGGATGTCAAGGAGAGCTAAGCATTCAATGAAGAGAGAGTATCAGAAAATGTGGGAATATGTGTCACGCATGTGTGCATTAGCAACTTTTATAAAGCATTATGACACTTTTTTGAAATGATTTAGAGTGATAGAAGCAGTGACCTTACTGAAAAGTTCTACGGGTGGATGGTGATGAATCCTTTTCTCTATATGAAAATTGAAATCCTGCGCCAAATAAATTAATTCATAGAATTTTTCTGATTAATTTAGGCAGTAATAACCATATACATATATCATCAAATACTCAAATTAATTACCATCGGCACAGTGGTTTCCCTTTTGCTGTTTCTGAAAACACCAAGATCACCTTTACTTGAGAATATCTGTATCCAGGATTAAGAATAAGCTCACATTTAGTGGTAGATAAAAAAAATACAGGGCTTTGACTTGTACTAATTCATTACCTTCTTATTAAGAGATCGAGCTTTAAATTGGTGCACAGCACCAGATTCATTCTGCCCCATTCTGAGGAAACCATGAGCAATTGAAAAGTAAGCAATGGGAAGTTCTCATGAACATTCATCATAAAAGCACTCTGAGCAACGAAAAAGTTTTTACGGTGATAAAAAAAAAAGCATACACTACTACTATTACCTCATAAACTCTCTCTTCCCCTTGTCAGGAACACAAGCATTGCTTGGTTTGTCAAGACACTACATTCACAACAATAAATCTAATTACATAAGAACCAAAAAACAAAATAGAAGTAAAATAATGAAATAATGAGCTCCACCAATAAAGTATCAACAACTCTGAAGTAATTCCATTTATACTAAACATAGAGTTTGAATAATAAAATTAAAAAGCAAGGCTATATTTTCAGCTACAAAATACACTAATACATCGAAAGGAAATTTCATTAGTAACCTTATCAGCATCACTGCAACAAAAAGAATTAGAAGAAACAGTAGAAGTATTTTGCTTGGCCCTCTCTAATGTCTTCAAGTGAAATTCCTGAGAAGGGACGGCAGAGAAAACTTTTAGGCTTTTAGCTGCTATCAGTATACAAGAGTTTTGGAAATAAGGATGTAATCTTCTCTTATTAAATAAACGATAGGGTACACATGGTCGTGTATGTTTTAGAACTACTACAAGGAAATGTTATACTCCAGCAAGAAGCAGGAAACTTATGTGAAGTACTTACCTGAAACTCCGGCAACCTTGGAGTACTTTTCTTTGGGAGAGGTAATGAAGGAGCCTCAAAAATCTGGAAAACAAGAATGGATTTAGGAAATGAACATAAAAAAGAGAGATGTCAGATGCAGAATCAAAAAAATCCACGGTTGGTACCAACTTTTCCGTTAAACGGTCGTGCTTTGAATCTTGGCGGAGCAAACTTGACCTGTTCTGGATCTGCGTTTTTCTTTGGCCTGCAATACAAGTACATGATCAAATGTGATATTCTGTTGCAATGATCATCACTTTCTCATTGCATGAGCAACATTATTTCATACCATGGAGTTGTAGTGAGAAAATGATGACTAACCTCATCCTTTGAGCCCTGTGTGCTGTTTCAAGGTCTGGTTCTCTTGGAACAGTAAGCTTGAGCTTAGCATGAACAGAACTGTTATCAATGGTTCCATCCTGCAAGACATCCCTTGATCTTAGGAAAACCTAACTGACAGTATCGAGTGAACCTTAAAAAATTTGTAAATTTTTCACTATGTACTACCTTGAGCCATCTCCGACCTCAATACAAAAGATATAAAAGAGCCAACTTAATCTTTCATGGGCCAAGGTTTTTTTTTTTTATTATCTTAAGTCCTACTAAACCGACCTAAAAACTGAACTCGATACTATAAATTCAACATCTGTCATGGTTAGTCAAAATATGTTTTCTTTTTTCCCTTTACTATTCTCTTCCTTCTATTAAAAGAAACATCGAGGCCAAGCCTCACAGTCAAGCTTAAGAAGATGTAATTTCTAGCTTTTCTATAAATATAACTTTATGCAGGGTTGATTACAATGGCTCCTCAACAAAAAATTCTCTATAAAGTTTGAGAGGCAAGCAGAAAGTTAATCCATTAAATGAGTAGTAAAGAATCTCAATAATATGAAAGGCATATCTGAGCGTTAAGAAATAAGTAAGCCACCTTCTTAGGCACCTTGTGTACCAAATCAGTTTGCTGCTTTACATCAGCTACCTGTCATACAGAAAGAATTCTGAGCATCTGAATCCTATAAAATTAAACAATTATTGAGTGTGATTTTTAAGTCCATAAAGTTCAAGTCTGGATTGTTGCAAAACACAGAAAACCCGACCAAATCCAGTAAAAGAGGTTAGTTCAGGAGGTCAGGTTGTCTACTCTTATTATGGTTTTCCAATATGGCATTGCAATCAACTTTAAACATAAGTTCTATGAAATGGAAGCATGACAAAGGAACAAGATAGATTTGTACAATGTATACCTTACGCAAGTTACCTCCCTCAAGTTTCTGCCTCTTGGCAGCTTGACTTTCAACAACTGAAGAGTTATACGAGCTTCTCTCATTCTGGAACAGGTTTGTCTGATATCTATCACCAAGGAAAATTGATATCTAAAACCTAGAAAGCACTTTGCACTATATGGGAACATATATAACTCAAAAACACACTGGACTCATGTAGCTTGCCATTGCTAGTTACTACATGCAAGCAGCAATATCTACGTTCATGGGAATTATTGATGTTCATCCTATTCCAATAGAGGCATGTAAACGACTCCCAAGTCCTAACACACACACAGGCACAATAAATAATATCCAAGTTCATATAAACATTGCTTTTGATCTTACTTCAGTTATGGAGCATGTAAACAACTGTTAATTAAAAAAGGAATTGTGAACATGTGACATTCAATAATGACAGTATATAATACTAATAAGCAAAAAAACAAGGGTAGGGAACAGAGTACAGTAATGTACTTCAAAAAAGTACAGTAAAGATTTATTGGTATGCTACTGCATGGTTGGATTAAAGCAATCATTAAAACATACAAGGTCACATATGTTTTCATAGTAAAAGAAAGAACAGAACACTTGAAGAATCACCTGGAGTCACCAACTTGGGGAGGCCGATTTTGCTTTGCCAACTGACTTGCTGTTGGTTTCATTAAAGTTGAGCCCCTCGGACAAATTGGCTTGACAGAAGATTTCATTTTACCTTTTAGTTTATTAATCAATGTATCATTATTAAATGTCAATCCTGCCATGGTCAAATTCCAACCAAGTCATCCTAGAGTTTTACACAAATACCAAACAATAGCAGGTAAATTAAAAGTCAGCAAACATTCTTAAGCAGTGACAAATCTAAAGTACCTATTGAAGGGCTCAAAACATTGATGAGACATTATACTGTCAAGACTAGGGCAGAAAACCGATACGCAAACAATTAATTGCAAACTGACTACCTGTGGCTAATTTTGATGGCTGACTAAAAACTTTATGAAGATTGCAGTTCTTTACATCGATGAGGACCCCTCTGTCCGTTCCGTCACAGTCTAGCAAACATAAAACATATACACCATCAACACAACATATTCTAGACCACAGATTCAAAAATAGAAGCAAGAAGAATTACATCTGACTTCCTGTTTCTTCAATGTATAGGGACAACTAAAACATGGCATATTGATTGAAAGTGAATCGGAGCTATATTATTCTATACCACATTACTTTGGCTGCATTGAGCATTATTAGGAAAATTTAAGAAGACTTTTAATGTATATCTGTTGCAAATTTGCAAGAAAGAAAACATGAGGAATGATAATCAACCAACTGCGGCATAACTTGAAATTATTGGCTTCTGATACTTCCGGTTGACCCCTTTACGTCAATTTGAGTCTAAAAGAAAATGCAGCAGTTTCAACCATTTGGCCAATGCAGGTGTAGGGGCCTCATGGTTATTGCACACGTTTCACAAAAAGCATCAACCTGGGAAGCTAACATAATGATTGCAACACCCCAACAGCAATATATATATATGATATGCCCTAATCCAAGAACTTCAGAATTCATGTTTAACCAGGAAGCACAATATATACCTCGGCTCTCTATATGTACAGCAGAAGGTTCTGTGCCCACGTTATCATTGGAATCACGATTGTGGTAAGAATCAGCAAATTCAGCATCTTTGCATTTTGGAGAAGTGATCACATTTTCCAGTAGATTGTCTTCTCTTAGTACCAATTTGGCAACAAAGGCTGAAATAAATCCAAAGATAAAAAATAAATAAAGATAATCAGCCGGTCAAAAAAAAAAAAAGGACAAAAATTGAAGAGTATTAGGTTGTTTAAAGTACTCCGAAGAACCAAAAAATAGAAAGCAGAATTTGTAATCAGAAGGAAAATATATACAGACACGCAACACTACGTGAACTGGCCTCAACTAAATGCATTACCAGATGCAGAATCGTTTGCTTGAAAGAATTTTAACATAATCAATTAAGGGACAGATTTTCGAGACAACCAAATAACAGAGAATATGACCACCTAAATACAAACCCAAAAGCGATCTCGGAACTTAGTTTGTGAAAGTTCAATCATTCAGCAAAATAAACACAAGACAGAGAAGGAAAAGAAAACGAAACCCAAATCTCTCCATACAACAGTGAAGAAATACGAAGTTGCAACTCACGAGATGGCGGATAACTCTTGGCAGACTCGAACCAGCGCTTGACCTCACGAGCCTCCGGAAGCGACTCCTCGCGAGTGAAATCGAAGAACCGAGGCGCTTCGAATTCGTAATCGAGGTCAATCTCACGCGCCTCGAACACCATCTCCGCCTCTACTTCCATGTCCATATCCTCTTCCATCTCTCCCTCCCTCAACCCCTCTCTCTACAATGCAGTCACAGTCACTCAATCCCCTACTGTAGCTTCCCGTGAATGGGACCACAAACAAACCCCATTGATCCCAAAAGTCGCTCTATTTCTCTCTCTATAAATAGGTATAATACGCACCTAAATCTGATTGGCTAAAGCGCGAAAAAAAAACACCCCAACTCTTTCAGAGAAACGGCGCTGATTTCGTCGAGAACTACTCACTGTGACTGTGTGGCTGGAATCTCCGGAAAATAAATAGACGATATATTTTCCGTTTATTTCCTTATTTAGGCTTTTGAGCTCTCTGGTTTCCAATGGCGACCAATACCAATTTGTCGAGGGACTGTCGACGACTCTGAAATTCCGCCGCTAAGTGAACTTACCCCTGAAATTGGAGCAAATTACAAGATTTGTCCCTAACGGTTCGATTTTGTGTCAGGTCGTAATGTAGGGGCCCGCCTCTTCAAATTCAAATGTGTGGGGATTGGGGAACATACGATACGAGGGTAAAAAGAGGAAATTGAAATCCAAGCCACTGCTATATATATATTTTTAATACTAAAAGAAATATGTTTATAGTTGGAATCAAAATTTAGATAAACATATGTATGACTCATGAAATAGGAACTTGATGAGTCGATCCGCCTACACATCTTGCTTTTACTACTATATCGGGAGTTACTCCACGTATTGCTTGACATGAAACAAATAGTGGATTTGTTTCTGTTTTTCGTCAAATCTTTGTCATGGCTCGATAGAGAATTTGATAAGCCAACGATTTTTTTCCGTGTTTCAGAATACGGTTAACCAACATATTAACTAATCGTTGATTATCAATCGAGCCACCTTTAATTGATAAGCCAGTGTTATACGTGAGATACTCCAATCAAATATATTTTAACATTGGATCTAATTACACAATTATTTTTTTATCAAATTTCAGTTATGATTTTAAACCATGATGTGTTTCTTTCGTTTTGCAAGAAAGTGGCAATCTTTAATGCGAAATTTTTTTGGTCTCAATCGTACCAACACATGAAATCCAAGTCTCCTAAGTCCTAAAAGGAAAGAAAGAGATAACAGTTGTCTTGATAGGGAGGCTTGTATAAATGAAAGTAGACCATCAAGTGCCTTTTAAAGAAAGGAAAGTAGACCATCAAGCAGGCCCATTTGTGTGTTTTGTAGCATATTTTTGTGGAATGCCTTGTTTTGTACTAGCATTTATCAGGGCTTCAAAAGGATGAGAAGCAGGCACAAGGTACTTATTATTGTACTGGATCCACATTGGATTCCCTAGTCATCGTCTTCCATAAAGTTAAAAGCCTTGCGCATTGGATTCACACAGTTGGTCTTTTGAGTTTGGGCCTTAACTTGGAACAAACTATGAATAAGCTTTAAATACTAACAGCTGAAGAGCAGGCCAATGTCCATCACTTTATTTGACTAAAAGGTAATAGATCTGCGTTTTTTGAACATGAAGGCACTATTCAAGGGACTCTCATACAACTGAATTTCATTATTAGTGCCCTGGCCTCCATTGTTTCCGGCTTTCCGCAAGGCATTAATGAGTCCCTGATGTTATACTGGGTAGGCGCCAGTCCGGGCCAATAAATTACTGGCCAGGACCGAGCCAAGTCTGGCTCCACCACTGCATCTCTCACTTTCTTTACCCGGAAAAGGAGAGAAAACATTTTCTGTATTGATATAGAATCAAGAATTCTGATTAAGTTCAGTTTCACCTTTCAATTATGTACAAATGACAGTTGAGAGGAGTACAAGGAGAGCTTTGAAAAAAGCTTTCAAGGGAAAAAAGTTAAAAATAATAAAATGAGAAACCCTTGAAAGTCAATGTTGGTCAGTTAGCGCTTTCCCTATCCTCCTTCCACAATGTACGTGAGGGCATTATGTATGCCGCTGTGTCATATAGTCAGTTTCATGGAAGAGGAAGAGAACAATAAAACCTCATCCACCTGCCCATTGCTTGTAATCAACCTGGCATGTGGGCTAATGCTTTCATCGTAACACCTACCAGAAGCCTACTGCAGTAGTAATTCATCATCGTCATGCTGCAATTCCTTTAGCTTCCTTTTCGCGTAGGCTGTGATGATGATAGTGGTTGCCACAGTTGCTAAGAACCCAAAAATGTTGAGCATGATTTGTATTGCTGAAAGGGAGTGCTGATCGTGTGAAGCATCTGCCAGAGTCCATATGAGTATCCCACTGCAATATAAACGAGACAATCATGAGATCAGGATGGAGTCGAAGATAAATGCATAATCTGGGAACCATATTAACTAATCCATGGCCAAGACGCTACATTATGGTACAACCAACATGCAAAACCTGATGAGAGACAAGAATAAAATGGGATAGTATTTTCAGCCAAATTTGACAGCTCAGCAGTTGAATGGCTTAGAAGGGTGAAGGAGGCTATTAATGAACCTGTCCCCTCTCTTCACAAAAAAGAGCTCACTACCCTGCAGACCTTTTAGCAAATTCAGAAACCACGAAAATAGATGATTGAGCTAGCAACTACGCCCTCAAATTTTCTCCTTCAGAAAAACAAGGGGTATTGGAGATTTTCCTTTAATCCCTCCCTTTGCAAACATGAGGGGTCCAAGAACGATAATGATAATATCTCCAGACCTTCAAAATCTATATAATACAGAACCTTCAAGCATACAAGAAATTGAAGAATAAAAAAGACCAACCGATGCATTCCACAATATCTGGTGTAATTTAATAATAAAAATATATCATGTGGAGAATACGGCAGATATGGATTGTGCATGGAGTACATCTCCATGGACATTTTAATTAGTCAGACTTTCTTCCCAGAAATTCCCTTTCAAAAGTTCTGGAAACAAACCAGGAAGTCATGATATGTGAGAAAATGAAGGTCACCTTTATTATTTCCCTACAATCCTTACAAAGACTTTATTTTTAGGCTGTTGTGAGCCCTACAACACTCAAATTTTTTGTTATCCATTTTGGCTGAACTTTAACTTCTCATTAATTGGTTTGATGTTGGAACTCAAAACCTGCAAAACCCAAAAAATTTAAGCAACACAAACAAAGACCATCAATTTTTCAGACATGCATACACGCAATGACAAGTTAAGTTTATGTACTGTATACATGGATAGAAGTGCAGGCATATACAATGGAATAAAAATACACACTTAATTGTTATTTAATGAATACAAGAAAAATGCACAGGAGAGGGAGTTGGTGAGCAAAAAGAGTCCATACGTATACATGGCGAGAAATATTTCCGGTACCATTCCCACCAAGGACCCCAAGATATATGGGCCATACTTCACATTTGTTGCCACGGCGCAATAATTATAAATGATATATGGAAATGGAGAAATCCTGATTAACGTTACTGCACGAAACTGATTGAACCAATTTCCTTCACCAGCTGCTCTTAAAATTGCAGCTCTCTTCGGATATTTCTCTAACCACCCCTGCATAAAAATAAAAGCAAAATGCTATAGTACACAAAGAAAGCAGTATTAAGATCAGGAGAGAGGAGAAGGAGGAGGAAGCGGGGGCAGAAAAGGATGGGGGAGGAGGGATCCCATTAGGCATTGATGTAAATATAGCACAATGGTATTCAGTACGAACTTGAAGTTTATGAAGAAAGAGAGAGCCAATAAAATATGGAAGTGACACGCCTACAGCAGCCCCTGTTATAATTAGCAGAAATCCAAAGCCATAACCAAATGTCATACCAGCCACCCACATAGAAGGTGAAGATGGTAAAAGTAGGGTGGGGAATAGTGCAATAGAGCCAAAGACCAGAACCGCCAACACTGGAGCACAGAATGTTTTTCTCTCCCAATTTATGATTGGGATGACATCCTGCAAATTGTAAATCACTATTCAGTCAGCTAGATCCCAAATAAAAAATCCTGCCAAAGGCAATATTAATCCAATAGTATGTTCGGAAATTCAAAGCAAAGTCCTGAACAGCAGGCAGTTTGTATTGAGGATGATCGTGATTGTACGGGAAGACTATAAATGTCCTGCCCAGGTTCCCATTACATGTCAGGAAGAAAGGGAATTAACAAATAACTTCACCCACATAAAGACACAACATTCAACCCAGATATCAAAGGGGGCAGTAATGTAACAATATAATCAAATTTCATGACAAAAATCTATACATATTCACGTGCCACGAGAAAAATATCGGAAACCTTGAAAAGATATGCACATAACAACATAGAAACCCTGGCAATCCATAAACATGCCAAAGCCCCAAAAGAACATATAAACTCGCAGGAAAATCAGTCCTTTAATTTAACAAAATATTCACTGTCATGCCAAATCACATGACAATTCAATGAAATTCATTCAGCGAGAACTACCCCATTCATGCAAAAACGAACCTTGTCCATGAAATAGGGCCCGACCCATTTGAGGAAAACACCAGCCAAAACCGCCAAACTCGCGAACAAGAAAACCAATTTCAGCCAATACCAAAGGAAACCCGTCCATTTGGAACCAGAAGACCGCTCCCCGACCTCATTAACACAAACCCCCTCTTCCACTTCGCTCCCTCCCCTCAATTTCAAATAGTCCCCATTCCTTGTATCATCTCCCTCCATTCTCAGCGTCAGCTCAGGTACTAACTCACCGTCGCTATTATCGTCCACCATATAAGTCATCGGGCCGAAGAACGCAAAAAAAGCCCAAAGCAGCCCAAACCCTAATTTCCCGTTTGGAAGCTGAGAAAATGATGAGAAAGCATGCACTACAAAAAAAAATGTTTTCAGGGGACACAGATTCGGAGTAAAGCGAAGAGAAACTGAGAAAGCAATGAATGAAAGCAAAGCAAAGCAAGCATTGACTGTTGTACCATCGGCGTTTGCGAATTCTATAGTTTTAAACATTTAATTTATTTTTATTACTTTTTTGGGATCGTTTCTCCGTTACGGTGCAGTTTATACGTGGCGTGTGGAGGTCGCTCTGAGGGACAGGTGTTAAACATCTGTTGGTTGGTGAGGTGGCTGGAGCGTCGCGTCGCGTGGTTGGGTTTTGGTTGTTGCCTCACCGACACGTTAGGAACAAACCTCAAAGGTCTCTGAGTTGTCCCCGAGTTACTAATTGCGGGTTGACTCGCTATTTAATCGCTGCTCGAACGTTTTGTGTGCGCTAACGCTGCTAAGTGCCGACACACAGCATTGACATGGAAGCTTCTCGGGGAATTTTAATCATTGGGTTAATTATACTTTTCATCAACGAAAGATACGGGTTGTTCATTTTTAGCACTCAAAGATTTGTTGTTACAAAGTCATCACCTATTTATTCAATATGAGACATTTCGATCATACGGGCAGATTAAACACTATTCCGGTCAAGATACCTGCTGATGTGGCATTTAAATCTACAATTATTGGTCAAAAATGCTTATTTGGCATGTGACGTTAATAAAAACTGAGTTAATTTTTAAAAAAAAAAACTCTGCAACTCTACCTCTCCTCTGTCATAGTCTCATGTCTCTCTCTCTAAAACCTAACTCTCTCTACCACCAGACCCCAATCAAGTGAAATTAGGGGTAACGATGCCACAAATCAGGTGAAATTTGGGTCAATATCTTGATGTAGTTGATGTTTTTCTTCACCAGCAACAGTCATCTCGGAAGAGGAGCTTCATTTTCGAACCTCCTATGGCTTCTCCCGAAGTCCCCAAATCCACCATTACTATACCGTCACAGTGGAGGCAAGACGTTGCCGTGGAGACCGCTCGAGTGTGATGCATGATCCTGGCAAAATCATCAAAGATCTCCTCTCTTTGTCTCTCTTAGGCGGATCTAGATTTATTTATTTTGTCACCTTTGGGGACATATGGCCCCTTGGGGTATAGTTCAATTTGTTCTTGTCAATAACAGAGAGCTGACGACGAAAGAGGTTGGGTTTGGGTTGGATTGCAGAGAAGATTGAAGAGGTTGGGCATATCATAACAAAGAGGAATGGGCATTTGAGGCTGGACGATGATGATACCGGCCAACACCACTCTCTCTTATCGCACACATGGCTGTAATTTATTTATTAATTTTTTTAAAGAAGTTTTAGACAGAGAAATGACATCTCATTTATTTATTAATTATTTTAAGAAAACCAAATATCAAAGTGAGTAGTTTTCCTGCCACATAAGCATTTGTTGACCATAATTTACTGACAAAATGCCACATAAGCAAGATTCCTGACCGATTCAGTAGCAATTCTGCCTGATTACGTAAAAAGTGTCATTTTGTAAAAATGAGTGATGACTTTGTAACAAAAAATCTTTGGATGCTAAAAGTGAACAATCATTATCTTTCGGTGAAGAAAAGTACAATTAACCCTTTAATCATTCGATAATTAAACCGTTGGGGAAAGTTGTACTGCTGTCCAATAAAGGAAATACACGTGTCAAATGATGACCCCACATAATGAAGCAAGCTTAATTGATTACAGCTATGATTTTGGCCTAATTAATGTAAGTAAGATTGTAAAAATGTGTTTGGATTTAGGGATTTAAGAGAAAGAAAGATAATGAAGGTAAAATATTTTTATTTATAAGTTCGTGTGCATATAAGTTATCACTTAAGAACATGATAAAGTTGGGTCAAAACTCGAAGTGGTCACAAAGGATTTGATTCCAATGGAAATCGAACTGAGAACCTTTCGAATTCATATGAATTGGTCTCAGAGAGGTTCAAATACTATATATAATGCACGCTAAAGAATAATTACTATTTAGAATCAATAATCATTCATAAAAAAAGTGTAGGTAAAGTACTATTGGATTTTCTTCCATTGTTGAATCATGGATTTGTGAGTACAATACTTATTGTTTGTTTCGTTCATTTTAGGTCTCATATGGGTCTTATCTATTATATCTATGTCTTGTTGTTTTCATTAATCGTGAATTAATGATAATCATTTTCCGTGTAATTTAACATCCTTATCAGATTATTCTCTGTTTGCGCACAAGACCCACAAGTGACAAGTCGTACTGCATCCTTTTAGTTGATGGTTGAGTTCCTTCAACTTCAAGGAACATCTTCAGACCCACAATACTCCCAATATACTCTTTATGGCTCAGTATTTATGCGTAGGAACATGGCCCATTTTGCAAGACTGCAGCCCACCTGGAGGCCCGACCCAAGGGCTAGGTCCAAGGCCCATATCAGGTATGACAACTGGCCTTTTGAATGTTAATTACGAACTTACCCCTAAAAGGCTAACACGCCTTATCTGACATTGCGAATGTCAAAGAAGCTCTCATACTCAAATTACCCGCCCCCTCATCCTGACCAAAATTGAAACCCCGGACAACCATGGCAACCATTGCCACAACCTTATTGTGCGCTACAAGGCCCCGCTTCTCTGCTTCTAAAATTGGAGTCGAGAACCGAAAGCATGCCAATTCTTGTGTAGGTACTATTCGGGATCTAAAACCGGTTGCGGGTCTTCTTGGTGCGGGTTTGGCTGTGGTTTTCGTTGGAAACGCCTCAGCTGCTGGTTTACCTTCGCTGGATCAACTCAGTGAGCCCGCCAATGCGTTGTCTCTGCCCACTTGGGCTATACATGTATCCAGTGTTGCTGAGTGGTGAGAATTCGTTTTCTTCTAATGTTGTTTATATGTTTTTGGAATGGCGCATGTGTCATGTAATTAGTTTGCTAGTATCAGTTACTGTGTTGTTGTCATTGTCATCTCAGATATTTTCGTATAGTTTTTTGGCTATTTATTTTGTTTATTGTTTCACATCACAAACTTCTGGTTGTGATGTGATGTCAAAAATCGATTAGGGTTTGCTGTCTAGCTGTATTACATTATTCCTCTTGTTGTAATGGATTTACTGAGTCTTTTGGAAATTTTGATGGTGCTGTAATTCCAGTATTTGATATTAAACTTTCTAGATTTAGTTTTGCGTCTAAACCTTCGTTTTCCAAATAATAGCGGAAAACTCAACCGTTTATTCTGTTTCTCTTCAACTATTGTGCTTCGCATTGAATTGTTGAACTTAATAAATAACTCCCTCCTTCTTCAACTCCCATTTGGTAGCTGAGATAAATGAGGAGAAAAAATGAACTATCGTGTGGGTTATCCTCCATATTATAAACATATAGTGCTTTCTCATCTACGATTTGTCTTGTCGAGTAAATTTGTAGCCTTAGGAGAGATTGCCAATTATGGGAATAATGGGAGTGGAAAAAAATATAAGTTTCTTCCATTAATTTGCTCAGTTGTGATATTAAGCTTCCTATTTTTTGTGATAATATTGTTTTTTGATGCGACTTGCCTACTCTTCTTGCTATAGATAACATTTTGATGATAGATATTCTGTTTAAAAGGATTGCGGCAATGGCCCTGGTGTGGCAATATGGGGAGAAATCTGAGTTTGAATCTTGGAAGGGACTTTCTTGGGGCATGGTGAGTTATAGTCTCACTGTTGCAAACTTGATTTGTTATTTGGCTAGAGATTGTTGTAGTTATTTAGGATGGTGTTGTTTCTGATAAATAAAATTCATCATATTGGATTATATTGATGCTTGCTATGTGTGATCTTCTAATCCAGTGCAATGTTATTTTCTTGAATTTACTTGGCTACGTTTTGCCGACTTTTTTTTTTAAAAAGGCATGCGAAAAATAACACTATGGTAACTTAATTATGTATTAATATTAGAACTTGTAAGGTTCCATTGACTTCTTGTTTAAGGTAAAAGTGTGTTTGTTTATATCTATAAATGTGTTTGTGAGTGTATATCTAGGGTTGAGTTATGGTCTGTGTACAAGTTCCCTCCTTTATTGGTATTCTAAACTCATTTGATTGATTGTAGTTACATAAGGGCATCTAGATGGCTTTCTAAGTTTTCTTTTCTTTTCTATTTCTAAGGTTCTTCTCATGGGCTTTTTTTCTCTAATTAGTTACTTTTAGGCTCACCTTCACCAATGACTTATTGTTTTCAACACAACTCATACACATATTCCATTATGTTCTTCCCTTGATTTTGATTTGATTCCTTGCTACACTGATCCAGTTAAGAAGAGTTTTACTTTATTTTATTTTTTTTAAATTTCTTCTGTTGACATATATAAAAAAAAAATCAAAAGGATCATGCACCTGTTACCTTCCAACAAAAGACTCTTGAAAGTTGAAAAATGGTAAGAATGTTAATTTGAACCCAAGAGCATATGTAACAGTGGAACTGTTGAGGACTTGGATGAAGGTATACAAGTTATTAACTATTTATGTGGACCCTGTCACCTTAGCACTCTTGTATTTTAAGTTTATAACAGTGAGCAGTAAGTCTATATGTGGATTTTCCTTTCCTTGAAGTTGAAGAAGTTTGAATCATCATGTTTTAGTTTAACCCTTAATTTAGATGTGAAATCGTTTTGGTTTGTGTATGCCCAAACTAATTGATAATGAGCCATTCAATTTTTTTCATCGTTGTCATCTAGATGCTCGATTAAATACTTGTCCAAAAAGTTATCAGCTTGGTTCCAAAAATTTTTGTGGTGCATGTGTGGCTGTTTTGTGTTGATCAACAAGCTTTTTTTTAGCTGATAACTTTTTTATTTAGTCATTATTCTCTTCTTCATATATTGTTTTAATCTTAAGCTGATTTATTGATATAGGTACCTCTGCTTGGGGGAGCATTCTGTGCATGCACATGGCATTTCTTTTATAATTCTGAAAGCCTTGAGGTGAGAAAGATGGTATCATCTTTCAAAAGAATGGCACTTGGTAGTTAGTCATATTCTGAATAGTGCATATTTTACTTATGCATCAGAAGTCAATGAGTGCAGATTATGCTTTTTTGGATTGTTTTGAATTCTTTCTGCTCTGGAATTTCATTCCAAAGGAGTTCTTATCTTTAATGACTACGTTGTATGCCTATGTATGTGTAGGTATTGGTGGCTCTTCAGGCTGCATTAACAGTGATAGGCAATGCCACAATGTGTTTCGCTGCTTTTCGTATATATAAGGCATCAGAAGGACGATCCAAGAATCTTTGAAGGTTTCTTTTCTTTCCATGTGGTTGTATATGGCAGGATGAATATACTTTTACATAAAATTTTCAGTCAGACAGTTAATACTGCTCTCTTTGATAAAGCTGTAATCGGACCACTGCTTTAAAAATGTCCAAATGACTATTGTTGTTTCCTTTATTTTTCTCTCCAGATGAATATACCTCCCCACCTTCAGGTGCTGGACACTGCATGTGGAAGCTTCCACATTATGAAGTAAATGGATTTCAAGACTGGATTATTCTTTGTATAAACAAGGTATTTTTCTGTCTTGTGCTTTTTTTGTAATGCTTTGAAGGTTAAAAAAAGTTTTTTTTAATATAAAGCTGTATCAATGGAAAAAGATTTTGCGTTTGACAAGTACAGCATAGGAGATCATTTTTGAGAGGATTGAGGAATAGTATACTCTATAGGATCCTTGCGCTTCTTCATTGTCTTTTTTTTTTTCAGGGACTCGTGTCCTTACAAAGCAACCTACAGATGCATTTTATAACAGGAATAATAAAATCATGTATCTTATACTTACATATATGATCTTATGTTTTGAAAAGTACTTGTATGCATGTACTACTCAAAATCAATTGTATACATGCTTTTGTGAGTCCTGATGCTTACAGGGTACATAGTTTTATCTAGGGGAGACTAGTCTTTCCCATCCCATAATCGTCAACTTTCATGTCTAAGGGATATACAAGATATGAACCTGAAATTTTCTTCTTCCAATCCTCAACTCCAAACTACCAGAGTATCTTATATGAAAATACAACTCTCTATTTCCGATCCCATAAGCATTGCGCTTGGACTAGTAGTAAGTAGTAACCTACTCCTCTAGGCTCAAGTCCCTTCTCACACTAATAATAAAACATGACTTATCAAAAAGAGAAAAAACTTATTGCAAGTGGGTAACTTTCCTCTTCACTGTCACTTGTAATAGATCAGTTTTCGATATAAAATAGTAATAAACTCAAGATTTTGTTTGGAAGTTCTATAATAATAAAAGAAATGACTACATAAAGGGCCCCCTCAACCTAAAACCAAACTGTATCTTCTTATGGTGTTCTTCGTTGTTCTGTTTTTATTCTTCCGAACTGAACAACGAATTACAAAAATTGTTGAGACATAATTGATGCTTGGCCTTTCATCTTTTTTCATTGCTTTTATAATCCCAGACCAATCCACTTCTTATTATGTTTCAAGCAACAAAATATTTTGGAAAAAAAAGATGCTAAAAGATGAGAGGAATAGATATAAAGGGAAGTCATGGGAGTTCATATACGTTATCAGCATTCTTTTGGGAGGATTACAAGTGCGGCAGAGAAGCAATATGTACGAGGAAACTTCTTTTCTAATTCCGAAATCAATGCTAAGTTTTCTTGTTGAAGAAGACTAGCTTTCTTCCTGAGCTTCTCATTCTCTTCAATGATGATTTTGTTCTCCAGGTACAGCTTCAAGTTTGTCAGTTTAATATCTTTCCCTGCGTTCTCTTCACACCTTCGCCTGCAAAATTTAAGACTCAAATGCATTAGAACCTTTCCTAATACGTACAAATATAATAAACTAGAAACATCGAATTAAAAGGAAAGTTTTTTTGGTTATCTCAAAAAAAATAAAAAGTGGTCATTTAGATGCTGGATCCTATTGCTAATATACCTGGTAAGCCTGCATACTTGAATTTTAGGCTTCTTAGATCCTTGCTTCCTCTCTGAAGAATGGATGGAAGGAGATGGGAACTTGTCTGCTGTGGTATTGCACATCTTTTGTTTTCTGTGGATTGCTTCTTAGAGGTTCGGCTATTGAGATGAATTTAGCGGAACATTAGCTCCTATAAATATAAGTGGGTTTTTGTGTTATCAATGTATAAATCCATCTATTGGAGCTGGTCGCCTTGCACTTGAGAGAGAGAGAGAGAGAGCGAGATTCCTCTTCTTTTGTTTGTGTTATCAATGTATAAATCCATCTATTGGAGCTGGTCGCCTGGCACTTGAGAGAGAGAGAGAGAGAGAGAGAGATAATCCTCTTCTTTGGTAATGATGGAAGGTAGACTTGTTATTGCCAAGACAGAAGCAAGCTGATGAGCATCGAAAATTAAGAAAAAGCCTAAAAAGGTGGAATGTTCTATGCTTGCCATTTATCTCCCACTTAGTTAACTTGTAATTCATTTTAGAAGGGACAACATAATTAAGCATTAAAATAACATATAGAAAACAAGCAACGTTCTAGGTTTATCATCACCTAAGTACATTTTCAGGGTGTTTATTAGCATCCACGTGGAGAGATTCAAGGAAAACTTGATGGTACCCATGTCACGCCAACTCCTAAGTGACTATTAAAGATCACAGGCATATTATTGCATGCATCATCGTAGAATTAAGTTGTGTGCCTCAATTGTTTGCCCCTGGCTGGGAGATACATTACATGATAAAATAACGAGTTATGATGGACACAAGTATTCAAGCAGTTGATTCATAGATTATGACTGTCTTACAGGAGATCTTGGGGCAAAAATGTTACCCTGAATTACTTTATTAATCTCACTGGTCTTGATTTTGCTATTACTCACCAATCTGTTTCATGGGCAAGCTGGTTTCATCAAGTTGTGTCAGCTTCCTTAATATCATTGGAATTTGGACAGTGTTGCACTGTATTCATCTGATTGAACCTTATAATATATCTTCTTCATGGTGGATCAGGGGTGAGGAGCATTGATTGATAGGGTTATGCTACTTACAAGCAGTTTCATGGCATCACTAATTTGTTCGAGTATGAGCATTGCAAGGGAAATGATAGGTTATCCATCTCTCTCTCTCTCTCTGTGTACAGTAGCTTTGTGGCCATTTAGAAGCAATGGTTGGCATCTTTATTGTAGCCCTACGCACTTCTTTTTTCTTCTCATTATAGTTAGTTTGAACACGTATATCTAAGAGTCAAATGTTAAATTGAGGGCCTAAAATGATGCATGGGCATAGAATTCAACTCACCCTCTTGTCCAATTTTTACTTGTTATCCCTTCAGATTTATGATGATCAATCAATCTTATTTCATAATGAGTCTAATTAATTTTTTTAATCGTGGTTATGATGCATTTTGTCCTCACTTAAATATTCATACTTTTGGTGCTGCAAGACTGCTAGGTCCTAATCAATTGAGTTTTTCACTGAATTGGTTTGGTGAAAAGTATATAGATCACTAAATCTGAAAAGAAAAAACAAATTTGACTGAAGTAACTGATTTTAAACCATATTGTTGCAAGGAGTTAGCGAGTGCTAGGGTCTGAGTTTGCCTACCTTTTCCTGTTATGTTCTTTTTCCTTCTTCCCCTAACAGATTGGACTCTACTAATAAGTTAGAAATGCAAGTTAATAGCTTTCATTGTATGTGCATGCAGGTATAAGCAACGCAAAAACGCGTACTAGATACATATGAAATAAATACCAAGCGTGAAGTGTCTGCACACTTTAGGTCTAACCCTAATCATGCCATTTTGAATGGAGAAGGAAGATTCATTTGTAGGAGACTACTACCACTCATGCCCTCTCTTATTATATCATCTTTTACTACTGCTGCTACTAAAATCCATGGTGAGGTTGATGAAATGAAATAGTCAACAAAGAAATGAAATTCTCCTGCATATTCTTTCAAGTGCCCCAAAAAATGGTACACTGGTTTTTGACGTTGTTCGCATGCATGATTAATCGTGATAGCTGTGCATGATAGCTGCAGGTCCCCCCCTAGGAACTAATTTTACATATTTTTATCCAACTATTGTTTGTGCTGGAACTGCAATCGATTGCTCATTTTTTGGTGTGCACATTCATCATGAATATGATTTCTGTCACATTATATGGCATCATGGCAGTTTTGAAATTACAAATGTGGTCACTTATATACTGTCAACAAATACATTATGAAGGCAGTAGAGGAAATGCAGTAGATAAATACATCTGCATAAGTATGGAAACAGTACTATTTGTCTCCATTTTGTTTGCTATATATATATATATATACACACACTAGTACTCGAGATACAATGATGATATATTGAAAATATTGTCTATTTTGGATGTGTGGTATTGCAAGGTGGAGGGGGGTTTGTAATAATTAGATACAACCAAATTGACATTTAAAAAAGCCTATAGAAGCGTTTACCTATGAATGGAGGGAGTTGGGTTCTTGTAATGGTTTCTTATGTAGCCCCCATTAGGGTTTTTTGCTTAGGGTCAGAAGAAATAGAGTTTTGGATTAACAAGAAAAAACAAATGATGAATATAATGTTGTGGAAGGTAGTGTCAGCAAATTATGGGCTCACAACTGCTATAGTTTGTGC
Organism: Tripterygium wilfordii; assembly: GCF_013401445.1. Taxonomy (NCBI): domain Eukaryota; kingdom Viridiplantae; phylum Streptophyta; class Magnoliopsida; order Celastrales; family Celastraceae; genus Tripterygium; species Tripterygium wilfordii. Next base: position 2,342,981 of record NC_052246.1, read on the forward strand.
ACTTAATTTGAGATTAGAATGCAGTAATGTCTGGTGGTATGATAGTGAGAGAAATTGGAGTATTGATCAAAAGCACTGCAGCATTTGGTAGTGGTTCTTCAAGTGTTGCCCAGCCAACCAATCTTATTTTTTCTGTGATCTTATCATACATGCACTTGCTGTCCGCAATAGTTTTGTCTATGATGAAATAAGTCCCCGAGTGTTGGTTGTGCCATGTAAAACATTAAATATTATGAACTTGACTTGCCTTGCCTTAATATATCTGTTGTGAAATAAGTGAGTGTTTATGGAACATTAAGAATTGAAACGTGTAACAATGAAATCAATATGAAGAAAACATTACCATATTACCGATCAATTGGATAATACATTACCAATGAGGAACAGAAAAAGAGATTAAATGTAAAAGGCTAAGCCCAGAGTAGTCTCTGTCTCCTTAAGACTAAATCGCCTCCCTATCGTCAGTTTGCTTCGAGGAATACAGATGACAGTCTCCCAGGATAGAATGGCCACGCTATGCACGGAATGGAAGCTTCACACTAGACAACTTTAGGAAACAACAACGACAGCTCTCAACTCTTTCTAAGAACAAATGTAAATGCTGTGAAGGTGTGTTTTGTGAATGGTATGGAGGCCTCTATTTATACTATTTATAGTACTTGGGAGGTATCAAGGATTGGAACGAAAATGGATTGGAAGCTAATCTACACAGATAATTCCAACATTAATTGAGAATAATCAAAACACAGATAATTAATTGAACAGATATAATTTGATCTATTTGTTCTACACATATAAAATTTTAATCTGTTATTCGTTTATCTGTTTGAGCCCCACAAGCTGGGCTGAGACAAGTTTCCGGGTTGGGCTGGAAGTCTGCTGGCCTGTGGGCCAAACAAGGAAAGACTTGGAATAGGCTTCAGGTTGAAGCCCATTGGTCTGTAGTCCAAAAAGAAAGGAAAGACCTGGATTGTGCCGGCCCATCACACACATGCACGAACCGAACCGGCCCGGCCGGATGGACAGCGGCGGGGCGTGTGGCCTTTTTTTTGCATAAAGTGGGCCAAACAAGGAAAGACTTGGAATAGGCTGAAGCCCATTGGTCTGTAGTCCAAAAAGAAAGAAAAGACCTGGATTGTGCCGGCCCATCACACACATGCACGAACCGAACCGGCCCTGCCGGATGGACGGCAGAGGGGTGTGTGGTCTTTTTTTTGCATAAAGTGCATTCTTTCCCTCCCATAAAAGCTTGGGTGCCCTTGGGCCTAAGCCATTAGTTCGACCCTCACTCCTATAAACAAGAGTTGGTTCACTTAATTCTCCAATGTGAGACTTTTATTCTTCCTCAAACTTAGTCATGCCCAAATGGCTTGCTTTGAAATAACATTTCATTCACTATATTCATGGCTTTAAACAAGTGAGTACACATAATTATTCTCCACATGAAACTCGATAGATTCATGTTTAGTTCCAACATATCCAATAATTGGATCTCAATTCAATTCAATTGGATCTCAACATAATTATTCCTTTACAGATGGTTGCTGTAAAGGAATGACTGGCTTAGCTGCAGGTGGGGGCCTTGTGCGAGATGTTAGAGGGAGATGGTTGATTGGGTTCACTATTAATATCGGGATTTGTAGTGCTGTTGAGGCTGAGCTTTGGGCAATATTAGAGGGTCTTTCTTTGGCATGGCAAAATGGATTTCGAAAAGTTTTTCTTGAGACAGATTCACTTGTTGTGGCCTCCTGGCTGCAGGATGGTTGTGTTCCAAATATTCCTATTTCTAATTTGATTTACAAGTGTTGTGATCTTCTGAAGAAAGATTGGGAGGTCAATATTTGTCATGTGTTTCGGGAGGGAAACAGATGTGCAGATCTGTTAGCAAATTTGGCTCTTCAGTATGATCGTGGAGTTTTGGTCCTTCATCAACCTCCTGTGGATATTATAGAGATGTTAAGAGAAGATGTTATTGGAGTATCTTGGCCTAGGCGTGTAGTCAGGAATGTTGAGTAGTTTGTTTGTTTGTTCTTGTGGGTATCCCCTCCTTGGTATCAAAAAAAAATTCTCATCCACCAAAACTTTTTTTTTCCTATAGTAACTAGAAAAAGAGAGAAATCAAGGAGGTCGAAACCCAAAGTGATGGCGTGGAGAGATGAGATCACCCTCCAACAACTCTTGAAGATCATGAAGGAAAACACATGGGAAGTGAGACCGAGTAGCGGCCCATTTGGCTAGGCGATCGGCCCAGGCATTGTTCAACCTGTTTATATCCACGCATTGCCATATTGCTATTTCCGAACCTTATAATTAGAGGACTAAGAGCATCTGCATCAGTTTCTCTTAACAGATTCCCTAAAATACAGACAAAATGTCACTTTCCCCTATTTTACAGATTCCATATCCAATCAACACTGCATCAGATTACCTATCATATTCTCTATTGCATTAAAATAATATTTATTTCTCTTTCCTTTATTTATTCTATTCATATAAACTACTTCTATTTAAAATAATAAATTAATTACATTTAAAACAATATATTAATTAAAATAATAAATTAATGTTATTAAAAATTAGAAAAAAAAATTGAGGAGAGAGAAAGAAGAGAGAGAAAAAGTGAGGAGAGAAAGAAAGGAGAGAGGAGAGAGTGAGGAGAGAGAAAGAAGAGAGAGAGAGAAAGGAGTCAAAATGTGAGGAGAGGAGAGAGAAAGAGATGAGAGAGAAAGAAGAGAGAGAAAGAAAGGAGTGAGGAGAGAGAGGAGGGAAAAAATGAGGAGAGAGGAGAGATGAGAAAATAAAGTAGTAAAAAATATTATTTTATGTTTAGGGAAGTGAATAGTGGTTCTCTAGATGTAGGGAACTACTGTTCATATTCTGTAAAATAGGGAACCTCTAGGTAATCTGATGCAGAGCTCTATTTTGACAAAATCTCTAAATTTTACAGACAGACTCATGTTTAGGTAATCTGATGTGGATGCTCTAATAAGTCACGCAAAAGCCTTTGAACCGTATTGGACCAGAATATATTGTTCTGTCCAGCCCATATGCATTTGACGATAGATAAGGACAAGTGGTGTTAGCTCTATGTGGCCCAATCAATTCACTGTGCAAAATTGATGGTTGTAATTATGCACCTCTACAGTGATCGAGTCAAAATGCAAGTTTAAAATGGCTTTTTGTAACATATAAAGTTTTAAGAACATTTCCTAATTATCTGAAAGGAAATAATTAGTTATTAAATACTATATCTTATGAAAATTTAAAAAGAGATAAAATAAAAACGTTACATGTTTTCTCATTTTTCTGTTAACATTTTAAATTTAACACCAAACACGCGTAAACATATTAAGAAACATTCTTTATAACAAGTTTTCCTAAACACTCGATTTTCCTTTTAAAAAACTCAACTGACTCGGCGGCGTGGCTCGCGCCTGCAATCTTCGTCAGGGATTACGGCATTGTGGGCCCACACATGTTTCGACGGCCCAATAAATGGCCATGTACACCGAACCAAGTACACGCGCTCGAAGCTCAAACACATCGTTCACGCTCTAATCTACGGTTTAGGCTCCCTCCGACGGTCGTATCGCTTCGTGGTTCGTGCAAAATGTGTTTACGCGCCTGAGATGACAACATAACAGATAAACGAAGCTTTTAATTGCTTAGAAATGGCTCCAGCTAAGTCAAGTGGGCCCCAGTAAAGCCTGGTTAAGTAAGGGCAAATGCAATGGTTGTTTATTTGTTGGGCCAACATTTTCGTTGACGCGGTCCCATCTCTATTACATAAAAAGTCAAGTCAAACACGTATTCTAAACAGCCACATCAGTAAAACACATATTCCAATACAACCAGATCAACAAAACACAAATTCCTATACAATTTCTCTTCTCACCCAATATGGAAGCCAACAACATTCCATTCCTCTTTATTATCCACAACAAAACTACACAAAAACATCAAATATCAATACATCCACATCAAATATCAATACATCCACATCAGCATAACACTTATCCCAATACAGCCAAATAAGCAAAACACATTTTACAATACAGCCACATCAGTAAAAGACAATATCTTTGTTAGCCCAATAACACTTTTCCATTGCATTTGCCCTTACATATTAGACAGGATCGATCCTGAGAGGTAAAACACTAAAACCGTAAAACTTTGTACTCTTTGTCCGATCCGTAATAAATCAGAATTGAATTTTGAAAATGAGTTAGATGTCCGAAATTCGAGTATAAATATAAAAATTTTATCCGGTTTTAAATCAAGTCAAATTCCAAACACAAATTTTTGCCACCCCTAAGAGCATTTACAGTGGTGTTCAGCCAATTTAACATTTCAAAACCGTTCTCTCTCTTCTGTTTTCTTCACAATTTTATTGTGTGAGTATGTCTCATAATATGCACTATTCATCAATTATATATACACTCAAAATACACCCATAATGGGTCCCACTCTTATCTCACTTTCTTTTCATCATATCTCTCTTATTTTTTATCACATATCTTTTCATTTTTTATCGCCTCTCTATTCACTATTTATCATTTAAGTTAAATTTTAAAGATGTAACATAAACTAATTTTTCACCCATTATGTGTATGTAGAGTTTAACTTATCAAGAAAGTATCATCTTAAATATTCATTGTGAATATCTAACACTTAATTTATCAAAAAATATCAATCTATATATATATAATGGAGGATCCAAAAGGCTTCTCCTTAGTGCCACGTTGATGCCTCTAAAAAAACCTACACAAAAAACAAAAGAAAAAATTAAATATATTAAATAACTTTAAGACCCACAAGCACATACAATTAATAATATACAAATAATTTTAAAATGATATTTAATAATACAACAAATAGTCATATCAATTATCACTTATTAATTGCATATAAAAACAAAAAGATAAAAGCTTAAATGAAACATATTCACAATATAAATTTAAAATAACACACAAAAACATATAATATCACAATAAAGTTCTAAGACATACTACAAAAACTTCATGGGAAAAATGAACATTTTCAACAAAATTCCTAACGATATGTCCCTACAAATCATGGAATTAGTTGTCGAACAACAACCAATGATGACGGAAAAGATCCAGTTTAGGATGCATTCTTAGGAGATTTCATAGAGGATGATCCCAATGATCCCGTATAAGATAATCCCTTAGTGGATGATCATACAAATGAAGAATTTAATCAAATGTGAGATACATATTACAACAAATTATATATTATATATGCTTATTGACATAGTATGAAAAATTGTGGCTTGCTGACATAAAAAGCAATAATAAATGAGATGTAAAAATTAGGAGATAAAGAATGTGCGCTATATTTTCTATAGAATTTATAATTTATGAGATGTTTTTAGTTATTTTACAACTTTGTTAAAAAAACCAACGCAAAAAATAATTGTTAAACTCTGAGCATATTTTTTCTTTATGCATCAAATTTTTCGCTCATTCTTAGAAAATTATTTATTAACATATTGAGAAAAATGTATTGTAGTTATTTGTTCATCTCATAATTATTTTCATTTTTTATAATTCAAGCTTTATTATTCATTATGGTAATAAAGTATTGAAAAATTATCAAAAATATTTATTTTTTAAATTAATTATGTGTCGCGCGAAGCGCGAGCATGCAACTAGTTATCTTAAATATTCTAAAATTATCCTATTTGGATGCTCGAAGGGGCGGTCGGAGGAAACGTGTAATTGAAGAGTGGTTAAGGCTGAGAGCAATCACTTTTTGAAAGCAACTTCACATTATTGCTCTTTATGAAAAAATCATTGCAATTACGAAAGAGTACTCGTATGGGCCCAAAATTATTGGCATCACACCAACCGTCAGATTAGGAAACAATGATGACATATTTTTGGAAATACGATCATATTGGACAGCTAGGATTTTGTTCTACATGATAAAACTCTGCATCCGGCTTATGCCAGCCGACATTAAAAACAGTGGGTGCCGAAAGAAGAACACAGTATAAACAACGGGAGGGTGGTCTCCTCCATCGGATTTTTGTTTGCTTAATCAGGGTTTCTTTCCATACCAATCGCACCTCTTTCTCTTAAGATCAGATTACAAATCGGTGAGTCGTAAATTCTCATTTTCCTAATTGATTTTCGATTGCTTGTTTTTCTGTCTGTTAATTTCGCTTTCCTCTGAATTCTGCAATCGAGAAATTACTGCTTGATCTTAATCTCGATTAGGTTTTTCTTTTTCTGGTTTGTTTGTTTTCATGGTTGAAGATTTTTACGAAGAATTTTAAATGATTAACGGCCGTAGGATTTGTTTTAAAAGAAAAAAACAGCAAGAAAACATCTGGATTGTTCTTATGGGGGTATTTCCGTCTCCAATTTGATTGTTTTTGGTAATTTGATTTAACAAAAAAGGTATAAACGAAATCAATATATAATCTTCTCGTTCGATTGTTTCTCTCCCAGATTTCCCAGGATAATCAGATTCTCAAATACGCAACAACCCAATCCCGAGAAACTTTCAAAACCCTAACCCTAGTTTATCTTTCTTTCTTTTTCCTCAATTTTATCAGAGAAGGCAAGCTAATCGAGGATGGGTTCGGAGCAGAACGAGGGTACAAGCTTTCCACCATCAGAACCAAAACTTTGCGTCAACGGCTGTGGCTTCTTCGGCAGTCCTTCCAACATGAATCTTTGCTCCAAGTGCTATCGCGATCTTCGTGCCGAGGAGGAACGGGAGGCTTCTGCTATAGCTGCTGTGGAGAAATCCTTTAGTTTCAAAGCGAAACAACCGGCTGAGGTTGATGCTATCCCCTTTGTGTCTGTTGAGCCGGCAGAACCTGTGCCTGTGCCGGCGGTGGTTTCTTCTAAATCTTCATCATCTGGTGGTGATCATGCCCCGTCCAAGGGGCCTACAAGGTGCGTTAGTTGCAACAAGAAGGTTGGACTGACGGGTTTCAAGTGCAAGTGTGGGAGTACTTACTGCGGGATGCATCGTTACCCTGAGCAGCACGAGTGCACCTTTGATTTCAAGACTTCTGGCCGCGATGCGATTGCAAAGGCAAATCCTTTGGTTAAGGCTGACAAAGTTGAGAGGTTCTGATCGAATCTGAATTTCTGGGTAAAATTTGGTATTTCTCAAGGATCTTGCTTTGTTGGTTTGAGTTTCTATCTGGTCAGTAGTAAGTGAGGCAAGAAGGGGTCTTTGGTGGTCTTTTGGTTCTGTTTTGTGGGGGTGGGTTAGTAGTGATCAATGTTGGGGGTGGATTGTGGAAGCGAAACGCTTAATTTTTAATTGCTGTGCGTTTTTAATGCCTTTGGCTTTCTTCTGCTTGATAAGAAGCTTCGCGATATTTATCTTTATCTTCTCGTCCTCTATTTGTATGTTCTCTGTTTCACTCGGTTTATGCAATTGTTATCATTATCTAGCTTCTCCCTGGTGGTTTTTTATTTGGATATATGTTTACTGTAGTATTTAATTTAACTGTAACTTTCAATCTTACATTTCTCTTATGGTTATGATTCATGTCTCTCGCCTTTTTTTTCCCCGACCATGGAGAGCTACATGGGTATACCTAACTACCTTTTTTTATCATTCTTAATTATCTTATTTACAGTCCTTTCTACCATTGCCTACGCTGTCATTGTTGGCTTGAAGATGTACGTGTTTGCTTCCAAGTTCATATTAATAGTCCTGTAGTTGGAAACCAATATCTGTTCATCTGTTAGTCGCAATGTTTTGCCTGGGCCTTTGCTGAAGAGTACTCTTTGCGAACTTTTCTTTATATAATGACGACTTGTTGTATTATGCAGGCGGCATAGACCCTGTCTAGTTTGATTTATTTTTTCTTGTGGTGACTAATTTGTTCTTGGTTTACAGTGAACTTGTTGAAACTCTTATGATTCTTTTCACACTAGATGACTAGAATGTGGCTCTGAATTTATTTTGAGATTTCATTCCAATGTCATCATTATCACGTTGCTTACCTTTTAGGTTAGCTCTAAAGCTAACCCGTTACCTTTATTTGGTGTGTGCTTACTGCTATTAGTTTTTATCTTGGTTCTTGCTGGTCCACCTAACCTTTATGCTAGTTTATTTATTTTGGAGAAGGAGGTGGTTGAGACGAAGAAGTTTGAACCATAATTCTTTCTAATCTCTTCCAGGCTTGCCACATGAGCTAGGAATAATCAGAGCCATCTGGTACTTTTATATTACTGCTGTGAACTTTATAGGACTTGCATTATTTGGAGGCGTCCTCTTGGTTCCCTGTCATAATAGAATTTCCCTTTCACTCAACAAAATATAAAAAGTAGTAGTTTGTGGGTATTTAACCAACTTTCATCAAGATTTCATTAATAATGAGTAGCACAGTTTTGTATTGTGCTTGTGTACCTTAAATATATTGAAGATCTGGATTGGTCTAGGGAGGGGAGTTGGAGCATATTCCCCAGTTGGTTTCCTAGATAATTGGTTTTTTTGGTGTCAAATTCTTGTCTTCCTCGGTGTGTTAAAGTTTGTCTTGAGTCCATTAGTGTGTGCTTTGGCAGCTTTGTAATTCTCTCTTTGTGCTTCCTTCCCCTTACCATATGCCTAATCCCAGAGTTTTTCGGTGCATTATCAGCTAAAACATGGACTTTCACTTGTCTCTGGTCTAGTCTTCCTTTACTTTTCTCCTGTTCATCCCTTTAGATTGCTCTTATATGGTTATATCGTTCGTGTGTTCAGCTAAAAAGGTTGGAATCTTGCCATTCGTCATGGGCGGCATTTGTTTGTAATGACTGTTTAATAACACTTCATTGTGCTTCTGGCCACCTTGTCGTGAACTGTTGTCGAGCCCGAGTTTTTTTTGACATTCGAGGCCTGAAGTTCTTTGGAACATGATATGTTGCAGTTTGAACTACTCCCAATTGTGCGCCTAGGAAAGTAGGTCGCTAATCTGTTATCATGCATTGAGTGCTTGTTACGAGTTTATTGTTTCAAGCCGGTGGTCATATTTTGCATTTGGTGAAATATATGTTTGCCTGCAATAAACGATGTTGAAAATGCCCCTTTTGAGGTATTTTCAGGACCACTCTTTTGAATCTGAACTGAACTGAGTGAACAAGGGAAAGAAAGTGATGGCAACTTGTAAGGCCTGCTGTGGTGGATTCTCTTCCGTTGAATCATGAATCAGACCATCCAGAGAAGGCGTGCCGTGTGGAGCACTCTCTCTCACACACGCATGCACAGCCCCGCTCACAGAGGAAAAAAAATAGTGCTATACGTTTTAGGCCACTGTTTAGAACTTGGACTTGTCTCATTTAGCGTGCGCTTTTGGATGTTTTCATAACTTATTGTAGCTAGTCTTGATTTTGTCTTTCCCTTGTGGGGTTGGGCCTGTGATTTGAAGGGGTGCCCACATGAGGTGTGCAGTGGTGTCTGTGGGGGTTAGGTTCTCATTCGACTAATTTGAAAATGGCGATTTCTTTGTGAACGATTTGATGGGGGTACTTGCATGCTCAGGAATGATCATAGGTTGTGTTAATATGTGCTCTTAAGATACTAGATAAAAATGAAAAATGTGTAAATTAGATAAGAGAATGTTCATCGCACGTGTTGTAGTGAATCCTCTTCCATTATCATATAGGGCGGAGGCATTCTTATAAATAGATAATAATATTAATAATAAAATAGTTGGCAAAAGCGTTTAACTCCCAATATATAAGAAAATGTTAGTAGAGTAGCTCTTTTTTATCATTGAAAAGTGATAATTATTGGGGGGAAAAAAAGTAATCGAGTCATCTCGAACCCATGATCACAGTAATATTCCTCACAATTGAGGTGATCTAATATACCTTAGTTTGCGATATGTCTACTGGGATAACATATCCACCGACTTTATATAATTCCTGTGTTTCTATTTTCCTTGATTCTTAATCCATAAATCTAAGATAACAAAATCTGGTGAATGTTCGTTTCATACAAGTAACTACCTTACCTCAATGCGCATCTGGTGGTGGTGTCATAAATCTAAACGCATGAAACAGAGAACACATAAAATTAGCAAAAAGGAATCCTTTTTTAAATCAAAAAAAAACAAATTCTAGCTTATATGCGTTTAACTAATCAAAACATATCAGAATCTTAAAATGTAGTCATCATTCGTGAATGGGTAGCTAACATTTCACTTCACTGTTAATTATTCTTTCCCATTCAGTACTTTTAACGTTAAGTGAGATATCAAGTGCATGAAATTTTGTTTAGTTCAATAAATAAACGAGACCCAAAAATGCATTCTTTGCATTCACACCAGTTAAACTCAATGTCAGGCCATTAACAGTGTAAAAGACAAAAGTTGTCGCAATAGAATAAGGAAATGAAGGAAAACAGAGTGAGAAATGCGTACTGTGTGATCATGGAAAGGAGAGTCTGGCAAAACACTAAAGTTGGCTCCAATGGCACACAAGACCTGGCCCCTTGCATTCTCATCGCGCACTATCAATCAACCACCACTTGGTGTCACTCCCTTTATTGGCGGTTACAAAAGCAATCTTTGCTCCTTGATAAACTAACACCCTCACGAAATCCATGCTCACAGATAATCTATCTAATCTTATCTCAAGAACCCAGAATCCCCATCTTCACTAAGAATATATATGTATAGAAGCAGGCACCGATGACCAACCCATATTGCTACAGAACAATGTCTGTAGAATCAAAACTAGAAGAGAACCCAATTGACAAGACCTCATCACAACCCTCTCCATCTTCATCTCTCACCCAAAAATGGCCACCCAACTTCATGAACACTATTATTTGGGAGTTGAAAAAGCAAAGAGGAATAGCTCTTCCACTGGTGGCAATGAATTTGTTCTGTTTTGGCAAGACAGCCATCACAACAGCATTTCTAGGCCGGCTTGGAGAGCTCCAATTAGCTGGTGGCACTCTTGGGTTCACTTTTGCTAATGTCACAGGTTTCTCAGTCCTGAGCGGGCTATGTGGTGCCATGGAACCAATATGTGGTCAAGCTTATGGGGCTAAGAATATTAAACTCCTTCACAAGACACTTCTCATGGCAACTTCTTTACTTCTGCTGGTAACAATACCCATATCCTTCTTGTGGCTCAATGTTGACAAAATTCTTATTCATTTTGGACAACAAAAGGACATAGCAATGGTTGCAAAGAATTACCTTTTCTATCTTCTCCCTCATTTGGTTGTGACTTCATTGCTTTGTCCTCTCAAAGCCTACCTGAGCTCACAAAGTGTAACAATTCCTACAATGTTCAGCTCAGCTGTTGCATTAGCTCTTCACATACCCATCAACCTCATGCTTGCAAAAGCCAAGGGTCTTGAGGGAGTAGCAATGGCAGTGTGGATGAGTGATCTTGCAGTTGTAGTTCTTCTAGGCTTACATGTGGTGATGACAGAAATCAGTAAGGAGGGGAAGTGGAAGGAAGGAGGATGGTGGGATCAAGGTACTTGTGACTGGTTCAGATTGCTAAAGCTTTGTGGACCATGTTGCTTCACCACCTGCCTTGAATGGTGGTGCTTTGAGATCTTGGTCTTGCTCAGTGGGCGGCTACCTAATGCAAAACAAGCAGTAGGAGTATTAGCAATTGTGCTGAACTTCGACTACTTGCTCTACTCTGTCATGCTATCACTTGCCACATGTGTTTCTACCCGCGTGTCAAATGAACTAGGTGCTAATCAAGCAATCCTTGCTTACAAGTCAGCATATGTATCTCTGGCAATGAGCATTCTTTCAGGTTGCATTGGTGGATTGGTGATGGTTGGAGCAAGAGCTGTTTGGGGCCCTTTGTTTAGCCACGATGAGGGGATTATAAGAGGTGTAAAGAAGATGATGTTGCTAATGGCTTTGGTAGAAGTGGTGAACTTTCCATTGGCAGTTTGTGGAGGAATTCTACGGGGAACGGCAAGGCCATGGGTGGGTGTGTATGCAAGCATCGGTGGGTTTTACCTAGTGGCCTTGCCATTGGGCATGGTTTTGGCCTTTAAGGTCGCTCTTCGCCTTGGTGGTTTGTTGATAGGCTTCTTGGTAGGGATGGTCTTATGCTTGATGTTGTTGCTAGTGTTTGTTACGAGGATTGCCTGGGAAAAGGAAGCAGGCAATGCACAGATACTTGCCTGCAGAGAACAGCAGACTATTAGAGATGGAAATCACCATCGTACAGAAACAATTGACGACAACAAAGTATCAGAATAACCTCAGACCATTTGCTCTTCCCAGAAAATATCTACATATTAAATCAAGATAAAAGTGCATGTAAACCTCAAAGGAATGATTTTAAGAAAGAACCCTCTTAAAACATATTGACGCTACTAACTAAAGGTAGGCGTCAACTTGTTTTTCAGGTCCTTTGGCCATTCAAAAGGATTGCTTCCTTTTTCATCTACCAGTACATATAAAAATTCCAAATATCATCAGTAATACGGAAGCCAGTTGTCTCATGAGTAGCCAAAGTCGTCAAACCATTACCAATCAACAGGTTAAATGTGCCAATAAAACAAAGTTATTTTATACGGCATAATGGACAAACCTTTGAATGATGTAAAATTACTACAACTTGTCAGATATTCAAGCAGAAATCATCTTCCATAAATGCAGTAGAGTATGACCAAAAACACTTACAATACAGAAACGTGTATAGCATTGATATGATATAATTAGTGCTACCATGACAATACATCTAGAAATGGTCTATGGACTTCAAACACTCAACAAATAGCCATTAGAAATCGCAGCTCAAATATAATATACAAAAGAAAGAAAGTCTTTTCCGATATGAAAAACCACTAAGAGCATCCGCAGCAGTTTTCCTTAACAGATTCCTTAAAATACAAACAAAATGCCCTTATTCCTTATTTTGCAGATTCCCTAACAAAACAACACTGCATCAGATTACCTATCATATTCTCTATTTTATTAAAATAACAATTAATTCTCTCTCTTTTATTATTTTATTCATACAAAATAAAACTCCCACTCTCAACTTTCTCTCTCTCGGTAGCCATGGATGCCACTGCAAGTTTCTTCTACCCACAACAGTTGCGTCGTTTACCTCTTCCATCATTATCCTCTAAGTCCTCAATTCTATTTAAATCCATTTCACTCCGATCCAAACTCGAAACAGTTTTAGCTAAATCCAAATTCGACCCGTTAAAATCTGGTTTCAATCATTTACAACCCACTATTATCATTGTGTTTATGCAAACTTGCAATCAAATCATTCATCTCAGTATTCATTTTTAAGTTGGATAAAATTTTCACGGAATCGACATCTCTGTTTGACAAAATCTCAGTCGGAGGATGTACCTACAACATCAGATCCCTCATCCTCTTCTTCTTCCTTGAAAAATTGACAACGACTAAGCTCCATTCCCAGATCTCTAAGTCGCACAGTTAGTGGGTACGAGAAAGTGAAGCGGAATCGCCCGTCTTCTTTCTACCCTTGTCGAGTTGCTTCCAAGCTTCCTTGCTCACTGGCGCATGTATTCACAATGGATGAGAGAGAATAGAGAGGATAAAAGGAGAGAGATGAAAAGCTATTTCGTGGGCCAACGGAGAGAGAATATGTGATACATATTATTATTATATTCTTAAGTAATGCTATAGTGGTTCTCTAGATGTAGGGAACCACTGTAGAAATCTGTAGTAAATTTTTAAAATAGGGGAAGTTTAGGTAATCTGATGTAGAGGTGTTTTTGGTCTAGTTCTCTATATTTATTCCCTATTTTACAGACAGACTAATATTTAGGTAATCTGATGTGGATGCTCTAATACATGATACTATACCACGAATTTAGAATATCGATACCATACCACGAATTTAACAATCTCTACATAAATGTGGGGGTGTTGGTGGGGGGACTGAGCTATATTTGGGAGGAAAACCATCGCAAAATTAGAGAGTAACATGGAACTTCAATGTCGTTGACAACATACGAGTAAACATCATCATCAACTAAGCCTTAATCCCAACTGTTTGATTAAGCACCCAGTTTAAGGAAACCTAATGTCCTTCTCGCTTTGTGATGATGTCCCCTATAATGTACAATTGCACATTCTAGCTGGCTTAATATCTAACTTCATAGACTATAAAATAAAATGGAGATATGTTGATCGTAACTCAATCAACTAAACTGACCATGTTTTCATTATGCTGGTGGACAATAATTTCCCCTCCCAAGTCCTGATTAAGCATTCGACAAAGGAATAAACATCTCTACCACAAACAATATCCACTGATCTTAAAAGATAGCAAACCTTATAACTAGAATGACGTCAGACATATAACTAGATCTCTCCTATGAACCTGAGTGAAAAGGTCAGATGACACTCAATTTATTGGTCCTTGACAACAGCAACTGATTTGCAGAAGCTGATCCAGAGTTAAAAAGGGCATCCAAGCAGCTAGCTTAAGCACATCATCAAACTGTGCAATAGAGCTTCATCTGAAACCTTTGTTTATAAAATTCAGAGTCATAGACAACAGATTACATGTCTATACATCACATGTCTATACATCACATAAACGACAGCATGGACATCAATCTCCTCTAAACCCAACACATAAAGCAAAAAATAAATAGAAAACACCCACATCCAAACACAAAGTTACGAAAAACTCACTTGGGAACTTTCTCAGCTGAATCCACGCTCTCTAGTTTCCTGCAAATCAAAATTAAATTAGAATTCAATTCTTCGAAAATAAACAAAAAAAGAAGCAACGGAGTGAGAATTACGTTGTTGGGATGCTGCAAAGGACATTCGCAGCGAAACGACAGTGTTTTGGCTGGCGGGTTTGGGGAGAGAGACGGTGAATGCCTTTGCCACCGATCAATGAGCTCTGGAGACTCAGTGGTTTTAAGAGATGGAGAATACAGGAATGATTTTGGATATGGAAGGTGAGTGGATTCGAATGATTGCACGGTCGTCGTTGCCTCGTTGGTGGTGTTGTTCGGGGTTTAGAGAGGGAGTAGGACGCCATTTCTTCAAATCCGTGAATACTGAATACAGTAGAAGATTGGAACAAGACTGGTAGCCTTGATTTGAAAAGATGAGTTGGTCCCGTTCTTTTCAATCCCATACCAACTCAAAAAAAGTGGTTGCAACGCCAAGCAGGTTTTAAGGCCCAAGTCGGCTTATTCGAATAGGCCATTATATATAAGTCCAACAAGAAATGAAAATGGGCCGAAAGTCCATTACAGTTTGGGCCTGAACAAATTCATCCAAAAACACACGAATGTGATTGGAAGCAAACTCAAACCAGTCACGCTCCTATTACCGGAGTGTACACGTGGCTTGTGCTGTCCCAGAGTATCAGCCTATACTGGTCCGCACGATTTTTTATCTTCCTAGACCCAGTTGGTTCAAAATAGACAAAGTTTTACTAGTACAGACTAATACGGACTTTTTATCTCTTGTGCGGTCCCTCACCAACTCGACAATTAATTCATGTGCAGTAACCAATAAATTACTTTTTACATTAATCTACCTTGATTAATTAGTTTGATTGCGGTTGTTAACATTATTGTCACCATCAGCAATGACAGTCATTTTAGCAGATCAGATTAGTTGTGGCTGTCGACCAACACAGATATGGCAAGTACCATGACATTTGAAAATTTAAAACCCATCAGTTCAACCCCCCAACAATAAAGGGTATTTGAGAAGGTCATTAGGCCACGTTTGATTAGCTGACATAACCTGCTTTTAATTAACAGCGTAAATTAATAACTTCCTTGCTTGACAGCTGAGCTACCGTGATAGCTGGCTAGTTGAAAATCCACGGATGGTATAAAGAAAAATTTATGTATTCGGACAGTCCACTTCATTGATTGGCATTTTGTCAAACACGTGCAGTGCATAGGCTTTTTTTTTTTTTCCCCCTCCTGTCTGGAGTAATTCGTAAAACAATGACTATGGGCAAAACATCACTGTACAGATAATTATGCACAGATTCATTCCACTTTTTTATCTACTACATGCAACTAATCTGTACAGAATCAATCCTGTCGTGAACTCTACTACGATATTGTATGTTGTCAATGGTTTTAATTCCGAATTTCAAATAGTGGTTTGTTTGGCAAGAGAATTTTATCCTTTATAGAGGATTGAAGAGGAAAAGGTAATAGATCATAAAATTCCTACTTGTAGATAGAAAGAGAGGCCAAGTAGTAGTCTTCAAGTGGGTGAAGGAAGGAGTCATGATCGAGTCAAGTCAATTCTTTTTGTAGAATATTGTTTAATTATTACAACCACGGAAACTATAAGAGAAGTTAGAATTAAAAATAAAAATGGCTTGCAAGGCAAGGCAAGGCAGTCCACCTAGACAGTAGACACTAACCTTTACTTCTTCTTCACGTTTTCTTGTCCTTGGATGCTCTCGTTCGTCACCCACCGCTCCGGCATTGGTCATCAGTCATCATTTTCTTACTCGATCCCACGGTCAATAATTAACCTTCCCATTTCATTTCAATGAGAAAATTATGGGCATCTAATAATTAATTGGCATGTTTCCATATGTATCAAACTCGAAAAAGGAATAAACAACCTATTTGAACAGCCAGTGCTACCCAATTCATAATTTCACATGCACTAGAACAGTCCTGACCAAAATGGAAAAATGAAGCCCACAGAATTCCATTTCCAATACCCCAATTTGACGGCCGAGATTTTCTGTCTTTGACCGAGAGATATCAGGGATCTTGGTTCCTTCCAAAATGGCCCCGCAGAGAATGTGGAAAAAGATGTACTATTTTCATATGATTAAAATTACGAAACATGTTTAAACACGTTAGATGAAAGCATGCCTCCAGTGTCTTACGGTGAGATCTGCGGCGCCGCAGCAAAAAAAATCCCGCCGTAGCATGTGAAAATACAGTTTTCGAATTTGGCGCCAAGAATCTTAATACTTTAACCATCAACGGTCAAAAAAGTTAAATCCTATAGGCATATAAAGTGAACCGTCCCAAAAGGTCGTTGCGACTTGGGACCAAAAAAAGTAACGGAATGGTCCAATTGATCGACCTCAAAGCTGTCTTCCATGTGTCACTCAATCTATGGGTTAATATCATTTCTGCACACCAAAAGATAATTAGTGTTTCAATTTATAAATTGTTGTTTAAAATGTTTCAATTTGATCATCCAATGATAAAATTTTTTAATTTGGTCTCTCAGGTAGATTTTCTCACTTTGGGGTAGTCAAATTGCACATGTGACTGTCCAAATATTTATTGTCACATGTGCAGTTTGACTGCCCTAAAGTGGGAAAATATGCCCGAGAAATAATTTTATTATTGGGTGACCAAATTGAAACATTTTAAATAATAATGTACAAATTAAAACACTGACTAACTTTTGATGTATAAAAATTGTATTAAACTCCCAATCTATCGATGCCTTCGGTTTATGGCCTCCTCGTACGCCTCATCAACACTACAAAAGGCCAGTGTAAATTAAATGTGACCGGAATCACCTGTTCGTGCAAGAGTTTTTTTTTTCTCCCCTTTTTCCCCTTCCTCAAATCACAAAAATTACTCCTCCCCATTAGAAAAATAAATTAACTTAAATATAATTATAAATCAAATGTGACCGGTGTACAACTAGTCATTACACGCTCCACCGTTAAAGCTGCTGAATCCAAGCTCTGCAGCCCCCCCTCATTAAAATATTGTTGGGTCCACGCGGCTGCATTAAGAGTAGCCAAATTGTCTTGTTGGATCTGATTCTTTGTGGGCTCAGTACAATCACCAGGGTCCAAGCTTTAATATAGAGATGATATAAAATGGTTATGCTCAGTTCTCCCTTTATGCAACTACTATTGACAGTATGGCTCGTTCCTACACCAAAAATGATTAGCGTAGCAAACCCGCCTTATAATTGACTACAACGAGCTCTTTTTCACAAGTGTCTGTGAGCACGGACAAAATACGAAGAAATCTTGCATTTTATGAATATTGAACCCGCAAACCTTTGAGGAGAAGTGACTCTTATCAACTCTGCTACTACCCGGTTGGTCAAATCGATGTGGAAATTTCCCCGTGATGACATGGCCCAACCAGATCGCAGTTGGCGGGAATACCGACATTTTCTCCCGCCAAAACAAAGGCTGTGTATGTGGGGTTTAAAAAATGGGAAAAACCGCCCAGACCGGTCATTTTAGCGGCCGCGTCGGTTTAAAGTAATAATAACGGCCGTTTTTCAGTTAGTGCAGCGCACGTCTTGCATTCTATTGTGAAAAATTATTGTGTCGTGGCTTTAACGTGGTGAGACTATCGTGCGCCATAACGGCCGGAGACTATAATTAATGTCACACAAATTCAAATTCCTACTGTAGAGAGTTTAGAAAACACAGACAACTGGCGAACCGAAGAACGTGTTTTCTGACACTCTGGCACGTGATCATCAGACCATGGGCCCCACGCTTCTTGCAATTATCCAGCATCGTTCCCGTTGATATTGCCTATATGTTAGACACGTCGGTTATTTAAAATTCAAACAAAAATGTTTTAAGTGCAGAGACATGACATAATACTTCCGAATGCGTGCTACCACGACTACGTCCAAGTCATGCGCGGCGCAGCTATTTGTTCTGACCAATTAAATGCGACCAAGTGTTCACATAAACTTCTTTGTCGCTTTGCACTCTTTGCCGCCTGACTGTACTAAAGGGAATATTACGATTTACAACTTGATGACTAATCCGGTTCTTTATTTTCAGTGGATTCTATATTCTAAATGACGGATCTGCCCTATTGAAATGTAATAATACTGGCAAACAAAAAAGGTTATGGGTTAGTTTCAAATCCAACGAGAACAAGTATTTACGAAATCTTTATATGTTTTGATTATAATCTAAATTGAATTTCAGACGTATTTAATTGATAAAATCTAGATTAGTTTAAATCTGAACAATAACTTAATTCAAATTAGAATTTGACAAATTAAATTGGACAAGACTTCTGTGTTTGAATCCAAATTCATTTTTAAGCAGGATAAAAATATTATGTTTGGATCTGAATTTCGAATATCTATCTTAACCAAAAAAATAAATTAGTTAGCAAGCAATAATAGTGGGATACGCCAATAAATACAAGAAAACCGGCTCGATAAAGTGACGTAGGAAAAGCCAATGCCATCAGTGTTGTCACGTATGGACGTAGTTATTCCAATTCCGGAAAAGTCACTACTTAATTACCAAGTAAACTAATACTCACAGGTAGTGTGTTGTAGGTTTACTTATATAATACTTGGGTAGTTTGTCAAAAAAACTTGTTAAAACGTCGGGTCTTCAGCTTGGTGTGGGTGTTTATCCCACATCGGTTGTACTTAGTCCGCTTAAGTAGTATATAAGTTCCCTCTACCACACACTTTTTTGCCTGTGATGTAATACTCACAGGTAGTGTGTTGTAGGTTTACTTATATAATACTTGGGTAGTTTGTCAAAAAAAATTACCAAGTAAACTTAACACTAATCCGGGTCCACACGTCCCTCGTGGAGTCACCCTTACCGTTGATTACAGAATCATCAATTCCGCAAATCCCCCTGTTGAGTCGAGAGCACGCAAAGGACGCTTCACGAGGATACATGGCATCGGAGCTAGACATTTCAACAACAGCAGCAAGTATCTGAGATAAGGGACACGTGGCAAATTTGTGTTGACCTGAGGGAGTTGGATCGGGCAGGCGTTAGTCATGCCATGTGAGCTGAACCTTTTATTCTAATTCTCTCTCCTTTGCGTATAGGCGTGATATCGTCTAAAAATCGTAAATTAGGAAATAAAATATTCTAAAATTAAAATTAGGAAATAAAAATTAATATTGCTGTAAATATAAATATGAGTCCAAGGGGGCAGAGAGTTGAGAAGAACAAGGCGTGCTTTGCGCTCTGAATGGAAGAAATACCCAGTGAGAGAAGGGAGTGATTTTCTCCTCAAAAGCGAGAGAGAGAGAGAAAAACAAGGAAGAAAGAGAGATTGATGTGGTCTGTTAGCGGCGATTTGTTCGAAGGATAGGAGCAATAGAAGCGAGAGCTGGCTTAAATCTGACATTGTCTTTGTTTTAACGTGCGAAGCTTGCTGCGTTGGGTCTTCGGATCTCCCGTCAACAGAGAGGGAGTCCGTATTCGCTCAGACTTTTGTTTTCAAGGCGAAACATAAGGGAGTGTTGACAGAGGGGAGCTATTTCAGTGCTCTGTTTTCCCTGATTTGGAACTGGATTTTGAAGGAAGAGTAGAGACATCAGACATGGAGTGGGGTGCTTGTTTGGATGAATATCAAAAGCTCGTCATAAGAATGACCACTCCCAGGTTTGTTTTCAACGCGTTAACAGTGCCTGTGTTTTTGTTTTCCATTCAGTTTTTTTTGCAAAATCTCTGGTGATAATTTTATGATTTCTTCCTATTTTTGTTTAAGTCGTGATCTGATTCCCGGTTTTAAACATGATTTCTGTTTGGTCTTGACTCTTCTTTAACTTCACGGGCTGTTTATTCAGCGATTTCTATTGTCATTGATTTCACCTTTTTTTGTTCATGAATTCATGATCTACGATTTACATGAGAAAAATTTTCGTTTACACTTCAAACGGTGATTTGGTACGGGACTCTTATTTTTTGAGGGAAAATTTCAACTCTGGAACCTAATCTCTTTTTTTTAAAAAAAAAATTATTGAAAACCAGTGAGTGATTTAGGTATTTTTCCTAAATCCGTCATAGTTGTTCGACTTTTCTCCAGATTTTTCTTTGTATTTATCGTTTTCATAAATTTTTAAGACTTTTCAAATGCTCTAGGTTTTTCTTCTTTTCACACATCGTTGTTTTACTTTGAATTTCAATTTCCATGGAGAAGCCATCCATCTGACTTGGTCTTCTTCTTCTTCGTTCATACAGAGTCGTTATTGACAATGCGGTTTGCCCTACTGCAACTCTTGTCAAGGTAAGCTTCCGCGAAACCAGGCGAAAAGCAGAAAAAAAGTATAAGAAATTCCAACAAATTAGTATATGCAGCCAATTAAGTGACATAGTATGCGTTTCTGTTGTTATTGCAGGTCGATAGTGCTAGAAGACATGGAATATTGTTGGAGGCCGTACAGGTTCTCACGGATCTGAACCTTTCCATAAAGAAGGCATATATTTCTTCCGATGGACGGTGGTTCATGGATGGTAATACTTCTGCTTTTCGATTTTTTTTTTCTTTTTCCTAAAAATCACTCTGTTGAAACTTATAGGAGAATGAATTTTTGTGGTTTCTTGCATATGCAGTTTTCCATGTAACTGATCTAGATGGAAACAAACTGACTGATGATAGCGTTATCAACTATATTGAGCAGGTAATTAATATATTTAAGACAATTTGAGTAATAACTTTAACTTCTTATCCTTCCCATTTATTTGTGCTTAAAACGTTGAAAACTGAAATTTCTTTATGGTTGTGGTATTTTGCAGTCACTCGAAACAATTAATTATGATAGAGCCAATGACTTTAACGGCTTAACAGCATTAGAACTTACCGGGACAGATCGGGTTGGTCTTCTTTCTGAAGTTTTTGCAGTACTAGCTGACCTGCAATGTAATGTGGTAGAGGCTAAAGTGTGGACTCACAATGGTCGAATTGCTTCACTCATTTACGTTAATGACTGCAATTCTGGGTCCCCAATTGAGGACAGGCAAAAAATTGATAGAATCGAAGCACGTTTAAGGAACGTACTCAAGGGAGATAATGACATTCGAAGTGCAAAAATGTCAGTTTCAATGTCTGCCATGCACACTGAGAGAAGGCTACATCAGATGATGTTTGCCGATCGTGACTATGAGAGGAAGCCCATCTTGCAACTCACTGGTGATTATTCGCCTGTGGTCTCAGTGCAGAATTGGGAAGAAAGGGGTTATTCTGTTGTGAATATTCAGTGCAGAGACCGGACGAAGCTTCTCTTTGATGTTGTTTGCACTTTGACTGATATGGAGTATCTCGTGTTTCATGCTACAGTCAATACAGCGGATGACCGAGCTTATCTGGTACATGCTTGTTGTTTGATACGTCTTATTTCCTTATTCACTTTGTTAATTTTATCATCTGAATTGTGCAGTTTACTTAAATGTTCCTTGGTTTTTCTTCAGGAATTCTACATCAGGCACACAGATGGAACCCCAATTAGCTCAGAGCCGGAAAGGCAACGAGTGATTCAGTGCCTACAGGCTGCTGTTGAAAGACGAGCATCTGAGGTATCCTCACATTCCACATCATGAGCTCAATTTAGTTAATTCTTTTATGGTCTTGCAGATTTTAATGTATAATTCCCATGTCCTGATCAACAGGGTGTAAGGCTCGAGTTATCCACTACAGACAGACAAGGCCTTTTAGCAGATGTGACTCGCACATTCAGGGAGAATGGTCTTAACGTGACAAGGGCCGAAATATCAACAACAGAGGAAATTGCTATAAATGTGTTCTATGTCACAGATGCCATCGGAAACCCTGCTGACCCTAAAATCATAGAATCTGTTCGAGAAAAGATTGGATTGGGTAAATTAAAAGTGAAGGAATTGCCACTGATGGATGGACAGAAGGCTGATAGCGATGAGCAGCCAGGTGGGGTTGGTGGGGCCGTGTTACTCTCACTTGGGAGCTTAGTTAGAAAGAATCTATCCAATTTGGGATTGATCAGGTCTTATTCTTAAAATTGGGATTGTGAAAAGGTAAATTCGATAGTTGGGGGCACATATTCTTTGCTTGAGGTTTGAGTTTGGTGTACATATGGAAAAGTTGGTATGGGTGACAAAGTAGTTGTGGGTGGGATTGGTTGGTTGAATAGACAGACACAGCTGGTTTGGGGCCGCTCCACCATTGTTTTTTCTCCAGTATTTTTTGAATTGCTTTGTTTGAAGGAAAGGATTTGAAATAGGTGGGCGAGGGAAACAAAGTGATTGTTTAATATTAAAAGTTGTTTGGTGGAGGGTAGTTGTCATATATGTATGTATATACACATGTGTTTGAAGGTTTGTTGCTGGTGGAGAATAGACTGGGGAATAGAGATAGCTCAGAAGAAGTTTAGGTAAACAACTCTTCCATACAGCACCTCTTCTGTACAGCACCTCTTCTGTACATAACGAATTTTTTAAAGTTAATAGTATTAATGGTTGACTTTTATTTTTTTGATTGTCAGATATTTTATTTTGCATCTCGCAGTCTCTGTCTCCCCTAGCTAATTTCTCTGGGGGGTCTATCTTGGGTCGTCCTTGTCGTAGCGTGTTTCTTAATTCACTGCATGTAATGGAAACATTTGTCCTACAATTGCGGATTAATAAAGCGACAGAATTAGAATCTTTACGCATGTGTGATTAGGGCTTTGAAATAGACATTCATTATAAACACATATATAGATCAGGTCTTAAGTATGATTCGTAGTGAGTCAAATCTTTAGGTTTAAGTCCTTTTTTTAAAAAATTACCGTTGAGAAATATATTTTTCATTAGAATCGAATTTTGGATACACATATGTTTGGCCTAATCGATTGACAATCGAATCATCTCTTGTTGATCTTAGGTTTTAAGTCAGCATTAAGATTAGGCTGACTTTCTAGGTCATAGAACTTGTAGTGGGAACAAAGAGCATAATTTGGCCGTCCACACAGTAATGAATAGTTTAGTCGGCATATCTAAAACTTGACAAAGTTGATTTTGCACAAGTTGGAAAGTTGAAACCCGAATACATGAGAAATGAGGTTAGTTGATAGGAACAGATATAAATGCTAATGGATGAAGTAATTTAATTCAAAAAATGTACACGTATTGAAAGTTTGAAACTAACAAAACCTATGATGATATATATATATATTTACATCATGATATAGGTTAATTTGGTTTCTAATCATCACATAAAATAAATAAATAAAAACAAAAGATCTGGATTTGAAAAGTGGTCAAAGTTGGGGAAGGAGAGACGGCTGATTGTCTGTTCTGTTCTGTCCACATATTTTTTAATCTGTCCGAGGAAGAAGAACACACGACTCACGACATTCGGTCGATCCCAAAAGCCAACTGATAATTACCTATAGGTCCCCATTTGTTTGCTTCCAGCTTTGGATTCATCTCCTCCCCCACCTCCTTTTTGTCAACTTCAAAAACTCCTTCCTCCAAAACGACATCGTCTGCAGCGGGGAAGAGGTTGCATGTGCGAGTCGCGTGGGCTTCGGGATGACCGACAAGGCTCACATGCCGGTATTTGCGCCGTTTGAGGCGGGTAGATTAGCTGGCAGCCTGGCACTGGTTAGATCAAGAGTGGAAAGTGACAGTGTGTGGGATGTCACGTGCTCTGTAGTGTGGGGACTTCTGATTGGCTCTGCTTTTTATAGGTTTGTTTGCTCTTGCCCCTGTTTTTCCTCTGCATCCTTCCTCTCCCAGTCTCCCGTAATTTGGTGAAAAAACTGGAAAAAAGTAGCCCGTGATAAAGAGGGAGACCAGACCATTCTTATTGTTTGACTTGTTTTAGTAGCTCAAATAGCATGTTATTATTGACAAATTTAGATGATAAACAGATAAAGGGTTGATTTGGTTTTGCAGTTTGTTTTAGATGGTTTGTTAACTCATAATACAATTCTTCAATGTCATGTTGTGAACAATTGTACTATATTGTTTTTTTTTTTTTTCCGATAACGAGATCATACAATCTTTTGTCTTTTGAGCATTCAATATAGACATGAGTTTTGTCCGTCATACCCGTGAGCAAATATACAACATAAGTTTATCACATGATGCCATGATAAATTGGATCAAAATCCAACGTATTGATAGTGGGAATCGAACTCATGACCTTCGTGTTCATATAGTTTGACCCATAGAGATGTAATATACTCACTGTTAATATCTAGAATGCTTCCACATTAAGTATACGTCTGAGACTCCAATGTTTGGATCCTGAATAGAATATACGACTTTTGCTAAAGTTAGGGAGAAATTAATCATAATATCAAATCTAATGTCACTGAAAATCTTCATAAGATCCGTTTCTGGAAACTCACCGTCAATTATATATAAAGGGTGAGAGAGAGAATCAGTCTGCATGCAAAACAAATGATAGAATTCGTAGCAATGTCAAATATTCAATGGACAAAAAGCCAGGTTTCACAGCTCACTAGATTCGAAATTCAAACTATATATATATATATACAGACTGCATGAGTATAGATTACAGCTAGCATATATCATTCTTTTGACATTATCAATGTACAAGCAGGCAAGCAGCTCAAATATATATGTAGGCATGTAGCTAGCTAAAGCATTTAGCATTGCACGTAATCTAGTTCTAGTGGCGAAATTCGCCATTATTTGGTGAATATTTGGTTTGAGTCCTCTCTCGAGGTTCACATCATTATTATATATTGACACTAGCTAGTAGATCGATTCGTTTACCCAAAAAAAAAAGAAGAAGAAGAAGCAGCAATATTCAAGTTAATTATCAATTGCGTCGAGCATCCACAGAGTTAGCTTTATGCCTCCACCATCACCACTTTGCTGGCAGGATTCTCCTATCTAGCTAGCTAAGACCAAATTAGTAGTTTAATAACAACGTTATATCTTTGTCGTTTTGATTGTAAGTTGTAGGGTATTTTTTTTCTTATCTAAAAAAAGACAATCATGCAAAACTTAAATGTTCGACATAGGTCCACACACATCCTATTTTATTATGAGTATTTGACCTATATAAACTCCAGATAGATAATTGGATCCATCACATATCTAATTACTCTATGCTTTCGACCTGTGATTGTGATTGTTGAGTTTAGTTGAGTTGAGAGTAGTGACTAATCCAGGATTCCGAATTCACTGAGTTACAACTAATATTCATCTACAAACCTCACCCTTAATTGTTTGCTTTGCTCAACACACTAGGGAACACTAATCACTACGTGATATGTCGGATAACTTAACGACTTTTCTTGATAGTTAACGTTACAAAGTTGCCCGAGTTTGACTAAACAAAGACATATGTTTTGTTTTTTTCTTTGGGAAGTCTTTTGTAAATCCTTTTCCTGTTTGTAATTGGAATCTAATTTGCGATGCTTGCATTTGTCCTTTTTCTTTTTCTTCTTCTAGTTGTATATGATGACAACTAATGTTACATTGAAATTTCAGCTGATAATGCAAACTGTGCCGTCGTTTGTCTTTGTTAATTAATTATTATTAAAAACCACACAAAAGAGCTTAGTATTTGATATTTGTCCTAACCCTCGGCAAAAACAGGGTTTATTACATAACAGTTCATTATCTATTTTGCACCTCTACATATAGTATTGGGTAAATCTCATACAATAACTGTCTAAAAATGTTAAAGATCTCAATCATCCCAATAATTCATCTTGTACCTTAATTGATGTAAATGTAGGGGCTCACAAAACCTACTGATTGAATCAGAGAGTGATTTGTCAATTACTGGAATGATTGATATCACTTATGACTTCTGAAAATTGTCCTAGCCTTATCTTTTGTTTCATTTCTTATAGAACAATCACTTGTATATGTTGCCACGACGAAACATGTTATTATATTCTACCTGGTTGATTCATCTTTTCAAACTCAAATACCCAAAAGCAAAGTGCAATTTTGTGCTTAGTAGCAACCTTATCTGCTGTCTACTACTGCTAAAACCATATATAATATATACAATGTATTAGGGATTTCCTAGCAACTTTGACCAAGATGAGTTTATCAATTTATTTTTATAATAAATAAATAAGGACCCCATATATAAAAACTAAAAAAAAAGAAGAAAGTGGACAAAAACTAATCATGATTAATGACTGGTAAACTATGGTTAGTGTAGCCAAACTGGCGGGAAACGTTGTGTAGACTGTAGAGTGTAGACTGACCTATCCTTTTCAATTTTCATTTTTGGGCTTATGCAGAAACGAAATGTAATGGGTTTCTTTAAGGTCCAATAACCGTTCTTTAATTAATATGAGCCTGGCCCAGGATTATTGGGCCTAAAGCTACATATATAAGGTCTAATATTCATGGGCCGGCCTCCAGGCTTCATTCAATCATTCCATGAATCCATACAGTTCCACTCAGACAAATCGATTTCGCATGGAAGCCCTAGAGTGAAGACGACGACTGAATGTCCGGTATCGCAATTGCCAAAAATACTGGTTTGTAAGTAAATTCGCAAATCGCTCTACGTTGATCCTTCTCTCGCTTTCTCTAATAAACGGTTTGCAATTTAATTTACAGATTATGACATGTTCAGTGCACGCTCTTATTTAATCATCTGTCCCCTTAGTGGTGTTGTTTATGATCTTGAGAGACTTTGATTTGTAGAGATGGGGTAGGGTATTGTTGTTTGTTTGAAAAATGTTTATGGAATTTGAATTGGCGATTCGGAATTCAATTTACAGTTCAATAAATGTAATTGTGATAATATGTGATTGTATTTTGTTTGTCTGATCAGTCTTGTTTGTATATGCTTATTTTTTTCTTTCTCGCCAGATCACAGCTTGGATTTGGCTTTGAACGTTGAAGATGGTGTTGGTGCTGGCTTTAGGGGATCTACACGTACCCCATAGAGCACCTGATCTGCCTGCAAAGTTTAAGTCCATGCTTGTCCCTGGCAAGATCCAACATATCATTTGCACTGGAAATTTGTGCATCAAAGTATGCTTCTCTTTTTCGTTCTCTCAAATCTTTACAGGGATAGTATAACGTTTCAGTTCATGTTATTTTGTTACTTTTTTTTTAATCTTTCTATTTCTGATTTGTCTGAAGAACTAGGGAGGGGAGAAATAGTAAAACCTGATTATATTTTTCTGATATGTCATTTAACAAAGGAAAAAAATGATTTTAGAAGGCATGCTGGAGTTCTAGAACTTTCAGTATTGCTGAACTGTGAGTCCCTGAAATTTAGATGTTTTTATTATTCTTACATTATAGTCTATAACTTAGAAATAGCTTCCCACTTGAAGTTTTAATTGTGTTTTTCTCTTACTTAGGGCTTATGCAGTTATGCTCCACATGTATAGGGATATAAGAGTTAGTTTTACCTTTTTCATACATGAAAACCCTGGTGTATTTTGTCGAATAGGTTTTTCTCATTGATTTAAAACAATATGTTGATTTTCCTAAATCAATAATTTGCTTAGAATAGATGTGTACTATAGTGAATACATTTGCATTTTGTTCTTTTACCTACCATCTTTAATCATGTGTTAGATAGCATACACCCAACATTAAAGCCAATCAGAATCATCTGCTGGATGACATATTTGGTTCTCTTTGTACAGTTTGACTCCTAATGATGCCTTCCTGATCATACTAAATTGTTTGTTACTGATTGAACTCTTTGATTTGTTAGATTGGAAAACTATCACTTGCTTTTCATTTCGTGTGTAAGATGCAAGTTATGGCATTTGCAAATATGTCGTGCTAGTCTTTAGGTGTTTACTCCAGTGAGTGAGTGAAGGGCTGGGTTCAGGGAAGCTCTTAGGTTCAAAGTTCATCAAAAGCTGCTGATTTTATTGTATAACTTTTCTAAACTATCATATAAGGAATCAAAAAGTTATAATGATTATTTTGGATGTGTTTCTATAGAACTTACTATAACCAACGCTGTTGGGTAAGAATCTTCCAAACT
Source organism: Tripterygium wilfordii (assembly GCF_013401445.1). Lineage (NCBI taxonomy): Eukaryota > Viridiplantae > Streptophyta > Magnoliopsida > Celastrales > Celastraceae > Tripterygium > Tripterygium wilfordii. Next base: position 2,371,616 of record NC_052246.1, read on the forward strand.
TATTTTCAGGAAGTACATGACTATTTGAAGACTCTTTGTCCCGACTTGCATATAGCTCGAGGTGAATATGATGAAGAGACACGATATCCGGAAACCAAAACACTAACTATTGGTCAATTTAAGTTGGGTCTGTGCCATGGTCATCAGGTTTGATAAAATTCTAGTTTCTGCTGAGATTCAAAATTTCAGATGGATTATGAAACTTAAAGTCTTATTACTAATTAAATTCAAGGCATTCTATATAATTTTTCCGGTTGTTGGAGTTAACTAAAAATTCCATCTTTCTTATTGGATCGCAAATGAATTTATTGGCTAGTGCCTCCCAAGTACACAACAAGTTATCTGCAAGAAGCTATAACTAGATATTAAAAAGAATAGGTTGCTAGAACTAGATATTAAAAAGAATAGCTTTAACTCCATCATAGATGCCACTAAAACAAAAAATAAGGCTGATTAGCCATCTATCTTTCATGACGCCTAATGGTGTCTTTCCCCTCAAAAGCTCTTCTTTTCCTTTCTTTCTTCATGTTCCCAAAAAAGCCTGAGGAAGTAGAACAAGGAGTCTGGTGCTCCCTTTTGCTCCCACATTATAACTCCATGTTTCAAGTTTCCTATTAATTTTGTTGATCCATCCATTTTGCTCGGGTTCATATGTAAACCTCCTTAGGGAATCTCCAAAGCCATTTTCGAAGAAAAGCTTTATCAAACTGACCTTGAGCCATTTTCCCCATGCCACCCCCATTCTTTATTTGTTTTGCGACTTCTCACCCAAGCTTCCCCATGAGAATTTATTTTGGATGTCTTCTAAGCGTATATCCTCCTCCCATTTAATCCTCTTATGTATGTTTCTTTTTTCTCTTTCACAAGTTTGCACTCGCTCTTGCTTTTTTCGCGTTATCCTCAAGTGTAATTATCTTTCATATGGACCTTGATAATGATGAATAAAAATAATCAGGGCAGAATAGATCAAATGCACAGCAGCAGGACTTGCTATTTTAGGCTATAGTGCCACTGAAAGAAAAGATTTCTCATTACATGATTTGTAAAAATTTTGAAAACCTCTTTGGTTGCGCTAACTGTTTTTGCATTTCCTTGCGATGGTCTGATGATAGTTGGTTTCAATCTGGTTTTGACATTTTAAAGGTTGTTCCATGGGGGGACCTAGACTCTCTAGCCATGCTTCAGAGGCAACTCGATGTAGATATTCTCGTGACTGGTCATACACATCAATTCACAGCTTACAAACATGAAGCAGGTGTTGTTATTAACCCAGGGTCTGCCACTGGAGCCTACAGCAGCATCACTTATGATGTTAACCCCAGCTTTGTGCTCATGGACATCGACGGCCTTCGTGTTGTGGTTTATGTCTATGAACTCATCGACGGAGAAGTTAAGGTTGACAAGATTGACTTCAAGAAGTCCACAGCCACAACTCACTCATGAGGTTGTACCTTTTTTTTCTTTTTTTTTCCTTCTGTATGTGCTTCCAATTGTGCATGTTTATCTTAGAATATGACCAGCATTGTTATATGTAGGATAATATTGTTTCTTACACCAAAGAGTAATTTGGTGCGACTTTCATTTGTTGGAATAAGCTTTTGTTTTATATGTCCTTCGATTGGTATGAAATGTAATAGAATCAAAAGGTAAATTGGGCTTGATCCATTCCTTTCATTTAAATTCATATCACAACACTTGGGAGATTTGAACCACAGATATGTCCGACCGACAGGAAAAACCTTAAAAAACATATCTTGACCATAATTTCAAAAAGATAAGAAAGAAACAGTTGCTTTTAAAAGATAGAAAAGACAGAGTTAGATATGAAATTATGACCAAAGTCATACTGGGGGATAAGAAAATCAGAATCAGAGGAAAAAAAAATATAAATAAAGGAGGAAGTATTGAAAATGATGTCCAAAATGCTCGTCAATCGATAATGCAGTTTTAGCTAAACAATATTACTACTAATTAATTAAAAAAATATTAATTGCCATAAGATTCCACTCCTTGAAATTGACATGCAATATTAGCACCACTTGACTTTTCCATTTTGTCATTTATTATTCATTTGAAAACATTTATTTTTGCATTTAATTAGAGTTTGTAGCCTTTTCACTAGTCATGTTGTTCCACCCCTGCAGCCCAAAAAATAAAATAAGTTTATATATATATATATATATACACACACACTACTATATAAATAAAGTTGTGGAGGGTAATGTACATCGACCTCATCACCATTGTATTTGTTCAAATGCCCAAACAATTTTAAGAACTGGTTGTTGTTATTCTTTAATATATTTTCTAGTTTTTGCCAATTCGTCTGACTCCATATTATTAAAAAAATATATTATTCGTTTTGTTTTAATGAATATTTTACACCTCAATAACTTCTTCTTTTTTTTTTTTTCCCTTTTCCTGGGTCAATGTCTGTGGTCCAAACTCGTAAAGGATTAATAAATTTCTATTAGCTTTTTAAAAAAAATCTATGAGCTGTAATCATTTGAATTCTTTGATTTTTCATTAATATAAAGTTTTTTCAATTTTGGTACAATACATAATTAATGCCAAAAAAAAGATAAATAAAAATAAAAATCTAAGTAATTTGTTTAGTGATTTGTGCTCTATAGACATAATATGTTACTTTTAATTTCGCGTATTTTTACCCATCTATTACTGTTGAGTTTGTCATTTTTATATTTGTATTAATTATTCGTATTTTTAAAAATAAAGTACAAAAGGTTTAAATCAAATTATGCAAAAAATTGTGACCCTACACTACATAAAAAGAATTTCATAGTTATTACTAAAAAGAAAATAAAATGACCTATTAGTAATCTACTTTTAATGACTTGAAGAAGATGAGATTTGAATTTCTTTTCATGCTAATAATAATTAATATTATGAAATATTATTTATCCAGAAATATATATATAAAGGATTATTCAATTTCAAACATTTTAATTACTCAAGTTAATTTTATTAATGTATATATATAATAGATAATTTCTTCCTGTTTTTGCAAGCTAATTTTTTTTTTAATCGCAAATAAAAAAAATAATGATACTCATGATAATAAGCGCAAGCTTTATCTAAAACAAATATAAAAAAAGGAAAAATTAAAAGGATAGAAATGAAATCAACTACCCACTCAACATTATTTAATTTTCTTTCATCACCGGATTCCAAACAAAGCAAACAATATTAATATTTTAATTACAAAAATAGTTGTTAACGTCTATAATTCAATATTCATATATTATTATATTAAAAAAATGTCAATTTAAATAATGAAAACCTAATTTTTATCCTTCAACTTTTTTTAGAAAAATGAAAATGACTCTTTCATCTCAGTTTTTCATAATCTGAATTCTGAAATTAAACAAACAAACCCAGATTTCAGTCCAGAATTTCTGGGTAAATCAGCTTCTCTTCAGTCTTCAAGCTCTTGGTGAGCTGCTTTTCAATTCTACTGTCTCTATTTTTTTTCTACTTTTTTTTTTTTTGCTTCTGGGTTTTATTTAAAATTTTCGTTCTTCAAAAGTCAAAATTTTGATTTTAATTCAAAAAAATTATGCATGATTGGTAATTACAGCTTAAAATCCAAATGAATTTTTTGATATTTTTCTGAAAAAATTAACGAAGTAAAAAAACATTTTTAGGGTTTAAGGATGGAACCAGCAACAGCAAGTAGTGGTGGTGGGGTTACAGTGGCGGGATCTGATGTTCCATCGGACTTCCATGTGGCTCCAAGGTCCGAAAACCCGAACCCGTCCCCTGGATCCGCTCAGCCACGGTCGGCGGCGCCTCCACTGCCGACACCTAATGCGGCAGCGCCAGCGATGCCTGTGAAGAAGAAGAGAGGCAGACCCAGGAAATATGGACCAGACGGCTCCGCCACGTTGCCCCTATCTCCGAAGCCGATATCTTCTGCAGCACCGCCTCCCGTTATTGATTTCTCCACAGAGAAGCGTCAGAAGGTGAAGCCAGCGAATTCCGTTAGCAAGACAAAATTTGAAATGGAGAATCTAGGTAATGACTTGCAAGCTTTTTGTATCTATACCCTTTTGATTTCTATCTGATTTTGCGTTTTGATTTCTGTCTGATTTTGGAAACTTTGCGTCTTGGTACCGTATGTATAGTGTATATATTGGGGTCTATATACGTGGGTCCTGACTGGATGCTTCCCGTTGAGCTATTTATGTGTGTGGTTTGGGGGTATTTGTATTGGTAAAGATAGAATCTTGTTGTTATGGTGGTTAAGAGAATCATGGAAGCAACCATTTCCAAGTACCTCCTAAAAGTCTGCAGGTGACGGTGAATAGAATTGGACCAAAGAACCATGTCGTCCAGATGCTGACTGTATGTAGCGAAAATAGGGGAAGAGAAGATTTGGTTTGAGAATTGAGAGTACTATTATTGGTGCATAGTTGTTGGTGTTTGTGATGTCAGTTTTGGTCTTTTGGAAGTTCCTACGTCGTGTGATTATACTTTCTGCCAACTGGGTGTCAATAGGATGTTAGCTTTGACTTCTCTGTATCAGCCCTCCTTTTGTGTTGGTTGGCTGGTCTTCTATCTCAGTATAGCTTATTTGGGTGGGTTGGCTGGTCTTCTATCTCAGTATAGCTTAGCTTACAAGCACAAGGTTAATCCTCATTGCTTTATGTAAACGCACTGGCTTTGAGAGTCCCACGTGAAAATGGAGAACCCTGTCATAGTCAATGAAGCATGCAGTGTCTATATTTTTTGTTACTTTCCATACATCTCACGAAGAAAATAGTAGGGTTCTATGCTCATTCTGCATGTTATATTTGTGTCGAATTTTATCTTTATTTGGAGCCGACATGCGGTGTATAATAACTTCAAGTGGATTGGTTTTCACTTGATATCATATGCTGATAAAGAAAACTTTTGAAGAAACTAATGATCATTATAAGAACAATTTGTATGGTCATTTATGTGCATGGCCTTGAAAATTTGAGAGCGGCAGGGGGCATTGTAGGCTTTTTGTTCTGCCAAGCTTTACGAGAAACTGTCATCATTCTTTTCAATTTCGAATTTCTCTTTTACACTGTATTGTTATCATTCTATGGAATAGAACCAACGTGTTTGAAATTGGAACCCGACACTATACCACCAGGCCACCTTAGCCCCTGATAGTAGGATACATCTTATCACCCATGCTGCAAGTCTTTCGATCTCTGCCTCTTTGTTTACTTGATTTCCAATGATTAATATAGGACATTAATGCATATGATATGTTCAGTTTGATTCTACTAAGCACTCCCATTAGCAATGTTTATGATGATTTTGATGAATTTAATACCATTGCTTTATGACACTGTTTACAAAGTTATGTTGAAAATAGTGGATGCTTTCGTTGCTCAATTTTGTTCCCTTTTATGACTCATTGTTTTTACCTTTTATTTTAATTTAGACGTGATTAAGGGCCCGTCACAAAAATCAGAAAGTTATTGAGGTCTTTTGTCTCCTAGTAAGAATTTGAATATAACTAAGGCCTGCCTGATGGTTGAGTGGCCGGATGCTTACCATCCCTTCCCAAGAAGCAGGGTTGAACTAACATGTACCAACAAATTTCTTTTTGAATGTAATTAGCAGTTACTAGATTTTAGACTGATCAGCATCACTGGGTTCTTTTACTATATATTGGCACCTCAGATAGGAAAAGGTTATTCTTTTTATGAAGGAGACTTGTTGCCTTGTTAATAAATGTCGTGATGATATTATTGCCCATGCTCTATAGGTAAGTGTTCATCTTGCTGTATTTGTTCTTGTAGGAGAATGGGTTGCTTGCCCTGTTGGTGCAAATTTCACACCCCACATCATCACAGTTAATTCTGGTGAGGTATGTGTTTACATGGCCTGCATCCATTTGAATTTAGGCCCTTTTTGTTGTCACAAAACACTAACTTATGAAGTATAATGCCAACGTCGTACTTTTTACATTAGAGTGATTGAGATGAGTTTCCTTCACCCAAAAAGAATCGGCTTTTGCACTTTTTTTTTTACAAATTCTCAAAATGTAGTGATGTCCTGGGAAATTAGTTAGTTCAAAGAAGAGTGAAAAGAAGGAAAAAACAACTCTATGTTTCTCTATGTATACTTTTATAGGTACTTTGTAGTACTTCATAGTATTTGGATGGCTTAATGATACAAAGCACAATTGTTCCGGTGGTTTTAGGATGTTACTATGAAGATCATATCATTTTCTCAGCAAGGGCCTCGGGCTATATGCGTTCTCTGTGCAAATGGTGTGATTTCCAGCGTTACGCTTCGTCAGCCTGATTCTTCTGGTGGTACATTGACGTATGAGGTGATTCATATCATCCTTTCTCAGAAACAAATTGTTTAACCCTGGCCGAATTGTGATTGCTTTGGTGAAGCATCTTGTCTTTCGTATGCAGTTTTCTGGATCATCTTAGTGTGCAGCTGTTTGTTCCCATTAAAGCCTTCAGTATTTTATTTATAACTTTTTTGCTTAGACACCGTCACCATGTAGAGTATTTTTTTGGGAACAATACACAGTGAGTAGACAACAATGATCAAGTTTCAATTTTTATAATTAATTTCACAAATTGAACCCGGTTTGTGATGTGTGGTATCTATTTGTTCATTCTGTATTTGACTTTCAATCAGGGTCGTTTTGAGATCCTCTCTCTGTCTGGGTCATTTATGCCCAACGAAAGCGGTGGAACAAGGAGCAGAACTGGTGGCATGAGTGTTTCATTGGCAAGTCCAGATGGACGCGTTGTCGGTGGTGGAGTTGCTGGTTTACTTGTCGCTGCTAGTCCTGTGCAGGTTCTGCCATTCTTTTCTCTCATCCCCATCCCCATCCCCCGCCAAAAAAATCTATCTTTTATATGATACATGTTACAGTTTGGTCCTCGGAAATAGAGTGGGACAGGGATTCTGATAGTTCTCCTTTCGTGCATATGGTGCAGGTTGTCATTGGCAGTTTTCTGGCAGGGAACCAGCATGAGCAGAAGCAAAAGAAACCGAAACAAGACTTCATATCAACTGCCGCACCCACTGCTGCTGTCCCTATCTCCAGTGCTGATCCAAGATCGAACCTCTCACCTTCTCCATTCCAGGGAGACAATTGGTCTTCTTTGCCATCAGATTCAAGGAATAAACCGACTGACATTAATGCATCGGGAGTTTTAACATAAAGGGTGTAATCTTACTGTGAATTAGGAGGCTTTACAATGACGAAATCGGCGACCAAACTCCCTTGTTGTTCTGTGTGTGTGATTTATCCAGAGACTACATTTTTCTGTAGGATTTTAGTTGGTTAGGATATTAGGAATCCCTTTGCCATTGTTGTGGTGTCATGTAGAATTTTTCATGTAATATCTAAATCCAGGGTTTCCTTTCTCATGAATGATGAATTCTTATATGAAAATGGGTTTTTGCTTATATATGCTTTCATGGTGCCTTATTTCATTCTTCTAAAGATCAACCTCTAATACACGTGGTTGAAATATTTTTTTGTAAAGGTCACTGAACCTTAATTTTCCCAAACATCTAAACATTTTGCTAAAATTAAAAGGCCCAAAAGTTTAAAATTTTAATGACTGCTCCAGGTCTTGTTTTAAATTTTTTACCAAATAATGAAATGAATAACTTTCTTTATAGGCAACACCCTAAATGGCATATTAATAAATTATGAGATATTCAATGAATATACAAGGTAACTATATATTTCTCAACGATATTTCAAAAATATATGGTAACTATATATGACGCAGAAACAATTGCTTGTGATGTGAAATTGTGAATTATTCAGAAATCTATATACATTATAAATAGTAATCCACCATTGAATTTTAATATTGAAGAAGACAACTGAATAAGGAGACAATATTCAGTATTCTAAGATCATGTCTGGAGGTATTTTTTTATGGCATATTCATATTCATATTCAAAATCTTAATCAATGGAAATTAATCTTATTGTAATCTTGTTATTGTAGGAAGAATTTCAGGCTCAAGATATAGAAATCATATCATAACTGTTAATCCTGGAGAGGTTTGTGTTAATCAATTATGACTTCTGTCCATTTGAATCAATTGAAAACTTTATGATTTTTTTTTTATTAATAAGAGTGATTAGAATTAATAAAAAATTAATTTATTGTGATTTTAGGATGCATCCGCGAAGATTCTATCTTTTTCTCTACAAAGTGGTGAAGCTATATGTATCAATTCTGCTTATGGTGTAATTTCGAGCGTCAAGATTCTACCAACTGCTTCAACTGGAGAAACAATTACATATGAGGTTACATTTACTCAAAATAAAAATTTGATATAACTTGTTAGACTGAAAAATGTACCAAAGAAAGACAATATATTGGGTACCCGTTGAGAGATCGGGCCATATGTTATTATTGTCACGTGGTTTTGGCCAAACTTTCTATCTCACAATTCTCCTACTTTCTTCCTCTCATCCCTCTCAAATTCTTCAAATTGTAATATAATTAAGATTTAAGATTTAGTTAAACTCTTGGATTTGGTACCTAATCTAATCAGGGTCATTTCGAGATATTAAGCTTGTCCGGTTCTCTTGTTCCCATCACCAACGGGGGAGAATATGAGCAATCGGGTGGCATCAACATTACGTTCTCAAGACCAAATGGGCATTTGTGCGGTGGCGCCGTCGCTGGAGTAATAAGAGCCGCCACTGCAGTCAAGGTAGTGCTACTTACAATTCAGTATTTCATTTTTTTTTCCATTAAGATGCTAACTTTGTATTTTTCATTGTCTTTGGATCAGGTTCACGTGAGCAGTTTTGTGTTAGGGAACCAGCCTTAGTACATCAATGGGAGGGCCCGGGTACAGAGCCTACTAGAAAGATTGGGATTGAACTAAGGAGATGTTTCAAAGTATGAAATAGTAATTTTATTTTGGTTAAAAAAAAAAATACTGGCATATATCATGTTTATGTGGTTGCCAGTTCAAAATAAAGTTAAAAATGATTCGAGAACTACGAATAGTTCAAATGATACTCATATCTATAATATCTCATAGATATCTCGAGTTCGAACCTCTCTCATCACAAGCAACATTTAATAGATTGTTTAAATGAATTTATGCCTTTCAGAAGTCCTCCATCACGTGGTTGTGAATTTTGCCAACGGTTGGAGTCCAGACTTCCATTCAAAATTCCTAACAGATCAACTCATTGTACAAAAAGAACTATGAACTTTAACAACATTGTAAAATCAAGTAGCTACGAGTCGATTCGGAGGGTAGAAAATAGTAATACTGAACTAACCAAGACCTATTCCTGTATCTTTGGGAGGAGCAAGCTTTTAGTTGAAAACGAGAAAAGCTGACAATGTCACTTACCTTCAACAAATAAACCAGTCAGGCGAGCAAAGAAACATATGAAATGAACCAGAGCAGAGCAAACCAACCTTCTCAACAGGCTGTCCTGTGTTCTTTGCCAACTCTTTGTAAAGATAATCTCTGATTCTAAGAAGCTCGTCTGCTTCATTACGAATGTCATCAGCCTGTTCCAGGAATGTCATAGATCGATGATAATTAATATGGTTGAGAATGAACGATAAAGGCATCTTTCACAGCATCTCAAGGCGAGATTACACTCAGTCATACCTGACCACGAGCAGCACCAGCTGGAGCTTGCAGGGCAATCCTTGAAAGTGGCATGGCCATACGACTTCCCTTTACACACATAGTCACACAAGAAAATTGTGAGGTGGACTATCAAAATTTGAGTCATCTTGGTATTGTGCATTCAGTTACACAACAATTTTACAGAAAATAGAAGAATACTCTTCCGCTGAACTATAAATAATGATAATAAGAAAAGAATTAACTCTAATGTAACAAGCTTTATCCTAATTATACATATTTAGACTGCAAGTAGAGTAAACACTTTCACCCAACAAGATGCATAAAAAAAGGTAAACAACTCCCATGCTAAAGGCTCCTACACTGGGCCGGGTCTAGGTTGCACCACAACAACTCTACCACTGTGCCACATGTTCTCCTGTCAAAAAGGTAAAAACTCTCATGCACAAGGTTCCTTGCTTCCTGCAATGAGGGGGGTCAGGGATAGGTAGGACGTACGCAAATCTTACCAACCACATAATATGTGGAGAGGCTATTTTCATCCCACAAGATACATGTAAAAAAAAAACAGAGAGAGGCAATAATAGTTGTAATAAAGGTCATCCACTGCAAGCCATCTCTTTGAATTCACCAAATTCTTAGACACAAGGGGTCAACTCCCCCACACACCATGGCACAGTTTACATTTTTTGCTCACCATTTACTAGATGGGTAAAGGTAATTTTCTTAATCCAGGTTCTAGAGGCATACAATCATTACCTTTTCCCCACCTGCAACAAGAAAGCCTGCTAGATTATAAGCAAAGCCCACACAATAGGTAGAAACAGGATTCTTCAGGCTCTTCATAGTGTCGTAGACAGCCAGGGTTGGAGCAAGCTGCAAATAAACTAATTCTTTTTAAAAAGACAGATAAAGAAGTAATAATTGAATTAAGCAAATTTGGCTCGCAATGAACTCACATCTCCCCCAGGACCATTGATGTATATAGAACTTCTTGTTATCTTCAAGACTGTCTAGGTATAACATTGTTGCCAGTACTTGGTTACTAAACTCCTCATCTATTTCTTGTCCAATGAAGATAACACGCTCCCGGTACTTTATGCATGATTTCAAGCCGTATAATACATCCATGTCAATACATCAAGCCTACAATTACTAAATAAGTCCAAAAACATTTACTAATAAGAAAGGTTGATCAAGAACTTGCCATAAAACTAGTTTTTATAACTTACAAGGGCATTCCACAGATCAACCCATTGCCAAGTACCCTCACCAGGTGTCCTATACGGGACTTGTGGTGTTCCTACCGGCATCATTGTAATTCTTATCGCGTTAGGTTTGCGATTCCTGTAGATGTAGAAATATATCATGTACAAGGCTAATTTGCAAGCCAAATAGCTTCATATCATTTTTAATCATAATGGTTTTGATTATGTATTTTCTACTTTCCAAAAAAATAAGACTTGGGTAACTTGACCAAAAGAATCCACTATTATAAATGCCCTCAATCATGGTAAATGTGGAGCAGACTGCAAGCATTAGCCACTGGAAACATTCTCACCACATATTGTGTGGGGTAAAATCTGCGAACATGTGCCTGACAGCGAGAGCCTTTGCACAGGAGTTGTCTACATTTTTTTTGAAACGCAACTACTGCTAAGGGACAAGAAACAATTATTTTGCTGTTTTCGGTACTTAGCTAATTACTATGTCATATGGTTAGCACCCAACGATTTTGAGTGTACCACCAGTGACTGGACATTGGAAGAAGAGCATCAAAACCCAATTTATAAAAGCGTAATCCCACCCTTCTTGTATTGTCTTAAGGAGGTATTACATCTCAACTGCGTAGAATTCTAAATTCGGATTCATCAATAATGAAACAGAAACGCGTATATCATGAACTATTTCCCAAGCTAGAAATTTTAACAGCACAAAGAAGACTCTCAAATAAGTATTTGTAACTTCTAATTGATTCGATTCTACTATAACATCAATTATTTGTCAACCCAAACAACAAATTGCATTTCGACTAAAAAATACACAAAAACAAATTTTTTACCTGAAATGGAGGCTCTTATGAACTCGTTTAAATAATTCCGCAGTCAAATTAGGTCTACAACTTGCAAATGGAACTAGAGAGATAGAGAGAGAAATGAGCAACATATCAAAGCTTCAGCCCGGCATAATGGTTGCTCCCACAACTGCACAAAATAAACACCCACCGATCACCAAACAACATCGAACTTACAAAATTGAAAGAAAAAATTGTATTTCATACGCATATTGGATGAGGAAGAGGAGAAAAAACCTGAGAGAAGACTGATGAAGGTTTGCATTAAGAGAGAGTACCATTAGAGAGTGAGAGCGAAATAGAGCGAGGTGTTTATTCTTTCTGGTTATACTGGAATGCACGACGAAAGGGGTTTGAGTGGATTAGGGAGTAAGAATCGAATGTTGTCGGTCCTATAATAACGAATTAGATGGGATTACTTCGAACGTTGGATCAAAGGATGGAGAAAAATATAGTTGGTTTGGTTGGTTTTGTCATCCCGTTCCGAGCCGTTAACGGCATAATCCACTGAAGTGTTTGAAGGACTTAAAAAATTAAAATAGGAAACATTAGGGGCAAGATGGAAAATTCACTACAAAATCTAAACTAGGGTTTTAAATCAGGCATGCCGTTATACAGCCGAACTGAGTCAAAGCACCAGGAATCCGCTCCCAACCGCAAGCCTCCTTTGTAGAAGATCTGAAAAATGGTAACTTTAAGCTTCGGTCACGCGCAGTTTTTTTTCTTTTGTTTTCTTTATAGTTTTTCTTTTTCACCTTTTCTGTGGAAACAGTTGTCATGCTTAATTTCTTAGAAATTCCACGAAAACATAAGAAGTAATGGAAAATCGAATGATTGTATTTTCGTTTTGGGTTTCTTTCCTTATCTATATAGCAGATATAATGTGAAGAGTCGAAGAAGAAGAGCGAATTCTACTTGTAGTGTCTGAATGATATTTCTGTACTGTGGTCAAGACAAATGCATAATTTTGATTGGTACCAATGCTAGAAATGATGCCATGGCTCCATTTGGGGGCAGAACATTTGCCTGGGTGAATGATCTTTTCAGTGCAATGGTTGAGATAGATATCAATGCTAGAGATTATGTCATGGAGGATATAATATAAGTAAATTGGTTTAATTATGTTCAAGTAATATTACCCTAGATCTACAAGATTCTCCTTTTGGTGGGGATTGATTATTTTGTAGGCATATGTGGGTGGCACTTGAATTATGGCTTTCATTATCTCTATTGCTTCCAAGAGAATCTGACATATAGAAGAATTTTAATTGCCCCTCATAGCTGCTGGAGTTGGATTTATAGACTTACTACGATGTATATTTATTCACTTGAGAGTTGAGACTTGATTTACCTAGGAATTTAGGTTTCAAACTCAATGTTATATAGTGGTTCAGTGATAGTTTGTCAAAGCTTCGCTGTCACTAATGCTTATACTTCATAATTTTGATATTTTTCTCATCCTACTCTTTAAACCTCGAAATGAACATGGGATACTTACCTAGCGTTTGCTCAGGTTGGCTGGTTAAGTAAATGGTGCACTCCCACCTTTAAAGGATTCTTGTATTGTTATTTGCTGTACCTGTTTGGTGTTCAGTTTAGTTTAATAGAAGTTTTATTTGCAGGGATACTAATATCTGATTATATAGTGGTAGTGTGAGAGGTTTCATTTGAATAGTTGTGCTTCTTATTGAATTTTTACCACCTTTTTGTGGATGGTAGACTTCAATTCTTAGCTTGTTAATTTTTTATTTTTCTGATAAACAGCCGAAGCAAATCCACGAAATCAAGGATTTCCTCTTGACGGCAAGGAGGAAGGATGCTCGTTCTGTGAAGATCAAGAGGAGTAAGGATGTTGTTAAGTTCAAGGTTCGATGCTCTAGGTACCTGTATACACTCTGTGTATTTGACACGGAAAAGGCTGACAAGTTGAAGCAGTCTCTTCCTCCAGGTAGATTTACTATTCCTGTCAAATATATATTCTTGTCTGGGAGTGTAATAGAAACATATGGTTGATGATCATTGTTTTTTTTTTTGGAGCAAACACTTGCTATCATATTCTTAATATGATCTGGCTTTCAAATTACTCATAACCTGGAGGGAATCAACTGAGTTTTTCCGCTTTATGATGCATGGTTGACATCAGCTCACTTCTAGCTATTTACTCACTTGTTTTGCTTGTAGGTTTGAGCGTGCAAGATCTGTGAAGAAATTGCTAGAGTTACCGAGTTTTTGAAGCGTATTGAGTTGTCGAGATATTCTATTTTATAACTATTTTATGAAATTTATATGTGTTGGATTAAGTAGACTGGAATTGTTTTTATCCCTACATGTTTATCTGACTAATTTACTCAATTTACGCTTCTTTTTTCATTTGGGTTGTTCTGGTGCACATTGTTTCATACTTTCATTCATTGGAGGGGATTAATATGTTCTGACCGAAGTGGGGTTCCTACCATTGAGGTGCCACATATATCATTCTGAATTTGCCACACCCCGCACATATAACGCTTTTAAATTGTATTTATGGGTTGTGATTAGCTTTAAACCGACTTCTTAGACACTCGACTCAAAAGTTTACAAAGCCATATTCGTGTTCACAATATGTATTTTTAAGCTAGGAGCCTAGGAAAGCTCATGCAATTGAAAAAATGGGAGTAAAAACCATCTCCATCTAATACAAGCGAGCGTCAAGACGGTTCCACAGGCAATTTCAGAAAGAGTGCCCAATTTGCGCCAGATAAAATTAATACCACCCGTTGCATACTGTGGGTGGCCACTCGTTACTCACCCACATGAAAGTTGAAAAACAAAATATAAGCTTGACCACAGGTACAGATATACATTTGTTTATATCATTGCTAACCCTTACATTGAGCTCGAGCGAGTACTGATGCTGTCACTTAGCTGTTCCGGGAAACAAAATATGGTTAAGCAGGTTTCTCATAGGAATTTTGGTCCCTGAACTCGGAAATAGCACTCCGGATCATTACAGCCACCTGGGGTTGAACAAAGAGGTGAGTGCTATCCAAGATGTGTATAATGAACCTCTGGGAAGCCGGTAGAGAAGCATTCAGGCTGATAATGAACTGTGCCATGGGTATGTCACTGCAATACAAAGAAGAGCTCTTCAGCTTGGACATGTGCTAACAATAGATATCATGGTTATACAATGCTTGGGACCTGTCCATGCAAATAGGTTAAATCAACAACTTCCAGTTATCACACCTATGGTATACTCATCACCATCAGAAATAGCAAATTGTGAATTCTCTACATATACTAGATTGGAAATATGTGCTTGTTAGTTGTTTCACCTATTAATTTTATGATATGGGAACCCGCAATCACTACCCATCGGTTGTGCATTGGTAAACCTATGGGTCCGCGCAATAGCCCGCAAACCACGTGTGCCAGGCAAGCACATGGTAATTCCATGTACGGACTCGGTAGAAATTGAAATCACGACCTCCAAAGAAAGAAGTCCCCCTCTTAATCAGTTAGGCTAAGAGTTGATACACTAAATGTTGCACACAACTACTGGACTCCTACTGAGATGAAGCTAACCTCCAAACTAACAAAGGGGAGCTGAACTAAAAAGGAAACACATAGATGATATGTTAAAAAGAAGTTATACTGCGAAAGCTCATCATCACCATCAAACCCTTAATGCCAAAAACCTGGGGATGCCTAAATAAATATATGATAAAAGTTATGTAGAGTTCAATAAGCTTTTTTTTTCCAAAGCTCAAAGTCGAATATTCTTTCAACAAAATAAGCACTTGCACTTCTCATATTCTTCTATGCTAGAGTCTTTTACAGCTTCAATGGACGTAAAATCGCTCATAACGTGAATCACACAATTATCTCATTAATGATATATATGCAGAAGTACCAATAATAGAAGTTCAGGATATATATATACCAGGAAATGAAGAGTCCTTTAGTAGCATTAACCATCCTGTATTAGGAATGCTAGAACTTTGACCTGCAACAAGAAAATCATATAAAACATGAGAGAAGAGCATTGCCAAATAAAAACTATCCGCAATCCACAGTTCACAGAGATACTTTCCACAAAAGAGCAGAAAGGTCCCTGCCACTCAACTGTGTACCAAATTTGCTTTCACATATCATCCAAAATAGTTTCAGATATTCGGTCTTGCTTTCCAACTTGAAGTAACAATTAAGTAATAACATTAGACTAAGATTCAGGTTTCGTTTGAGCTGAACTGGAGGACATTCTATTGGTTGTTTGGGAAAACCAAGAATTGGATCTTGTCAATCAACTCTCTCTTAAATCATGATTTTTCTTGGATTAAGCCACCGCACCCTAATTCTCATATTCCCCAATCTTCAATAAAAAGTTCAAAAATGGAAGTAGTTTCAGATATTTGTACAGATTAGCTTATGCCAAGCCTTAATGTATATAGGTTATTATTTAGGTCGTTGATGCAGTCACTTGTGCTAATCTTATCTTATCATCCACATTGTTGAACTATATACAAACGCGATGATCCAATAACAATTTGCGACAAGAAAAAAATCGAAAACTACAGCAACAATAAAAGCTCAATCGATTTTCAAAATCAAACATCCCCTCAACAAATGGAATTATTTTCCAAAGAAAATCTATAAAGAATTCAAATAACACCAGAATTCTACGAACCTACTCTTTGAATTGACGAAATACCTGATAGATGGAAGAAAAACAAAGGGAGATCAGAAACCGTCGTTAGCCCTCGCAAATAACGAATCAGAGTAAACGGATTTGAAGCAACAAGTGATAAGCTATTAGGAGCACCGTCTCGGGAGAACACCGGGGGCTACGTCGCTGCGACCTGCGAGAAGATTTGGTGAAGTAGACAAGTGACGGAGTCGCATAATCACATCGACTGGGTTGGGTTAACGTTTTTTTGGGTATTATACTTAAATAGTTTGGGCTTTTCGCCTCTTGGGCTACTAAATACCATCAATTGTTAATTTAACTAATTATTTTAAATTAATTAAAACATAATTAATTAATTATAGTTTTTAATTCATAAATTTACAGCGTTAGACCGACACTTAGAAGTTATAAACCAATAAACCATCACCTCCCAGCTATGGATTCGAGTCCCACACCCCTACTACCGTAAAGGTGGCAAAACACTGCTCCATCCAGATAATCTAATTTGTTCAACCCATGACCCTTTTTTTTTCCACTCCTACGGCCCTGCTTACCACCAAAAAAAAAAAAAACCGGAACTGATAACAAAAGGATGCTGCTCAAAACTTGTTCCATCAAATCACTCCAAAAAGTAAATTGAACAGTATATTCGTGCAGTAATCCCATCCAAATAAATTATGGCAACTGTTTTCTACTACAGGTGTACATATACATTCAGTCCAAAGTCACAAGCCAGGCCTTATACCTTCCCCATATGGCATCAAAGCCAGATGGTAGTTCGTTGTAGAAAAAGAGGTAAACGAAATGTAAAACAAGCCACATGCCTCATATAACTAGACTTCTTGGACAAACCCCGGGAAAGGTATAATGCCTAGAAATTATACTTCAAAAAATCAAACAAGTATCCAATATTAATCCTCCAAACATGGAATACTAACTATTGCAGTTACAACAGATCCCTTGTCCAAAAAGGCAGCAAAATAGTTCTACCCACTCAAACAAGGAAGAAGCTTATGGAATCCACTACTTCCCAGTTCCCATCAAGACCCAGTAGAGAAGTCCTCAGCAGCTAATAATCATCATGATCTTCCAATGCAGTCATGATCATCCTACAACAATGCACAATCAAAATTCAAAAGCTAAGAACTCTTTCCAGAGGGACCAAATAACAATTACAATAGTAACGTATGAATGTGTGTGTGTGTGTGACAATAATTTTTTACTCTTGAACGGGTCACAATACCAGAATATGGCAAGGAATAGGTTAATGATAAGATAGCCAAGTTTGAAAAGTCGTTGCTTCTTTTCCCAATGAAGCTGGTTGAATATCTCAGTCACATCCACGAGGTGTTGTTTTTGAGTATAACTAACAACAAAAGGGCGAAGTTAGCATGAGTGAACAATCTTGTATTGAATCATATGCAGCAGACAACTTAGAAAACTAGTACGTTCAAACATACTATACTATATCGTGATCAACCCAACAAAAAGCAGGCAATAAACATTGTGGCAAATAATGTTACGGATAGCAGTGAATGGGATGTAATTAGGAAAGCAAAGTTAATACTCACTAATTGCATCATCTATCACATTTAATCAGACGGAACCACAAATTATAACTGATAATTCAATTACCAGAGTAGGAAGATACTTGCTGTCATTTGCTATCGTAGTCGTCCTACGCTATGCATAGGTTTACAACAAAGTATATAAAAGATGTAGTAAATATTAGAAAGGACAAACTACCCATAACAATCTTATTTGAATGCCTTCTAGTCTCTTTGCCAGAGACGATAGCATATGATATGATATAAAGACATTAAGTAAACCCATAACTTTGATAAGGTGCTTTTCCACAAGTCAATCTTCAACCCTTCGAAAGACATTCTCTTCTTTTTTTCTTTTTATAAGTATTTCTCTTCTTCATCTTGAAGGTGGTCACTAGAAATTCATCATTATACAGCCCACACTTAATTTCCTTCCACTCTGCCCCAAAGTTAAACCTAATAGGAAGACAGCCCATCTTAAATCCATCATCTTAGCCAGAACTCATCTCTTCCAATTTGCTTTATAGTATCAATGCACATTTACTGAGGTTCACTTTTGCACTTTCACCAATCAAGCAAAGGAAGATGCATATTAGTTAAAGAATTCATCTCTTCTTCATGCCACAAAAGAAACTGGTGTCTTTCACAAAAAGAAGAAGGAAAATCATAATTTCTTTTCTTTTTTGGGTAAGTAAAAAAAATTTTGGATAAGTTCAAAATTTCTTCTCCTTCCAAAGAATACTTGAAATACCCTGAAACTAACCACAATCATACTAGAAAAGGAGACAGATGAGATAAAACATACTGTAATAAAGAATTTCCAGTTCATATGATCACATATTTTCTCCATGCCAAGCACAAAATTCATTACCTCATTTTCAATTAACAAAGCAATTAAATTTTGTCTTCCTCTCAAAAAGAGATTTTGATAAGGCCTAGGTATCAGTCTCCTTTGCGCAATAAACTAGACTTTGCATAACAATTTGTATGTCCGGCGCATCCATCTTTTAAGTGATAAAAGTTGCATTCAAATAACTAATGAAATTTCCACTTGCATGAAACTATTCAAAATTCAAAGCATATTGTCCCTCAAAATCTTCCGATGAGCCTTAAAGAAATCCATTGTAAAACTATTGGCCCTGGATGCCTAAATCTCCCTTACACTCTTTCATCTCCATTGAACTATCATGTTAATATTCATGTCATGCCTCCACAACATGTACTATTTGCCCTAGGCTATAGTATACAATAATTACATGTCTTTCTCCAACACGTTATATTTTCAAAAAATAAAAGCAAAAAAAATCATTGAATTGAATAAAGGGCAAGAGAAAACTTACAGCCTAACATTGTAGTAGAGATATGGAGCACAAACCAGCGCCATGCACCAGTGCCCTGTTATAAGATATAATATGCAAAGAGCTCCTTGCGTGAAATACTCGGGCAAAACTGCTTTGTTGATCCGAGATGAAGAATCATAAGGATTAATATAATCAAATTCTAGATCTGCCAAGCACATGAGCTGCACAAAAAAATTTCCTAAGCTGTTAAATCCCATTATTCTTTATCATAAACCTTACAATAGTGGATATATAACAAAAGACAATCCTTAGATACCAACATCACCATAAGCCTTAGAAAACAGTGGTGGAACAACAATTCAGCAGTTTTAAATTCAGTTCTCAAGAGCAACAGAAGTTAGTAAATGCTAATCACTTCTACCTCTTTGAAACAAAATCCCAAAATCACCAAATAGATGTTCTAAACAAGCTATTTGTGACATTGATAAATAGGCTTTACCATTATAATCAGTTACAAAACCCAATTGCTCCATCGACAATTTGCATAATCATCCACACTACTCACCACTACCAAGGCAGTTCATCACTTGGAACCATGAACTGATAAAAACAATCTAACTACTCAATCAAACTGGATCAAAAGTGAACCATAAAAAAAGACAACATAAGAAATTTCCTTAAAATCAAACAAAACTAAGAAATATTTTCTAGGGCAACAATTTATCAACAAGGCATGGACGTTGAACAAATTGTTTAGAAGCAAATTCAAAACCCAACATGAAGGCTGAAGCTTTGCAGGTATCAATCACACGCACAAGATAAGAACCCACAAACGAATTTCAGTTTTCACTAATTCAACACGCCTAGATAGCCCTACTGATTATACTAATAGGCTTAGCATTTACTTGATGCCCTTATACTCAATAAAGTGTTTTTTTTCACCCCCAAAAAAATCAGCAGAGAACCCTAGTTGTGAACACAACACTAAAGTTCCTGGCTCAAAGTCATGATGCAATAGAAGTACAATGCGAAACTATCAATGTCCAATTTGGTATCAATTTTTAACAGAAAAATCACACGCAAAACAGTAACAATAGGGGAGAGAGAGAGAGGAATTGACCTGGAAGACAATCATGACTATGAGGGCTATGATGAAGAAGAAGGAGATGAGCCATACGTAGAGATCTCCCATGCTGCTCTGCTTCTCTCTCTCTCTTCGTCTAGCTCTAGCCACCCTAATCTGGGTTCGACAGGGAAGTGCGAGTTGCGCACGCGAACTAGTTTCCTAAGGGCAACTCCAATGCAATGGATACTTGATAACACATTATTTAAAAGTCAACTTTATGAAAAATCTATAATGAATAAAAATAAATATTTAAAGATATTTTTTTTATAATAACATTTATTTTATAAGTTGTTGTAAAAAATGATACTTGAAATATGAAATATGTATATTGTTGATAAATAGTAAAGAGAGAGGTGAGTTTGAAGAGAAAAAATAGAGAAATGATGTATATTGTTGTTGTATATTGTTGATGAAAAATAAAAGAGGAAAAATAGAGAAATAAGTTTGAAGTGTTGGAAAGGGGATCGTTTACTGTCCCGTTCGTATTCTAAATCCGTTCACTTATTTAATTGACACGTGACATTGACGGGATCAGTAAAAATTCCACGTTAAAAAGTATGAAGTGTTGATGAATAGTATATATTATGGGATCCACTTATTCAATTAAATTATGTCACCTAAAAAAGAGGAAAAGAGAGAGAATAGTTTTGAAATGCTTGATATTTTTTTACCAATGGAGTTGCTCTAAATATTGAGTTTCAACATTTGTTTTCTTGAAAATCCTAATTTACCCCTTAAGCAATTATTTGTCATCTTTCATTGACATGGTCAAAATTGTCCATTACCAAATAAATTTTTAATTTAAAATCCCGTCAGATGTTTGTCGGGGCCGGGTCAGGATCCTGGGTAGGTCAACCCGCCCCGTATATATTACTAAAAATTGAATTGTAATTTTTATTCCTTTATGTGGTTCTAAGGAAATTGGATTGCTTCCAGGATATGTACTTAAAGATTCCTATAATGTTGTGCTTTGATTTTGGTGTTTTCTAGGTTGATTTGGATATTTAGAGTAATAATTAACAGATATTGATTTGATATTTAAAGTAATACTAATTATTTGGGGTGATTTGTACTCTATTCTTTTCTTTTTTTTTTTGAAATATCATAGAGAAATTTGTTTTTCATTGTAATCGAATCTTGGGCACAAATACGTTTAATCTAATCGATTGTCAATTGAGCCACCACTCGTTAGTTAGTGATGTGTATTCTATTCTTATAATTGAAAATATATACTTTTTGCTTTTATGTCGTATTAATGTACAAGGATTAACTATGAAACATGAAAAGCCTAACTAAATACATTTTATGGCAGAAGACAAGAGGCATGGGAATACCCATAGTTGCTAATTGGAGATTGATGGATAGGGATTCTGTTCATAAAACGTTGCGAGTGTTGGTCTTGATTTATAGCAAGAAATCCATTAACCTTGTGAGGGGTAAGGAGGTTTGGGTTGCCATCTTTGCTTCCTCAGAGCATGAAGAAGCAAATGGCTTCATGCACAGAAAGAAATTCCTAGATCCTAAGCTTATCAACTTATCATCTGCCCTTAAACCTGCACAACCCAACACAAAATTGGTAAATGATCAATCCATCCACCACATAATCAAACAGTGATATGACGCATATAATCCATGTTAAAATTGTCGATACCACGTGATGATCCATAATATTTGGAATAATTGGGATAAAAAATACTGCGATTTACCTAAAAAATAAAATAATTAGCTAATTAAATTGAAATTCTAACACTTACTCTCCAAACTGAACTGGGAGTAGTGAAGTTCAAACAAGTCGGGATCAGTCTGATTCAACAACGGCCTCCTCTTGTCCTTGGCATAAATCTCCACCGCCGCCTTGATCAGATCCCTCACAGTATCCTCCATCGACATCACCACCTGCACAGGCCCAAACGTCCGCTCAATGTTCACATTAAGCAGCAACTTGGTCAGTTTATGTGTTTGCGAGACGGCGCCGTTCTTCCCGGGCACAGATATGATCCCACCTGGACGGCGTTCCGGTGGGAAGGTCTGTAGCCTCCTCGGGTAGCTCTCGCGGGCCCTACTAGAGTAGTCATGTCGTCTTGGATTGGTAGCCGATCGAGAAATCATGGTTGGTGAGATTCTCACTATCACGAGTGTTGATGGCGGGAGGATGTTTTAACCTTGAAAAAGAGAGAGAGATATATGCTGATGCAGCTGTGGGTGCGGAGAGCCGCTATTAACGTCATGCATGTCACAAGTGTTCTATTTTTGTTCTACCCATGGAGACAAACCACGAAGGTTCCACGAAACTGCAGTCCCTGTAAGTCGTTAACGGGGGGCCAGTTACTGAAATCTGTCGATATACGCCGCTGGTTGGCTTTTATCGTATAAGGATTCGTATCCGAGTAGTAGTAAACTAGTAACGGCGTGGCTTCCTAAACCACAAAAGGTGAGCGAGGAGTGAGGACCATCGTAGTTTAATGGAGTAAATACTGTGTTGGGTTGGGTTGGACAATTGAAAATTTTCTGGGCCGCTCAATAATGGGCCATTTTTTATGTCTCAATGGACCAAGGACTGCTTAGATGTTCGCTGGTCGTATGCCAGAACTAATGTGTTATCTCAATTTATAAGTCGTTGGAAATTGTTAGAAATTTAGCCCAAACACTACACATTAATGTTGTCTGTTTTGGTCAAAGGCTCACACCACTTTGTTTTTGTTGGGCCATCGTCATTTATTCTAAGGCTTAGAAAACGTGTTAGTTGTATGAAAGAGACTGAATCTTTATTCATATATCACTTGGTTGAATTATATCAATTCGACGTGGAATAAAGTCTTAGCATGAATGATTTAAAATTTGAAGTACAATCTCGCTAGTTTTGTCATACGTATTTATATGTCAAACAAACAAACAATTACCACCAATAGACACAACTCACAAGGGGCTTCTCAATCTCTGAATTAGATTTCCTTGCCTTGGTAATGGCAGTCACTTCTATGCATTCACTTTCAATCAGTCTTTTTCTTCTTCTTTCTGGTTATTCAATCAGTCTCTACGGAAAAGTGAAATCACCATGCCCCCCATTAAAGTGTGTCCGTTACTGAATCCGATTTCTTTAATACAATTATTATACCGATTCGGAGATAAATGGACAGCCACAAAAGTACTTGGACGCATAAACAGATTACTATGTTGGATTATAATGGAGCATGATGCTACGTGTATAATAAGTAGTGTGCAAGAACTATTAGCACAAGCAAACATCAACGCATTCGTCAGTCCAAATGCTAACAGTAACCGACCATGTTTGTCGATGTCATACATGCCGACCCACGCTCCTTTTTTAAACTAAAAACGATATTATACAAATTTATTATTTGAACATCTGACACGGGGTTAAACTCGACAGGGAAAGACCAACCCTCACCCTCTAATAAAATTAATTAACGCCCATAATTATATGATTTATTCTCTTTTCTAATCCATGTCAGGCATCCGGAAGTCAGAGGGAAAGAGTATTCCTATCCATCGCCTTGAAACTTGACATTCTTTATTCTTATCTTACATTCACAAGCAAGAAAATTTTGGTCGGTCACACCGCACAATATTTTTTCCCAGAAACGTGAATACTCAAACTAAAATTTTTCTTTCATTCTTCTATAAATTTTTTGAGCAGAAAGGGAAATGGTAAAAAATGGGGAGGAAAGAAAGACTCACTGCAATTACAGAGTGTGATGATGTTAAGAGTAACCAAATAATATGACGCATTACTCTTAGAAAATTGAAGTGAGATCATCTTGATCAATTATCATGCTCATCTAATGCAAATCAAGAGCTTCAAGAGCTTACCGGTTCTTCTTATGAGTTTACAGAATTTCCGGGCAATGAAAGCCGAGAATAAAATTATGGTCGGCTGAACAGCTGGAGGTGAGCTTGTTCCTGCTGGAGCAATATCCGAGGTCAAAGAACTTGATGCTTTGTTTGTATTAAGATTACTACTAATTCGTCGGAGATAGAAGCTTCTGCTACCAGTTTCCCCAATCAATTTTGATTTATCTAGACCTGTCAAAGAAAAACACAAAATTCATTAGCCTCTGTAATGGCATCCATGGTAGGGGTACTGTATAAGAAAACTACTTAGAAGAATTTCACACTGGACAAAACAGAGTTAATTAATCAAAAGTTTCTCAAAATCATACTAGAACAAACAGCCGTCGTCTTGAATGGGAGTTCAAGGAACATCAATCATCTCTATATTCGAATTTTGTTCATACTAATATTTGTCAGCTAGGATAGAAGACGAGGAATTGGCACAATTGGAATGTCACAACTCTGTCAATTCGCAAACCCAACTGAAACTAACAATACTAAATCCAGATCTTCTTTGAAGCAACAAAATTCAAGTAAAAGAATTTGCAAGGCTTAATTTAACATATTATATACTTACATTGAAGGGTGAAATTGGACTGATGCAATTCGTATGAGGATGGTGAATTTTTGTCAACCTTCGGGGATCGTTGTTCTTCGCTGTACTTCTTCAGGACAAGCTTGATTGTCTCCTCCACACAACACCCCAATTTAACCATGGTCCGAACAGGTCCTGGACTTCCTTCAACTGTTACATTTACCACCACCTTTGCATCTTTCTTGTAACCCTGGATCCCCTAAAGTACATAAAACACCCAAATTAATCACTCATTAGCCAATGAATCAACAATAAAAGTACAAAGTCACATTGCTTGATATTTGCCAAACAGAGAAATCTTCTTCCATTCAGAGATGATCTTTGTGCAGGAAGAAAATTTTAAGACATAGATGATAGAACGAATGCTATCGATACACTAATTACAATTTTGACCAGAATAGACGATTAAAAGGGCTTCAATGACCTAAGCCAAACAATCTCCGAAACCAATTAGATTTCATATCCCAATCACGGAATCAAACAGAAGTAAAATTAATCTCAGAATCAACAATGAACATGATCAAAGTTGACGTGTACCTCGGTCGAGATTCCCGGCAACGAAGAAGTCGATGCAAACACGTCCGTACAAGTCTGCGGACGATACAGCACTCCAACACTACCACCGAAATCTCCACGATCGGATCCCAACCTACTGCCCTCTTGATCATCGCTAACACCTTCGCCGTTGCAACTCAACAGCATAGAGTCGGAGTAGCATCGCTTCATAATCCTCTGAGGCTTTGCATACTTGGCCGATTTCGGCATCGGCGGGGACGTCCGCCTCCGTGAAGACGGCGACGGTTTAGGAGGCCTAGTATTCCGGCCATGGGAGACGTTGACTCGCAGTCTCCGGCGGAGATTTCTCCCTGACATAATCTGTTGTTCGTGGGGAGTGAAGGAGGGGAATTTAAGAAGAAGGTGAATGTCGTTGGACTTGGAACTTGGAGGTTGCGTGTATGGTAAGCTACCCGTCAAAGTAACTGCTCTGTGTTTCAATGCCTCTTCTTTCTTTTGGGTTCAATTTTTGTGAGTACTGTCACGAGCAACCTTTCTTTTCTGTTGTGTGTATTTATATATCGAGAATGGTCGGTCTGGAAATACCAATTTTTATTTCCTATAAGTATCATATACTGCAGGGATGTTTTTGAGATTATATTTTTTGGAATCTTCATGAAATATTATGGTTGCTTGTGTTATATCTTATGCGGCATGCGGCATGCATAATTGCGTATGCATTTATTATGTTATTGTCCGTGAATGAGAAGCTCTTTATCACCAAATATATGCTTTTAATTGCATACCTAACAGTCAGGCAGAAAGAATGGAAATCAGTGGACCGGAGGGTCCTTTTATATCAAGCATTCAATGTCTTTTTTTGATGTGGATTTTAATTGAGTTGGATTGGTAGGTAAAATTGTAAAAGATGATGGGAATGATAATGTTTTAATACCTTAATTGGCAACCAAGACAACTCCTTACCTCATTCTGCAACCAATGAATCTTTTTTAAAACATAGTTTCAATCTTCAACTATTTCATTAGGCACAGCCTGCAAGCTTTATCCTTCATTGTAATTTACTAAATTGTGAAGGGTAAAAAGGGTAAATCACTGATATGCTTGGGCTTCTCTTGGTTAGTCTTGACCTTGTCCATTAATTCGGTTGGGCTTCATTGTTACATGTTTTGTCAAATGGGCTGGCAGGGTAGCCCATTGGACAATTGCTCGAATGTGACGGAGGGGACTTGTACTGAGGGAAGCCCAACGGATCTTTTAAGCATGTTGTTGGGCTTGCTTTAGAGGGACCTTCCAGCCCATATTACTATGTTTGTACACTATCAATAAACCCAAACCTAACCCCAGCCCATGTATTCACATGGCCTTTTTTTTTTTTTTTTTTAAGACATGTACTTGTTAAAAATCAAACCCTACTCACATCAACAGTATTATTCGCTTTGGATTTATCTGTTCCCGACAATGTATCGAACCCGCACAACTTTATTCTTTCTCGATCGTCTCACTTAATGGTACTTAGGCCTAAGAAAAACCGTAGGGACTTGAATTTCTTTTAAACCCAGCGACTTGAGTTGTCCAAGTGATGTGAGATATATAATGCTCCCGCACTTGTGGGTTGTGCTATATTAGACCCAACAAATGGACAGTTATAGGTTTTGATATCATGTTGAAAATCTTTGTCCTACTCAAATCAACAATATTATATACTTAGGATTTACCAGTTCATTATAGATATATCGGATTACTCTCAATGTTTTGTTTGCTTATTGGCTCACGCGTATGCATGTATAGACAAAGTCATATATCTACATTTACTAATAATTAAAATAATGCCATGGGCTCCCATGCTATTATAACACTAGTCAAGTGTCTAACATTGGTTAAGTTGAACCATGATTGGTGAAATTAGTGAATGTAACAAACGAAATCAAGCGACATATGTTGCTTTAAACTAAGAAAACGTGGTAATCTACAGTACTTACATGCGCGCGCACACACTCTCTCTCTCTCGAATCTTGATTGCTTTTGGAGCTCGCATGCTGATCACTTCGCACTTGTTGCTTGTATATCTCATCATTTAGCACACATCACATCATCATCTATAATTCTATATCTAGAGCCCACTATATCAAAATATGACGAATCATTGGGGGCCCAATCACACACTGTAATTGAAGTCAAGGCCCACCCCATCATTTAATCTTCAGCTTTTTTTCCTTCATTTCTTTTACTCTGGCTGTAAATCATTGAAATGCTCTTTTAGCCGAAAATGCCATTAACTAGCTTTTGATGCAGCCTTTTGATCTTTGGGTCACAGTGAAATGTCAAAAGGATGTATTACCTAAATAAGTGGACGAATACTTTTAGCCGGAGGAATCAGGTTTAACCTTTTGCATCAACACAATTGACTTTATCAGATTTTTGGAGAGTGAGAAGTTCAAAGTATTTGGAGTTTGCGTGAATTAAAGGTTCATAATTTTGTCTTATGGAAATAGTCAAAGACATTCATGATTAATACGATTAACAAATAACTTATGCAAAAAAGTAGGGAAGTTGAAAAACGAAAAATCAATTATAAACAAGAAAAAACAATTATACGTGAGTCGACCAATCTTACCTATACTCATGGACGATAATGATAATTTTTATTGATGAAGTTATAAAATCTCTCTTAAAAACTCCCTTTGGATACAAAGATTTGTTCGATTTCACAATGATGATATTTATAGTGCATTTAAATTTTACGGACAATATATAACCAAAATATCCTTAAAAATTTGTTGTATAGGAGCCGCGCGCTCAGTGGGTGGTGCCGATGCTGGCCGGCCGCCCAGGGGGCGTCGTGCTTCGCCATCCATAATACGTGGTGTGGCCCAAACAGATCTACTGTCTTATCGTATCGAGTACTTGGCGCTCGGAAGAACTAGCTTGCATGGAGGACGTAACATAAACTAAATGCAATTAATTTACAGAGCCCAAGAAGAGTAAAGGAGATTATATTCTTGCCCAACTTTTTTTTTTATATTTTTTTACTATTTAATGGATGCATGCTTCCAAACACCAGCCATAATAATATTGTTTTTACTCATAAGCAAAAAACAAAACAACAAACCTGGCACTGGCATTGGGACTGGAATGAACCATTATAATATAATATATACAGAGATGCGTCCGCCGAATGTTGGTTTATCTCAGTCACCACTCACAGCTATGATTCAAAACTTCCCGCATATATTTAACTAACTCGCTCCGTCCCTCGTGTCTTCTGAGGGCGAGGGATTCTGCTTATCTGTAATCCTACTCTCTCTCTCTCTCTCAAATCTGCACGTCAATGCTGCCGTACGCCACCATCGATGACGCTGCGGCGGCCCTTGGCCGGAACTTGACGTTTGCGGAGACTTTGTGGTTCAATTATTCGGCCCAGAAATCTGATTATTTCCTCTACTGCCACAACATTCTGTTCCTCTTTTTGGTGTTCTCTATTGCTCCTCTACCTTTGGTTGTTGTCGAGCTCATGAGATCTCTGGGATTTCAGAAGTATAAGATTCAGCCCAAAGTGCGACTTACGCTTTCTGAAATGTTTCGGTGTTACAAGGATGTCATGATCGTGTTCTTCCTTGCTGTCGGGCCTCTGCAACTCGTATCCTACCCCTCTATTGAGGTAAGTATTCGGCAATTTGGGATTTTTTTCCCTTTCTGTAATTGTTGTCGATGAAGGCGATTTGCGGAGATTTGTGCTTCATTTCGCATTGCGCGAGCAATGTATGGGTATAGAAGAGTGGGAATGGGTTCTTTCTCCCCTTCTTTTCTCTTGATTAAGCTTAATTCGGTTATTGAGACCAAAAATTTATAATTGTTTACGTGATGTTTCTCCAGTGGATTCGAGCATTTGATTAGTTTTGTTTATTTTATACTTTTTATGAAGCTTATCGGTTAATCCATGCAAAATTATCAATTCTATAATCGGATCTCTAGGGTTTCATATGTCCGCCATGATCAATGATCAAATATGTTGAAAGTTCACATTGACTTTGGGTTATTCTCCCGTTACTTTCAATTGTTTCAATGCTGATTTTTGAGATTATTACAGTTGATTGTTTATTTAGGAAGGTCAGGCTATACAATTGCATGCCATATCTTGGGTCAATTTCTTAACCTTCACTCCTTCCGCTAATTATTTCTTTGCTTTATCTTTGGCGCGTAATTATGTTTATTCTGAAGCGTCTACTTCTAAATAGGCTATAAGACAGTTTAGCCATAAGAGGCCCTCTTTAAAACTTTTAAATTCATTGTTGGTTATAAAATTCTTAGTAATTTAGGTTCATCTTTTCCTTCTCTTCTTTGGGTTTACAGATGATTGGGATCCGAACAGGTTTGCCATTGCCATCTGGGTGGGAGATCATGGCACAGTTGTTGGTGTATTTCACAGTTGAGGATTACACCAACTACTGGATGCACAGATTCCTTCATGGTAAATGGGGATACGAGAAAATTCACAGGGTTCACCATGAATATACTGCTCCTATTGGTTTTGCTGCACCCTATGCGCATTGGTCTGAAGTCTTAATCCTGGGAATTCCTTCTTTTCTTGGGCCTGCGATGTGTCCTGGGCATATGATCACATTCTGGTTGTGGATAGTTTTGCGGCAGATGGAAGCCATTGAGACTCATAGCGGGTAATGTGTGCTGCACTCATTTGTTTCTTTTTTCTTTTGAATTCAGTAGGCTTGACTTTCTTCTTTAATCGATTGTGATTATACCTTGTCAGTTGTCACTTGTAGAATTTCTTCTATCCTTTTCTCTTTTACCCTGTAATTCTTATTTAAGTGCTTGGATTTTAAGTAGCCTCACAGTGGCATTCCTTGTTGATTAATAAGGTATATGAGCGAGTCTTTCCTTTTCAACCCTTTTTCTCTTATTCTTTTTATTATACTAACTTTTTTTTTTGGGTGAGTGGAGCTATTGTTACTTTTACAACCTATGAGAGTCAGATGGTTGGGAAGTAGCTTGGAGACTTGCCAACTTATACCGATTAATTTTCGTGAGAGTTGGAGTGACATTCTCTGTAAAAAGCATCATGTTTATTAGTTTATATTTCCTTTTCCAGATTATATTTGGGACAGACTTATCATTAACTATGGATGACTGATGTGACCATTTGGTCCATGTGATGCACTTTTGTCTTTCGGGATACGCCACTGTTTACTACCAGTTGCTCACTATTCCATTTAGCAACACTGTTTAATTACGCTTATTGTGTTTATGCCTATCATGCTAGTTAAATATCATAGTCAATGGAACTCTCATACATTTTTCGAGGATTTTTGGGAAGTTATAGGAGTCACGTTTGTAGCTTGCTTCTGTGATCACTGATCAGTGAAATACTGTGCACAAAATTTAGTTCACCATTTTGTGACATTGTATGTCAGTGGTCTAGATATCAGCAGTCATATACTACTAGTTTTAGTTTAGTTGTTCTGT
Source organism: Tripterygium wilfordii (assembly GCF_013401445.1). Classification (NCBI taxonomy): domain Eukaryota; kingdom Viridiplantae; phylum Streptophyta; class Magnoliopsida; order Celastrales; family Celastraceae; genus Tripterygium; species Tripterygium wilfordii. The sequence goes on from NC_052246.1 coordinate 2,402,388, forward strand.
CCTGTGAATTTCTGGCATATTTGATTAGAGTTTCCTGTAGAATATTGAGGACAAGGTCTAGCAAATTTGGGATGTAGTTGTGATGATATATGAAGAAGTTTTTGAGATGATATATGAAGAACTTTAGCAAAAACACAGTTTTGTTGATAGCTGGAGATTCTTGGTGACACGCACTTTTGGTATGTGCAGTTTGGGGGCTAAAGTAGTTAGGGTTACCATCTTGTCACGTCTTGTGTTTCTCTATAAATTGAATATAATTCTCACTGGATAACCAAATTGAGAAAAAAGATATTAGCATTGGTGAAAAGATAAGAAAACAATGAAGCGAAAAAAAAGTGAGGAAAGGTGAAACATAAGGTTATATTAGTATCTTTTTTTTTTTTGTTATCAGGAAAATGAGGAGCGATTGTTCTTGAAGCTAAAATTGCTGTCTTCTTTTCAGTTAGTGTTGGTGACACATAGGGATGCAGGGTTCGTCGTCGCTGTACTTTGTGATTTCCCTCTTTTGCCTGTGAAATATTATATGCTAATCAGCAGCATGAGAACTGTAAATTTTTTCTAGCCATAGTGCTTTTATACAACCTAGTTTTCCATGATCTGTTGCTGTTCATGGCCTATATCTACATTCTGCATTGAGGTTTTACAGCATTGACACATTTAAAGGACATCATAATTCGGGTTATTATGCAGATATGACTTCCCATGGACTCCCACAAAATATATTCCATTTTATGGTGGTGCAGAATACCATGATTACCATCATTATGTTGGGGGACAAAGTCACAGCAACTTTGCTTCTGTGTTTACCTACTGTGATTTTATTTATGGAACTGACAAGGTAATTATTTAGTTTTTGATTTTCCTAGTTTCTTTTATAGTAGAATCTGATCTTGAAAATAATTTGTCTGATAATTTTCTCTTATTAGGGCTATCGATATCAGAAGAAGCTACTTTCAAAGGTACTTCTGTTTCATGTTTCTTTTTGTTGAAAAATTAATTTTTACCACAACATTATGTTTAGAGCTTGCCTGGACAATTTCTTCTCAAACATATCGGACAAGTTTTCCTTGTTCAATATTAGACCATAATGAGTTATTGTGGCATCTTGTCAACTTTTTTGATCCTACTTCAACATATTTCTACCAGGTTGGTTTTTCAGTTAGATTTCTTCAATCCTAGGCTGAGATGCCTGGCTCCAGGGTCCCCTATTTTTAATGTCCAATATGTCTTGCTAGGAAGATGCTCGACGCGTGTACTCTATTAAGTGCCCATTATCTTGCAATGATGAACACTGTTTTCTACCTCGCATCATGCATCTCTTTGCCCCTATAATATAATACGTTGTTAAACCTTTTCAGCTGAAAGTGGGATCAGAAAGCAATGGAGTGCAGAATGGAGGATTGTGCAATGTTAAATCTGATTAGCTGTTGGACTCAACTTCAAGTAGTTTCCTTCCCGCGACGCTTCAAACTGGTAACAACTGGTGGAAACCCTGTGTGTCAAGCTGATGATTCGATGAAGTATGCTACTTTAGTTAAGTGGAAATTGCTGATCTAGAGAAGGAGAAAGGAAAAAAGGTAGAATGTCTTAGTATTTGGGGCTGTGGTGTAACTTTTGACATCCTGTAAAATCAAAGTTTTATTAGCTCTGTTCTTGGCTTCTGAGTTGATCTTCAAGTATTGCTAATCTAGCTTTGTGAAACCGCCAAGATGTCTGTCACTTAAATATAATCACATGATAATTTGTGTATTATGTGTCATGTTTTTGTCCCTAATCCTTTGTGTGCGCGATGTCTTGATCCATGCAACGTAGTGGATCCACAGAGGGTCGTTCTTGTCTAGCCCAAAGTTGAAACGTGGCCCATGGACACATCCTACCTTGTCGCCGCTTCCTCTAAAGCCCAAATACAGCAGGCAAAGCCCAAGCCATATCAAGGACGTGACCTCTACAGTCTACAATGCTTTCATTATTGGGCCGATTAAACTGGATGGCCTTTTCGTACCATGTGTATGGAGGGCCGTGATAAAAATCAGTTCAGGGAGATAGATTGCAGGCCCCCATCCCTGTGTAATCAATGTAGATTTTTTTAAATTTAAAAATGCATATTCTCCTGGAGCCAAATTAAGATTTCAATTTGTGTTGGTATTAGAAATCCACACTCTCGTACATATCAGTAATATTATTTGTGTAGGGGTGGACTGCTCTACATTCAGCCACGCCACAGTGACCCCCGAAGCGATCTTCTTCTAGTTGCGGGACGAAATCCGGCAGCCAATTGCTGGCTCTGAATAACCAGCCCAGCAATAAGTTCAATTCTTCCATAACATAACGGGGCGGGGTTGCGCGCGAGCCGAGTGACGTAGGTGCACAAGAGTACTTCGCGCCACAACCATCTCTTTTTTATAGGTTCTACGGACCGATGCCTGCTGCTTCATCTGGGAAAAAAGAATCATAGATATGCCGGTCATTAGAAGGAAGAACCGCCAAATTAAGATTTCAATTTGCATTGGCATTAGAAATCCACACTCTCGTACATATCAGTAATATTATTATTCAGTTAATTACTATAGGCCGAAACTCAACTCACTGAGTAAGCCCAATTATTACAGGTCAAAACCCAACTCACTAAACTTGGGAAAAGACTTTGTCGTATGTAGGGGATTAGCTTTACCCATATATATCCATCAGTTGGAACTTATCTAACCAATATGGGATATATGTGATCTTAACAGTGGAACTATATATGTTTGTTTTTAACACACCATATGTTATTAATTCGTTTGGATTTTGTCAAATTCTACTAATTACAATAAATCTTAATTAGTTAGGACTCAAAACTAGTTCAATTATGAGTTTGAACTATTTGATACTGTATATAGATTGTATGAGTTTGGCAGTGTGTTGCAACTGTGTTCAGTTGCAACACACCTCACAGCACCACAGCATTCCCAAACGCTTACAATATATGTTGAATTGTCCTACGTAATCAAATTAGGTCAATTATTTTATTTTAGATTAATGTACAATGTAAACCTTAAGTGATTTTATATTAATATTATTAGTCATCTAATATAACCGTAATTTAGATACGCCAAACGCACCTCACAGCACCGCACCACAGTTTTAAAAGTGATGCGCCAAACAGTTTTTTGCGTTTCAACTCACCTCACAGCACCACACTACACCTCACAGCAACTCACAACATTCTCAAACAAGCCCAATTATAGATCATTGCATGGTGTGGTTGGACGTGTGAATATCATGGTCAAATAACTACCACCTTGCAGTCTCCCTTGACTGATTTATTGAAGATAAACATGTTGTTCTTACAATTAATCTTAGATCACAAAACATTTCAGTTCCATTAGCATTTGCTAAATATAATAACCTTTATGGTCCATTCAATCTACATTGATTGCCCAAAATTAGGACAACAAATTGAGATAATATAATTAAGGCAAAAACAATAAACGACGAAAGAACTCCCAAGTTGTAGCAAATGAATTGAATGGACAATGAAATTCTTAGTTACGTTTTTTTTTTTTTTTGGTAAGGATTTGACAATTGACAAACCAAAGAGGCAAAATTAAGATGGGTTAACATCGTTCGCCTTAATTTAAGTTTCTTAAGTCTAATTCATATGGGATGTTTATTCAATTTTTGCTTTTTTTTTAGCATATATTTATAAAGAATTTTGGGCATCAAACAATAAAATAATCACAGCCCAGAGTGTACGTAATTGAAAGTTTAAAAATTCATGTTCTATATTTGGTCAATCATGTCAATTTAAGTAGACTAATGTTACCAAGCACTGAGTCGGGCGATAAATTTATGTGTGTGTGGACCTGAGTTTAGATTCGTATCAAATATCTAAATAACAAGTTTATTAACTCTGTTATCGGCTTCTGAGTTGATCTTCAAGTCTTGCTAATCTAGCTTCGTCAAACTATTAAGATATCTGTCACTTAAATATAATAACACGATAATTCTTGTATTATGTATCATGTTTTAGTCCCTAATCCTTTGTGAACGAAAAATTTTAGTACACACAAACTTGACGGTATGAATTTAAATTCATATCGAAAGTACAAGTAATGAGTTTGCGAGGTGTCATTTTGACTATCAAAAAAAATATATGATAGGTGTATATATTTAAGATTCAAAACATGGTTTGCAGGGGGCAACAAGGGCAAGGGTGGATGACAGTTGGGACAACTACTGTTGGCTTATTTGACTCATAAGACATGGCATTGACTAATAAAGACAATTGGATGGAGCACTAGTTATACTTAACCCAGGTTTAATTCTTTAATTATCTTGTCTTCCATCTACTTCCTAGCTACCTAAGGTTCTATTAAAGTGTTAAAGGTTTTTCCTTTCTTTACATAAGTAGGATTTGGGCTACTCTAACCTGGTTTTTGTCAAAGACGAGTAGGACCAGACTGAGATACTGCCTATGAGGGGTGATTATGTCATTAACTTTCACGAAAGCTAGTCGTGTTGTGTGAAAAAACTTCATTTATTTATTTACTAATGGTTTTTGGAAATCGTTGGTTTAAGATGGCTCAACCCAATCCATTCTAGATGAGGCGCACTATCGTCCACCGCTCTACATGTTGAGCTGTTGAATTTACATCTTACATGTGTAGTGGAGTGTGAGAACATGGTTCTTGTCTCACATCGTTTGAGTCAACAAGCTTGACCTTGTATATATGATGTAGGTTTTCCTTTCCCTTATAAGTCGGTTTATAAAGGAAAACATGGATCTACAGATTATGACACAATTAAGTAACCACCCATAATCTATACGAAATCAAAATATATGTGGTTTGAAAAAAAAAGAGGATATATTAAACACTCAAAAATCACACGAAGCCAAAGTATGAAATAGAATTTAGGAATTGGGATGTATTAATAAACTAAGTGCATTGAAGGATAAAAGTTAACATACATAAATGTAAACATGATCGATTGAGAAAACTCCACTTATATTTGTATATTTAACATGGATGAGTCTCAATTTTTTAAATTAATGGTCATAGAGATCAAATCAAGTCATTATGAGTTGTGGTATAATTGACTTGCCACTTTTTTCTTTTTTTTCCCTATTGGAAATATGCCTAAAGACAAGAAAAATTTCAATACAAAAAATCATATATATGTGTGTGTGTGTATGATTTTAATGATATATCCCCAGAAAAATCAATGTTGCTTTCAAATACAACGTATAAGGTTGTTAACACCATAAATAACTAATTTCAATAAACGAATGTACGTGTGCATGCATGCACCGAAGATGGATAAGATAAGTCACATCAATTTATGGATTTATAGAATTAATTTTATTAAGTTACTGCAGTTAAAAAAAAAAGTGCTTTGTTAATCGAAAATTCACTGAACCTCACGAGAGTCAAACCGTATTGCATTTTAAAATTATGCAAAATTTAGAATTATATATACACTTCCTTTTATAAAATATATGAATGGAAGTTAGACGAATAATGCCTTTATTTAGAATAAACAACAAATATTTTTCATCCAAGAAAGGATTCTTCCATGATTTACAGGTTATTTTGAAGTGGCCTATATATATGAAACATTTTTCTCCTTCTAGGGTATATGCTATCTCACTCGTACTCACCTTACCATAATACTTGTAATTAGTCATATGTGAAATAAATAAAAAGAACCTAAAGTTAATAAATTTGAAAATTTTATTTTAATCTCATGGTAAAATCGGAATGTCGTTTCTAATGCAAGAAGTTTAATTAGTATCGGTAAATATGTTTTGTTATCGTAGTTAGGGAGGGTAGGATAATTCAAACACCCACGAATGTTTAGCGTGTAACTATCTCGTTACAACTAAAAACGATATGATTTGGAAAATGAAAAAGTGGTTAATTTCGTTAAACGCTCTTCATAATGCAATTACAAGATTAATTAAAAAGTAGTTGTATACATATATATTTTTTGAAATCGTGCAATAATGGAATGAATTATATTCACCAAACCTTTTGTATTAATCATTTAAGTAAATATAGTACTACTACAAAATTGACCATGTATTTACTACCAAAAAAAACCCTAATAGTATCACTATTTTGATTCAACCTACATCACCTACTCTTATGGCTTTTTTATAAAGAAATGAAAGAGAGAGCAATTTACATTTACACACAAGTCTTTATTGTGAATGGCAATTGGTGAACAATGCCTTTCTTTCTTTGGGTTGTCTTGGTCAACACTGACCCAACCCCATGGGAACTGGTGGAACACATTAAATTCCTAGGTTACCCTTCTTATATCCACTTCCTCTATAACACCACATGAATAACAAGTCACAAAAGGAAACTTAAAATAAAATCCTCCAATTAGGATTAAAATATTATTTGAATAATAGAAAAAATTAAATAAAATAAATAGAATGGAAGAAACAGACAATGAGATACCTTCCCTACAAGGACCCCACCACAAGAACCCTAACAACTACAAAAGAAAAAAAAAATTAAAAAAGGGCAAAAAACATGAAAGGGATTCCAAAACTAGAACCTTTTCAATGCGCGTGCGTTACACTCTCCAATCACATGGAGGTGACGACCAGCGTCAGGTTAGTGTTTTCGTACGTGGAACTGTGGTGTGATCTAGCAATACCAGTTTCCATCAACGTTGTTTCTAACATCTTACCCACGCGCACTTCAAGGATGCGTATGAGAGCGTGCACATCACCCTCTCCTTCTTGAACTCTGCATACTCATTCATGTCGCCCTTATATATTTTTTTTCTATATTTTTCGCACTATTTTCTCTCCCTAAACTTTCTCTCTTTGAAATTTCGTCTCTGGAGAGTTGAAAAGACCAAATCTTTATAAACAAATTGAAATTTGAAGCGAAAACCCAAAAGCCACAGACATTAACCTTACTAGATCGACTGAATTCTCCATAGAAACGGCCGGGACATCAAAATCCGGCCACGGGAGGCATGGAGTCCAGTTTAACCCCTTGACAATCCCAAATTGTGCAGAAGACCCGAAGCTCGCACTGTCTTTCTTCACTTAAGTCCCTTCAATGGCTGCCACTAACGCCACCGCGACAACGACTAACGCGACGGTGGACTCAGCGGTGTCGGCGGACGAGTTGGCGGCGAAAGCAGTAAATAAGAGGTACGAGGGGCTTGTGATGGTCCGTACGAAGGCGATAAAGGGAAAAGGAGCGTGGTACTGGGCGCACTTGGAGCCTATTTTGGTTCAAAACCCCGATACTGGCCTCCCTAAGGCGGTTAAGCTCCGGTGCTCCTTATGCGACGCCGTCTTCTCCGCCTCTAACCCTTCTCGGACAGCCTCGGAGCACCTGAAACGAGGGACTTGCCCCAAATTCAATTCATTGCCTAAACCCATCTCTCCAATCTCTCCCTCGGGACTCGCTTCACCCTCCCAAACAACAACGACTACACCTCAGCATAACCACCGAAAACGAAACTCCTTTTCTGTCGCCGCGACTTCCGGTAGTGGTGGTGGTGGTGGTGTTTCGTCATACCAAGCAGCAACTCCTCTGGCGATTGTGGACCCCACCAGATTCTGCGGAGAGTTGACGACTTACTCCTCGTCTGCCTCTGCGGCTGTAACTGTTATGGCGCCGCCGCCGCATCATCAGCTCCAGCAGCATTTGGTTTTGTCGGGTGGGAAAGAGGATTTAGGGGCGTTAGCGATGTTGGAGGACAGTGTAAAGAAGCTCAAGAGTCCGAAAACATCTCCTGGGCCGGCTTTGAGCAAGACACAGATAGATTATGCGTTAGATTGTCTCGCTGACTGGGTCTATGAGTGTTGCGGTTCTGTCTCGTTTTCGAGTCTCCAGCATCTCAAATTCAGGATGTTCCTTAATCAAGTGGGGATGCCGGCTGTGTCAAGAAGAGATTTTGCTGGGAATAGATTGGACTTGAAGTACGAGGAAGCTAAGGCTGAATCGGAAGCTAGGATTCGAGATGCCATGTTCTTTCAAATCGCGAGTGATGGGTGGAAGGAGAAAGATTACGAGAGTTCTGGGGAGCTGAATTTGGTTAATTTGACTGTGAATTTGCCAAATGGGACTAGCTTGTACAGGAGAGCTGTGCTTGTTGGTAATTCTGTGCCTTCCAAGTATGCAGAGGAGGTTTTGTGGGAGGCAATAACCGGCATTTGTGGAAATGCTGTTCAGCAATGTGTAGGGATTGTTGCAGACAGGTTTAAGGTTAAGGCGTTGAAGAATTTAGAGAGTCAGCATAACTGGATGATTAATCTATCTTGCCAGTATCAAGGGTTCAATAGTTTGATCAAGGGTTTTAGCAAGGAGCTTCCTTTGTTTAAGTCTGTAACAGAGAATTGTTTTAAGCTCGCGACTTTTGTGAATAACAAGAATCAAGTAAGGAATTGTTTTCATAAGTATCAGTTGCAGGAGTATGGATATGCTGGATTGCTCAGAATACCTCGTTACTGCGACAGAGTCCATTTTGGACCCGTTTATGTAATGCTTGAGGATATACTGAGCTCCGCACGAGCATTGCAGTTGGTTTTGCTTGATGAATCATACAAGGTTGTGTCCATGGAGGACCCAACTGCGAGGGAGGTTGCTGAGATGATAAGGGATGCTGGGTTTTGGAATGAAATGGAAGCAGTGCATTGTTTGGTGAGACTGATCAAGGATATGGCTCAAGAGATTGAGACAGAGAGGCCATTAATTGGGCAATGCCTGCCAATTTGGGATGATCTCAGATCGAAAGTTAAGGACTGGTGTGCCAAATTTCACGTTGGGGAAGGACCGGTGGAGAAAGTGATGGAAAGTCGGTTCAGGAAGAATTACCATCCTGCTTGGGCAGCTGCATATATACTCGATCCCCTTTATTTGATTAGGGACACCAGTGGGAAGTTCCTTCCTCCTTTCAAATACTTGACGCCTGAGCAGGACAAGGATGTCGACAAGCTAATAACCCGACTGGTATCGAGGGAGGAGGCACACATTGCTTTGATGGAACTAATGAAATGGAGAACAGAAGGGCTCGATCCAGTTTATGCGAGAGCTGTACAGATGAAGGAGAGGGACCCCATTTCTGGAAAGATGAAAATCGCTAATCCCCAGAGCAGTAGGCTTGTGTGGGAGACCTATCTTACCGAGTTCAAATCCTTAGGGAAAGTTGCTGTCAGGCTTATATTTCTAAATGCAACATCATGTGGATTCAAATGTAATTCGTCTTTATTGAGATGGTTGGGCAGCCATGGGCACTCAAGGGCAGCAATGGAGAGAGTTCAGAAATTGATATTCATTGCTGCTCATTTGAAGATTGATAGGCGAGACTTCTCCAGTGACGAAGATAAGGACGCAGAGCTGTTCGCGATGGCAAACGGTGAGGATGATGTGTTAAACGATGTTCTTGCTGATACATCCTCGGTGTAACTTCATTTTTCATTTTTTTTTGGTAGACCTTAGAAAACTTAATTTGTAGGATTTATTGAATTCTTTGAACTGCTCTTTGTATTTTGAACTTCTTTGCCTTAAGCTTTAGAAGATTTTTTGGCAGTACAAGTGTGAGAAAAAAGTTCAACATTGATCACATATTCAATTTTGTATCTCCAAGGCCTCATGATTTAAGCAACTGCCCATCTTTCAGCCTAGAACGACTTCATAGTTTCAGGATTTGGCGGAAAAGATGATCTTCTTGTTTGTAAGTACAGGGAATGCTGCATTAATCTATTGATTCTCCTTGTTGATTTTAAGTACCGACGACTACTCTTACCTTTTCTTCTGAATTTTAACATTCTTACTAATGTGTAGAAATTCTGAGCATGTGTTTCTAATAATTACACTTAATTCTCATCATTATAAGAATCTTTGTTAATTAGGTATATATTGTAGATTCTTTTCTGATCTTGTGATTAGCTTTGACTTTGATCTTCAGTAACAGGATGTTGATGGCTTCAGTTGCTCCCTTGTCTCAAAACCATTAGAAGTTGTTCTTGCATTTTTGAAATCTGTAAATCTAATGTTATATAAATGTTGCATCTCCACAGACAATTGACTCTCTGTTGGGAAAAAATTCTTTACAGTTTCCTTTCACTTTCATCTCAAAGTACAATCAGGCAGTTGCTTTTTTCTTCATGTTCATTTGCATGTGAGGTTGATGATCTCATGGTTCCTCAAATAGAAGCATGATGAGCTGCCCTTTTACTGGGTTGATGTTGTAGGGTTTCTGCCTGTAAACTTCAGTCTTTTTTTTTTTATGGTGCGAGAATTATTGTAGTCCTATTGACACCCCTTAGCAAATAAGGTTTGGATGCATTTCCGACTTATTTTCCCAACCCTAATTGAGGTTCTTGCATGAAGCTCACTGTTACCAAAAATGGATAGGTTTCATTCATGCCATAATGAGCAGCAACTTTTATTTATTCTTCGCCATCCTGGGTCGGTAACTTTTGCTCTGGAAACTTTTTTTCCCCTGAATAAGCTGCTTTAAGCATAAAGGATTGATTGTTAATCATCTAGTGCTTGTGTTTTGAGTTTACTTTCATGAATGCTATAGTTTTAATTAGTGAAGTAAAGAAAGTTTGGGCATAAGTAGGCGTCATCATTATCGTTACTGTTATTATGATTGCTTTTGTGTGGACAGAAGAATTCGACACTGATGACGACATGGATGGACCGGAGAAACCACCTTAAGATGGTTGGTAATAGAGTTTGATGGAGCATGATTAAAGACGGATTTGTCAAAAAAGCAGGATACCAGAGAGAGCCGCTCCCAGATATGTTTCAGTACGACAAGGTAGAAGTCACTGGATCCGGTTGGGTCAACAACGTCGGAAGGGCCAGCGGGGAGCAAAAGCTTATTTTCTCTAGCTGGAGAAGCACTTGTGTGCCTGTTGTTGAATCAATCAACTCGATCCATATCTGCTGAGAGATGGTGGAGCCCTTTGAACAAAGGAAGAAGTGGAAGTCGTTTTCCATACTTGGGTTGTCTGATATCTGTTTTTTTTTTTTAATTTTTTTTTTAAAAAATGTTTTGGCACATCAAATCATATTTGAAGGTAACTTGTCTTTTAAACATTCCAAAACTATGGCTTGTGAGGCTCAACTCATGCAGTGTGATTGGGTTATGCTGCCTCCATGATTGCGAAAAAAGGTCTTTAGAGGACCCAACGCATAGCCAAGACTGTAGGCTCCATGCAGAGCCCAAAGAGATGCTCTTGAGAGTGATTCTTCAACAAATTCCAACTGAAAATGTTTGTTATTGGCTCCTTATAGCTGTGCAGGTCGGAAAATTGACTCTAATTCAACATCATGGGTTGGACCAAAAATTTTTTATGTGGTCACTAGGATATTACTCTTTGTGTGAATTCAACTCAACATTTTTCAAGTCTATCATATGATTAATCTCACAACACTTTAATCCTTGTGAGGTTGACAACTATTTTTTTTGGGTGACGAGAAAACTTATTCCAATGATAACCACACAACCATATATAATACCCGCAAATCACACTAGAATGGATCTTAGAACTTGTGACCTTCCACACGTATGTGTTAAGAGATTTAAATAGCTAACTTAACTATCCGAACCAACGATTTTCTGTTGAGGTTGACTACCATGCTATGACCGTTCTAATAATCCAATCCCTCTAAACCATGCTGCCATAAAAGTTCTCTCCGACCATTTAGAAGGAAGTAATAAACCAGTTGGAGTAATATAAAAGGGAAATCACAAAAAAAAAAGAAAAGAAAAAGGACACGTTGAATTCGATAAGACTTGAGAGTAGCTTGCATTCTAGGGAAACAGATAAAAAGGGTGACAATGGCTACTCATCAACCATTTAGGCAAAATGGTTCCAATTATGGAATGTGGTTTCTCTACATTTTTTTTACCTCTTCATGGTAAATTTTAAAACCTCTCAAAACCCAAAATTCAAACCTTGATGGTACCATTATTATATGGGGGGATATACTAGATTCATCCACAACCACACCAATCTTCAAAAACAGGTGAAAAATCAAGTGGGTCAATGATGACACATTTTTTATTTGAGTGAAGAGAGTAGAAAAGTAGAGAGAGAGAAGGAGAGAGCAATTGAGCATGGTATGGTACTCACTCACACATTTTTTGGGTATTGTAATTACTCATTAAGTGGAGAGACGTAAATTCTTGTCGGCAAGAGCCTTTGTATTGGTGTGAGTCTCTGACTGCTCACCAAACTAATTATCAAACCCTCTGTTTGTGTTTGTGTTTGTGTTTGTGTTATGTGTGCTGAGCTTTTTCATTAGTATGGGTATGGTATGGTATGGTACTCTCCCCTTTTTTTTTGGTTAAAGATAAAGGAAATATAATGATTAGTGTAGGAGGACCAATCCCTACAAAAAAGATTCTTATCTCCTTCCTATGCCTTCTCATTATACCTACTTTCCCCCTCCCCTCTATTTCTTTACACTCACATTGTCCCTCTATCTTATTAGGGAAAATTTAATTTTCCCTTATATGATAATTATAATAACCTACTCTACTCTAATGTCATTTTTTTATACCAATAGGAGGTGGCTCGATTGACAATCAACTGAGTTATACATGCATATGTCTAATATTCGATTCCAACGAGAAACATATTTCTGAAATTTACTTGACAAGCAAAAGTTGGATTAACCCTCCCCTCTCGTTTGGTTTCATTTTAGTAGTTACTATTTGTCCCTTATTACTATTTGCCCCTTTGTACAGTAATAAAGAGTAATATTGCACTGTAAGAAGTCATCAAAAATATTCCTAGTGTTGTTTTTTGTCTCTACATTTCGGTGAAATGTCCAGAAAAAAATACTTGGTTTTGATTAATTACGAACGCAATGGTTCATATATTTTTTTTTAATTTGACTTCATAGTGGGTTCTCAAATAAATAATAATCCTCACTCTATGAAGTCATGATCAGTATTAGAGTACAAATTGTTAATATTCGGGTTGTGGTGACTTATACACGATTGCGGGGGTTCATGGTGGAGGCTTGTTATGTCCCTTATTAGGCAATTGACGTGAACATATACGTTAAGCATTACAAATTTACAACTCATTATAACTAACGCTATAACTGCACAAGCTCATTTACTCCAACTCACCTATATTTACCCCTATTCTCTTAGTCACAACACACATTTTTACACTCAACAAGTAGATCTCTTCTCTCTCAAAGGAGTCAAGACAAGAGAAATAGAGAATTCTGTTGCATCGATTCGTCGAGCTATTGTAATTTTTACGTTATTGTACTATTGCACTAACACAAATGATTCAAGAACATATAGCGTGGTCCATATAATGTTGGATCATATGTATTATTATTCTCAAGACGTGTGTCTATGCATCAACAAAGAAAGAATTACTCACCATTAAGATTCCATCCTTGGTTCTTTTGTCCAAACATCATCACCGAAGACATATATGTTCAAACAAAAGCCAACGATGGGTACTTTTTTTTTTTCCCTTTCTTTTTCCCTTTTCATCATGTAATTCTAGAATATTGTGGCAAAAGAGTATGTGTAAGAGTCAAATATATTATATATATAGTTTTGACTAAAAAAGAGTTACTTTAATTAGTCAATTTATGATCTTCAACAGCCACGTCCACATGTTAATTTTCAACGGTAAGAAATGGAAAACCCAAAAAAAAAAAAAAAAAAAAAGGTTTTGATTAGATGGGTAAAAGCCTGTTAATTAATTAAGGAAAATACACTTAAGAAAATAATTACAGTAGGCTTTAAGAGTTTTAAGCAACCTTTTTTCTTGATTACTTGTGACATGTGAGATAGTACTAGTCACTCTCTCTTTTTTTTTAATTATAATCATATTACAATTAAAGAAAAAGGTCATAATTTTCGGCCATCGCGTTGAAATTGTATCAAATCCAAGCAAAACTATGAACTATAACCACCAAAATTAATGTTCAAATATGGGGGGTTTTTTTTCTCAAAAAAAGAAAAAAGTTTCGATTCACTAAAAGAAATCCACAACTCCCTTACTATCGTTCCAAGTATTAAAATCGTTTTGATTCGATACTCAATCTCGTTGGCTTGGACAATATGTCGTAGCCAACTCGGTTGAGAAGTCGTTGACAATTGTGAATGATATTTTTTTGGTAGTTAAGCGGGAGCGAAAATTCAAACTTAGATATCACTCACTTTGAATATATGTCTTCATCAACTCAGTTGAGGGGGTTATTCGCAATTGAGAATGACACAATCATTTAAATTTGTCCTTTGAAACGATCCGTGCGTATATAAAATTTTCACTTAATCACATGATAAATTGATATACAATTAAACCCGTGATCACAAAAATATTACTCCCATCGAGATGAACGTAGGATATTTCGAATAGATACGATTGGGCCCCACATATTTACCCACTAGCCTATGCAACACTACCATTAGACTATTAGTTGCAGACCATGGCATGAATGAACATAGTGTTGTAATTATTCCATTATTCGTATGGGGAGGAAAAAAAAAAAGAAGTAATTATTAATATCCATAACTACTGCAATGATGTGTAGGACCCTAATTTTATATGATTAACATAATTTTTGTCAATCAGGCACGTGTCAGTCACCTTTATAGCATTATTTACTGGGCCATACCTACAACATAGGTCCCACCTTCGACGAATTTTGTGATGCGCTGACATCTAACTTGATTAGATACTATATGCGTGGTCTAGTCTCGGGGCACCACCTGTCTCATTTGACACCGGTGGTCAACTTAGGGTACGGTTCCTACTTCCTACCTAGGGTATACATATACGCACGAATTTTCCTATACAGACTTAAAATATAATTTAAAATACGGATAATTTTTTGAGAGTGTGAATAAACGAAACAAAAAGTGGACTCACTGCTTTGCACATATTCCAAATTAACCGTGAAAATATAGGTCTATAATTTTAGGTTCTTATTTTAAGTTTGCGTATGAAAAATTCTCTCATATCTCTATATATAAATGTCAAAAGACTAAATTTTGTTCGAAATTATACAAAAGAAGAGAGGAAATGTTCTTCCATTGAGAGAGTTGAACAATTATAAACCGTCGTATTCTTTTTTAAACCCATATTGATCCTAGACAATAACCTAATCTGGGTCCAAGATCTGAACAAGTAAATAGGGCAAGATTTATGTGTGTTGGACTCGGACCATGTTTTAAACAGGACAAAAAGCTTATGTTTGGACTCGAATTTCATACATATAACTTATGTCTAAATTTGTTTTAATCCGAATTGGACAAATTAGATCATCTAGACCGGAGAGAGTTTTGTCACCCCTTGTTGAGGTTGTGAGCACTCACGTGACTATACAGAAGCATGGCAGGTGCGGAATTCCAACAAGGGAACACAGCTAGTTCATTAGGTCTTCCCTCTCATTGTGGGTGGGAGTGGTTATACACTTTTAATCCCCACTCGTACAATTGAGTTATAATTAATTCATGTTATGTCAAAACTTAGCTTTCACAATTAAACAACGAATTGAATTAATCATTGCCACCATTTCTCTCTTGGTTAAACTATTCACTTGTTAATTTTACTCTAGTTAACTTTCTTAATCATCTCCTCCTGGTCCATAATTATATCATCGTATGTATGATTGTAAATATATATTTCGGAATTATGTACACGAGTTTGACAAGATCGAATCGTAAATTTTAAAATTAACATACAATATAAAATGAAAACAAATTCAAAAACTAATAAAAGAAATAGTAAAACAGTTGAAACTAAAGATAGATGATAATGAAATTGGTTTTCTTGATATGATATACTTTGACCTATTGACATATTGTTTTCAAAATTTTCTTTGTGCACAAATCACAATTGAGATTTGTTTTGTAAGTTAGGACAATGAATAGGGATGCCAGTAAAGAGAAAATGTATTGAACGCTGACGTCTTAACAAAGTTATTTACTCTTTCTTAAAATTATGAAAGATCGTTAAAATCGTGTAAGATCATAGGATCTTACGAATTTCAGGATTTTAGTAGGGATTTAGTAGGATCTTATCGAATTGGAATTTTAAGACAGATTTAAATCGCTTGTTGATATGTATAGTAGATCGTCAAACTTTAATAACCATGAATTCATACGGCATATGTATATAGTCTAATTACTAAGCCGACTTTGTTGGTTAATTAATTGTATTTAAATGAATTGTCCCCAATCATTAATAATAACAACAACAACAACAGGGTTTATGATAATGGTTTTATTTTTAATGGGAATGTTGAAAAATGTGAGATTACTTTTGTTAGTCTTGTTGGCCAAATACCATGTATAACATAAGTTGATCACTTTATCTTTTCTTATTTTCCACCCTTTTTGTAGTCAATAATGCTTTGATTTGAGTTTGTATCCTTTAGGTGTAAATTAAATTAATATTATGAATAACTCTATATGACACTGATTATTTAATCCCTACTCTTTGACTAATATAACCATTCACTATTCATATATAAATATATATATATATATATATATATATATATATATATATATATATATATATTTTAATGTGGTTGTTTACCCTTGAGCTGCTGGTGTAACGATAAAGATAGTTATGCGTATTCTTTAATAACCGAGATTCGAATTTCATAAATGTTAGAATTCCCATAACCATCGCCTTTAACAAAAAGACTTACCCAGAAAAAAAAGATTGAAAATCAAAATTACCCCTTTGTACTTCCTTTTTCAGAAGGTGATAATTATCCTTCAATTAGTGGGTGCCAAAGGTATTAGATATATTAGCTGTATGATTACTGCATAGAATCTCCAAAAAAAAAAAAAGTAGATTTAGTGGGTATGTATCTCTAGCTTTATTGGATTGCTTAAGACAAAAGATATTGCGTTATATATGTCAATTTTTTTCCCTTTTTTTTGAAATCTTTTCATAGGCTATAATTACATAATTAATTCCATACATATTTGGAGCATGTGATAGTGTGTTTCGAGTCGGAGAATTTAAAATCAAACAATATAATATTATTTAGTTGCACCCATGGACCATGGTTTTGTTGCCGAACCACATTATACATATGTATGTGTGTGTGTCTGTGTGTGTATATATATATGATTATTCTAGATTAGGGTGGGCATCATCTTTGGATACCTATCATAGGTTACTGCCTTACATATGCAACTTATTTTTAGTCTAAATCACAGGTGGGAGTGGGACCATGTGTATTAGATGCAATTTTTATCACGTGTAGCACAAGGCCCGGCCCAACATATCTTGGCCCAATAGAAAACTAATATATGGTAGACCGAGAATTTCTCACTTTAGAAGATTGAACCCAATAAGAACCGGGCCAAAATTGTTACTGCGGCCCAATTGACTGACTATTGTTACTTTGTTAGTGACCAACTTGCAAGCCCATAGCTGTGAGAAGGCCCATGTACATGCATGTCGGCATAAAGAAACTGGCAGACTGCCACACGCAGCGTTTAAATTTCATGCTTTCTTCTGTTTCCAAAAAAGTGCAACAGCAAAAATGCAGGATTATTGGTTTAAAAATACAGAGAAATACAATTCAAAAAATTGGTTATAATTATTAAGCTTATTATAAACCATACTTAATCTGCTACGCTTACTCGATTGATGATGTATGAACCTTACTCTACAAAGTAATACCCGCAGCGCAGCACGGGTTCATTGCTAGTATAATACACAGCATGAATTGC
Source organism: Tripterygium wilfordii (assembly GCF_013401445.1). Lineage (NCBI taxonomy): Eukaryota > Viridiplantae > Streptophyta > Magnoliopsida > Celastrales > Celastraceae > Tripterygium > Tripterygium wilfordii. The sequence goes on from NC_052246.1 coordinate 2,420,097, forward strand.
TCCGTAGATCCAGTATTACAATACAACATAGAACTCAAAAGCAACGGCCTGAATAAAGCAAAGATGCTCAGATGGACTATGCCAGATGAGCGACCTACCAAGAAATATTAATTGGCACATTTACACATTAAAAAATGGATGTACTTTATCTGAGAATACAAATAGGATAGGAAGAGTGAGAACTTCCCGGCTAATCCCAAAACTTTTAGATCTCGATATCATCCAATGAGTTCATTTGCCATCCATTAAGTTCATCTGCCGTCAATAGCTTCAATTTCTGCATTTTAATCAAGAAAATAGTCAAAGCTTTTGGATGTTAGAATGCAAGGTTGGTAAGAGAAGTTGTGGAGAAGCCTTATTACCGTAATGAATTGCGGAGGATCATCGAGACTAGATGAGCCTAGAATTACTTCCCTATTAAGCTTAGACGTAAGTTTGTGACAAACCCTAAGCTGAAATAGAAAGAGAGGAAAGTGAGCAAGATTAGTAAGATCCACAAATGGCCATGGAAGGCTAACATCACAACTTGCATGTAACTTTCCATACCTCAGATCTAGTGGCTCCACCAACAATGAACACAAAAATACGTTTACCCATCTTCTTGAAATCACTGGATGTGTGTCTTAGTATTGAGTCACTACAGGGAAGCAGATGGGAGAAAACAAAAGTTACAACTTACAAATGCATGAGTCACAAATTCTGATATCCATGTGAACATGTGATATGATAGCCACTTGATAGGAGTAAAGTACATTTTAACCAGGTTACCACGCCTACGAAGTAAAGAGCGCTGTATTAACTGAGGATGTTAATGGTCATAACAGCAAGGCAGATTACTTAAACCAATGTGACTGTGTGCAATGCAAGAGTGACAAATACCTTGAATAACCATCATCAGAGTTTCGAGGTCGAGCCCATGTTGGTGTCCGTCTTGATCTCATTGAATGAGCCTCTGGTGCTTGGCGTACTGATGCAGGTTGTGATGTTCCATGAGCAGTTGGACTTGGGTCGTTTGTGTATGGATAATCCTCCTTTGATAACTCTCCCTTGCTAAGATTTTCAATGAGGTCCTAAAACGTGAGAAGCACTTGGGTCTGAATACAATTGGTGTTCAAGCTAATAAACTAGCAAACAATTAGCTACATTTCTATCAAAAATCAAAGATTACAGTGACAATATACTTCGGTCTCATAACTTAATGATAATGGCAATATCTGTGTGGCAAGTTTTGTTGAAAATCTATGAAATTGACTCGACACAATCTTCTTTAGCAGAAATCAAGAGTTAAATATTTTGTATCATCTTGTCAGCTACCTTTAACACACTAAATATTAAATTAGAAGACTTTCAAACTTATGAAATGATGTGTCGAATGGCAACTGTAAGATTCCAGATTTCCTTGCTGTTCCGAAAATATTACAACTAAATTTCACATACACGGAACATATATGGGACCTGAGAGTTAAAAGAAGTATCTTGTGGTCAACCTTTACAGAGGAGTGTGGATTTTTTCATTTGTCATTCAAATGTCTGGTCCAGATTTATCAATAATTAATTAGATATATTATCATAACCAAAGAAAAGAGTACCAGTTGGAATAGAAGTTACAATGCAGATAGCCATCCTTCTAACTTAGTGAAGCAAGAATCGAACTTTCCACCTCAATTATGCAAACACAATAATATAAATATAGCAAAAGAAATGATTTTTGAATTGGAAGCAATTATACATAAAACAAAGGCTATTTGGATGGAAAGATGAGCATTATTAGCGAGGCATATGCATGGAGCACCTAAACTGATAGAAAAAAATGTAGCGACTTTTAGACAAGCATGTAAATGCAAACGCACATGCAAAATAGCAAACACTCAAGCACATTCTAAAAACAGCTCAAAAACTTTTCAACAGCAAGTGTAATACAAACATGTCCACTCAAGAGTCAAATCAAAATAGCAGATTTCATTCCATTAGACGGCCCTAACTTTAGAAGTACCTCTATAATAGGATAAAAACGTGATAATTGCCACGTTTCTTCTTTGCCAGTGTGTTCTTTCCTAGTTGCATGCGTTTTCTGGCAGTTAAATAGAGAAAGAAAGAGAGTTGTTAGAAATACAAATTCATCAATCAGAGCATCGTTTCAACATACAATTATGCTTAGTTGCTTACTTTATGAATATCAAACTTCAGAGAGAAAGCTCCAGTGGAACTATTTTTGGTATCTGATGGCTGTCCAAGCAAGCTCATATTTTTTACCGCATTCATATCATCAGGTGGTAGTTTTGCTAACTGGAAGGAGTTCAAATAACATAGATTAAAAAATGGCATACAAATTATTGTTGAAATAACAACGCTAGAATTGATAAATTGACCACACAATTTGTGACTAACTAAGGGAAAGCTATTGCCAATAAGAAGGCGACAAAAGATGGAGCCCAACCTTCATCAAGTTGAGACCCTTTTCACCCTCAAACTTATCTGGGTAAATTGCTGCAAGTATCATCAACACGCGCAACTTATTTTCGCAAGTCACATCCTGCATATGAAAGGTACTCTTCACTATAAAGAAAAATAAAGAGAATTCGTGATACAACCATCTAAGTACAGAGAATTTGTGATCCACCCATCTAAAGCACTAGAGGGTCTTACTTCTTTTGAGGTAAAAAATTTAATAACATCTTTCATTCCCGCATCTCCAAAAACCAGGTCCTGCTCGATTTGCCCAATTTCTTGAAGCCCCAAGTCCCCGATAATTCTATTAATCTTTCCAGCAATCTGCATCCACAAGATCTAATCTATATCACAAGTCACAACAGACTTGAAAAATATCTTCTAGAGCGCTATTTCAATTTTAAAATGATAAAAAAAAATGACCAAAAGGTACATTGTATCATGACTTAAGCCAACATATCAAGTGCACAATTGAAGCGCAGTTAGCTTGGAGTCAAAGCAGCATCTTCAAGAGAAAAAGAGCATTCAGAGAGCATTGTGTATGTCAGAAGATCTAAATATAGAACCAGGCATAAGGCCTAATGCATGATGGTGAGCACAGGTAACGAAGTAGCATAAATCATAAAGGGAGGAACATCAAGAGTCGGATGTACCATTAACTGAGGTCAAGATGAGAAAACTCATCTAGGGTACAAGCAGAGGATTAATTGGGAAAGTGCACAAAGTCCATGAGGTAAGTTCCCACCAAAAAAAAAAGGAGCATGCATCACACAGTTGTTCACCAGGTTGCAGAACTAGTTCAAAATAATTGAAACAGCCTTTGTTTCTTGTTTTCCTTTTTCTCTTTCAGGAGGGAGAGGGGAATGAATCAGGTCATCTTGCATGATAAAAAATATAAAAAGGAATGAATAATAGACCAACCTCTACATGGAGGGAAAGCTTATCAATTTGTTCACTGTACTGTGGTAATGCTTGAACCATCTTCTGCAAGTCCCATGTGGATAGTTCACCACCATCTCTATAAAATGGGAGAGTTACAATCTAAGAAATAAAGATATGACCATGACTTAAATTCCAATAGTGCTAACATCACGTCCATCATTGGATATAAATAACAAGAGAATCTGATGTAAGAAAATCTGTCTGCTACTCAACAGAAACAAATACTAGAAAATAGAAATTCAATTCTCCGTGTCAATCCATAGAAACAAATACTACAAATTTTAGATATGGAAAGTTTTAAAACACGACATTGTGTGCTATGTAGTATGTATAATAATAAATCCGTAACAGCCCCAAGGAGAATGAGAGACAACTAAATGCATACACAAAGTGTTACAAGGGTGCAAGGTTCTCAGCAATTTCACAACAGAAATTCAAACCTTGAGCCATGCTGTATTTGGGCAGCTTTATTCTTTGCAATAAAGGTGGTCATCTTATCATGCAATCGTTCATAAGCCTGATGAGGTAGCCAAGGATTAAATGGCAGACGTTTGTCCTTAGCATATATAAAAAAACATATGTATGTGTTTAGCTACAGAAACCGTAATACGAATAGGCAGTAAACATACATCTGCTATATGAGCATGTCGAAGCTCAAGCCAGACTGGATCATGTTCCTCCAAAAGAACTTCTTGCTTCTCAGGTGGTCCACCTGCTTTACCAGGGACCTAAAGACCATAGTTCTTCAATAATTCCACAGCAAATTGTAGAGCATATTAAAAACTTCAACAAGTTATCCTCACCTCATGCACATATTTATTTCCTTCCATGTTCAGTAAATCACGGCACATGGCATCATAGGTCCACTCATGAATGATTGGAGCAATCTAGAAAAGCAAACAAGCAGGCCAATCATGAACATGAGAAACAATAAGGTGTGCAGTAAATATATCAATATTTATAGCCAACATTTCCATTTACAGACCTGATCAACAGATCTGTCGAGGATGAGTAGTTCGCATGTTTCTGTCTGAGGGAAGTTGGGAATTTTCTTATACTGCATTAAACAGTTCCAAACTCTTGCAGCAAGCTTAGTAGGTATCATATCACGGAAAGTTGTCATTGTCATGGGATCAAGGGACTTAGCAGCACGGTAGCGGACAGACGGAAATTCCTAGAAGTTACATAGAGAAATTCCTCAGAAAATAACAAACAAACATATTAAATTAGTTGTCAAAAAAATATGGCATACCCTTAATGAAGCAAAAACCGTGGCAATGCGTGTAGCCATCACATTCAAACATGCATCGCCTTTGCGAGGATTCTCCTCATCCCCATAAAGCTCTTCTAAAGCCCTATCATTATCAGTAACAAAACCCTGTATGGAGAAAATCAAAGTCGACAGAAACAATTAAAACAATGATACATCAAAAATGAAAACACATAAGCAGTAGATGATAGGGAAAATGTTAAAAAGATGGGAAAATGGAAGAACAGCAGAACAATTTGAAGTAAATGAGATGCACATTTCTCGCAGTAAAGACCACCAACATGCATTCAAAGCCTAAGAAAGTAGCAAATTCTACCATCCTCTAAACCACGTGGAAAAAATTCATAGCAGCAATAGACATTAATGTTTATACAGCAAGAAAAAAAAAGAAGCCTTATTAGTCATATCTTCACTACTCCACGAACTTCTACAATCATGTCAAGTAATCCAAAAATGATTTGTGTTTGCCACAAGCATTGATTATAAAAATGAGGCTCCATCTTTTCCAAAATGTGTTGGGTTCATTTTGTTTGGTCCCTATATATTGCTGGTTCGGTTTGGTTTTTTTTTTTCTACAAAAACTTCAGTATACAGCTCAGTTTCGGTTTTTGTACATAAAATTCGGCTAAAACCAAATGCTAACCCTATTTACTACGAATTTCCCAAATACAATTAATTATGTAAAAAAATTCACTACAAAATCATTAAATAACTTGAGACAGATCTGAATGTGAATTTCAAGAGTTCCAATCATACATATTTATATGTGCAATAAACTAGCGAAGGAGAACCAATTACCTGGCTGTCTGTAGCAAAATACTCCAAATTCATCTACATAACAAAAGAATAAAAAAAATTTAATTATCAATTAAAAAAATTCTCACATTCAAGGAGATGAAAAGACACAACCTGTTGAAAAATTAATGTTATTCAAAAAGGAAAAATAAAAAAGACAGAAAAAAATCTACAACCTCTCTCAATGAACCTATTCGAGGTAAAACACTTCCATCCTTCCTGATGTGAGCAACTAACTCTCTTGAAATCGGTGAACTAAAGAAAACAAATGCCCTTCATCCAACGAATGATCAAATCAATCAATCAATAGATAAATCAGAATGACTAGAGGTTACAACTTAAGTTTTAAGAGGTAGGTTCTAACTAAGTTAAAACCACATGAACAACACGCCAAATTAAGGGTACAAACTATCACATACTTCTTATATAAAGGTGACCTTCCAGACATGTCTGACATGTCTGACATGAACATGATAACGCTGCAAAGAAACGAATGATGGTAACTAATTATTAACATAAAATAATCATATATAAAACTAACAATAGAATGAAAAGACTAAAGTAAACAAAAGATAGATATTTCTCTCTCTCTCCCTCTCATGTTCTGTACTTGGAAACTCTAGTAAATTAAAAGATGCGAGTCAAATTAAGGAAATATAGTACTTCTCCTTTGATGGTTGGATGAAGTATATAGCATCCATCGAGGGCAATGGCTGCCTTCGTCTATAAATATCTTCTACCACTGCAAAATAAAAAAAAAATATATATATATATAAAGATACAGAACCAACAAGTCAAATTTAAAACCGAAATACGTTAAACCAAATATTTTTCATTGTCACATTAACAAAACCAAACGCCAGACTGCAATTAACCCAAACAAATTTCCCATCATTTCTGACCTCTTGTCAACCTATTTTAGAGGAACCAAATGACATTTTCAACAAGCTCCAGACAATAAGCAAGAAAGCGACAAAAATGTTTAGTCACAGCAAAAATATTTATCAACTATGTTCCCAAAAGCACCAAAATATTACAAAAAAATCCTCCAGGCAGGCGGGCCTAAGGGTATGTTTGGCATGTGTCTTATAGGCTTGTTTTTAGTATTGTGGACACATTAAAACATAAAAGTATGTTAGGTTATATGTACTAATAAATTTTCTCACAGAGTCCAAAAATTCTTTGTTGTTTTCAGAAAACCAGAATACAAAAAACACCTTTTATATCTTTTCTATGTTTTTGTTTTTAACAAAGAAAAACACCTTAACTATTCTTAGACAACCAAAATGAATTTCTATTTTCCTTTCCCTCAAAACTATTTCTAAATAAAAGTCCTGAAAAATGATTTTAGAAAGGAAAAAAAAAAAAACTACAACATAAAATTTCCATAGAATGTAAACTTGATTATTATCCATAGAATTGAAATTGGATTCTTACATGAAACTCCTTCCTGCGTGATGTCAGCCATCTTGCACGAGTAAGACATTATCTTAACAGTGAGTTTGTCCATGATAAGTACCTATGAGTAAGAAATTCAAAGAAACAATATCAAGTGAGTTTGTCCATGATAAGTACCTATGAGTACTACTTTGCATCCACCTACAAGTGAATATGATTCTTATTTATTCAAACCCTATTTTTCTTGTTTCCAAATTATCTGGATGCCCATATAAATAATAACCATAAATTCAAGAAAAATAGGGAATTGAAAAAACAATTGAGCATTCAACAGCTGCCACTAAATACCTTCCGGGTTGACTTTGAGTCCCCTGTTTTGGCAGACCGAAGCATTTCGTACAATAGTCCTGAAGTTACATTCATATTAAATAGGAAAATATATCAGTCCATTTATCCAGAAACTGCCAAAGAACATGGCCATGCCTAGGAAACAGAACATCATAATCTTACAGATCCATAGGATATAAATGGGCAACGTAAAATTGACATAAGATAAACTGGTTAAAGAATACACCTCCACCATTTCATGTCTTCTTTTTTCATCTATTCTGGATGTGGGCAACTGAGTAAACAGGACACAAAAAATATTTATTGCTAGACAAACCAGGTCTGCATCATTGTACTCACTCCATCATCTCATGTTATTAGGCCCATAAAGAGATTTTTTCGATGTCCCAAAATGTTTGCCTATCAATTTCAAGGTAAAAATTCCAACATGAATAAACAGGACAAAAAAATTATTTATTGCTAGACAAACCAGGTCTGCTTCATTGTACTCACTCCATCATCTCATGTTATTTGGTCCATAAAGAGATTTTTAGATGTCCCAAATTGTTTGCCTATCAATTTCAAGGTAAAAAAAATTCGAACATGAATTTCTGCAACCTCCCACCCCCCCCCCCCCCCCCAACAACACCCAGTTCAGAATTTTACACCGCTTTATAAGTGCAGTAAATGATGCCTTTTCAAACAATGCCCATTCTCAGCTTGGACAACGAAAACTACTGATTTACTTTATCATCTCATACATGACACCTAAGCCAAAAACATTAATAAAAAAAAAAAACAGACAGAGAGAAAGAGAGAGGTGATAAGGAACATTAGGGAATCGTTTCCTAACTTGTACAATCTAGCTTCTCTAAAGGAGGCTTCCATCAGTCAGTAACACCAGGCTTCTGTTGGTGGTACCTCATGGAACATTAGTTTCATCCGAGATGATGCGCATGACTGGACTAATACAATTCAGGAGTCAGTTTCTTGCACATTGAGATTACCTTAGTTACCTCACATGAGGTATGCAGCATTGCACAATTTCCTGATCTTCAGGACAAACAACCACAGAACCACTCCATCACTAGTATCCAAAACTAAAGCACAACTTCACACAAGTACACTTAAAAGCTTTAATTCTAAAGTTCCCACGGACTCGAATAAGATATAATGCGAGTCGCGGCTCTCAACATTGAAACACGAAAAGAAAAAAACAACAGAAAATCCTAATTAATTTGCAAAGAAAAAAACATGGAGTGAGAGAGAATCGACTCACTTTCACGGCTGATTTGTCTGAAATTTTTGTACTCGCCACCGTACGATGAGGAGTCAGAATCAGAGAAGGACATGGTGAATCTTGAAGAATAATCCCTCTACTGGCTATCTGATCGACGGCTCCAAATGCGAGTATCGGAGACCGATCACAGAAGAAAACCGCTGGGAAAGGAAAGTAGAGGAAAAAAAAAAGAAGATCAAACAGACGAACCGTTGCGCGAAAGAGAGAGAGAGAGAGAGAGAGAGAGAGAGGTGACTCTTTCCTGGGAAAATTTAAAAGTTAATTTACTTAATTGTGAATTAATTTCTAGAAATAAATATTTCTTTCTTGTGTTATTGTTTGGTGACGTGTTGACTATTGCTGGCCGGAAAGAATCAAACTTCGCGTTTCGTCCGAGAGAAGAAATAAGAAATTTATGCGAACTGGACCTGACTCTTGGGCGGGCCTCTCTTGGTCAAGTTCCGCGTCTGCTATGGCAGGTATATTTACTGTTATGCCCTTTGTTTCGTTCCATGATTCCTTCTATTCTGTTTGTTTGTTTGTTATTTTAAATTGGAATTCTTCCGATTTGATTCACCCACCATTTGAATCTCAAAATGCCATTGGTTTATTGTTGTCAATCGATGCTATTGATTCTGTTGTGTGTGAAAGATCACTGAAGATTTTGATAAACGTCAAGGCATCCCAGCTCATGACACCATTTGGATGGTCAAGGTCAATATGGCAAGATACAGGGAAGGTTCCGATAAATGTCATGTTTAAGGCCTTAAATCATCCCAGCTCACACCAAACCGTTGGGATGGTCAAGCTGCAAGACTCAGAGGGGGCCGGGACCGCACTTGACAGTGTGAATTTGACCACACAGGCAATGATTTACCAAAAGTTGGAAAGTGACTAGGTGGAATATTCAACTACAAGTCTACAATATCAATTAACTGGAACGGTCTTTAGGTGACACAATGGTGAATGAGGGAGATACCATGTTACCATGGCAAGAAGAACAAAGCACGGAAGGGAGACAATGCAGCTGCGTATTTGAACAGGTATTGACAAAAAACAGAGACTGGGTTATTGATCACCACAGATCGATGTAGGAAATCCAAATATGAAAGCATCTCACATGTGACCTCTCCTCTGATGTCCTTTTCATTCCCTAATTCTATCCTAAAAGTTTGGACAGCTTTGGCCCCACAAAAACCCAATCTTGCTCTTAATTATAGAATCCCAATCTCCAAGCATACCAATGACAGAAGATGATAAAGATTAAGAACAATACAGAACAAACAAGATAATGCCAAATGCCAATTATTTATTTTTCATGCAAAAAAAGCCTCAATCCCAACATTCCTGACCATTTCCATCAGAACACTTGATTAACAAACACTATAGCATAAAATAGTCAAACCCTAACTAAGGTGATGGGGTTAGACCCTGATTATGGTACCTGCAAAGCACCTTGCACTTGACCACATTGCTGTAGACATAGAAACCAGGTGCAACCATGATTCGGACGGTGATCGGAACCAACTTATTGGCTCGGTCGCCACCCATGTCCTCCATGTAACCCGAATCAAAGCTGACATCTTTATCCACCCTAAAGATAGGCAAGCTTGGATGCACTGAGTTAGCCAAAAGGTGTACCAACCACACGCTTTTTGAGGCACCAAAGAAGGCCTGCAACAATGGCTCTGGCCACGCCCTGTTCCACTCCAACATCGCCACAATCTCATTCATTTTCCTGTCACAAAACCTGCTAAATTCCTCACTGAAATGCCTTGTTCCCTTGCTTAACACCTCCTCCCAGGTTAATTTTTTCAAGACATTAAACGAATCGTAGTTCGCTTCACATCTATCAATTGGGTTCAGGATTTGATTTGTTGAGTTCTTTTGGTACCCGATTGACTCGAAATCTTCGAAGAAACAATAGTTCAACAGAGCCTCTAAATAGAATAGAACACTCTTGGGGTTCTTGGAGATTGAAATCTTGATTCCATAAGGTTGTAGAAGCGTAGATATTCTTTCATAAACTTTGGTTCCTACGTGCCTCGCTTGCAAAGTTAGTGACCGACTTAACAAGCGAACAGAGGACCTAGCGTCAGAAACAGAGACCAGAAACTGCTCTATTGCTTTATCACCTATCACGCTGTGTTGATAAACATGCGGTGAATTCCCAGTGCATTTGTCAAATCCAGACTTCAGATTGTGACAGTAGATTTCAAGTTTGTTCAATTTCTTCTCTGATTCAGCCATGGAGTACTTTAACCTGGAAGCTTCGAGAACAGCCTCTTCTCTCTTTCTTGTTGCTTGAATCAACTTATGTGACAGCTCAGCCACCGCAATCTTCCATTGCTCCTCCCTTGAATCAGCCGACTTGGGGCTCTTTCTTGTCAAAGATGAGAAGATTGACTTGAAAATTGTGTTGGGACTAACGATTGGGAATGAGTGTTTGTTTACGCCGCCGTTGTTGTCCAACGGAACCACCGAAATCTTCTCTCGCGAGTGTGGCCGGCATTTGTTGCACATGACCGACCCATCTTCTTCACATTTTTTCTTGGCTTTTACTTCCTTTTCATGAAGTGGTGTTGGATGGTACGTAAGACTGGGAGATTTTCCGATACGACCAGTACTTGGCCTGGATTGCGATTTCGTTTCACTAAGCTCGTCTTCTTCTCTTTCACATTCTTGAATCTACACAGAAATAATAACACAAAAGAAAAGATTTTTACTTACATGAACATAAATCTTTTTCCTCGGGAAATAACCAAGATGGGGATACTTACCGGGGTGCAGAGAGAGGATGGGGGATGGAGTGAAGAAGGGGATCTGGAGGAAGCAGAGGAGGACGACGGAGGCTTCATGTCTTGTTTCAGAGCTCCATTCTTGGCTTCATTTTTTCTACACTTTTTGAACAAACTTTGTTTGCGTTGAGGGTTTTATCACATACTAGGATAGCCGTATATGTGGCTGTCTGTTTTGTATTGTAATATCTTTTGCGTTGTCCTTCATTTTCTAGGGCTGCTGCTTCATCGTCGTCTTGTAATAATGGCCGTGAACCAGGGGATAGATGTGAGAAGTCCCATTTTTTTGACAGAGGCAATAGTGTACTGCACGGTATATATTTTAATGCATCCCCGGGTTACAAAGATATTATTTTCAATAAAAATCGAATTCATAATTTTCCAAGTCAATATAGGTTGATCCCGAATAAATTTACCAACTAACCGATCATCAAAGTGTTTTAGCAACTGAAATTCTCTACACTTATTACAACGTTCATATTAGAAGCACAAAAATTTTGTCTTATTTGTAGGGTTTTTAATTTAATCAACTAACTATTGTCCATTCATTTATGACGGAATGGGACATCTCCAATTGTTTCGAGTGCCAGCTTAACGTTACTGATTGGGGGCAAAATGCCCTACCATCTGCTTTAAATTGTGGTACTAATTACAGGATACCAAGTAGGAATTATTACTTGGATAGGTTAATTAAATTGAATGGTTGATATTTCATATTCTCTTAACATGATCAATCCTAATCAAACCCTTCAATTAAGTAATTGCAGATTTCAGCTGGACATTCTTTAAGATCTGCTACTACATACCAGATGCCTTATATTATTAATTGCAGTCCATCAGAAATAAATTGGCCTCTTTTCTTTTCAACTTTTATTATTATTTTTTATATATTGGTTTTCTTTTTTTGTTATTGATATTTGAAGATTTATCTTGAATGAATATGAAAAACAATAATAGTGACGATGCAAATGTGAGAACCAAGCACAAAACATCAAAGAACAGAGCAGCAAGTTGTAAAATATGACTATATGTATATAACTTTATACCAGTGACACTAGCTAGTGGAAACACACAGAGCCGCACAGGAAAAAGGTCTCTTTAGACCTTGACCTATACACAACTCGCAGTTAATGTAGAGGTGGAAGAGTAGCAGGAGTATTAATGCATTGGTGTGTCATGTGTGGCTGTGTGCGGTAGCTTATCAATAGTTTCGAGCTTGTTTTGTTGTATATACATACCCTCGTAGACACCAATAATATTATTCACTTTTGGATTGTCTGGTTTTCGTGAATACATCGGACCAGCACGGTTTTATTTTTCCTTAGGCCCAAATAAGTGGGCTAGGCCCAACTCATTTAAGCCTAAAAAAATGTTCCCGCACTTGTGGGTTGAGTTATATCAAACCCAACAAGTGGAGTTGAGGTTATGTCCAACTGGATCGAATTACTCCGATACCATATTATAAATCCACACCCCCATACACACCAATAATATTGTCCAGTTTCCATGAATACATCGGGCTCACGCGACTTTGTTTATTCGTAGGCCCAAATAAATGAGCTAAGCTCAACTCCTTGAAACCTAAGAAAATGTCTTGTTAGTGGTTAAAGAATGTGCTTATCTTTATAAATAAGACATTAATCTCACATCTTATCGATGTGGGAAACATATTTCATCATTCAACGCATTTAAGGAGGTTCACTTTAGTGCCATGAAAATCAATGCGTTCACTTCTTCATTGCTACCTTGAACCTTCTCATAAGTATGCATTTTTTCTACCTCCAAATTATGACTGTATATATATAATATATGTTTGTGCTAATGGTGCCAAAATCACTGTTAGAATTTCTAGTTCATACACATCAAAAATATTATCCGTTTTGAGTTGATCGATTCCCTTTGATACATATCGAGTTTAGGACTACTAAAAAATCGCCAAAACCGAATTGATTGGTCGGGTGACATGGATTGGAAGTTAAAATGGAGAATTTTTTGTTGAGGGTTTATGGCATTGGAAATGCTTCTCAAGTCTTCTAGCCAATGAAAGGCTTGAAAGCAGCTGAAATAGCAGACTGTAGACTCAAAGACAGCCAAATGGCCCAAATTTATGACAATGTTGATTTGTTCTGTGGAAGGCTTATCAACATTTATGACATATATCGACTAATCTCAAACCCTCACCAACTCATATTTAATTCTATGTATATATGTACGTGTCCTTTACAAATGTTTGCTTGGGATCACGTGTACGTGTCCCCCCATCTGCCTGGGTGTACAAAACCCATTTAAAATCCGATTCAACCCACACACCCGACCCAACCCGCAAAACCCGACCCCAACCCGTGTCAACGATGGTCAAATATGAGTCACATATATTTAACCCATACTTAAAATAACTCGACCTCATTTAGGATTAAATGACATAGTTTGTATTTATATAAATATACTAGTATTGCATGTTATAACTAAGACCTATCCACATTAGTCACAACCCTTAACTATTAAATGTAATATGAATTTTTTTTTAATGTTAACCCTTAATTCATTAACTTAAATTAATTATTTAGTCTATGGATTCAAACCCAACCCAACTCAAATATTAAAACCCAACCCAACTCATATGTTAAAACTTGACCCAACTCAACCTAAAATGAGGTTGGTATAGGGTTGAAGGAATCCTCACCCGAACCTATGCGGGTCGGATGAAATCTTTCTCCAAACCTGATCCAACCCACCTATGTGCACCCCTACTTCTTCGGTTCACTCGCATCCAACACCCACCAAGGCTGATGTCTTTCCTTTTTTTCATTGTAAGGTAAATGCTTCTCTCTTCCCCCTTTTTTTTAAGACAAGCTTTTGAAGATGAAAGAATTAATCAAACTTAACCATTGACCTCGTGGTCAAATTGGGCCCAACAAAGAGGCCCAATATGCAGAGCAAAGGATGGCATGGCCCAAAATGAATTGTCGGTATTAGAATTTCATGGGAACCGTGGGAGAGAGGTCCAAAATTGTCAGACGCCGCAAAAATGACGTCGTTTCGAATTGTCCTTGCCTCCTTTTGGACCTTGATAATACGGCGTCTTTGAATTCATCTGCCAATTGCTTGTTTTCAAGTTCTACATACAGAAACGGCTTCAGCGCAAACGAAGGGGATCGAAATTTGTCAATGAATTCAAAATGAACAAATCATCGGGAGGTGTAATGGCGTGGAACGTGTTCAAGTTCTGCACGCCACTGCGTGCCCTAGGTTCTTTCATGATCTTAGTGGTACTTGCAATCATCGGCGTCACCTACTACTCCGTTGTCATTGTCAATTACGGTCCCGCTCTTTTTCACGGCGGCCGTGATACCGTCGTATCTCTTGCGGTCCTGCTCTTGTTTCATTTTCTGGTATGGATTTTATGCTGTATTGTTTGGATTTTAACGATGATCAAATAATTCAGCTTAATTTCATTTTTTCTATGCGCAAGTAACAAAGTGGGAAAAAGTCTATTAACAGACTGATTTCAGTTCTTTCGGTGTCGATGGCAAGATGACAATTTCGAATGCAGTGATTTAAGTTTGATGGAAGTTGTAATAGTTCTCCGTTCATAAAAGATAATAAAAGGGAAACACAGTCATGTTATATAATCTAAGTAAAAGTTTTGTATGCACTTCAGCACATGCTTTTAGTTGCACTCTGTTGTTTGTCTCTTATGCCATACTTGTTATTTCTGTTAATTAACTGTATTGCTATAGAAAGTAAGAGAATTTTATGGAGAGACAATAATAATACTAGAGCATCTCTCTGGTATGCCGAGGGGGGGGGGGGGGGGGGTCACTTTGTGATGGCCTCAAGTTCCATGTTTAGAACTGCTGTAATTTATTAAGGGATTCTGCTTTGATTATGGTGTCTGTTAGGTTTTCATACTAGGGAAAATTTAAACTACATTGACCAGAATGATTGGATACATTATAGGGATATTGGATAAGAAATGTATTCATATATCATTTTTGGCATCAACCATAGACCAAGTGTGCTTAGTAACCTCAAAAGCACTACTTGCTAATACTACTGTTAGTTGATTTGGTTGTAGTTGGCTATGCTGTTATGGAGCTATTTCTCAGTTGTCCTGACTGATCCTGGTGGTGTTCCCCGGAATTGGATGCCGCTAATAGATGAGGAGAGAGGTGACACCGATCCATTGGTGAGTGCACAAGATGGGCTCCTTGGCATAGATTCAAACCAGTTTTCTTTGCCTGGTGATGCTGCAAATCAGAAAATAAGGTTATGTCGGAAGTGCAACCAATTTAAGCCACCTCGCTGCCATCACTGCTCTGTTTGTGAGTTCTCTGCATTATGTTCTTTCTGGAGGTTTTATTCTTACTAGATGAAGTGATTTTGCAAGGAGGGACCCTTTTTTTAATTGACTCCAGGTGGAAGATGTATATTGAAAATGGACCATCACTGCGTTTGGGTTGTCAATTGTGTGGGGGCCTTGAATTACAAACATTTCCTTCTTTTCTTGGTATGTTAATCCATTTGCTTGCAGGTTTGAGTATCTGAGCCTATGTTTATTTCATACAAAGTTTGTTATAAGCATTGTGATGCTCATGGAGATGGATAATTCCACTCTCAGCTGTTGAGCTGACCCATTAATTTCTGTTGTTTATGTATCTACAGTTTTTGCTATTTAATATTGCCGTTGGTATTCTGATAAATTTCTCAAGCATCAATAGCACATTATCATCTACCTTTGTTATTGCCCATTCAGTGTGTACATTCTAGGTTTAGGACATGCCCAAATTTAAAACGATTATGTGATCTAACATTTACATAGAGGAAAAAGTAGTTCAGGCACTGGAGAAATGGGGAAACTGAAGAAATGCTCACCCTCACTCGCTTTCTTGTTTCTTCTAAATTCTAATCCATTGATCTTTGGATGCTCACATTAGTGTTATTACATTCTTTGCAGCCAGATAAGACATGCTTTGATACTTGTCTTTAAAGGTTATACTAGGACATACACTTATTTGGAGCTATTACCTTAAACATAAAATCGTGTCTAATATCGTCCAAACACTCCATTTAGGTACCGACTTGTGACTTCCAGTAAGATATGCACCATTTCTTCTTCTTTTTTTCCTTTCATTTGTGTGTTCTATAGGAAGTTTTATATATGTACATCCAGAGAGGGTTTATCTTCTCATAATTTTATTTCCTTTTCTGATATTCAAATAGCAGATTTCTTTTGCTCATCGAAAGATATACATGGTTGTTATGCTTGATGTGTATAGTTCTTATGCATGAGTTTATTTTTCTTTTTGTAGATAGAAAGCTAGCAATAAAATAGCCTGTCTTGGTGGTATCTATTGAAAAATAAAGGAAGGGGGTGTTTACTGATGGTGTTATTGTTTCCTGCTTGCTGATGCAGTTTTACACGTTTCTCGAGACAACTCTTGTTACTCTATCATTGTTATCGGTTTTTATAGCATTTTTTTAGCGATGGTGAGATACCTGGAACAGCTGGAACTCTTGCAGCCACTTTCATCTCATTTGGTAAGCAGTACAAGCTCTTTTACCCTCTTCATCTGATGTCAGTATCCTTTTCATTACCATAATATTATCCTTCTATCCCTCCAGTGCTGAATTTATCATTTGCATTGAGTTTATTGGGCTTTCTTATTGTGCACATGATGCTAGTGGTGTCAAATACCACTACTATTGAGGTAATGCCTTTCTCCATCTATTATACTCCTATTTCCTATGTATTTCACAAAGTCTTTTATCTGGTATGTGTGTCTCATAAACATTGCTCAACTTATTTTTTGTTGCTTTCAGGCATATGAGAAGAAAACAACTTCGAAATGGTATTATGACCTTGGTTGGAAGAAAAACTTTGAACAGGTTGCTTTGATTTTTTTTTTCTTTTTGTATACTTAGTTTACTCGACTGAGCTTGTATTTCAAGGGTTGCCATTATTATGTGTTGCCTCGATCTGTTGCTTTTGAACTGCCTTGGTTTAAATTATTGGAAAAATGGTGCTATGAAATTTGAAGAGAATCTATGGAACAAAGTGCTGGATGCTGCTGGAGCAGAACATGCCTCGATTAATATTTGCTGACTTATTTAGTTGCTGGTTATACCATTGTACTTGATGAGAAATTATAGTTCAGTTTAGTCATGTTTGTTCATCTTTTCTTCCTATAGCAAAGTAGGGCCAAGGCTAAGACAATGCATAGTAGATTAACTCTTTAGAACTTTGTGATGTTACATTTTCACTCATCATTTTCAATAAGACTGTATCGGGTTTGTGGCATTCTCAACAAGAGTTTTACGAAATGATAAAATTCATTTTGAAAAGGTTTTCTACTCAAGAATAGCTGCAGAGTGATTCCTTGTTGATGTGAGCAGGTGCTGCTTTGGTGGTTCGTCAAAATCCCATTCCATTGTGCTGAATACTTATTGCACCTCTTTTCCTCCAAACTTCAAATGTTCTTTCTATCTGTTGCAGCTGCTATGCTGTAATAGATAGATAAGCCTTGGATTCTAGAAACTTACATATATTGCAATGCTATACTGAATCACTGATAACTGACTTTGGCATAGCGGGAGCATTCCTTTTACCAGTAATAGTGGCTTCAAGCTATTACTGGAATGCTGTAGTTAATTTTTTGCAACAATAGATCAGTAAATATGTAAATAAAGAATTGCAACCATACTTTATTCAAACCAGGCCTTTTTCTGAGGTGGATGGAACGTTTTTTAGTACTTCTGATGTCGTCGTCTTTATCATTTCAAATTTTAGGTTATCTTTTGCTCTTGGAATTTCATGATTGGCTTCCTAAAGGGATATTTTCCTCAAAAGCCAGTGTTTCTATTTTAAACAATTTTGGCTTCTTGCTCGGGGAGTAAGCGTGGAGAGATTTTTCCTTTGTTGTGCACTCTTATCTGGGTACTATAGTTTATTTTGAGGATTTGCATTTACACAAATTGTTCATGGAAATTCACCATTGGTCATGACTGAACTTTTTATTCCGTTTTACTCTTCTACACCAGGTTTTTGGAAGAGAGAAAAGATACTGGTTAATCCCATCATATTCAGAAGATGATTTGCAACAGATGCCAGCACTTAGAGGTTTTGAATATCCAACAAGGCCCGACTTGGATGAGCTTCAGCAACTCTAAAATTCTGGTTTATATGATTTTAGGGTTTAGGACCGACTTGGATGAGCTCCAGCAGCCCTATACCCTAAACCAGCTCTAAATGCAGATGGCACAAGTGCCAGAATTACCCCATGGAGTCCATGTCTGTCAAAAAATGGACCACTTTGAACAACCATGGGATGGGTTCACCTGGCTTCCATGTATGCACAAACAAAACAGCTTGATTTCATATTAGGAAAATATATTTGTTTATGACTAACAGGTGATTAACATGCTGAACCACGAGATAAATTAGTCATAAGTCATAAGAGTGGATATTGACTATTGAGTCTACAACAAGGCCGTGAGGAGCAAGGGAAACTGATCTCGGCTGGATTTTTTTTTGAAGTATTGCTGCATTGAAATTGAACTTTAAGCAGACATGTGTCTAACTGAGTTAATTGTCAAGTGAGTCATGTCTCTTTCCTAGATTGACTCTTGTAAATTATCCAATTTAAATGATTTTCATTCTCAAGGAGTTTAAAAGCATATCTACCTATTTAAGAAATGTATTTTATCAAAAGTCACAACTATATTCAACCGGTCATAAATTTATGAAATGAAAAAAAATTCATAATCAATAATGATATAATTTTTTTCCCATCTACAACGTTTTTGTTTTTAATTTTTAAGAATTTCTTGCCTTAAAAAAATGACAATATTATTGTATTTCTCTACCAATCATATTTGGCAAAATGTCCCCGACACGTCGTGCGAGCAATAGAAATTATTCACGCCTGTGTTAACTTCCCCTCCTACAGAGGCAAACACAAGGCAGCCTGAAGAGCACCATTTTTTTTTCAGTCAAGCGATCGTTTTTGTGCGCTACTAGGTTTACTTTTTCTTCTCTTGAATATTTGTTCTAGTTTCCTTCAATTCAACAGTCTCTTGTTAGCTGAGGTATTCTGTCTCTCATGTTCGCTATGTTGAGAAATAGTTGTCTGATAAAATATCCTAGTTCGATAGATGAATTCTTTTTTTGTTGTTCGTTTGATATTCTGTGAATGAATTGTGGAATCCGCATGTTCTGCTTGAGATCCGTGTGTTAATCCCCTGATCGGAGGTTATATGGTATTGCAATTTAGCAACCTGGTAAACCTAAATTTTTTCTAGGTTAACTCTTATCTTGAACATATTGTTTCGTTGTTTCTGTTGCTAATTTTCTTATGCTTAGTTGATGCAAATATATGTGCGTTAAACTGTCCCCTTTATGGTGCCCTAGAATCAGACTTGGCCTTGGTTATGTATTTAAGTATGCTTTGTTGGCAGGGGTCAGAAGTGGGTAGACTGAATGGATTTTTCTGTAATTGATTTTTTTTGGTTTGGCTGGAAGGAAAATGTGGGAATACAAGAGGAAGAAATCATAATTTGGTTTGATCATTTTATTTGAGAGTGGTTGGATAGTTTGCCAAAGAATTTTGGGATTAGGTTATTTGTGTATGTATCTGAAGATTGTGTCTATAAAATATGTTTTAGGAGGAAAAAATAGTTTTTATTTTAAATTTTATATAATACTTGTTTTGCTTGTAACATGCTTGGGGATTTGCTAGTTTCTCCTTTACATTTACTTTCTGGCTGTTTTGATCTTGCACTCAGGGGGTTAGTTTTAAGATCCAGATTATTGGATTCGATGTGTTGTTTTTTTAAATGCTCGTTTTGTTGCCTTTTTTTTTTTAACTACGACATGATCTTTGGGTCGTTTTTCTGTCAACAACTTGAACAATGCCCCATTGTTGACTCTTTAAAAGTGGTGTAGCCATGCTGGTAATTTGAATTGTTTCTATTGCATTTAATCCATGGACCCCCATTCAACAATTTAATCCATGTGTTAATCCATGTGGCATGTGGACACTTTTTTTTGTTTGTTGCGAAAGTAGTATTATTCTGTGGGAAAGAAGAGTTTTGGGATTGGGGCGTTCAAGTTATTGTGATTATGTGGGATTTTCAAGTTAGTCCTTATTCTGAGTATTGGAGTGTCGTGTTTTAATTTTATAATGGGATGAATAACTATTCAGAGGCTACATCTTACTTTTATGGACTGAGACCATTGTCTCTCTTTCTTGAGGCACTATGTTTTTTTCTTTCTTACTTTGTGAATACATTTCGATTCAAAGAATAAAAAATACTGCTGCTTTGGAATCTGTAGCATTATTGAGCTAGGAAAGCTGATCATATGCTGAAGATGATGTTAGTTCTTTCTTTTTGTTTCTCAGGGAGCATAATTCTCTGAAAAATGCAAGGAGGGAATGGTGGCAGAGATCCATTCTCTGGTTTTGGTGGCCCTTTTGCTGGTCTTGGGGGCTTTGGAAGCTTTGGGAGTCAGAGAAGTTTGATGTCTAGTTTCTTTGGAGGAAGGGACCCATTTGATGACCCTTTCTTTTCACGCCCTTTTGGAGGCATGCTTGAGTCGAACTTCTTTGGTTCCGGTGGAAGTCCATTTCCTTTTATGCAACCGCCTGCATTTCTTGAGCATCAAGCTGCTGAGCCCATGACATCAAGGGGGCCAATCATTGAAGAAATCAATTCAGATGGTGAAAAAGAAGAGGCGGACAATAAGAAAAAAGAGAAGCCTAGGAAGCATGCTAGGTCAAGCAATGAGCCTTTTGTCGAGGTCCCAGATGATGAAGCTGAAGGTGGGGTTTTTTTTTCCTTTTCTATATCTATGTATTTTATGTATATTGTTGTTTTCAGCTGACTAAAAAACTTGGTTACCCACCCTCATAAATTTGCAGGAAGAAGAAACAGGCATATGCAATTGAGTAATGATTTCAACAGAATAAGTAGTACTGAATCACAGCCTCAAGTTCGCAGCTTCACCTTTCAGAGCTCTACTGTCACTTATGGTGGTGTTGATGGGGCTTATCAGTCTTCATCCAAAATGAGGAGGACTGGGAGTGATGGGGTAAGTAAAACTGAAGGTTGCTGTCAATTATTTGTGCTTGATTTGGTCGCTTATGCGTTACTTGTGATGGATTAGGTGACATTTGAAGAAAGCAAAGAAGCTGATAGTGCTACACGGCAAGCATCTCACAGGCTTTCTAGGGGACTTCACAACAAGGTATATGTGGAATGATACTAGTGTGTTGGAGTCCTCGTGAGGACTTCTTATGTATTTTACTTGTTTTGAAACCTCAAAGCCACCTTCTGAATTCTTGTTTTTGTTTAAAGTGACAATGGTGTCTTAGTTCTAATTACTGAAATTGTAGGGCCATACTGTTATGAGGAAGCTTAAATCTGATGGTAGAGTGGACACAATGCAGACTTTGCACAATCTCAATGAAGGTATTAGCCATTATATGAATTTTCACTGCAGTATGATATGTTGAATGTGTTTGAATTTGCAAGGATTGATAATTCTGTATTGGTGAGTTCTCAGGTGAGGTTGCTGGTTTTGAAGAAGCTTGGGAGGGAAATGCTAGGAAGCATCTGCCTGGCTGGATGGCGAATGCTGGTTCTCATGATACTGCTGGTAAATATCTTTTGTCACTATTCTGTGATGTGTTTTTTCCTCTCCTATCTAGTGATGGTTAGTGGTTACCCTTTAACAGCTACTGTTGGATTCACATGTAATGATATATGTCTATAGGATGCATTATGTTGTGTTTCATGATTTTATTTGGAATGTTAGTCCACATGGGCTTACATATGTTTGTAATGGTTAATTTGTCAGTTGGGGTTGGATGATGTGGAAACTCTTACATGTGTGTGGCTATTGCAAAGCATTTTTCGCTCTGTACAAGAGCAAGCATGTGCCTAGATGGTCTGACATTTCTGCTTTCTATTTTGTGTTTTAGGAGTTAGCGGGCTGGGAAGCCAGGGTGGTCGGGCTCTTCCTTCCATGGAGCGGTCAGGAAATATGATTACATATGATAGGAACATTGCCGGATCCTCTCACTCGGAGCATTTAGGAAAGACAAATTACAATCAAGGTAGTAGAGACAACAGTGGTAATCCTCGGGGAAGGAGGAAACATTGAGTCGAGAGGTTCTGAAGAATAGCACACAGTGTTTGTGAATCAATCATTTTGTACTTGCTATGCGAGATGAGATGGTGGTTTAATGCAGTGGTCAATACTCAATAGGGCTGCTTGCTATCATGTATGATTGTTGTATATCGGATAATAAGTTCCCTTTGAGCATGGTATGCAACTAGACGTTATTGAATATGATGTTATACTCTGTTATGCTTTTAACCCTGGTCGCTCTCCTGAATCTTCTTAAGTTTTGGGTTGGATTGCCAGAAGCTACTGAAATATTCTTATCAGAAAGCATTGCCAGCATTCTTCTCGATTTATTTGTTCAAATGTCGATTTATGAAAATGCAATGGGAATTTGCTGCTCTTGTTGCACTGATGGCCTAGTAGTGTTAAATGATGCAGCATTTTGTCTATTTCTCATCATTTTTCGGATCTATCAATTCTATCAATACTGCCACGTATCAAATTTTTTTACCGGAGGGCCGGACAACAAGCCCAATTAAATCTGGCCCGCTAACGATTCGTGATGATTTCATGATTCTCAACTGCAGGGTCGTTGGACATCTGTACTATTGACTACAATCACAAGTGTTTAGGGTTTTTCGTGAAATCCAAACGGGGAAAATGGCGGTAATTAGAACAACCGCAAACATGATCATCAAACGACTCCTCCATCATCCACCACTATCTTTCTTTTCTCCTCTGTCGCAGGCCCGTTCGACGTTTCTGTACTTGAGGTCTCAGAACGCCGACCTTGGTTTCAAGTCCACTAACCGCCGCATCTGCTTCGGTTCGATTCGTTGCGCCGCGTCCGATTCCGGCGGAGACAAGAAGGTTTCATCTCGGCTTTCGCAAGTTCATCAGCTTCTTCAAGAAGCCGAAGAGCGCGCTAGCTCTGCTGGGAATGAGCCGCCTCCTAAAATCACTATAGGTACTTCACTTTCTTTGCTTAGAATACTTAATGGAAGGATTTCGATTGTAAGTTTTTACTGCTTATGACAGACCATGTCACTGTGAGTTTTGCGAGAAGTGGCGGGCCTGGAGGTCAGAATGTAAACAAAGGTATGCTATCTTCCTTATCATTCAGAACGGACTCACTTTCTTGCGTAGATTTGTGGTAGTCAACATTGTTAGTTTTTGTGATTGAAATTGCAGTGAACACTAAGGTGGATATGCGTTTCAATGTCCGAGATGCGTATTGGCTAAGTGATAGGATCAAAGAGAAGATAATGCAAACGGTTTGTTACCAACACTTTCCTTATTTTCTTACAGGTGTATTTTGGGGAAAATAGCTTTCATAGGGTAGAAGGCTAGAAGCAGAACGAGGTCAAGTTTGTTAGTATTACGATGTTAAGAGGATCTAGGTTGATGATAATGTATGACTTGTGAGTTTAGACTAAAATTTTATAAAAATTTTATTGAAGCGAAGGATATGGAAAATAAAAGTAAATAATTTTTCAAAATCTGGATTGCAATTGAATAAGTATCATCAGAACCACATGGAGGGAGTGATGTATAGAGAAAGTACTAAAAGTGCAAATCATTCACTGCTGTAGACTCACAGCTGTATTCCTTGCGAGTCTAAATTGTACGAGCAGTAGTGATGGAATTAATTGTAGATTTTTATGGTCTGTAAAGTTTCCTGAAGCTGTCAACAACTCTTAATCTTCTTTCTGAAATCAATCTTACTTTTCTCATATTTGAACGGATTATATAAATAAGGGTGCTAAAAATGATTGCTACCATCTACTCTTCTTAGCATTAAATTACATTATCATTACCCAAAATCATTACATTATCAACACTAGTAGTTCAGATGACCTTTTCCCTGTCAGAACTGCGGTCAAAACCTTTAATTATCCACTGGTACTTCTATTCTCATGAGGTTAGATCATGGAAAGTTTGTGCCCTCAATATTCAATATTTTTTCATGAAAATGATATCCTGTGAAGTGTTAATTATCACTTTGCTGGGAACTTGGTTCATTTTCAACAACTGGCAACTTATGTGATGCTGCATACTGGTTTATGGAGCAATTTATTTCATGGATCATAATCTTTTTTCTCAAATCAATATATGAATTAGTTATATTTCAATTAGCCACGGTTCTTCCCATTTTAGGCAGGGTTACAACTTATCCATGTGCTAAAAATTGTGTTCAAAGACAGTAGCATTGGATTTTTTTTCCAGAAATTTGTGATTTGAAGTTATTAGTGGATTGCTATATGATATGCCATAACAACAGAGGAAAAAATGCATCTCGAATTGAATTTGTGGAAATCTCTATTTTCTTGCATTGTTGAGGGTATACCTCTTCTTCAAATCTGTCTCTAGTTGTCATTTCATTATCGTTCTACCAGCTCTCATTTTCCTCTAATGAACAGGAGAAGAATCGCATTAACAAGGATGGTGAACTGGTCATCTCATCGACAAAGACTAGAACACAGAAGTTAACTTCGGTTTCTTCTCTTTAATCTCTTACCCACTTTGCTTATTATTTGTCCAAGCAATTTGTTTAACCCTACCATTCTTCTTCAGGGGTAATATCGAAGATGCTTTGGAAAAACTACAGGTGCCAATTAGCACATGCCACTTCTCAGAAAAGCAAATGCATACCATCTTTTTACTTAAATTTCTTGTGTCATTGAGGCCATCTGGCTGTGTCAGCAATGTCTAACCTGTTAATGATAGAATCTTTATTTGATCCTTCATTAGCCAACTTTCTAATGTATACCAATTGAAACAGGCTATCATTGATGCAGCTTCGTATGTCCCACCCCCTCCTTCTGAAGAGCAAAAGAAGAAAATTGCCAAAATGTAACAGTTCCTGTTTAGTTGTACTTCCTCCTTTTGTCTCATCGCCGTCATTATTTAGTTTGTTTTATTATTGGCTGTTTATGGGTTCATATCTGCAGTGCTTTCTTGAATTAGTTTAAAGTGGCTTGTCTGGATTTGAAGGACTTAGATACATTTTCACTGTCATTTCCGTGTCATTATAGGGCTGCCCTTGGGGAACAGAGACGCTTGAAAAGCAAGAAGGCTCTTTCAGACAAAAAGTCATTCAGAAGAAGTCGGGACAGTTGGGACTAATTTCAAATGTCTGGTTTCCCAGCTTTAGAGCTTTAAGCATGTAAGCTTCACCATGCAGTCCTAATTTCTCGACTTTTTGTTGCTCTTGTTACTAGTGACCCTTTACTCTTCCAGCTTTGCTGCTTATGCTTTTTTTTTTTATATTGGATTGATTCAGAGCTTAAATTGGAAAAATGGTGATGAGACATCGTTTTATGGAGAGTGAACTGCTGGATATCGACAGAGGACTTCATCCATATTCTTTGGTATAGTTACTGAACCTTGGAGTTGGTATATGGCCTTGCTGATTGAAGACTGCCAAATATTTGTGGTTTATTAGCATACGTGAATAACGCCAACTTCCTAGGTTTATGTATAAATATTGTACTATACTTGAGAATTTGAGATTTGATTAATGGGTCTTCTGTGAAGATTTCATTTTTTGACATATTCAATTCAGGATCATTTAGATTGCACTCTCATTCAATATGCAAGTACTTGAGCAGTGTTAGCACTCATAAAACCCGAATGTTATCATCCAACAATACAAATAATACACCAGGTTCAGCAAGGCCCAGCCCAGTTCATTTTTCACTGTTTGGACTCTTCTGTTCAGTACGGCCCAGCCCAGGAAGAGACCCTTTTCCCTTTGCTCAGCCATTCGCGACACATGGTGCGACTCCATCTCATATTCTGGTTCGAGCATTTCATCGAACACCTATCGATTCTTCAGTGTCTTTCCACAGATATACGTGGCGTGATATTGTAGCTCTTCAAGCCCACGCGTCAACTACGAAACTGCCCAAGGCGCGGTATGCCACCACCATAAGGTATACCTTCTTCTCCAACCTAAACCTTCATCTTCTGATACTGAAAACAGCACTCAAATGCACCGTTTCAAGGTAATTCCGTACACTTACCGCACCCTCCGCCACCACCAAACCCACATCGACCAACCCGTAGCCTCTCTCCTCAAGTCACGGTCCGTAATCAGGTTCAGTGGCCCTGACACCATCAAATTTCTTCATGGTCTGTTGACTAACGATGTAAGGAGATTTGAGGAACCAGTGGGCGATGAAGCCACAAACTTGGTTACGCCCAATGTGCCCACTCGGTACACGCCACCCATGTACGCTGCGCTTCTGACTCCTCAAGGCAAGTTTTTGTACGATTTGTTTCTTTATAAACCGCCAATGCCACAGGAGAAGCTCGACCGAACTGGGTCAGGCCCCGGGTCCGACCATAATGGGACGTTCGAGTTGTTTGCGGATGTGGATTCCTCAGTTCTTGATGAGCTCTTGCAGACTTTTCAAAGGTCAGTATCAGGGATGGGAAAAGAAGAATCGTCTGTGTATGCTATTAGCATTGAGCTTGGATTTTTATTGCTATTTTGATATGTTGAATTCATTGAATTCCTTGTGGTAATCAGTTAGCATTTTTTTGTTCATTTAATTAGTATATATCTTTCATGATTCGTTTAGTGTCAAATTATGAGCATTACGGGCATGAACCTTGGAAGAGAGATTGGTTTTTGTAGAACAATCTGTGAAGTATGATGGATCTCTCCAACATGCTATAAGCTTAGGATGTTGAACTAGATCAGGAAATCTTTCTCGATATGTCAAGATTGTTAAGTATTTTTTTGGCACTGGGTATTTAATTAGTGGGTTGTCAATTATCAATCATAAGCTACAATTTAACTGCACATGCATTTGTATTCTGCAATGGAAGATCAACGGAAAGAACTAGTTTTCTGATAGATGTTCGCAGTGCTTTTCCAGTTATTTGGAAACTATTAATTCAACTGTTTTCTTAATATAATATCCTTATTTCTCAATCATTCCTTCCTAGCTAAATTTTTTTATATTTGGATTTATGTATTGATCATGATAACATTGCCAGATTAATTTTGGGGAAAGCTGTATGAGCTTCAAATATGTTATGTTCACTTTGATTTCCATAGTGCAGATATCGGTTGAGGTCTAAACTCGAGATTGAAAATGTGGCAGAGGATTTCTCTTGCTGGCAGCGTTATGGTGGAGACCTATCTGAGAAATCTTCATTTGCAGAAGAACAAGAGGCAGCTAGTGTTGGCTGGAGTGCTGATGTTGATCAGTCTGCCATGTCAGCATCATATGGAGATGAGGTTGGATGGCAATGGTTTAAGGATCCTAGATTGGATTGTCTTGGTTTGAGGGGGATCTTCAAATCCAGTACAACTCGTGAGTCTTCGACTCTCCTGGCCATTGTTGCTTCCGATATATATTTGCATGTAATTAGGCATATAGCAAGGCTTGCATACACATTATGTATTAGCAGAGCAAACTTGGATTGATGTGAAGTTCTCTTTTCATTACTGAGTGGGGTTCTGTTGCAGCACCTCAAGTAGAGGCTGACAAGGAAACAGACGAACGGAATTTCTTCCTATGGCGATTTGAGATGGGAGTGGCGGAAGGCTCAAATGAGATCCCCAAAGGTACACGGTTATGCATATAGTGACTCTATTGACTGCATCAATTGTTTCCCTACAATTCACATCTAATTTACTATGCTCAATTTTGTTCCAAAATTTCGATTCTGGACATTGTATCGGAAGTCTGAACTTCTATTCTTTGTTTAGGAGTAGCGATGCCCCTGGAATATAACTTTGAAGGTCTGAATGCAATAAGCTTTGACAAAGGTTGCTATGTGGGTCAAGAACTAATCGCTCGTACACACCACAGAGGGGTCATTCGAAAACGCTTGCTTCCTATAAGATTTACCGACGATAATGGAAAAGGTAATGCTTCCCTTTCAACCTCATTTTTCTTGGCAGCATCTGTATGTTGGATGTTTACAAGACCCTTGCTTTCTGTTATTTCAGAAGTGGAGCAGAAAGTTGCTCCCGACTTGGAAGTTATAGATACTTCATCTGGCAAGAAGGTTGGAACTGTGACAGCTGCTCTTGGTTGCCGAGGACTGGGTCTTTTGCGGTTGGATGAAGCACTGAAAAGGTCAAGTTCATTGACCATACAAGGACAAGAAGGTGTGAAGGTTAAGGCCATTAGACCCGGATGGTGGCCTGCCGAATGGTATGAAGAGCATCAACACCATGGTGCAGTAGTTGCCTAGTGTCTCTTAAGAATCAACGTTTGCCTTATAAATTTTGATTAGGCCTCGTGCTGGGAGATGTCCCAGATGGTTAAATCTTGCATCAATGTCATAAGGATCTTGTAGCTTGCTGACATCTATTTATTGTAAGAAATAAGAGGCCAAGGATGTATAACACCCATTTGGAGTTCAATAATATGCCATGGAGCAACAAAGATGATAATGTTTGATTGCATTAAGGGTTTTTTTTTTTAAAAAAACAAAATACCGTTGGAGATATGTCTTTCATTGGAATTAAATTTCATTGGAATTAAATTTTGGACATGAGAAGTATGCCCATCAATCCAGCTGATTGTCAATCAAATCACCTTTCATTGATTGATTGGTTGATTGCATTGAGTTGGTGTCTTGGTGAATAGCTGTTTACTTATCAAGCGCACTAGAAAAAAAATTATTGGGCTTATCAAACATCTTACAGGCCCAACAAATGACCCTATAGATACACCTTTCACAGGGGCCCAACTTCCCTTTCGGGTCAAGTTAAAGGCCCATTCATTAAAAGAGAGATTCTCTCTGCAAAGGCAGCACTGCAATTTCCCATAAACAACAGCGTTCTAGAGAGGGGAGCATTTGCAGAGAGAGCGGTTACAATCCGAACCAGGAACGAAACTGAAAATGGGCAAGGATCTAAGCGACGACCAGGTCTCTTCGATGAAGGAGGCGTTTACGCTATTTGACACCGACGGAGATGGCAAGATCGCCCCGTCTGAGCTGGGGATACTCATGCGTTCTCTCGGTGGTAACCCGACGCAGGCCCAGCTCAAGTCCATAATCGCCGAGGAGAAACTTACCGCGCCCTTCGACTTCCCTCGCTTTCTGGACCTCATGGCCAAGCACATGAAGCCCGAGCCCTTCGATCGACAGCTCCGCGACGCGTTCAAGGTCCTCGACAAGGATAATACGGGTTTCGTCACCGTCTCGGATCTGCGCCACATCTTGACCAACATTGGGGAGAAGCTGGAGCCATCTGAGTTCGATGAGTGGATCCGGGAGGTGGATGTCGGGTCGGACGGGAGGATCCGTTACGAAGATTTCATTGCCAGGATGGTGGCTAAGTAAGATCGTGAAGAATTTGGGTCTGTTCTTTTTCTTATCGTGATTTTGTTTTGAAGTTAGTCGGGTAAGGTTCTTTTGTTCTGGCTTATTGATCTTGAATTGCGCATTGTGTTTTGGGGTTTGTCGTGATGCATGATGGTGGTTTCGAAATGTTGAATTAATGCTAACAATTTTCTTCTCAAAATTGGTATGTGTAATTATGAAGGTGTGATCTTGTGAAATGTAGACTTCTGTGGCTTAATTTGTAACTGATGATCTTTGGCTTGTAGAAAAGAAATTGTTTGTTTATGGGAATCCCTAGATATCTTTTCTCCCCAACTTTGATTTGGCATTTGATAAGATCCTGTAAGCTTTTCTTCCATCTTTTTTTACTTCAAGAACCATTTGTGGATCTTATGAGCTTTAGATAATAGGTTGGGCACAATGCTTTATTGAGGCACCCTCTTTCTGAAATGTTGACACATTGCAGGGTTTTGAAGTTTTGTTGACATGATCTTTTAAGTGTTGTAGATTGTCAACAAGGTAGGGATGGAACAACTGGTTTGCTTTTGATATGTACATTTTGAAGTTTTTTCCTCCCATTTTGCTTTCTGTCACCAGAATGTTCTTTTGTGGATGCAAACTCTGAAGATATGATTAGCTAGTAGCCTAGTATAAATGTTGTGAATCCTCTACTGGAGATTAGAGGCTTGATATGAAAAGATTTGATAATGTTGAAAATAAAATGTTACAATTATACTGCTTTAGTAGCAGCTTGAAGTTACTAGCATCAGGATTAGGATCCCTTTATAGTGTAGAGCAGTTCCAATTTTCCTCCAATTTCAATTTACTGTTTTTGATAAGCCATGTCAGTTGTATTTAAAGTTGAAGAGAAAAAAAGTTAATTTGAAAATGTTAAAATTACTTTGCTGGCATGGCTGTTTCTTTACCACTTGTTTGGAGTTAAAAGGGGAACTTGCATTTATAATTCTAATGGATTCAAATATCAGCATTGGAATTATGATATTCTCCAATTTAAAGCTGACCGGGTTCTCTTATGATTTCAACTCGATGGTCTTGATAATAGTATTTTACTATTTTTGGCTGTTTTTAACTTTAAATAAACGTGAAAGGAAGCAAATTGAAAACTATTTTGCTGACATTGCTGTTTCCAGATCATTAGTTTGGAGTCAGTGGGAAATATTTGTTTTACTTGTTTAGAATTGTTATTTTGATTCCAAGTTGTAGTATCTGGGATGATCTCCATACAATAAGTTGATGCTCTGGATTATAACAGAGGATGAAGGTAGCATGGTTCTGTGCATAGAAATCGAAAGGTCAACATGTCTTCCCTCTCTGATTCTCTGATATGAGGGCATTGTTACGACCTACATTTCCTCACCTTTTTTTTTAATATATATTCGGTTGCATTCAAGAAATCATTAGTTTGGAGTCACAGAGGAACATGCATATACAATTCTAATTGCTTCAGTGGCAGTTTCACATCTCAGAATGAGTTTGGATTAGGACTGCCTCCAGTCATAGTGCCTCCATTATTTGTCTTTGATGTAGTCACACCATCTTTTTCAAATTTTGAATAGAGGAGTGAGAAACCTCTTTACTAAAATGGCTGTTTCCAAACCTTTCTTTTGGATTTGAGAGTGCTATAAATATTGGCTGTTTTATTTAGTCTATTGTTTTTTCACTTGAAGTTGGGAGTTGTTATGGTGAATTATAAGTAGCTTACTAAGTTCCCACTTTTCATGGGACTTTGTAGTGACCATGTCTGTGCGATGGAGTCATGTTCCTAAGAATGCAGTTCTGAATTCCTGATGTTATAACTTTTTTGGAGTCTATATATCCTCAAGTTTGGGTTTCCTTTGTATACAATGCCATTTGTTAGGAGATGCATGGAAATGACCAGACCAGAATACCAGATCATAGATATGGGTCCGGAAAGGTTGATGGCCAAGGTGAAGTGAAGCTCAGAGGAAGCATTTCACCACCTCTCATAGATAGCTAGGAAGGGGGAAAATGAGTTTGGGAGACCCTATCAAACGCCTCCTGGTCTAACTAGTAGAGGAGGGGTTTGAAGAGGCGGTGATCTAAATTCAGGGAGAAACACATCCGTGCATGATCGTTGTTCACAAATCACAGCCGTATGCTTGAGAATGCACACTTGTATCTGAAATGTCTTGGGCTACCTCAAATAGTATGGCCCAAACCAATTGACTGGCCCAAATGTAGCCTTGGTGGGGTGGGGCTGGTATGGGGCTAGGCCTTACTTTAAGATGAAAGTCATGAAAGAGGGATTTTGCATGCAGTTTACCCAGTTGCACTTACAATCTGAAACGACGTCGTTATCGTCGCCAATTTACGCTGTGCCCCCCACTAATTATAAACCCTAAACCTAGGGCTTCGTCACCACTCCACTCTTCTGTCGAAGTAGCCGCCGGGGAATCGTAGCAACACAACCATGGGTCGTATGCACAGTCGCGGGTCTGCTTCTCTGTGTTTCTCAATTGTTTTTCGCACTTTGTGCTTATTGATCTTATATATTCATTAACAAATTGAGTTGATTTTTCATGGCAGCAAAGGTATATCTGCCTCTGCTTTGCCCTACAAGCGCACCCCTCCCAGTTGGCTCAAAGTCACCTCTCAAGATGTAATCAAAGCCGACTCGATATATGTTTCCTTTTTTCTTCCTCAGCAACCAAACAGTGGTTTAATATTTATTATTTTTCTTCAGGTCGATGAAAATATCTGCAAGTTTGCGAAGAAGGGCCTGACGCCGTCGCAGATCGGTGTTATTCTCCGTGATTCTCACGGTATTGCTCAGGTCAAGAGCGTCACTGGAAACAAAATCCTTCGCATTCTCAAGGCTCACGGTATCTTATGCAGTTCTCTTGCTATTTTGTGAGGTGTCCGTTGCTTATTGATTTTTTTGATTAATTTATGCTGATGATTTGGTTAGGGCTTGCACCGGAGATTCCAGAGGATCTTTACCATCTGATCAAGAAGGCCGTTGCAATTCGCAAGCATCTGGAGAGAAACAGGAAGGACAAGGACTCCAAGTTCAGGTTGATTCTTGTGGAGAGCAGGATTCATCGCCTTGCACGATACTACAAGAAGACCAAGAAGCTGCCCCCTGTTTGGAAATAGTGAGTACTTCAATCATTTATCATGGATTTGATGTACAATTTAATTTGTTATTTGTTCATGTTTTCACTCTCTATATTGTAGTATGTTGTAAATTGTTGTCTTTTTGGGTTGCTTGTTCTTTTTTATTTCTATATTTAAAATATAGATCTTTGGTGGCAAAATATTGTCTTTTGCTCACTATGTTTGCCATTGTTTCTTCCTCACGAAGACAGGGAATTTAGCTACACTTTTTGAAAGATTGGTTGTTTGTTCTTTCTTTGTTCATAGTTTCTTCTATTATTGTTGTCTGTTTCACATAATCACGTGTGACTTTAATCATGGTTGAATGCAATGTTTTAGTTGTTGTGACTTGTGAGTCTAACCAGGTTTCACCAATTTATATTTTATTTTATGGAAAGGTGCTTATAGAACTCACAGAACGTATGATTTGCCTTTTTCCGTTCAATGACATTGTTGCTTGCCAGTATAAAATGTTTGTCCAATGCTGTTTAGTATACTGTACTTGTGTGCACTTTTGGAAAGGAGTAAAAGAACCAATATTTATTTTTGTCATAAGCGTCATGTTATTATGATTTTGATGAGTACGTGTGTTGATTTCTGTTCATCCATGTGTTCGTAATGGTTTTTCTATTAAACTGTGTCTATGACCAATGACCATATGCTTAGTAGATTGGCCTCAAGTGTTGGCAATAAATTAGAGCAGCCTCTCTATATGGTTGCTCTATTGAGCAAAGAGCATCAAATATTACTTCTTCCCCCTCTGTTTAGATGG
Organism: Tripterygium wilfordii; assembly: GCF_013401445.1. Taxonomy (NCBI): domain Eukaryota; kingdom Viridiplantae; phylum Streptophyta; class Magnoliopsida; order Celastrales; family Celastraceae; genus Tripterygium; species Tripterygium wilfordii. Next base: position 2,453,706 of record NC_052246.1, read on the forward strand.
AATCTACCATTTATCATTTCATCTTTTTCTGTGTGTGTGCACGCATTCATGTATTCATGCATGTCTATCCATCTAATGCATAATTCAAATGCAGGGATTTCACCTTTTTGGTACTTCCATTAAAAAAAAGAAGGGGGGTGTTATTAAATTAAAAAAAATTCCAATGCAGGGATTGGAGAATCCATTTACAAGACTATTGAAATCATGTTTTGGTCATTACTGAAACTTTTTTTTTTTACTGTATTTGCATTTCCTCTATAGCTCTAATAGATAAACAAAATCTTTCAATTTAAATATTGTCGTGATATTTATATTATGTATATTATTTGATGTCCATTATATGCTAGACATTTATAAGTTATAACTGTCTACAGACAACTACATGACATCACCTTTGATCTGGACTAGATTAATGGGAATAAACTTTGATAAAGCTGTTCTTGGAATGCAATTGCTGATTATTTGCTCTTTTGTATGCAGTGAATCAACAACAGCCAGTACTCTGGTTGCTTAAAGGAAGCAGTCAATTTTTAGGGCATGGGATGCTAAATACTGGGAAAATGAGCAGGTGCCTCATGAAGTTTTGTTGCTAGTCGTGTGTTTAGGACTGATCAAATTAGGGTTGGGCATGGAATACTATGCTACTCTGTTTTCTTATGCAATTTTACCTACTATGATTACACTTGATCTACCGAGCAACGGGCACCTCTTGGTTTTTTTTTTGATCTTTCATAAGCTGTATCCTTTTGCCATCCTAAACCTTGGAAGGGGGAATTGCTTGAAAACATTTCCTGCTATTGAGTAACCACTTATGAGTTATCAACAGGTAAACGTGATCTTGAAACTATCGAGTTCGTTCTTAATAAGCTGACCAGATAGCCATGCCTGCCGGAGTCGGAAGTAATTTTATCCTGCCTTTTATTTTCAGTTCCCATTTTTGAAATTTGAACTGTTGGAAACGTGAAAGTTCTTTACACTAACTCTATTGGAAGAGGCCCCCTTACTCTCTCATCCCCGAAATTCATACCCCCCTGGAGGCAATCCTACGCCATTCCTATGAACCTCTACAACCAGACGCCTTTCACCATTTAATTCACTCTGGCAAAACCAACCCCTCCATTATTACCAACCATTGCGACACCCTTGCATTCCTTAAACCCTAGTGTTGAACAAAAAACGAATTTGAATTGGTATTTTACCGGCCTCAAATGCTGCTTGAGAAAAAAGAACTGGAGTGAAGGGGTGGGGAGGGAGAGGAGGAAAGATTGAGAAAGAGTCTTGGCATGTCTTCTAGCAGAAACTTGCCTGCTGGGCTTGTCAACTTATAATAACGCATTTTCTGGCTCTCTACATTCCCCCAGTTACTATTCCAGAACTTGGCTATTTAGCCAACCCAGGTTTTCAACAGATATATGGGATGGATGTCAAAGAACCAGAAGTTATGCTGCGAAGTAGATGTTGCTTAATATGCAAGAAAGAAAAGCTGTATGTGCAGAATCAATGAACGTAGTACCTAGCACAAAGAATATCAGCATGTAAATTGCGCCTTAAATCAACAGCAGCTGCCTCTATGAAGACTTGGTTTACAACAACAGTTTACATAAAGTACTAAAGAACCGAAAAACAATACACAATCGATGATCGATAGTGTGACCAGATAAGTGCTAAACTGCTAACTCAACTCATCGTAAAAAAGCAAAACATGGATTAGAACCCAACCACATTGAATTGCAGATACATGATCACTATGCCGGGCTAAGCAGATAAGCGATCAAAACACGAGAAGAAACCTGGAATGCAAAACATAACCTCAGTTTCCCAAAGCTCTGCACACAACAAGTTGCTTCCGAAATTCCTAAATGGTACACAATCCGATGATCATGGTGTTACAGAATTGAATATATACAACAGTAGGAACAATATTGAGAGAGATGATCGATATCAGATAGGAAGATATGCATGACGGCATTGTGGATATTCATTTTCTAACATTCTGACCCATTAGGTAACATTGATTCCAGACAAAAATTCTTCAAGTGACCCACTACATAGGACAGTTTATGTAACAGGTACATCTCTTAAAAGATGGTTTTAACTTACAAGACTATCCCTTCAAAAACAAAATTGCCACACCCTTGTTCTCCTTCATAAATTGTTTTTCTAGGTAACATTACATAATACAATTCAAATTTCAACAACAAATTGTAGATTCTTCAAATGTGACATTGTTACAGAAACAAATCATTAAGTGGAACACGGATTCAGAATGAGGGCTTTATTCATCGCATAGAACCACAAGTGAAAATGTGAAGGCACTTCAATTATTTTCAGTGACTGACTGCCACATACAATATGGACTTTAAAGATCAGCAAGAATCATGAAATCCATAGCAATTAAATAAAACATAAAGAAGGCTATAATGAAAACAGAGTGAATGATGAAGTACTACTTCTTCTCACAGGAGTTGTTACCGAACTCTCTAAATGGTTAACAATATGATTACGTCGAATGACTAGTAAGAAGACTAAAAGGCATAGTTCAAGGTAGCATTGTTGAACACCGAACACGTGGTCTACCAACGCACATGATCTAAAAAACGAATCATACAAAATACAAACAAGTGGAAAAAATGTCTCTAAAATAAATGCACCACATGCTGCATATGTCACTATACAGATAACCAAGCATATATATACATCAGAAAAAAACAACCATGAAAATGGACACATTGACCTCCAAACTTCATAGCCGACCAGAATAAACATCACAAGCTTAACTTAACTAAAATCTAAGGCAGAAGGGCCAAATTTAGAAGTAATCAACTACTAGAAGTAATATCATCTAATTTATTGAGACAGCTTTATGATGAGCAAAAGAGGTCACAATCAACAAATCTATGTGATCCATCGACCACTTACTGTACAAAACCTAGATTAGGGGTAAGATCCTAAAAATAAAATAGAGAAGCAACATGTGGAAAGTTGGATATGTCCTGCAGGAATATGCTAATCAATGAATAAACCAATTCCTCGTAGGTCATAATCCTCCTTGCATGACAGTACCGTGTGTATCATACAGCTAATGAGCAAATATTAATGTCAATGAAACAGGTATTAATCAACATAAAAATAGATCAAAATTTCACTAACAAATCATGACGAGATACTTCACCACGAACTCTTCTTCTTCCTCGAACGGTCGTAATGATTGAGGTACCACTGCACAAACTTCTTCATCCCTGTCTCCAAATCCGTTGTTGGCCTATAACCAAGCTCTGTCTGTGCCAAACTTATATTTGCGTGGGTGAACTCCACATCCCCATTACTTGGCAATGGCATCACCATCTTCCTAGCCTTCACCTTCAAATGCTTCTCCAATATGCTTACAAGCCTACTAACTGGCACTGGTGTTGTATTCCCCAAATTGAAAATCCTCAACTGTGCTGGTCCCCTCTTCTTCCCTCTACTCCCAGTACTCTTCTTTGCCGTATCCAATGCCGCCAAACAACCCTTCACCACATCATCAATGTAGGTGAAGTCCCGGGCCACACTCTCCCCTTTGGGAGTTTTGTAGATGCTTATCTCCTTTCCCTTCAAAATATCTTTAGTGAAAAAGAAATAAGCCATATCTGGCCTTCCCCAAGGTCCATAAACAGTAAAAAATCGCAACCCTGTAATTGAAAGGCCATAAATATGATTATAAGTGTGTGCAATTGCCTCTCCGGCCTTTTTTGTGGCCGCGTATAAACTCGCGGGATTGTCAGTACGGTCCTTCTCTGAGAAGGGCACCTTAGTATTGGTACCATACACTGAGCTCGAAGAAGCCCACACAATTGCTGGTTGGGGATCCGCAGACTTACACACCTCCAGCAAATTCACAAACCCAGCAATGTTGCTTTTCACATACGAACCCGGATTCTCCATTGCGTACCGGACACCCGCTTGCGCGGCCAAATGCATCACGTGAGTGAAATAAACCGCATCGAAGAGCGTCTTGAGAAGCTTTTCATCGTTTATATCTCCTTCAATCACAAAAACCCCATTTTTTTCCAGATGCTTCTGTCGCGCTCTTTTGAGTTCAGGGTCGTAGTAGTGGTTGAAGGAATCAAGCCCTACAACGCCATCTCCCCGTCCCTTGAGTGCCAGTGCGACATGTGACCCCACAAATCCTGCCGCGCCGGTGACAAGAACTTTTAGTGGCCTACCACCGTCAGCACGTGCGTGGGTTTGAGCAGATATGCGGACCTTAGTTTCCCACTTAGTTCCGCTGTAGATTTCAGTGGAGCGGCGGCCATGGTGATGGGAAGATGGAGGAAGAGGAGAGATGAGGAAGAAGAGGAGGATGAGAGCAAGAAAAATCGAGGAACATAGGGTTAATTTCGAGAGAGAGGACTGGAATCGGAGGATACGATAGTACGGGTAAGCCGAGTAGGGTGTAGATTTCTCGGATTTGAACTTTCCCGGTGTTGAAGGTGTGGCGTCCATGAGCGACATTGGGACCAAAACAAAAAAACCCAATCAGCCTCCCTTCCCAGCTGTGCTTCCGTTGTGGCCGCCGGCGCTGAGAGTGTTTAGTTTCTATGCAGAGGGTTTGTAAGGTTTGGGGAAGAATTAGGAGAGCTTGCAAAGTATAAGAGACGGAGAGAATAACAGTTTGTTTTGGAAGATGAGACCAGAAAAGCAGGTATTTGGGTGTTGACGGGATCTCCATAATTATTAATTTGTTTTAGATAATTAGTTGACTTCATACTTCACATCACTGGTAAATTCGTAATTACTCTTAATCTTAACAACTCTCTTTTCTTTTTAATTTCTATTATTATTATTATTTATATTATATATGGTGCCTAATCAAGGCTATGAATATGCAAAACAAATCCAGTTCTACTTAATTTTCAAATTAATTTGTGTTTAAATAGAAATTATTTATAGGTAAATCCGTAAATGATTCATTCTACCACAATTTATGTGTATTTCCATATATACTGATTTTATGAGATATTGTACTAATTGTACAAAACAGATTGAGAAATATGCTTGCAAAATGTTGAGGTCGTTGTTTATGATAAGATTTTATCTTTAATTGTCATGAATCATGATAGGATAATTTAGATTTATAGGATTTGGACTTTTTTTTTTTTTTTTGTTGAGAAAAATGAGATTTGGATTTTGAAATAGCTCATAACAGAACATGTTATATTGACAAGTCCAGCCCAATAAATACTAATTATCACTACTTGGAGTAAATGTTACTTTTAGATAGCTCAGGTTACAATTAAGTCGCTTAAAGTTCGAACGTTACAAATTAATCACTGACTTTACTGAGTTAGTCCACGATTATATTTTTTAAGTTTCAATCAATCAACGTGCTGACCTATATATTGATCAAAACACAACAAAATCTGATTGTCAAACCAATTTGCAATGTTGTGACTAAATTGTAACATGATCCATCTATCAGTAATGGAAACTAACATTTACACCCAATATTTGCTACAAACTTGCCTACCATAAGAACCCTTAAACGGTTAAACCCTAACTTGCATAAACCAAATCAATTTAGGGCCCGGAAGGAAATTTAGTCTCCATTAGAGAATAGTTTCTCAAAGCAAAATAAATCGTACTGTCCTCAAAAACATCCATTAAAAAGAACCTCAACCCTTTGATCTATTCACTGCTTCGTTTTTTTTTTTTTTAATGAAAATTCTCACAATTGGGAAATGAGAGGAACATAACTGGCATTAAGGGGCATCGGTACCCGTACAGTCTGATATGCCTATTTCTTGCTGTTGGCATCCAAATTCATATCATGAAGGTTCAGCAATAAATCATCCGCATCCAGGAAAACCTTGTTGGCCGCATTTGACATGGTGTGGGCAATATCTCTTGCAGCCTCAATCCTCCTAAGTGTGATAAATGCAGGATTGTTGGCAATAGCTTGACCAATCAGTTGAGCACTCTTGGCTTCTCCCTGTCAAACCACGGGGACAGAATTAATACATAGGCAAAAAAGGGATCAAATTCATATACAAAAGAAACTCTAAAATAGATGAATAATGGAAGTAGATATTCTCATACAGATTATTGTGAGGAAATGAAGAGATTTATTCAAAGAAAATAACTCTTCCACTTGCGGTCTTCCCACACTTTACTCTGCAAGGTTATGATGTAATATATGTTCTAACAGAAAAGATACTGATATTAAAAGGAGAAAACACTGAAAGGTATCATCAAGAAGTTATAATGCAATGAAGTTCTCTATCCCAGCACCACTAAGATTCCTATTTCTGAATCTTCAAATCAGTTTTAATCAATAAAGAATACCTCTCTCAATATCACATGATGTTGACCAAAAGTTTTTCTCAAATGGCTAAACAATAGGAAACACACGGAATACGGGTCACTGCAATCTGTGCCAACAAATAAGATTAGAGTTTGGCAAGAGGACCAAGCATGCTTTCTTACCTCGGCTCTAATAATGGCACTTTTCTTGTCTTGCTCGGCCTTTTCGACAATAAATTTAGCCCTCTCAGCCTCTTGTGCAGCCACCTGCTTTGCTTCAATTGCAGCCGTAAATTCCTTACCAAAAGTCAGGCTTGTGATGGACACATCATCAAGTGCAAGATTGAAATTGACTGCCCTTTCTGTCAATATCTTCCGTATTTCCCTACTAACATTCTACAGGAAGCAAGAGAATCAGAGGCTCAGTTCTTTGTTGAATCTCCACTCAAACAACAAAACCCAAATCAAAAAACAAATAGGCAGAAGGGAGCAAAAACACGGTAAGCAAATACTAGCTAAATATTAGAAATTCTGCATTTGTAATAATCCCAATTATTTGTTTTTCGACTCTTTTCAAAGACTTCAATAAATGAATGAGCCTCACTGCTAACCTCTCTTTGAGTGATGAGCTGGCTTGCATTGTATTGAGCAACCACAGCTTTCAAAGTTTCATGAATTATAGAAGGCAGTACTCTTTCATTGTAATTCTCGCCAAGAGTACGATAAATTGTGGGCAGCTTATCAGCCACAGGACGTGTAAGAACTCGAAGCCCAATTTTCACCTGCAATAACAATAAGGATTCAAGCTCTCAAAACGAGGGATTTCAAAAGAGCAGAGAAAGAAAACCCCAACATTATGGATTTTTTCTATTTCGGTGGGGTGGGGGAAGGAAAAGATTCCATTAAGAAAAGCATTATCTCAACATAATAAAACACTAGAATACTCGCAGTCCATACAGAAGCCCGGGGGGGCTGGGTGGTTCTTCTCTTTCTGGTCATAGTGGTTTCAGGGAGCCAGGGTAATGGGAGGACATAAAAGGAAGAGGATGATGCAACAGGTACTATGACTTCATAACAGCAATGTGGTGGGGTTTAAAGTGTCGAATTATGACTTCATAACAGCACTGTTGTATTGAAGAAACAAAAAACAGAGAACAGAGCAATGTAACGCCAAAATATAATGCTTTCCAGTTCAAAACTCCACAGTGCAAAAACTAGTGATTATTTTAAGTTTCGCTAAATAAATCTTTAAGGAATCTAACATCAATTATTATGCATAAGCAATTTCAAAAAAGAAGCACTGCAGATTCTCTCTCTCTTAAGACAAGAGTTTGACCAAGACAGTCGAACTAAAGAATCTGTTGACAAAAGTGGAAATTCCCACTGCACTCCATGTTCAGCCTTTGGTAAACAACTTCCGTGCACAAGACTCTCGCAGTAGACGTGGTCGGGGACAAACAAGATGTACATAGACCTTACCCTCACATAATATGTTCAGCCTCTCATAATTTATTTTCCATGTATAAAAATGCCTTCATGCTCATGGAATTTTGAAACGCGATAAGCCAAAAGAGGAAAACAAAAATATGACTATTCTTCAAAATACTAACTTCATAAGTAAAAAGGAAAAAGGTCACTCCATATGGAAAAACAATGGCAGGGGCATTATAAAATCAACCAAAAGATGCGAGAGCATTTCTTAATAACGCTTTATCTACATTACCATTCTGAGACAGCTCTCAGAATGTCCAACGTCTTTAAATAAAGAAAAGATACATAGACACAGAACCACTAAAACATTACCCAACTTGATTTCACGCAAATATCATATGCACATTATTTTTGGGAGAAGAGTCTATGAACTTTATCCTGGGGCAAGACATTCAATGCATGCTACAAAAAAAATCTGAATCAATTAATGAGACAAATCTTGTCACCATCTTTGTACATAGCAATCTTCTATTGCTGTTCTCGCTACACAACATGCCAAAAAAAAGCTCACAAAAAATTAAGAGGAAATTTACCATCTGAAGATCACGGCTTCCAGAAGTACTCTCAACAAGATGGGGTCTTGCACGAACGTCATAGATGACAGGTCTCTCAAACCATGGAATAATAAGGTGTGTTCCCTCGGGATAAACCTTCATTGATATACTTGACAGCATTATAACTAAATGATAGTAATGTAAAGAACATATATGTGATGGCCATTGTGTAAATCTAAATTAGCATACAGATTTTACAATAGTTGAACTAAATTAGAGCACCATGTCTGACAAGTGACAACGAAAGCATAAGAAGGCGTTCTTTAATGGCCTTTGGATGGGCGCAAGTAAGATGAGTAAACTTTTTACGTAGCATATATTAATGAAATGCAGCACCATTGAAAACGCAAATAATAAACTTAATCTGATTGATTTACAAAGTTCCAGATTTCCACTTGCATGGTTGAAAATTAAAAAGAATTTACTGGTCTGTCGATTGAAATTTTTTTCACAGTTTTTTCGTTTAACGAAACAAAAAAATAAAGCATTAAAATGAGAACAAAAATAAAAGAAAAATCTAAAAGCTGACGAATGTCAAGTAAAGTATTGAAGTAAAAAATAATAATCATAATTTAAAAAGTAAAAATCATATACAGTGAGGGTAATAAGTAATTAGGGAAATATTTTAATAGATATCACACAAAAAAATGGAAAGCACCTTGTCTTTGATACCAACTAAACGGTTAAACACAATGGCACGATGCCCTCCATCAACATTGTAGAGACTATTAGCTGCCGCATACAAGCCAAGTCCACCAATGACTCCCAGCTTGAGCAAGGCAGAAGCAGCACCCCCACCCGGCACCTTTGGAATTTTGACGTTGTTGAAGTTCATGTTACCGGATGCTAGGATCATAAAAAAAGTTGATGTCATTATGGTACATGGAACACTAACTAGTACATACTACATTGCTTCTATTCACTTCCTTTAAAACAGACCAAGAAAACTGCTAATGATCATTATATTCATCATCAAAAGCCTTATTGCCTAACATTTCGAGTATTCATTATCAAAAGCCTTATTGCCTAACATTTCGAGGTTGGCTACGTCAATCTATCAAGGAATTTAGTTGGAATCACTATAGGAAATATAAAAAGCAGAACTACAATTCCCATGGCCATAAGTAGTGTGCGTAATTATCGCCTACAGCCAATGTCTATTCTCCAACAAAACAATCAATGGCATGATTGTGATAATACAGACACTGTCCTGCATTATCACAACTCACACAACTGAACACAATTCACTTCAATTTGCTCATCATAAAGGTAGCTCAGACTATTAAACAATAATCACAATCATTCCCAATGAACAGGAAAAGTACGCTTGCTGTGAAGTGTGAATCTAAGCAACAGTTCCCATAAACCTCAATACCCTTTGGCTGTATAACACAATAAACTTATAATCAAAGGTCGAATAAAATTCATCTGGACAAAAACATGACCTAGTATTGAGCCACCGAGGGGAAAGGGGAATGGAAGAAATTCATGGGTCATGCGGTTACCAATGTGTAAAATGAACCCAAATAGTGTCCGAGCCACATAAAAATTAAATAAAAACAAAAAAAAAAATCCGCTAATTTTTGCTGCGAATGAATCAAGCCAACAGAAGCGCAGATTTCATTTCTACACAGAAGCAGAACAAAAAAAAAACTAAGAGACAGTTTTTCCATGTAAGAAAACATGAATTCATTCCATCGAGAAAAAACAATAAGTTAAACATGAGCAAATTCGAATTACGATTTCAAAAAAAAAATCAAGCTATTCAAACAAAAGAAAAACTAAGCATAGAGTTTTTTATTTCAAATTCCTGCTATTCCTCAAAAATCAAACAACCCATCAAAGGAATTTCACAAAGAGATAAAGATACAGCACCTCAAAGAGTGATCCAAACAAAGAGAGAAGCTTACCTTAAGTCAAAGCGGTATTTTCCTTAGTGCAGCAGATAGCGAACTTGCAATATGTTGCAGGGGTTTAGGGCTTATGCGTGACAATATAAAGGACGAAAGAAAGGGAGGCGGGGTTTAGACGGTTAGTGGGCTGGGTCTAGCGTCGATTCATGAAAATGGACCACGTACGTGTACATGAAGATGACTCATGGCTTGGGCTTTTTTCGTTGGGCATAGGCCCATAACCATTTCGATAAAACAAGCCACAAGGGCTTTATTTCCGCAATTCCCACTTCCAAGAGAGTTTGCCCTCGACTCAATTCCCTTGAGAGAAACTTTTCCCCGGTTTCAAGAAGACGATCGCCGTGGCATTTGAATAAGGATAATGCTTGAGACCCCTAAAATATAACTCTTAAAAGACCCATATTTAATGTGAAGTAGAACCTACATATGTGATTTTAATCAATGATTATTTTAATGCTACATAGATTTAGGGGACTTTTGGGTGTCAAATTTTAAGGGTCTTTAGTATTGTCCTTTGAATAAATCCCACACTCTCCTTCCAGAAAAGACTCTGAAACCTTATCACCTGTTTAAACTCCACAAGCATAGAATGGTGTTACTAGAAAAGGGGAATACAATACAAACCAAAACCTCAAAAGAACAATCTGAACTCCAAACATTCACACAAACTGTTGAATTCAAAAAAAAGTGACTACTGGAGTACCCATCATATCCCTGACAATGTAATTACAACGATGATCGATGCTAAAATTGAACTTGATAACAAAAAGTTCAATTAATTGCTGAAGTTGGAACGGTTTATCCTCATTTCCGGAATCCACAATATGACATCTTTAACAATTAGCAGAAACCACAAGTACAATTTGGGCTCATTCCGGAAGACTCGTCTTTGAAGTACTGATGTACAAAACTGCACAAAGAAGACGATATATATAATCAATTTTTCCTTGTTACACTAGTCGAATGATAATAGAAAATAAAAAGGCAAGCATAACCATATACTCATTTACGAATTTACCATTGTTTCCACGAATGAAAGCATCACCATACTTGTTTTTCAACTGTCCATTGACATATTCTTCAGTTTGTTCCATTGCTATATTCATATAACCATCAAGACATGCCAGAATACCTGCATAATGAATTGAGAATCTCAGTGGAATCCAACTTGGTACCTTAGCTATTATTAGTTTACAATGTGCAGATCGTAAACCTACCATTACCATAAGCACCTCTTTACATCCACCAACTCCAGAAGAAGAAGAAGAAGAAAAACACCCACCTGACCCCCACAAGCATCAGTACTATATAACAGCAGAATTTTCTAATGGCACACCAACTCCCTTTAAATTGTAAGTTTTTCACAGGGTCTCATAACACTACCAACAATAGTAACAGACTCAAACTATTACGCTTCTCTCCTAACGCATAGTCGATGACTCAATGAAAACTGCAACTGAGTTGTAATCCATAGGCCATCAAATAAAAGTGAAGAGTGATTTTACTATTACAAGATTGATGTACTGTGGCACTTTCTTGGCGCCCGTTAAAAAAATTTCTTATTCCATCACCAAAAAAAAGTCTGACATATAAAATTCTTCACACACTAGAGAATTTACAATGGCGTTAAACCCTCAAATTTAATGAAGAGGCGAATTTATCTTACTGCAGGTCCAAACAATGGCAACCTACTGCTTAGGAGCCAAATACTGTAGTACGAGGGTTATAAATAACAATTTATCCACTGAGTTGAAGGCTAGAAGAAGTCTCATCAATAACCAACTAACCATGCAAAAGGAAAACAATCAAGCTCATTGCATTGGCAACTTGCTGGCTACTTTGCCAGGTTTTTCAAAATAGTAACAGGGTAACAATCTGCCAAATAGTTTAGTCACTGCATTACAGAGTATTTATAAGTGACTAACAATGTAGTACATCCTTTGGGACACTAACAAGACAATGGCTAATTTCACCATAGCTTTCAGAATGTTAAAAGAACTATGCATTGTGCTCAAGTCATTGCATTATACAAAAAGATTACAGCCAACCAACTAATGGTATTGTCAAACAATAAAAAGAAGCAGAAAAAAAATCATATCAAGATGAAAGCAATTTGGTATTTCAAGATGAAAACAACTTGGAGTAAAACAAAATCCCTTTGAAGATCCCGTTCTACTACAATCTCCAAAACTATAAGTTGCATATCAAACTTCAATTCACCATGAACCAAAATTAGAAGATCAAGATATTCTATCAAACCACAAAAAAGTTGTATAAAGCAACAAAAAAAATTAGCCAAAGCAATCAATTCACAACACATCCATGCAAACATCATCCGAAAACAGAGTTACTACATTGACTTCAAAACTAAAAAATAAGTATACCTTTTCACTATCTAGACAAGCCTAGGCATCATAACAAAACCAAGAAAACAACATCCTCATTGAATCAACACAGAAGAAAATTCGGGAAAGAACAGAAAAGGGATATTCTACTAAGGTTGCAAAAAACTAAAAAAAGAAGAAAACCAAATAAGCAAATAAAATCAAGACCACAAAATAAAGGGAGCAGCAAATTTAGGCCAAACTAGTAACCTCTGGCCTTTCAGACATACTACTGAACTTTGCACAAAACAGGATGAAAACCAACACAATCTTAACCTCATTAATTAACAATCCTTAGCTACAGAGCAGCAAGCAATCACAACGACTAATTCTTCATGTGCTCACATGCATTAACCAAACCACCACCTGTTCAACCACTCCATGTTACTATTACGTCCATTGCTTCTCTTTTTCTTAGTTCAAAGGTTGAAAGGCATTGTATTTTCTCCTAACCCTAAATATGTAAACCTAAATCCAGTCAAACAAACACTTTAAGGAGAGAAAACATAAATTGTAGAGATTACTATATGAAAAGATACAGAAAGTTGAGAGAGCTGACCTCGGTAATCAACTCCAGAATTGAGCTTGACGACCACCGGTCGACCGCGAATTGACTTGAGAAAGTCCGCCGGCGTCTTAGTTGCTGACCCTTTCTCTCCTCCGCTCATCTTGGCTTCTCTCCTTAACCTAATGACAGTAATATCAGACCCAAAATCACAAAACAAATAAACAGAAATCGAATGGTAGTGAGTAACAGAAGAAAAGAGAGCCTCACTTACCCTCCAACAGAAGCGAACGATGCGAACCTTACGTCTCCTACAGAGCAGAAAATGGAGAGTAAAACCGCGAACCTTGGAATGAGCCCTAGAGGCAACGACACGGCAGCGTTTTAAATTGTCGGTTCACAATTTCACATTGAAAACTGAACCCCTCCCTGCACTATAATCTATTTGCATTGTAGCCCCTTAGGGCTTTATGATAAAATAAAATAAAAATAAAAACCTTTTTTGTGTGTGAAACACCGTGAATAAGGCCTGAAACCAGGCAACAACATATCAACAATCAAATATAGGTTTACACTCGGGTCGTTAGATCGTACAGATAAATTTTTCACCTGACGATATAATAAATTGAGTTAAAGTCCAGCGCGTGGTCATAAGAGTATTTCAACTTCTCATAATACATGAAATATATAATGATAATAATAATACAAACTTGATTTTATATATATATATATATATATACATATATATATATATATACGGAAATACTTGATTTCATTATATGGCATTTATTAAAGCTTATAATTTGTATAGAAACAAATACTCCAGCATAAGATCAATGTTTTAAAAACCAGATTTCGAATCGTGTCGATAGGCTACTGAAAACCGATTTAACCGGTTCAACCGGTTTGGCCAATTGACCGATTTGATTTGATTAATTAAAATTTTTAATAATTAATAAAAAGTCAAAACTAATATCGTTGTCTTTAAGCACTTCACGGCAAAAGATGAGGAGGAAATTACGATGCCGAGCTTGAACCCAAGTCGGAGCTTGTAAATTGGGCCGTAGGTTTCGGCCAGAGCGGCGAAGTAGGAGCGGAGCTCAGGGTCCAGGAAGGGCAGGCTCCCAAGTAAGCGAAGGCCTGCGGGTCCTGGAGGTAGTGGTGGTGAATTGTAGCTGGATTTGGTGTACAACCAAAAACTGGCGAATAAAGCAGCGAGTACAAGAAGTAGATATGTGAACACATTTGAATCAGAGAATAGATTTGGAAGGGAAAAGGAAGAGATGGGTGCCACTGTTTGGTATGAGATAGGAAATGCAGAGTGGAGTGGAAGTTTATTAATGGTGATCACATGCCGGTAAAGACAAAAATTATGAATGGATTCTGTGGAGGAGAGGGCATCTTGTTTTCTTGCAGTTTTATCATCTAGGTAGGTTGGTTTTTAGTGAAACATTAGGCAGTCTTCATATTTTTGAAGTACAAAAATTGTCGGATGATTGACAGAATGCCATACTGGTGCCGGCAAAGAATTGGTTGGAGTGATGGGTACCGATCGTGTGGACGCATGATGGCTTCAGTCCTCGCGAAATTACCACCTCATATTGTGTCGGCCTCGAACAGAAGAAATGTTTCTTTCCAGTATTAGCAATCCCTTCACGTTCTTCATCGCTGCCAAAACGCAGATGGCACCACAAAAGAAAATATACATAGTAAGATAAAACAAAACAAGTGACAAAAAAAGTGATTGACGCCCAAAATCGATTTCTCTACTCGAGATTTTACGAAATTCTGGCCTCCAATCTTGAAGAGAATCCATTAATTTTAAAACTCTGCAATCCTCAACACAATGACACATCCCACTCCCAGTGAAGTTACAATACAGTGTGCAGGAATTGTAAAGTAGGTACCACGAGCATCAAGTGAATTTCGACTAGTAATCATTTTGGTCCTCCAAATTTGTTCATCATCTTTGCAATTACAGGCGCCACCTTTGGGTTTGATTGATGCTTGGCAAGATTAGCAGGGTTCTTCATTACTGCAAAACCAAAATATTCATTTTCATTAAAGTCATACTGCATATTGATAAATATTGACGTAAAATGAAGGTCCACATTTTGTTCTGTACTCGAAAACAATGCTATCAAGTATCAACAAAGGTCAGGCAGGCTGGGAGAGTGGAATTGAAAGGCTAACTAATACAGTAGAGTGTGAAAAGAAGAAGAATAATGCCCTCAATAAATAGCATTCTCCCCTCTTTACAAAATCCAATTGCAAATGAATAGGATAAACAATTCCCACCTCCTCAGATCCTTTCTCTAAAACCTATATATGGAACCAAATTTAAATGTTCCGCTTAATGATATGCCAAAATATGTCAATTATGTAAAGCAGCTTCTATTCCAACTTCGCAAAATTGACATATCCACCAAGTCATTTTCTTCTTCTACTGCTTTGCCTAGTCTTTATCGCACAACAATATCAAACTCTTATCTTGTCTTTGAATGCTCGTATCTATCTAGCATTAGCATTACTGCAATCATACAGTTAACTCTCTGTAAAAGAAAGAGCTAACACCAATCACACCAAATTTAAACTGAGGTTCAATACTGCTTATTGAGTGAGTCATTGAAAAAGTAAATGAAGAATTTGTTTAATAACTAGGGGAAAAGGGTAGGAAATAACTAACAAAATGTACACATGCATACATGGAATGTCCACAGATGCATTTTGAATTGAAGTTGTTCATTGAAAAAGCACCAAGAGAGTGCATCCTGAAGTCTACACATACATACGAACATATATGGACATAAAATGGAAAGATTACCATCTTGGAGAGCAGCCATGACTTCCGGATCACTAAAGGCAGTCATCAATTCAGGGTCCTGTTCAAAATGTGAACAAAGATGTATCAGTTTCGTAAAAGGGATAGGCTAGTTTACAAACTGGCACATGCAATTTTGAGTACAAAGGAGAAGGAGACATGAATGGTGAACAAAGCTAGAGCTTAGGCATTGTTACATTCCACCATGAGAGAGGTTAACCAAATAACAGGAGCAACGGATGATATGGCATCAAATTAAGAACGAGCAAATTTTTTATAGCACCGCCAGAAAGCACACTTCTGTCAAAACCCATCATACTTACATTCAATATTTTGCTGAAATCAACATTCCCAGGTGTCCCTCCTGGCATGCCACCTGGAAATCCTCCAGTTGTCCCTCCTGGCATCCCACCTGGAAATCCTCCAGGCATTCCACCTGGGAAGCCTCCAGGCATCCCTCCTGGGAAGCCTCCAGGCATCCCACCTGGGAACCCACCAGGCATCCCACCTGGAAATCCACCAGGCATGCCTCCAGGTCGTCCGCTAGAAGATGACTCCTCTTGCTTCTTGGCCTTCTCATACTCGGCCTTCAGTTAGAGTTTTAGCAAATATTAACAGCATAACGAAATAGGATTAAAAAAGAGAGGAGATAATGGAATGAGAAGAATCACACATTTACATATACCTGTGCTGTAGCACGGCGGCGTTGCCTCTCACGTTCCCCTCTCTCTTTACGTAGCCTGTCATACTTTCTACGATGTTCTTCAATCTTGTGTACATTCGGGTCAACCTGTGACAAAGAGGTTGTGATCCGAATTCCGAAGTGGAAAAAAAATATGCATCAACAGACCTTCAAGCCTTGATTACCATCAAACGTGCGCCAACCATACATTCTTAAAAGATAAACCGAAGAATCATGCACATAACACAATTCAAACAGATCTAACATTTGTATGCTTAATCATCAGTTAAGAGTCCCATATTCCCTGACCAAGAAAGACAAGCACACACACACATAACAATAACAACAACAACAACAACAAACAACAAACAAGAAAGCGAAAGAAAAAGAGCAAGGTGTCAATATTGTCTGTAATTCCTCAATTGTTCTTTTAAAAGCATTATGCAAGCAGACACAAACACTACAGGTTACAGCAAAAAAAAAATTGAAATTCACAAGAAAAGTAGATAGAGATTTGCAAGTTGGAAACTCAAAAGATGTAACCAGAAACGTCATCAAAATGGAGACTGCCATGTGAGATTAATCAATCCATTGCTTCGCATGTTTAATATTTTACCTCAATTTCCTTGGAATAAAAACTCTTATTCCTACATTTCCCCTAAGGAACTAAGAGAAAGAAAAAGGGATAGGGGTAAGTGTACTGTCTTTAATTCCTCAGGAACATAAAACCAGGTCAACTTTTTATCCCTTTAAAAGACACAAGACAACCAACGAGAAACACTTGAGGATCAGAAATTAAAAAACAAGGAGTATAAAGAAAATGCAGGCTTGAGCTTTAAATATGTATATCACCAAAAATGAAGACTGTCAAATGGTTTTCATATTTTTCTTACTTCCACAAAAAGCATCACCAGTATATCAATCCCTATTATACAGATCAATTGTCAGATATTCCGAGTATCATTCTTGATGATGCATTATTTGAAATTTCACAGTAGGTCCACAGAAACATGTACATGATGCATCACCATGCAAAAGTACGTATACTCGTACAGGGGGGAGAGAGGTGGGGGGTGGGGAGTGAGATCACCTTCTTGAGTACAGCATTTATCTCGTCGTCATAATCTAGCCTTGATGCCAAGTGAAGATCCTTCGCAGCATCTTCCCACTGACCAAGCATTGCCCTTGCTATGCCACGGGATTTATATCCCTTCGCTGAATCCGGGTTAATCTAACATGAGCATCATGGACAACAAAATTTTACTTTAGAATTCCTATTATATTGCAGACCGATAAACTTTGACACAAACAGACAAAAAGCATATGGTGTATAACAAGTATGCCCCATTAGGAAAAACCAAACAAGAGAACGGCAGCAATAGCAGACCATGTGCATTTATAAAAGCCATGGCAACATTAAAATCTTTTCATTTTGACAACAATATCAAATCATCATCTTCATAAAGCCTACTCCCGGACACCTTGGGTCCATTCCACAAATCAACAAGAGAATAAGTTAGAACACCTATCACTCCAGTTTAATAGCTTGTATGTCCTGTTTTGTCGCATGCAGCCCTGTATTTTTTCTGGCCTACCTCATCTCTTCTAAGTATATCGTACAAGAATCTCCTGAAGTTTCACACTAAAACATTGCCATCTCCGTGCCATACAAGTAAACCCTCTTATATGATTATCTATCATCTCATATTGACCAGTGCTGCCCCTACCATAAATACAATAGTCACAATGCCTATCCAAAGGTGGTTCTAAACTTATTTACATGGTAAAACCACCATCACAACATAGTAAAATCAGCGTGCACATGTTAAAAGTAAAATTGTGTAATAGACATATGCAGGTTAGGATGAAAAACACACCTTACCCCTGAGTTGAAGAAATTGGAAAAAATAAACTTATCAAGATTTATTCCTTAGTTTTATTTTTGCCCCATTAGTTTCATTTAATTTTGAAAGAATTCCGATTCGTCAATTTCTACGAGTCTATGACTATAACTCCTCAGTCCCAAGTCCCAACATTAACTCCTGCGTCCACAACATGCGATTGAGCAGAGCAAAGAAAAGAAAGCAACCTCTAGAGCTGCATTGGCATCTCGGATGGCAGCGTTTGGTTTCTTCATTTTGACATAAACAGTAGCTGGAGGCAAAAAAGAAAAATAAATCATGACCATGATGATTAAACCGAAACTGAGATCAATTCAACTCAAAATACTCTAGCATACAAAAATACTCTATCATCTTACCTCTTGTCGCATACATTATTGCAGATGCCGGGTTCAACAAAATGGCATCTGTCAGATGCTCAATTGCCTCGTCTAACTTATCTGCATTGCATGTAACCAACAGTGTTTCCTTAAATCTTACAGGCACGCATAAAAATGACACACGCAAATATGTAAACACGTAAAATTGGACAAATTCTACCTTCAGACATTGCTTCCATGGCTTTGGCCTTTGCCTCTTGGGCAGCCTCACGGTTTTCATCGGTGACCTCAACTGAGGAGTCTCCCATCTGCGAACAAAACCACATACACCGTTCATAAGATAAACACCAGAAATTCAAGTTAGAGTGCTGCAAACTAGCCACGAATCATACCTTCTGCGGAGGATCATTGTCAGGCTCCACAGTGTCGCCTTCAAGTTCAATATCTGATTCAATTATTTCGTCCTCCTCATCAGGGACATCTGGTTCCCGTGCGTGATCGTCCTTCATATCCTCGTACTCCTCATCCACCGCGGAACTCTTCTGTATCGATATAGACTTAGAAACTCAGATGCCCTAACATAAATACATAAAATCCAAAATTTCTTCAGAAAATTTTTTTTTAAAAGATTACCGATTTGGTGTGTCCATGCTCGCAAGCACAGGGAGGGATCTTGGCGCCGAGACTGAAACGAATAGTCGAGAGAATTTCAAAAAAAAAGCGAAACAAGAGACAGATATTTTTCAACTCGAGACGGCAATTCTTCAAAAATTACCTTTCGAGGTAGTCGCGGAAGAAAGAGAGGGTAGGATCGCTGAGAACGGCGGGATCAGACTTGCAGAGTTCTACGAATTGCTTCAACTGGTTCAGCTTCGATGGATCCATTTTAGCGTAGAGAGAAGGGATTCGACACGAGGGAAGCGTTTCAAGGGATTGTTCACGACTAGACTTTCCTTTGTATTCTTGCTGCAAGTGTAGGAGTAGGACTGGCGTGACTTAGGTCCGTCTAGTAACTTCTAGTGGATAGGGTTCGGTGAACTGCGTCGTCGTTTTTCCTTGTTTTTGGGTCTCTCTCTCGACTCTCTGCTGAAAACTTACCAGAATTGCGGCCCAGAGGGCTAGCCCATGCCTGATAAGAAAAACCATAAGCCCAAAATAAAACAAATAAGCCCAATAACCCCTTTGGACTTTCTAGTCCAAATCGAGGCCCATTTTTTATCAGTCATGGCCCATTACTGGATCATGTTCTGTAATTTGTTCCGGCCATCAACAAAACGACCAAACCGACTCCGAATTAAGAAAAACCCGGTTCCCAAACAAATGTCAAATTCACCGTTCTGAACCCAGGACCCACCGAACGGATAGCACAACTGCACGAAGCAGGGCCAAGCACAAAAACCTCTACCTTGAAGAGCTTCAGATAATCATCAATGGCCGCTCTTTCAATTGGCATCGCTACCACGACAACCACCTTCCATACAAGACCCACTCTGGCTCGTTTCAAGTCCAGAATCTACTGCGTCAATTGGGTATTTTCACTGTTTCGGTCCTTATGAATATTAAATTCCGAAATTCATGATTTCTTGAATTGAATTCTTTGTCTCCTGCGAAGGAAGGACCCTGAGGGCTTGTATGGGCCTCCACAAACGGGACATCTCGCTAGAATCGAGTTCAAAAGGCGGCTCGAGAGGGATGCAGAAGCCCGCGAAGCCTTTGAACGCCAGCTCCGTGAAGAAAAAGAGCGTCGCCAAGCTCTTCGACAAGTAATGTTTCAAAATTGTTTGTCTGGTTATGTTTTATTGACACTATCGTGTTCGTGATTGTTAATTCGTTTTCTTTGTTTTTGAATAACTGTGTTGCTCTAGTCTCGGGTTATTCCGGATACTCCAGCCGAGCTGATTGAGTACTTTCTTGATACTGAAGCTCAGGAGATTGAGTACGAAATCGCAAGGATGAGGCCAAGGTTAGTAGTATAATCGCGGACAGAACGAATGAATGAATGTTGAAATTTCTTGCTACTTGATTCAAGTTTTGTTCCTTCCAGAATTGTAATATAGTATTGTCTCAATGTTGCAGTTTGTTTATGTCTTTCTTATGCTTTCTATTACACCATTGGATTCAATGAACTGTTGCTATGTGTGGGTTTAGCTTTAACATATGCCCAAGTAGTTATATGAGACTTCCTGGGTCTAACAAAGAAGTATTTGTCAAAATTTATTAATCGCTATTTAGTTTCAGTTAAAGTACAAGGTGTTTACAAGACTCCATTTTTAATCATATATGGTCTCCTTTTCAACCCTCTCTCTCTCTCTCTTTAGTAGGTTTTCTATGTGTAGAATGGGTAATCTTTTGAAGAGAAGCCTTTGGTGGTTAAAGCACTAGTCGGATATTCTTCAAGCTGGGAAGGTGCTAAATTTTAGAGAATTTGGTAGAAACCTTCTTAAGCATCAGATTGGAACGACAAAAAAATACACTCTTATGCTGTGAATCTACAATGATTGAGTCCTAAGGCTCCTTTGTTGCATAATTGTTTTTCGGATGTTGTTTCATAGTCTTCGGCTATATCAGATGATTTGGTAGCTATTGGAGGACAGTTTTGTGTTGTTACTCAGCACTTGTGCGGATGTAAAGGGAAGCTATACGTGGATGAGTTAGAATTTCCTATAGAATAAAAAATGAATAACTACGGATGGATTGGTAGTCAGCACTCTGCAAGATGTACGCAGCCTTAGCCCTTATGGCCCTTATCCCCACAATTGTGTAGAGGCCATTGTTTCAACTTTTCCTATGAGAAAAGAAAAAGTGGAGGTAATGTGGGCTGAAGCTTTGACATTCTGCATTGAAGTTAATTAACAAAAACTCCTTGTTCCCAAATAGACTACTGGTGGATTGATGGTTTAATTTCCATAATGGTAGCGCCTTTTATATTTTTCACTTTTAGCTTTCTTTTTACTGTCTTGAGAGGATATTTCTTCTGATCACGTATAGATTATCCCCCCCCCCCCTCCAACCCCCCAAAATAATGACATTTGAGGTTATAAAACTTTACAGATTGAACCAAGAATTTTTCTCGCATCTACAGTTTGAACTGGGCCAGCTCCGTTTTGCTGTTTCAAAAACGCAGGTTTATTCTCAAACTAACACATTCCAATCCTTTGTAATAACAAAAAAAGAACCACTATATGCATAATTCCAATGGTGTCTTTGTAGGACATGGAAGACAGATTAATTGAGTTGGAAGCGCTTCAGAAGGCTTTCCTGGAAGGAACAGGTTTGTAGTCCACATAAACTTCTGTGCTGAAGAATTTAAACTTTTCTCTCTCCCTAGAAACCTAAACTCCTGGCCCTTGCTCCATTGCAGAAGCGTATGATAAAATGCAAAGTGAGCTTGTAACAGCAAAGAAAAGCCTGACAAAAGTCCTATCATCGAAGGATGTGAAAGCAACTGTAAGTAGTAATCTTCATTTGTTGAATGTCTAAATCTTGTACTTTAGAATCTTAAGCTGCTCACAACAGCATTTTATTTTTCCGTGCAGTTATTGGAGATGGTTGAGAGCAATGAACTCAACAGATCCTTACTAGCACTTCTTGATGAAAATATAGCAAATGCGCACCAGGGGAACCAGGTAAGAGCTGTTATCAATAAATTTGTTTGTTAGATTGTGCTTTCATGTGCATGAACTGATCCGGCAGTCCTATTAAATTATGAGCAATTGAATAATCATCGAGATATCATTGCATTGGTTTTTAATATTGCCATTAGCAAAGCAAAATTGATGCAAATGGAACAAGTTGGAGTAAATATTTCCTGTTGAATCCATGTGGAAGCATATTTGCATCACTTCTCGATTGAACCTGGGAAACCTTGCCTAATAGAATATTCAACGAACTTCTCTCCACGGACAAATCTTCTTCTTCTTTTTTCTAGCTCCTATACGTTTCCTATATTAATAATTAGTCCCAACCAGAAATACATTTGAACTCGTGATTGTCCAAGGTTTTGACAAGTGATAACATCTATTTCGATGTGTTCTGTGCAGAAACAAGCTGCAGCTTTCATGGAGAAAGTTCGCGCAGCCATTCTCAAATACATTACAGTTTAGTTCCCAGGTGATTGATCCTTACAAGAATGAAAACTCCTCAGTGTAGTGATTTCTTAGCGAGTTAAAGCTTCAGCATTCACCACACACTAGCAACTATGCATTAGGCCTATTGAATTTTGTGTATAGAATTTAAACACAAGAGTTTACAGGCATCTTTTTGGTACAAGTTTCCTTATGACAGCCCTCCTGCTTTATGTCAATAAAAGTGGCCAAACGATGGAGAGGAGTCACCACCTGCCTCTAGGGACAGGGTTCCAACTTCCACTTTAAATCTGTCGCAAAGCTCGAAGTGATGGCATTATTACTTAGATTCACAATTCTCAAATCCCCCCATATTTCGGGTTATATCTAACAACTCAGGATTATCATGCAAGGTGATCAAAATACAATTAATATTTTTTAAAAAAAAAAAGTAATTGTGGCCCATTATTTACGTACAGCAGGCCCTGCCCCTCATTCGATGTTAACTAAAAGAGTAGACAGAAAAGCAGTTAAAAAGGAAAGCAACTAAAGTAAAAGCACTACCTTTTTTTATTCTGGATATTTGACTCTCTCGGTGTTTGATCCATCTCATACTCTCATTGATTCAATTCATCAAGATCCAATCCTTCTCAAGCCGTGTCAAAACTCGGCCTTTAGTTGCTCTTTCTCTGCTCTGCACTCTCTCTGGCTAGCATGGCAGAGCCTGCAATCACCAGAGGTTCAAGCTCTGCTAGGGAAGTATCCTCGGGCACCAACCAATAGGATTGAATTGAGGACACCAACCGAGGAGAAGATATCCGAAGAGTCAATATAGGATACGGTATCCGAACGAAGAGCATCTCGGACCAAACACTATAGTAAAATCAAGAGTTCAAAGTTCAAACGCCCAGTTGATAGTATACTTACTTGAGCACCTAAGGATAAGATTTGACGTGAGTCCTATCATATGATACGTCATTAAGATCAAAGACAGTTTTCAATGTGTTCACGATCAAACTTTCTTAGTTTCTTTATCTCGTCAGTATAGCATGACCTCTCTCTCTCTCTCTGTGTTCATAGAAAAGACAATAAAGAAAAGTAAGTAATGTATCAGCATCACATCCAAGCATATATATATATGGACAGAATTCATACACCACTGATAAAGCACTGTTGGAAAATAGATCTCACACAGACACAAAATTGAAGACGAAACTCGTTGTTACTACTGGAATTAGGGCTGCTTCTCTTTCAATTTTCAATGATGCTAAATGACATTGGTCATCATTTCGCACAAAGTAGAAAATGACCCACAATTATTGGGCTAATCTGTATTTTTATTACTCCTAATCTTCTTTCAGACAACTTTTTTCCTTCTTTACCAGCACAGCACCAAATCAATCTGATCATCCACATCATTAACACAATCTAAAACATTAAAAATACCAAAAACATCTCTGTTTGTCTTATTTTTCCCACCCAAATCAATGTCCTTAAAGTGACTCATGCAAGTTTTCAAAGAAATCATTTATCTTGCAAATAAAGCAAGTATGAAATGCAGGGTCTGTCTAGTCTCCTACTAAATCCTAATAAAGTTAACAAAGGAGGCTCCACAAGTGATTCACTTCATTATTTATCCTAGGTGGGAAGTCGATTTTCTGCGTATAAAGTATTTTACCCTGCCCCATTGCTTCACTCACAAGCCTTGTATGCGGCCGGCGTATGAGGAAGACAAACTTGTATTAGTGTCTACGCAACCTCTGTTACTCGAGTTGGTTAGCGATGAATCCTTCCAGTAATTTAAGTGGCCCGAGTCTCCACGAGTATATGAAGAGGAACCATTCAAAAAATATTCAATCTTGGTATGATATTATTCAGTTAGGAAGAGTTTGTTACGTGTGGAAAAACAAACCAGACATCAATAATGACAAAAATGTTGGTTGGTTGATTGAATCTCTACGTCCGCCCCCAGATGAAACTTTATTTTTTTGATAATCGAGAATGACACTATGTGGGTCTAAACTCATGTCATGGCCGCCATGTTCGTGTGTACAGAAATTTTCCACCTGATTACATGATAGATTAGGTCAAAACCAACACGTGGCCTTAATACTTTATTAGTCTTTATTTTAATTTTCGCTATCGACGAAAATGATGGATTAGAAAGAGTAACAAACACTTCACAAGTCTTGTCCATACATAATTTAATTACGTGCATGATTTTTTTGGTAGTTTGATTGTGATTGCGAGTAGCCATCAGACGGTCGATCATACCAATTTTTGTCCTTTTCTTTTTCAATGGTTATCTAAACACAACTTGTATTTTTTAATTATTGAATTCATACCAAGTTTTCAGGGTTGGTGATACACTTTAATTAAAATTAATTAAAAGTATTCATGATAAGATGGTTTCTAATTGCAACCCAATAATAATAATAATCTAAATTATCCACTTTCTAAAGCCCATATCAATATAAACGATAAAGATCCCAGTAATAATCATCCCAGAAGCATCATAACAGTGTGTGACATGTATTCATTGGATGTGATTTTCAGTGGAATCCTTACTTAACAGTGTGTGACATGTATTCATTGGATGTGATTTTCAGTGGAATCCTTACTATGATGTCACCACAGTTAATGAATGTATGTCACACACTACTTGATTATTATTGGGATCCCTAACATTGTTGCCACGTCAAAGTCCAAACCAACCCATCACATTACTTTTAAGACCTTTAGGGTTCACGGTTTTAACGCGTCTTACCAAGTCAAGAAAATCTAAAAACTTATAATCTATCTTTTAGATATTTATTTTGGGTGAGGTTTTTCTCACTGATATTTTTGTTTGGAGCGACGGAAGATCAATCGTTGTTTCAATTAATCCGGTTTTTTGTTTTTTTTTGGACCCAGAATGAAGAAGACAAACTACAAACTGTTACGAAACAGGGTTTACAGATTGTTCAATTAAATATGGTTGACTCTTCTTTTACATTCTCTCTGTGTAAGTTTATACAGTTAATAACGTAGCGTATACTTCCATCCTTAAAATCAGGCCATTTTTTCCTCTCCATTTTGTGGGAACCACAGAATTAAGCTTTTTCTTTTCCTATAAATCACACACCATCTCCTTTCTAACTTCATTGAACTCTCCAATGGAAGGTACTTTTGCAGTCTCTGCAATAACTACTCTGTTTTTCCTAATCCAATTACTCTGTTTCACAAGTGGATTTCCAGCCTATGATGATCAGGACACTGAATACATCAAGACATCATGTACCAACACCACATACCCCAGACTCTGCTACAGATCTCTCGCAATCTATGCAAGCAAAATCAAGAGTGACCCCAAATTACTAGCCAAAACTGCTCTAAATGTGACGTTTGTCTCCACCAGATCGACTGCAAGGTTGATGAAGAGGATATCAAGAATCCATAATTTGAGGCCTAGAGTGGCTGGAGCAGTAGCAGATTGTGTTGAATTGGTTGGTGATTCTGTTGATGAGCTGCAGGGTTCTATTGGAGAGATGGATCATGCCAGAGGAGGACCAAATTTTGGGCTCGTGATGAATGATATACAGACATGGGTTAGTGCGGCATTGACAGATGATGATACTTGTATGGATGGGTTTGATGGTAAGGCCATGAATGGAAGAGTGAAGATCTTGGTGAGGAAACATATATTGAGAGTTTGTCGTTTGACTAGCAATGCTTTGGCTCTTGTTAACAACTATGCCTCCTCTCAAACTGGAGCTCCCTTGCCTTAGTTAATGTTACTCTGGTATGTATTTATCTATGTATGTATACATGTCCTGCTAAATCTAAAACCAAAAACACTCAAAAGAAGGAGAAGAAGAAGAACCCACTTCAATTTCAAGCAAATTTTCCGATGTGGTTCTTTTTTCAAGCTTTATCTTTAATTATTATGTGCACTTTCAGGCATCCAAGAGGAAGGAAGGGTGTACTGTAGACTGTAGACTGTAGTGCATGTTTTAGATATTTATAGTTATAGATACATAGAAGAAAGTTTTGTTTTTTCTTCCTATGTAGGCTGAGTCATGTGTGAACATTATGTGTAACTGCAAGATATGTGTACAGTTCAAGATGATCAATAGAGGGAACTCATTACGTAAACAGGTGACTGATACACGTAGGTGATACAATACATGAGGCAGATACGACATCCGATTTGAATTAACTGTGATGTCATTTTCTTATAATCAGTTTAGCTGGGCAGCCAGTGCTGACTTAATTTATCTCCACAAGACTAAGAGAGAGAGAGGCTTGTGGCATGTATATTTTTACATGTTATTATTAGTGAAAATCCAAGCTTGTGACCGGTACGAATTTGTCCACTTTAGATCAGCACAGATATGTTCTTCATGGGGCATCATCATTGGTTCTAAAGCCCAGAAAACGTGCCATTGTGTGAGAAATGCAAGATATTTATTTATATACCACTTGATTAGGTTATCTCAATCCGATGTAGGATATTAGTTTTGACAAACATATTGAAGATATTGTCTGCTTCAGGCCACTACCCTGCACGAATTTTTCCATGGACCATCATCATTGGTTTTAAAGCTCAAAACGCATCCTTGGACCTTATGTGAGAGGTGTAAAACCTTTACTTATATATCACTTAGTTAAGTTATGGGGTGATGTATGATATTAGTGATGATAGTTACTGACTTTCCTAATCAAAGGGAATGGGCAACCATCCATAATGGTGCCACTGCCATCATATCATATTTGTCATGCTTTAGATGGAAGGGTGATTCTGACCCATATTTCATTTTCTCAATGAAGATATATACAAGTTGTGTTCATAGTCTCAGCACAAGGAGTTTCAATCAATGAATCTATCAATTCGTATATAATATATATATATATATATCACATGCTTGCAGGACTCACGTGGCGGCGAGCTCGGATGTAAAAACAAAAATCAAGAAGAAGAAGAATAAGTAGAACGGGTTGGGCCTTACACGTTCGGTCCTGGAAAGCCCGAAATTATCTTACGATTGAAAACTTCCAAAATAAGCCCAGCGATTTGCGACTCATAGGCTCACTCAGCAGTCAGCTCCATGCGGCTATGCCCTTGCCCCAGGCCCCAACAGGTAATATGTAAAGCCCAGAACAGCAAACACCTTGGGCTTGTTTCATGTTTTGGGAATATTTGAATGGGCTGGGCTTGACAAAATGACATGATAAAAAAAATAACCGAAACAAATTTGAGCGTGTTCGGTTGGAGTTTTGAAAAACAATTTTTTGTTTTTCAAAACAA
Source organism: Tripterygium wilfordii (assembly GCF_013401445.1). Taxonomy (NCBI): domain Eukaryota; kingdom Viridiplantae; phylum Streptophyta; class Magnoliopsida; order Celastrales; family Celastraceae; genus Tripterygium; species Tripterygium wilfordii. Next base: position 2,481,910 of record NC_052246.1, read on the forward strand.
AAATGACTCTGAAAATTTGTTTGACACATGTTTTTGCTAACTTGTTTCGAAAAATTGAAAACTACTTTTCGCTTTCAAAAAATAAAAAGCCAAAACAACTAAATCAAGTTTTATAAAATTTTGGGTCAATAAGTCAAAGACGAATGACAATTTTGTAAGTAAAATGATCTTCATCATCTCTCCTCCTCTACTATCTCTCCCTGTGCACCACCACCTCTCCACACCACATCGTCGTCTGCCCATCGATTTGGAGCTTCGGACCATCGAAATGAAGCTATGGACTTCAATCATCCATTTTCGACCAAGCCCAACAGTTAAAAGTGACCATGCTCGCCTAAAATTCATTCTCAAGGCCAAGACCATCATAGTTTCAAACGTCCGATCCGAACGCTATATGAGTCATCAATGGTCACCACCATATCAAAAAGGTTGCTCGGTTAGAGCACTACACATTCCATACCTTGATCGACCAGAACAACCACTAGAGACCGGATATTTGACATTGACTTGAACCGGGTCAAAATGACCCAGATTTTAATATTTGGATCTTGTGGTTTCAAGAATAATGGGCCTTGGTTAACAGCAATGGACCTTAATCACAACAAATTGAGCCAAAATTTGTTTTCAAAACATGTTTCAAAATCCTTTTAAAAACTAAAAAAGAAAAGAATCTCCAAACACAAGTGTTTCCGAACATAATGGGGTGTACGAAGGATGTGGGATGGAGGGCAGAGGTGTTGATAGCTGATTATAAAGCGGCTCTAATGTCTGAACCACATAGGTCAACAGTTCGATGCTTAAGCCCCTCTACATGGAGCCCCCCCTTAGGTTCATCAATGAAGATTAACTTTGATGCAGCTATTAAAAATTCCAAGGTGGGGCTGGGTTTGATAGCAAGGAATGCAGCTGGTAAGCATATTGCGTCCAAATTTGTCTGTCTAAAAGGTCCTCAAAATCCTATGTTTGCAGAGTGCCTGGCTGCCAGGGAAGCAACCTTGTTTGCAAAGGATCTTCGGTTTGATTCCATCATTCTAGAGGGAGACGCGTTACTAGCCATTGAAGGGTTGAATAGTGATGATAATACTTTTTCTGAGACAGGTTTATGTATTGAAAGTATTAAAGAGTTGTTTTCCCTTTTCTCTTATGTAGGCTGTTGTCATGTTAAGCGTGTAGCAAACAAAGCAGCTGATGTGTTGGCTCATAAGGCTTTGTTGTGCTCAGAGAGTAGGCAATGGGTTGATGTAAATCCAAGGTTTCTGGACGATGTAATTGCTGCGGATCGCAGTTCCATTTCTTCTTAATGAAGCAGTATTTTCTTCAAAAAAAAAAAAAAAGTGTTTCCGAACACAAGTGCGCATGTGTGGTTTGGTGATTCGAATTCACACGTGTGGGGGTTATCTGGGCTTCAAGTTTGGATAGGGAAATTGGGTAAGGCCCACTGATTCTTCACACATGAGGCTATGAAGTTGTGTGGCATGTGGCAGTTTTAGAGCCGCTGTTGTAGACAATTGGTTGTTTCCTTTAATTGACACTTCTATCCAACACAACTGGACCAAATTTCAAATTTAACATTCTTATTTTTCTTATTTGTCCCCCCAGAAATCCCCTTCCTCCCCTATTTCATGATAGGGGCTATTTGGTCATTTCGATCGCAAATTTTCCAGTAACATTTTTATTTTTATTATTTTCTTCATAATCTTTGTTCTTTCAAACCTGAGAAAAATTTTATTTGTTGCTAGCCGCTCCAGAGAGGGAGAGAGAACCGCTAGAACACTAGATAGAAGAAAATGGCTGCTGAGACTGTGAGAGTAACTGGTTCAGGCTCATTAGTTCGCAGCTTCAATGGTTCTCAAAGGAGGCCCATCCCTCTCTCCCCTAAATTTCATTGTCTGGGTCTTTTTCCTACGGTCTCTACTCGTTCTTCAATCTCCTCTTCTCGTTCGCATTTCTTTGGCAGCAAGGGAATTGATTCAAAGCTCCCCCTCTCACTCCAACGGAGCGGGAGACAATTCTCTGTATCTGCCATGGCTACTGAAGGTCTCTCATCCTCTCGCATATCATCTCACTTGTTTGGCTAAAATTATGTTTTCGAAGTTATATTGATTGTTATTCAGATTATTTGAATTTGAGCGACATATTTTTCTTCTTCTAATCCTCTTATTTTTCTTTCATCTTTTAAAATTGGATTATGCAGTTGCCTATTTTGGAATTGAGTTTTTTAAGTAAGTTTCTTAATGGTGTGTGAACTTTGACCTAGCATATAGTTAGTAGTTACCATGGCGAAGTGGGTTTTGATTGTTTATTTGTTTCTTCAACTAGAGTTGATACTATGTATAAACTCAATGCATTAGCTGATGCGGGTAAGAAAATTTCTTTTATTTTTGCGCCAGAGTCAAAGCGTGCAGTGCCATTACAAGATTATCGAAATATTGGGATCATGGCTCACATAGATGCAGGAAAGACCACTACTACTGAACGGATTCTTTATTACACTGGAAGAAACTATAAAATAGGGGAGGTACATGAGGGAACAGCTACAATGGATTGGATGGAGCAAGAGCAAGAAAGAGGGATTACCATAACTTCTGCCGCTACTACTACATTCTGGAACAAACACCGTATTAATATTATTGATACCCCTGGCCATGTCGACTTCACGCTAGAAGTGGAGCGTGCTCTTAGGGTTTTGGATGCTGCTATATGTTTGTTTGATAGCGTTGCTGGCGTGGAGCCACAATCTGAAACTGTGTGGAGGCAAGCAGATAAATATGGGGTGCCTAGAATTTGCTTTGTGAATAAGATGGATTGACTTGGTGCAAACTTTTTTAGAACAAGAGACATGATAGTAACCAACCTAGGAGCTAAACCACTTGTAATTCAATTGCCCATTGGTTCTGAAGATAAATTTCAAGGAGTTGTTGATCTCGTCAAGATGAAAGCTGTGATTTGGTCAGGAGAAGAATTGGGTGCCAAATTTGCGTATGAGGACATTCCAGCCGATCTTCAAGAGTTGGCTCATGAGTACCGTGCACTGATGATAGAAACCATAGTTGAACTAGACGATGAGGCTATGGAGAGCTACCTAGAAGGAGTTGAGCCTGATGAGCAAACCATTAAGAGATTAATTAGGAAGGGAGCCATTGGAAGCAGTTTTGTGCCTGTCTTATGTGGCTCTGCCTTTAAAAATAAGGGAGTTCAGCCACTGCTTGATGCTGTTGTTGATTATTTGCCTTCCCCACTTGAGTTGCCAGCAATGAAGGGGACTGATCCAGAGAATCCAGAAGTGACAGTTGAGAGGAGTGCAGATGATGACGAACCTTTTGCTGGACTAGCTTTTAAGATTATGAGTGATCCATTTGTGGGATCTCTTACATTTGTGAGAGTGTATGCGGGAAAGCTAAGTGCAGGATCCTATGTATTGAATGCAAACAAAGGAAAGAAAGAGAGAATTGGTAGACTTCTTGAAATGCATGCCAACAGCAGAGAGGATGTCAAGGTCGCTTTAGCTGGTGATATCGTTGCTCTTGCAGGTTTAAAAGATACGATAACAGGGGAAACATTGTGTGATCCTGAACATCCTATTGTGCTTGAGCGGATGGACTTCCCTGATCCTGTAATTAAGGTTGCGATTGAACCCAAGACTAAAGCTGATATTGATAAGATGGCAACTGGTTTGATAAAGCTTGCTCAAGAAGACCCTTCTTTCCACTTCTCTAGAGATGAAGAAGTTAACCAGACTGTAATTGAGGGATGGGAGAACTCCATCTAGAGATTATTGTTGATCGTCTCAAGAGGGAATTTAAGGTTCGTATCTTTCACTGAATGTCTGTGATTACCAATTTAGTAAGTTCATTATACCGTAAATGGATGCTTTTGAAACCGTTCACATTGATGTTTTTTTTATGTAAAAGTATAAAACTTCCACCACTGACATTTCTACGTATTGGTTCGTATAAATCAACCCAAGTATGACCATACATCAAAGCACGCACATTATTATGTCTAATCGTTATGGACTACAAACTACACAAGATATATTTTCTCATATTCTTGTACATTCATGCACTTGTAAGCATGTGTATGTGCTGATATGTTACTTTATTTTTATGTGATATGCATCGTTTTCTTTTTCTAGATTCAACATTTGAAGTCTGATATTTTTACTGTTTCAAGTTTTATAAAGCAAAATATTTTATAATTGCATTGTGTGCAACTTACATTAAGTTGAGTTGCTTGTGATCGACAGGTAGAAGCTAATGTTGGTGCACCCCAAGTAAATTACCGTGAGAGCATTTCTAGAGTCACAGAGATTAAGTATGTGCACAAAAAACAGTCGGGTGGACAAGGGCAGTTTGCTGACATAACAGTACGATTTGAGCCCATGGAGCCTGGTAGTGGATATGAGTTTAAAAGTGAAATCAAGGGGGGTGCAGTACCGAAAGAATATATTCCAGGGGTGATGAAAGGATTGGAGGAATGTATGAGTAATGGGGTGCTAGCAGGATTTCCCGTTGTAGATGTGCGCTCTGTATTAGTTGATGGTTCTTACCATGATGTAGATTCAAGTGTCTTAGCATTTCAACTTGCCGCCAGGGGAGCTTTCCGCGAGGGGATGAGAAAAGCTGCCCCAAAGATGCTAGAACCTATTATGAAAGTCGAAGTTGTCACTCCTGAGGAACACTTGGGAGATGTTATTGGCGACCTAAACTCAAGGAGAGGCCAGATTAACAGCTTTAGTGACAAACCCGGTGGTCTTAAGGTGCGTCAATTGTTCTCCTCTCTTGCATTTTTACCCTTTAATTTCTTGTCTTATGATTCCTATGAATACTTGAGCTTAGATGCTGATGGTATCGTATCCATCCCATCTCTGGAATGGTTTTGCAGGTGGTAGATACTTTTGTTCCACTAGCAGAGATGTTTCAATATGTAAGTACGCTGCGTGGAATGACAAAAGGCCGAGCATCCTACACAATGCAATTAGCCAAGTTTGATGATGTCCCTCAACACATCCAGAACCAGCTTGCTTCCAAAGAACAAGAAGTTGCTGCTTGATTTTAATCACCTGATTCACCAATGGAACATTATATAGTTCTGTGATATATACTTTTGAGAGAAGCAAATTTTGTGAGCCAGTTAGAGGTGAATACCACATGAATTAGAAGAAAAAGTGCCCGTCTCACTGTTTGAAAATAGCATCACCTCAAAAAAAAATTGCCAAATGCAATAGTTTTTTAAGAAATAAATAAATGGCACTCAAATCAAAAGTACAAGTTATTAACAGGAACGCCTTTTGCCCTTTAATAGTCTTCAACTTTCTCATCACATTCTATCTAATTTGGACAATTCCCGCATTGACAAGCTTCTGGACCTTATTCATCACCATCGGGTTCTTCATATGTTCCTGTGCTGCCTTTGGGTTCTCTTGGAAGTCCGTCAATACCTGCACATAGCCCTTGTTAGACACTATATACACACAAAACGGACATAGCATCAATCATATAGCATCGCATTCGAAATAGCTCCTATGTGCTTTTTTACCTGTCTCATAACTGGATCAGAAAGAATGTTCTGAACTTCTGGGTCCTGCATTCCCTTCGCCTGCAATATAGATAGACAACTTAGAGACTGCTAAGCAAAATAGTTTTGATAATTATCTAAGAGCTTAAAAGAAACCAACCTGTCTCTCTTTCAATTCATCGGGGGTTAAATCACCACGGCTAGCCTTGTTAATTTGCCCGATGCATCTGAAACACAAATTTGAAGTCACGATTATGCCCAACTATCACTCACTCACGCACAAAACTAAAACCACTAAACAACCAAATACAAAACAGAATCAGTACTCCAACCCATGTTACATACTTTCTCACACCATCAAGCAAATCTTGATTTTGAGGATCATGTTTCAGCCCCTCCTGGTAAGTTTCCAGAGCCTTGTCGTAATCCTTCATGAAAAATTGAACAGCACCTTTTCTTGTATACCCCTTGGAAAAGGTTGGATCCAGCTCAATACACTTCTCTGCATCCTTCAATCCCTCAGGTAGTGCCCCAAGTTTTGTGTAGCATGCAGCTCTATTACTATATACCTGAAAGCAGTAACAAATTCAAGCTAATCCACAAGACAATCTCTAGGATTAGGAATTAAATTCTTCACAGGTGTTTATACCTCACAAACAGTCAAAAGCATAGTATTTTCTTACCTTTGGATCCTTCGGGTTCCTTCTTAAGGCTTCTGTGTAATGCTTCACAGCCTCTGGGTACTTCTGCTGCTTAAAAAATTCATTACCTGCCACAGAAGTGGCATAAGAACCACAGTTATTCACAAGGGCTAAGTTGATTATTGGACAAAAACTATATTTTCTGTGCATGATGCATAAGTGTAGGGGAGGGGAGGGGAGGGGAAGAGATCGATGCAACTGTCTGACCAAAAAGCACAACAGATAGCTAAACCATTAGATAAGAGAGCCACCTTTCTCACGCTCCTCATCAGCCACCCTTGGATCAAAATATTCTTGCTGCTCTAGTTCTTTCTTTGCTTTCTCAGCATCATTTAGTTTCTTCAATGTATCTGCATTCCGATGTTCTGTAAGAGCTTTCTGGAATGCCTCAATAACTGGTTCATAGTCCTTCGAGCACTTTGCCATTTTTGCTAGAGCAGTACCCTTCCTTGTCAATGCTTTAGCTACCATCTTGAAGTCTGCTCTAAGCTCTCTTCCCCTTTCAACAGCCTTGTCACAATCTTTGATACATTCTTCATACTGATAGCAGTTACAAGAGTGTAAGAAAAACATGTGGAAGTGAATGAACAATGAACAATATGGTGAGTGATACTCACTACCATTATACATTGATTAAAATCAACCTTTTCTTTTGTAAAGGAAAGGCAAGGAGAGCCATACGTTTGTGAGTTAGCCATGAAATCAGTGCTCATGAACAAAGCTTAAACAGAACCAAGAGGCCTACTATTCAACGTAATCCCAGAATCTCTGAAGAACACATCAATGTTGCCTATGCACTTTTAGAAGACACTTAAATGGTAGAACATTTAAGTTGCGTGTAATTTGGCAATCATATGCAATCAGGATTGTTCATGAATGGCCGCTAACATAAATGAATAGAGTCCAATCAACTTCATAGTAACTCAAAATAAAAAATAAAAAGAAAAGAAAAGAAAAGAAGAGAGAGATATATACAGAGAACCCTACATGAACTCCACAAGAAAGTGGAAGACAAGACCAGTACATGGCAAGCACAAGTTTTGGAATGCTTTTTATTAACTACATGTTTCTTAATTTTTACATTTTCTTACTATCTCTTATTTTGTTTAAAATATAATTGAAGCAACTACACTAAACCAAAATCTATTCTTAGGTATGCCATATAACCACAACATAAATAACGGAAAAGAAAAAACATTTTCTTTTCCAAGGAGATCTTGCAAGACCTAGAGAGTACATTATCTTAAGCAATACTAATTCGTCATCAAAATAAGAAGACCACATGCAATAGCACATCTCCGTCTAAGGAATTCAATCATCAATTCATATCTCTGTCTAAAGAATTCAATCATCACTTGATCACTAGGCAGAGTCTCGTTTAGAAAATCCCAAATTAACAATAAACATCACCAGTAATATAAAAGCCTACAGTTCCATATTACCGCAGTTTCATCATCATTAAGTCTATGTCACAAGAATTGGCTTCAGAGATGACACTCATGACTCACCCTTAGTCCGAGCTTTCCTTTAAATACTATTAAAAGCAGCTAAATGAAATTCATCTGACCCCAATTAACATGATAACTGAAGCAAGAGAGCACAGCATGCTAACTCACACAAACAAGAAACATGCATACATTCTAAGTACAAAACAACGTTAATCACCGATATACAAATATTAACAAAAAGCAGAATATATCTGAAACGAACCTTGCCCATCTCCAGATAAACTGCCGCTCGATTGGTAATGTAAGAGATATCTTCATCGTCAAGTTCTGTGGCCTTAGTGTAGTGCGCTATAGCAGTCTCAAAGTCCTTCTTTTTGTATGCCGCATTACCAGCCTCCTTCTCCTTCACAGCCAGATCCTTCGTCTCCTTTCTCTCCTTCCCTTCGTCCGTCAAGTCCATGGGTTCCGGCTCTGGCTCTTTCGTTTCCTCCTTCGCCGGCTCTGCCTTCCTCACTGGTGGCGGTGGTGAGTCATCCTCCGGAAACTCCATATCCTCGCCAGTCGGTGCCTTCATCTTCACGTTCAACAGAACCCCAAGCGCCTGCATAACTCTCTGATCCTTCAAGTAAAGATTCAAATTGTTTGGATTGTTCTGAATATCCTGCATCATCTTAACAAAATCCGGCTGTTGCAGATATGCCCTAGTAGCCGGATCCGCTGTTAATTTCGCCCACATCTCGGGTCCACCAAACGCGTCACCGAAAGGACTCGGAGGCTGTCGGGTTCGGGAAGCTGCTTGGGCGTCAGCCAATCCAGATTTCAAGGCCTCGTTGCTGGGGTCGATCTCGAGACCCTTCTTATAGGCGGCAATGGCTTCCTGGGCCTGTCTCAAGCCAAAGTGAGCCGCACCGAGGCGGGAGTAGCCTTTGGACCAGTCAGGCTTGAGCTCCACGGTTTTCTTGGCATCAGTTAAGGCTTCGTGGTACTTGTGTAAGGATGCATAGGCGGCAGATCGGTTCGAATAGAGCACGTGGTTGGTAGGGGCGAGGTCGATAGCATCACTGAAGTGGCGAACGGCGGTCTCGTAGTCACCGGAGGAGAAGGCGGCGTTACCCTTGGCTTTGGCTTCTTCGGCCATGGCACCGGAGAATTGACTGTTTATTGATTGAAGAGACGGAGAGAGAGTCGTAAAATTAGAAATTGAACGGTGAGTTTTGGGGATTATAAGGAGAGTCAAGCAAGCGACGAGAGTGTTCTGGTTGATGACTGGGGAGGGGGTTCTGGAACCTTCTTTTCTTCGGAGGAGAGTTAGAGTGTTTGGCGACGCGAGTACTAATGTTTATTACGCGGATAATATTGGCGTTTGGATGCGATTATGAAGGGATCAATATCCGGAATTAAGAAATTAAGAACTGCGGGGGTAGATGGGCCAAAGTCGGGCATGGGCAATTCTCAGTTCTTTGATAATGGGTTGTCCACAAACGGCCCACGGAGGCCCAAGAAGAGTTAAAGGATCCACAGCAGGCATAAGCTGCCACATTGGGGCATAAATAATCTCATATGAAGGCCATTTTACCGTATGAGGTGAGTTTGGGATCATAACAAAGCACTGGTGGCAGAAAACAAGCTCATTATAATATATTGCTCTCCCTCTAGGAGAAGATAGCACATTGTCAAAACATAATATGAACAATGTAACGTTTGTTGTTGCCAGTTCTCTTATAAAAAAGGTTTAACAATCCTTTTGCTTCTTCTGGTTTGAACTTTAATAGTTCATAACAGATGCATCTCTATGAACAGATTTGTGTTGCCAGTCACTAAAATTTATGTACGTTGTAACTATTTTGCGTCGCATAGACCAGAGCCTTCATCACAGTAACCATCGCGATCAAGCATTTTTGGCGGTGGAGCACTTAGAAGAGGAGATGATGGACTACCATAAGCATTACGTGTCCTGTTTCCGCAACCCAAGCTTGTTCTGGTGCTAACTCCTGTAACAGGATTTGTGCCACTTGCATATTTGCAGAGTGCCTGTATACGTAAATCAATGGGTTATTACTTCAGCACTTGAAATAGTTTAAATTCAAGTGTTGTTAAAGAACAAAAACTGTAGATTGTGCAATGTGTAAAGGGATGAATTACTAAGAAAGCTAATGGCTGTTACAAGATAACAATAAACAAATCACTATCTACTTGCTTCATTAATAATTATATTTCCCTGCCATGGCCATCCAAATTGGCAGACTTGCTATCAGTTACCTTTTATGGCAATATCATCAGCCATGGAAAATTTTGAGACACAAAACTATGTGGCCTAATGGTAAAATTGTGGGAGTGCAACCTAGAGGTCACAAGTTCAGTTCTTGGACACTCCACCTCACCTGTTATATGAGAGAAGGTAAAATAAAACATAATCTGTTTGGGTGGTACCTGCTTCTGGAGTAGGTCTATGACAGCATCACTAAAATCTGCACCTTCAATAAGTGCGCCCCCAAGATCACTTCGTGTGAGGACCGTTCTAACAAGCACGGCATTTGTGAGATTAGCCTCATTAAGAACCTAGAGAAAAACCCAGAATTATCCTGACTTTAAAATTTAATAACAGTGAAAGGAGCAGCTAAGACAAAATGCAAGTTCTTTCACCAGTTTCAGAACAAATTCGAATGATGATATCTGGTAATAATTGCAACAAGAAATTAAGCTAATTAAACTTTCCGAAATGCAAAATGAATATACTTTTCCAAGATATATTATGCATGAGCATTTCAATTTTTAATACTAGGGAAACAAAAACTTAATTGATGGTAAAAAAAAGAAGTAAACAACTCTCACGCTTAAAGCACCTGCAATAGACAAGGTCAGGGACACGTAGGATGTACAAAGATCTTACCCCCATATAATGTGTGGAGATGCTGTTTCACTAAGGAATTCAGGAACAAAACTTAACTGATAATGAACGAAATTATAGACCTTACGTGAAAAGCTTCTTATGCATTGAAAGTAGAAAACATTGTGTTGTGTGGGTTTAAGTGATTCTCTTTTATATAGCTGTTCTAAGTTTCATCTTTTTTTTCTTATTTATGGTGCTTATAGTAATAGAGTTGGCTTAAGCCACATTGCTAAAAAAATTATGAAATGTTTGGGCCCATACCATGCGATCCATCAATGTGTCACTTAAATCGGCACCTGTCAAAGGGCAAAAGAAGATACTGGATTACTTATTGCTCCAAACAATTCAACAAGCAAAATCACCAAGTAACAAAATCCCCTGACAAATGACTTCAGCTCAGACCTCATAGCATCTTCTTTAACAAATAAATACTCTTAAAATATAATGCTCTGGTGTAACAGGAGTCATATATTGAAATCAATGTCCAAAACGATATTCACTGCCCCAAATAAGCACAAATCATGGTCAGATATCTACTCTGTAATAAATTGATCAAGATGAAAGTACTTTATGCATTGATATAAAGTATCTTTTGCTATTATTTTTAGAGCCCATGGTGGAAAGAGTTATATTTTGTATTTCAGTTTTCAAGTATTGTAATGGCAATGTAATGAACAAGCCATTTGATGAATATTGGATGCTTAGTAATGTTTTGTGGATAATAGTTTACCTGAAAAATTTGCCTTGTATGCCACTGCTTTCTCCAGGTATGCACCATTGAATGTTGAACCACTGAAATCAGATTCCCTCATATCTGCAGATGTGAAATTGGCTCTCCTGCATCAGCCATTTCAAAATTGGGTCAGACCATTTCTCAGTCATCAGCTATGCAAACAAATACTAAGTGATTTGCAGATAAAACCATTTATCAGCGACAGAGAAGTTACCTGAAATTTTCATTCACATGAACTGCTTTCCTGCAGAGAAATCAAAAGACAAATTAATCAAGTCCAACATCAAATTCAAATGGTTTTTTACTCTTGGTAAAAAAATTCCCAGCAAACCTGAGATCTGCAGAACCGAATTGTGCAGCTGATCCAATTCCAAACTCACCCCTTGTTTCTGCTTCGTACTTATTGAGATCGGCCACAGCAGGCATGCCAGAGCCAAAGCTAATAACTGCAGCTGCCAATGCAGTCGAAACAAACAGCTTCCAATCGTTTGATTCCGCATCAAATTTTTGTCGAAACAATCTTCCTTTTCAATGAAAATTCAGTTAGTAATGAAATGCAAGAACAGAATCATTGCAGTCACTCGTACTTTGTAAATTAAGATCGTGTACTCACCCGGAAACCGGTCTTGCCTTTCTGGGTTTAGTTGAGAAACTATGCGAGAGGTCTTATTAGCAAGAGGTTGACATTGATGGGTAGATGAAGAAGAAATGTTCGCAGATAATTGCGAGACACAAGTGAATGCCACCGCCATTGCCATGCTTTCCTGTAAATGGATAATGGAGAGAGTGACTTGACTGGAAGAGAGAGGGTTTTATTTGTTCTGTGGTTGTCAGTATGCCACCTCTGCCACGATGGGCTCTCTAACGGGTCAATTTTGTTTCATGGGCTCAATGGGTTTATTGACCCAAAACAGTATTGCGGGCCAGCGGAGAGAGACCTAAGCAAGTCCCAATCCCATACGGAAGAGGCCGTTTGTTTCGAACCAAACGCCAATTCGTTGTTAGCGTTTAAGCTAACGTAATCTTCAGCGTTTAAGCTGAAAAAACTTCTGTTTGAGTGCTTTTCTAGTTTTCTTCATGTTTATACCGTTGCAGCTTTTATGGTCCAATGTACCCTTTTCTTTAATGGCGAGATTTTATTCCTCTACATACATATAATCATAATCTATCAACAACAGTAGCAGAGTGAGGGGGGTGAAGGGACTGGAGCCTTGTTCGATCAGTTGCCTTTAGCAGTAGAAGTACGTAGAGCAGCAATAGAGCTATAGCAGGGAGATGGAGAGGGGGTTAACTGTGTCAGATTCCAGATATGTCCTAATCCGACAGACAATGGCTTATATATGTGCCCAATCCAAGGTTATCAGGCATGCGGGTCAGTGTAGCTATATAGGCTATAGCTACGGTCCTCTCTGATCAGGAACCAAATGTGTTTACAAATTAACTTCAGACATGGAATCTAACCATTTCTGTTTGAAACGTTTACACGTCCACCAAAGTACTTTTCATGGAAATTTCTGGATTTACAATGCTTTGTATCAAGAAGATTTGAGCTAATTAAAAATGAATTGCAACACAAGAACCTTGGGCTTGATTTGTTTGTAACCTACTTTTCACTTAATTATAAGCCATACTCATTTCTTTTTTGTAGTAACCGAGAATGACATTATATAAGTTTGCTCTTTAAACATTTGATATAGGCATAAACTTAGGTCATCAACACTTACACAAAGAAAATTACCACTTGACGATAGCATAACTTGGATCAAAGTGCAATGTGTGACTACAATGGTATTACTTCAAATACGATAGTGTAAGTTCAAGATTTCCAAGCTCATTACCTTGTCAACAAATAAGATGCATGGTATTAAGTCAAAATTGGAGCAAGTGATCTTGATGGTCTCTTAAAGGCCAACAAACTAACTACATACCACTCCTAAAGAAACCTAACTTTTCATTAAGAAATTAACCCATTAACGTGGTGTTTTGCATACTGAAAATTTACACGGATATAAGGAAACCCAATTTGTTTTTGAAAGAAAAAACTCAATAAAGTTGGATTAATTGGGTTATACTTAGATTTTGAGATTGAGTGATTGTTTGCTTCATATTGTATTTTGTAGGATATCTCTTCAAAATTGTTAAAGCCTTAGAGGTCTACCTCAAGTATCCTCACCTAAATTCTTGTGTTATTTTCAATTTTCTTTTGATTTATGTACCATATTTGGAGTCCATTTCATCTGAGCACACCTAGTTATGGTTAGTTTTTGGGCTGGGGGATTTGAAAACATGATCATGCATCTCAACGTCAGGGGGATGGGAGGCTTCTCATTGCACTAAAGTTAGTTGAATTTAATTAGAGAACTGGCATCATTGGATTCCAACAGAGAACAGGTTATGGCTATTCAAATCTGGTAACCAAAGAACCTGGAAATCACTAAAAGTAGGTGTGTCTACGGTTGGTTTCGGTCGATTTTTTTTTTCTTCTATTTTTTGACATAAAAATAACTGGCCAATCGGTCGGTTATTAACGGTCTGATAAGTTTTTTCGGATTTTGATTGATTTTTCGATCGATCATCACTAACATATATTTGATAGTAACTGAACAATCGATCGGTGTGGTCGGTTCAAACAGCTAATCTGTAGATCCCTAACTAAAAGCGTGGGGAAAAAGAAGAAAAGGTTCCAACCAAACTCGTTAACAGCCTAACTGGAGCTAAAGACAAATAGAAAATATAGGAAAGGACAAAGGTAGTAAAGTGTCACTGTACTCCCTCTATAACACACATGACACACATAGATTGTTTTACTTTTACCGCCTTAAATACGTATCTGTAATGTCTGTGTACAGACAAAAAAGAGAATGAAAGGTCAAATCACCCAACATTTTTTTTTCAAAAACCATAAGTAGAGGACTGTCAATTTGTCATGATTATGCTATGATATGTGTAATCAGGGAGGGTGGGTTGGGATCCGATGGTCGTAGCCCTAGGGAGCCGGGGCTTATTGTCCGGGAGATAATATACAAACTAGAAAGCGAAAAGTCTTATTAGGGTTATGGGGTTTCGGAAACTGAGCCAAACCAAATTAAAAATCACCACAAAAGATACAAACATATACACACCACTCTCTTGTTAATTACTGAAACTGAAAACAACAGATGAGTAAGTGAAAGCTATGTCACCACCATGCACACGTCCCTTTCTACCTTCTCTCCCCCACATCTGCCGCCCCCCCCCCCCTTCCATCTCTCTCTAAAACACATTGGGAATGCCAACCACTCATATCTAGTAGTGTAGCTGGTTCATATGTGGCATGCACATGCATGTATGTATGACTACATGACAATTGACAATCATATGATGTTATAAACAACACCAATATACAGTGGAAGGAGAAGGGTTTCACTCTTATGCCTATTAGATCAAATAGTGAACCATCCATCTCTCTCTCTAGAAACTATTGCCTTTCTTTCTTTTTTTCACAACTCACAATCAAAGAAAGGAAAGCAGATCCAAGAATGGTGTGTGTGTTTGGTTGTTAAGCTGTCAATCAAATCAATCAATCAAATCAGTTTGAGTTGAGTTGAGTTGAACCAATCAAACAATTTTATCTTGTAAAAGAACAAAAAGGAGAAGCATGTCCTTCTCCTCTTCATCTTCTTCTTCTTCTTCTTCCACCTTGTCTTCATTGGACCATAACCTCCCTCCTCCTTCGGAGCAGCTCTGTTATGTCCATTGTAGCATCTGTGACACTGTCCTCGCGGTATCAATCAATTCATTTAAATTTTCTTTAATTTTATAGTGCATAGATCAAATTAGGGCTTCCTGTTAATTAATTTTGTTTTCTCTCTTGATATATATATAGGTGAGCGTTCCATGTACAAGTTTTTTCAAGACTGTTACGGTTCGATGCGGTCACTGCACCAATCTCTTGCCTGTGAACATGGGTGGACTCCTTTTCTCATCCTCCAATCAGTTTCATCACTTGGGTCACTCTTTCTTCACTCCTTCTCATCATAATCTCATGGTATATATATGTATATATATGCTGCATATGTGTTTGTTTGTGTGACTTAAGATATATGTTTGGGAACAACTTTGTTTTTTATTTTTGGTATTTTCAGGAAGAGATCCCAAACCCATCAGAACATAACTTTCTGATCAATCAAACAAGTGCAAATGACTTCACTATGCCAAATCGAGGAGTGGCTGATGAGATTCCAAGGCCTCCAGTCATCAACAGACGTGAGATTTATTTAAGACATTAATTTTCCTTTTTTATTCTTAATATCTAGACCAACAAGAGTGATATTTGGAAGGAAGAGTTCGTTTTTTTTTTCTTGATAAATCTGATGGGTTTTATTGAAACGGGGAGATAAAGATTACAAGCCAAAACGGGGAGATAAATCTGAGTATGTTGAAGTTGCTTATTTTGAAAATGGGAAAAAAGAATGAGACCATTTGCTTACTTTTCTTGGCCGTGTGAAGAGCAGAAAGGAACTCTAATCACATTAAGTTTGTAACCAAACCCTCTCTTGTGCCCGTCATTTTTGTCACCTGGGTTTATAGATACCAGAAGCCCTGATTTAGTAATAACTTTCATGTCTACTCACCTTAAATAGATTGTCCTTCAAGTAAGACCCTAGTAACTGCTAAACATGTGTTGCACAACCACCAACATACAAATTTTCATAGTAGATGAGCAGTAGTTCCCAAAAGCCTAACTGTTTTTAAGACCAAGCATCGGTTTAAGGCAAAGTTATCTATGTGAAACACCGTTTATAACCACTTGTGTGATAGTTTAACTGGTTATCTATTCGGACTTAAAGAGTAAAAAATCTCACCCAAGGTTGAGAGTTCGATTCTAAACTAGCACAACTATTTTCAAGTGGTTTGGTCGAGAGTTCGAGTCTAATCTAGTGATTTGCATTAGGTATCGGTCCAACTAATTTATCGGACATGTTTGACATTTTTAGTCTGACCCGTGTTTGGATTTAGTGAGTTGTTGAAAGGGCACGTCTGCTGGTTGTTCTCGATTATCTCTACCAAAATGTGGAGTTAATTTTGATTAAGAGTGATTTGAGAATTTTCTTTCTCCCGGAAATAGAAAGCAAAGAGAGAGAGAGAAGAATCTATTGAATGATATGTAAGTTAGGTACTGGAGAGAGAGAGAGATGAAATTGATAATGAAGTGACAGTAGAGACTAGAGAAGAGTGAAGATAAACACAAAAATGCAATAAAAGTTAGCAGCAAGTAATTTTAAAATTTTAATGTGTTTGTGTACTATCTGTGTATGTTTGTCAGCTCCGGAGAAGAGACAGAGAGTGCCCTCCGCCTACAACCGATTCATCAAGTGAGTCATCATTTCAAACACTACTACATTTTCCTTAATATATATATATTCTGTTTCATGTATTATATATATATATATAATATAATGTAGATGTATATATAGTTATAAATTAATGGGAATTGGGCAGGGACGAGATTCAACGCATCAAGGCTGGAAATCCGGATATAACACACAGAGAAGCCTTTAGTGCAGCTGCAAAGAATGTAAGAGATTCAAGAAATTCTCATTTAGGGTTTCTTTTTCTTCTTCTTTACCAAATTAGGGTTTCTTTCTCTCTCTCTCTTTTTTGTTCCGTGTTTGAGTGGTAGGGCATCTTCTAGTGGGGTCCTTTTTATTGAACTTATTTTTTGTCTTTATTATGTCAGTGGGCCCACTTTCCACACATTCACTTTGGTCTCTTGCCTGATCAGACCGCAAAGAGATCTAACGTGCGCACCCAGGTAACCTACGCAACCCTCTCATATATTACACAGTGAACAATAAATTTTTACCACATGTATACTTATTTTACTGCTCTGGGGTTAATTTTTTTTGTATAGGAAGGAGAAGATGTGCTGACGAGAGATAATTTCTTCACTCCAACTACTCCCAACGTGGGCATCTCTCCCTACTAATTGAGTATTCAAGGATCTATTTGCTGCTCTTTCGTAGTCTTTCTGTGCTTCTTTCTTTTTCTTTTGTTGGTATTCTTAGTGAATTCATGACTAAACCGATTTTTAATTTGAGATCTTTTACTATTGATATTAGTTCTAGTTCTAGCCGATATAACTCGAATTTATACCCATGTCAAATATCTAAAACGCAAACTTAATTTGAGGTCTTGATATTACTTCTAGTGCTGCTAGCGGATATGCGACCATAACCACCACAAAATGGCCATTCCCTTGAAACCCCCCAACATCAAAACACTTGAGAGGATTTTGTCACAAAAAAAGAAAAAGAAAAAGAAAAAAAGTAAACAAGATCTTAAAGTTGATGACAAATTACATGCTGAAGGGTCTCACATTCAGCTTTTCAGAACCTTCTGTATCATATATAAAAAGCAGAGGCCATGAGAGCATCTCTTGCTAAAGACACTGTCATTTATGCAGAGTTACAATAAAACCTCAAATGAGGAAGCAGGAACATATATATGGTGATCCATCTTGGCTGGCAGCATTTAGGAAAGCCAAAACAGACCACAAAATTTTCTCAGGAAAAAAAGCATGAGTCCCAACTAGACAGACTAGTCTAATATCTGCTAAAAATGTGGACCCAACTTTTTTTTTTGTATTACATAGTGTTCAAATTCACCTTTGCACAGGATGGTCTATGAACATTTTGAGAATGTTCTGGTCCCCTGCAAATGAAACCTCAAAGGAATCTCCAGATTGACAAAGAATGCAAGCAGTTGCAACAAAGTTTTCGACAATATCATATCACAAAGTTAACAAGTTGCAAAAGCATATTGGTTCCTACTAAGACAAAATAAAGTACAATGGGCTGTTTACCTTGTATTAAAAATTGAAGAATCCTCATCACTACATAAATTCTAGGTATGAAAGAATGATCGATCGACTCCCCAATAAATTAAACAGCAAAACCAGGGACAAACCGCAACAAAAGAGCAAAAATGCAATGCCAAGAGATGGTTTTTTTTATCCACAGACGAGAATTAACACTCCTACTACACTCGCAACTTCAAACTGCACTACTAAGCTTCACTCGAGAATCAATTAGCGGAAAAGGAAAATCAGTACACATATCAGTATGGTGAAGAACATGTTTGATCTGTTGTTTGTGATTGTTGCTGCCGAAGATATATCTTGGGGCCTGAAAAAGAAATCATGTAGATTCAGGATTTTACTCAACAAAAAGGACTAAAAAGTGAATATTTTGTTGCACTGGTGATGGCAATTACTTTTGCATTTTGCCTAGAGCGCCACAGAAAAGGGCATTGTCTGGCATGGGCAACTCGGTTTTGTTGGTGGCCTCTGGATTGACAACTCTAATGTATGTTTCTTGGCCGAGATACCATGAGTCAAGGTTTTCAGTTCTAATGTTCCAGACTCCAACATTGTCGAGGGAAATCAAGATTGCAGTCCACGCTCCAGGATAAACCTAGATTACATGAGAGAGAGACAGAGATGTTTCCATAAAAGCTTCAAGGTAATAAAGACAAAAGGCTGAGCACACACGAAAACTCCAACTACACACTACGAAGAAGTTATCACTTTTGCTCAACCCTCAGGATTATTGAGTTTGCCATGCTAAAATTAAAATGATGAAAATGGCGACAGCATAATTGAGGATTAACTCGAGCAAAAAATAATCTTCCCAAAACATCCTCAAAAAATCTATTAATGCTCATGTTTACTTCTGAAATCTACATGAACAAGAGGCTGAAGGCAGAAATAGCATGCAGAATGCAGGTGAGGAATGATAGCCCAGGCGCCCCAGGATAGGGGAAAAGCAGACAGGGAAACCAATATTAGTTTAAGAACTCTTTGTTAATGCTCAAGTATACATAACAGAAAGCCATGAAGGAAACACTTCTAAGCCAGAATTTCCCAACCAGCTTCCTTATCTCCAATAGGTTTATGGCAACATCTGAGTTCTTCACACAACGATTCAGGAACTTTCTCAATTTCAAGTGATTTGAAATTAAGAACAATGTAGCAGTTGAACCAATGAGTTTACTTAAACAAGTTAAGAATATATTCTCTAGCACTCTCAAAATATATTTGATATCCAGCTCAAATCAACTCCAACAAATAGGTTTCCAAGCAACTCAGTAGCCAAGCAGAAAACAATTATTGGAACACTATTAAGTTTTTTAATAAGCAATATAGTTAAGGGGGAAAAATAACTCAGTTTTCTATCATACCTGAACTGTGGTGCGTGCAATACCATCCCACTTATTGTACGTGCCCCGGCTATTTTCCGTCCAGTCACCATAATCCATCCTGTGATATACTAGTCGAAGTGCAAGTGTTAAGAGCACTCTGACCAAAGGCATGTTGTCACAGTGGAATTTAAATGATAAAAATAGATTCCTACCCGACGACAAAAACTGCATATCCACTAACGTGATAGCTGTGCATCTTGGTATCATTGTTCTGTAGAATGACTTCCACAAATCCTCTGAATGTACCATTAATTATAGATGTTTCCACTCGAGGTGGTCCTGTAAGTGGCCTTGGTGGGAAATCAAGCTTATAAACTCCCTTCACTTTGAATTGGTCGGCAAGCCTGATGGGAGTAGAAGGATTGACAAATGATACCCCACTAAGTGTCGCTCGCCGTTTCCCATTAATCATCTCTGGTGGTTTATTCTTCAACACGTATAATTCAGTCACATTGATCGAGCCATATCTAAATGAACCTTGGGGATTAGGACGCGCACCACTTGCAGATAAATTCCATCTGAAAAAATTGGACCACAGAATCCCAATAGTGAGTACCAATACACAACCAGTAGGCAAAGTAATTAAAAAAAATAATTCTATCGTCTTAATATTATTGAGCCAAATCCCACAACATTTTGAGTTGATCTTTTATCTGATTCTAATTCATTCTCATGAAGTTAAAAATTTCAGAATCTCAAACTATAAAGACATTGTAAGATCTGAATTTGCAGCTAATACTCCCTTTCCAGTTCATTTAAAACAAGATAGAAAAATATATTTTTTACGCCCCTAACTGTAGTAGTCTACAATAAGAAACCGTTTTCGCAAACAGATTTCTGACTGCATTCCAAAAAAAAAAAATTAAGTTGTCAAACAAAGTCAATAGAGTTCAAAGTCATCCAATAGTTTTGTTCTAACGCTTGAGATGATCATGTGTCACAATACCAAAAGTAACTTTAGAATAACATGTCAAAATGCATTTGGACCATGATAGAAATGAACCTGATAGATCTTGCCTGGTTCATTGAGAAGGTCTTGTCATACTCATCATTTGGTGCCTCTGGGAGGGGACCAGATGCCTTGCCTTTGGAATTGGTATAGTGCAAAATTGCAACACCAGTTACTCTTTGCCATCGAGATTCATTCACAAATCTAGCACTAGCTACAATATAGTAATCAGAACTTGCATTCTGATCCATGGTCACCAAAAATGAGTAAGATTGTCCTACGTGTATATCTAAGCTAGTATAGTTCTGTTGCACTGTATACGATCCCTCTGACTCGGCTAAAAGGAGATTATGGTTCTGGATCCTGAAATTCAAACTAGTTGACACTCCCACGTTGTGTACACGAATGCGATAAGTTTTCCCTGCCAGTAGAGTAAGTGAGTAACATTGTCATCAAAAAGCAGAAGTCTTGAACTAGAGCAACTCCAACATGGCAGAAATTATTACAGGGTCAAGGAGGATGATAAAAGGTAAGGTACATAACACCCGTGCACAAGTCTCCCACGGTGAGGTGAAAAAAAAAAAGCAGCATCAAGATGATCACCTAAAGTGGGAATTTTAAAAGCAAACTATATTCAAAGCACTACAACAAAAAAACAACTGAAGAACCATTCTGCTGCCAAAATATAAATGCAAGGATCATTCATGTGGATGACAATTCAGCGTAAATTCTTAATTTAATAGAGTTTCCATATTAGGCATGAGCAATAAGACTAAATCATAGATCCTCTGAGACATGTGAACAATTTCATTTGCACAATAATTACCAGGGTGAACTTCAATAGTTTCATAATCAATGCCATCTGGCACAAGGGTTCTGTTATACTGGTAAGGACCTTTGCCATTAATAAGAACTCCATCAGGCATTCCAAGATTTTTCCCTGCATCAAGGTCCTTTCTCAAAGCCTACAACCCAAAAAAAGAACCAGTATTAAATGACACTTCAAACCCATATCAGCACTTTCAGACGTAATGATTCAACAAGCCAAGCAGCACAAACCGTATGATTTCTTGTGTACCAATCACCTATCAAAATGACAATATCCCCATCTGGAGTGGCAAATGGAAGTGGAATAATGGCCCGATTAGTAATAATGAAGCTGCCAAACCCACCAGATGCCCTCTGCATATGTAGGGAGGGGAAGTAAAAGAAACTTCCGATCTGATCCTTGACTTGAAACTGGTAAGTCCAGTTCCACTTTGGAGGAATGGGACAATTGGTGCCAAGAAGCCCATCCTGCCAAGAACTGCGTCTTTGTTGAACCCCAGACCTACCACATCCATCAAAGTTCCCAAAACTCAAGCACCATAGAAAAAACTATTTTACAATGATTAACAACAATGTCGCATCAGTAAGCCTACCAGTGCAAGAGGAGACTCTCATCCAACTTGTTCCTAACGTTGACAACCACATTGTTGTTAGTAGTCACATTTATAGTGGGACCTGGAAACTTTTCATTTATAGCAATAACCTGCAGAGTAAATGAAGCTTTAGCAGCAGTTACTAGAGTCATTAAAACACTTCAGCCTAAGCTCATACACTACTACAGAAGCAAAATCAAGAACACAAAGATAAAAGTTTCTAAATTTAAGCACATTATGCAGATCAAAACCCAAGAACTGAAACTTAGAGAGATTTGAAGGAAACCCATTTTCCAATAGTGGAAATTAAGTAGACCCTCGTCAAAGATCTACTCAAAATCGTGTAAAATCAAACTAAACAGATAGAGTTCTAGTAAACAGACCTGCTGAGGCACACCCAGAGGAGAGGCAGTGATGTAAGAGACTTCAAAATTATAGAACACGGACGGATCCGCCGCAGAGCACAATCCCACAAGCAACACAATGTGAAGGAATGAAAGTATAGAGAACCTAGACAAAGCCATTTTGAGCAACTCTTTTTCGGGGGTTTATCACAATTGGGAGCCAAAATTACTCTCTTTCTTCTTCTTTTTTCCCTTGTCCTGTTTTACATTATCAGTTAGAAGAAGAAACGAGAACCTTTGAAAAGAACAATAGACAGAGAGAGGATAGTTAAAACGGCTCTATTCAGTCCTCGTTTGAGCGTGCAAAGGTTGTGTATAAAGCGAAGCTTTTGTGTCGGTGACCGGTCATCATTCATTCAATGGAGCATGAGAGAGAAAGTAAAAAGTGAGAGAGCGGGGAGTGGATACGGTGACAGCGAGTAGATAAATATTTATTAATAACACACGAAAAAGAATATTAAAAAATAAAAATATTGATTTTGTTTGACCAATGTCGAGACCCAACGTTCAGATCCTCTGAATCTGATAGTGCACATGATTGCCAACCAATGAACCCTCACGTTGTCTTGTCCTACCCTTTCTTTCTTTCCCCACCTCAAATATTTTTTGTGTAATTGTGTTCACACCTCATGATAAAATGCACAAGTATCATTAGTATAAGGAAATTTTATGTTAGGTATATTGTTTGTGGTTTTTCAATTGAAATCTAATTGACTTGGGTATGATTGATTGTAGGTGATTAGTTTTTTTGGATAGAAGATTAATTTCACCTCCATCCTGGACACTTGAAATAATAGTTCCAACTACTACCATGAATGATAGAGGACAATATGACGTTCAAGTCAATCTCTAATTTCAAGTGAGATATTCTTAGTAATCAAAAATTCATCCCTTACATTCTCTTTTTACGATATAAATAGTGCATTCAAGAAGATCCTCCTTGATTAGGGGGATTGATTGGCTTTCCCTTTCAAAGGCTGATTTCGTGGCCAATCTCATGCCCTAGTCTTGGAACCCTTGCAACTTTCCTTTCCCTTGATTCACCTCTCATATATATGACACGTGTTTAGTCGTTAAAGGTTATTTTGGTAACTTTAAATATGACGGTTTTATTCCTCTACAAATTACATGAAAATACAAACACCAATCAAGCAATGAAAGCAACTGATTATACAATTCTACAACTTTAAGACAAAATTTCACTTCTGTTTGCTTATCTCAAAAGTGGGTTTATTCACATAAGGGGGGGTTTCATGGGGGCACGGACTTCATTCCCCAAATCTTGAGTGAAGTGGTAACTTTGGTCTCTGTTGCATTGTTGAATAAAAACAGTCTAGCAGCACCATATATTGCCTTTGTTGGATAAACCCTTGATGTTATGCAAGTTCTCCCACCTTGAGCAAATCCTTCTACTATTGAATGATCAACCTATTCAGCATAAAATGGCAACATACATGTTGTAGTTAAGAATGATTGTTCTATGATGACTAAAACCTTCATTCTTAAAATCGCGGGGAAAACAAAACATAAGCATGATCGGCTTACCAATATCCTCAAAGATAACTTTTCGCCCTCCAAAACTGGAACATAGTTGCCAAAAATTTCTTTATTGACATCACTGGCCTTTGAAGACCTGAGTACAAAAACAACTTAGATTAAGGTTTAGATGATGATATGATGATCTTCAATTGAAAATGCAATAATGTACCTTGAGTGGTCTGTGCAGAAGAAAGTCTTGAAGGTGCCATTGGCTCCTTTGGTGACATAGAAGTAGACTGGAGTCTGCTCAATGAGGCTCTCATCTGCAAGAACCAAAAGGCCGAATGGTCCAAGTGCACCACGTTCAGCTGATCCATCACTAGCGCTGCAGCTGAATTCCACATTGGATTCGGAGGCTCTCTCCAAATCCTTCTTGTCTAACTCAAATTCAGCAACGATATCCAACTGTTACATCGAAAACAACTGTAAAATAAGATAACAGTTTTGTTGTTGTTCAATTGGAGACCGTAAAGCTCAAAACTTTTGAATGGTACATTAACCTGTGAGGCTATGCCAACTTGTAGTGGCACAATTGACCCTGCTGTGACCTCCACTCTGTTAAATTCTTTGCTGCTTAATCTCAAACTGTCCACCTCTTCCACTGGCCATTGAAGAAGATTTGTTCCTGTTTTCTTATCAAACACCACTGTCCTTGGTACACCCTGTAGAGATGCCCATCCCTTCTGCAGATCAGCAGCTTCGCTGTCCGACTCCTTAATCCAACCCCACAAGACTCTCCTCTTCTTGTTCGGATCATAAAATGTCTTGGCTGCATAGACTATGCCGTAATCATACCTAATTCCAATGCCAACATCAATTCTGGGATCATCAGGAACCCATGTACCAGCCATTTCATCATAAGTTCCAAGCGCATAGTAATCGTTCCTATCATCGTCAAGGCTAGTCTTTAACACATGCTTCACTCCAATTCCATTAGCTGATGTGTCTAATCCATTCTCACTGGTTAACGAAACAGGATAGAAGTCTACACACTCCCACATCCCAGTGTTAGGAACACCATGGAGTAACTTATCCAGCAGCTTGTAACTCTTAAAATCCTCTGTTTCATAGACCAAGGATATGCCAGTTTTGTTAATCTTAGACCCCAAAGTAAAACGCCACTTCCCTTCCGATGTGTACCAGGCAGTCGTGGGGTCCCGGAAGTCCTTGACATCGATGCCTGGCGGTGGTACTAGGACTGGATTGCCCTTATATTTGACCCAATTGACAAGAAGAGGATCAGAGGGGTCTTCAGGATACACAAGATTTTGCACCTGGACAGACTCATTGGTTGATCCTGTGTATAACATAATGATTTGGCCATCAGGGAGGATTGTGGCAGATCCAGTCCAGACACCATGCAAGTCGTACCATTGATCAGCAACCATTGCGAACGGAAGGTGAAACCAATGGATTAAGTCCTTGGATACTGCATGGCCCCAAACTATGTCACCCCACACTGCACCATTTGGGTTATACTGGTAGAAGAAATGGTACCATCCCTTGTAGAACAATGGACCTGTATATTTAGCAGGTGAATATTAGAAGCTAAATTAACAATCCACACATAAAGTTGGTCACAGTAAACAATTAATTAGCCAGCAAAATTTGAAAGATATATGCAGTTACAGGATTCTAGTAGGATTGGTTTGCACCAAAAATGATCTCATGCTTCCTCTGAAATCTCAGTATTAATTAGTAACAAAAACAACGTGCTCTATTTGCTCTAATGATTTCACAGGAAGTTCAGTTGTTGTTAACTTTAAATGCGGGTTCGGCATTGTTAATTTACTCGGTCAATGGGTTTTGGGCAAGGATTCAAGTGCTTCACTCTCGTGTTTGAACAACATGAATCCATACAAAGGGTCTGCTCCAAAACCTTTGACAAAGCACCAGTTACTGCGTAAACAAAGATGGTTAGTTCTGGTCAGAAAAAAAAACAAGTTCAATGAGCCATTCTAAATGGTGATTGATTTAGTAATACAACTTAGTGAGAACCAGAAACAAATAAAATGTATCAATATACAGAAAACTGACTGAGGAAGAATGTCGTACCGTTGGGATCTGAAGCAGAATAAACCACGTTTCCCCATCAGAGCAAAATTCATCCAATCACCCAACCATGAAGGAAAAAAAGACAGAGACAAGAACAATCAGATATGTTTATGTGATAATGTATCCAAAAAAAAAATCAATACTCAATTACAATTACAGCAATGTATAAACAATGTTGTCAATATCAGGAAAGCCGCTAATGGCCCCCACAATGCACAATGACATATGTTCAAAAAGGAATGATGTCTGTGATGGGAGCGTTCCCTTGCCCCACATCGGAAGAGTGGGAGCAAGTTTTGCACAATATATGCGTGAGGCTTGTCTTAGATTAATAACCAAGGTTTTCTGACCAGCCTAGAGATTGAGCTTGGTTCTGGACCTTGGTTACAGCCGGCCCATGCGTGTGTGGGTGCGGGCTGGCCTTGGTTGTTAGTTTGCATCAAGGAATTTCCAAAAAAGTGGGATTCTATCTCTTCTATTCTTGTTGGTTTATCTAAACATTTTGTAATTCAAAAGGATTTCTTGAACTTCCAAACCCTCAAAAAGCCATACCAAACAAAGCCGTAGAACTTTTGAACTCTTTATCCTTCAAAACAGCCAATTTTAAAATAAACAACAAAAAAAAATCTGAAGAAGAAGACGATTGATTACCGTTCATCCAGTTCTTCTCGGGTTGAAAATGAAAAGCTGTTCTTTGCCACGACAACACGCTATTGTCCCACGGATACGCTTCTCCTCCCAAAATCTGGTTCGCCTTCTCGGACACACCGGCCGACACGCCACGCGATGTTATCGGCCTCAGGGTCTCCGATGGCGTTGTCTTTTCCGTCTTCGAAGAAGACGAAATAGACCCGTTTTCATTTGCATTGTTTTGAACATGAATGTCGTTTGATCCATTATTGACAACAATTAATGCCACAAACAGAGCAAACATCAAAAACCCAGAAACGACCACCAGGAGTTCCTTCCTGGGTCGCCGGCTGTCTGGCTCGTCTCCTGCCGGATGGGACCCATTTAAAAGAGGAGCCTTGGAGGAGTCGTCGGGATACGAGACTGGAAGGAATTGGCTTGTCCTTGTATTGCTAATCATTTTCATTAATGAGAAAAAACAAGGATTTGAAAAAAACTTGAGCTTGTAATTGTATTACTGTTACATAAAAAAAATGAATGAGCGAGACTATCAAGGTTGATCAGTTGATCAGCCAGTGATATATAAGGCAATTGTTTCAATGGGTGAGCTGTTTTGTTGTTGTTGGATCAATTTTTTCTTGCTCAATTGGAGATATTTGACCATGATCTTAATTGTTAGACGACAAACATAGTCCACGTAGATCCATCATTTTTGTACGAGAACCCGCAGTCATTTTACCATATGCAGTCTCGACATGTGACTTAGCATACCTTCTTAATTATTGCCTTATTGGGCAGTAATTCCTCTAAATCAGAATATTCAAAGTCAGTAAATACATGCATATATGTGTGTGTGAGAGACATGAGTTTGGTGTTTTGTAAGGGGGAACTATTGATAATCTATTAGGTTGGAAAGTAAATATTGTACTAAAATGGTTAGCAATCAAGGATTTGGTGGGGTAATTTGCTGAGTCAGATTTGTAATTATCGTACTATTGTAATGCCAACAAGGGGGCTAGTTTCATGACATGTGGTTAAATCTATGCTACATAAAATTACATTATTGGATAGACAACGTTATCGTCCACGTCCCATGATTACTCACCAGACACACAAGCGGTGCCCCTAAATTGGTGGATGATTGTGCTTTGACTTCCTCAATCGCTTTGTCATTATAGACAACAATACAATCGAATAATTTTGGAGAAAAACGACCTAACACAGATCATACATATCATCATTTGTATAACTCTGGGTGATGATTCGGCATAGGGCTGTAAAAAAATCGTGTTAAAACAAATCAATTGTCAAATCAATCGATTAGTTGGTTATTATTAAACATAATGTGTAGTGAAGAACGATCGAATAATCGAAAAAACTGATCGATTGATCAGTTAAATTTATGTCAAAAACTAAAAGAAAAAAAAAATGATTGAAACCGATCGTGGACACCCTTAATTTCGTTTGTGGAATACTCAGACTCGTATGGAATTTGCCGTTTCCACATGCACATGCTACTGATAAAATATTGTCTACATCAATATGGATCACAAATTTAGTTCACTCACATCGAATCATGCCGTGCTAATTAAATTAATTTATACAATCATATTATGAATGTTTGTTTCCTCGTAAATGAAATTATTTAGGTGATAGTTTAGTGGTGATTTTTTTTAGATAAAATCTTATGAACTCGGAAGGTTCTGAGTTTGATTCTCTCTAAGAGTAATATATTTGTGACCACGCGCTGAGCTTTGGTGAAACTTTCCATGTCCACAGATAAAAATTTTATGTGCTCAGGGATCTGACCATCCAAATTTAAACTCATATCTTTGACAAATTTATATAGTGTAATCATTGTTTACGGAAAAAAAAAAAAAGTTTCGTTGTAAAATTCCAACTTTACTCAGTAATGTGTTATGTGCCGAACGTACAAGTGGAGGCCATGGGCTATATGGGCCGCGCGGAATTTTCCCACATTTCATGGGCCGTTTAACTAAAGAAGAAAGCCCAGTTGACAACAGAAAGGTGCGCCTGTTTTACTCTTAAAGCCAAGTAGGCCCATTATATAGAAATCTTACTTTGGACATTTAAAATGTAATGTATTAAGGCTTTGTTATGCTATGGGCCTGAATTCCAGTTCCAGCAAGTCCTTAACGAGGAAGGAGAAAACGAGTCATCATAAAAAGTAGGAAACGTCGCCGCTTTGGGTGGAAAGGCGATTCCCCAGGACCGTTGCTTTTTCCACCGACAGTCTTGGGTCAAACTTCACAATAAATTTACAATCATACCCTCTCGACTTCCACTACTTTTAACAGTTACTTGAATTAAATGACAGTTGCTCGTTCTACAAACAAACAGAGCCCGTCACCGCTCACCACCACAACCATAATTAAAATTCGATAAAGAAACTTAATTTTTGTGCACAGTTGCTTTCTGTCTAACAAAACCAGAGATCCCAAATCTATCTCTCTCTCTCTCTTTATGGCCTGCAAATGGATTTACACCGTCCTCTCCATCATCACTACCTTCCTCTGTTTTGTCAGTACGAATTTCCCCCACCAAATCGCTGCCGTCGAATCAGACCCGACAGACTGCACCAACCGTTGGATCCATATCCGACGCCTCCCAACTTACTTCAACCTTGATCTCCTCTCCAACTGCTCGGAGTACCCACTTTACGACAATTTCTGCCCCTTTTTAGCAAATCACGGTCTGGGTCGAAAGACCCATAATCGTTCTCGGAGCTGGTACCGGACTGACCCATTGTTGCTAGAGCTCACCTTCCACCGTCGCATGCTTGAGTACCCTTGCCTCACCGCAGATCCGGTCGACGCCAACGCAATTTACCTCCCTTACTATGCTGCGATTGATGCAGTGAGGTACCTCTATGGACCCGAATACAACAACAGCGCGGAGCAGGGGCTCGAGCTTTACGACTTCTTGAAGCACGACAATCCGTGGATATGGAAACGGCACGGTGGGCATGACCATTTCTTGATGATGGCGAGACCTGCGTGGGATTTTTCTCAGGAGGTGGACGCTGACCCTCGTTTGTGGGGCACTTCATTTCTCAAATTGCCGGCATTTTACAATGTCACAGCGTTGATTGTTGAGGCCCGGACCTGGCCTTGGCAGGAGCAAGCGGTGCCCTTTTTGACGTCCTTCCATCCCCCCAATTTGGCGCTCCTGGAATCGTGGATCAGGCGGGTAAGCAATTCGCGAAGGAGTTCCCTGATGTTGTTCGCCGGCGGTGGTGGAGTCGCCGCGAATCCGAACATCAGGAGGAGCATCAGGGACGAATGCGAGAACAGCAGCAATGTCGATCTCGTAAACAGAGGCGGGTACTACACCAAGATGTGTGACATTGTGGATTGCTCGAATGGGATTTGCGAGCATGACCCAATAAGGTACATGAGGCCTATGTTGCAATCAACGTTTTGTCTGCAGCCTCCGGGTGACACACCGACACGGAGGTCGACTTTTGATGCCATTGTTGCAGGTTGTATACCGGTGTTTTTCGAGCTAGTTTCCGCGAAAACCCAGTACACTTGGCACTTGCCAGAAGAGTTGTATGAGGAGTTCTCAGTGTTTATACAGAAGGAAGATGTGGTGTTTAAGGGGTTGAGAATAATGGATGTGTTGAGGAGAATACCAAAAGCTCGAGTGAGGAAGATGAGGGAGAAAGTTATTGAGTTGATGCCAAGAATTATTTACAGAAGACACGAAAGTTCTCTGGGTTTGAGATCAAGGATGGATGCATTTGATATTGCAGTTGAGGGTACTCTACAGAGGATCGGTTCCAGGATTAGTGGAGGTCTAGATCAATAGTCCTTAATACCAACATTTTTGTTACTGTATATTATTTATTGTTCTATAACTTCTCTTGATTTCTCTGCCAAAGATGCAGTGTATTAGATCATTCTGTACCTTACATGATAATAAGTGGATTCAATTTTGAGAGAGAAACTTCCCTTATTCTTTTTGTTCTTCCAACTCTTGAGTCATGCCAACAGAAGGAACAAGCACTTTCTGTCAAATACCAGAAAGCTCATATACTCTAGTTGGAGCCCAATATAGCAAGGTTAAGAAAACTCAAGTTTGTCAAGCACAAATGGGGGAAAATATTCATTCATTATGACCTGGGAAAAAAAAATTAAAAGGCTACAAAATAAAAACATGTGAAAGGAAGCTGTTGCAGACTATGCGATTGCAATGGCCCCAATCATCTGCGGAAGGCATGGAATGGGAAGCAATGATCTGGGCTGGATAACTCTCCTCTCTTACAACGACACTGAGAGAACTTGGAAGGTTTCATTCATCCCCATCTAAGAATTGCGGAACCCCAAGTTAGACCAGCTCCAAAACCTGCTGCTGCAATAGTATGCCCCGGTTTCACCTTCCCGCCTCGAACGGCTTCATCCAACGCCAATGGGATGGATGCTGCACTTGTGTTACCATAATTTGCCAAATTTGATATGACCCGCTCTGGTGGTACTTCCAAACGAGTTGCAACAGCGTCGATGATTCTTTGGTTTGCCTGCATTCATGAGTCTCTGTTACCAACTATCATCATACATATCGAGTACATACACTTGACATCACAGTGGCGCTGAAACACAGAAGTGTTGTGAAGGCGGGCATTCAAGGAAATCTCAACTATGAGCAACCAACTACAATAATATGCTCTGCATCAACAATCAAACTTCCAATTTTCTACATAGGCATTCTCTATATGATCTGCCTGTAGATTTTGAATATCAAACAATTTCTCATAATATTCTTTACCATGAATCTACTCCCCCCAGATCCATCTTTTAGTCAATAGTTAAGTCCATATTATATACTATAAAAATAAATAAACAAACAAAAATTTAAGTCCTTTCTTTTCTGCCCCATTAAAGAGATCATCCGATTTTATGACCTGACTCAGTCAAGTCCACAATTTGGCCAGACTCCTCAAGATAAGGACAGAATAGCATATTCTAATCAAAAGCAGTGGTAATTAATGTGGGCAAAATGTCATTCAACAACCAAAAGTTAAAAATTTCCAAGACGGATCGACAAGGAGCAAACAAGATATATTCTAACATTGCGACCCGAAAATGAAGGTAAAAAGTAGTTCCTGTACCTGATGGAGCAGTAGCCAATCAATGCTAGAGCTTGAGAGACCAGCCTTTCCAAGGGCAGATGCGATAGATTGTGGCACACATCGCGCTGCAAAGCGGAAAACTTCCTTGCCATTCATTTGAACGCAGGAGTATGAGGAGCGTCTTGGAGGGAAGTTTAGCACCGAACCATTGGATCCCAACTCATCATCCCTTTCATTTTCTTTCATAGTGGCATTTAAATGTCTGCATACAAAGAAGTTTACTTCTCAATTACACTCCTAGAAGAGACATGCATGACGTTCAAATCAAGTTAGAAGAGAATGTACCTTTGCCCATTGCCATCACTATGCACATCAAAGCTAAATAAGCCATCATCCTCACAGTCACAAGCCTGCAGAGCTATCATATATTATTATAATTATGTTTCAAGGTTGTAAACTTTCATAAGAATGGGAAAAATGGGGCAGGCATGTCTAGTAGGCTAATTCTTGTCTATGGTCGGCGGTTGCTGATACCAAATTAAAATCATGAGCGGCAATTGATATAAGTCTATTGCAATATTATTATTGTTGGTTTCTTTAGAAAATAGGAATGCAATTGAGCCTCGAAAATGCTGCTGATTTCACTTTTGGTTTCGCTCAGAAGTGTTTGACCCTATAGGACATCCACCCGTCTACAAGTTCTAGATAGAAGCAAGAAGTAAGGAGTCAAAGTTCAATAAATCCCAAGCCCTTCTGGAACAAAGAAATTGGACACTGAAAGCAACCAACTATTACACCTGCACTAAAAGTAACAGTAATATATTCCTAGTTAAATATTTATATTTTCTAAATCTATGAGACATTACGGGTAAAAATATTTTGCGAGTTACATATCCTATTTATTCTTTGGTGGAAGTATTATTCACATTGATATGTTCACCATAATTCCTGCAATGAGATAAAATAAGAAACACTGTTCCGACCACATTAGCCGCACAGTTGAATCTAGTAATAGTATGAGGCAATCCTCACTAGCGCTGAAACACTCATGGTACGGCAATGGGTAAAACAATTGATAATAAAGATCTATACCAGAAACTTTAACTTTTAAGATTTGAATGCTGAAGGTACCAGTTTCAAGGGCATGGGGCACACATGCCGACCTTCATTGGCTAGTAAAGTCCATATTCTTCAGCAAAAACAAGCACAATGCGCATTTATACTTCTAATACTATCCAACCCTCTAAAGCGATAAATAAAGGTTGACCTCAAGTTTCTCGATTCAGTCATCTAAAACAATAATTCATTTACAAGCACACGAAACTATTGTTGAGTACCACGTC
The DNA here is from genome assembly GCF_013401445.1 of Tripterygium wilfordii. Lineage (NCBI taxonomy): Eukaryota > Viridiplantae > Streptophyta > Magnoliopsida > Celastrales > Celastraceae > Tripterygium > Tripterygium wilfordii. Next base: position 2,514,873 of record NC_052246.1, read on the forward strand.
ACAGCATAATAGGGATCATACCTGTACCAACACAGCACCGGCAGCATCCCCAAATAGGATGCAACTCCCTCTGTCTGTCCAATCAACATATCGAGAAAGAGAATCAGCACCAATAACCAGAACATTTTGAAACCCACCTCCTGAAACAGGAAAAGTAAATCAATATTAACCATTGGAATGGAACTAGAACTACAGCAAAGTACAAATGCTTATTACCCCTAATGTGACAGGCAGCTGAGACAAGACCCAGGATAAATCCACTACATGCAGCAGTGATGTCATAAGCCAAAGGGTTAGTTTTGCAGCCAAGTGCTTTTTGGATCTGCACGTTACAGTAAAACACAGAACAAAGAAGAACAAAAGAGTTTTAGAAAGATCGTTAACCAAGTTAATAAGGAGGAGATCAACTTAAGCATTTTGATATTATGTACAGACTACGGACTTCAATATTCTGACCAAGCGCTCCCAAAATTTGAAGTTCATTAAAGTTTTCAGACTCCTGACACTGCGAATCCGCAATCACTGGAAAAAAACTGAGGAAATGCATAAAAAGAGTGTGGTAGAGGAACAAGGGTGCAAAGGTCGTGCAGGAAGAATAATGAAGGTCTAAAAGGGATAGAGAGGAGAAAGAAATGCAGAATTTAATTTTCTGTAGAAATAACAATCTACATCTGAATAGGAATCAACTCATTCTCCACAGATGTAAGGCCAATGTACCAAGTGCAAGGATCACTCTGACACACCTTACACCTTACACCTTACACCACTCCAAGAATAAATTATGTGCATCCTGAAATTTCACTATAAATCTCGACAGTCCTCATATTGAGTAGCAAAAAATGAATAGAGAATAACCAACTCCAACTTACCACACATCAAAGATTTATAATGAAATGCACACTGTCAATTCAAATAAGTGAATACCTGAGGAGCACTTCCAAAAAGATCCTCCGGTGTAGATGTGCACATCAAGACAAGGTCAACATCATCAGGATCAACCTCTGCCATCTGAAGAGCTTTCCTGGATGCCTCCACAGCTAAAGAAATCAAGCTTTCTTTACCTGTGAAAATTACCATAAAATCTCATTTATAAAATAAAAGATGCATTTTGTGCTTTCATCTTGTTAACAAGCATGCTACAGGAACAAGACTAAATGTCAAAGAAATATGACTGCTTACATGTTGAGCACCAGGAAAAAAACAGCATTTAAATTTGATAACCCAGGTACCAAACACAACTAGATGGATACACCCATGTATTGTGCTTACATATGTCAAGAGGCCCAAACTCAATGATAGGAACTGAGGAAAAAGAATGGGTTATGCATTATGGTTCTTTAGGAGACATCTCACATCTCTTTTAGAAGGAAACAATAAATGATAATCATACAAGCCATGGTTACCCGAACTAGATTTTTGAACTCCTGTGCTAAATGGCCTTCCCCTAGGCTCAAGAGCATTGTACTTAAGAGGCTGAGCTACCATTCACACTAGTCTGATGCTTCCAACAGTATGACACTAGGATACAATGAAAATGTCTAGTTACCTGTCAGAACTCTTCGATTGCGAATCCCAGTGCGAACAGATATCCATTCATCAGATGTATCAACTATTTTTGCCAGATCATCATTTGAAACCTGAAGGGTTGGTACTGTGGAGCCAGATCCAACTAACTTGCAACCTTTACTGATAAGCCTATAGATCATTTCATAAGAAAAGGCAAACAACATTAAGATCAATGAAGTTTATTTCAGAATCAGGCAAGAAACTGACATGGTTGTACCGATGAACACCTTTTAGCCAGGCTGGAGCCCTTACAGGTAATAACTACAATTAGGCAGGGACACAAGCCTTCTACGATGCAGAAAGCATTTGAAAAAAATAAAATTGTCAAAGACACTCAAGCTAACCCCCAACTTTTGTCGCATCCACTAGAACTATATCATTCGCAAACAACATGCACAAGGTACCTCACCTTGGATATGTCGAGCGAGTACATCCGTCACTATAACAAATAGGAATAAGCTTAGTGTTGATCCCTGGTGCAAACCTATTGTGATGTGATACTGTCAACTCCTCAATTGGTTCTCCTTCATACATATCCTTGATCATAGTAATATAACTAATTGAGAATTCTCTCCCCTAAAATTCACCATATTACATCTCTTAGCACCCTATCATATGCCTTCTCCAAGACTACCACATGCCATGTTTACTAGAAAGCATGTTAGAGCCTACAAAGTTGACAGATGTTCATACCATGATTCTTAGAAACTTTCAGCAATAAATGTCTCTCCTGACTAATGGAATACTACTAAGTTTGCTCCTCTAAACTGGGTACACCGGTGCAGGTTTCACGGAAACCAAACTTTTTTTTTCCACTATAATTATTTGATTATTATAACTAGCCATCATGCATCTCAGCAGTGTCTGTTTTCACCAAGTCCAAAACTTTTAATAGTCCAATCAGTATATGAGACTGAAAATCATACACTTCAACAGTCAGTGTAATTAACATTATTAGTTGGTGATTAATCCTGATGTATCAACACAAATTCTGACCAGATAAACAACACGAGCTTATGGACAAGTCCTGCAGTAGCATTCACTTTTACACTGCAAATAAGATCAATCTTCAAGTGAGACTCATAAATGAGTTTCTAGTCCACTAATCTTTTTTCCAGGGGGTTAGGCCTAAAGTTCAAAACCACCATCCTATCCAGGGTTTCGAGTCAAACCTAAACCAAAGGTCCAAAACAATCAATTCGACAATCAGGCACACCCACTAAATAAGGATCCGGAAATTCAACAAAGCAACGAAGCAGTTATTTCTTTCATGCAATACAACTATACAAGTACACTATTAGTCTTAATTACTCAAGAATTGCACCAAAAAAACTTATCAATCATCAGAAAGTTAGAGGAGCCAGAGGAATATACCGACCTGGGTACTCGAGATTCAGAAGGGGATACCTTCGCCGCACCTTCCATTGCACTGAAGCACCATACCTTCTTCGAAACCCCTTCGGAGCAAAACCCAGATCGATAAATCCGTATCGAAGGCTGAAACCTACTCCTCAGGCTTGGAACTGAAGGAGTAAAGAACCCAGATGCATTTGCCATTTAAACACCAAAACTCCCAATCCCCACTGAAAAATCAATTAATAATACTGATGGAGAAGACGAAGTACACGGGGTGTGCAAGAAAGGATGTTTCAGCTTGTATACACAATTTTAAGGGATGCGAAGAGAAGAGTATATAGAACCCATGAGATTTAAATATAAAACAATATATCGACGGTTACAGCAGAGACAGAGAGAGACAAATTTCAGGTTTTATGTCAATCTCGAAGAAAGAAAGAGAAAGGAGAGGCGATTATGCCAACCCAGTCTGAGGAAACTCCAATGGCTCTGCTATTTGTCGCTCCAAAAGAGTCTTTCTTTCTCTCTCCCTGTGCTCAGTCACGCCATTTCCAATATTTTGATGATCTCTTACGTTCTCTGAGGTGGTGTGCTTGTTTGTTGCGGACAAAACTATGGGCACTAAACAACAATAGGTAAATAAGTAATTTCGTGTGACGATGAACACCTTATACAATACGTGACAAGATCCCATTGGCAATATAGTTGAAGATACATACATACAGAATACAGATAAACAAAATATAGATGTACAGATGATTTCGATTTATTCGAAGTTTTCCCTTCACAAACAACAAAATGATGAGTAGAAGTTTGTTTAATGCATTTGGATGTTGTTGTTGTTGCCTTGGTGGGTTTGGTTCTTGGCCCCAATATGTTTTTTATTTTGTTGTATGGAGTACTAAGATGTGACTCTAAATTATTACTTATTTATGATTTCTGATGCTTTGTTTTTGAACAGGAAGTTTTAGTGAGACTGGTGGGTTTGGTAGGAATTAAGAAATATGGTTACTTCAACAACTACCTACTTATATAAAGAGTGAAGAAAGAAGGGTCGATGTCAAATATGTTTTTTATTAGAATCGAATATTGGACACATATATCTAACCCAGCCTTGAGAAATATGCTTTCTCATTGGAATTGAACATTTGACACATGTCTAACCTAATTGATTGTCAATCGAACCACATCTCAGGGTTGGTAATGAATCTAAATTCTGTTCAATTGTTGTCCCACATCGATAAGATGTGGGACCAATGCCTAATTTATAAGAACAAGTCCACTCCATAACCACTAAAAATGTTTTTTCATAGGCTTGACTGAGTTGGATTTACCTCACTTGCTTGGGTCTAAGGAGAAATAAAATCGTACGGACCCGATGTATCAACGGAAACTAAACAATCCAAAACCAATAATATTATTTACGTGTATGGGGTGTGGATTTACAACATCAATTAAATCAATCTATACTTCAATAAAGGATTTTCAATTGGCTTCGGTTACATCAAGAAACTGTGGGGTCTTGGAGACCTCGACCCTTGCTAAATGGGCCAGTCTCTTCAAGAGAAAAATAAATGCACCAAAAGATCTCATTTGAGGCTTGTGATAAAGCTTATCAACAAAATAGGTATATCCATTTGTTGTGAATTTGGCCTAATTAGGTTGGTCTAATTTCACTTATGGTAAAAGTTGAAAACTTGAAATTATACTTAAGAATATGAATAATTAAAATTCAATTTGGCATTTCAAATTGTTTTCATACAAACATTTTTTTTTGAAAGAGAAGAATGAAGATTCGAACTCGCCATGATAATACACATCATCTTTACCACTCCAACTAATTACTCGAGTATATTTTCATACACAATTACTCTAAGTCTTTCCATTAGAAATTTGAATCCCGCAGCAAATCACCTTCAGAATGTTCATCTAAATGACGGTGAAGAAAAAAACAGAGATTTTTTAGTAGGGTTAATCACATTGTAGTTTAGTCATTAGTGGATTGCAAGGACAAAATTGTAACATAAGGGAAAGAGTGGGGCCTAATGTAATTAAATATCTCATCGTGACTGTGGCCGTTGCTAGGCCCAGGCCCAGGGCCAGGGCCAGTGGTCCCCTAAAAAAGAAAGGAATCACAAAGATTGATGAAAAGGACACTAAAGTTAACATAAATCCCAGGGTTAAATCATCATTTATATCCTTGAAGTTGTAAACTTTTCTCGTTTCTATCTTTAAATTTTAAAATTTCTCGATTCTATCCTTAATGTTACTAAAACCAATCCAATTATGTCCCGAGACCCATTTTCCGACTGTGTAGTTGATGGAAATTGCCTATGTGGCAATCGGAATGACAAATTAGCATACAAGTGTCATTTTTTATAAAAAAAAATTCAGATCATTTAAAATGTCAACTCAACAACAATACCTAATTACAATTTTTTTAAAAAAAAAAAACTTCTTCTTCCTAGACGAATGACAATTTCTTTTATGGCCTGGTGCAGAATTTGTAGATCTTTTATTTTTCCAACTCTTCAAATCTGATTTCATAAGTAGTCTACAATTGTTTTATATTGAAACAAATAATCAAGGTCTGATGTGTTCAAGGAAGCAAATACCCAACTCCCATCACACACAAAAGAGAGCAAAAGCCAAGAAACCCATGAAAAAAAACCTCGATGGCAGTAATGGTTTGGGCATTCGATGGCAGAACTCCAACCGTGCCATTCACCAATCTCTTCTCCCATATAAAAAACCTCACAGATCTGAAAGACTCATAACCCAGCTACAATCCACGGTAGTCCCTCTAGGCCACGTTTCTATCCCTTCGGCTCCGAGCAAATTCTATGTATTACCGGCAATTTGATGGACGAAGACGAGGATTATGATGACAGTGAACAAGCACTGGTGGAGGCGTGGAGCAAGAAGACTGGGGAAGGAAAGCTTCGTACTTCATAGTTTGTACAGGGTTGAGGTTTTTTTTTTTTTTTTTTTTTGTAACTTAGGGCTTCTTGACTTGGTGTTTAAATGACGTGGATTGCAACCAATATGTGTTTTTAATGTTGTGGATTTTATATTTAAGTTTGTTTTTTTATTTATATGACACAGTGGCTTTCCGATTGCCACATCTGCAAACTCAGGCAAACAATCATGGGAATAGTGAAATTGGGACATATTTACATTGGTTTTAGTAACATTGAGGATAGAATCGAGAAATTTTAAACTTTAAGGACAGAAACGAGAAAAACTTACAACTTCAAGGATATAAAGTATGGTTTAGCCTAAATCCCAGAAGGCCAGAATACAGAAAAGACGTTACATATAATCCACTGACCTCGGCTCTCTATATCTCTCTATGTAGGCTCTCGGACTCTCTGAGGGGAGAGTTTATTCAGCCTCCGAGGAGAGAAACTGTGAGTCGTAGAGAGAGAGTGCGTTTTCTCTCTCCCTTTCCCATCAATGACCACCTGCCCTGTGATCTGATTCACTCTCGTTTTAGTCTTTTTTTAGCGTATCTTTTCTCTCTCAGTTCTTGCGTATGGGGAATCTTTTGCTTGTAGAAACATTGGATTTGATCGTATAAAGAAAGGCAGGGTTTTTCCAGTGGAAAATTTTGGGACTCCCTGGTACGCTCCTCCAACTCTTTCTGGGTTTTTTTGTTCGTCAACATACTATCTTGTTAGCTTTATTCGTTAAAAATTGTATCTTTCACCGTCTATTGGGTAAGAGGCGCCGATATTCAGTTTGATTAATGTCACAGCATCTCAATAATTGAACTTGTGTTCTTGGTTATTATGAGGTTCATGGGTTTATTTCAGTTTTAGTATTTATCTCTTAGTTTTTGTTAGTATTGGTAGAAATAGGATTGGGAACCGTATGTGCACAGTGTACTATGTGGTTCCTGTAGCCGATGTTCATATAGTTGCGATCTTCTCCGAGAAGACTGTGCTAAGATTTCCTCTGCATTGTGGGGAAGGAAGCTTTGTACAATTGAAAAGATATTATCTTTTGGTGTTTTCTGTTGAGCTACTCAGCATTGCTGCACAGAAAATATTATTGAATAATTTCCTTCAATGTATTGTTAGTTAGTGGTAATCAAGTCGTAATTCGATTTGGTAATATCCCGTTGTGACTGAGTTTGTTACCCTGGTCGAAAGGCATAAATAATTGGTACCTGAGTTGCACTATCAGAGTTATTGATGATTGGCGGGGAGTTGCCTTTGATAATTGTCGTAGTCAAGGTGTTACGCCATTTTAACTTTCTGGCCCTCAAACCGTGCTATTTTTTGACTTTGTCTTTTGGAAGTTCATGTTGCTCGTATTTTTATGTACCTCTACTCTAGCAATTATGACAAATTCATTGCTTAATTAATTGTTCCTAAGTGTGTGTTTATACTGTCACTTCTTTTCCAATAAGAATGTGGGTCTCTTGATCCATGTTACGTTTTCTAGGTTCATAATTATCTTCTTTTTGCCTTCAATGGAAGCTTGGTGAGCATGGAGAATAAAGTAGAACGCAAAAAATATTTGCAGCAAATAAGTTACTGAAGGCTATTAGATTTGACTTCTGGAGGGCCAAATGTTGGTGCATGGAGATTTTGACCTGAACTGTGTGCAAAGGGGTACCCAGTCACTTAAGCAAGTTTTAAAGCAGAAAATTCTCAACCAGGAGGCTTTATTTAGGAATCAGGTATAGCTTAAAACATTTGTGAATAACTTGCTAGTTCGTGTTCTTTTAGCTGCTCTACGTGGAACTGCAACCATGAGGTTACACTTCTTGTGATAGAAGTTTGTATACAAGAAGACCATCACTTTACTCTATATACCATTTACTAATCTATCATCCAAATGATTAAAAACTGCAGGTCCATGAACTCCATCGGTTATATGAGATACAAAAGGCACTGATGCAGGATACAGGTTATACAGAGTTTGATAGACACTATTTCTATAATGCAAGGGGACGGTCATCTATAGTACCTCTTACGCCTCCAAAAAACTATGAATCATTCGAAAAAGAAGCAAGGTTTTCATCCATGTCCAAGGTAAGTAATAATCATTAACTTTCAGTGTTATAGGGTGTCTTATAATACTGAGGCATAACTCCAAATATCTTGGTACTTACCATCTAGAGTTCAATAAGAAGGATCAATTAAAAGCTAGCAACAACATTATAAGAGTCCTAATAATGACTTTATGCATTTCCCTTTAACATGGATTCACTTAGCAATAATGTGGTAATGCCCATCAGAAGAAATGCTACTTGTGAATGGCATGGCATTGGAGATGCATTTTATTTATCCTCCATTAGTGATTGAACTCAATGATGATGATGACATGCAGTTCTGTAGTGTTGATGAAGTGAACTTGTTTTTCAGGTGGGCTCTGCACAATTTACTGGGGAGGAACTTGTAGAACGGCAGCATGGTGCATGTGAGATGATTCAATGGAGGTCTATTGATCAACAAATTCCTGCCAATGATTTTATAAGCTGTGTTGATAAAAATCTTCCAAAGAATTATAATTGTTGGGATAACTCAAGTAAAATTTTGGAATTCAAGCATCCTCATTTTGATGGTAATGGCTTAGATCCAGAGTCACTGGAGCTCTCCCTGAGACTTGGAGATGAAAATAGGAGAAAATGGAGTGCAATGAGAACTTTGTTTGATAAAAAGACTTATTCTGGCCCTCAAAATTTCATTGACTTGGAAGAACCAACTGAGATGATATCAAATGGTAACAAGAAACATGCAACTTCTCCTGGCTGCACTGCTCCAACACCGTTTTTGGTGGCCAAACTTGAGTCAAAGTTTTCTGTCGTATCTGATCCTACCATTTCAAAAAGTGTTGCCAAAGATCTAGCTCCAGAGATTGGAGAGATTAGCTCCATGGTCGATGACTGCGAATACTTTCATGATCGAAACTCTGTCAATAAAGGTACTGGTAATTACCTCTATAAGACTAGTTATAGCCAGGGGAATATGGTGGCATTCATTCCCATTTCCTCGACTCGCATGGGTGGGAAATCAATTGATGAGTCGGACCATCAATCATCCAGGCCTAGAATGAAATCCATACATCTATATGTGCACGCACACACACATATTTATTAAAAATTCATGCCAAATATTAAAGGCTTGCGCCCTAACATTTTTATAATTTTAAGAGAGGAAGTTTATATAGTTATATGCTGATATGCATAGTTACTGTGCTCATGGTATGTCCTTTGCCTTATTCTTGGCTTAAAACATGCACCCGTCATTGTATGTTTATTGGCTTTGTTTATGTACTTCTCAGCTTCTGGCATCATGTAAGCCAAGCATTGGTTTTGTTTGGTTTGCCTAACACGACCCAAACTTATTCCATTTTGCAGCATTTAAAGGACATCACAAGGATATCCTATGGGAAGGTCTCTTCAACAAAAAGCAGGATTTTACTTCGGGGAAAGCAGGTCATGTGGACCTTTCCAAAGTTCAGTTGGATCACTTGTCTTGTTACTCAAATGACCCTGTTGTTGAATATGAATCGTCGGTTGTGGTTCGAGAAAATGATGCAGTCAATCTTGCTTTGATGGATTCTAGCAGTGACATTATTAGAGAAAAAATTTGGGAGAGAAAATCCAAATCAATTGAAAAAGTTGATAGTGAAATGTGTCTTTCTGGTTCTAATTCGACTGTGTTAAGGCACTCGATAGGTCCTTGTGAAAACCTTGACCACCAGTGTGGTGAAGATAAGAATGAAGAGGTTGGGTTGAAATCAGAACTTCAAAAGTGTGCTGTTACTGGACAAGCAGGGTGTGAGAACAGTTATGTAGAAGCTAATGAGGCATTGGGTGGTTCTCATCAAAACCAAAATACATTTCAAGATGGACATGGTGACAAATCTTATGCTTCCTGCAAGTCTATCCGCATTTCTGATAATGATTCGAGCAGTGAGACTAGGAAATCTGAGGTTTTGGCTGTAAGTTCAAAATTTTCTGGTTTCAATCAGTATTCAGGAACCGACTTAGGCTCTCAAGTTATAGAAACCACAGCAAGTGACCATGACAGGAGATCTTCTAACAGTGGTGACATGAAACATAAAAGCTGCGACAACAAAGATTCTGCCGAAGTTGATTGTTTGATCGAAATAGCAGCCCAATCACTTCTACAAATCTCTTTGGACAATTCGTCTTACCTAGATCCTCGTAAACAAGCAGGATCCAATGAGATGGAAAATAACAAGGAGGAGCTGCCTCAGTGTTCTTCTGATTCTTATGAGTTAATGGTTCTGCAGCTAACAGAAAGCACCGTGGATGACGATTCTGTATCCTCAAAGCTATTTGAAGTAAACGAAAAGGAAACTAGGGATTTTAGTATGAAGTTGAGAAGAGGACGAAGAATGAAAGATTTCCAGAAGGAGATATTGCCTGGTTTGGCTTCTCTTTCCAGGCACGAAATTCGTGAAGATATAAATATCATGGAGGCGGTTCTGAGATCAAGAGAGTATCGAAAAATGAGAGCCAAGACGGCAGATAAAAGGGACTGGTGCACACCTGTTCGAAGCAAACGATCGAGACTGAATTACGCTGGACGAAGAAATATTTCATGATAGTTCAGTTTGAAGTGAAACAGCATGCAGAGGCTATTTCAATAATCTGAACTCTGAAGCCATGACATGCAAGTCATAGTGGATAAACCCTACCTTACACATAGACCCACGCAATGAACTTTTATTGGATATAAACAGTTGTTGATTTGTATACTGATATAGCGGGACTTTTTGAACATAGGTCACTGATTTGAGAATTCTGCATATTCTCACTAGTCTAATCATCACTGCAGCGTATTATAATCCTACAGCATTATAGTTGATTTTTTTTGTTCAGCAAGGATCGTTGGACGGCCATGGGGACTGGGGATAATCACCTCGGAAAGTGAAATCATCTTCACTAAAACCCAGTATTCAGCCTTCCTAGTAGCACAAAAGTATGACCCTTTAGAAAGCTGAGCTTGATGTTTGGCCTGATGCCTGATACTGAAAGTTTTTCACAGCAAGTTTTTTGTATATTGAGATTTGAGAGCCTAACTTTTATCTTTCCAATATCAGCTCTATATTATACAAACCAAGGTTGGGCTTAGCCATGCCTTGGATAGATAAAGCCCTTTTGACTTTTGAAGTCCAGGCTCACCAGTTTTTTTCACAAGTTAAAAGGTATTAGACACTTTTAATTTTCATTTCTTTTCCATGATGGATCTTTGAAGAAGAACCACTTGCTTTTTAATTACTCTTTTTTGGAGTCTTTGGATACTCTTTATGTCTATATATTCAGAGGTATTGTTTAGAATTCCCTTGTCATCATAGTTTACATTTCATCATTAACTTCTTTTAAAGATAAATGATTAATTTTTATGGCTGTGATTCGATGCTAAATGAATGATATAGGCATATATATATATATATAGGCTTAATTATAGGTACCATTAAGTGTTTGTTCTTAATCATGCTTGCTTAAATAAGTGGTAGGTCCATTACAAGATTGCGTTTGATCTTTTCATTGATCTCAATCATCCATTACAGATGAACTACTTGTCAAGATTAAAGATTCAATAAAAACAACATGAAATAATTCTATCCTTTAGAGATAGAACAACTTCTTTTTTTATTTATTTCTTGGAGATTAATTTTATCCAATAGTCGCTCTATAACTAGTTATAATTAATTTTAAGTTTTCTATTTTATCTTCTATAAAAACAAATTAAGTCTAACATGGTTTATTTGGGAGATTATGATAAAAAATGTATTACTTAATTAATTAATTAATTAATTTCACAAGCCAGGTTGGTTTTGGGTGGAATTTGTCTGTTCCAATTGATAATCACTTGGGAGGAGAAAAATCTAATGAAGAATTTTTCAGTTTCAATATATTCCATCATTAAGTATTATGTTTTCCTTTGAAAAACCAGGTCACTATGTTTCCTAATGACAGTCTAATAATGGTTTCACAGAAACAAACCAAATATAATTAATTCTCATCACAAATAATAATTTTATCTATGACTATGATCAACCCGTTTGTCAACTTTTTTTTAGACACCCGAACCATTAGACGAAGTAGTAAAGATGGTGTCTTGAGATCAGGGTTTGAATTTTTCCTCATCGTTTTAAGAAAAAAAAACTTTTTTTTTAGGGATTTATTGAGCGACAATTGCATTACAAAGTGACATATTTTTTATTATCAAATTGATAATCCAATTAATACTAGTGTGTGGCAGCATGCCAGCATGAATTGATTACTACATTTGAAATTGAGGCTACCCAAAGATTGTACAATATTGGCGGGTGTGGATGGGAAAAGTAGGGAGTGGGGACATCAAGATCTTGGTGCTTTCTTCCAAAGGATTCTCCCATTTAAGCACTTAATCCAAGAGTGAATCTATGTACTTCAGCCTCTACTCTAGGGCACCCTACCCTACACTCCAGTGACTATTTTGTACATACTACCACTCTACATTGCCATTGACCTAAGTGATTTTTGCAAAAAATCATGGGTTTTGTCTCATGTAAATTTCAGACACTTGGATTGGATTGTTCCACTTTTTTAGGGGTGACAAAATTTTGTTCCATCATAATTATTGAATTTATCTGATCCAGATTACATTAAATTTAGACATAAATTATTATCTATCTGAAATCTGAGTCTAGTCAAAAGATTTTTATCCAATTTAAAATTGAATTCAGATTCAAATATAATAATTTTATTCGATTTACTTATTCCAATTATAAGTCGATTTGGACTTTGTCCGATAACTTTGTTTTGCTCCTATCATAAATCCACGACCGACGGTACGATCGAGTTTTTGACAGTTGACCGTTGAGATAATCTGGACCGTTCAAACGTTGACAAGATTGATGCGAAACAGCAAAACTGGGGGCCCAGTAGTAAACCTGCCATGTTGGACAAACAACAAACAAAACCAGGTGATACGCAAGCGTGATCTGCACGTGCTCCTCATGTCCTACGCTTCGTTTGCCAGCTTGAAGAGCATATCTGATATCTCTCTCTGTCGCTGTGGCACTGGCAATAATGAGGCGTGAAAACTGAAAAGTGCGGGGAGACTAGAAGGAGGGGCCCAATTGGGTTTTTGTGGGCCCAAAAATGTTTGTCTTGACGTGAAGCCTAGTTAATTGATTTCTAGGTTTTGTCCTAAACTTAATTTGTTACTTTCAATTAATAGTTAAAACTGCACTCAAAGGTTGAGCATAATTCCAACCGAAAGCTTAGTTCTTTGTGTTATTTCAAAAAAATATTGAGCATGTTCCATTTGGTATAAGAACTTATGCACCAACACACAATGGTAACGTAAAATATATCTCTTATCATCATCCCAATTGTGTATGAGACAAATGTATGCATTTCGATTAGAGTTGTATTCTACGGTTATGATTCTACCATATATGTCTTTTTTACTTGTCCGTAGAATGTAGTTTTCTCTTTTTTTTTTGGTGTGTTTATTTCCTTTTGTCTTCCTTTTTTAACATGCGTTGGTAGTTTTTTCTCTTAAGAATGAAAGGATGTAGTTACGACTAGGACAGATCCGATGCACACCCTTTTGGTCTGGGGAACCGACACTATACATATATATTAAACCATATAATAATATTGATTGTAGTATCTGAAGCTCGTATTGATTGGTTCTCAATTGGTTTGATTCTATCCAACTAGCATCTTCAAATTCGAAAGGATGACCTCTCGAGAGGATAAACGGTCACACTCTTTGTGAGATGCATTCTCAATTTGTCTTAGGAGGGTAATGCTCTCTCCCTCATCCTCCTAACATTTTTTATTTCTGTAAATATAAATTTTATACACCTAATAAACAACATATTTTAATTTGTTTAGCCAAATAGATACGCAAATAAACACAATCACAACAGAATCTCCATCAACTACTCACCTAATCCTTAATGAGGAAGATGAAAAAAAAAACATCATCATGATGGATTTATATCTATATGGCATATAGGATATATATATATATAATTTGGGCTTGCCCTACTCTCTTTTTTTTGGGGGCGAGTTGTGAGTTAGGCTGGCATGCATGATGAGCAGAGCTATAAAATAAATTAATGGTACTACTGGTTCATGCAAGGCCAAAAGGCACGTTGGGGTTAATGTGAAAGTGATGAGTGCTGCCCGCAGAATATTATCGTATAGATTTGAAAGCAACCCTTGATACACTTCGACATAGACATGAAATGAAATCTACCTCATCAATTAATTAATAAAGATTTATATGATTTGTATAGTAATTGTATAACGTTATATATAGTATAGTTATAGTTAACTTGGAAATTTTATCACTATAACACACAATATACATAATATTAGTCTTAAAATTTGTATTTGTATTCACAGTTTTCCACACATTGCGCGGGTTCTCGACCAATTGTTTTTAGCATTTGATGCAAACTAGATCGTTTGAAGTAGGTTGATTATCAGCCGATAATGCACCTGACCCGACCAACCGATTTCTACCAAATGTGAAAACCATTATCGGCCCGACTTTTATGGGTCGGATGTCAGTTGGCAACCTACCTTTTCTAGTCGGTTGATGGTTGATTATCGGCATACTGATAATGGGTCGGTTGGCCAGTAACAACAACAAAACTAAAATTATTAGTACTATTTTTAAATTTTATTTAAAATAGTCAGTTGACCGATAATTGTCGGTCAACTGATGATACGGTATTTTAAAAAAATCATCAACCAACCCATCTATACATGGGTTGGGTGATATGGGTGATATTATCGTCCAGACTATGTGGGTCGGTTGATGGTTGATTATCAACCGGCTGATAATGGTCAGTAAAACCGACCCATTCCCAACCCTAGTTTGAACGATGATGTATGGGTTTCAAAAGTAATTAATATATCAGAAGCACTACACATCCATAAACTTACATAACCATGTGACATGCCTATGTGACTTTTTTAATAAAGTTTGTTTATTTTTTTTAATCTATGTGATATGTCTTTTTGTTTGCTACCTAGATTATGTAAGTTTATGGATGAAAAAATTATAGATATATATCATTTTGGTTAATAGATAGGGTAACCGTTGGGTGGAGTACAGGGCATTCCAAACTGGAGAAGCGCGCTAATAGCAAAGCCCGACTTAAATAACAAAGCGAAAAACAGGAACTATAAATGAAAATACTGTTGTGAATGTAGAGATATATTATACATGCGAGGGGATTGGAAGTGTGGAACTAATGGAAGGGAGGGGGCCTGCCTCGTGATTCCAATTTTTGTTCTTTTATGCCCCTTTGAGATCCTCATTTACTACTCAAGGAAAAAGACTTCCCTTTTTCTTCTTGTGCAGAGAGTCCATCTCTCGCTCTGAATCTCATTTACTTCACCATAAATAAAAAAAAGCCCGGTAATTTTTACGCACACATATAAACACCCCCCCACCCTCTCTCTCTCGTTTATCTTTTTTTTGTTCTTTGAATTGCTTCGCACCCACAAACCAGGGTGAACGGAGCAGGCAGAGAGGACGGTTGTTTGTTTCTGTGTCACATATTGAAGCGCAATGTCGGCTAACATGGACAAGGATCCTCGCATTGACGGCATTAAAAAGAAGATTCGTGTTGTTCCCAATTTTCCTAAGCCAGGTTTCTTGTTCTTCTTATTGGGATTAGTTTTCTTTAGTCATTACTCGTTAGTTACTTTTCAAGCCTATTACCACTGTTTGGTTGCTGAGAAAATGCCAGAAAGAAAAATGAGAGCTTGGGAGACTTTTGGTATCAGTCCAAGGTGGCTCGTGTTGGTCTCGTTTGTATCCGCGAAATTACAGATATGGAATAAAATTTTAATTTCAAAATTTCCTCATTGAAGCTGTATAAGCGACCTAACATTCAGTCTCTGCTTTCCGATATTTTCTTTGTAGTTTTGCTTTGATTTTAATTTAAAGTGACTGAGAAGATCATTCTTTCAAAATTTTTGAAGCTATTAGCGGTCATAATGGTAGGTATTATGTTTCAAGACATTACGACTCTGTTGCTGGATCCCAAAGCATTCAGGGACACCATTGATTTGTTCGTTGAGAGATACAAAGGCAAGAACATCTCCGTGGTTGCAGGTAGATATTTTAAAAATTATTATTTTTTCTTTCTTTTCTTTACAAATAAGAAAATTAGTCCAATAAAGATTGAATTTTAAGCTTTCGGATGACCTTTCCATAAAGGTGATTAAGGGTTGAAGATGAAAGTGGTGATGGTGGTGGGGTCCATTCTTAGTTCTTACAAAGGATAATGAGAGCATTGCATAAGTTTCTGGTTGTCTTTTTGAATTCTCTCGAAGGACATCATGGAGTATGGAAGATTTGTACGGTGTTGCTTGTTTTGATTTCTTGTTTGACTAATGGGTTTTGTTAGTGGGGCTTGCCATTGATTGCTCTCCTGTTCAAGTTTTCTCCTTTCGAATGGTTCACATTTGCCGCCACGTTCTCTCTCTCTTTGGATTATGGTGGGCATGTGCTAGGATCCGATTTGGCTGTATGGTAGTTGGTGATGGATGCCCACCTTGTTAAAGGTGGACCTCAATGACGCAAGATTGGATTCAACCCCATATTTTGTTTTTTCTTTTGTTTTGTCTTCATTGTAGCATGGTTTTCCGATTTCCATTTTTCATTGTTGGATGGGTTTAGCCTGTGCCTCATATGTACTCTTTCTTTGTCCATAGTTCTCTCCTCTCCTGTTTCTTCATTCCATTTTTCTGTTTGAAATGCTATGGCATTGGGGTTCAGATAATGAGTTGATTATGGTTAATGGTGTGTTATATGATTTTGGTGGATTGGTTGCATTTGAACTCTTGAGATAACCCATAACAAGTTTATGGATAGAACCATTGCATTGAATGTGATTAGTGATTACTGCTTCTTGTATGTTGTATCTCTGAACTGTCATTTGCATGGCTTACAAGTTTAAGCCTTTTATTGATGTGGAAAATGTGAGTGAAAATCATGGTTCTCTAGGAAGCTAAACTGCCTAACCGTTCTTGACCTCACACTGTTTTTCGAATGTCTCAAGAGTCAAGAAGTATCATTTTTCAATATTGTACAAATTGATGAGCTGACAACATTTTGTATTTTGTTATTACATGGTAGCGAAATCCCAAGTACAATATCTATGTGCTAAGAAAACCCCCAATTACAATACTGTTAGCTAAGTAGTTCAACTAGTTTCATACGATTAAAATAACAGTATTGTAAAATAGAGAACATTCAAGTCGGAGATACTAAAAGGGAGGAAGAAAGCAATAGACTTGGATGGAAGTGACGAGGAAGGACACAATAGCTATAGGGTTTGCTGTTACTGTGTGGTTTTAGATAGGAACAAATAGTGAAAGAGAATCTGAACAGAGTGTACTTCCGAATTCTCTCTTATAGATTCATATAATCAGTCCTAAATTGTTTGAGATAATGGCTTGATGATGATGATCAACTGTTGGACTGACAGCCAACTGTAACAGCAGCATCTCAGCTAACTATCACTACCTATTGATGTTCTTGTGATAACAAAGAGGCAAGTTGACGCATTAACTGCTGATACATGGTCTGATCTAGATTATTGGAATTATGTACTCTTGACATCATTCCATGGGTCAAAATGTAATGTGGTCAGTTGAGGAATTAGTATTTGATTCTATTATAATTTGAGGGAGTAACAATTGAAGGGTTACGTCTTTTCGTACATCATATGGCATGGACTGTCTTTTATCTTCTTTCTTTTCTGAATGCGAGAGCTGTTTATGAACTGTCCGTTAGCTTGCGTGGCGCTGCCATTCGAGTTCTGTTTTCTATATGAGAGGCTGTGTTGCTGCTTTTAATCTTCCTGATAAAACTTTCTAATTAATTTCGTATTTTCATTTTATTTTGAGCAGTGAACCAATCAATAAATTGGGTAGTTATATGCTTCTTGTATCATTATACATACATACATACCATCCTCCATTATTTTTCTTTGTTGCTGGATGAGTATAAGGTTCATGGTTTTTTCTACAGGAATAGAGGCTCGAGGCTTTATCTTTGGGCCTCCAATTGCTCTGGCAATTGGAGCAAAGTTTGTACCCCTAAGAAAACCGAAGAAGTTGCCTGGTATTTCCTATCTCTACATATTCATATTAACGGCAGCGTGGTTGCTTCTGTACTTACAAGAATAAACGTGGCGATGTTGCAAAAGTTTGGCTATTCTTTGGTGTACTGCTCTGTGTTCATTTTATCTACCTATGATTGTGATTTATGCTGCTGGCAAAGTTGGTCCTGCGGTGATGGAGCAATGCTTTGACCATGCTGTTGAAATCCATACTGGAAGGAATTTCATGAATTATGTTATGTTTTCACATCTTATTCTGTATAAATTAACCGCCCTGCTTTTTGCCACCTCCATAGTTTGTCATATGTTTGGCTTTAATTAAGCTAAAATGGATTCATGCAATTTTGATATTGTGCATTTTTTATGGTTGTTTTATATAAGAACTATAGCCTACTAAGATTTTCTGCGTAATACCTGCTGTATAATGTCAGGTGAAGTTATTTTTGAAGAATATATTTTGGAATATGGAAGGGATTGTCTTGAAATGCATGTTGGAGCAGTTCAACCCGGTGAAAATGCTTTGGTGGTCGATGATTTGATTGCTACTGGTGGCACTCTCTGTGCAGCTATGAATTTACTGGGTAATTACCTTTGATTTTGTTCGGATGGATGCTAAACATTTAAAGCAAAATCTAGTATGTGAAAAATGTTGATTAGAGTTGTTTGAAAATTAAAGGTCATGGTTTCAATCTGCATGCCAAGCGGATCAGCTTTCTTTCTAGACTTTTGCTATGTTGCATTTAAATGGACCAAATGTAGGACTTACTTATTATTGGTTTATTTATTGTTTGGAGTTGTAATTGCTCTCGCTTGACTCATTTCTTTTCAGAGTTCTGTTGATGTACGAGCTTCAAATTTTATAATAATTGTTGGTTGCTGTGGATATTGCTCAAACCATCTTGTTGTGATCTGACACAGTTATACTCAAATCATGTTGCTTAGAATGATAGTTCGATCTGACGTAATCTTCTTTTTTGTAGAACGTGCTGGAGCGAAAGTGGTTGAATGTGCTTGTGTGATTGAATTACCAGATTTAAAGGTCTGTTATTGCTACTCTAGTTCCTTCTTTCTCCTACCCTCACTTCTCATGCTTTCAGTTATCCAGATAATTAAGTAGCCCTGTAACATTAGTTCATAACCGCTCCTTTAATGTTTTGGTTATATTATCTGCAACGAGGCTTTGCTTTTGTTCCCTCTGCGGTGAAGTTTTGCGAAAGAATCATTATGCTGCTATTACATTTTGGTTGTTGATTCCAAGATGTTTACATGACATCTTTTTGTGAACGTTGTTAAGCACTTCTCTGTTACTAATTGTACTTAAATATTGCAGGGTCGTGAGCGATTGAATGGCAAGCCATTGTATGTACTTGTGGAATCGCACTAATTGATTATGCAACGATGCTGCTATGACTAAATGTACATTAGAGGGGTACTGTTGGCTACATTTGATCTGGGTTATTACATTGGATTTTGATGATCCTTGGTGGTTGAGACCCTTGTTTCACCTAGTCACACGGACACATCGAATTCATGCAGACTGCTTGTACGGAATTCTCGATTAGCTTATAAAATCATCTGTTGTTTGTTTCTTACCGTGCCTTATAAAAGGGGTTCATTGGCTCATTGCTTTGCTATTTCTTGATACTTGTGGTTAAATACTGGTCAAGAACAGGTCTTGCAAGTGGCTTTCATGGGAGAGTAGACTTATTGGTTAGTCAGATTGTGTGTGATAGATAGGCTGGCAAAGTATGGTTTGAGGCTTTCTTGACTAGTCATTACTCATTTTAGCACCCAAGTAGGGTGGTCTTTAAGCCTACTAAGCTGAATTCCAGCGTAGTTTTGGCCTGCCTTCAACCCCAAAACCTAACCCAGAAACCTCTTTATTGCTTGTCAAATTCAGTTTGGTGTGTTCAATTGGTTCAGAACCGAAGTAGATATAACATGGTTGGAGAATTGCTAGGAGAGTATTAAGTCCAAAAGAGGATCTAGAACTGAATTTTCAGGCCAAATAGAGATTGATACATATAGATGAGTTATGATATGCATATCACAAAAGTGGAAAGAACTAGTAGAATCACTTGGCGATAGCCTAGTTGACTATCTCTCTAAACTTAAGGCGTAAAGAATCTCGCCTAGTTTAATAGGGCATAAGGTTTGGAGATGCTATCAAAGATTGGTGAGCATGTACCATCTTTGGTTTGCCTTGAAATTTGTGCCAAGTAAAGGCCAGGCCAACATATGCAACCGCAAGTCTTATCGTGTACTTTTTAGCACTAACCGAAAGGTTCAAGATTTTGGTAATTAAAGTGGGGCCTTAAAAAGATGATGGTTTCTACTTTCTTGTACATAATTAGTTGGAATTGGCGCTAAAAATCGGTTGTCTTTGTTTGCTTAATCTTTCATAAGCTAACTGGCATTTGCATGTACAGTCGCTGACAACAAACTTCTAGTTGGCTTAAAAGCATTGGTCGGCAGGCAACAGAAAATGTCAATGCAATGAATGATGTTCCATTTGGACCTAATTGTGTATTATTATTATGATTATTCCTTTTAGAGTCGTGATTTATGTGGATGTATTGTATTCATCAAGGTGACATATACACCCGAGTCACTAATTGGAATGGTAAAAATGATGTGTATCATCACCTTGGTGATCAAAGTTCGAATCCCCTTTTCCCGTTTCAAAAAAGGTGGCATAACACATGGTTTACAAGTCTGGAGCTTGAGGTGGTCCAATTTGAATTGTAAAACCATGACTCAAAATCTCCAACGACTTTTGCTTTCAACATCATTTAGTTATAGTACACCAAATCATTAAAATCCATCTTTTTCGTTGCTGAAACTTAAAGAAAAAATACCCAGTATTCCTCTGATTCTGGGCATCATCAGAATTGCTCATTATGTTTTTAGTTATTGACAACAAGTGTTATCCTACGTGCTGAAGAGGAGGAGATCGCGATCTCGGCGGATGTCACCTCGGTTTAAGTTCCTCTGTACGGTCTAACAAGTATAATCTTGAGAATTTCAGGTGACAAAAATACCTTGACATACCAAGGAACACTCTTCAATCTTCACCAATAAGAAAGAAAATCTGAAAGGGATTCACTTCCGGAAATCTTGTCCGCAATTAAGGATAATCAATTATTCCTCATTCATATAAAAGGGGATCTCCATCTATGTAAATCTTTCTCACAATTCACTTTTGTCTACTAACTATATTAACTAAAGAGAGCGCTCAAAACACCGAACAATCTCACTAGTCTTAGTATTTATCGAGCTAACTTTAGCGACGCAACGTCCCCTTAAGTACATTTCGAGGACCCAAAACTCAAGCTTCTTCTTGTATAGGAGCGAAACAGTTACATTATGATCTTTAGCTTGATCGCCTGATACGTCAACAAAACCGAGCAACCATAGACCCGAACAGGTGATACACCTCATCACTTATAATGTTTTGATCCCCACTTTTTAAAGCACGACTCTAACGAACTTAAAGGACTAACACACCCTAATCAATGCATTTGAAGGGTTTGTTTGGAACCCATTAATTATTATGTTATAACGTGAGAGCACCACAAATGTTATCAAAAGTTCATCAATTAAAATAATAATAAAAAGCACACAAAACGGTAATTTGGTTAATATCATTTTGAAGGTTACAACTTACAAATGCAAATTAACAATATTAGAAGTGGTCAATTTAGCATTTATCAACACAATTTTTCTTATAATCACAAAAAAGAAGACAAATATATATATATACACACATACAGGATTGGAAGGGAATAAAAAAAGGAAAAATTGGGTTATAAATACAACAGAGCAAACGGTGGAAATAAAAGAAAATGAAAAATCAAATTTCCGCCAATAGAAATAGAAGAAAAATAATTTCTGGCGTATTTTTACAATTTATAGATAATAAGAAAACAAGGCAACACCGCACGGGAATCAAACACCAGCAACTCGCCATTGCCTCCACTCACCGAGTCGAACCCCATCCGCCCATTCAACAACGAATCAAGCCCGATTTGATTCGATACCCTACCTGCAATGACCCGACAAACCAACATAGCCCTCCTGCCCCTTCCTCCGCCGGCACTCTCGTGGGCCCCGCCGCTACCTGAAAACGTGCAAATAGCCGAACCCTTCCCAACAGAGAATGTCCACGCGCCTCCGCAAGCGTCATACGGCCCACCAGCTGGCCCCAGACAATAAAACCGCAGAACCTCATTCCCGTCAGCGACGCACCGCGCATTCTCTTCCCACGTACTCGTTCCGTCCGACACGGCCCGGGCTTTTACCATCTCTCGGTACTCCTCGAATCGGGCCACAGTTTTTGGCCCGTGCTGAATTTTGAACACCACATCGATCCGACCAGTGAAGGACTTGGGGCTCCAACTAGTGTGGAAGATAATCTCCACCACATTCCTCGAAGGATGACCCACCGGTAGATCCGTCAAAGCCGGGAAAAAGGGTTCCGGATTACGGACGGTTCGAGAACGAGCAATGTTACTCTCTGGGACGGGTAACTCGGGTCGTGGGTATTTTGCAGTCTGATTCTGACGATTTGGGGGTTTTTTGGGTTTGGAAGCATGCTTGTGTTTGGCGGCGGCTTCGATGACGTCCTTGACGCTTTCTGCGCCCTTTCTGCAACTGGCACTGGGTAGGAGGTGCTTCTGTTTCGGGTGGTAGACGTCCTCGAATGCTCTGGATTTGCATTGCAGTGACTTGACCCATCCACTCGCCATGGATTAGACGCAACCGGTGACCGGTGACGTTCCCAATCGGATATTCTATACGCGGACCCTCTCTGTACTTGCTCTTTTTTTGAGCTATGGTAACCTTTTCCCACTTCTTTTTCAGGTCTCAGATTCTTGTTTTTCTCTCTCCATGAAGGGGTTTTCTCTTCTCTCTCTAGTTTGGGTTTTGTCTGGTGTGGGGTCTCATGGCGCGATATTATAATTGTCGACAGGGGTGTAAACGGCCAGGCCGGTTCGAGCTAGGGCCTGATTTCAAGACCCGTTATGTAAACGGGCCGAGTTTGGGCATTGTCCTGGTTGGTGAGCCTAGGGTCTTTTTACACTAATAATAAATACATTATTTGTGAGTCCATAGAATTTTTCCTTCAAATTTAAAGAAATCATTCGGTTCGCATAACACTCCGAATACACACCTCCATTTCATCTTCATGGAAGTAGCTAATAAATAATATTTTTTACTAAAAATTTAAAAAATATGTAATTTGTGTGATAATTATATTTTGACTCTATAAACATATAATTGGTAATACTATCTTGATTATGATTCTACTTTTTTTTTTTGAAAGGCCCATAAGTTATACACACGTTAAGCTATGTCCAAAGGGTATGAAGGCGATCACAACGGATGAAAACTACCCAAATCCAACCCCCGATCCCCTGATGAGAATGGAACCCTGGACCTTAAGGTCTTGGGTAGGTAACCTCCCATTCTCTTGATTATGATTCTACTATAAGTCTATAACACATATATATTAATATATGTATATATTATATTATATTTTTAAAATTTAAAATAAATATTTTTA
Organism: Tripterygium wilfordii; assembly: GCF_013401445.1. Lineage (NCBI taxonomy): Eukaryota > Viridiplantae > Streptophyta > Magnoliopsida > Celastrales > Celastraceae > Tripterygium > Tripterygium wilfordii. The sequence goes on from NC_052246.1 coordinate 2,538,496, forward strand.
TAAACACTTCTCGCCTACATTGTGGGGGCTTCCAACTAGTTTTTGTTAATATTTGAACACCTTTTTGTAATTACAAGCTTACCTTTCCTTTGATTTATGGGACAATCAATGTATATTTATGGATTGCTGTGGAAAACGAAACAACTTAATTCACAATTAATATTGGGTTTGACATTTAAAACTGGTAGCAGCTCTCATTGAAGACTTTGGTGTCTGCCTCCTCTGCCATCTCATCTTCAATGCTCCATTACTTAATTTTGCACCAACGCCCCTGTTCATATTTCAATGCAACAAGGAGGACAGTTCAGTCATTTCACCGACAGTTATTTTTAAAATAATTTTTAAATTCCATGACATATAAAAAAAGTGCAAAATAACAGAAGAGTGGTGATGGAGGAATCTTATATGGGAGTTTGAAGTGGGTGGGTATAGAATATAGAATTTAGAGGAATAGAAAGGGAATGGAAGATATGATATAAAAAGAAATGAAGCACTGAAATTTAAACTATTAAAACGACAAATTTTCTTGCGTATTGGGATTTCTGAACCCATAATACAAGACAGGCAGTAAGTCACTATTGACAACAAAGTTTGGTGATTTGGGTAGTCCTTGGAATAAACAATAGTGGGTACTTGTGGTTATGTTAGGAGCCGACAACATTGATTTGTGTAAAGCTCAAACTACATATTATACCAAACAAGTCATTCAAATGCTTCTCTAATCTCTATTGTGATAGTGAAATTTTGCAATAGGACAGTACTCTTCATAAAATGAAAAGAAGTATTCGTAGTGAACCAAGCAATGTGTGAGTACAATTTAGCTGTTGAAGTAACGGCAAAGATAGTGTGTATTCTTTTGATAATCCCAGTCTTACTTTTGGGGCAAAAATGTCCATGTTTGCAAAGTTATGTTCTTTAATCACATAATACAATTTGAATGATTCATTCTCGGTCAACTCAGCTACTTTTGATCAAAGACGAGAGGATGAATAAATATAAGCCATTGATGGATGGGATAATTTTGACAAACGTCAAGCCAAGAAATAATCAATGCACAATTTAGGTTAAAGAATTCAAATGATCACTTAAATGCACATATTTTCCCTAGTCTATGATCCAATAAATAAATGCATGCCTTGGTAGTTGGTATTGTATTTGTCCACACAGAGATCTATTGCACGACTATTGAAACCTCCCATTAATGGTGCTTTGAACTTGCAAGTTGATACAAGGTTGCCTTCATTAAACTGTATTTAATTATAAATGTATTGCCAAAAAGTTTTGTCACATCTCTAATTTCTTCAATTATTATAATGGGATCATGGAGTATATATATATATTTATATTAAAATTTAAAAGTAGTTCTTTCAAAGAAAACAAAACAAATCTACAATCTTGACTAAAATTATAAAAGTTATGCTGTATGAGCACTAGTCTTGCTACCAATGATTGTGCAATAATGCAAATGATGAAAGCAAACACTAATATAAAGAAGTTTTCAACAATTAATTAGAAGTAGAAGAAAGAAGAAAAGGATAGCTAGATAGTCACAGAAAGGCAAAGCAAGGTGGGAGTGATTAGCGGATCAATCAATAGATTTTGTCTGTCTTTTTTTTTTTCCTGTGTCTGAAAGTAACAATTATGTAAGATACATGCATGTGATTTTGGCATATATAAATTGTGGATGCTATTTTTGTATTCATGTATTCTCCGCTTTGAGCATTCTGCGGGTCTTTTTTACCCTCCACTCATGGATTTATTTTAGAATAAGATTTCACTTCTCCACTCGAACCCATATCATTTTGGTGATGGGAAAGTGAACACCCAAATAATCAACTAGATTAGATGGTAATGATACTTGGGTTCCTCTCCTTGTTAATGTGTATGGCATTTACCTTCTGATCTGACTAAACCAATGTCATGTCTCTAGTACTGCCAAATTGTTTTGAATTACAGATAAGCTTAGGGGCTCCAGGCCCATCGATCAGTTTTGTCATATTTGGTATATTGGCTATATGTCACATATGGCATTTGAGGAAAAAAGAGATCTTCCAAAGACCATTTTCAGGCACCATAACTCTTCACAAGCCAGCCAACCAACCAACCAACCAATGATATCATCATGTGTTGCGTCTCCTGGTCAGCTATCACCATGACAAAGTAGCTCAAATCTTTACAATATTGTTTCTGGCTTTCTGTTATGCATAGGACTTGGCCCAAATCAGACACCAAGGCCCAGCAAGACACTTCAATTTTTCACAGTGGGCCAAGTACCAGATATAGTTGTAAACTTGGCCTTGCCTGGCCTAACGCCTATGAGAACTGGACAAACCATTCAGCCCATGAAAAAGGCCCACTTCGTCAGGCCGAATCTGAACTACCAACGACCAAAATGCTCGCGACACCATGGCCGTCTCATCACCGTCACCACCACCCAAAGAACCGTCCACTACCAACGTCGTCACCAAAACCTCCATCCTGATCAGCTTAGACACTACTTTCTCCAAGTCTTCTACCTTGCCGCCTTCATTTTTCTCTCTGCGGGGACGATTCAAGAGGGCCTGACTAATTTCAGACTGCCTGGTGGGGTCTTTGGTCAGTGGATTGAGGACGACGAAGGACATTCGTTGTAAGTTTTGTTTTGGTGATTTGATCATGGGCGGCGGAGACCTCGGCGTCTAGGGTTCTGCTTGGGCGTGCTTATTAGGATTTATATCCCACATCGGTTGTTGAGGGGCTTGGTGTCTAGCTTATAAGCTTGCCCAAGTCTTCAAAGCTTTGTCAAACGAACGACACCGTTTCTAAATTATGGAAACACTTATTTGCCTTTTAATTTGTTGGAATTATTGGCATTCATGATATTATACACATTATTCACAGCGCATTATCAAGGATGAATGCGAAAATGTTGAATCTTTTCACTCTTTTTGGAGCAGTATTTATTGAATGTAAAATTGTTCTCTTTGTTATATGATTTGGCGAGTTTGTGGAGAAGTAGAAGTGAACAGAAAGCAGTTTATCAACTCATGATACACTGCAGTTTTTGCAAATTAATTTAACTTAAGAGGCATAACCTATCCCCTTCATACCTACATGCTACTGGTGGTGATTCTATTTCTACCAATCTGGAAGGTCATGGATTGGTAAATTAAACTGTAGTTTATCTCATTTTCAAGTCCTAATTGACGAGAATATTAGGGAATGCATTCAATGTGAGTAGGCCATCATATCTCTTCATCCATGGCTTTCATCCTCTGAATATCTTTCATAGGGCTTCGTGAAAGCTTCAGACACAGGATGGTCAAGTGGGGAAGAAAACATGTGGCTATAGGATGGTCAAGTGTGTTCTAATTCATTCATGCATGAGTTATGACTTCCCTGTCCATAACTGACACTATTCCGTGCTTTATTTTTGCTGATACTTACAGCATGAAGTTTTGTTAGTTTCCTTGTTTAGGTCTTTAGCCAAGCGATCATTGGATCTGTTTTTTTTTTCCTTTTTCATCATGCTGTTGTGCGCTTTAGTGAATGACATAACAATGTTTCCAAGATTGAATGATGAGTAGAGTACGTAGCTTTCATTCATTCAAAAGACAAATGTTAAATTTGCTAGATCAGCTTTAACGTACAATGATTGTGTTGATATGCCTTCATCACAATATCTGTAACTACCATGATGGCAATGTAAAACATTTTTAGGCAAGGAGAGATTTACTCCCTCTTTGTAACTGGACTGATAAGATTGTGCGTTTTAATTCCTTTATGCATTTTCACATGTTGCCCTGAGACCAAATACTTGATTAAGTTTCCAGCTTGATTGCTTTTGTCCATTTATCTATCGCTGGTCGAATGAATGGAATGTGCACCTTTTCTTTTTCAAGATGTTTAGAGTAGGTTGAAAGGCTTACTTGCATTCTCGTCCTTTAGAATTTGTGAAAATTTTCTCCACCAGAAATATTTGTGATACGTAGCTATCTTCTTATGAGGTTTGAATTCACTATTCCAAAACCATGCGTGGAACATTAAAGGTGTGGTTTTGAATATCTCCGAACTGTGAACTCTTGGTCTTTTCCTGGTCCCCGGCATGGCCAACTGTTTAGAGAAGTTAGGTTGTGTTGGCAGTTTTCATTATGAATGTTAATGGGGTAGGAGCTTGTAAATTAGCGAAGGTATTTGTGTGGTTGTGTTTGCCCAACTTGGAGCTTTTAACTTGCCCATGCTCACACATTATCAGTTTCGAAAATTTTGTAGAAGCAGTTGGGATTGTCTTCATTGAATTGCAATATGATTATATGAGAGACAGTGATTAATAAAAGCCCTAAACTAAGAACTCACACAAAGAAGCTACTTTGAGTTATCTTGTGAAGAAATTTTAGTCTCATAGTACAAAATCTATGTGAAGTCTGAGGTGGTCCTGATTGGTTTTGAGTTAGGACTGACACCAGATCTTGCAGCATGTGAAAATGTTGAACCATTCATCATCTTCTATCTACCAGACTAAATAATTACTACATTTGCTAAAAGCCTGAGGTGAAAATTAAAGGGGTGGTATGGATAACTCTGACCTCCATAGAATACAATCACTGTAACTTAGTAGGACCACTTTGGATAGCAAATGCATGCCTTGATTTTCTACCATTGTATTTGCACGAGTTTGGAGCGATGGAGACATTTCATCATTTGAAGTTTTGTCCACTTGCTTGAGCAGAGTTGATGATGAATGTATTTATTTCTTGTGTTTATGGCTCCGTAAGAGAGCTAGATGAATGGTTTAATGATCTTGAGTAGGCCATGCATGCATGCATGCATTGGTTAAAGATTATACATTGAATTGAAATAGTGATAGTAGAAGCTGATTTTCTTTTTGCTGATTTATACAGGTTAAGATGAAAGAAGGAACCCATCATTCATACAAACAGCTGAATATGTTATCAGACTTCATTAAGAACAGGTAATTTCTAGGGATTTCTACTTTCACCATAAATAATTGAGTCAATAGGGACAGTGAATTCTGAGCTTTCAGTTGGTTTCTGTCATATTCAGAGAGAGAAATTTGAATGCCTACAATCAATCAGAAAATGTTGACCGTAGACTTTTTAACTTAATTGGCTCATGACAACTGGACTAGCTAGAAGATTTGACTGTGCCTGTGAAAGTGAAAATTCATTTAATTGAAGGAGCTTTTGTCACCATCTCGAACAACGTGGATGAATGAATAAATTCCTTCAATGTTTTAACCTTGATCAGATACTTTTGCTTGTGGAGTGAAATGACTCATTTTTAGCTCCTTTGACTTGAGACATGATTGCCTAGTTGTAATAATAATACAATTAGCTTACACTTTTCTTGTTTAAAACTTTTGAATAGTGGGTTAGTGCTTCTTGAACGGATCAGGGCTCTGCAACTGTCGGATTGTACAATTATCATATAATGGTTGAGAGGTATGTAATATCACATAATATTTTTTTTTCTTCGTTTTCTCTCTGAATTTCCCTCCTTTTACGCTTTAGGGGTATTTTTTTTTCCTCTCTTTAAGTTTTTGCCCCCTAATAAGACACTAATTTAGTCAAGGATGTAATAATTCAATCGCATGCATGCTGAGATTTCATTTAGTCAATGCAATCATAGGATTTGAGAAGATACAAATAATGATGGATCAAATCCAGACTTTTTTTCGCCTTTTCATATGAATCACATTCCATATAATACCACTTGACAACTATTTCTCACAGAGAAAATAAAGCCACCCTCAAATGATTCGAGGAAGATGGGACATCATGCTTCTAAGACTTGAAAGAAGAAACAAAACCCTAATCATATATACTTGCTTGATCACTATTGCACCAAAAGTAAAATTATTTTTCTTGCTTTTGAAGAATTTCTAACTCAAATTTCTTCCTTGCTTGCTTTCAGAACTTGTATATGACCAATTCTGGGTAGTACCTTTTACATCCCCTATGCCATGTGTACGTATTTATAAGTGAAGTTTGGATTGCACTCCACATACCATTACCATATATATATATATATACACCACAAAACATGAATGAAAAACCTAGCTGGATCCGTAAATCTTGTTGGAAGCTGCAAAAATAAAGGAAACACTGTGGCCAGTACTTGAGATTTGCATCATACGTATGGGCAGGCACATGGTTGTGCTGGTTGATATGATATATATGATAGAGTATTTGGTAAGGGGGGGTGGGGGGGTTGAGTGGTGCATGAGGGGCCTGTCTCTTTGTGTTGGTGCTTGAATGAATTGTTTCCTTTCTCAACTGGAATAATAAGTTTGAAATTGATCCCATCTCACACGTGAGACACTCTCTTTGGGGGTCATTAATGTTTAGTACCTAAGGAACAAGATTTGATTGCTTTGTTACGTTATTTGCTTTTTCTTTGACATAAGGCCTTCCACATGCTAACACACCAAAAACTTTATCAACTTATGAAGAAATTTTGTACATTGTCATGATCAAGGGAAATTCCAATTTCCATCATTCATTTCACAAATCATAAAAGCTCCCCTTGTTTAGGCGTCTTCATCAAACCAACGACTTTCTATCTTTAAGGAATGCGTCAAAACTTAAAATTTCAAATCGATTTGACATTACTCAATAGAGTGATTTAAGATTGGAACTCAACTCTTCTCACGTTAAAGATGTGTTTTCTAGGTCTAAGACATGTCGATAGCCTGTGAAGAACAAATCTATGCTGGCTTGTGGCCCAGAACGGACAATATCTTCAATGTGTTTAGGCTGAGAATTTCAACATGGTTTCATAACAAAGTATCTGTTCAATTAAACATGCATCTATCTATCTACTTATTGGGTCTGACATAATCTAGCACACAAGTGCGGGGGAGTGTCAAGACTAAAATTTTACTCCGATCTTGTATAACTCAATCAAATGGTTTATAAGTAAAATCCAGGTTCTCTCATATTGAAGATACATTTTCTAGGTCTTAGAATCAAATGATCACGCCCTATAAATAACAAATTTGTGCAAGCCCGTGCCCCATAATTGATAGTATCTTCAATTTATTTGGATTGAAAATTTTAACAGAATGATAACAAATACTATTTGTGATATATTTTGCGGTTGTAAAGTGACCCTTCCTACATTTCCCATTTGCGTATAAAATAGAAAACTTAAACCTTTTATATATATATATATAGTGGACTAGAAATATTATAATTTTGGGTGTTTATGCAGACAATTGGTTACAACTTAGAAGATACACACAAATAATTTTGGTCTCACAAATACCTGACATTATTTTTCGGGGTCACCGACTCTGAAATTAAAATCAATTCCAATTTCAATTCCAGCTGTAAGTAGTTGTAGGGTTCTTCTCAAAAAAGAAAAAAGAAAAAAGGTTGTAGGGTTGGATTCTCTGTTCCTTGGCTTACAGACAGACCCTACATCCCCTCACATTTATTTTCTCTTGAACCAATTAATTAATTACATCTAGTGATGAAATAAGATTTTAAAATACTATATCTATTGTCTTCTTGTTGGAAATGAGACATTCCTTGTTTTTTTTCCCTTCTATTGAAGAAACAAGGTTTCAAATTGACCACTGGCGGTGGCAATGCCATGGTGTGTTTTGTGATGCCAAAACACAAATGAATCTATGATGATAGTATAATACAAAATTGGTCAACTACCTTCATAACCGGTTATCTCTTTGAAAGAATTCCGTTCGAAATTGGGAATTAGACTATAAACTAACGCTATTATTTTTAAGTGGTTTCGTTGAGTCTCAATCCAATTAAATTTTCAGACGAACTAACACGTACCTAGTCTAGTCTGATCCGAATGACAGAACTGCTGGATTTTTCTGGGTTTGAAAAAAAAGTGTAAATTTTGGTAAAAAACTCCCAGTTCATGATTTCTATCCGTTCAATCATCACCATGACGTCAAAACACTAGCATGGATTACAATGAATGGAAGGCCTGGACAGATATTAAGATGTTGCTTGCAAAGCAATTAGTTACATTGCATGTCAAACTTTTTATGATTTTGAGTAAAAAAACAGTCATTAATGATAATCATTCTTGGAGTTAATGAAGCATCAAAAGCATACATATATTTCAATTTACTTTTTACATCATCAATCGTGGATTTTAAAGGACAATCAACTGGTACGTGAAACAGCGAGCCACAGGCAGAATGCACTGCATAATTATCCACACCTGTCAGAAATATATATATTACTTCTGCCGGACCACCCTTCTCTCCTCCCTTCCCCCCCTAGTCTCCTCTGGTCCCCGGCCTCTGCTGCAGTGCTGCGGCCTTTTCACTTCTACTTTCAGTCAAAGAAAACTCAGTCAAATTTTTTTTTGTAACACCAACACAAAACAGTACGTACTACCTGAGCCTCAGATACAGATACTGCCTTTGTCATATCATTTTCACATTGTAAATACACATTCAACTGGGCCGTAGTCGGGGGTTTTTCCGGTAGCATTCCCAATTATTTTTTATCAGATTTGTAAGTTTGGTTAGATAGTGGTTGTGATCTCACTCTTCATCGCTTTGGTTTGTTTTCTTTTGACTTTTAAGCCTTTACCTGGAAAAAAAATAATAAATACACATTCAACTGCTACATACCCTTCCCCACCCAAAAAAAAAATCAATCAATCTTGTTTGAAAAAGTTCGAATGTGATACGAAAATGCTAACCATCTCAGTGTTTTTTTGTCTCAATTGACGCACTCACATGATTCATATGGAGTCATGAACTTCACGAGAAATCGCATGTGTCTATATTAATAGTTGGAGTAATTTTGAGAAAGATAGTAAAATTGTCAAAAATGATATGATGTTTATTCCAAATTTTGAAATTTGAAATAAGGTGTGAAATTTTGATGCTTATCCACAATTATTACTCCTATCTTGTAATAATTGAGAGTAATGAAGCAATTTCGTCTCAACCTCATATAAAGCCATGCCTAAAGATTTGTTAGTGAAAGGACCTATATTTAGCAATTATGGCATGATCGATCGAGCTTCTGGAAATTCAACTAGAAACAGAAATGGAGGTGTGATTAATCATTGTACACTTTGTACAAGCCCCCACCTCACAGAGGGCAGCAACTAGCAAGCACGGGCGTCTCAAGCAATTGGTAACCATTCATCAATGTAAATATTAGTTGTCAACTATTGTTTTATCGGTGGTTCAAGATATGAAAGATAAGATTTGGAGAAATTTTAAGGATTTTTTTTTTCAATCAAGTAATCATAGGCTTTCGTTCGTGTAAATTTTTTACGATAAATTTGGTTAAAGTTTCAAACAAAATATGTATTATTAGATTCGTTATATTAAATACTATACACTTTTTCTCTAGACAAAATATGTATTATTAGATTAGTGACTTTATTCAGTCCACAATCTGGCCAGCAAAGATGTTACTTTCAGGATCAGGTAATTAAATCACATTAATAAACATTAAATTAACGGAAAATGTAGATTAGACAAACTAATTAGTTCACGTAAAAGTTACCAAATTTTACTGAGAAAAAGAAAATCTTTCAAAATGTGATTGACAGATAATAAATATTAAATAAATAAATAATTCATGATTACGATGCATTTGCTTATATCAATATCACACGCCTGCCTCCCTTTCTCTTCTCTTCAAACTCGCCAAAGATATTCAACATCGCGATATTTCGCGATACATATAGCATACCCTCCTTCAGGACCTTCCCTCTTCCCTCTGTCGAGCAACAACTGCAGGAGCTTTACAAATTCAAAACTCTGGTTATAAGGTTACTCAATTGCCCTTCTGTTACCCTCTTAATTACCTGAAATACCTAAGCACAGAAATCTATCTGCTTATTTATATCTCTTCGAGTTTCTCTCTCTTCCTGAATCTCTCTCAGTTTCAGAGCTCAGGTCTTCCTCCACAGAGTACGTACTTCTCTTCTCTCTGTGGACAATATTCAATCTCTAATGGATATACTAGAGGTGTTCGTTTTGTTGTATATGTAAATGTGATTTTTTTGTTTTGGTGCAGAAATACAGCGGTATTCGATCGATGGAGGAGTGTGCATGAGTGAGAATTGATAGAGAGTTAATTTTGTAATCATAGATTGAAAATGCGAGTCAAGGAACTGCACCCGCTGTGCTGCATCTCACTGGAGAGTACCGTCACTGAAGACCAGTCGCCGATGATCTCCTTGACGAGGACGAGGAGTCTGCCGGTAGGTTCCTTGTCTGTTTCGGGAGGATCTGATGGCAATGCGGTTCGGCCGTCGTCGGGATCTGACGCTACCGTGGCTGGAGTCCTCTATAAGTGGACCAATTACGGTAAGGGATGGAGATCCAGATGGTTCTTAGTGCGGAACGGTGTACTTTCTTATTCTAAGATTCGACGGCCGGAGAACCTGAATCTGCTAGCTCCGAAGGATGACATTAGGTTGATCGGAGATATCTCGAACAATCGCCTAGCGAGAATTGACGGCAACGGTTGTAGACGGAAGCCGCCAAAGAGTGTTGGCATTGTTCATTTGAAGGTATTATGATTGCTGTGAATTTGATTGATTCGTAACCAGCAGAAGAAATTTACATAATGTACGATCTTATCGAGGGTTAGTATCTCCAAATAGGAAGTGCGTTCGTGCTATTTTGGAGCTGTCACTGAAGAGGTTTCTGTTAGGGCAAAATTTCGATTCAAAAAAATCCTTAACCAAAGTTTTTTTTTTTGTCAATTCTATAATTTTTTGGGGGACTGAAAAGGACTTTGATATATGAGCAAATTTTTAGTCTCCTTTATCTTCCTTGAACCACAACTTTCTGGCATTGCCAGTTTGCCACCTAAAAGTGCCGTTTCTCTCTCATCATTTCTCTTGTAATCTCAATTTCGTCTTTCCCTTTAAACTCAGGTTTTCACAGTCCCACTGGTTGTTAGCGTAGGTTGGGTCACATCAACAGCCAGCGGGTGCTGAGAGGTGTGGTCGTCGTGGGGTCACAATTGGGTAGATGGATTTCTAGCTCTCACACGATCTCTTTACTTCTAAAATAGTCGGCATCCTCTCCAATCAAATACAACCTCGTCAGCCCACTTTTGGTTCTCTTTACTGGGAAAGTTTTGTAGTTTGGTTTAGATGTCAATTTATCTTTCTAAATAATCATTCTGAAATTTAGCTGTTAAGTGAGAAGCGGTGAAGTTTTTTTTTTTTTTTTGAGGAAAAGAGAAAATTGTCATAGTGTGGTGATCGAACGGCAGAGACGGAGTCCTGTGAAAATATCAAAGTGCGTTTTCCTTTCTTGATTGTATATTGACTTACTGCGGTGGATTGGGATTGGCTTAAAGTGGGTAGCTTTTCGTTTTTAAGCACGAACAAACAAAAGTAAATACTGTGGGGTCCTGAGACTTGTTGAGGGAAGTTTCATCTTCATTCTGACGATTTTATCAAAAACGGAAAACCTTTGAGCATAGAATCTCTCGAGTATTTAAGCATATTCTTTAAATATTACTGGCTTCCAGATCTGGATCGTCTTGTTCCTGCTCAACCTGCCCTGTGTAGTGTAGGTAGGAGTAATTTGGACGGTATTGTGTTAATAACCGTTGATATTTCGGTTTCGACTCTCTGATTTCATGTTTTCATTGCCAGGTAATTGTGGTGTCATTAGGATCTTACTTTCTTTTTTTTCCTTTTAAGTAGCAAAAGGGCATGAATTTTTTTGCGAACCAAAATTTGAAACTACTGTCTGCCATTTAGAGAGTGAATTCGATAATGTTAACATCAGGAGATTGGCTAGGGTTCACAAAATCGCTATCTATGGCTAGGGTTCAATAAATTAATGTTGAACAACGCAATAGACTGATAGTCTACAGGTATTGCAGTATTAATACAGTTGTCGTCATTCTTGTAGATAGCTTCATTTCGTGAGAGCAAATCAGACGATCGACGATTCTACATATTCACAGCTACGAAGACCCTTCATCTAAGAACTGATTCAACAAGAGATCGGGAGGCTTGGATACAAGCTCTTGCTTCCACTAGGAGCCTCATTCCATTGAGGTCGTTAAATAATCTATCCTTTGTACCAAAGGACTTGTCTATATCTACACAAAGACTTAAAAAGCGCTTACTTGAAGAGGGAATCGATGACAACCTCGTGAAGGATTTGGAGCAGATCATGCTGTCTGAGTTCTCTGATATACAAGGGCATCTTAGTATTCTCTGTGAAGAACGGTCCAATTTGGTAGACACAATAAGGCAACTAGAGGTGAGTTAAATAATTGGCATGCTTTGTGAAATTAAATTTATTTTCATCTGTAGTTATTGATTAGACAGAGTTTTATTGCTCATATTCTTAAAGTATAGATTGGCGTAGTGTGTGGACATTATACTTGATTGTTTTCATAACTGTATGGGTAATTATATAAGGAGCTCAACTTAGTAAAATCTTAAAATCTCTACTAAAAATATCTTTTTATATTTTCCTTGTTGTTTTGTTATTAATCCTTGTTCACTCAGGTCAAGTCTATTCTTTGATATTCTATAAGTCGGATCTATCTATATTTCATGTTATTCATTATTTAGCAGTAATTCACTAGTTGTCTGAATGTATTAAGTCTTAACTTTATTGCTCTTCCTGCGTGCTCAAATTGTAAGCATTAGTTTTTACTTTTTAGTGGGGTTATTGGTAGTAAATTCATTATACATCTTACACAGAAAGGCCAACGGGAAGGAATTTCAATGTTTTATAAACATAAGAACTACTTCACTGATTAGAAGCACACAACTCTGTCATGTTTTATTAGCTCTGGTGGTAGTTGGCCTTAGAATGTTTGCTAGATACGGATGAATAGGGAATGCTTTACAAGTTCTTGTTCTCATCTTATTTTTCACTATGTTGTCCTTGAAATTTTGAAATTTCAAAAGTTCAACAGCATTCTTATATATATATCAATTTTTATTCACCTTTAAGACAGTCAAGCTGCTTATTGTACGGCATCTTGAAATTCGAATCAGGAGGCTGATAGTTTGACAGTGAGACTTCACTTCTCTATCCAATAACTTGATTTCTCTAAGTTGGAATGTTGTCTTCTTTTGTATGCCATATTGTGTACCGTCCTTGACAAACCTCTTGGTTGTTATTTCAATCTCCTTGAAGGGGGAAAAAGAAAACCCATTGAACGAAATCATAAGTCTTAGCTTTTATCATGGTCATATGATTATGGCACAAGTAGATTCTCTTCCAAGCCTTCTGGGCATTTTATTTTTCCGCTGTTAAATCCTGCTATGAAAATGTGCTTCCAAGCTTTTTCTATAGTGAGCTATCTATGTTTTTTTCTTATTGACACCTGGCTTTCTAGAATGTGGTTTCCTGCTCTATATATGCACTATACCTGCCATCATACTGTGAATTACATGCGGTGCCCTGCTGAAATATAAGACTTCTCCTATATTTTGCGTAAATAATGCACTTTTTGCAAAGCAGGCAACAAATATTGAAACTGAAACCTCTGGGATACAAGATTGCGAATATCAATTGACAAAGCATGAATTTTCTGCTCTAGGGCATGGAAAGTATAGTGGTATGTACTTGCAGAAGTATCACTCTGGCACTATTTGGAATACATGCTATTTTCTTTCATAATTAATACTATTTATTTTTTTTTCCGCTCTGTGTAGATACATAGGATTTATTCTGTAGCTTCTCCCCCATGTACTCATTCCATGACATTTTTTATTTTTATCTCAGAATGTAGTACAACTGAATCATCTGATGAAATTGAGAAACAAGAGCTTGAGGCTTCAGACGAAGATGAAGTCTCCTTCTATGACACAAAAGATTATTTTACTGAACCCACTAATAGTTCTAGTTCCTTAGCGAGATTCAAAGAAGCTGAATGTCATTTTGGTGATGTGGAGGAGATGCATTCAGTGAAGATAGTAAATAATTACGATTGTTCGCACATGGAAAGGCGGAAAAAGTTTCCTGATCCTGCTGAGAAAGAGAAAGGGGTTAGTCTTTGGTCTTTGATAAAAGACAACGTGGGAAAGGATCTGACACGAGTTTGTCTCCCTGTTTACTTTAATGAGCCGATATCATCCCTCCAGAAATGCTTTGAGGACTTGGAGTACTCGTATCTTTTGGACCGAGCATATGAGTTTGGAAAAACAGTATGTTTGATGCATAAAGACTCTTTATCTTAGTCGTGTTGCCTTTGTGTGTTTGTGTCATGTTTTGTACCAGGATCAACTAATTTTCATTGCTATGTGGCTTTTTTTGGTATGGACAGGGGGACAGTCTCATGAGAATATTAAATGTTGCTGCTTTCGCAGTTTCTGGATATGCTTCCTCTGAAGGTCGGCATTGTAAACCCTTCAATCCTTTGCTTGGGGAAACTTATGAAGCGTACTATCCTGAGAAAGGAGTTCGCTTCTTCTCTGAGAAGGTAAGCATTTAAGAATATAATATTACAGATTCATAAAACAAATGGTGAAAGGCTTCAGCAGCACTGAACTTTGAGTTGATACAGTTTATAATTTAGCAGCGATTGACACAAGATTTTTATATTTCAACCATGGCAAAACAATGCTTCCTGTACTATTTAAGAATTTCGATTAGATGAAGTGGAAAAGGATTGAGAAGAAAATGAGTTGGATTCGAGTTCATCATCAAGTAATCTTTAATCTTGGAGTAGCAAAAGATGATTGTATTCCATTAGGTTCTTTGCTCATTAACTCCTTGAACTATACAATGTTCCGAGAGAAAAAAAGAAGAAGTGAGAATACAAAGGTTTGAATTCTGAATTGAATTGTGGAGTAGTTTAAAGTTCCCTATAGAGAATACGATAAAAGGTTATACTGAAGAATTAGAGGAGAAGTATAGAAAACGTCGGAGTTGCTCTCGGCAGAACTGCCTCATATAAATCATAATTTTGTGAAGAAACAGCTAGACTCGTTTCTTGAATGGAGACTTATCATGACATTGTTTTCAGATATCAGTTAATAAGGGTAAGGCAATTTAATTTCATTATTAGATTCTATCTTTATCTTTCACATAATACGAATATCTGTGACGCAAAGAAAGAATAATCAGTAATTTGGAAGTTCAGAAAAGGACTTTGTTTCTTCTTTCAAATCTAAAAGAAAGGTTTGTATGTAATGGGATCTTTTGCGAGATTTGGTACTAGGCAAAGAGGGGATGGGTACTCCAATGCAGAATAATAATGCAGACTTTTAGTGATTTAACTTTGGTTAATTCCTGAAAACATCAATTATATTAGATTGCTACTTTTTGTTCTGGTACATTTATATTTCAATGATGTTTCAATCTGAACAGGTCTGTCATCACCCAACTCTTATTGCTTGTCACTGTGAAGGTAAAGGGTGGAAATTCTGGGGTGACAGCAATATCCGCACAAAATTTTGGGGCAGATCAATTCAGCTTGATCCCGTTGGAGTTTTGACTCTAGAGTTTGATGATGGTGAAATATTCCAGTGGAGCAAGGTCTGGTCTGCTGCTCTTTTATGCTTTTCGTGATATGATCTTATGGCTTCTTGTACTTAATGTGTTACAAATGATTGAAAACATATATATTTTTTCAATCAGGTTACAACAAATATCTATATTTTGGGTAAAATATATTGTGATCACCATGGGATGATGCACATACGTGGCAATGGCCAATATTCATGCACACTCAAGTTTAAAGAGCAGTCTATTCTTGATCGGAAACCTTACCAGGTTGGTTGTCAAATTTCTGTACTAGATTGATCAACGTACATCTTTTGCAGTTCACACTTCAGTACTCCACACACCCTGTGCCACGTGTTGGCGCACCTAAGTTAATCTGAGTAAACAATCTAACAGATAACTTATTCCCCTTGCATCATATAGGTTAATGGGTACGTTGAAGATGTAATGGGGAAAAAAGTTGCCACATTGTTTGGAAAATGGAATGACGGCATGTATTACAGTAAAGGTGATGGGACTGCCAAGCCAAAAAATTTCAATCCCTCATGTGGCGCCTCCTTGCTGTGGAAAAGTACTAAACCACCTCCTAATCTCACCCGATACAACTTAACATCATTTGCAATCACTTTAAATGAACTGACACCAGGACTGCAGGTAGAGATGATATACTGAATCTAATTTTACATATGCATGTTCTGTTCGCTCTTGTGCATTTCTAATTTTTTTAATGGTTTTTTCTGATCCTGGGTATTTGATAACGGATTAAGGAGAAGCTCCCACCCACGGATTCCAGGCTTAGACCAGACCAGCGGCATCTGGAAAACGGGGAATATGAGAAGGCAAATGCAGAGAAGCAACGGTTGGAGATGAGGCAGAGGATTGTAAGTTTCACCCTTTTATGTTCTTGTGCCTTCTTTTTTTTTTTTGATAGAAAGGAATTCAATTAAGAAAAGAGAGAATACAGCCTAGCTGACAATGGGGACATGTTGTCGAGGCTGAAAATCTAATTACATAGCAACCAATTTAAACTGAAAGATAAACGGAATTGTAGTTGGAAAATCCACTAAATAGAGCAAAATTGTGAGAGAGTAAATATGAGCTGGTTAGCGAGGTTTGGTAATGATTATTGAACTGAGAATTGATCGCCAGAAAAGGATTTGCGGATAGTGTAAAATGAGGGCTGATTGCGAGTGTGACATCTATGTATAACCTCCTTACTGTTTAAAGTAGGGACGTATAACAAAGACTAGAGGAAGACGACTTGATCATCAACAGAAGTGTATTGAGGGAGATTTGATTGTTTGTGCAATTTTTTTTTCCCTTATGATCATCTTATGCTTCTCATTCTATATGCAGTCAAGGAAATTACAAGAAAATGGGTGGAGGCCGAGATGGTTCCAGAGAGAAGGTGAGACAGGAGCATTCCGCTATGTTGGGGGATACTGGGAATCCCGAGAGGAGGGAATTTGGGATGGATGTCCAGATATATTTGGTGAATTAACTGAAGTCCATGCAGAATCTGGTAAAGGATCTTAGTTTTCGATTCAGGTGCCGGATGCGTACTCCCTCTGAAACTACCTTGGCAACCTTAGATTCCCAGTTTCACATCATGATGCAGCTTCCATTGTTCCTAGAGAGGCAGCGAAAAGAATTTGCCATGGCTTTCCCATTGTTCTAAATGAAAGGTGAATCTTAAGTTTGCATAGATAATAATTAATAATTATTTTTTCTTGGTAGGAATAAATAGAAAAGAAAATTTGTTACTAGCAACAACTTTACACGCGTGTTGTGTAATAACTGATGAATCACACAGAGAAGGAATCTCTCACGCTTCGCAAAATAGAACAGCAAGTTTTCAATTGCAACATATGGCAGCTCAGCAATGTCTGGGAGGTAGTGGGCCGGGAGGTTGCTCGGTGTTAATGGGCCAACCACTCGGTCCGTGGGTTTAGTACGGACAAAGCACGTGTCGTGAAGGTAAATTAATTCTTCACTAAGCAAAAAGAGAGAAAAAAAGACAAAATGAAGCAAGAAAACAAATAGATGACACAGAATCAAATTTGTGAAACTCTAGCAGTGATGATCCACGAAACTTCACGGATTCAACTCTATCATAATAGAGTCACGGATGAGCATATATATATATACAAAAAACCCTACCAAAAACAACCCAAGAAGAAAACACCTGTTGGGTAAACCCGGAAATCAACATGGGTTCATCAAAGGTTACTGCCATGTTCTTCATCTACATGTTTTTGATGCTAATTTCATTGCCACCTATTTATGCTTGTGGTTCTTACACTCAACCACGTACACCCACCACCACCCTTCGTCCCACCCGAAACCACCACACCACACCCTCCTCCAGTGACAATACCACCTCCTTCTACAACCTACCCCCACCTTTCACTCCAGGCCCTCCTTCCGGAGGTGGTGGCGGTGGAGGAGGAGGAAGTGTACCAGGGCTTCCTCCACCTACTAGTCCAAGTCCAATTGATCGATGCACTAAAGCTTGGAGCTTGTGTTGATTTGCTTGGAGGGTTGGTGCATATAATTGGGATTGGAGATCCAGTTAAGAATGTTTGTTGTCCAGTGATTCAAGGGTTGCTTGAGCTTGAAGCAGCTATTTGCCTTTGCACTGCTTTGAGGATTAAGTTGCTTAATTAACCTTAATATATTCATTCCTCTTGCGCTTCAAGTCTTGATTACTTGTGAAAAGAATCCTCCTAATTTTGTATGCCTTCCTCTTTGCATAATCCATATGTGTGCTTCATTGATGTGTTAGTTTAAGTAGAGACTGCTAAGTTAATTTGATGGTGTGTTAGGGTTTTGCTAAGTTAATTATTGTACATGTTGTATACTCGTTTATTTCGGTGGCATATAATGAAGAATCAAATTTAATGTTAAGGGTTCATTTTTAAAGTTACATGTGCGATCGATTTTTCATCATCTTATCCTTCGAGCCTTTATCTTAAAAGTTTGGGGTCAATTACGTGAGTTTATGATAAAATCAACGAGAATCTATCACGTGTATTCATTTGTCATTTATTTCTATTTAGAATCATAATTTCATAATCTTCTATCTATTGAATCTATATTTAGTCGTACTACTTCAAACCATGTCTTATTAGATTTTCCTCCTCACTTACTACGAGAAAATTATAGTCATGCAAGGTTATGGGTATACAATGAGTTCAAGAAATGGAACATATAATTTACTAGAAAAGATGAAAGAGGCACATGCTAGTGACTCTAAGAAGGTTCCAGAAGATCCAAATATTTAACAATTCATTGACTGTCAAATTATGTTCTAATATGCAATAATTAAATATGATTCTCCTCACATATATGCACAAACATTCCAAGGTAACAGAAATTCTTCCATTTTTAATTCTTTTTGGAATCTCAACAATTCGTTAAAAGTGAGTAATTAATAAGACAGACATGCTACAAATTAAGATCAAATTTCTATTATCCCATGTAGTTGTTAGGGTTTTATCTTATATTTAATTTTGATTTTGTAAGTCTCTGGTGGGGAGTAATTCACTTCCTTTTTTCTGTTCTCTGCTAAGGCTTTGGGTATGTTAGGGCTTTGGATGATGTGGGTCTTTCTCCTTGGATGACTTAGAGCTCTCCTCTTGTGGGCCGATTGTTGTTCATTTTGGCTTTTTTCTTGAGGGGCATACCCTTGTATTTTGTATTGCATCTTTTAATTAATTAAACTAATCTCAATTTATCAAAAAAATAATAAAATCACATGTAGTTGTTGAAATTTTATGCATTATATACCAACTCATTGGGGCTAGTGGAATACAAAATATTGCAGGAACTAATTTGAGATTAATCAGGGTATGACAGAATTAGAGATCTAATAATTATTATATAATTATTTCCTTGCATAGATCATGACTTTGTTTGTGTTAGATGGCTCACGGGAGACTGGGAGAGTGATTAGCAGGGACCACCTAGTAAAAAATCTGGTAAATCTAAGTTAGATGGGAGATTAAGGGAAATTAGATTAATAATTAGTATAATAATACAATATAGATGCCACTTGCTTAAGCTGAAACTTGAAAATGACGAAATGAAACTTCTTTGTTTACCAAGTTCGCAGTCACGGACTGGATTACTGTTTCGAGGTAGTTATGCACCGTTGAAACTTGAAAATGACGAAATGAAATGATGGGGACTATTTGCACTACTGAATTAACTAAGTACACCCCAAAAACTCAAAAAAATCAATCTAATAACACCCCTAATGACCCTACCATTTTGAGCCCTAAAATCATACTGTTCTTCTTCCCTGGAGACCCAAGAAATTTTGACGGAGACAAATGGTCACCTTCGCGCCACCAAATCCACTCTCCGCTCTGTCTCAGCCCGTAGAATTTATAACTTTTGCATATATCTCTTGTGTGAGAGAGTGCAAATGGAAATTTGAAGTTCATAGGGGAGAATCTGAATGTGGAGTTCTGTTTACAACAAGGACTTCTCCTGAATTTTGAGGAAGAAGAACCACATTTACCCAGAACCAAGCTTAGAAGACAAAATACCGTTCCTTCAGATGCTTCAAAGTGTTGAACACCCACAATTTGTTCCTCTTAAAGAACCAAACTTTCAGACACTGTTGAGGCTCCAACACCTGAAGAAGCCATGGGAGATGAACACCTACATGCCTGCAATGGAAACCCCGATGCAAACACCTCATTCGTGCCGGCAGAGGAAAGCAAGAAAAGTAGGAACAGGTGGGGTGCTGATAGTGATTTTTCAGAAAACCTTAGAAAGGGGTGCAGTAATAAATTTTATATTTTCTATTGGGGTTTATTTAGAATGGGGTTTAGTTAGTCAAGTACGGGGTGCAAATAGTCCTCATCAATGAAAGTGATTAGTGATAAACTATCAAGAGTAAACTTTAACAACGGGTTGTTAGTTGAGATTGAGAACTTCACCAAGCTAACTCTTAGCAAAACAGGAGCTCGTGAGTTCAAGTTTCATGGATATGCGAATGTCATCCCGGGATTTACCAGCCAGTTGTCAGTGATTATAATATAATGCCTTGTCAAAATTTTCTCTCTTTAGAATTATTCTTTAATTTATTGATCGACATTGAAGGTTGCTCCAAAATGAAGACATATTAGGGTTAGCTACTATATTTTGAACAAAGCTTTAAAATAGTAAAACGAGGAATTTTTCACTAAGCAAATTAAAGAAAAGAGACTTATTATTGTCACTCTTACACTCAAATAAGAATAATAAAGAGGGGGAACTATAAGCAGTCACCCTTTACATCACATGAGTAATTTAGCAACAAACTTGAAATAAACACACAATTAATATATATGTATATATAATTAAGGGCACTGGAAGCCTTGTGGAACCTTCTTTCCACAGTAATTAACAAGCAAGCTCAATGAAAGTGGGATATTAAGGTTGATGCCCAAAACACTAGCTTTGATGGAAATGCAAAGGCAAACAGCTGCTTCAAGATCAACAAGGTTTCCGATAAGGCTGCAGCATGGAGTCTTTGGAGGTGTACCAATGGTGATGTTAAGCAATGGACCAAGAACATCAACACACACACCTAGCTTAAGTGCATCAATAGGGCATTTACCAGAGGAAGACAGCCCTGGGCTGGGCTTCAGTGTTCGCTTGGGCTTTGTGTTGGGGGAAGGACAAGTGCCACATGAGGCAACAAGGGTGAAAAAGAGAAGGTTGAATGCTAGAAAAAGAGCTAGTGATGCTGAGCACTTGGAAGCCATCTCTCTCTCAAACCGTAATTTGCTTGTTTGAAGAGTAGTAATGTTTGTGAGGATGGAGTCGTAATGGAGAGATGGGTGGGGTTTTATAGGGTTCAAGGAGGGTCAGTCGGTTGGGGCAGGTGCTAATATTAGACCCAAGTTAAAAAAAAAAAAAAATGCATGGGGTTCTTTGGGATCATAATTATCTGACAAACACGAAGACTTTTACAGTTATGATAGCGAATTCAAGTGGTTGATATCCTAACTGTTGAGTCGTACTTACATAATTTCATGTGCGTCAAGTGAGATATATAGGGCTTACGAATTTACTTGAATCTTGTGCATCTAATTCAGTAGTTGAGATAACTGAGATATCAATTATTGAGACTCGCAAATTCGTATGTTCCCGTGCATCTACGTAGCTAAGATCAACAGCTCTTGCGTCCACAGGATTGGATTGATTAATATGTTTACATTTAATATCTTATAAGGATTAAATTGATATTTTATGACAAGAATCTAAATCCGAGTAGTTATCACAACGATCAAATTAGTGATAAGAAGATCGAGAGTTCCATAATCTCTTGGCCATTTTGTATTGGATGTTATAGTTGTTAGAAGATTGGAGCGTCACGGGCAACCCTAAAACAGACCATGGGCTCCACCATTACTTTGTAATGCATTCTGCATAATTTCCATATATATATATAGAGAGCTTCTCAGGTGAGGGATCCCGCACTTTATTTAAAGTGCGGGATCCATCTAACACCATTCACTCGCGGGTCCCACGCGGGTCCCATCACATGTGGGGGTCACACTTACACATAATGAATGGTGTTAGATGGATCCCTCATTTTAAATAAAGTGAGGGATCCCTCATTTGAGAATTTTCATATATATATATATATATATATATATATGAAGAAAAAGGAGGTTAAGGAAGAGAAGAAGAGCAATTGTTGTTAAAGCCTTGGGCGATATCTTAGTATGTCAAAATCGTATGGACTCAGAAGACCCTTCTGGCCACGTGCTAGGTCATTATCGTTAGATGGAAAATTTCTGTGCACACAGGTCTAACGATTCAAGCTTAAGCCCGTATCATATGTCCAAAGGACAAATTTGTATGGTATCTTCTCTATTTAATTTTAAAAAAGTACCGTATATAATATACATATAACAAAGAGACCGGGAGGTAAATTAATTTTAGAGAAATATCAATTTATTAATACTGATTGGGGAACAATAGAACCAAAACGCTACAATATGAAAAGCATGAACCTTCTTGTTGCATTATAAACTTTTAGATTGGACCCATTCATGGGCTGGACCTGGGCTTGACAAATACATGTTTACAAGAATTCAGCTCCAAATCCAAAAAGGAGAATGTAAATTCAGCCCAGCCCATAATGCGGTGTACCATTTTCATTATCAGTCGCGTATTCATGATTCATCGGCATAGTATTCAACTATTCATTCCAGAGAAGAGATAAACGATGGCAGGTAGATTGAGCAACGCAGCGTCGCGGATCATGGGCGGTAACGGCGTCGTCGGCCGCTCAATTGCCTCCTCACTTCGCCTCCGCTCCGGCATGGGCCTTCCGGTCGGCAAACACATAGTCCCTGACAAGCCCGTAAGTCTATCATTTGACCCTCAAATTAAAATTAGTTTCTGCTTTTCCTGGATCCACTTGAAGCAATAACATCTGATCCCTAAAAACGATTCGCTTGTTTTGGATTTTCAGCTTCCGGTGAATGACGAGCTGGTTTGGGACAACGGGACCCCATTCCCCGAGCCTTGTATAGATCGCATTGCTGGTGATACGGTTGGAAAGGTATTAGTTCTATGAAATTTTTGAGATTCTTTCGAAATCAGAATATGGTCTTATTTTGAAGCAAATTCTTGGACGTCTAATTACGGTTTACGCTTTAATTTTTTCGGAAAAATTGCAGTACGAGGCGTTGGCTTGGTTGTGTGGAGGTCTAGGGTTCTTTGCCAGTTTGGGACTGTTAGCCGTGTGGAACGATAAAGCCTCAACGATACCATTTGTAAGTTCATATTCTAGTTTTTGTTCCCTTTCAATTTCATTTGTTTAAAATTTCGAACTATTGGTTTTGCTTGAGGTACTATTGTTTCAGTGAAGTAATTGATTTAAGAACATAGAATTTGGGGTGAAAAAATGTGATTACAGAGCTTGGCCGAGTCTAAAAAGTACTCTTGAATGGGATTAGTGTGTTGCTTTTGGAACAATTTATTTCCATGTGTTAATCAATTGAAAAATAAGCATTGATAGTGTTTAGCTCAAACAGTTACGTTTATGCTTTTGATTCGATCAAAAATATAAACTATGAATATTGAAGAAAGAAAGACCAAAGAAAGAGGCACTGGAAAAGAAGTTTCCCTGAAACATTTTAATTTTAACCCACAGAAGACGCATTAAGAACCTGAACCAGAAGTCATTAGGAACTTGACTACAGTGCAATTGCCTTCATATCTTTGTTATTTTGGATGGGAAATGTGTATTGTAGAATTAGATTGATTTTTTATCTTGACAATGCAGGTAATTGAATCTAAAATTTTCATAATCAAATGCCTATCATACTTATAAAAAGAAAGAAAGAAAGAAAGTAAAACCTACCTAGCCTGCTTTCATTATGCTGGGGTGGAATGCTGTACTGAATTGCTGGTTACAACTTATAACGAATCTGCAGTTTGTTCATCAACTGCTTTACGTAGCACTGGTGACAAACTAATCTGTCTAAGTTAAGGTGATCAACTATCCTTATAGCAATGCAAAAACCATGCACATAATCCTATAATAGATAAGCTTAAAGAATGGTTACTCTGATGGTCTCCAAATGCAAAGCTCCCATGGCAGAGAGGATATATTTCAGATGTCTAAAATTATTGTCTAATATAAGTAGAATGTCACATTCCTCCTCCTCTGAACTAAGGCTCCACTTGATTGCTTGAGAAAATATAGCGTTTGCTTTGAGAAATCAGAAATGAAATGTCACCAATATACTCTGAGACATTTTTGTTTTCTGAACAAGTCATGTTCTGTTTATTTTCATTATTATTAGCATGAGAGGGGAATTTGTGTCCTTATTATCGATAACGTCTGTGTTTTGATGCTTAACTAAAAAAATTGATCATGACGCAAAAGCTTTTTACTCAAATCACTTTGTTTGAAAGTAAAAAGGAAGCTGAAGCATTGATAAACAATTGTGATAAATTGCACACTAACCCTCTAACCAAATTTTGAAAGACTAATAGTACCCACAGGCGGAGGGTTTTGTATTGAATACACTGTGAAGGATCCCGCGGGAAAAAAGAATATACTGTGAAGGATATGAATGAGGCACTAGCACTTTTTACACAAATCTCTTTGTATGAGAGTGAAAATGTCGATGAAGCATTACTAACTATATGTGTGAAACTACCATCTTTTATATAGGCTGAGTGAGTCGGGTGATCTTATGAAACAAGCGCCAAAATTGTGGTACAACTTGCACACTACAATTTAACTGGAGCCTTGAAAATGCTGCCTACTTGCAAATGTACTGTCTTGATACTTGATTCTAACCCGACTCTCAAAATTTGACTTGTTACTTACCCCAATTAAAAGAAAAAAAGAGGGGTTGGGGAGCAGAAAGGTGGTGAGGGAGTCCTTCGTCAAAAGAGAAAGCATGACAACAAAAGGGCAATCAATAATATTTATGTAGAGTTGTCTTAACCTTTGTTAATGAAGCTCAATTGGTCATGATACTTATGTGGAGTCAAATAATAATCCTCCACCTGGGTGTGTGTGTTTTTTTTTTTGCGCATATGCTTTTTCGAAAGTGACACAGCTCATTGCAAAATCAATATGATAGGCCACACATTAGGGTGGCAAAACTTTGAGCCCTTCCAAAGCTTTCTAAATGTTGGTACTAAGGTTGTTTTATCCGACTCCCAGTCATTTTTCCCCTTAGTTTTTGAATATGAGTGCATGACTGGTTAATTATTGCTGTAGATCACATGGTGCTTAATCTTCTTGTTGATTTTATTTTGCTTATTTTGTTGACCAGACACCAAAAGTCTATCCTTATGACAACCTACGGGTGGAGCTTGGTGGAGAACCATAAGCAGCCCATGGTGCAAGTGATCACCCTTATCATTGTTTCATTTATAGCATCACTTTTGTTTGTCTCTGAACTTTTCGGGATATGGAATTGTCAAATAATGGGTACTGGCTTGACTGTTGCTGAAATTGCTGAATCCAAAATCTTGCAAGTTGCAACAGACTACCAGACGTGATTTTCTTGTAGTGCCTTGATGATGAAACATGTAATTAATGTTTTCACCTACTCGATGTCTTCCATCTGTATGGTCATTTTTGCATTCTACTGAGAATATGTTTTTTTAGCTGCATTCACTTTGCATAGGGTTATCCAGCATTGACTGGAATTTGCATAGCCCGCAACGTGGTGAGCTCCTCTCTATTAACTTCTTCGTTTGAATGACGTAAATTGAATATGATGCACAGAGCACTTGATTGAGATTTGAGAGTTTTTACTGGAAGAAGTGAGTTTACATTTTGACGATTGAGCGACTTGCATGTTGACTAATAGGATTTTTATTAAAGTATTTATGGAATTTAGAATGCGGGGGTGCGCTCCTCTTAAAAACTTCTTCGCCTGGGGAGAGCGTTTTGCAAGCGGAGGTATTATCTTAGAGAACAGAGACGTTCAAGTTCAACCTAGATCGGATCCGATGGTGGAGTAGTCAACGGAGGGGTGGATCTTGGTGTGAGAAGGTGGGGCAGCTTGAAGGCGGCGTGGGCTAGGTCTAGCCCAGACTCTGTAAGACGAACCACTCTTGTGCATTGGGTTTTAGAGTTGAAGAAGAAAGAGATTTAGGAGTTGTTTGGCGATGGGTTTTAGAGAGAAGCCATGAGTATTGATGTTATATATACTGAGAACAAAGAAAAGGAAAAGGTGCATGGCTAGACCGTTCACAATCCAAATCATATACTACAAATTAATTGAAACGAACAGGGCTAGGTTATGCCCCAATGTCAAGAGCTACTGTGAACTCTCATAACCAAACGTGTTCTCACCACTGTAAGTAACATAGAGAAAACCATCTTCATCTTTCTTCTCCTCATATATGGCGGACATGATTGCACCTGCAAGAGTTGAAAAGAAAACAATAATGTTATAGGATGGTGTCCACTTAGACATTCAGAAATCAGAATCCAAACATCTTTATCCAAAAAGTATTTAGACTGATATTTAGTTACCTGTAGGAGGGAGGACATTGTCCACAAATATAAAAATTGCCTTTTCTGCACTTAGTTTGATCCTTTTGCGGATAACATACACAAATTGTCCAACAGTCAGGTCAGCTGGTACAAGGTACCTGTGATGTTCAGATCCGGTCTATAAGAAGCTTCTCTCAATAGCAACAGCCATAACCATAGCACAAAAGAAAGAAAATCTTTAGCCATTCAAGTTTATTTTCTCATAAATTCATATAGCCAATCCTAATCCAAACTTTTGATATAAAGGCTCGGATGATGAATCACAGGTCACTTTATTGGAGTGAGAAGCAGCATGCATTGCAACGCAATAAATGTGCTCTTAATACAATTGATTTTCCAACTCTTATGACTATAAGAGGTTGAATTAAAGACCATTAGCTTTAGATGGGGAGCTTATCTCAATACCAACAATCATACCCACACAGTACAAAAGAAAATCTTTAGCCATTGCTCCCCAGTTTCCCCTGAAGAACATGTAGATGCCACATTTCTTAACATTATTAGGTCTTATCTACCCATCTTGAAAACCACAAGCAGGCAGACAGCCAATAACTACTTTCAAGATGGGACCAAACACAACAGCAGTTATAAACTCAAATACAGAAAACCAATAAGAAGAATAACATAGACATCAAGAGGGCCAGAGATCAATCAACATGGGAATGAAGTTCCAGGAACCAAGGTACTAGTTCTGCACAAAACAGAATCCGTAATTGCATATTGGTTCTCTAAGTGATTTAGCCAACAATCCTGATAAGACCTCTAAGACTTCTCACTCACTTAAACTAGTGTGAAATTAAGTAGAGAGATGAGTAAGAGAATGTAACAAAAGAATCTACAGCCATCAATAATCAAAGTTTGGACTGTCGCCTACTTACTTCTTTTTGTCAATGTTCAGTATGTCACTTCTCTCAGCTTTCTCCACAATCACCTAAAACAGCAAAGGATCAAAGTTGCAGACAAGTCAGCTTGGGTACCACAAAGGATCCAAAAGTTGGCCAAAGTCACTCAACTCAAGGCACAACAATGCAACGGCGACGGAATCAAACAAACATCCACAATTCAGTTCATGGCACTATCAATGCAACAACGACAGAATAAAACAAACATCCACAATTGATCTTACATATATTTTTCTAAGACAAGTGAGACATTTGGATTAGCTTCCTTCACCCAAAACTAAATATTTAAAAGAGGGAATCTATCAAATGTCAGACATTCAAAATGCAAATAGATATATGACCAGAGTACCATGGAAGTATATTATGCAGATTAGTTAAGCCTTATCTGTTTTTCAGTTTAGTTTGATAGTCTTTAAATAATCATAATCATCATCACCACGAGCCCTTCAACCTCTGACCCCAAAACCACTTTGTCATCCATCAGGGTACAGAGATGGCTTGTCGTTTATTTTTACAGTCACAGCGACAATACCCCATAACAGTGTTGTTAAAGGCGAAAGGCGCACAACCCTTCAAACGCTCGAGGCGCAAGGCGCACGCCCGAGCGAAGCTAGGCGCAATATTTTTTTAAAAAAGATAAATATATTATATTGGATAGATTGCAAACATACATGCAATTTCATTTAGTAGCAAAAATATCAAGAACCAAAGATGATGCGAAAATGGATGTCGATTTGTTCTTAATAATGGAACCAATCGACGGCTGTAAATTTCACAGAGCGCTTTGAAGCTGTAACAATCGAAGGAGCAGTTCAGTTGTACTACACATGAAAAATAATAAGAAAGAGCAGCAAGGAGAGATGAGACTAAGTAGAGGAGAGAGGAGAGACGACGCAGCAGAGACACGCGAGAGACAGCAAAGTCGATCTAGGTGGCAAAGATGTTTGACTACTAGTCTCTTTAAAATAACATCAAAAAATAGAAGTCTCTTTAAAATCCACCTAACCCTTTTGTCCTAGAACTAGAAGTCTCTTCAAAATAACATTAAAAAAACAGATCTTAGAAAATAGAAATCCACGTGGCCCATTTTCTCCTAGATCTAGAAGTCTCTTTAAAATAAAATTTTAAAAAATCTTTAAAAAAACCCACGTAAACCTCCCTTGTTCTCCTAAGCGCACGCCTGACTAGCCTTGCGCCTGGTCTGAGGCATGCGCCTAGGCCACGCCTGGCTGAAGCCAGGCGATTAAGGCTAGGCGAGGCCCTTAGGCTGCGCCTCGCCTCACCAGGCGCGCGCCCGGCCGCCTCGTGACAACACTGCCCCATAATAGGAATCCCATTTTTACATCAGCATCAAATGTTACAACACCCAATACATTTTCCTATAGACTTAATTCTTCCTAACAATTATTGTGAATAGCATCAAAGAAAAATTCAGATGATCATAGAATCCTGGCATAAGTCCAGTTGATCATAGAATTTCAGACTATTAAAACAAGCAAGGGAACTGTCAACCAAGGATTCTCTATTACAAAAACTTCTGTATTTTTTTCCTTCCAAATCAACCACATGATGCCCATGGGAATAAGTCACACATATGTAAACACACTGCAAAAGTTTTTATTATGTCAACTGATGGAATATCCAAATATAAGAAGTTGATCTCTTACTAATTGTGTTTTAGGGAGCAAGAGAGGAAAACAGTAGCATGAAAGGCCAAGTATGAAGGTTTTAAGCAATTATATTCCACAGATGATACCATAGGCACCATAAAAATCAAAACAAAGATCAATGAAAAGTTATTTAGAAAACAAGAAAATTATCCTTGTCCCTGGAGTATCTAGTTCATGCTTGTTTTTGTGTGTGTGCCAACAATCAATTTCAAAGGGACATGCATGTTAAGAACAAGAGTGCACAATCATATGTACAACCAAAAAGAAATAGCAGATTAAAAATTTGATCAATTAGGTTAAACTTCATGGCATTATCAAGTACCCATGCAAAAGTTTCAGTAACGTAAAGATTTGATAGAATACATGTTTTAAATTATTGATACCACACATACCTTTTAACCACAGATTCATTATATTGTAAATAAATCTATGCTTTTAAACCACCATGCTCCAAATTATGGCAACGAAAACACCATATAGACACAAGAAGCCAACCCATGAACCCAAAAAAACTGAAGGAAAGCTACACACATATACGAGACTACAACAAGCCTGCAAACTTCAAATTTTGACCCAATATTTCAATGCAACTCGCAGCTAATGAAGTCACATACAGGCTGTTATAACACCAATCAACAGTACACAAGCAAAATACATTCTCACCGGAATTCTATCTGGGTATTTCTCCCTAATTCTAGCAGCCTCTGCTCGCCTCTTCTCTGAAAAGACAATACACATAAAACTCAAAATGCATCGCAGATCAAATATATAGTTACAACTACGTACTATACTACTATGTTTGATACCAAAGCACCAGTACGTACCCAGATCATGCTCTTGTTTGAAGTAACTCTTCGCCATTATCCTAAAAAAGAAACATCCAAGATGAAGAAAAAAAACTACCCACCAACCAAAAAAATTGAAAATTTAATCTCATGAATAACTAAGAGGACTTCACAGTGTAGAACATAAAAATAAATTATAGATTCAATTTTAATAAACGAAGCCCTAAATCTCAAACCACAGCATCCTTAACTGATGATCAATTACCCAAAAAAAAAGCAGATAACCGTAGATTCCGTAATTTAACTCAAAGCGCACAGAGAGAAACTCATATCGATAATCGAAACTTTTTTATGTGGGTCCAAAAATAAATCCAAGAATCGCCGAGTATACAGTAAAATTGACAGAGAGATCGAAGCGCAAACCTTGTGAAGATGAATAAGAAAAGAAAACTTTTCAGATCAAGACTCCTGAAGCTCGCGCTTCCGTTGAGGATATTTATATAATTAGCTGGTATTTGAATTTATCTAGAGCCACAACTCAAAAGTCAAAACTAAGAAATCATCTGATGTATCTACTCGTACGATATGGGGCTCTATCTGACGGACTCAAATAAAAAATAAAAAAAATAGCCAATGGAAGATCTCCATCTGTCTTCTTACATCTAACACAATCAAATCAAGAACGCAAGTTCCACAAATCATACAACGGTAGGGATCCAATTGGTATGATGTACGGTGACGAAACTCTATCAGCTGCGAATGATCAATTTACCCCATTTGAATTAAATTAAATTTGAACATAAATTATATATATGTATAAAATTTGAGTCCAAATACAAAAATTTTATGCGGTTTAATATCGGATTAGGGGCCAAAGAAATAAATCTTCTTGTCGGATTTATTTATCAAAACCCTAACCTATATAAGTTATTATCAGAATTGCTTATTCGAGTTTAAATCAATCCAAATTTGATCAATTAAATATGTCCAAAATTCAATCCGAATTAAGATCCAAACATATAAATATTTTGTAAACACATATTATCCGACACGAATCCGATTTTTTTTCCCCACCCCTACTATGATGGAGTAAATCTCGAAGGTAATACTCGAAAACAAATAGTATCAAACTAGTGGGTATAAACTGTTTTCTTTCAAGATTAAGAAAACAACCAAAGATTTTTGTCACAACTCTTTTCATGCTACTCACGGAAGACTAGTGTTCAGAAATCCGGCTGACATTTGAACTTGAACTAGCTGCTGCCATTGAAAGAGAAAAAAGCTCCATGATTTCTGGGCTTAGCTCTTTTCCGGTGTACCATCACGCCTTCCTAACTCATCCATGAACATTTTACCAGAATGAGGTCCAAGATCATTTCAACATTATACTCCAACAGATTAAAATTCAAACTGTAACAAAGTTCTTTCCTAGAGACTAGAGAGGACACAAATTAGAAGCTGGTCATCCAAGCCAGGTACATGAGAAAATCTTTCACTGATCCCTAGTTTCTCACTGATTGCACTTGCACAGTTGCAATTAGTTGTGCCATGACAGTAGCATACTGAATAGCCGTATGCTGAGATGTATAATGGTCTAACAGGCCATATTCTGAAAAGTTGGGTTCTATATGCATGAAGTGACCAGGCAGTGATCTTTTTGACACCGCTTCTTGCCATATATCGATGAACTCTTCCATAATTTGCCTTGATTTTTCCATTGAAGAGATAGGGAGGTACTCCACCTGGAAAATTGAAGCAACTTCAATGAGAATAAGGTGTGCACCAACATAAAATGTCTTAACTAAGAAAGTTAGCATATAAACAATTTCAAATAGACTATGCATGGAACACCACACTCAATACAAGACGTATGCTTGCAGAAGAGTAGCATGCTGCAGACTTAGTTCCAGAAGGTGCAAACTCTCAATTTTCATAGGAAAATGGAACTGTAATATGAAGATGACGGGAAACTTCTTGATCTAGATGATACAGCAAGTTTTGGGGGAGTGTTAAAAGACTATCTTCAATCTCATTAACAATATTACTTCAAATCAATTAAAAAGTAGAAGTGATGTATCATGATTGCTTACCAGAATTTCAAAAGTTTCAAGGACCAACTTCGCATGTATATGTTCGTTATCAAATAAACTGTAGGATTTGAATGGTAATTTTAGATTTTAAAAAACATGTAACAACCAATACTCAGCACTGTTATTAGCCGACACAACTGTAATCCCCAACAACCTACATCACATGTTATTCTGAACAAACTACTACATTCAAAAAATCTAGTCTTGAACATCTGTAACCAAAACAACACATTCAACAAAGAAAGAATGGAAAAGGTCAAGCTCTGCAGCATGCACATTTTGCATTTCCATACCACTTATTATGGTAAAACGTCAAAATGAAACATAAGAGAAATCCTAGCATAAAAAATTCAACTTCACACAAGCATACCAACAAAATCGAAAGCAATATTTCACAGGAAATCTATGCACCTTTCATCAAAAGTGATGGTAAAACCCAAACCACATCATGAACCAAGTAATGTAAGTTATAAAATAAAGATCTGAATCACCAGCTACTTAATAATATCAACAAAAATGGTATAAAGTGCATATGAACACTGAAATATCAAAACCGAAACCAAGAGAAAAAAAGGGTATCAAGGCCATAAGAACTCTGGAATGGGAAAATTCAAACACCCAGAATAGAGTGTAACACTTGATAGCTGATCATTACCTCCATAACTATTCCTCTCAAGGTATCATTATGACTTGGAGTAACTTTGCCCACTCTCAACTGGAAGTCACCGAGTTGGTACTGCAAGCCCTACATGTCAGGTAAACATACTTACAAGTCAAAAATATCGCACTTGGACTACCAAAAATTCATGAACATACTACATGTTAATGCAAAAAGGAAACCTCAAAATTAAGGGCAACCCTCATTTTGTAAGACTGTAACTTCTCCATTATAGTCTGAATGGAGGAATCTGCCTCAAGAACAAGACGCTGACCACGGATTATGAAGTAATACTTGTTTGGCTGCTCCGCCAGTGAAAGCCCAAGAAAATCACGTGGGAATTCTGCTGCAAGCGCCTGGTCTGCCACAGCAATTAGAGTTCACATAGAGATAAAGAGATCCAACAAAAAAAAAAGAGTCAAACTCAGTTACCACGTAACATTGGTTTGTAGAATGTGAGAGTGGATTTCCACCTGCCATCCTTGACGCCATTAACACTCTCGATGCAATGAGATACTTCACTGAGGATTTGACTGTTCACAGTTGTGCCTGCGTTGGGTTGCCAATGCAAAAGCCTAGTTGCAGGGGAAAAAAGAAACAAACAATGTGATGAAGACCAATGTTTGAGATCACCAAAAAAGGAAGTGAAAGTCTCTTTTAACTTGAATCAACCAAGGAGAGAAGTAAGCTTGTTAGGAGCTTATGCTCTGCATTTACCATTTTATGGGCATAGTCTCAGGCTCTCAGCTGGAGATAGTGAAAACGATTTTCAGTCAAAACCAGTGACAGGCCAAATATCTTCAATCAAGGTAAAGAATGGAATCACGCTATTCTATCCCTTGCATCTGAAAGTCGTGCAGAAAAACAAACAATAGGTTAAATGACAAAACCTATTCCCAAAATTTATAAGAAGATTTAATCATGAAATGTAGAATCTGATAAAAATCTGCAAAACTAAACACATTGCGCCCATCAAAATAAAACAAGAACAAACAGAACACTGTCGGGAGCTAGAATTTACAACTGGATGGAAGTCGAATTACACAGAATGGAAATCAGACACTGAAAATAAAGTCTCGAACTCGATTAGCTGATTGCAACAAATTGCTCATATTTACGTACATCATATGTTTAAAGCAATTTTTATTCATACCTGATAAACAGAGTGAAGAGAATCGAAACTATCAAGAAAAGAAAGGAAAAGAGTCCCTTTACCTCCTCTACAGAAGATGATAAACTTCAGTTTGGTTCATCAGCCTTCAAGATTGTTTCTTCAGTCTTCCTTCTTGTGGTTTGCGATGCTTCCCTCTTCCAGAGTATTCTTACCTTCTCTCATGCCCTAAGGATCGGGCCAAGGATTGGGCTTCATGTTGGGTTGAGTCGTTTATATTGTTTGGGCCTATTCGATTTGCTTGTATTTGTTTATCATTCAAGCCCATTTAATTTCATTATTCAAATTAGTTTGATTTTCCGTGTCTTATGATCTAATCAAAGACAGAGAGCCGTTGGTCTGCAGTACCATGGCTTCTTTGTTTATAAGCCGTTGTTCTATTTTCTAAGCAATGCAATGAAAACATCTTTCAATGCTACTTCTGCTACCTCAATTTCTCTCGATCTTTTCCAAAAACATGGAGGAGAGCTACCGCAAGCCCAAGAAGAGTTACAGCAACGAAGATTAATTGATTCAGTTCGGACTGGGTTCAATGATTAATAATCCCAGAACCTCTCAGATTATTGCCCTCTTTAAGTTACAAAAAATAATAATAATAATAAGGCATGCTAATAGTCACTTAATGATACTCATTCAGATTTCAATAAGTAGACCCACAGGGCTAAACCCTACCATAAGCTAATTAGGTTCCTCCCATTTCATCATCATTATTCTTTTCTCAGGGGTAAATGGGGGAGAGGATTAGACAAAATGGGAAAAGATCCAGCGAGAAACATGTGCTTATTTCTTCTTCATGAGATATCCCAGGATTATGCCCAACAAGCCAATGAAGATGACAAAAAGGAATGACACACCACCACGGTTCTTGTTGCAGTCTCGCCTCAAAAGTTCCTACACACCATAACTTCAAGATATAAGCATTTCCCATCATTCAAAGGCAATGGAAAATTAAGCCAACAATGACAAGCAATGGAAAATTAAGCCCTCCACATCCACAACTCCAGATAAAGAAAATGAACACATATGTCAATGTAGTAGTGCCTGTTAAACCCTCACCAGTTCCTGCCTAAGCTTGTTGGTTTGTTGAATTGCGTTATTTTTCTCCTCAGTCAGCTTTGAAATAAGAGCTTTTGCCTGCAAATAACTAGTGGTGTCAATATGCAATCATAAACCCTGAGAAATGCTGCACTTAACATTTATAGATAACTTATGGAATGCAGCTAAGTAGCTAACATTAAAGGATAAAATCTCTCCAGATGAGGTTTGTAAACCAGCCATCCAAGTGAACAACCAGTCCAAGAAGGACATGAAACATATTATTGGCTCCTCCAACAAGTATTGTCGGCATCCCATTGGACATGAAACATATTATTCGTCCCCTTACATGTACTAATAAGATGTCTACTCAGCAGACACTCATAAATTATTTAATAAAAAATATCAACATCAACCTTCAAGCTATATGATCTACTTCCTATGCCTTTGTTTTTTTGTTTTTTTTTTTCACAAAAATTATATTGAAAAATCTGTGATGCAAGGAATAGTATTACACCTCCAAACAGTAAATGTTCTGTGACTAATGCTTAAGAGTTACAGAGTCACAGCCATGTAAACCTAGAGCATTATTTGAGTTCTAATAACATCATCATTCCGCCACATTGTGTAAAGAGGGTAATCACAAGCGCAATTCCTGATGAGAAACTATGACATGATTCCTTCAATTTTCAGCATCACTACTTATATTGAACATTGAACAGAGAAAAACTTGCCAATGATGAAGACGATGATGATGAGTCTTAAAAACAAGCTTGCAAATTCCAGTAAAGGATGACTAGTTCAGCATAACTCAAGTCTCAACGACTGTCAACTCATCTAGTGATGTACTAGTGAATTACCATCACAACTCAATGAAGCCTAGAACTGGCAAACATCAAACCATCCACAAATTAAACGGGGTAAGTTATGAACTAGCAGTATATTCCAAGATATTTGGAGGCAAGAAAGCACACAAATACCTCCAAATTAATACCATGGCCAAGAAGTTTGAATGATTTGAAAAAGACTAGCTCCAGAAGCTTTAGGAAATAATATCTATTGTGCAAAAAAGTAATCAAGTTGATCTATTGCAAGAACTCAGCAAGACAGCATAATGCTTTGTATTGACATCAAGTTTTCTGGTTGCCAGTTAAGAGAAGTGGCAATAATGAAGGTGCTTCAAAAATCATCAAACCATAGATACTACTATTAAAACCATAAAGCAGAGAATATGTACATTAAGGCGAGCAAATGAAATTTACCTCTGAAGATTTTTCCTGAGGTTCAAGCCGATTAGCAAAAGACCTCGTACTCTGGATTCAGAAACAGAGTGACATTACAACATTTTGACACCATCTGTAAATCAGAATCAAGAAGGTGAATGAAAAGAACATCTCAAGTACTCACAAGAGAGAGCTCAGCAGCACTGATATTTCCATTGTCTGACACAGAACCCCTTGGTGAAGACCCTTCCTCTGATCCTTCCTGAACAGGAGAAGGAGGCTGAGGTGGAGAGACATAGACCACTCTCAATTTGCACTCCTCGACAACATGCCCTGCCTCCTTATTGAACTAGACAACACCACCACAATAAATAAATTAAAAAAACATTCACAAATTGAACTGTTAACGCTTGAAAAATAATATTCAGTTCAGAATTCTTACCATTACTAGAGAGAAATCTTTACTTGTAGCTCCCTCAACTTTTACAGCCTGAAGGAGAAACTTGTCCTTGCATTGCATGTCAGGAGGAGCCTCTTTTTGTGCTTGCATAGTCACTAATTCAAGACCAACCACATAAAAATCCTCATCCAGTCAGGAAATTAGGGAAAACTATAACTGGATGTATGAAAATGGCTGGAATGAGCACCTATAATATCACATGTTGACCGAGCCAACACGATGCCCGTGTTTGGACGAACGCAATACTTCTTCGGATTTGTTGTTTTAACCTAAAATTAACAATGTGAGATTCAAATGTTTGGGTCAAAATTCAAAATTCTATATTTTATGTTGCCGAGAAGACTTATGAACAAGAAAATCCAAACATAAAATTTTGAATTTTACACACGAAATGTGAATTTCATGCTTTCCTGTGCCAGATAAGGCATAAATAAATTGTTTCTTTCAATAGTCACTTCGGCAGTTTGGATACAATAGACGCACAATACAAGATTCGCCGATCATAATTCTCCCTTTCATAATTCATACATTTTACCGGCAACCAAACAGAGTATTACGGCATTAGAATCAGAAAATGAAAGCGAAATCAACGAGAAATACCTTGAAAGCCACATGGTGAACAGTTTTATTAGACAGTTGAAGACAACAAGAGATCTGCTTCTTCAGCTCAACTATTCATTGCAAGAAAACCACAGAAAAAATAAAAGAAACAGAATGGAAAGAAAACCTACCGAATAAAACCAAATCTTGAAGGGGAAAACTCACAAGGAAATTTGAGCTCTAGAGGTTCGATATTGAGAAGCTCTCCCGTACTCATCTCGAAGCAATCAAAGGCCTCGGAAACTGAACTTGATTGGACAAGTTAGTTTGTTAATGGAGATCCGTAATTGGATTGATCCAAAATGTTCTGGAGAGGGCTAATAGTAACAATTGTTTCTTGATCTGACAAATACTGCCGGGTGCAGCAGATGCAACAATTACATCAAAAAATGTGTTACGAAGTAAAAACTACCTTCCCTCCTCCTTTGGCAATCCCTTACTTGATCTTGACAGCGTAAATACAGGAATCCTACTCGCCGCCGTTTCTTTCCCAAATTTAAAAATTAAAAAAAAAAAATCCTTTTCTTTCATTTTAAATAATAGTAGTAAAAAAGATAAAGATGCTTGAGATTAATTCTAGAAGTTTCCATTCGGCCAAGAACATTATTTATAGTTATTTAAATGGCTTTCATTGATTTGATGCGAAAGTGAAAGTAATATTAGGTAGCATTACTCAAAAAGAAGGAAGTGGTACAGGATATTAGGTAAAAGGAGGCAGCAATTGAGGCCAATAGATTCATTCAACCGCAAATGAATTATTAGTTAAACGATAATCACATTGCATTGCATGTAAGAGATCATCCACTTACTAAATTATGAGTTCGAATCATACCTCCTCCCCAAGCCCCCGTTTCAAAAAAAATACCATTCAACCAATTATTTCAATTATTTTGTCCGGTCCTACTACAAGTCCCTCAAAGAGCCATGATAGTACCAATTACGTTTTCTACTTTGGCTTGGAGTTTGTACTTGGTAGGCACAATGAAGTGGAACTTCCTTTTCTTTTCTTTTTTCTGGTCAGCTTTCTGTTTTTCTTGGGTATTATTTGTCCCCTTTATACTTTTTACACTTTCGGGATATACTGAATTGTTTTAGATGAGCTGTTGTGTCATGAGTGGAATGAAAGGGATTGGTACTAGGAAGTGAATGCTCTATGGCTAATTAAGTGCAAAGCATAGTCAAATAATTGTTTCTCTTCATTTCTGCTCAACGATTCAAAATAATTAACAATATACATCTATTGTAAATTAGTTGCCCAAAAGCTGGTAATCTAAAAGGATGACTACGATCAAAAAAAAAAAGAACTACACTGTAACTGATGCAATCACCAAGTTGAATCAATGGTATAAATCAATGACTGAACCAGTATACCTCAATAAAAGGGTATCTAATCAGCTCAATTTGAACAATCTTTGCGATCGGTTAATGCTCTAGAGGGCTCTTCCCTCGCCCCTCAGTTCCAAGTTCCAACCACCGTCAAGAATGATGAAAACTCCCATGGTTTTATTGAAGGAGAGACGTGCAGTGCACTTATATAAGTGGTCTGCCTTCCCGAACAGAGACCAAGAATGATAAAAGTAGGTTTTAAGGTTTATAGCTTAGATAAGTAAAGACGACCAAATACAAAGACGATCCCAAAGAACCAGTTATGAAGGCTTTATCTTCTCCAACAACTTTCCAGCTTCAATGAACCCACCCATCGGCCCCAGAGACAAGTATTTTATACGTTTCCATCTGTTCAAGTTCCTTACGAATTAAAATGTGTTTCTTCGAAACCTCAATCGACATTTTTAATGCACAAAAAAGGGGGCAAATGAGGATTCAAGACAGTATTAAGAACCAAAAACAAGCAGCTTACCGGGGAGTGAAGGGGAGTGCAAGACAATGGAGATGCAAGTGGTCAACACTGTTAAATGGAGGTTGATGAAAGCCATATCTGTCATAAAGGAAGATACGATCAAGGAATTAAAATAGCTCTGGTAACCAGTGCACATGCAAGAACTCATGAATGACACCACATGATCACATGTCATCCACCTATTTTCAAATTTTTTATCTGCTCCTCCAATTTCATATAGGTCACAACTTTTGATGTGTTAATAAGCTGGACTTCGCAACTAGTTATTTTAGTTGTACCATAGCAGTAGTACATCGTTGAATTCTATATGAACATACAAAAGGCATGGTTTTACAAGTAGTGAAGCCAAATTACCGATAAATGAAGATTCAACTCCTTCACCAGCCATTACTAAAACATGGTTGCACTTGGCTCCAATATAAGTAGAATATACCAAGTTGTATAGAAAGTAAAATTTAGAATTTATAGCATTTTACTGTTCAGGTTGTGGAACAAGGATCAAGAGAAAAATGCAGCCATTTCTTATCTTATGCAGCAGCATCACGTGACCTAGCAGACAATCATAAAAACTGTTTATGCTTCTGTTGTCCAAAGTGCGTGTATATATTGAGCAAGCTAGCCTTATGCTACTTCTGTTTCAGTCTCCGAAGTAGACATTCCATTTTGAGATAAAAACATAATAACATACAACCTATGGCAAATAAAGGGGAGATTTTGCAGACAAAGAACCAAAAGTATACCCTACACACATCATTCAACAGCTCTCAATAAGAAAAGTAGAAGAAGAATTCGACTGATGATAATTGCCTTTTTTTCCTGAGGAAACGGAACCACACTAATGATAATTTTAGTGGAGTTAAAAACAGAAGAATCAGCAAAGACCACTAATACCTACAGGAATCTCAAAATTGATTCACAAAGTTATCTGTGTGCATGCCTGCATGGTTTATAGGAACTAATTTGAAGACAGTATAAGAAAAGAGGAACACAAATTCATGCAATTACAAAGAGGGAAAGCAAAGATTCAAGGCACCAAGAATTTAGTGAACAAATTTCGGGGTCGCATTGCACAATAAGTAATACCTGTACTTTATGGCATGAGGTGCATCACGTTGCAACAACATTTGGCCCACATTAAGCATGTGACTTACTGGATATAGCAGCAGATAGAAGGTAAGACACTGGACAAAAAAGTATTATGATATGATGTGATAGAAAAAATAAAATGAAAAGACCATACTGGTCAATCTACAAACTACAAAGGAACTAAGATAATTCAGTTTCTATACCCAAAGAGTAATCTTCATCTCTCCTCTGGATATCATTAACTGTAGGAATGTGCTCCACAGGAATCACCAAGTAATGCCTATCCACCATCATCAAATCTCAACAAAGAACCGTGGATGTGAAAACATGATTAAAGTTGTTGCACACAGATTGGCATAGTTGTATTTTGTGTCAAGGTGTAAATCAATTCATAAAATAATAAAGGAATTTGGAAATCAAAGTAACAACTTTCGATGCTGAAATGAATTGGAAATTAGTATCAGTCTATCAGATAATCAGGGATGCACACTTGCACCAGCCAAATGAAATGATCGAAAACAACTGCCCATCTCTAGCAGTTTTCAGGTCCAGCAATTAATTCCCAATCAGTATACTATTAGTCTAGACTAGAGAACAAATCAACACCGCTTTAATGTAAACTAGTTCTTTTCATTGTCTAGCATAATGCACGAATATAGGAGGTAGGCCGTACCGATAGAAGTTATACTTAAAGCCATGACATATTAGTCATGAAACAATCTCAAACAGAAAGAGGATTTCCACACGAGATCGTTTTGCAGACTTTTCACATATCCATGGGGAAAAGAAAATCTCTCTTTAAAATCAGTGAAGCATTGAGCAGATTGAAATTTCCATTTTTCAATAGGTGCTTGTTGTCACCATACAAATGGCATATTGGTCATCATTTGTGCTTGGCTTGCCAGACCAATGCTACTATAGTTAAATGTGCTTATTCAATGAATATTAATAACAGGGAAAAAAAAACACAAACAAACGAAAAGCAATTTCTTTGCAGTGCAGTTTGCACATATATATAGTTTTTCCACATATATAGTTCCGTGGATTATGAATCTATTTGCAAGTGAATGAAAACCAAAGAATTTCTATAACCAGGGAGTCAGGAAAAGCATAGCAGTTAATATTTCAGTACATGTTATGGAACATTGTCAACCAATTCCTCTGTCAACCTGCAATTTCTTATCAAACTAGTTGCATGCCCGCGCTTCGCGCGGTACATATTTTGATTGGAAAATAAAGATGTGTGAAAGTTTTTCGATACTTTGTTAACATGAAGAGCAGTAGAGCTTTAATTGTAGAAAATAGAGATGATTGAGAGATGAAGATAAAATATGTACAATACTTGTTTTTTAATTTGCTAAGAAAAAAATATTCTAATACGGTGTAAGAAATTTGATGCATAAGGAATAAGTATGCTAAGAGTTTATCAATTTTTATTTGCGTCGCTAGTATTTACAAAGTGTTATGGGTCACCAAAGACTTGTTTATGAGATAATATTGTATGGTTAGTACAACAATCTCTACAAAGTGACATTTAATATCGAGAAGTACAATGTAGCATAAGTAGTATGTTTGAAATGATATTTTTGAAATAAAATTCTTAATATTTTAGAATAAGATTTTTGAATTTATATTTTTGAAATGTTATGTATGACTGGTAGATTTATGCATATAATCACTTTGACCTTCAACAACTCATTGAATTCTACCGTGTTTTCCTGTCACCACTTACATGTTCCAATACCAAATGGGCTGAATTTACTTACACATTAGAATAATATAGCATGAGAAAAGCCTCTCATGTTGTGTATGTTGCAATCCAAACAGACTACTAAACCTGACCAAACTCTAAACATGCACAATACATCAACTAAATACTACAAAAACACACAAAATACATCAAAAACACACAAAAATTCCCACAAAATGATGGTAATTAATGCCAAAAACACACAAAATGTTTTCAAACTAAATACTACAAATGAATTTCATTAATTGAGTAATATCAAAAGACTCTCATAATTAGCAATACATGACCTTTGAGAAACCAAAACAACATCAAACCACTCCTATGAAACATTAAATTCTCATACAATTCAATATAATTTTAAAATTATTTGAATACTATTAACTGTATGAGTGTGGTTGTGGGTCTTAAAGTGTATGAATGTGGCTGTGGGTATTAAAGTTTTGCAATATATTTATGTGTGTGGTTGTGGGTCTTAAAGTTTTCTAATATATTTTAAAATTTTCTTTTGTCTATGTAGGCTTGTTTGTAAAGACGTCCGCGTGGCACCATGAATTAAAGTGTATGAATGTGGCTGTGGGTATTAAAGTTTTGCAATATATTTATGTGTGTGGTTGTGGGTCTTAAAGTTTTCTAATATATTTTAAAATTTTCTTTTGTCTATGTAGGCTTGTTTGTAAAGACGTCCGCGTGGCACCATGAATTAAGGAGAAGCCTTGTAGATCCTCAGTTATATATATAGATTGATGATTGATATTGATATTGAGTGGGGCAATATCATTACATCAAAGACATTAAACAAAGCATGCAGAAAAACTTAACAAGGGACAATTCAAATTGAAAACTAGTTATATGATCACAATTCACAAACAAGGTCCAGAAGCCATCCAATGATTTCAGATTTCATCAAAGATACATAATTGAACATTAAGTACGGGAATTAAGGGGGGGAAAAAAGAGGAAATGTTGAAACCTGAAAGCAGCTGGCTTTATGTCTTGAAATGCAACCACCCTGTCATCCTGCACGAGCCAAAAAAAATCTAATTAGAAGACGATTTAGTAATTCTGGAAAATATGCCGTTTGGTGGCCAAGAAAACTGGAGAAATCCTCAAAAATCAGGACAGCATGATGAAGCTATTGAGAAACGAAACAGAGGATATAGTTGAAACAGAGCTGCATGAACGGAGAAGCTTACAGAATGAAGGAGAGTAGTAGAGGTGGAATTGCGGGAA
The DNA here is from genome assembly GCF_013401445.1 of Tripterygium wilfordii. Classification (NCBI taxonomy): domain Eukaryota; kingdom Viridiplantae; phylum Streptophyta; class Magnoliopsida; order Celastrales; family Celastraceae; genus Tripterygium; species Tripterygium wilfordii. Next base: position 2,581,500 of record NC_052246.1, read on the forward strand.
ATCTGGCAGAAGATGCAAGGGGAAGTTGCTCCCGCCATTTGCCCTAATCTGAAGATCGAAGCCACATTAGAATAAGATCCTCGTTAATTTTCTCTCTTTCCAAAGATAAAAGGAAATTACAAGGATTCACATCCACCCTCGATATAATTATTATTTTTTAAATGCTTGCTTTACCAGGAAACACTAACGAACCTCTCCACAGTATCCACTATGCCGTTACAGAATTCTCGGACAGTGCTTCTTCTCTTCTCAGAACCCTAATTCCCTCTTCCCTTCCAGACCCGATAACTCGTTTTGAATTTGTCCAGTCACTCGCTTTCTCTCTTCAACTCCAGAGGCACGACTTCTGTGTCAACCCAACGAATCTTCCAACTCAAATTGGACCCACTGACCGGAACCTGGGAATGGATGGTTATTGAAGAGGACGACGGAAAAGCCGAAACTTTTCTCTTAGCTACGACGTCGTATCCCTACACGCTCATGATTCAGTGATTTCCATAAAGAACCAAAGCCTTCCGGACGCCCACCCATCAAAAGACGGTTCGCAAGCCTTACCACGGACTTCATGTTGGGTTAAATGAAAAGTTTTCTTCAACTTTGGTTTCCAATTATCTTTTGTTGATTTACAATGTCAAAACAAAATATATATATATATTTTTTAAAATACCACTTAGAAATATATTTACAGACTAAATCGAACTTTGAACACATATATCTAATCCAATCGATTCTCAACCAAACCACCTCTCGTTGACTTGTGAGCCAAACCTATAGCTTAAACTTTTGGCTATTCTCAGGTGGTGAAGTAGAGGCAAGTCCTTATTTTCAATTACACTGGTGGCAAAAACCAAAAATTAACTGCCATGTTCAGGGGGGAAAACAACCAACTGAAAAGGATGTTTCACCTCTAAATCAGCATACAGGACTTTTATTCCATGTGAGTAGTATAAAACAGGAAAAAAAATATTTCATCAACTCCCCCCGATTAAATGTTATTCCGAAACAAGACACTTATAACGGGGGGACGACGGTGTCACCTGCTTTCATTGCTTCGAAAATCCAAGTGAAATGTTGATAGGAATGCATAGTCTTTAAGTGAATCTAGATCCTGTGTGCTTCTTGTGGAATTACCAACTCCGCATAATCATCAACAAACACCTGATTCAAAGATATCATATTGGCCAATATAAAATGATAAGACTATCCAACATCCATCAAGAAGGAGCCACTGATTATAAACAGAGATGATAATACCTCGCATCTCTGGCCATGATAATTGTACTCCACATACAACTGCTTAGGTTCTCCAGGACAAGGATCACAAAACCCCATAATGCCCGACTTCTTCACACCCTCGTGAAGCTGAGCCAACAAATTAAACAACCAAAATTATAAGAACTTCCAAAAGTATAGGACAAGATTGAATTTTATTATAATGCAATGGAATTTAAATGAACTTTAACTTGCTTCTCCATGAGTGCTCTAGATGATGATGATACAACTTGCTTGTTAGTCCATTGCAGTTTTGTTAGGTCTACATAATCAGTTCTGAAGGTTGCCAAGCTTAATATGTTTGACTTCCAGACATAAATTGAAGGTCTAAGGTAAGCATACACAAGTGATCTCTATTGAACTTTACCCGCCATAATACTCAAACACAACAGTTAGAAGACTTGTAATGAAAGTGTATGCACCATCTTTATTAAGTATTAACAATACACAGTAATTTTTTCATGCACGCACATAATCTGAAACTTCTTATATGCGAACAAAATTCATGCAACATCAGAGTTGATAAAAGATACCTTGAGTTGACCAGAATCATTAACCAAGAAATTAAGAGGTAACGTAACGTCCAAAACTTGGGAAGTTGATTTATCATTCATTTCTCTTGATTCATCTCCTTTCTTCAAAACCTTAGAACTTCCATACGTCGCGTTACTGATGACCAGGCCATTTGTTTCAATTTGCCTATTTCTTTTCCTATTGGCCACATTTTCTAACAACCGCTGAGCCTTTTCCGCGGCTGCTCTTGCTTCTTGAACCTACAAAGAATGAAATCATGTTCAATAAGCACCAGCAATATTTGGAGATATTCACCAACCAAATCATCAAATTATGGGGAAACAAAATCAAATATAAACTAAATATAGTAAGTATATTTTCAATTGGCCCTGTAGACAATTTATTGCTTGTCTCATACCCAATCAAGTGGAACTCTAACAGTCCTTCTGAGACGGTTGTTGCTTTCTCAAAATTCATTTGTCGTAATAATTGTGCATTGAAGTCTTGAATGTTTAGTAGAGATGGTTTCGAATGAAACCCAACCTTTTCCTTTTTTTCGGGCAATCACTTGAAAGGGTGCCTTAAGTAGTGTCTTAAGGACATTACATACTTAACAAGATGCAAGCACCACATAAAAAGTAAAAACCATAATCAATTTAGTATAAAGTATAAAGTAGTAGGATCAGACCAATTGTTTGATATTCTAGAAATTCTTTACTTATTAGATTGGGTAATGTCATTCTATTTGAACAGTGATCATGTACAACCTTGTTCCTTCTTTGTAAACTCTCGGACATTTTGTAGGACTATGTAACCAACCCTAAAAAAAAAAAAAAAAAAAAAAGAGGACTATATAGCCCCATTGAAGAAAATTTTGTTTATTCAGAGAATTCAACCTGGCATAACATTAACTTCCCAGAATGACAAATAATAGGCACTAGATTTTCCAAAAGCAAGTTTTACAGAAACAGAAAATCCATACCTGGGCAGAGGTTCTCTCAAAATTCTCAAGAGCTTTCTGCTTTTCCCTTTTGAGATAATATGGTTTAATGATAAATTTCTGCGAGCATGAACAAACACAACACAATAAGCTACAGATAAAAAACTTTTCATCAAAGAATCTAATTTGTTGTATGTTTCTCACCACTAGCCACCCGTCATTAAACTATATGCACCATTTATTACAGCAACTAAAATACTAAGTAACCAAAAACGAACTTGGGATATTGCATTAGATTCAGGAACAAAGCCAGTACCAAATACTAAATTGTACAGGCAAAGCTAGATAACAAGTTAGAGGAAGTGCGAGTATCCTTGCAAGACCAAGTGATTGAAAGTTTGAAACAACTTGGTGCCAAAAGGCATCCACCAAAATACCTATATGAAACTTCATATCGACAAGCTTAGCGAATAGTGACAATAGTCCAACCAGAATATCAATGACCAGTGCTTGAAAGGTACGTCCAAATCTCTACATGCCAGTATATAAAATTATAAATGATAAAAACCTATAGCCTTCACCGTTAAATCAGCTAACTTCTTTGACCAAAAGCATTCGCATGCATTCATGAAAGAAAATTTTTAACAATAATCCATATTACTCTACATTTATTAAGTCACACAAGATCCCTCTTGGAGGAGGCTCAATTGACCAATCAGTCTTCACTCCACGTAAGATGCTTTCGCTCCCAAATCGAGTTTTCTTGCTAGATTAAAAAAACTTAACAAAAAAAAAAAAAAAATAAACATGTAGAGATGGCATTGAAAAGTAGGACTGATGGCATAAGACATGTTTACTAAGTGTGCATCCAGCAAAGACATGAAACTGTGAAAGATTACACACAAAAAAGGATTGCATCAAATATTCAATATCTTGTCATGAACTCATGAACTAGTGTCTTCACCTAAATTTACCTATGACAGCATTCTAGAATTCCCTCGTTAGCTATTCTTTGATAGTATATCAATAAAAAGAACACAGTGAGCATGTCCTCTGATGAATATCTCATCCACAGAATATCAGTTACTTGGCGCGAAATTGAAGAACAAGCAAATGATCAAAATATTCAACGAATTTGAAAGACATAAGATGGTGATGTCCGAAAAAAACCTTGAGTAAAAAGTAAACTGATGCTGGAATTATAAATGCTCCAGTTGCAAACACAGGATTCAGATGGCTGGAAAGTAATACCTGCATAACATCCATAAATGGCAACCATAAGAAAAACTGGGCAGGTAAACAAAATGATATTAACATCAAAGGCCCAAACAAAGAAACGACGAAAAAAAGGATACAAGTAAACCGATTCTTATCTGCAAACTCCAACCGTAACCATACTGAAGGATACCCATAATGATTCCCATAAATTTCTCCCAAACAACATACACATTAAAAGGAAGTCAGAAGTGTATAATATGCTTACAGGAATAATTAACTTTTGTCCCCCACGGTGCAATTCGAATTTCCAAAAAATTCCCTGCAAAAAACACATAAATCAATTAAAAAAATTCTAAATAAAAAAATTTATGTGGACTATTATGAATTCCAATTATAAGAGTTAGAAAGGGATTAAATCCTCAAATTGTAGGCCCAAATTCAAAAAAAAATGTGGAAGAGAGGCTTCCAGTAGTACAAACGAGAATTTACAGGTCTACTACACCTATTGAAGTTGAAGAGCAGTTGCTAATAGTAAACCCTTCAATATATGGTTAATATTCAGAGTAAGAAAAGCCAACAACCAATGCCTCTTTATCAAAGCCGTAGAGCCAAGAAGTGTGGGACTCATGCGTAGTTCAAGAGGCAATCCGAAGCTGACTCGCCACGTGCATAAGCACAAAATTATGGCAGCCTAACAAATACATATAAATGATTCAAATTTCGAATGAAATTTGGGAAATCAGCATGCTAAATCATATTATTCATTTATCTGGTATTTTGTTTGTTAAATTTTCTTTTCAGTGATGTTTGAGTTGAAAACTAAGGGGGTAACTGTCGATTGCATTAAGCCTCAAGGGATGTTTGCATCCATGTTCAAACTATAGGGGGAACCCGTATTTTATGGTTAGGGGTAGTATTATAAGTATTTTGGCCGATACTGAAGTGTGTACAAGGGCTCAACATTAGGAGAAACCAAAAGAAAATAATGAGTTGGATCCACAAATTGCAGAAAAAATGAATGAAGGTGTAATTCCAGTTTGCATAAAAATCAAGGTGAATGTATGGCACACTTGCACTGTTGCACAGGTGTAAGACTACTTTGGAAGCCACTAAGAACTTGAGGTCTCCAACACCACAATATACGCCCTCTGACTAGTTTTCCCTTACATGATTTGAATTTTATTCTTTGTTAGGATATAACTGTGCAAAAATTAAAGAGAAGAATAAATTAATTGAAAATTATAATCAAGGTACAATTATCAAGATTAAATGCACCTTACTTTTCTTCTCTTTTTGTGATATAAGTTCAACGTCTAAAAGGTTTTGATGATTATGTCTAAGTTTAGTTGGTGATAGTGTGCAATGTTCTTAGAGTCCGAGATCAAATGAAATGAGGGAGCTAAAATATGTCCTTTTCTATGCTATTACAATTATTTCCATGTTACAGGTCAACAATAAGTCCTCATGACCAATTCATAATATTTGGAAATCGCTTGAGCATCCAAAAAAATTCTTTGATGTTCATTTCCAAGGAAATGACATTTTACACTCGAAGAGTAAATCTAACGCAAGAGTCTAACATCGAAATTATTTTAATGTTGGGGGTACCTGAATTCCAACAGTATACAGCATCCGGACAGTGCTGAATTTAGATATTTTTCTTCCACCACCAACTTCAATCTCAAGAGCAGTGCTGCAACATAAATTGCAACATTAATATCTTGGGTAAACGAATGAACTTTGACATTCTTAATCAGCCACAAGAATCAATGGACTGCGAAATCAGTTTGCACGAAAGATTTCCACTAAGTGTCTAAATTACTTGAACATATACAAGGCAAGTAACTACTTTTGTTAACAGAGAAGGCAAGTCATTAATGAGAACACATATATTCTAATTCCATACTGACTCAACCACGAAATCAATTATAGCATTCAAAGTTTAGAATCAAAGATGAGAAATCCTTAATCCAAAAATAAAAACAGTAAATCCAATTCATCAATCTCCACCATCAATGAGAAAATTTTTGCAACAACTGCCACTCCTTTTTTGAATCACAAATACAAAGAGTTACCTCTTAGAGAGAAAATGACTACGAACAGAGAAACAAACATAAAAATCCGCATGATCAAGTTCCAACAAAACAGCGAGAAGGGATCAATTCTCTCATATTCTTATGCAACGTAAGTTAGTAATGATTTTTTTTTTTAATGAAATATTTATGTTAGTAATGATTTTCTTTAATGCAATATATGTTAGTAATGACCACCCCCTGAATCGTAAAGAATCTGAGCACAAACCTTCCAAATCTGCCAGCAATTCGACCATGAGACTTGGAGGAAAAGCGATGAGTATAATGAGTCGATGCCCCAAACGAAGTGGTGCCAATCTGCAATGATCAAACAGAGAGTGAAAAAATAGAGGAAAGCAAAGGCGCAGAGGGGCACAGTCGAGGGAGTGATGTGATAGATGAAGATATATTTCAAAATAAGTTCTTTCACATTAAAAGATTATAGAATAACTAAAAAAACTGAAAGCGAATTAAAAGTAAATACATTAGACAGAATGGAGAGAAGGGGGACACAGAGCGTAAAAGAATATAATGAAAAGACCAGAATCAAATTCTTTCTTAAGTCAACTGCATGCAGAAGCATAAGTGAGGACCATCTTCGACAAGAAAATAAAATAAAATAGTCGATATTGTGATAAACACAATCCTCTTCAACAACAGAGACTAGACACTAAAGACAGGTCCATATAAAGGCAATAGATAAATATGTATGGACCCAAAGGCTATTCGCTTACCACTTATTGAGATATAGAGAGAGTCAGAGAGGCATTGTAATTACTCATGGCAATAAAATATCAATGCACTTTTCCCTTTTGCTCGTTAGAACTGTAATTTTCGCATTTCTCATGGAGCTGTTGCTCAAGTATTTCTAACCATTTATGGAATCGAATGGTTAAGTTGCGCGAACGAAAAAAGAGGTACCTTCAGCTCTCCGGATGTAGATATCTTTTCATCTTTTTTTCGCCATCCAACTGCAATAGATGATTCAGAACCTAGCAAAAGTTCTATCTGTAGGAAAAAGTTAACAATGAACAGTAAAACAAGATGTTAGATGCCATAAAGGAGTTAATATAAACATAAATTCCACTTACATAATTTTAAGACTACTTAAGTGTCCAACTCAAGTTTATTGTTGACATTGTGCAGCTTTTGCTGGCTCCATTGTTCCGTACTACGGCCCAAAATATATGCAATGTTTGTACCAGAGAATGAATGCACTCGAGGATGATCAAATAAAACTTCAAATGAATCATGAGAATGCAATTAAGTTCACATTTCCAGCCCATTCCTTAATGCTGTTAAGTACATATTCCATATTTTATAATGCAAAGTAGACCTACATAACATGCTCACAGCTCACAAAACAAAACAAAAAAATGAAACAAAATGAAAACACTTACAAAAAATAGGCAACTTACATTTCCACTTGCTGTTTCAGAAAGTTGGCAGGTCCAAGAATTAGAAAGATTTATTGAACCGTCTGTCAAAGATTTTGAAATGGCCATAGTTGCTGATGAGTGTGAAGATAGGTGACTGGAAAGAGTAACAGAAGATAATGAAAGAAAGTGATGCCAGTAATGTTCTGGATAATCACACTAGAACAAGGAAAGGGAATTCCCTACCGTGTTGTTTGTACCCCAATAAGAGTTCGCAGACCAGCTGAAGCCATAAATTCTATGGATGAAACCGTGGAAAGCCGATGCCTGAGCAGAACAGTTGCAGCTCCACCACCAAAGGTTTCATTAACTTGTAAACTTCCACCAATTGTAACAGTATCACGTTTGGATAGTTGAGAGTCAAGTTGACTGGCCATAGCCATTCTGAGCTTTAAGTACATGAAGGATAAGTGAGACTGTACGGAATAGGAAGACAAATTACATATATGAATAATACAAGTGCATAGAATAGCATGCCTTTGGGAAAGACAAAGCAACATAGATAGGAAGATTATCAAAATATTTGCTTTGCTTTAAACAAAGAAGTCATATCAAGTTGCCACCTTTGACTAGAAAGCTAAATGTTATACTTTCATATGTTGAATGTAGTGATACAGACTCATTAAAATGCACAAAAATGTAGCATTCGTACCAATGGTTGACTTGTGGAAAACAGTTTAGCAGCCACAACGTTTCTCAGATAGAGCATCATGTTTGAAAACTTATTTTACTTGCCAAGGATGTCAGCTACTGAGTAATGATAGACATTCATCATTTATAACGACCTGTCAACTAAAAGGTTGATTAAAAAAAAAAGGAAAACTGTACCCTCCCATGATGCCATGGCCGTCTAAAAACTGCAGCAAAGACAATTTGGCCAGTATTACACCTGAAGAACGGACATGTGCAGACGTATTTTCTTGCTCCTTCCTCCGCCTCAACTTTTCAAGTTCTTCCTTTATCTCTTCTGCTTTGCTCAGCTTTGGACCAAGTTCCAAACCAGAAGTCAACCCTTCCATACCATATATGTCATATATTTGTCTCTTATTTTCATCTGACAATATTTCATATGCTTCGCATATCCTTTGAAAATTTTGTGTGGCAGTTTCCTTCATCTGAAGACAGTCAGTAAACCAAAGAAAATCCATGTTAGACAGTTACTCCTTATTGTGAAACCGAAAAACCATGAAGAAGCATCAAATGAAAGGCAAAACACTGAGGATCCAGAGAGATAAAATCTTAAAGCCATACCAATTCTTGTACTAAAAGCAATGTCAGTACTCCCTAAATAGAGTCCAAGCTCACAAGAATAATTGGAGAGCAGTAGAATAAATATGAATTTAGTAGAAGCATAATCAAAACCAAAAAACATCAACAACATTTGCGTATACCTTTAATTCTTTTAAGCAGTGAGAGGAAAAATCATTTGACAACACACTTGTTAGTTTTCGACATAACTCGTTGCAGTTTTTTCCTTTCTCTTTCTTGTGTTTCTCACCTCGAAGTACCCTCTTCCATTACGTATCATACACCCAACTCATAAATATAAAAACATGAATGGAATGTTAAAAGATTTTTTTGAACACCAACAATGTCTTCAATACCATCCTCATTAAATTACAGTATGAATTTAGAGAATTTAGTAACATTATTCATGGCTACTTCAGAAGAAAAAAATTACAAGATTTCCAAACCAGAAATTCAAAAACAAAATTAAACAAAAAGGTAAAAAGAGACTAACATACGACGCACAAATTCAAATGTATAAGTTCAACGGAACGTACAAGATGATCCTGGTATTTATCAGGGTGATAGACTTGAGCCCACTGACGATAAGCTTTCCTGATTTCTTCATCGGTGGCGTCCGGTGACAAGTGGAGCAGTGCGTACAGTTCTCTATTCGGGGGTCCCCCGTCTTCTTCCTTCATCTTCTACGCTATCAATCTCTCCTCATTAAACAGCGTTCGAGTTTGCGTTCGCGCACTCTTCTTCGAGACCACGAAATAAAGGGCGAGATTTTTGCAGGGGTTTTGGGTTTTAGGGGCTGAGTTGGCTAAGGCGAGAGTGGGATTCTGAAACGTTGGTCTCTGATCGACCGAGGAGGATCTAACGTCCCTTGTTTAACCGTCGAAGAATCCAACAAAACGATGCCACGTCATGCATTGTCTCGGAGAACAAAGCTCATTGGGCTTTTCGTCTATTGGGGCCTCCGATACTACATATTTCGAAAGAATAGTTTTAGTCATACCCCGATTTTTCTAAAAACACCCCAATTTAAGTTGACAATCCCTTGTAAAAATCAGTTGACAGGATATCTTTGAAAAAAATCGAGGTGTGAATAAAGCTACCCATTTCGAAAGGCTTCTTGAGCCCAAGTGACAAGGGGCCCTCTAATCAATTTGGGTCACTACCGAACCCTAAAAGAGCCCAAATTGAATTGCGTCCTTGGAATTTTCCTCTTAAGACTGAATTCATATGCTTTGACACAAAAGCTACCAGCTTAAGGCACTTGAATTATTTTTCTTCTCCTGCATTGGGCATTGCAACCGCACATAACATGCATTTTTATGTTGATGCGTTTTTGCATCCAAATGTATTGTTCGTTTCAGGGTATCTGCATTCTTACCCTCGGTCACGATATTTCAAGAGATGGTTTCCTAAAATTAAATCTGATGGGAGGATAAAAATGCTCGTAAAAATAAAAATACCCAGACAATACCTTTCGATGCAAAAACGCATAACAACGACGTTATACTTTTCCACCAACTAAATCCAATGCATTATCAAGAAAAAAGCAGGGAAAAGCTGGTGTTGTAGGAACTAGGGGGTGCTGTTTTTGAACTTTGAGAGTTGTATTGTCCACTATAAAAATAAAAAATTAAAAAAGTAGGATGAGTCATGGATATCATCAACAATGATTGGAGCCAATAAATCGATGGATGAATGGCAATAGGAATACAACAAGGAGTCGCTCCTCATTTATGTATACCAAATAACGACCGCAAAAATCCAATGGGCAAGAAATTTCTTCGAAGTTTCCTAGTGGGACCCATATTTATAATATGGTGCACATCATATCTGAACGATTGGGATGCTTTATGATTTTTTTTTTCTTTTATGGATGCATTAATTGCAACACATAAGATAAAATGAACACCCTCTCTTCAAAAATACGTTTTTTTTATAACCAAGAATTCTCCCACCTAACATGTTCAGTGGATATCTTCAAATGAAACGAGTTAGCATTCTTGGATGGAGCAACATGAACCGTCGTCCAAGGTCCCCAAATCCCAATGCTCCATTATTTTAAAAAAATTTTCAAGTGTTGTGGTGACTCAAAACCCATTTAAATATCATACGGCTCTTCCTTTTTTTTTTTATAAGGGTCCCTTTTTTACAGTTCCCAGACCCTGAAGGACACATATACGCCACTCGAGTGAAACCACGAACAAAAATATATACCCTTATCTACCCAAAACTACAATGATATACCTCAAAAGCTAGCTTCTCTCCCACACTACTACACGCCAATATCCAACACCATGGGCTTGCACATGTTGGCGCTAGCCAGCAAGATCAACTTCTTATCAGTTTCACACAGTGTGGCTCCAGTACTTGTAAGCCTAATATGCCCTTTTGCGCTTAAAGTCGCATTCAGTGTTGGGATTGTTCGTCGTGGTTATGCCGACTTGGTTTATGCGGCGAGGCTCTTCTTTTTCCAGATGAGTCAAATTGCGCTTGATAGAGAGCCTTCTCTAAGCAGCGGTGGCAGTACCAGATGGGAAAGAGTTGTCCGGTTAGTCTATCAGAGGGTAGCCCATGCGAGACGGACAACAGTATCCGATGCGGATAGCTTTCACACCCTCTCTGTCATCACACTTTAATTAAGGATCTACTACATTGATCCGCACCAGGTGAGGTTTTTACATACACTCGCTGTGATCAAAAAGAAAAGAAAAAAGAGAGAGAGAGAGAGAGTCTGTGTACATATAATTTATCATTTCCAGTTTCATTTCATAATCATGCAAACAAATATTGTAAGTTTTGTGACTAAGGCTCGCACGATTTTGTTCTTCTTTGACGATTTTGTTCTTCGATCTTTGACGATTGGCTCTTGGACTTAAAAAACATGTTGGTTGTGTGAGAAAGACTTAACCTTTACTTATATGTTACTCAATTGGATTATACAAATCCGATGTGATATAAATACTTAGTCCTCATCCAAATTATTGCCTGAGGCCCCTAATTTACTTGACACGGCATTGTTTTGGCAAACTGTTTATTGTTGACGGGCTAATCAAAACTTGTTTGCCCACTCCCTATACTCAATTCATATTCAAAGATGGGCTTTCATTCAATTATGAACCTCCACTCAGAATTAGGCCCATCAGTCAGGTTCCAACTGGGTCTTCATCAATACCTACTGATTGGATTTAAAACAGAGATTTACTAAGCTTAATGCTTCAATTTTGTATGGGATTGGACAATAAGGATTGCAACCCAAACGAATATTAGCTCATTTATTTGGGGTAGATTAGTACTTGGTTTAATTAAGACTTCATTTTTCATGACATAAGAACCCGTAGTCATTGCCCGTGCTAAGAGTAAACTCATGAGCATGCGGGTCAAGTAATTAGGTAAGTATATGGTAATTCCATGTATAGGCTCAGGTAGTAGTCGAATCCATTACCTCAAGAGAGATAAGGCTACCACCTAACCATTAGGGTAGGAGTTACTTCCTAAAATTAATTAGGACTTTAATTTGTGTAGGATCAACATATGCCTTATCATAATTCATAACCTTTCAACACCATAGGCTAATAGTCCAATAAGCATGGGAGCCCATTAACATTATTAGTTTCAACTAAGACTTGATGTTGTATTGGGCCACTGAACGAAGGCCCTACTAACTAAGTTAAAACCGAGTTGGGCCCAAAAAGATGGGGTAATATAATTTTTTATCACTCAAAAATATGAAACAATTCAATCCGATCATTGAATTTTCAAACATTTCAATTTGAGAACTCACAGTTGAAAATTGTTTCAATATGCACACACATGCAGATTTCAATTCTCATTGTTTGAGCATATTTTTTACTTTGATTTTTATGTCAAATTAGCGAGTTTATTATCCGAACAGTGAAAAATCTGCCCATGTGTGTAAATTGAAACAATTTTCTACTTTTGATTTCCAAATTGAAAATTTGAAAATATGGTGACCCGAGTATGTTTTTTAGTGACCCAAACTAACATTACACACTAAACAGCGGTTATGAGTTCCGACTTTTTAGCGATTAAAGTGTTAATTTCCGGTCAAAGTCATGAAAGTATCACAGCTAGGCGTGCAGTCAACTCCGGTAGTCGGGCGTTTCCAGTGAAGGTAAGTTGACCCGAAGGTTTAGTGCATGAGATGTAATAATAAAAAATGATAGGCTATTTGTCACTCCCCCAATAAATCTATCAAAATGAGAGTTCCATTTGTCCCCAGAAAACACTTAATTGACAATTTTAAAATCTTAATTAATTACCAAAAACTGTAGTAGTATTATGATAACATATTATTGGGTAGGCAGCTACTAACCTCTTACTTGAACATTAATTAACGATTATCGATGTTTAATTAATAATATTCCGGCACTCACCTAAACGCCTTATCCAAAGCATGCCGCACGTCTCATGCGTCATGAAAAAAACATCTATGTAGTTATTAATGTATACATTAATCATTAAACAACTTAAATCTTTTATTAAACGAGCTTGACAGGACAGGAGGAGAAGGAATAATAAGTTACCACCAACCTTTGATGATCGGGAAGAGTTGTGTTTGATCAGGATTGGTTAAAATATGAACACCAGACAGATACGTACAGTACAATGTGTTATTATTTGTGGGGGAATATTCTCCCAATGACATGTGGCATAAGTCTATTGGTCATTCCAATAGGTAAATCAAGTCATTAACATCGGGTCCGCAATATCAGGAATTGTTTTTTAATTAAGTTAAACAATTTATCGATTGGAGGAAAGCTCCAAGAATTGCTCTGATAGAGTTATATACGAAGTGAATCTCTTTCACTATAAGAGGAGGTAAATTTTTAAGCATTTTTTCCTTAAGCTCTAATCGTGGTGATATTGGCTTGATTATCTTGGAAGCTAACTTGAGCGTCGGAGTGCCTACGGTCAAACAACGACCGTCGGGCCCACTGACAATCTTTGTTTTCAGGACTCAAGCGATCGTATCAAGGAGGAGCATTCATTGAACGTGGTGATCAGATTTTATTCACCACATTTTGGCGACCACAGTGGGAGGCGATCTGTTTTCCACGAATACTACAAGCAATATGGCAACCGTACGATCTGAGTTAGGTGATGGGGGAAGTGGGTCCAGTCACGAAACAGCCATGGGGAGCCTAGAGATGACGCTCACCCGAATCCCGGTGAGGACCCGTTTCAAGTTGATCAGGTTGCAAAGGGAACGCTGCCAACTAAGGACCAAGTTGAGGCAGAAATCCGTCGCACCACTGAATATTTGGAGTCCTTGAGACAAGGGCTCGCTGAGGTCAGGCGTAAAGGTAAGCGCCCCCACGAGAGTCCACCTCGTGAAGAAGACGAGCGAGCCCTCGGGAGAAGAGCTGGCTCTCATTCTAGGCGAGGACACTCACCACCCCGACATTCGTACACCAGGAGGGAATACGAAAGGCGGAGCCCTGAAAGAGTTTCGAGGAGGAGGGAAGAGCATGGGGATGATCGACACTCTCATCATGCTGACAGCAGACCCCGTGGGATCAAGCACAGAGATGAAAAGCCCGTCAAGTACAGTGACGAGCCAGATGCAATGAAGGGCGACCTCATCTATGGTGCTCAGCAAAGAGCAATGAAGGCTTTTGATGAAATGACAACTTCCCCTTTTACAAGGGATATCAGAAAAAGAGAGGTCCCTAGAAGGCTCGTCATGCCAACGTTTGAACAGTTCAATGGCCGAACTGATCCAGTTGCCCATTTGGACCAGTTTATGCGGAAAATGATCTTGTGGGAAGGTGATGAGCCCATTCTGTGCAAGGTCTTCCCGTCTTCTTTGGGAACAATGGCATCGCGGTGGTTTCATCAATTACCTCCAAACTCGATTTCGTCGTGGCGTGAGATGGCCAAACTATTCATTAATCGTTTTATTCCGGAAGTCGAGAACCAAAGACCCTAAGTACCTTACTTACCATGAAGCCGAACAACGGAGAGGAGATCTCGGACTATTTGTCTAGGTACTTAGAGGTGTGCGCGGAGGTTGAAGGATGTGATGAGCGGACGACTGCCACGTCCTTTAAGATTGGGCTGTACGACGGATGTAAGCTCAAGGAGTCACTGACATTGTATGAGCCTAACACCATAGCAACCCTGCAGGACAGAGTCCGGAGATACGCAAAGGTTAACGTAACCAAAGATGAAAGAACGGCCTCACAAAGGAAAGAGGAAAGAGAGTCCCAGAATGGCCGATTTGGACAAGATGGCATAAGGGTGTCAGGCCGGGCTGAGCACAATAGGTCAGGAAGGAGTTCAGACAATTCTGTTGAGTTCAACATGCCAATCCACAAAAATTTTTATGAGGTCAGGGATCAACCGTTCCTAGTCCGTCCTCCAAAAATGTTAGGGAATCCAAACCGAAGAGACAAAAAGAGATACTGCGCATTCCATAGAGATGTGGGCCACACGACTGAGGAGTGTAACAATCTACTGGAACATCTAGAAGAGCTAGCAAGACAAGGAAAGCTAGTAAAGTATCTGAAGAATATTGGAACTGAGAACAATAAGAGTCGAGATAGTGCCATGAAAAGCGGGGGCACATGGTCTCTATGAATAGTACATCTACCCAAAAGAGAACAGCCGAGGGCCACGAAGCAAAGAAAATGAGAATTACTGGAGTAGACATCACACTCTTAGACAAGGATCTGGCCAAAGTGGTTCCCGCACATAATGATGCCCTCAAGATCACCATAAGGGTCGGTGGCTATGATGTTAAGAGAGTTCTCGTTGACCAGAGAAGTGTTGTGAATGTCATATACTACCTAGGCCTAACTCAGGCCGATGTCGTTCCAGAGACAGGATGCCTATTAGGGTTCAATAGGAGTCAAGTTTATCCCATGGGGAGGATCTGAACAAGTGTTCGAGTTGGCCCAAAGACATTGGACACAAAATTCCTGGTGGTGCGGGGGAGAACGGCCAACAATGTCATCCTAGGAAGACCTTAGCTTTATGCTATGAGAGTTGTGCCCTCAACGGATCACCGAACTCTCGGGTTCTCACATAATGGAGAGGTGCACAAAGTGAAGGCTGACAGGCCAGAATGAAGCAGAGAAGTGACCCGTACAACAAACCTGATGAAATTTTATTCTTAAATATTTTAATTCTTGCTGTAATAAATAGGGAGCCCTTTTGGCATACTTATCCTCGTATTTTCACTTTGCTATGAATAAAGACAAGGTTGGATTCACAACAATACAATCAAAAAACAACGTTTGATTAAAAACCCAAGGGGTTCCTCACTGAGGTTTGTACAGAAAGGCCAAGGCCAACAGTCCAAAAAAGTCCATGGGACTTCCCAAGCACATTGGGTTTGATTAAAAATCCAAGGGGTTTCTCACTGAGGTTTGGACAGAACGGCCAAGGCCAATAGTCCAAAAAAAGTCCATGGGACTTCCCAAGCACATTGGGTTTGATTAAAAACCCAAGGGGTTCCTCACTGAGGTTTGGACAGAACGGCCAAGGCCAACAGTCCAAAAAAGTCCATGGGACTTCCCAAGCACATTGGGTTTGATTAAAAACCCAAGGGGTTCCTCAATGAGGTTTGGACAGAACGACCAAGGTCAACAGTCCAAAAAAGTCCATGAGACTTCCCAAGCACATTGGGTTTGATTAAAAACCCAAGGGGTTCCTCACTGAGGTTTGGACAGAACGGCCAAGGCCAACAGTCCAAAAAAGTCCATGGGACTTCCCAAGCACATTGGGTTTGATTAAAAACCCAAGGGGTTCCTCAATGAGGTTTGGACAGAACGGCCAAGGCCAACAGTCCAAAAAAGTCCATGGGACTTCCCAAGTAACTTGGGTTTGATAAAAAACCTAAGGGGTTCCTCACCGAGGTTTGGACAGAACGGCCAAGGCCAATAGTCCAAAAAAGTCTGTGGGCCAAGACTCGAGAAGGGCCAAAGCTTCAGTCAGGCCAAGTCTCGAGAAAGGCCAAAGCTTCAGTTAGGCCAAGTCTCGTGAAAGACCAAAAATTAAGCTAGGCCAGGTTTTGAGAAAGGCCAAGTGCTCAGCTAGGCGAAATCCTGAGCTAGGCCAAGTCTTGAGAAAGGCCAAGTGTTCAGCTATGCCAAGTCTTGAGAACGGCCAAGTCCTCAGTTAGGCCAAGACTCGAGAAAGGCCAAAGCTTCAGTTAGGCCAAGTCTCGTGAAAGACCAAAAATTAAGCTAGGCCAGGTTTTGAGAAAGGCCAAGTGCTCAGCTACGCCAAGTCCTCAGTTAGGCCAAGACTCGAGAAAGGCCAAAGCTTCAGTCAGGCCAAGACTCGAGAAAGGCCAAAGCTTCAGTTAGGCCAAGTCTCGTGAAAGACCAAAAATTAAGCTAGGCCAGGTTTTGAGAAAGGCCAAGTGCTCAGCTAGGCGAAATCCTGAGCTAGGCCAAGTCTTGAGAAAGGCCAAGTGTTCAGCTATGCCAAGTCTTGAGAACGGCCAAGTCCTCAGTTAGGCCAAGACTCGAGAAAGGCCAAAGATTTAGTTAGGCCAAGTCTCGTGAAAGACCAAAAATTAAGCTAGGCCAGGTTTTGAGAAAGGCCAAGTGCTCAGCTAGGCCAAGTCCTCAGTTAGGCCAAGACTCGAGAAAGGCCAAAGCTTCAGTCAGGCCAAGACTCGAGAAAGGCCAAAGCTTCAGTTAGGCCAAGTCTCGTGAAAGACCAAAAATTAAGCTAGGCCAGGTTTTGAGAAAGGCCAAGTGCTCAGCTAGGCCAAGTCCTCAGTTAGGCCAAGACTCGAGAAATGCCAAAGCTTCAGTTAGGCCAAGTCTCGTGAAAGACCAAAAATGAAGCTAGGCCAGGTTTTGAGAAAGGCCAAGTGCTCAGCTAGGCCAAATCCTGAGCTAGGCCAAGTCTTGAGAAAGGCCAAGTGTTCAGCTATGCCAAGTTTTGAGAACGGCCAAGTCCTCAGTTAGGCCAAGACTCAAGAAAGGCCAAAGCTTCAATTAGGCCAAGTCTCGTGAAAGACCAAAAATTAAGCTAGGCCAGGTTTTGAGAAAGGCCAAGTGCTCAGCTAGGCGAAATCCTGAGCTAGGCCAAGTCTTGAGAAAGGCCAAGTGTTCAGCTATGCCAAGTCTTGAGAATGGCCAAGTCCTCAGTTAGGCCAAGTTTTGAGAAAGGCCAATCAACTAGGCCAAGTCCTCAGAAAGGCCAAATCCTGAGAAAGGCCAATAAGCTAGGCCAACTCCTCAGAAAGGCCAATCAGCTAGGCCAACTCCTCAAATAGACCAAGCGCTTAGAAAGGCCAAATGGCCAAAAATTAATTATAATTAAAAAAAAATTTACCAACAAGCAAAAGGAATTAAAGAAAAATAGGGGTCCAGTAGTCTTCAGTAAACAGGTAAAGCTAGTACAAAAGTTGGCTCAAAATACCCCAAATACATGAAATTATGAAAAGATAAACTGAAGGCTAAGCTATGAGATCGATGCCGTCATAATCGAAAACTGAATGTCCCGAGGATCAGGAGCAGGGCTCAATTCCAGGCCACCTCCAATCAAGCCATCTTGGCCGATCTCCTACATGGTCAAAAAGTCATATCAACATCAGTATGGATAGTCCAAGAATCCAACCTCGCTATTTATAGTGAGATGCCTACAAAGAGTCCAACAGGCGTAAGACAAATGCTATGTCAGACATTGTGTGTGGCTAAACCTACGATCGTGGATAAACTCACGGAATTGCACGACCAAACTGAAGGCATGCCAAAGCTGGCTGAAGGCCAGTCTGAGTGTTTGATGACCCGTACTGGCACGGTCGAACTGGTGTGGGGACAGGCTCGTATTGGCATGTTCAAACTGAGTAGCTGACGGACGGGCAGCCCACACGACTGTAGGCCAGACTACGCACGAGCTAGTTTTGCATAAGCCGAACTGAGGACTGGTCAAAAAACTAAGCCGAAAGGTTGCTAGACCGGGTCCTCGCCGAACTTACCAACTGCACGAGCACTAGACGTGGCCGAACCAAGTAGTGAGCTGATGCTGGTGCAAGCCGACCCGAAGCACTAGCACGGGCCAATAAAAAAAAAAAAAACTGGTAGATCAGATCGGCCGGACTGTAGCTTCGCCGAATTACTGGTACCGGGAGAGCATGACTTTGAATAATTAGACACAGCCGAACTAAGGTTGGTTGGGTATACTCACGCATGGCCGATCATGAATGCGAGTGGACAAACAAGGTTTGGCCAACCTGGATGATGGATCAAAAAGTGACGAAAATATGGGCACTAAAAGAAGAAACGACAAATCAAGTTAAAGGTTTCCAACTTTTTCTCAACCCCAACTCAAGGGCATTTAAAAGAAATCACCAATTGACTTCAATGATGAGGAGTAGCCGTGAACTACCAATATGCAGTCTCAATGGGCCCGAATATTGCATGTGCAGCAGCCCATTCCACAAATAACATAGCTCATTAACAAAGTTCAGTTCGGATAGATTCGAACCGATCTTTGGGGGGCAAATGTGGGGGAATATTCTCCCAATGACATGTGGCATAAGTCTATTGGTCATTCCAATAGGTAAATCAAGTCATTAACATCGGGTCCGCAATATCAGGAATTGTTTTTTAATTAAGTTAAACAATTTATCGATTGGAGGAAAGCTCCAAGAATTGCTCTGATAGAGTTATATACGAAGTGAATCTCTTTCACTATAAAAGGAGGTAAATTTTTAAGCATTTTTTCCTTAAGCTCTAATCGTGGTGATATTGGCTTGATTATCTTGGAAGCTAACTTGAGCGTCGGAGTGCCTACGGTCAAACAACGACCGTCGGGCCCACTGACAATCTTTGTTTTCAGGACTCAAGCGATCGTATCAAGGAGGAGCATTCATTGAACGTGGTGATCAGATTTTATTCACCACATTATTATTATTAATTTATTATTATTCAGTGTTCATCAGAACTGAAGATGAAACATTCTTTTACTACTCCATACAATTAGGTCAAGACAAAATATCCACATTTGTCGTGTACGCTCCACTTTTTTATAAACCAGACTAGGGATAGGGGTTGGAATCGTGGTCAACTGAAATTGTTGAAATTTTTTTAATCATAACCGTCGGCTCAATCTTATGGCCCTCGAAGTGACATGTTACACCTCTTATCTCTCTCTCCTTTGCAACCCCCCTCCCTTCACATTCCATCATGATTGTCTTGTTTTCTTAACACCCATCCAACTACTCGAACGAAATTCTCTAACAAGATTTACAAACCAAATCAAAAATTTATTTCTACTTAAAATTAGTGCAACTGAGCATGATTTGGAAATCCTGCATTAATCATACTCAGGATTATGCAGTCTCAAAGTTTTCTCTCAACTGGGTAGGATATGGAAAGCACAAACCGAATCAAAAAGAAACCTCAAATCGTCGACCCTCGATTCCCAATCCAATCAAGAAAACCAAACTAAACTAATCAAGCAATCGCAGGTCTCTCTCTTCTCCGACAAGTGTGTAGGACCAACTGAGGAAAGTAAAGAAATTGAAACTTCCGCGGATCTATTTTGGCGCAGGACAGTGAAGCTCTGGGATCTTCTTGTTGGTGTTGAAGAGGAGACTGGAGAGAGATAAAGGAGGTGCCAGATAAATGAAGGAGAAAAATGGATCAACAAATAATAGCTGTTCATCCCGTACCATACGATCGAGCCAAAGGTTGTGATTAAAAAAAATTCAACAATTTCAATTGTCCACGATTCCAACGCGCCCCCCCCCCCCCCCCCCCCCATCCCACCTGATTGACCGTCTCCTTCACTAGTTGACTTAATTTTATTTTAGCATTAACAGAAATTTTTACTAGTACCGTTATTTATTATTATATATATATAATGCAAAAGTATAAAATATGGCAATGACTAAAAACTCCAAAAAAAAATTGGCATTGAGAGGCATCATCTTTACACATCTAAGTTACAATAAAACTAGTTTTCGGTGAAATTGAGGAAAGCATGGCCGCATTGGTTCAATGGATTGATTGTACTCTCAAATTTATGCTAGAATCAAAAAGTTTATGATTGTATTCGAATTCTAAGCCTTCTTATGTTGTCTTTTGATTTTACACACCGTACCCTAATTTTATGATTAGATTTCAGTAATAATTACACACTCTATCCTTAATTTTAAACTTCAACGAAAGAGATCACATCCTCTTTTATTAGTATTCCCTATTGATTATCATTTTCGTTGCTACTGAAAGGTTATTGTCTTCCTATACTATCTTTTTTGTAACTCGAATTTATTATAGAATCCACTTAAATGCCTCAATTGATTGCATATGTTTTTTTTTCTTCGACGAAGACTTGCCTTTCGTGGAAATGACAAGTTTGAGACATATCATCAACTCCATCAACTTTAAAGTCGCACGTGTAGACTTCTTAGAACTTTTAACGATGCTGTCAAGTGGAATCAATTCAATTCAAAGCCTGGCCAAATTGAAGAAGCCATCCCTAAACTAAATAGCTCCTTCAATATTCCTAGAGACTCCCCATTACCCCAACCCCATCACTCCATTACAGCGACTACTACCATTCACCTTTATCAACACAAATCCAAACTGCACACATATTGAAAGCAAACCAAATCCAACTGTCCTACCAAACCACTTGTTGTTTGACTAACAAGTACTAATACTCTAATCGTCCAAAAGTTGATCACGCCTTAAGCATCAACGGCTGAGATCTTTACGTTGTCTATCTCTTCAATTTCACTGTAACTGACTATTTAATCCATCAGGTACTAAATTGTCCTTTCACAATCTATTCCTGGACAATATCCCTGCTCTACATATAAATAAATAAATAAATAAATATATGTAAAAATATAAATATATATATTTATAAAATTGACTTCCTTGTATGTTTCCTCTTCTACAACCAAATCTGGCTCCCTATCGTCTTATATATAGAAAGCTTATAAAACCGAATCAAATGTCTAATAAGAGCTGTTGTCACTGCCTTTACTATCTTATTAGGCCCCTTTATTTTAGTCGTTTCGTCGTGTAAGAGGGATGGTTTGGAGAGAAAAACCCAGAAAGTCTGATGGGGTTTTGAGGTTGTTTACGTGGGTGGTGTTGGGTTTGGCTCTTCTTGAAACGACGGCGTATGGAGGAGGGAGAGTGAAGGCGGAGCACAAGAACGCCTACGCCTCGATGATGTACATGGGGACGCCGAGGGACTATGGGTTCTACGTGGCTACACGTGTCATGATCAGATCGCTTGCTAGACTCCACGTGGACGCCGATCTCGTCGTCATTGCCTCCGTCGATGTACCTCTCTCTTGGGTTCGAGCTCTGTAAGTTTCGAAACCCCATCTTGTTCGCTCTGTATGCCTTGTTTTTTTTCCCCCTTTGTCCCTTTTCGCGTTGCTATCGTGCGCGCTTGTGGTGTGGAGGTGGAACCCACCGAAACTTCGGGTTTTGGTTCCATCAAATTTCATTGGTTCTTTTGATCAGTCCATCTGTGTACTGTAGTCTCGATTGCATTCGAATTTTTTCTCAGCAGGCATAATCCGGCTAATCCTTCCGTTGATTACGAATGCGAATATGCCAGTACAGAAACAAATTAAAATAATAATGTAACTGATATTGACTAGGATGCCGACGTGGCATACCGTGATTGGTTTTTTGATGGCTTACTTGACGGAGTGGAAGTCTAGTATTATTCTGCAATTTGCGATAAGTATGGCTTGTCTAGTGGGGAAGTGAGTTTTTCTAGCAAATTTGACGTGAAAGTCCCTCTGTTTTTCTTTTTTGCCTTCTTGGTTTTGTTTTGTCTTGACTTGCTTTTGCGAATTGCGACTTTCAAAGTGGACGGCACCTTCCTGTTGCTTTCCTCTCCTCACCTACTTACTTTTTTGGATAGCATTTGCCGCGTAAGTGCAAGGGTACATGGATACCGTAAAGAAATGGAGGAAAGCAACCAATAAAGATAGTGATAATTAACCAGAACTTTAACTAATACTAACACCACCACTAGCTGTAATAAAGTTGACAAAGATACACCATTGCACAACCAAATACAGGAATTCTTCTCTTCACAGGAATACATCATTCCATTCCGACCGGAATTAGTGAAACAAACATAGTATTAGTGTAAGGTCCACAGGAATGTGAATGGATTGTAAAGAAAGTTAATGCGCTAAAAAAAGTATAGTGCCTGTATGTGTTGATGGGCCTCCAGACGGGCCTTCTGTTTCACCAGTCTCTTTCTCCAACGTCTCTTTAGGAGGGTTAGCTCAAATCTGCAAACGTGGTTAGGCAGGTTTGTTAGGCAACCATGTATGAACTACTAGTCAAAGAACGACATTGGCTCTGAAAGTTTGTTTCAACTATCTGTTTATCTGTCTTAGTTAGAAAACCTGATTGACATATTGATATGATGTTGTGGGCTGGGCTACTTTGAAATATTATGACTTTTTTTTTCTTTTTTTTTGTGTGGAGTAGGGAACAAGAAGATGGAGCAAAGGTGGTTAGAGTGAAAAGTTTAAATAATCCGTACAAAAATCAGGCCAATTTTGACAGGAGATTCAAGTTGACTCTAAACAAACTCTATGCATGGAGTCTGGTGGATTATGACCGGGTAGTTATGCTTGATTCTGATAATCTCTTCCTCCAAAAAACTGATGAATTGTTCCAATGTGGACAGTTCTGTGCAGCTTTTATTAATCCTTGCATCTTCCACACTGGCCTCTTTGTGTTAAAGGTAAATTGTCTGCCTCTCTCTGTCTTGCTCCATATATTATTCTGACAGTCTTCTTCGTATATGCAGTTTACAAAGAAAAATTAAATCTAATTGAATCAGTTTAGAACAATTTTATGGCAAAAATTATTGGTTCTTGCAATGAAGTTGCTTGTAGCACACGCTGAGGTTCCTCAGTTTAGCACGCTTGATAAGTAAGTAGTCTCATGTCGGTGTTTTTTTTATTGATAATGCAGCCATCAATGGATGTTTTCAAGGATATGCTTCATCAGTTGGAAATTGGGAAGGAAAATGAGGATGGTGCGGACCAGGGTTTTATTGGTGCCTACTTTCCAGACTTGCTTGATCAGCCTATGTTCCATCCTCCTGCAAATGGCACCAAGCTTGATGGAACCTATCGACTTCCTTTGGGATACCAAATGGATGCCTCTTATTACTGTAAGTAAAAAACGAATACCAGAATACATATGTATGTGTAGACATTTATGGTTACATTTATCCAAGGTACATGTATTATATCTCAATCTTGTTTACTATTTCTGGTTTCAGATCTTAGACTCCGCTGGAGTGTACCCTGTGGACCAAATAGTGTGATTACTTTTCCTGGTGCACCTTGGTTGAAGCCGTGGTATTGGTGGTCATGGCCTGTTCTGCCTTTAGGCATTTCATGGCATGAACAACGTCGTCAAACTCTTGGGTAAGTACTAGGACATTCTTGTGCTTCCCCATCTAGGAGAATAAAGCTATTGTAGCAAAATTGATAACACATCCACATTTTCTTTTACAGGTATTCTGCAGAGATGCCCATGGTAGTTATACAATCTGTAGTTTACTTAGGAATAATAGCATTAACACGCGTAGCACGGCCTAATCTCTCCAAGCTATGTTATCGGCAGTCAGACAAGAACATCAACTTAGTACAAGCTGGCGTCAAAGTCATCGCAGTGTGGTCTATTATCGCTGCTTACATAGTCCCCATCATCGTCATTCCCTGCACACTTCATCCAATACTAGCATGGTCGATATACTTTTTAGGTTCTTTTGCTCTTTGCTCTATAATAGTTAATGCCTTCCTTTTGCCAATGCTACCTGTTTTGGTTCCATGGCTCGGGATATTGGGGGTGCTTTTTGCCATGGCATTTCCTTGGTACGAAAACGGGGTTGTGAGAGCCCTAGCAGTGTTTGGTTACGCCTTCTGTTGTGCACCAGTTTTGTGGGTATCATTGGTAAAGATCAGGGATTGCCTTCAGGTTTCACTTGAAAGGGAAGCTTTCTTCCCCAGATTGGGTGAATCTTCACCACCTTCTGGGTTCAACAAATTGTACTAAGACATTGACCTAGCTGTCCATGATTCCATCGGTGCCTGGGATATACATTCATGAGGATCTTCCAAATGGTCCTCTATGTATTTTGAGAAGCAATGTTTGGCTGGAGAGGAAATGTGACTGGGGGGCTAGATTTTTGTACAGGGTGGTTCCCTATATTTTGTACCATTAATTTACTTGGTTCTTTATAGTTTTCATTGAATTAAGCAACGAGGGTTGCCCCGATTCATTTTGGGAGGCAACACAGTAATGTAATCTCACAGGTTTGCTTCATTTAGATCGGTGGCTGGCTCCACAGAAGCTTCTTGTCATATTTTATTCTTCAATTCTCTTGGTTTCCGATCATGTTGGCTGCTGATTACGAGCTAATGCTGACCGTAAAACATCCATTGTAAAACATTTTTGTCCCAAATTGACTCAATCAGCGGGTCTAATTCATCCAACTTGGCTTATTTTTCATTAATAAAATTGAGGACGGGAACAAATCTTGGCCTGCGTATGTATAATCCACAAGAATTGTCTGCTGTCTGTCTAGCAGGCTTTGTTGGCCCAACAGGTTGGTAACTGGGTTTCTTCATCACAATAGATAACTGGGTATTGTACTGCAAGTAAGTTTTTGGGTATTTGTCTATTTGATTCACTCCACAAATTCGAAGTGGCCCAAATCTAGTTCAGTAAGCAAGCAATTATCAAACTTACCTTAAAAAGAAAGATGGTAAACCCCTTCCACTGGTCAATTGGAAATGATAACGTAGTTGGATAATTTTTTTGAGACCAAATCGTAGAGACTATAGGTTCGGGAGGTATTGAATTTCATTCTCACTAGGAGCAATATTCTTATAGTCATGTGTTGATTTTTAATGCTAGTGGAAATGCTATAAAAAAAAACTGAGTTTAAAGCTGTAAAATATGTTGTGAGGTGTTTGGTGAACTAAAAACTGACGCTAGCAGAGAAACTGTTGAAATAAAGTATTGAATATTAGTTTTTTATTTTTATATTAAATTAAATCTAATAAATATAATTCTTATTAAAATTAATTTCAAGTATTAATTAACAAATATTTTTAATTATTAGTAACAAATATTAATTAATAAGAGTTGAGCATGGGCCCCACATTATTAAAAATATATATAATTTAAGTGAAAATATATAATTTACATTTAAATGTACTAAATAATGAAAAAGACATAATGATGATTGTGGCACCCACAATAAAAAAATGAAAAAAAATATGCTGTGAGTTTTAGCATCAAAAAAGCTCCGAAGGTTTTTTTTGATGCTAGTGGATCCGTTGTCAAAATGACAACGAATCTACTACTTACGCTGTGTTGTTTGGTAGAACATCAACCAACAGTGTTCTGCTTAGCGGAAACCCTGTGGAAAATGCTCTGCCAAAGAGGCAACAAATAAGCTAGGTTGAATGTATCCGAGTAAGGGCATTTTGGTCACAGACGACAACTCATGTGCCAAAAAGTTGCCAAAAGTTAATCTTATGTGAGAACTGGGATGGGCTTTGTCTGTTGCCCTAACGAGGGAAACTTTGCTAGTCCCAACGTTCGAAAAATTGGCCGGTTTCATTCAAAAGCGTAAACCGGACCTCCCCTCCAGTAGCTAGTCCACTTAGAGACAAGAAATGAATATATATACACACAAACAAAACAAAAATGCTATTGAACCATGCCTGGACCATCAAAATACTTTTATGACACAAGAATACAAAATACTATTGAACCATGCCTGAACCATCATGCACTACACCAATACAGACTAGAAATTAATATACAGTGCTTGTGCAGAGATGACCGTTTCAGGAGTTTTATCTGTTCTGCATTCAAACATAACCCAATGGGCCTTCTCGTAATGGGAATTAGAGTGAGC
Source organism: Tripterygium wilfordii (assembly GCF_013401445.1). Lineage (NCBI taxonomy): Eukaryota > Viridiplantae > Streptophyta > Magnoliopsida > Celastrales > Celastraceae > Tripterygium > Tripterygium wilfordii. Next base: position 2,608,121 of record NC_052246.1, read on the forward strand.
CTAACAATGGGTAGTTGGCTGAGATGGTGAACTTAATTGCAGTAACTCTTAACGTAAACGCGAGGTTGTGAGTTTAAGTTTAATGAGTGCTCTCCATTATCACATTGGGTCTAAGCGTAGGACTCAACTGGTCCATGACGGTTGTGGGCTCTTCCATATAGAGTGAAAGGTGCCTTTAATGCCTAATCTTCCATCATCCCACCGATTACCAAAAAGTCGTTGAGTATAACATCAAGAGGGAGCATAAGGTATATCATAACCAAGTTAAACTTGATCACGAGGAGGAATTTCAACATAGCAGCTAAAACCCACCAAAACCTGTAGGGAACAGAGAGATACATGTGACAAAAGTAGACATACAAGCCCCACTAACCAGACTTGCATATAATCCAGCCAAAACCTATACAAATAAACCCTATAACCGTATTTTGCCATCCAGGTCCCTCAATAAAAAAAAAATGACCGTTACAATAAGAACCCAATTATTGTCTCCAGACCAAATAAATTTCAGCTTCACGAGACAGCCATCTAATATATCGGTCTCTCTCTCTTATATTCTCTCTGTCTATACTTGCATACACTCATTGAAGCTCGTCATAGCTAATCAAACCCAAGAGACTCAGACATTCTCTACTTCTCTCTCTCAGATCATTTAATTTAATTATATTTTTTATTAATTTAATGGCTTCCATGAATTCTTCTTTCTTTTTATTCTATCAGTACTCCTGCTGCTACTTCTTCATTCTAATTTCAGTATTGTCACATGCACCATTTCAGGTTACCAGCTCTCATCAATGGGTGGGGCCTGTCGGCCTCCGCGTACTTACGGTTGACACTACAGGTTCCGGCAATTTCCAGTCAGTCCAAGCTGCCGTAGATGCTGTCCCGGAAAACAATATGGAGAATGTGGTCATACAAATTAGCGCTGGATATTACATGTAACATTATTCAAATCCAACAATATATTGCACTATTAAGTAGTGTTTACATGTCTTACATATATATATATACACACATTGTGGTGGTGCAGAGAGAAGGTGGTGGTGCCTGTGACCAAACCCTATATAACGTTTCAAGGTGAAGGTAGAGAGGTGACGGTGATCGAATGGCATGACCGAGCACGTGACCGTGGGGCTAATGGTCAACAGCTTCGTACTTACAGAACAGCTTCTGTTTCTGTCTTCGCTAATTACTTCTCTGCTAGAAATATCAGCTTCAAAGTACGTACTCTTTGGTCCATATATACCATGTTTAATTACCATTTTTACCAATAAGTTAACGCATTCGATGACATTAGAGGTTTGGTTTTGATGGTGTTGTGTGTAGAATACAGCGCCGGCACCAATGCCGGGAATGCAAGGATGGCAAGCAGTAGCATTTCGCATATCCGGCGACAAAGCCTATTTTTCTGGATGTGGGTTCTACGGCGCGCAAGACACTCTTTGTGATGATGCTGGTAGGCATTACTTCAAGGATTGTTACATTGAAGGCTCCATAGACTTCATTTTTGGAAACGGCAGATCCATGTACAAAGTAAGCTACATTACTCATTAGTGTTACGAATCATAGTGTTGAAATTATTGGATAGTAATCAGTACTTTTTCGATTCTCTGTGACTCGCTTTCTCTGTTATAAACACACCTTTTCTTGTCATGACTTTTGTGTCAGTAGTAGCAGTAACACTACACAGATTCACAAAAAAATAAAAAATAAAAAATAGAGCATCAAAGACAGTGCTGTCGTTGAACTCATCACCCACATCATTTTCACCACTCAGTATTGAAAATTCGGTGCTTTAGTTTAAAGCATACTTGCTTTTCCTGTTATTTATTTTTTATTATTTATTTTTTTGGTTGAAGGAGTTGACTGTTTGTTGATTGGTGCAGGACTGCGAATTACACTCGATTGCGACCAGATTCGGGTCCATCGCAGCCCATTTTAGAAATACACTGGACGAGAAAACGGGCTTTGCTTTTCTGGACTGCAAAGTCACCGGTAATGGCCCAATTTTAGTGGGCCGGGCTATGGGAAAGTACGCGAGGATTGTATACTCCTACACATACTTCGATGACGTGGTGGCACATGCTGTCTGGGATGGCTTGGATCAAACTACCAACAATAACAGGACGGCTTTCTTTGGAGTGTACAAATGTTGGGGGCCTGGAGCTCCAACATTGCAGGGAGTGTCATGGGCACGAGAGTTGGACTATGACTCGGCCCATAAGTTCCTTGCCAAGAGTTTTGTCAATGGCAGACACTGGATCGCACCATCTGATGCTTAGCCATCAACACAAACCTCATTCTTTTCTTTCCCTTCCCTTCAAAATATTCATTTCATTCATTTGTAATAATCAATAGATGGAGAATATATAGAAGAACTATTCAGTATTCAGTAGAGTATTAGAACCATAAAATCTAACCAAATAAACAGCAATTTTCAGTAACAACTTTAAAGGCTCGGCTCCCTCCAGCCCCTTCCCTCCCTCCAGTCTCCACCCAAGCTTAACATGAACAAAAGCTTATTAAAAGAACGTTCCATGAAATGAAGGAACAGCAATGGGAACAAGAAACTGATTGGAAGATAACTTCACATTATACAGCAATTTCCTTGCAACTCCAGCATCTCCGGGGTTCTGTAAGGAAAAAATATAATCATCAGCACCTGAGTCCTGTCACACAAGTGGGGAAAAATGCGTACATATATTCGATGTACCTAAAATATGAATCCGTTCTGAAAAAGGCAATGATATTATTATTCTAGAACAGAAATTATTCAAAGAAAGTGTACTAGTGAATACACAGAGAAACAGAAATTCTAGATATTGTATTAGTGTATATGATGCTCCAGGAAACTAAAATACCAAGACACTAACGTCATCTATCCCGAGCAGCACACTGATGAACGATCAATCTTGATTGGGATAACAAAAATTGCCACAGCTTGTTACTCACAAACTACTCATTACGAGCTTATCTCGAGGTATGTTCATTTTGTAAACGAACCATACGCAAGCCTAATACAGAACGCATATAATAAGAAGACCCTAGCACGAGCTTTAGAAAGGTTCATTTGTAGGCTCAAGAGAACCTATATAATTTAATAGTGACTTGTATTGTACAAAACAAACTTTTATAGAAGTACATCTATACCCAATGAACATATTAAAGCCATGACAAAATCGTATATGTGAGAGAGTTTATGCCACTTCCAAAAAGTTATATTTAGTAGAAGCTTTGGTTGAAAGCTGAATCTCTTAGTTGGAGCAAAAGTGCAAGCTCAAGCTCAGACTCAGATTGAAATATCTTCTCATGATTCTGCGCTCGAGCTTGTGTTTTTGTAGCTCAATCAAGCTCTGCTCAAGGTCAAGGTCTGTTCTTTAGAAATGCATTGAGCCTTTTATCCTGGGTCGGCTCATCGCTTTTTTTTTACTCCAATATTATAGTAATTAAATAAGAGATGAGCAATGGCAGAGCATGAAAAACAATTATATCACATGCTATCAATTGAAAATAGATAAATGATTTAGGTTTCAAGAACTGAAAGAGTGAGTACTCACATTTGACCAAGACTGGCCAAATCGAAATCAGGAGCGAGTTCGCGCACGATGTCACTAGGAGGTTGGCCACATTCTTGCATTTTTTGCATTAGCTCAACAATCTTAGTGAAGTTACCAGAATCACTGTCGTAAACATCATTAAGTTCTTTTATGAGCTCATACTGACGGGAGTAACGTTCAAATTCTTCTTTGCTCAAACTAGTTTTACACTCCTCCAACCATTTTGGATACCTTTCTCCAATTTCCTTCATGGGTTCATACAGAATTTCTTTAGACAAAAGCTGTTGCATCATGGTCTCCACCATAGATTCCACATCCTAGCCAAAATAATCAAATCAAGGGAAAGTAAGTACTTATTCTCCAACACATTCTGAAGCTTTTGAAAAGGCTTAAAAAGATTAAACCATAAAAGAAAAGGAGAAAAGGGAGCACCATGACATAGAAGAAGGGAGGCCAAAAGCTAAAGGCACAGAACACAAAACTATACAAATCACCCTCCAAGATAGTAGAAAAGAAGTCCAATGTTTTGCAAACACTCAAGCAACACGTAGTCTGGTCCCTAGTTTCTTTGGCTGGAGAATCCAGTCGAAATATGGCAGACATTTAGTCCAACCACATACTTTTCTCATGATGCTACTATGTGAGAAGTTCCTGCTATCAAATAAGGAGGTTCTCATCTTCAGAAAAATTTAAAAATGTTAGCAGACACTGGGCCAAGACCATTCAAATAGATCCATTACCCTTCATTATGGCACAAATCTCTATCCGATGACATTAGTGCACATAAAATGTGACATTATCAAAAGTTACCATTTAACATATGTACCATCTAACAAATAAAAAATATAAAACAAGTAACCGCTGTTTGCCGTTGGTACCTTGTAACAACTAACAATTAAAAGGCAATGGAAGGTTGGCTCCCTTCACATGTGAAATTTCCGCATATAATTTTCTTACTTTTTAAGGAAAATACAGTCAGTATCTCCTCAAGCAATGATTTTGGGAAAAGGAGTAAAGGACTGATTACGTTGGTTTAAACAAGCATGGTGAGCTACTACTTAAAAAATTAAGTGAATTATAGGTACAGTGAATACAATGGCAAAATGATTAAGAATCACTATAAGTTTATACCTCACAATTCAAACTCCTTTCAACCTACAAGCATAATTTTTCACAGCATAATTTTTGTAACAGCATAGCACGGGCCACCCCAAATCTCCTCAAAATATTTTCTATGTCATATATTCATATTAATTTATAGCATATTTTGTTGATTCTTTTATTTCATATTGTGAAAGTGTGTGGTTTTCTAAATGGAAACAATATAGGAGTATTAGAAAATAGAAAGGCAACATTAATTCAATCTTCCAATGTTATTACAAAATTTATACATATAAATTTTTTGTTTATGAAATTTGTTATCACAAAAAATTGCTTACTCTTTTTTTTTTTCTTGGTTCTTATCGGTTTAATTTGTTCTCCATTTACTTTATTGAATAAAAACACAATATACGAGCTCTCCTTTCATTCCCATTTTTTCTTTACTCTTATAATATTCGATCTTTTCTTCTATGGCAAAGAATCTTTTTATTTATAAGAAAACTAAATAACACGTGTAAGAATGTGTGTAGAACAATAATTTCACTCTTAAATGAAACCTATTCTAGTAATATTATTGATCGGTGAATTTGTCACACATTAAATTCTCTTGTTTCAGCGATTTTAGCCTTTAGAATCTCAGATTTATCAGTTTGGCACCCCGAAGGAAATTCTTGGCTTCGCAACTGCTTAGTGCTTACACTTACATTTACCTAATAAAGCTCAATGATATCATGTAGAAGAACGATGAGGGTAGTGTCATTCTAACAGTAATAATTTCTTTTGTTCCCATACTTCCTTGACAAGAAAAAAGACACGATCTATGGAAATAATAATGTCAGTGATCCACTCACAACAAAGAATATACCGTATACATATCTTGATTCTATCAATAAAAAAAAGTTAGACCTTCCCATGCACATTAGCACAATAAGAACTTACAGGAAGCCCAACAAATATTTTAATTGACAATAGAATTCCGAAATTGAAACACATAAAAAGCAGGAGAGGACATAGTACAACCAAACAACTAAATACAAAAACAAAATCGATTAAGTAGGCCATTTCTCTAAACCCATAGGCACAAAATTATTACCATGGATTATTGGATTGTTCACTAACTTTCAAGGTGAATTACAGAGGATCTACGTCTGCAATAAGATTTTCTCCTAGTTGCATAACCCTAGAGCCAATCAACTGTGCATGAAACTGAAATAAAGCAAATTACCTGTGAGCCAGCAAGCTCCTCAAACTGCTTGACCCAATCCTCCATCATATCATCCTTAGGGAAATCATCCAATTGGGCACTGGTCACCGACTCCACTCCTTTAACAGCCTCCCTGGTCTGCTCTCTGAGCTTATCAAGCGCCTCTGCCACATGTGCATCCTTTGAAACCTTCTGCTTCCCCTTCTTCTTGCTCTTCAAATCCGGCAATCCCATCCCCAGTCCTTGAACCCCCTTTGGCAGCAAAGCAGACTCCTTTATGCTCTCTGCACCATCCCCTTCGGTCCTGCGAATAACCCACAAACAATCCACTTATTCAGACAGATTAACCCAACCAAATGGCATATACGTAGGTAAACACATATTTGCTCAAAAAGAAGGTACCTTTGTTGAGAATTAGCGAGGTTAAGGGTTTGGAAATCATCCAAGGCACCTGATAAAACAAGAAGGTGAATTCACACATGAGATAAATAATTAGGGGAAAGAAAAGGATGAGGGATTGGAACTTACTGTCAAGAAGGGCGTCCAAATCATCGGAGTGGTTGGCCATGACTTCACCAATATCTCTCTCCTTAGAACAGCGTCTCTCGACTGTACACGCTCTCTCTTATGTGTCTCCGGAACTAATTGCTGGAATCCGGATGCCCAAACACGCCGTTAAACCTTCCAATTGCGTGGGTTTAATCACGTTTATCGAGCCTCACTAACATTGATATTCCCTCTACATATTTATTTTATTTTGTTATTCATATAGCTTCTTTTTTTTTCCCAGTCAACTAGGTCTAGGTGCTTTCTACTATCTTTTTGGGGATGTAGTTCGTAAACCATCCCATTCAATAACTACCAAAAATGAAGATTTTTTGGTAACCAAGAAGATTCGTGCAATCGTACTCAGTTCACTAATTTTAAATTTGGATCAGATTAAATACGTATAAATTCACCATAATTGATCCCTAGTGCCAGTTGAAAATGGAATTTAAATTACAAATCCGCCTAATATGTTAATTGAGTTGAGACACGTTACAAATCACCTGAAAATATTGGTGCTACCTTAGAATCGAACTCTCAACCTTAGGCAAAATTTTTTACGCTCTAAATCCGAAGGAATAACCGTTAAAATATTATTAGTGGTTGAATTACATGCGAAGTCGAAAATATTTTACTCTTTCCGTTAGATTATATTTGTAAATTTTCAATTAAAACTCGATCTGCTTGTTCATTTTTATTTTTTAGTATATCATTTATTACCAAATAAATATTTCAATTGAAATTGAAACGCATAATGATAAATTTCCATACATTGACTCCAAAATTTAAAATTTGTTGACAATTAAATTTGTATCATTTTTTTTTATTAATCCTCTCATTAAAGTATTAAACATATACGTCTCGTTGAGGGCAAAAACTGGGTAATATTTTCAATTAATAAAAAGTAGAGAGAATTGATTGGATTATTTGAAAGAACGGGGACTTTTTACAATAATCTCACACTCCAGGGATCGCTCTACAATTTCAAGATTGATCGGTTTGAGGTCCAACTCCCTCCAGGTAGATTATATTGCGGGCACAAGAGCAGAAAATCCGAGTCTATTCCTAGTTTCCTACAGATAAATGGCTGCGGCTCTAGCACCGGCCACTTCTTCTCTCCGGTTCAGACCCTACTCATCTCTCCGGTTCTTCTCCACAATTCCCATAACCCTCAAAAAGTCCCAATCTTTCAATCCAATCAGTTTCCGGCCGTCCCCATTTTCTGGCCGGAGATTCTTCTCCGCTGTAATTACCGGAGCTCTCCGTTCCAGCGAGAGGGCAAAGTCGGAATTTACCGAGAAGTTGATAGGTGACACGGGGACTAGCAAAGTCGGGGAGTTCAGGAAGAAATTGAAGGTCGTTGATATAAAAGGCGGTCCCGATGAAGGTCTGGACCGGCTGGGGCATACACTTACCGTTACGGGATGGGTGCGAACCGTTAGGGTCCAGAGCAGCATTACATTTATCGAGGTAAGGTCTGCGAATAGTTGGTACTTTCATATATGGTATTTCGAGTGCGGTGCATTTGCTTGGTTGCTGAGATAGTCAGAATCTAATGTAGATTAATGATGGCTCGTGCCTTTCGAACATGCAATGCGTGGTAGATTCAGATGCTGAAGGCTACGATCAGGTATCAAAACAGCACTCATTTTTCCCTCTAATTCACACCCGCATTCTTATCTCGACTTGTCAGTTACTCGTTGTTGATTTTCTTGCTATACCATGCTTACTAGGATTTTGGAGAGTTGAGATATAAAGAATTCATTCCAAGTATATCGTTGTTCTAGTATTTTGATGTGGTTTATGGCTACTGATATATTGTACTCATTCAAGTTTTGGAGCTATTAATAGGTGGAATCTGGACTGATCTCTACTGGTGCATCAATATGGGTACTAGGGACTATTGTGGAGAGCCAAGGATCAAAGCAAAAAGTGGAACTGAAGGTCAACAAAATTGTGGTGGTAGGGTGGTGTTTTTCATTCTTTCATGATCCACTTGATTTGACGCAATCTGACTTAATTTCTACCTCCAAATTTTCTCCCCTGTTTGATTTACAATGTCATCAACTTTATTATGTCCCAGTACTTTAAGATGACTACATGTTTGTGGTGGTTATTATTTTTTTTTTGAAATTTGTGCTCACATAGATAGGCAGTGCCATGATTATGAAATGCTTTTACTCATATATCCGTGCATGTTTTTTTGTGGTTGCAATAATTAAGATGGCTACAACTTTCAGGGATTGCAAAAATCTTGGTCTTGACTGTTTCTATTATGTTGTGGTTGCCATTGTGCATATTATGTGAATCATGTTCTCTCAGCTACTTGTTATTATATGTCTATCCTTCTTCAGGTTGGCAAGAGTGATCCCTCCTATCCCATTCAAAAGAAAAGGGTCACCAGAGAATTTTTAAGAACTAAAGCGCATCTTCGTCCAAGAACTAACACATTTGGTGCGGTAGGATTTTGCCACATCTATTTAAAATATGCTATTGTGTTTCTTCCCCATGCATTTCTTCAATGTGGAACACAAGTGATATCATACATGGGTTGGCTGTTCTTGGGTATGTGTTGCTTTGTCTCTCCTTTTTTTATAACTTTCATGAGTCATGGCTCATTTTGAACTTTTCTTCTACATTATGCCATCAAATTATGCTGATGTGTACTTGACAAGCAGGGGCACCTTTGCCACATCTAAACACTGTATAAGACAAATGTTGCTCAAAGTAATTGCATGTACTTTGCTCTAGACTGGCTTTTTAATTGAAGTCTGAGCATGGCATAGTCATTAAATGGCCTTAAAACTTAGATCTGAGATTGGTGGACAGGACTTAAGCTTCTGTCCAAATTGCTTACTTCTAGTATCTTGTCCCAGTCCATCATTGCCTTTAGGCACTATGTTGATCCAGGCACTCTGTTCTTCAGTGACATTTCTGTATCTGTGAACAATCATTTTGATGCAGTAAGGTAGTAGGTTTCTGACTCATGTGATTGTTCTAGGTTGCAAGAGTGAGGAATGCTTTGGCCTATGCAACACACAAATTTTTTCAAGAAAACGGATTTGTTTGGGTCTCAAGTCCTATCATTACAGCCTCAGATTGTGAAGGAGCGGGTGAACAGTTCTGTGTAACCACTCTGGTATTTACTGTAGCTTAGAATAATTTCTTTCCTTTATGGCGTCATTTCATTCATATATATAATCATTCATATAATATATTGATATTTGTTTTCAAATTATCATATTTGGATTACCTAGTGAAATATAAATATACTAGTAAAGCAATTTTCAGGTGTAGTTGATTTAATCAGTCTAGCGTTATTTAGAAAAATGTGCGCATTAATATACATTGGTTGCTATGGTCAAACAACATATGCTTGAAACACATGACTTGGAGTTTATTGCATTTAATTGTAGCAAATATGATGTAGTGGTCGGTTGGGCAGTATTATCTGATATGCTTTTAGCTACAATGATATACTTATATTTGTTGGGTTTTTTTGACAAAATCAACAGATTCCGAGCTCTCGAGATGCTGTTGATTCTAATCTAGATGCCATTCCAAAAACAAAGGAGGGGTTAATTGATTGGTCACAGGTTAGTAATATCCATATTTTTCTCACTTATATGAAGTCAACAGCTCAAAAGCATGCCAAAATTCATTCTCTTTTTATATAGGACAGGAAGCTGGGATTGTTTTAACCTTATGATCTGTTACTTAGTTTTCTTCATGACAATAGGTTTACTTCTTTTCCTTGTTTCTTTATCAGGATTTTTTTGGTAAACCAGCTTTTTTGACTGTATCCGGCCAACTTAATGGTGAAACATATGCTACAGCTCTGTCAGATGTATATATTCTCTCTGCCCTTTGTTTCCTTGTTCTGTTCTCGAATTGGTGATGAAAACAACAATAATTATCTTTTCCTATGTCCCTGTATACTTTTGATAGGTGTATACATTCGGTCCCACATTTCGAGCAGAAAATTCTCACACTTCTAGGCACTTATCTGAATTTTGGGTAAGAATTCACTATTTAAACTTATATGATAGTTTTAACTTTTATCACTTAATGCCCTTTTGTTGTTTCCTGAGTTTAATGCCTATGGTTTCATGCATTATAACAAACTAACAAAGTATCTTATATATTTCCTTCTCTCTTCTTTCCGTTCTTTAAGATGATTGAACCGGAGCTTGCATTCGCTGATCTGAATGACGACATGGCCTGTGCAACTGCCTATCTCCAGTATGTAGTATGTTACCTTTCCTTATACATCATAATTAAAAATTCTTCTGGAAACGATGCCTGCCCACGCACATGGTTGAAATTCTTCACTGATTTAAGTATTTAACATGATTTTACTCTTTTATTTTTGTTTGGAAGGTGAGACATGTCCTCGAAAATTGCAAGGAAGACATGGACTTCTTCAATACTTGGATTGAGAAAGGAATAATTGAAAGATTGAGTGTATGAGTTCTCAGTGTAACTTATCCTTATTAAACCTTTCTGTTAGATTATTATTTATCAGTATTTCTTTTATCTTATGATTTGGTTCTTGATGTGGCTGTAAATGTAATTTCGAAGACATCTTCTATCTTTTGAGCTCTGATTATAGAAAACATCTTTGCTTGATTAACAGGATGTGGCTGAGAAGGACTTTGTGCAGTTGACTTATACTGATGCAATTGACCTTCTTCTTAGAGCAAATAAGAAATTTGAGTTCCCAGTAATAGTCTCTCTTTTGTAAAAGCCATGGTTTCCATAATCATTTCAGTGTGGATGTGAATTGGACACATAATAAATTCAGTGCGGATGTGAATTAGACACATAATCATGCTCACTTTGAATGTTTTTAGGTCAAGTGGGGATGTGATTTGCAGAGTGAGCATGAACGTTACATAACTGAAGAGGCTCTTGGTGGATTGCCTGTAATAGTTAGAGACTATCCAAAGGCATGTCCTTCCCCTCCTCCATGCTCTCTCTAGTGGAAACAAATATTTTATTTTTTATTTGTGGTGTGGAAATAATGCTTTGAAGTTCTTCAGGAAATCAAGGCATTCTATATGCGGAAAAACGATGATGGGAAGACTGTTGCAGCCATGGACATGTTGGTTCCTCGGGTAATTAACTAATTATACAACTTTTTCTTTCATTTATTTTTTTACTTTATTAGAGCCGGTCATAATTTAATGACTTACAACATACATAAGTTTTGTGCAAACTTGTCATCTTTGTTAATTTGTTATGCTCATGGATTTTTAAAAAAAAAAATAAAGATGATGGTTATATTATTATTAATTTATTCTTTGCAAAATGAAGTTCAATAAGAGTTGATGCAGATTTAATTTTCCTGATTTTTTTTAATTTTTTTCATAAATCGTGGAGTGTTATTAATTTTTAAGGGAAGGGGTATCAAATCGTGAACCTTGTGCAAGTTATAAGGATCAGGCCACCACTAGGCCAACCCTTGCTCCTTCTGTTAATTTGTTCTTTCCCTGTGCAGATCGGTGAGCTTATCGGTGGGAGCCAGAGAGAAGAACGACTTGAATATCTGGAAGAGCGCTTGGATGAATTAAAACTAAATAAGGACAGCTACTGGTGGTATCTTGATTTGCGTCGTTATGGCTCAGGTCTGTATTTTTTTCTCCGAATTTGAGCAGTTACAGTTAGTTTCTAAGAGTAGTGATTCTAATTTATGTTTGATGATTTAATTAACTGATATCGATTGTATGTTTCAACTCTGAAGTTACAGTAATTGCTTGACAATTAATATTTACTCTTTAAAGTGTTGGTGAATTACTTGAAACTGCTAGCCCCCTCAAAATTTCTTTAAAAAAATTGAAGCATCCTTTGTCTTGAAAACCATCTATTTACCCCTTCATTTTGGTAACTCCATGTATGACACCCTTCTGTCTCTATGTGTTCAAAAATATCCTTTGGATCAAATCTTTGCTACTTAAAATACCCTTCAACTTCGAGTTGTGGCTAAGTATAGTGTTCAATGAGTTAATATTTTATTGAAGCCTGAGTTTCATGTATGGTTCACGAGTTAAATGACAAAGTTAGGGAGCAATTACAACTGGGTAAGTACTAAGTAGGTACCCTGCTTTACCTGTAATACAGTGAGTTTGCATTGTTGTCTGTTACATTTTGGAGCTGCATTTATAGCTATTATATGTCGTTTTCTTTGTGCATTATAACATGACAACATATCCTAATGTGCTTTCTAACTTGGTCAAAGGGCTTCAAGATTATACCGATTCAGCTTTACTTCTCAAGAGCACTAAAAATCATCCGAGTCTTTTGCTAGCAGCACTTGCCATGAACGCCTGTAAATTAAATAACATATACGTAAGCTCACCAGTCCCGGACCAATCCTAATATGCTCAAGCTCATTGAGTGCATGCTGAGCTGGGAACCAAGTTGGGACTGAGTGGTTTGCATGTGGCTCAGCTTATTTACAGCCCTAATCTTTGGTGTGAAGTGAATGGTTGAAAGTGGAATCTGACAACTAGAGAAATAATTGGACTCGGAAGTTATGCAAACTCCATTTAGTTGCATCTGTTCTTGGGTTGAATTTTTTAATGTTTTTTTTTTTTTTTTTTTTCAGAATTCTGTTCAAGGATGTTTCTAAGATCTTTTCTTGTTTGCCCAGTTCCTCATGCAGGCTTTGGACTGGGCTTTGAAAGGCTGGTACAGTTTGCAACTGGAATAGAAAACATAAAAGATGTGATCCCATTCCCTAGGACACCTGGTTCAGCTGAATTTTGATAGCAAATTTCATATATTTTGTTTATATATATACAACTTCCCTGATTATTTTGGGTATAGACACCATTGTTCTAGCTTAAGCTGCCAAGGGAATTCAGTTTGTCTATGTAAAATATGGAACCTTTAAATTATTAAATATTAATAAGTATTCTTCTTGTTTTTTCTTTATGATGTTTGCCACCACAATGTCCATATTAGAGTGCTCGTAGTCTCCAGAAATTGAAGTTCATCTCTACCAGCCGAGCTCTTGAATAATAAGATTTCGTTACCTTATCAGTTGGAAATAAGGGGTAGGAGCGAATGCTTAATGAAAACAAGAAACGAACAGAACCTTAACCTAATGGAGATTCTACTCACAGACGAGACATCAAAAGTACAATCATGGGAAATTCAGCCTCAATTTTCTCAACTATCAGAACATACAAAAGGAACCAACAAACACAGCGTTCTATAAATAAAATTTTTATAAAATAAAAATCAACATAGCGATTATTTTTTATATTTTGTCCTTGAGGTGATGTTTTGAAGCCATCTTCAATCCTATCTCAAGGGGCCAATCCTGTTTTCAACAAATGAACAAATGATGCCAATGCAGGCTTCGTTTTCTTTGTAGTGAAAAAAACTGGGTAAAGACGAAATAAACCGCCCCTCAGCATCAGATGGTGGCGGCACATAAAAACATTTGGGGGAAAAAAATGCTACATTTAAAGGACATTAAATATGCCTAACATACATGTGAAAAGAGCAAAGGGTATCGGCCAGGGAGGACACAGAATTCGGCGAAAGGTCATGTATTTTAATCCTTCAGTGAAAGCCAATTCCGGAGAACCACCATTTTGGTTATGAGAGACCCCAACGGACAAAACTTCGATATTTACATCTTCACTACTCTAGCTCAAAGCTCCACCTCATGAAGGCCATCCCCAAAACTGCCACCCCTCGTTGGCATTCCCATCATAGAAGGTCCGTTGGTCATAGAAGATGATGGGGACAATCCCAATGCCTCCCCTAGAGGTTTTGTTTCACCAATCTTAGGAGGGCTAATTGAATCGTTGAAGTTTCCACTCCATGATGCTGTTCGACGTGAATGAGGTGGGTGGGGACCCTCTCCATTAATCATTGGTCTTTTGTTCGAGATATCATCCATACTTGGGAACCTTTGCATTGGAGATATTGATGATGATGATGGGGTGGTCTGCAAAGGGTCAGTGATGGTTGATGACGAAGGATTTCCATTTGGTGCAGCATCTTCATTTATGCTTTCTGCTATGGCCCCCATTGTCTGTTCACTTGCTGGTGCAGGTGCGGGAATAAAAATTTTTGTATTTGCTGCACCTGCAGGTTTGACAGATTGAAATGAAGGAGACTGGAACGAGTTTGCTGGCCTTCCACCACCTCGGTTGAATGTGTCAACATACCTGTCAAAAGCGCATTGAAACATAGTTATCAAGATTGATATGCGAACAGCTGAATAAAATGATTGCATAGATGCTTTGGTACAATAATGATCATCACATCTTCGAAAACCGAGTTCCCATGCAATAATGAATGCCAATGTATCATCAAGAACATATCCATACACCAGAAGTTAAGCCACTGGTAGAAATCTTCATCTGTCTATCTACTATGAAACAAAGCAGATTGCGTGTCTATCAACAACCTAAAGCCTACAAGTACTATGTCGGTGGAATAAAATCTAGCAGTTCAGTCCATTAACTGGTAAATGTCATCCAAGTCCACAAGCATGGGCTCAAAAGTTCTAAGCACTTCTACTGGGGAGAGAAATAAGTATTCAATGGCTGAACTAATGAATAATTAAGCTCAGAAGAGGTTCCATATCTCTTCTTCCACCACACACAGCATTCAAAAAAGTGTGCCAAACCAATAATGCCATATCTCTCAACCATTCCCCAATAGAAAGCTGTAATCACAT
The DNA here is from genome assembly GCF_013401445.1 of Tripterygium wilfordii. Lineage (NCBI taxonomy): Eukaryota > Viridiplantae > Streptophyta > Magnoliopsida > Celastrales > Celastraceae > Tripterygium > Tripterygium wilfordii. The sequence continues at coordinate 2,623,230 of NC_052246.1, forward strand.
CTACCTTATAACTAATTTATAGCTGTCCAAATAGATAAGTTTTTCAGTACATTGTGCATTGAATTTTTTGGCCCAGGATTTCCTTCCTTTTCTTTTTCTTAAAAAGCAGGGTGAAGAGGGGAGACTCAAAATTACCTTGCTCGAACGCCCATCCGTCCACGAGCTGAAAATTGATTTGAGCTGGTTGGAATAGGTGGTATCCCTGAAGCATTCTCTGATGATGCATGCTTCTTAAATTTTGGACTCCTGTCAGGAGGAGAACCTTCATTTTTCAATATAGATTTCAAGTTGTAATCAGGTGTTCCATTTTGAAATGCAGTTGTTGGAGGAGGTGGCAGGGCCGCTTCTTCAGCCGGGGGTTCCACACCTTCTTCTACCCATCTTTTAAGCTTTTCATCATAATAGAACTTGTTGCTTTCCCCCAATTTAGCCTTCAAGAGCAATACAAATAAATGTACTATAAATACCAGGGGACACCATCCATAGTTCTTTTACTAAAAGAATCACATAAATGTGAAAGAATATTGAAAAATTACCTGTCGATCTGAGCGGGGCCTTAAGACTAACCCCACTGTCTTCTGTAAAAGCTGTGAACCAAAACCAAAACGAGAAAAGCGAGATGTCCCTCCAGCCTTGGCTTGTGCGCTAGATGAGGTTGCTTCCTTTGATGAATCAACCTGATCCCACCACAAGTCAGCAACATCTCATAATTTGATGCAACAATTTAATATACAGCCAACAAGAATTTATCCATACTACTGCCTGCTGGTTATGTGCATGAAGTAAATCACACACCTGTCTAGGGGATCTACCAAAGTCTGGCTCTGACACACTTCTATTTGGCATTGTCTTTCTATTGCCATCAGCTGCCCACTCACTTATTGGCTCCATTGAAGCAGAAGGCATTAATGATGACATGGTCATCGTTGATTGACTAGCTGATACTCTTGGGCCCATTGGTTGATGATAATGATCAGTAGTTTGAACACTTCCTTGTAAAGTTGTAGGAGCAGGAGGAGGCAGCCCACCAACAACCCGATGTGCAGTACTATCAAAGAAGTTGAGCAATTTACCAACTATTTTTGCCGGTGCTAAATTAGCTGCATATCCACCCTGCAAAACAAAATTGATCAACCATAATCAGGAAGATCCATCTATGATTGGCAAAAACACAATTAGTCACCCTAGGTGCCTGGCTATAAAGTTTCTTTCCCATCGGAAAATACATTATGAGAGTCCGGAAATACCTGTTGATGGGTTCTAATCCTCTCCTCAAGAGACAACACTAACTGTTTCCATGTCTCCACTTCAGGTGCCCGACCAGTTTTTAGTGATTTTAATACTGTTTGACAGTACCTAAATTAAGATCACCAAGTTAAAATAAAATAAATAAATAAATAAAAAACTGAATATAGCCTCGCATGAAACATCAACGAAGGAAAGCTTTAACATACTTCAATGAATCTGAAACTTTTCCTACTTCAGCCAGCATATGTGCATAAATGAGCTTGTATGGCTGAAATGGCAGAAGCATAAACTGAGAGTTTCCTAGCACCTTTGAATATTCATAGAACTCAGTCCTCTGTCACCCACCCATTAAAACAAACCCAGTCAGATTTCAACACCACTATACATAGAAGATGTTAAAAAATGGTCACAAGGATGATGAGTTTGCAAGCCACACAAGCATTCCAAGCTAAAGTTTCTTCATTCTAAATCTTGCCTCAGGAGTCAGGATAGAATAATACTCGCACTCCAAGTAGAAACTTAATCCAAATTAACAGTAGTTTGGCCACCCAAACAGTCCAAACCTTCTTCATTTGCAACACAAAGCAACTTACAAAGCAAAGAAATAGACCAGACAAATCCCAAATTTTTGTAGAAAATCTTGATAAAATTATGGAGCACCTGAATAGCTTCCGGACTAGCATAGGTTCTCGGATACTTCAAGTGATCTGCTCCAATGAGACAGAGCCTTGCAGTATCAGAATATGACTCAAAGTTTGCTTCCGCAACCAAATAGCAGATGTGCGCAGCAGTAGTCTGAATTGTGAATCCAGTGAGATTCAAGAATAAAACTTTTCATCAAAGCTACAGTAAACAGATACGTTAAAACTGATACATTGATATGGTACCTCACTTCTTTCCCTCCATAGGCTATCTCCCAGATGAATAATTACAAGTTCATCATCTTTCGTTCTGTTTGCAGTTATTACAGCCAAATTCTCTTCCCAATCGTCTAGCATGCCATTTGCCCCAGACTGCAATTGCAATATTAGATTGAAAAAAAAATTAAACGAATAAATAAGAAGGGGGAAAAAGAGAAAAAGACACTGGGCAGTTTAAGGCAAAACACTATGGGCGTGTCTACTTATAAGGAAGACAGTGACAATACAGCTGAATCAAGAAAGCGAAAGGATTTAGGATAAGCTGGCTTATTCTTCTCTCTTGAAAGTTAAATAGACCAGCATGCAATAGAAAATATAAAAGGCAGCACAAAAAACTGAAGATCACTGTCCAAAATGACCAAAGCCATAATAATCCTTCTCCCCATCTGTTAAATTTTTCTTTCGTTCTTGCATGGTAAGATAGTAGTGCAGCGGTGACAAAAATTGAGAAAATTCATGTGGCAGATAGTAAAAGGAGGAGAAAAAGACCTAAAAAGACAAAGCTAGAAGTAGTGCAAAAAGATATGAATTCAATAGGAGTTGTTGAGAGTATGGCCTCATATAGGAAATGGAAGGTGTGAAAAAAGAATTCATGTAGAGGATTCTCATTGAGTTCTCTCATGTAGCTGATCCCAAACAGTTTGGACAAGGCTTGGATGATGATTCTTTGATGGTAAGATATACAATCTCCCATCAGAAAAACCTAGACCAGAGAATGTAAACAAACCTTATTTGATTGGCGTACCAATAACCTTTATGACAAATAATGCCCTCTTTGCAAGTAATGTCTAGAGTCGGTCCATCATACCCAACTTCATTGTGAGTGCACTAATAGATTTTGCGAATTGAGGCTGAAAATTATGGGAATTGCTTAAGTAAGGACCCTTTGCATGGAGGATGAATTAAAAGTGTTGAAATACACCAACACGTCTAAGAATCAAAGGGTATCGGAGGATTCTGCCCCTTTCACAATAATATATATATATATAGAAAAGGAACCATAAGAGTTCACCAAGGAGAGGAGCCATCTATGTTGGACATCAGGTATATGTGGTTTTATACCCTTCTTTATTTGGGTAAAGTTGAAAAGAAAATTAGACTGACATATATTAATTGATGCTATAGATTCTTTATCCTATTAATTCTTGTAAAAAAAAGGTGAAAGGGAGGCACCCCCTTGGAGCCATTTATTTCCATAAAATTTATAGCATCCTTCAAATAGAAAAAAGAAAACAAAAATCACTAGAATATTACCGGTGCAAATTGTTGAGGCATATTCATAGCACCAGGAACAGTGGCCTCAGCCGTTGCACCAGTAACAAAAACATCTTTGGGTTGCCCAGCAATTAGGAGGCATAATGTCCGCAATGGTGATCCTGCTACCAGTTGGAGTAATGCCATTTGCTTCACCGTTTCAACATAGAACTGCATGATATCCAAACAGCCACCAACATCATAGGCATGCACACAAATAAACACACACGAATGTGCAGGCGAGAGATGAAGTGGATGGGTAACTGAAAAAACTTCAAATAAACTTGATTTCTCCTCTATAAAATTATCATAAGGTCAAAGGCAAGAACAAACCTGCTCACCAAGTTGCGAGGCTAGAACAAGTGCAGGACCCCACAATTGACCTTCTTGAGCACATTGCAAAGCCTCTATTTTTCTACCAGAAACCAACAGATTCTGTACCTCAGAAGCAGTTGCCTAAAAATGGATCGAGATTTAGCAAAATTAGAGAATGAAATGAGTGACAGACTCAAGTCTCAAGGTAATACATTGCATACCCGTATTTGTCCTTCAGATGGAAAATTCATTACACACTGGTTAAGAGCCCCATACTGACTGTATTGGTTACCATTCCTCTTGGCATATGCAAAAAGTTTAGCAACTGAAGTTTCTGGAATATCACTCTCCTGACAAGTACAAAAAAAAATTAGGAATGACAAATGCCCTTTAGTTTTCTGATGGCTTTCTAATAATATAATTACTTCTGAACTATATTCCTAATAATTGCTGAGAAGCTCCGCAAATGGGGGGAAACCAAGGACCATCTCAAAATGTATCGCTGGATAGAGAAATTGAACCACCAGAAATTCATAGAGCTACAGTTGACAGTAATGCACAACATACTTGTAACAGCATTACTTTTCTTATTTTGTCAAATGATACTGTCATACCAAATTCTCTCCAGTTACTTTAAGAATCACCAGAAGGATGCAGAGCTCTCTTAGTGGTCTCGTTTCTTAAAAGAAGATTGTTCAACAATTTAAGACGTAAATAAGCATTTGGGGGAGGGTGAGAGGGCTTTATTTAATTTGTGTTGTTCAGTAAATTCAAAATTATATCATAAGGCTCTGAGAGGTGCCGAGCCGGAGCAAAAACTCATTTGCATAATAAGAATCCAGAAAATCAAGCGAGGCACTACATGACAAAAAATTATTTTCAAATTCCAGAAAATAATGGACAATAGATGATTACATGTATTAGCAAAGTGATAATAACATACACAAGTAATTTGACCCGTTAAAAGGTGCAGCATGAACACTTCAGAATCAGAACAGAAAGGGATAAAATATTAGATCAGAAGCAATATATTAAATGCTTAATAACAACAATGATTTTGCATTAATCTTAAAGAGGCCTGGGCCGCTTGGCCCAGTGGGAAGCATCTAATAAAAACACACAACATAAAGCCAAAACACATGTACAAATTTTGGATTATGATAATTTAACCAAGAGAAGCTTAATTGACGAATAACTTGAGGCCAAAAAAGCAACTTACTCCCAATGCAGTGTCAGTGCCAAAAGGAGATCTAAGTTTTCCATAATGTTGGCATGCTATTTTAAGCAACGAGAGAAGCAACTTCAGCACTTCGCCTTTTCTAAAATCCATGTCAGGGGAGCTACAGTTAGAAATCCTCTCATCAATCCATTTATTTAGCTCTTTGTTTCCTACATTCCCACCAACAAGAGGGCCAGGAAAAGATTGGTGGCACAGAGCATGAAAATAATCACAAGTGGGCGCTCCAATATTTGAGGCATCATTATTCGCTGTTACAACTTCCATCAAATTCAGCACAGAAATTGTGCCTCCTACAGAGTTCTTCACATAAAACAAAGATGATTAGTCCTCCAGTGAAGCCATCAATTCATTATTCAAACGAAAGAGTGAAAGAAGGTTCCATAACCGACACTAATGAGTTAACTTTGGAGAAATTAATTTTTGAGAAACCAAATAAATATTGAAAGGCTTACCTGGCCACCATAGGAAGAGTTGAGTGAAGTAGTCTCTTTCATTACTATGAGCTTCCCACCAAACCCAAAAGTAACCAAAGCATGTGGAGGGCGACCAGCAGATGATTGCCCCACATTGGGAGCATAAGTAAACTGCTGACTACTCTGAAATGATTGCTGGCCTATATTTACAGGCTTTTGACTGTCATAGTAATCATTTGAAAAATGAACTTGTTCATTCTGTTTAACATTCGTCTGATCAAAATGTGTACTCAAATTTCTAGGAACAAACCCTTGTGAGCTAATGAACCCATTAGCCTCAGCATGTCCTCGACTTGGTGTCTCATAAGACAAACCGGTGCTTAAAGTATTAAAAGACTCCTGCTGATCCACATGGTTTTTTACAGAAACCTGAGCGTCGTAAGAAACCTCCGGCTGCTTATTTCCACTGTAACTTGAAAAGACCTCAGTCTTAGTTACTTTATCAGGTTGCCACATGTTAAAACCCTGCTGACTGTAATTAGCATATGAATCAGTCCAGCTACCACGTTGGTTATGGCTAATATGATTTTGAGACCCATAGTCATTAGTTTGCCCTTGTTCACCAGACATACCAGTACTATTCTGAGAATGAGAACCAGTAGAAGTAGGCCCGTTCTGATTCTGTGGGTCATGAGCTTGTGCTTCAAATGAACTTGATTGAGCAGCTGAAGTATAGCTCTCCAATGAGCGCCATTCTTGGGCAATTGTGTCATAATACCAGCCCGGGTATTGAGGATCAAAAATCATATGCTCTGGGTAACCATTGTTCCCTTGTGAAACCTGGTTCCAGCTAGACACACTTTGGCTAGTGTTAGTCCCGGTCACAGTTCCTACGACTGACTGTGCACTTTGTTGCATATAATTAACCTCTGATTTCCAATCAACAGCAGTCCAATCACTGACCGAACTAGCATCATGGGCCCCTTGGACATTTGCCGTGGCATCATAGCCTTCAACCTGATACCATCGCCCTGTACTTGGATCATATTTCCAACCTGGATACATATTCTCCCAGTACTGACTGCTATTCAGATCCTGCCCATTTGTATCAAAAACTTGACCATCTTGGTATTGTGCATAATTGGCTGAATCACCCACCACATTTGCTTCATATCCTTCATTATTGGAGACAATCTTGGCTTCATTACTCGCAGTCTCATTATCCCCCAAATCGCCAAAAAGATCCGAGTAAGACCCAAACCCATGACTGTCATTTTGCTCCGAATCAGCATAAAAAGAATTCCAGCCCACCTCCTTAACTGCCCCAGGAGCTCCAGATCCACTTTTGCTTACTCTCAAATCCATATCACTCTTATCCACGTTGTTTTCAAGACTAGACTCAATTATGCTGTCAACAGCTTGCGGATTTGAGTTACTCTCTTCTTCTGCGGGGACCTCCAACGATCCAGCCGTGGCATCCAGAGAGACATTCTCTTTTTTGGGCTCCTCGAACCCTCCCTCACCGCCCGACTCCTCACCTAAACTGAGATTCGAGAACGCCCTGGCATCATCAGAATCGTTACCCTCTGTAGATTTTGGGGCCGAATCGGCGGTGGCAGTGGGTCCGAAATCGTCATCAACCAATTTGTCGAAGAAATCCTCATCCGTCTGATCCTCCACTTGGAATGGAGGATTCGAAGCCATCGATTACCCAAACGTTTAACGACCTCCTCAACGCTCCTATGGAACCCAACACCAATTCAATCCCCACAATTCACCACAAAAATCACCTTCTTCCGATTAAAAGGCTCGAAATTCGAGCTCCAACAACATACACACCCTCAAGATCAGACCGAAAAAGACACATATACCTCGAAATCAACCTAACAGACGACAAATATAAGCAAACCGAGCATGATCTAGGGATTCCTAATTCTCTTAGAATCTAATACAAAATGAACCACCAAAATTTCGCAATCTTTCGACTCTACTCGCATTGGAGAAAAACAGATTTCAATTTTAAATAATACGATAAATAACTTACCGATCTAGGAAAGATGTTTTGAGCGATAATCGAAGATGAAGAAATGGAGAGAGAAATAGGAGAGCAATCGGATTCGCACCGCCACCCACAACTACATGAGCATCGTTTTTTTTCCAATTTCAGTTTATTTTTTAATTTTCTTCTGTTTGAGTAATTGTGTCTGTGGATCTGTTTTATTTTTATTTTTATTGAATATTTAAAAATGCATTATTAATTTTACCGCCAGATGATGAGGAATAATTTCCTATTTTCACTGGACTGTAATTAACTAATTATGTGGTTTTCACTTCAATTAACCAAAACCCCTATTTCTTAGGCCATGTTTGTGCTACAATTTTAACCTTACAATAATTCAACATTCATCATTTATAGGAAAAATACCCAAATCTAGCATTTATATAAAACTTAGGAGGTCTAAATTTGATTCCTACCTAAAGTAATATACTTTTGTGGCCATACGTTGAATTTTATGTGAATTTACCATGTTTGTCAAGTAAAAACTCATGTACGCACAAACTTAACAATCGGCGTTTAGACCCGTCCAAATTTGGACATATGATGTCGTTTTCGATTGTCGAAAAAGTAAACTAAAAATTGTCCCATAAATGATTTCTTATTTTTCTTTTGAGTCTACTAGTAGGAATTTATATATCTTTTTGGGGGCCCATATCATCTGAATTCTACCTCATTCAATACAAAGGACCAATAGATACCCAATCCATGTGCATGTGTGAGTGAATGTCAAAGTTGAGAACGAACTTCCTGACCATAAAATGGAAAATGAGCTTCAATTGCGTGGGAGTGTGAGGTTTTTGACGGAATTGGTTTTGGTAGAATGGCAGGCTAATGTTTATGGCAGCATGACATACATGTGAAATGTTTGTCACTTATAATTTTGAGTGTGGCCTTTTTAAAATTATTTGTTCTATACTGTATTTCTTTTTTGTCTTTATTTGAGTCTTGGTTTTGGAACAAAGCTTAATTAGTTGGTCTATCACAACAGGAAGTAGTTAATGATTGAACATGATCAAGATGTAAAACATATATTATGATACGAGACGGTTCCTCGTTGTCACTATCATTAGTTGTGATTGATTATCATTACCACTAATTGTAGTTTCAAATCTACCATTGAATTTTGATACGTCTTCCCAAATGACCTTTCACATGTGCACCATTAACTGTACGCACTTATTTTTCAATCGTAGATGCAACGAGTCCCACAATAAATGTGTGATCTCCACTTTTGTTGTGTTTTATTACAACCATTGAATTTCGAATGCGTAAAATCAGTGCATATACTAATATATATCTAATGTTAATTTTCAATAATAGGAATAAAAATACTAAACATACCACCTCAAGAGAAAATTAGAGAGAGACACAATCGATTACCAAATCTTCTTCTGTCAGTGTCGGTGCGGCTCCAAGAATCCCTAGTGAGTTCGGAGGCTGAACAAGAGAATGGATCCGTCCTTTTGATCCCACCCAGTGTCAAAGACCCCTGAGAGGTTGTTCTGCCAGATGAGCTACATAGTGAGTAAAGAACCTACCAAGTGCTAAGTCACCAATGGTCTTAATCCTTGCACGTTAGCCATTGGGATCACAAACCTGACTTTCCAAGCTTTAGCTACTATGACACACCTTAAAACTAGTTCTTACATTAATGAGACACAAATAACATCAACAATATAGTGGATATTGTTCAATATTCATGATGAAAAACAAGGTTTGAAATAACAGATTATTTCAAAACTGTGTTCATAAATATTTGGAACCCACAAGAAGGTCATCATCATTGCCAAAAAAAATGGACCATAAAAGATGTCATGGAAAGCTCTTTTAACCTAATCAAGTAAGAAAAAATCTACCACCAATCAAGAATAAGTTTTTCGCATTCCGATTCATTTATGGTAAGACAAAAAAGATTTTAGAGCCTAACCACAAACACATACTGTTGGCAGATCCCCTAAGATCATATATACAGGTCTCAATTGTTCATCATCATGTTGATTGATGAACATTAAAGACGGATTTTTTAATCATAAATAACATCAAAGAAAGAAATCTCTTAAAGCAGATATATAAATAAATAAATAATACTTCCCCTTCAAGAAACGAGAGTAATCTCCAAAAAACAACTACCACTGCATGCACATTCAGCAACTAAAAAAAGAATGTCTGCCGTCAATAGCTAATGTCGAATGTCCAAATAGCACATCTGACAATTTGGGGAACCAGAAAAACTCTTCCAAACAGTGTCACACAAATTGTGTCGTTGAACAAACTTTCTTATATGCGGCTTTAAAAAAAAAAAAAAACACTTCCTGATGGTAATAAAAGGTCTATGATCAAGGTGTACAATGAAGTCCATCCCTAAGTTAACACCTCATTTCGTCAGAAAGACTAAACAAAGGAAATAAAGAAGACAATGAACTCCATCCCCAAGTTAACACCTCATTTTGTCACACACGCAACAAAGATGCAGGCAAGAGAAAGAGATGCAAATAACTCTCAATTAGATAATGTTGGTCAATTAAATCGGTGTTAGGTTCAAAACTACATTTACGAATAACACTTGGCAGAAATCCTCGTCAATCAGATCTTAATTTAGGAGCAATTCGAAGAATTTCAGCTTTAGTTTCTCAATAACTAAAAATGGGAATAAGAAGAGTAAACATGTGGCCTTTAGTTGTATATATTCACCAGAGGAATTGTAGTTTCTACTTCTTTTAATTCTGCTAGCAAAAATAATAGCCAGAACAAGAGCAAAAATGTATGCCCACCCTACATGCCGAGTCTGATCCCACTAAAATCATAAACAAGCCTTTGCTTTCGGGTGCAGTGGAATCATTCTGCCTGTTTTTCCAATAATTATTTGTTACCATCATCCTCTACAACAGTGAAAATGACAAAGCCATCTGATCAGTCATTCCTCCTATAAGTTCATACCGGAAAACCCTATTTTTCAATGTTAACCAACCCATTAGCTGTAGGGGTCAGATTACTCAACTTGGACGTACATACAGATTTAAGTAATAAAAAAGGTGCAAAGAAGACAGAGAAACAAGTTAACGAACTCTTAGAAGCATTTTCAAGTAGTACATACTATACTAACCCAACATCTCGTAGAACATTTTCAGATAAGCAAGCCTTTACATGGCAAACCATAGAACATTTCCAGATAACAAGATAAGTAAACCATCTAGCACTATATAGTAACAATACAAGTAAGACAATAAAGAGAGGATAAATGACTAATAACAAGTGCAGATTATCATATATATTAACTGGTAAACTTGGTCATTCATCAACCTAATTTGCTGTCATCGGAAAACGATAAGGTCCAGGCTGGTGGGTTGAATAATAATAGATTCTAGAAAGCATCAAGATATAAGCCCTAAAAGAAGACAATGCAAATCCACATAACAAGACAAAAAGAAAGTGGAAGAGATGGGAGATGATATTGATTAATATAATTGTACAATTACAAGTCATTGTACTAATCAGTTTGAAGGAACCAAGAAAAGCCACGAGTTAGAAACATAGCTGACAGAAAACCCAAGTCGGCCCAAGATTAATTGGCCTCACATGGGCAGTGGACGAGGATTTACTGGTATATTTAAAACCAGAATTGCCTTACTCTGAGTCTGAGTTGGGTGAAACTTTCCACTGTCTATCCAACATATGAAAGTGACCAACACAGAAGCGATCCACATCAAAAAGAAACCAAAAAAAAAAAACATTACAACCATACCTTTTGCTTTTACCTGAAAATTATGTGGCAGTCCCCTAATAACATCTAAGCTTGCATATTAACATCCCACCCACCCACCACTTGCTCTCTCTATCTTAAAAAGAAATCAAAACACCCTATTGAAAGAAATGCTGCTTCAAGAGTTAAAAGAAACTTCTACCGACTGTTACTTAACAGCTACACTTGTAATTATTTTAGGTTTCATGGGCCAAGTAATATGCAGGAATAACATGGGTAGAGTTTTTGAAAACTCCATTGTCCGGATGAATCACAGGAGTAAATCAACGAACAAAATCAATATCAAATACAAATCACACATTCCCGAGTGTGGTAGCAAATCCAAATTAAGCAACGTCATATTCCATATTTATCTTTGCATACCTTGGACAAATTTGATGAGCCCGATTAAAATCCCGTACACACTCCTGCAAAAGACCTATTTCTGGTATATCATGAACAGAATCAACAGATACATAACATCAATGTGTAAATAAAGGACCATGTTAAGAATTAGAAACTATAACATAAACAAACAAGATGATCTTGGTTGTTTAAAACTAGTTTTCTTATATTTTTGACAAAATTCTCCCTCAGGCCACCTTTCACTATTCCTTGTTTAGCTACATGGTCTTCTCTGCTGCTCTGTTTTGCAATCTTTTTGTCAAGAACAATTATCCATTTTGTTAAAATTTCTTTCAATTTATTATAAATTATAACATTAATACGATGATCAAAGGAACAAGAGCATTTTTTTCGATTCAACAATTGACATATTTCAAACAAAAAAAAATCATATATTGAACATCTATGTGACCACTTTAAAACAAATTAGTTTGTGGGGAAAAAAGATTATACAACTCACCTGAAACAAAGAAGCCCAATTCATGTAACAAGTTGCAACCAGATCTCTGCCCATGTTAACAACATCTATTGGAGCAAGGCGCAGACGTGCAGTGCCTATTATTGTGATGTGAAGAAAAGGTGAAAAATACCCGTCATGTTCTGCTTTTAAGAAAGCACAAAAATGGCATACGTGAGTTCATAATACATGGGGAGTAACAAAGCTTTGGTGTAATCTCCACTGATAGCACTGGTTGCCCATTTGCTTTGATGCCAAAGCAGCATTTTTATTCTTCACACAGAGAGCATTATTAGGATCTGGCAAGTCTTTAATCATCTAAGTTGGTCAAAATTTCGAAAAATTAAAAAGTGAGAAAACAAGGCATTCATCAAAAGCAACATAATAAATGAAAAATCAAATGTGGCAATTATTTTTAAAAAAATGACTCACTTGGTGGAATTAGGGCAAATAACAAAAGAATTTGAGAAGTGAAGAAGAAGAAATGGAAGGAAGATCATTAGAACTGCGACCTGCCACCATCAGCTTCAGACTGTCTGGAATGACAGATTTCAACTTCTCCATTCAGATTGACTCGGATACTGAGTCACAGACTGACGTTGAATTGTCCAATCTTACCAGCACTTAGTTTTTCTTAACCACACAGAGCAGTTAATAGTATATCATACATGTTCATGAACTGTGAAATAAATTCACAAAATGTAAATAGTATAACAAAAGAAAAAACTATCAGTTTTATTCATGCAAGGAACCGCCCTTGCCAAAAGCAAAGTCAGGCCACAATGAACCAAATCCTAAAAAATCCCAATTATAGAAATATGAAAAACAAATGGAGAGAACAAAAAAGACAGCTTTATTGGTTTTACGAAAGACTTTTTGCATGTTATTGGAGTGAAAATAATTTCTAAGTTTTGTTCATGCAAGGAACCACTCTTACCTAAACCAAGCCAAACCCTAGAAAAACCCCATCATCATAATTCGAAAAACAAAGAACCAAAAGAGTTTAACTAAAGTGGATTTCTCTGTTTCCTTCAAGCAAGGGAACCACCCTTGCCTAAACAAAGCCAAACCTTAAGAAAACATTATTATAAAAATTCAAAACAAAAATGGGAAAAAAAAAAAAAAAAAAAAACCTAAACTTGATTGTTTAGCTTATTCATGCGAGGGAAGGGAAAAAAAAAACGAAATTTGAAGATTCAAAAACAAAAAGAGAAGCAAGAACCCCAAGAGTTTGACTAAAGTGAAATTCTCGGTTTCATTCAAACAAGGAACCACCCTTGCCCAAACTAAGCCAAGCCACGCTAAACCAAACACTAAGAAAACATGATCATCAAAATTCCAAACAAAAATGGAACAAAAAGAATCCACACAGCTTGATGATTGGTTTAGCTTATTCATGCGAGGAATCACCCTTGCCAAAACCAAGCCAAATCACCGAACAAAATCCAAAGAAATCTCAATTATTAAATTCCAAAAAAACAAAGAGAGAAAGAAAACACAAGGCCCCAAAGAGTTTGACTAGAGTGGAATTCTTAGTTTCATTCAAGCAAGGAACCACCCTTGTCTAAACAAAGCTAAGTAAGCCACACCTAACCAAACCCTACAAAAATCGAAATATCAAGATTTGAAAAACAAAGAGAAAAGCAAGAACCCAAAGAGTTTGGCTAAAGTGAAATACTCGGTTTCATTCAAACAAGGAACCACCCTTGTCCAAACTAAGCCAAGCCACGCTAAACCAAACACTAAGAAAACATGATCATCAAAATTCCAAACAAAAATGGAACAAAAAGAATCCACACAGCTTGATGATTGATTTAGCTTATTCATGCGAGGAATCACCCTTTCCAAAACCAAGCCAAATCACCAAACAAAATCCAAAGAAATCTCAATTATTAAATTCCAAAAAACAAAAAGCGAGAGAAAACACAAGACCCCAAAGAGTTTGACTAGAATGGAGTTTCATTCAAGTAAGGAAAAAATTCAAATAGAAATTAAAAAATCGCCAAATTTAGATCGATCAGGTTGTGAAACGTGGCAAGAAAGTGGAGCAAACATGTGTATACATTAATCAAAATTGAGACCAGTAAATATAGAAAACAAAAGGACGACCTCTGATTTGCCAAATCAAAATAAAATTTGAGATGAAACCCTAATGTAACGAAAACTCAAAACTGAGACCACAGATTTGAAAAAAAAAAAAAAAAAACACTAATAGGTCAAGAGCACTGATTTTCCAAATCGAAACTAAAATTACAACGAAACCCTTGTTAAGACATGCGAAACTCTAACCTAAACTCAAACAAAAAAAAAACAAACAAAGCAAAGTCAATCCAATCTCAAAACGAAAATCCAATACAAATATGGAACGCTGAGGAAAAAGTCAAATAGAAATCAAAAAATTCACCAAAACTGAGACCAATTGGATTGTTAAACGTGAGAAGGAAATTGGGAAATATTGTATACAGAAACCAAAATTTGAGAACAATCAATATAGGGGTGAAAAAAGAACAACTTATTCGCCAAATAAAACAAAATTTGATATGAAACCCTAATGCAGAGAAAACCCAAAACAGAGACTATATATTCGTAAAAAAAAACAAACGTTAATCGAAACCAGTGATTTTCCAAATCGAAGCTAAAATTAAAAGGAAACCCTTGTTGAAACGATCGAAGCAGAAACAAGTCATATTTGTAAAAATAAAATAAAATAAAAGGGAGTCACTGGTTACCTTCGTTCAAGCGACAGCAGAAACTCATCTTCGCCTCTTACCTTCTCTCGTTCTAAGATTTCGCAGCAAACATCTATATCAATCTTCGTTCGTGAGCTAGGGGGCCTCGGATTCAACTGGGTCGTCGGGTTTGGCGACAAACTAGTTTTCGTAAGTGCTCTTTTTGAATTGGTGCAAGTGTTACCGTTGTAGGGTATCTTTGTCAAGAGTCGGTTCGACTAAACTCTTCGATGCGTCGCCGTTTAAGTGAGGCGGTTGTGATTTCTAGCCGTTTGCAGACGTTTATTTCCTTTCTTCAGACTACGTTAGTTTTACGCGTACTCTAAAAAAATATTCTTGTTATTTTTCCCATTTTATATGACAAGAGAAAAGGCAAGCCAATTTTTAAAAAGCAATTTAAATGACATGTAAAAAAAAAAAGTCCCAGGTAAGCATCTCATTAGCGTACTCTTTAGCGAATCGAATGGATGGCAAGATGGGCCTGATTTTCTATTTAGTTGCTTGGTCCAAAACGTAGGCCCAGAACCACTGGGCATAGCATACGGTCTTGAATTTATCGTCAAAGTAGATGATGAGCAGTAATTTTCTAATTTCTACCATCTTTTTTAAGTGTAGAAATCGTATTTATAACTACACAAATAACAAATGGCTTAATTAATAATTTATATAATATATATATACATAGAAAATTTATAAAAAAAATATACTACTGTTTTCTCTTCAACTGCTGGCAGAGAGGAGTTAATTGGGCAGCAGAATCCTTTTGAAGCAAGAAATCACATGCATGAAAAGGAAAACAAAGGTGACCAATTGTATTTAAAAACACTATAAATGCAGCCCATTAATACGATGTTAAATTCAATTAACTCTGACTGATTCTTCGATGAGAATAACCGGATTTTTCGTTCATTTCAAGGCAGCTAATTTTTCTCCTATCTTTTAGCCTTTTGGATATTCTCTGGACACAAGGTCATTCCCGTCCACATTTTCTGGTTCATCTACCAATCATTGAGTTTCATGCTTCAATCTTAAACAACTCCCTCTCCTCCTCTACTAAGACTAAGAGTTGTTCTAATTTCCGTGATTATGGAGATGAAAAATAATATTAGTCAAAAAGTGGAAGTTTCAGATCTGAGTATTTCTGAAATTGTTTGCAAGTACAGCTGCCGCTGGAAAACTGTAAACAGGGCATATATGTAACAGAAGAACCATGAACACCTTTTGTACTTGCAGAACCCAATACTAGCTTGGTCCACACTCCCAACAGATAACAATGGGGTCACAGAACAGTGAACTTGCGAAGATTTTAGTCCTTCAAGCAACCAAATACACTATAAAAATGAATTGGAATGAGCAATTCCAAGGAAATTTTGCACTAACTGGTAATGTCTAAGCCAGTGATGAGAAAACTATTAAGGAGAATTCAAAGAGAGAGTTTCAGAGTTGACAATGAATGATGAATCAGAAAACTAAGTAGAATTTTCAAATAGTTCACTAAACCCAACTAAAAATCAAGTCTATGGTTATTTTTCAGAAACCACACTATACTCATCTTGCTCCATTGGAGCTGGTAAGTTAAGATCTATCGAAACAGCTGAAACTGCATCCAGTTTGGTAGGAGTTGTTGCAGAACTTGTTGAAGAAGCTGAAATGTGGGATCTCTTGTGTCCACCAAGTGCTTGTCCTGAACCAAATACTTTGAAGCAAAATGGGCACTCGAAAATCTTCTCATTAGCAGGAATTTTACCTTGCTCGCAAATTCTCTTATGGCCACCCAATGCTTGCAAAGATCGAAAACCCTTCTTGCATTTCTCGCAACGAATTTTCTTGCTCAATTTGGTCTCTTTGGATTTCTCGACCGATCTTTGATCTTGTTCCTTCATCCAACAATCCCTCGAAAGCATCATGAGACACATAGCAACATTTTCTTCAGGTGAAGCATCAGAAACAGAACTCACTGGTTCTGGATCGGCCGGCGAGGACTGGTACTCATTGTTATTATCAACCCAACTCTGTTTGCCGCTCTGCTTTGCCTTCTTGGTTTCAAATTTCATCTTCTGATTCTCGAATTTCCGATTCCTCTTAGATCGTCTCCGAGTTGGGTTTCTTGACTCAGTCTCACTCTCTCCATCTTGGACAACAACACAAGTCCCATGAGGTTCAGCAACAAAAGAAAATTTAGGATCTGCAACTCTGAAACTCTTCTTTGGATTCTCCCTCAACCCATAAACCAACCCTTTCTCTTCTCCTCCTCCTCCTCCTCTGTTCTTCTCTTCTTCTTCTAAAGATGCAGATGCGGCTGATTCGATTGTAGTGTCAACGGATTGCTGAGTCTTCTTTGGAAGAGGAAGAGTGGCTAAATGACCCTTCATGTGACCACCCAGAGCTCTGCCATTAGTGAAACTTCTGGTGCAGAGCTTGCATTTGTGCCTCTCCATAAGGAAAAATCAAGCAACAGAGACACAACAAGAACCCAAAAACAAAGGTCTTGTTGGTGATACAAAGAGATTGGGGAATTGCTTAAAAGCAAAGAGTAGGTGACAAGCATTCCTCCACCAAAAGACACACACAACCCAAAAAACCAATTGAGTAAAATATCAAGGAAAAAACAGTTGTGGATTGTGTGAAATAGTAAAAAAAATTTTGTCTTAAAACTGAAAATTAAAAATAAAAATGTGTGTGATTTGATGAGTTGTGAAAGATGGACAAGTAACATGCAATCCTTGCCCAACTCTCAGTTGATAAGGCTTTTTGTTTTGTTTTATTTTTTTTTACCACTTTTTGGGATCCAAAATTTCCAGATAAGCAATTCAATTTTAGTTTATTTTATACCTATTTGAAGGGATATGTAGGACTACTATCCTATCCAATGTGCTCAAATGAAAAAAGTTCATCTCAATTATTTCAAATAATGAGATGAACGTACATAATACATGTGAAATCATGGACCCCACATGATTCATATGAACGAATTTGTGTGCGTTCATCTCTATATTCGAGATACTTGAGATAAAAAAAATATTGGGATTCGTAAAACTATCCGTGCTCAAATTCTCATCCATCCATTTGTGCATTACTTTGAAATTTTCAAGCGGATTGGCTTTGGGCCCCAACACTCATACTTCTCCATACCCTCACTCAATCTGTATGGTTTGCACTTTGTAGTCTATGTTTATTATTGTCTTTTTCTCTGTATATTAGTCTTTCTGTTTAGTAGACTGTGCTCATTGCTTTTCTGCTTTTTGTTTAATATTTATACAAGGTGTGGGGTTCCAATTTCCAACTTGAAATCTAATTAAATTTGATATTAATCCAGTTTTGCGTTGTTAAATACACTGTTTGTCGATACTAAAATCTCACTCGTGACTCAAACCGAACAATATATTTGATGCGTTTGTGGACTAAGAACTTTAAGATTACTTTTTAGGGTTCACCATTTTTGTTAGGTTTATAAATTTACAAGAGGGTCAGTCAAATTGCTAATAATGTCTACCGCTTAACAAGTGTGTGAATTAGGTGGCCTCAACAATCTCATTATAGTGACCGTGAAGCAATCGTTTAATGCCATGTTGATGACACTGCTTCTCCTCCCACTAGCCAATGAATAGATTATATGATGGAAAACAAAAGTACTGGAATAATTATAAAAATTGCTATGATTTTTATATCACATATATAATTTGTTTTGTTATTTTAATCATAATTTTTTTTTCTTTTTTTGTAAATGAGAGAATTATTAAGTTATATTATAATAAAAATAGACAGCGTATCTATTGTCATTTTATAAATATAATTAAGAAGTACAAATTCTGGGGAAAAAATTTAAATTATCTGAAAAAATTATGAATTATATTGAGAATCTAATATGGATTTAAAAAATAAGCACTTTTAACCAAAACCAAGTACATGTAATTTTTTTTAATTGAAAACAATATCATAACAAATTTACCCTTTGCACATTTGATATAGGTTTAAACTCGAGCATCAGATCTATACGCATATAAATTTTCCATTAATAACATAATAAATTGAACCAAAATTATGCACGCGACTAAAAGAGTATTAGCCGTAGGTGGCACACTTGTCACTTTTGTGCTGCTTTAACAAAAACTAGTTGGTCCCGTTCGGGGATGAGAGGGGCTGGAATGATTCCAGCCAATTCCACCCATCACAGCCGTTGATGATATTTGCTTCATAATGTCATTAAGTGTAATTAATGATGATGTAATGGTTATGATGGGTGGAATTGGCTGTAATGATTCCAGCCACACCCATCCCGTTCGGGTGTAGGGACGGCTGGATGATACAACCACGTGCCGCGCTAAAAGTGCAAAACAGAGCACTTATCTGCTGATCACTTTCTTGGGCTGAGCTCTACCTCACCTCAACCCTCTGGGGAGAATCGAAATCAGGTAGTCATATTACCTGGCAGAGGTATAAACCCCCACCAACCGAGCTCCCCCGGTTCTCAATTATACTAACCAAATAATTAAATAACGTCAAATTAAATTAAATTAGCCTTAGCCCTTAAGTTATGTTTATTTAGTTGAACAAATGAAAGCCTGGTTGATCAGATTGTTTGGCCAACACCTTGAGATCCAGGGTTTTATTCTCACCATAGGCGTTTAGGATTTGGGTAGTTTTTCATCCGTTGTGATGGTCTTCATGCCCCTCGGACATGACTTAGTGTGTGTGGCCTGTGGCCTTTCCAAAAAAAAAAAAAGAGTTGGACAAGTGAAATATAAAATTTATAGCATCTTATCATACTTTTTTTTGCATGAAACACGTAATAAAGTGGTTGATGAGTAAAGTAAGTAAGTAGCAAGTGAGTCGTTGGTTGAACGACAATCACATTATATATAAGGCATCATCCACCCAATTATGTCGTGGGTTCGAATGATATCCCTCCCCAAATCCCTATTTCAAAAAAAAAAAGTAACAAGTCCATTACATTCGAGTCACTAATTAGAGTGATAAGGATCATGAGTATCATCCTGATGATCACGATTCTAATTCCCTCATCTGTTTCAAAAACGAAAAAGTAACAAGTCCATTATTGGATGATTCAAATGTGGAAACATTGAAGATTCTGGTATGTTGCACTATTTGGAGTTTTCTGCGGCAACAATTAAACAGTAGTCATGACTTATGAAGACCTGCCGGCCGGCCTCCGCTTTTTAGTCTTCATGGGCCACCCAATTGATTATCCCATGTATGCTCTCCTTCATCTCCGCGTGATTACGGCCGCACACTAGTCTCAGATTATAATTTTACCCTAATTAGTCTTTAATTTATTTGTTTGAGTTTTTTTTTCTTTAATCACCGTCGCAAATAGAGTCTCTGTTTTCCTGTAATTTATGCTACTACATCAATTTAATTTACACTCCTGTCATTATTTGCTTGATTAGTCGATAACAAATTTTCCTTTTTTAACAGATAAACCAAAGTGAAAGATAACTTTTTACAGTGCAGTTAATATTAGTTTAGACCATGCATGTTTTGCTGCTTTTTAGGTACAACTCCCACCAAATCGGGACACGTATGCATGTCACGTGTCCAACTCCACGTTGTCACGTATGAATTACCTTTTTTTTTTAAATGCCTATTGATCAGACACACGCTAAATCATATCTGACGGATATAAAGGTCATTACATCGGATGAAAACTATCCAAATCTCAACCCCTGATGAGAATAGAACCATGTACGTCTAGGTTCTGAACAAATAACCTGACCAACCAGACTACTTTTAATTCTCCACAACTCCATGTATGAATTATTGGGTTCTTATATTACATCACTCACAAGAAAAGGGGAAAGGAATGTATGCACTATGCACTCACAATTTTCCCACACACAAAAATATATCATACAAAATACAAATTTAGGCTCCGTAAAATGTTTTTTTCGGATTAATTTTTTTTTGAAAAGTTCGCCAATAAAAAGTGTTGAGTCATTTCAAATCATTAAAATGGTTTGTTGTACATTATTTATTGTTCTTAAATGTCCAATTTACTAATATACGATCCGATCCGTATAACGTTTTCGTGCAAAAAAATCCAACTTTCATTCAAATGAACAAGATAAAAAGTTCATTCAATCATGAACTTTATATCTCAAAAATTGGTAAAAAATTGCATGAACTTGTACCTCAAAAGGTTGATTGGCGTGCGTTTTTATAACTGAATTTATGGTGAAGGGGGTTTTCATGCATCTGTTAATTACCTTTAGGAGCGATGATGATGGTGTGATCAAAGCGTCTCTTCCATATGCAAATACACACCATTTTAGTTCAACCTAGCTTTCTGGGCCCAACAATTCAACAAGGATTTTGTATTTTTGGTAAGGTCTGGTCCGTAGCTATCAACCAAAATCCAAAAGCTACGGATCTACGTATACCAGCGATGCCGTTTTGGCTGTGACTTTACTTGTTTGGAGTTTCGAGTTCGGAGCCGGATTTGTCTTTTAAGTCCGTTATCCGCTAAGACGACTACATTCGGCTCTCGTATGGCCTCTCTGATTAGGTCACCCTAACTGCCAAACCAAACTACAACGTTCATTCTTTTTCTTTTTCTTTTTTTTTTCCTATCTACAACGTAGAATCTAGACTATCTAGTTATCAAACAAGTTGACAAAGTTAGATTAGCCTATACTGGTATGCACTGTTTTGTCTTCGCAGGCCCAACACCAACCCATACTAATATGAGTCCAAAAAAAGCGTTTATTATTGGTCATGAAGTTTAATTAACTTATTATATATTGTATTTCACATCTCCATTTGAGCGATGTGGGACGAAGAAATTAGTCTATTTGTCACTCGGTAACTCGCACAACATTATCAAGCTTGACACTTAGAGGCTTATGACCTCACCTACTCGAGCAAGGTGCTACAATGACACATTTCAATAGTTCAATTCTATGATCTATCGAGAAGAAACATCTAGGTGAAAGTCTGGTGGTAAATCTCTCTTGGGTCATATTGTATGAACTCGTAAACTCATGAGTTCGATTTCCATTAGGAACAATACCCTTGTAATCACGCACAGAGTTTTGACCCAATTTATATTATTATCAACTGAGAAATTTATGTATGCGCAGATATGATGGCTTGAGTTTAGGTTTACCCATCAAATAGAATTGTCAACTTCGCCTCATAAACCCATCGACTATCCAACATCTACCCACTACGTGACATTCGGATCACATACGTGCCCGCATCGCAGGAAGCCGACACGATTGGATCACCTTTGCCTATCTCATTATGTGATATATAATATCTGGACCAATTGTCATGAGTTGCGTTAAGTCTCTATCTTAAAGCTGGTTAACCCCATTAGGTAGCGTTACCAACTTCTCTCTCTATAAAACCTATATATGAACCATCCAATATGTATATATATATCGATGTAAAGATTCAATATTTTCCTAGCAATCAATGAATGGGGGATGAGG
Source organism: Tripterygium wilfordii (assembly GCF_013401445.1). Lineage (NCBI taxonomy): Eukaryota > Viridiplantae > Streptophyta > Magnoliopsida > Celastrales > Celastraceae > Tripterygium > Tripterygium wilfordii. The sequence continues at coordinate 2,645,460 of NC_052246.1, forward strand.
GGTCTAGTGTATGTAAAGAAACTAAAAATTATTGACTCACAGTGTCGGCTAGAGACTAATAATGCAATGCTCACACATCAACGACTGAGGCTTAGAAGTAAAGTTAGAACCACTGAATATATGGCATCCACGTCTAGTATTTATTCATATTTTCAATAACCATGTGATCTTGAGAGACACTAGGACCTTAATTTCGAATCAAAAAGGTGTGTGTGTGTGTGTGTGTGTTGATCCAGTAATATGTAAAGTACTCAATGGAAGAATTCATTCCAGGTAGAAAGTAAAAAGTTATATAGATGAGGAATGATTGGAGCTGACAGAGGCAACCCATCAAGCAAGGAATCTTCACGAGATCATATGGGTTCGAGTGGGGGTGGCGTGATAAATTCCTAAAAGAAAATCATGAGGGAGGGCAAGAATGCCTATAGAGGTCTCCAGAACGGACAATACCTTGGACGCAAAAATGCATCCACAGCTAACAACTTACAGTAAAGCTTAATAGTCAGATGAAATTAAAAACACAAATGATAGCAGAAGCTTACTTGATACAAAATAAATCAAAGAATGCTTTTAAATGATTTACACTGTGCTGCAGCATTCAGCAGTTTTAATCACTAAGCTTAATGCTGGCAAATCCTCGAATTTTGCTTTTCGTTAATGGAGGATGATTAGCATTTCTTGCTGGAACTACTTCTTCAGGAAAAAAAAAAAGAGTTAAGTGTTGCTTGCCTCATCCATATCCAAAAGGCTGCTCTCTAATCTCTATGGATGGATGGTTTATAATCTTGGTATTAGACTGATCAGAATCTATATTTTTGCCGAAGAATTTTCGTAACATTTACAGCTACCAACTCCATTGATCTGCTTCCAAGCCTTATGATGGCTCTGCAAGAACAGATGAAACACAGGAGCTCTTACATTTTCTCGACGACCTTTTTTGCACTTCGATTCTTGCTCCATTATGTCATTTAACAAGAAACATACTAGCTTGCAAACCAGTCAAGTTGTTTATGCATGGATTTTGTACATGGACACAATTAATTAATATTGAAGCTCAATTTCATTCTGCTTTTACCACACACAGGGTCTAATTTTGATAAAACGAAGTACAGACCATGTTTATAAGCATATTTTAACTTAAGAGAGGCTTCTGTGCATCAAACTCACTTTCCAAGCCATCACCATAGGCATGTCCCTCCTTTCCTTTAGCCCATAGCACAAAGTAGAGACCCGTAAACATTAAGAACATACCGGCTAGGCTGCATTAAGAGAGTGATCAATTAATCAAATCCCAAGTCGATGATTGAATTTACTGAAGATTAACAGAATTGATATTGATCATACCTTCCGATCTTAATGGTTTCTCCTAATGTAATAGCAGAGAGAATGACCGAGATCACTGTTGCAACGGGGCTAAACATGGACACCAGCACTGGACCCCTTTTTCTCATTGCCCATCCAGTAAAACTTACCGATGCTCCACTTACTGTTCCTCCCTATCCATTCAAAATTTCATCAAGGTTCGGATCAGATTAAGCATATCAAACATTTTGCAGTAAATGCTTTAGATATATGACAGTAGCGCATTTAGTCCCGAATCATAGTGTATGTGTACCAGCAGAGAATAGCCTATGAGGGGTCCAATACTCATAAGAGGCCAACAAAGTTCCATTGAACGGTCTTGAAACATTTGAACAATCGCAGTTATCAGCACACCAATGAAGGATGTTACGGCAGATATTGACACCGGTGCAGGAAAATCACCTAAAGTCGCAGCCTGCCTCCAAAAATGTATAAATACATACATACATTCATACATGATTGGAAAACAATAGTACTTCTGCATTAGATTAACTTATTCACATTTATACCTGCAAGACAACGTTGCTCGATAGGACGAAAACAGCAGCCATGAGATACAAGCAACCGATGATTTTTTTTCTGTCGAAGACAGGATCCAGATGCTGATGACCAGGGGATGCAGTGCTGTGTATTAGGCTCATGGTGGTGGCACCTACGACACAAAGTAATGTCCCTGCAATCTTGACTTTGCTATATGTGCAACTTAGCTTAACTTTCTCGAACCTGCACCCGTCGAAACAAAATTAGCTTTGATAGTCTACAATTATTGAATCCATACATGAAACTGATGCAGCAAATACAAGGATAAGGTACCTAAATGTCCAAGCAATGATAAAAATGAGTCCGGGAGCAAGATTGGGCATTGCTGTTGCCATTGATGGTGAAGTTAGATACATCCCCTCTAGAAATAGAGTTTGGAACAAGGTTACCCTGAATAAAACAAGCACAGAAAATCAAGTTACATTAATCCTCAGTTTCTTGGAATGAATATTCGTGGAATTACAAAATTTTCAATACATAATTCAATAAGTTCTTTCAACCATTTCATCAAACTAGTGTAAAATTTTCTCTTACCCTCCAAAGGCTATCAAAACTAGCTGAATCACCAACTTTGAAGTCAATTTATCAGGCCATTTGCTCCTGAAGCATATATGAACATATAAACCATTGATATATTAATTAAGCTCCAATTCCATCATATTATACAAAACAGAGAGAAGAGAAAAGAAATTACCTTTCAAAACAAACGGCAAGAGGAGAGAGGATGAGGAAGGTAGCAAAGGTAGAGAAGATAACAATGGTGAAGGGTTTGATGCCTAAAGACATCAAGTAAGTCATCAAAACGGAGTTCCCAGCATACACAAATTGGTTCAATATCAAACCTCCTGTTATTAATACATCTTCAAACTTGTCTCTTCTTGTATACCAATCCATTTGAAATGGAAAATTGATGATATATGAATTTTTGTTCCTCTTTTGCTTCTTCAATTGCATCCTCCACCTACAAACCCTCCCATTATGTGTTTGATGAAATGAAGCCTCTCTTTTTCTTTTGCTTTCCTTTCCTGTTGTTTTCTTTCTTTCTTTCTTGGGAGCGTTTGGTTAGAAAGAAAGAAAAATGTTCTCTAACACCTCCATTGTTGTCCTGCTTTCACAGGTGTGGATGAAATAAACCAGCACCTCTCATTCTATATCGTCTGTTTTCGGTTTTATGATTTGTCTCTGTACCTTATTGGCTTTATGGGCTTTTGTCCCCATTTCAGTTTTAATTAATCACGTCTTGCCACTCTGTTTTCTTATCCAACCTTCAAGATGCTTTCCTACCAGTCTTCTCCGAGTCATTCGCAAGAAAATTAGACTTTCCTTAACCAAACACCTGCCTATGCTTTAAGGTTGCTTGTCTAGTGAGCAGCATTGCTTTTATGACGTAAAATCTTCCTTCAATTTGTTCATTGATGCCTCTTTAACAAACGTTGTACATCGATTTTTTTAATAATGCGTAAGACCCCAAAATGTAACCATTAATAATATTGGATGTTAAATGAACCATACATATGTGTTTACAATAAATTATTAGTTCACATGTCATATAGATTTACAGATAAAATAAGTCTTATTTTAAGTGATGTAGCATTACTCTTCTTTTTTTATTTAATGTTTTGCAGAATGGGCTATAACCCAGTTCGGTACACGTACCCAAAACATTGGAACTATTGTTTGAGCTTTGGACATGCCCACTCAGCTACCCCTACGGGATTGATTCAATAATGGGAAACAAAAAAATGACAAGCAGCACACAAGATGCGTCTGACCAATCAAACAAACATGAACAGTATTAACAAGAGCTCCTTCTATTTTATCAGGAAAAAAAAATTCACCTAAAATAAGAAGAGTTTAAATTAGCTTCACTGCTTTGTGGGTGTAACCAACACTTATAAATTGATACGATTGTCTAGAGTGACAGATAACAGAACCTTGCTTCTCCAGTCACCTGAAAAAGACCTCTCCTCTAGGTGATTGCCCGCAATAAGTCACCTTGGAACGGACAGACCAAGCTCTAAATCAATAACACCAAAGATTCAAATTAGAAATATAAACTAGCAGAAAACTGATTCTATATAATACACGCAGAAACCAATAATCACATGGTGCAAAAATATAGGGTAACAGAAACCTAATCTGGATTATCGGGAAAAACTCATTCCGCCGTCATGCCATATCAACTAATTCAGGTCATGAATACATGGAAAATATTATTTGGATCACTTTCTCTCATTTTAATGAACAAACTATAACTTTATCCCAAAGGGTCATGAATGCATAAATGTACAATAGCTCTTAAACAGCTTCAGGAATAAAGATGGGGATGCTCCTAGGTTTATGTATTATCGAAAAAAAGAGACCGACTCAAACCCATGAAATGACTATCATCTAAAGCTGTTTTGCACATTGTTAAAGTCGCATGGACTGAAGTACGGATGGAATGGCCCACCTCCAAAACAGCAAACATCTCACGTACCATCAACTCCATCTGGGAAAAGGAGCAATTATGTCACCACAGCATTCTTAATTATCTATAAATATATATTCTACCTGAAAATATTTTTCAAACATCATAGCTTAAAAAGTATTATCAGTCATTCCATGATTTTTTTAGTCATGCTAATCCTTTAAAATTGTTCAATTCATTTTCCTTTTCAAAGTTTCACCATGGTGAAATTCCCACCGATGACACTAATTCTCACTAACATGATTGGCTGTTTGATTACCAAAAACCTAACACATAAATGTAAATATGGAAGTCATAAGGTAAACTGAAAGCTAAGCCAGAAAGAAACTGCCGCTAAAAAGGACATCATAACTCACACATCACCACAATAAGACATGAGAGACAAAGCAAAGTTTTTGATTGGAAGCAAATGGAAACAAGCAATACGATTTGCATGTCAAGCAAGCTAGAGCAATGAAGAAACTTAAATTTATCTTAATCTTTCCATTCCAGCACAACTAATAATGCTAAAACTACTAAAGAGAACTTAGAATCTCATAATTGACCGCATCAAACTACTGTTTCCGATCCAAAAATAAATATCATACTTGACAACGATGCAGCCATAATTGACAGGTCCTGTATATTCCCAGTTTATTCTTTCACTATTATGTGCCTGCAGTAACCAAATATTCCAGTCAGATGGTATCAACATCCCTCATCAAAGCACTTGCACCTAATGTATGATTAAATGTCCCCACTTTGCTTTAGTCAAAAAATTCAACTTGCGCTCTTCTACAAAGACGACATGAAATAGGTCCAGGTCCCAATGTGTCCTTAAAGCAAAAATTGGTCTAATGGTAGCATGAATTTATCGCCAAATCTTAAGCAAATGATAAATGTGAACTTTCAGTTATTTAGTTATTAATCTAACACTGACCAAACGTAGAAACACTCTAGTTCAAACAGGTTTAGCCTCAGGCCCTCAGTCAAGCTTCAGCATCTATAATACAACTTACTAACAACAAACACAATCAGTGGTAACATTCGGATCTTTAAATCAGTAACAAGGAATCAAACAGTGCCGATACGAATAAAGTTAACAAAGAAGGCCCGCAGTCAAGCTTCAGCATCTATAATACAACTTACTAACAACAAACACAATCAGTGGTAAAATTCGGGATCTTTAAATCAATAACAAGGAATCAAACAGTGCCGATATGAATAAAGTTAACAAAGAAGTAGCCAAATCCAAAATAAGAAACACAGTAAGCAGCAAAAATTAAGGATCTTTGAATCATGAAAGGAATTGAACAGCTAATAAAAATTTAGAATTAAGTTAACAAAGAAGTAACCAAATCAAAAAAAAAAAAGAAAAAGAAACACAATAAGCAGCAAAAATTAAGGATCTTGAATCAATAAAGGAATTGAACAACTAATAAAAAAAGTTAATTAGTTTGGATGAAGCCAAAGCTGAGACTCACACTCAAAAACAACGAGTGCAATAAAACGGTATTTATTAGAGCTCGGGAGAGGTGCAGCAGAGTGTACCCTGTGAAAGCGCACGGCAACTCCTCGATGATGTACTCAGGCATGATGTCATCCTCGCCGCCGCAACTGCATTGTGCAGTGGCAACATCGATGCCATACATCCCAGCTCGCACGGGATCCTATACCCAAACAAAATTCGTTTAAGAAAAATTGCGAAAGACAAAATTCAAAAATTGATACGCATAATTGCGCAGAGATAAGCACCTGTAGGAGGAGATTCTGCGAAGAGGAGAGGAGGGAGATAGAGTGCTTCGAGAGGATGAGGGAATAGGGGGAGATCCGGTGAGCGAGGATTTGGGAACGTTAGATTTAATAGCGGATTTGATGGACACCATAGATGACCCGTTCATTATGGCTCTGGCTCTGCTGCAATATAATGCCATTGAAGAAATAAAGAGGAAAGGAATTCGAAGTGGTCTTGTGGATGGAGAAGCAATCCGGGTTGCAGCAGCAGAACGACAAGGGTTTAGGGTTTTGGGCACAACAAAGGTGAGGGATTGAGGGAGTGGAATTTTCTCTGGGTTGGGCCGGTATTTTATTGGGCCGAAATTGGGCTAACGTACTCCGGGTGGGGCTGGTGTTTGATTGGGCTAACGTAAGAGTGGAGTCCAATCCCTTGTGAACTATTAAATTTGTCAAGACTACACACTATCTCTTTCGAGCAATGTTATGTACCCCAATTTATAAAATTCATTTTACGCTCAATCCACGTGGCATATGAGATAGTCATTAGTTATAAACACACATGTATGACCCATTAATATCCAACGCTTCACATGGATTTGAGAACAAAATAGAAATCATAAATTGGGTCTCTAAGAATTTTTCATATAGAAACTAAACACCATCAATTGACATAAAAAAAGTGAGGAAAATAAAAGGGAAACATAGAACCTGTTCTTCAATTCCATAATTAGAGGAGAACCATAGCTTGCCTAGCTTGGATATATATATACCCCTACTGTGAGAGGCTGGTATGTTATCCTTGTGCACTAAGTTATACCTTCGTTTGTTCCCTCTTCTTGATTTAGGCATATTATTTGGGCTGCAAAAGAATGGCAACTTACAAAGACACAGAATTCCACTCTAACATTTATTGGGTTCTGGCATTCTTTTTCCTGTTGCCTTTTCCATTGTCTCTTTCAGGAGATTCAATCTTTTTATTAGCCGTCCTATGTGCCAAAAGGTCACCATCCAAACTAATTCAAAGCAAACGAAACCAAAATGTGATCCAAAAACCTCCTTTCCTTTATGGTGATAATGTGTATCTATATATATGTATATAAATAATAGACCCATCAAATAATTTTCTTTGTACTTTTCTTTGATCCTATAATTAGATTAAAAGAATCAAAATGAAGTAAAAAAAAAATTATATACTATAAAAACATTATCAAATTCAAAACTACCACCACTAAAGACATGGTCCACTTTGATGATCTCCTTCTTAGACTAAGACCATTATTAGAAGAATTTTCAGACTCCAGCAATGAGCTAAACTTGAAATTAGGGTTTGACCCATAAAGTGCTTGGACACCCTCCACGTCATCAATTTTCAGGTCCACTTTCTTGGTTCTAGGACTTAAACTTGGATACATCACAGCTTCCTTGACCGAAGTGTGGGCCAGTCCTAGTACATGCCCAATCTCATGCGTAGCCACTGACTCTAAATCAACGGCTGCCTTGGACTTCACTTGATTAAAATCAATGGCCCATGTTTCAGCTGCATCAAGATGAAACCTCCCGTTCTCGGGAGAAAATGCGTGCGCCAACACACCCAATACCCCATCGAACGGTTCTCCGTCACCGTGATCGCCACGATAAAACCCAATTCGAATATCGGCCGAGTAGTAGTCTTCGGATTCATAAAAAGTCACCGGAATCACCAACGCCCACCGTGAGAACGATCGTTTAAACACCGCCCTCATCTCCGACATATTTATGTAATCAATCAAATTACCCGGCGAAAACGCGTAAGTCAAAGTCACCGGAGAGGGACGGTTCCACCTGGGTTTCCCATTAAAATAGGTGAAATGTTTCGTTGTTTTTAAAGTATGATTGGTATCGCTCACGCCACACCTGGGGGACATGATCGTCGATATGGTATCCGAGTCGAGTTTTCCAGTCACCGGTAATCCCAGCTTGGTTTGATACATGGTGACGGCGGATTCCAATTGGTCATCGAATGTATCGGTGAAGTTGGTTTCTGGTATCGGGAGGTACCCGAAACGTTGGAAGTATTGTTTGAGCTCCGACATGCCTCTGACTTGGCTACCCATCCCGGCGTCTAGGAAGCGAGTGAAGTCGTGCCACGTGGAGTTTCTGGTATCGACGGTTATAACGGTTGATGGGTCCGTTACTATTCTGGCGGGAAAGCAAGGGTGAGAGTGGAAGAGGAAGGAGAAGGAGACAACTAGAGTGAAATAACTGAAAAACGGAAACATAGTTGGTTGTTTTGGGGGGATTTGGAGGGCATCGAAATCTGTGGCTGTGGAAATGGTCTATTAAGGATTTTTTTTGGGAGGATCTAATCTTAAGACAAATATATTATAATTAATTAATTATTATATATAAAAAAAATTACTATTTTTGTGTTGAAAATTGAAATCTTTGTTGGAGGCACAAGAAACTAAACGCTGAGAAAGTTAAGAAGATTCTGCCGTGCAGGTGCTTGCCTTTTGAAGGTAGATTCTGACTCTTTTGATGGAGTTCTGGTGGTTAAACCACTGTCTTTTGCTTCCAATTAATTATTTAATTTACATACTTATAAATTATTTGATTTATTAATAAATTAATTCTATACAAGTAAGAATTTGTGCATGCGCCTTGCTTTGATCTTTAAGAAAAATAAATTAAAGAATTTGACTTCAAGAGGATTTTTTTTATTTTTTTTTTTTGGGTTTTGATTTGTTTGAGTTTAGTTGAGGGGCTGTGTGTTTGTTGACCAAATTAGGTGATTTAAATGTTTTATGATTGAATCATTTTCTAGGGAGGGTTTTGTACGTAGAGCTAACTTGTATTACACGACAGTCTCTCTTTTGTTCTTTGACCCACAACTACATGATACTTGAACCAATCTATTTAGACATAACAAGTTACGTGTCCTTTGTCCTCCATCGACACAATCAACCAAGAAAAACCAAACTTAAATGTAACATCTTGGAGTATTCCTAACAATAATTAATAGAACCAAATATCTCTGTGACCACGCTTTAGGTTTTGACCTAATTTACTTCGTCATCGAGTGTCATCATGTGGGAAATTTATGTGTACATGGGCATGACGGCTCGAGTTTAAACTTATATCGAACATTCAGATGGTAAACTTGTATGGCATATTCGTTCTCGGTCAAAAAAAGTTATTGTTAACAATAATAAAAATTATGAAGCAAATTGAATGAATGGTTGGTGATAAAGGTTGACTTAAACCATATGAACTTACAATTCAAAGCACAATAGATTAGTAGATTACTAGAGGTTTGAACAGTAACATAGTGCAAGTGCGTCATATATTTCTTAATCAATATGAATCGACCAATCAATAAGTATAATAAAAGAAGGCTTAATTAATAACATTATTGACAAGATCGATTGTGCCATGGTGGGTTTGTTTTAATTAGCTAGAGAGACGAATATGTAAGGTTAAGGCTCAAGTCTTCTTTTGTTTCGCTTTCAAGCAACTTGGAGTCCCATTATCAAAATACTTGTTTCCCTTTCATGGGGGACCCCAAAAGCCTCTCTTTTTAATTGGTTTCTTTTGCGAGCAAGTTATACAAACATATATGGTAATAGATGTTGTTGATATCAGGAAGAAAGTTAATTAACAAAACTCACACACATATATTTTCTTTGGGTAACCGTCTAATCGAGAACGACATCATCCAATGTTAATCTTTGGACATCTGAGATGAGCATAGACTCAGGCAGTTAGGCTCGCTCGCATATAAGTTTCTCACCTAACGATATTATAAGTTTGTCTGAAACTCAAGATGTGGTTACAAGAATACTGTTTCTAGTGGGAATCAAACTCATAACTTCTCGAATCCATACGATTTTGCCTCAAATATATTCACTACGAGCCTATCACCCAAGTGGTTCACATCAATAGATGTGTGTATATCTAAGGGAGTTAGACAGTAAATTAAATGGTCTCATAGAGGTCAATGTCTAAATCATCACTTTCAACATTTTCATCAATTATAGCTTGCAACTATGGGTTTCAATTAGTGTCAAGTTAAGTAAAACCTTTACTAATTAATTACGTCTTGTTATATAGGTGGCTGGGATTTTGGCAAATAACACAAGAAAGGTTTTATCTCAAAGCCATCAAAAGCTACCAATAACTCCCAATTTGGGTTGTAATGGAAGACCAACCACTATTAACTTGGAAAGTAGAAATGGACCGTTGACCATCAGAGACAATGAAGGGAAGCAAATCTAACCACGGGTTCATAATACAATTGTAAGGTTGGGCAGTCCGGGGCTTTAAGCAGGCCTTGGGCTAGATTTAAGCGAGCGCGCTTTAGTCGGGCCTTCCAGCAGATTAAGCTCTCTACAATGGGCCTGAACCAGTTTGGGCTAAATGCCGTGATGCTGCTTAAGCCCGTTTGCTTAAATCTAGCCCAAGGTTTAGGGCTTACCCGACCGTTTTTCAGTGTTTGAGGCTTGAAATGCTGGAGCCCAGTATCTGTCCACAGCAAGCACTGCTTAACCCTGGCCGTCACAGACTCACAGCAAAATCATTGATAGTGTTTGGCAGTGTGTTTCAACTGTGTTTAGGTGCACTACATCTCACAGCACCATAGTTTTTTGTGACACACCAAACGGCTTTTGCATTCCAACTCACCTCACAACACCACAATTTTTTACCTCACCGCACCTCATAGCACTCTCAAACGCTTACAATATATGTTGAATTGTTCTACGTAATCAAATTAGGTCAATTATTTTATTTTAGATTAATATACAATGTAAACATTAAGTGATTTTATATTAATATTATTAGTCATCTAATATAACCGTAATTTAGATACGTCAAGCGCACCTCACAACATCGCACCACAGTTTTAAAAATGATGCATCAAACAACTTTTTACGTTCCAACTCACCTCACAGCACCACAGTTTTATAACTCACAGCACCGCACAACACCTCACAGTAGTTGACAGCACTCCCAAACAGGGTCAATATTGTTATGCCATAGTCGGTAGAGGTGTGAACGGTCAATTTCGCGCGATTTTTTTTTCCCTTTAAAAATAAGAATTTAACCAATCGATTTGGTCAGTTATCGGGGATTATTTTTGTTATTCTGTTTGTTAATCAATCGGTCCGCACTAATTTTTTTCAAAAATAATTGATCGTTCAATTCGGTTTTTCGAGTAATTTCTTACAGTCCTAATAACCGGCATGAGATTTTCTTTTTCCGAATAAAAGGGGAATAATTGAATGGTATTATATAATTATATTGACTCAAGATTTAATAGGTAGACTGACTGAGCAGATGGTCATGGTCCCATAAATTTACTATTAACATGTGATGTGAATAGAAGTAGGTGATTGGGTGCAGTTTATGGGGACACTTTTACTTGAATCCACTTATTTTGTCATTGGGTTTGGCTACTGCATTAAATTCTTCCCAAATATGTTAATAATACAAGAATAATAATGGTGGCACGAAGATTATTCACTCACGAGTCACGAGCGCTCATGGTAATGCAAAGTGAAGGTCACTTTTTGATGTTCAAAGACACCATAATTATCACTAATACCCACCGAGCACATATCGTTTTTTAATGTATCTTTGTCATAATCTTTTTGGTCAAATTAGATTATATATAACATCAATAAATCATCATTAATATATATGGGTCCACTTGTTTTCGTTTGATTGTTTTTTAAAAATATCAACCTCAATGAGATCATGCTAGAGACATCCACTCCAACAGAGTCGCAATTTCGTAATGTGTATAATCTGTTAATTATGGGTGTGTCATATTCAAATATATATATACATATGCATATATACACACATAATGAGTTCATATAACTTTTGATCACTGAAAGATCTCCAAATTTTATTTTGATCGCCCAATATTTAACTATTTCAAAATGATAGATCAAAGTTGTATTATCTTACACTATACTCATATTTGACGATCATATTGAAACATTTGAACATTGTGATAATTACTATAGTGAAACATATTACAATTTTCAGTGATCATTTTTAAACATTTTAAAATTTTCGATTACTCACTTAAAACATTTGATCTTTCGGTGACTAAAATTTCTATTAACACCATATATGATTGTCATCCGTGCCTTTCATCTCAAAAATTTAGGATTGATTAGATAAATTTATGAGAAAATTAACGAAAATCCACTATTTAGGATCATATGTTCATCAACTCCTATTAAATTCATATTATTTCTTATAACTTATCTACTGCCATATATTTCCAAGTCTCTTCGTCTATATACAACTTCGTGATTTATAATCACTCATACGGAATGAGTAGGGCATGCACCATAAAAAAAGAAAAAGAAAGGGAGTGATGCCAATGTATATATACATACATATTGGATTCTCCATCATCATCAGCTTCATGTGATAGAGAATGAATTTCCTACCAACCAAACACTATGGAAAAAAAAATAAAGGAATTATTTATAGGACCACTCTCCTTTTCTATCTAACGCACATTCGATGGAAACAAATACAGGCGTCAGGAGTGTCCATAGTAGCTAATTCAATGTGACTTCTGCCTTCCATCACTCCATGTTGTCTTCTTTCTTTTCTTTTTCTTTTTTTTTTGTCTCTTCCAATATTTGATTTTTTTCATTGTTGAAACAAGACGCTTATATAAAATAGGTAATATGATTTTGTACTTGACTCGGTTGATAATTGATTGAGTTAAGTTAGACATATGTGTGTTCAAAATTCAAGGGTATTCAAAAAAGATGAAAAAAGTAATGTGATTTTGTTATATTTGAAACCAAACCTTTTGAATTAGAGGATAAATTAATCAATGATTTTGAATTTTGAGAGTTCAAATTTGTTAAGCTGGTTATTTCACAAATTTTAATTTGGCATTAATAAATTAAAGCTTGTACTTATTAAATTTGAAGTCCATAGTTCCATTTTTTTTTTACTTATATTAAAATAGGAAATAAACGGTAACAGTAAGGATTAATTAAATTATATTAGATAGTAATAATTTTTTTAAAAATTTGCCCTCACTTACATTCCGTTCTCCTCAGTCCTCCCCCACTCGTTCTCTAGAGTCTGAACCTCCATCTTCTCACATTTCAAAAACTTGTATGCGGTTTCGCACGCACAAGCCCTTAGGGTTTCTTTTCCCTCACTGTTCGCATTATTTAGTCTGATACTCCTCTCTGTTTGTACGAGTGATTTAGTCAGAAGTCCAATTGCATTTGAGAAGCTGAATTGGTCGACTGAGGCATGGCATTTGCGTGAAATAGAGGATGGTTTCGAGGACAGAGGTGGAATCTAGATGGGAGTGGCCAAGTCGTGGAGATTCAGCTTGATATCGGCGAACCTGGCGCTGTTACAGCAGCAAAACGGATACAATAACGGGGGCAACAACAAGCAAAATGTGTGTTGGAGGTGGCGGTGGAGATCTTCATCGTCGCAGTTGCAGCGAAGGAAGATCTCATGGCCTCTGGTCTGTGGATTGATGTTGTTTGTTTTGGGCTTGATTTCGCTATTCACAGGCCACGTGGCCTCTGATCTCGAGTGGTACTCACAGGGAGTGGTCAGGCGCAGCATCTTTCCGAAATCGGTAAATCGGCTAGAAATTTATCATATTTTCGTTGTAATGATCAGGTTTCCGAAGCATTGAAATCGAATACGTTACCATAATCTACCAGTGTTGTTTTTGTGGCTGTTGCTAGATTGAACTTTTTCTGTAAGCTACTGCATAACAGTATCTGTTTAGCGAGAGAGCCATTGAAGACTCATAAGTAGACATGGTTTCACGCATGCGAATCATAGTCAAGATTGCAACACAGCCTTGATATGGTGCTAAGAAGCACCTATCTATCTCAATATGATACTGACTAGGGCTTTAGTTTATCTTGTGAGTTGTAATGCTTTGCTTACCATAGGAAAGTTGTTATGCAAAAAAACCCACTCGTTTAAGTATGGTAAATTTGCATTCATCTTTTCACATTTTTGTATGCCTGCCTCTTGTATTGCCAATATGTCCCATCTCTAAGCATCATTGTCATCATTAACATCATGTTACTTGTCTTATTCCAACTGTCATGTTTTTTATGAATTCTTGATGCAAACGTTGTAGGATGGAGCTCGTCGTGAGCCAATTGATATTTGGAAATCAAAGTATTCAAAGCACTTTTATGCTTGCAGTGAAAGAGCCCCCCGTTTTGCACGTAAGTCAATTTATTACTTTTTTTTTGTTTTTCTTTCTTCTGGGAATATGTGCTCTAGCCGGATCTTCAAGCAATATATACCATGTTTGCTTAAGAATTATGCAATGGATGGAAAATACTATGCAGTACCTGAAATGTTTAAAATCAGGGCAACATCGAATTTTCCTTAAAGCACTGATGATTTTATTGCATGATGTTGCCACTTTGCTGCGATGTATCTTATTGTCAGTGTAAAGTTTATCTACTGGCTGGCCTTCCCATGACTGTTCTTACATCAATCTACGTTAATGTCTCCTTATCGGTTAGAAAACTTGTCATTGTTGCTTTGCCATCAAAAGATCATGAGAACTTGAAGCACAAACTCTTTACTACTTAGACCTGGATACCAGGTCTCTTCTTGCTCATTTTCCTTTTTAGAAACGGATAAAGAAAATTGAGGAAGTTTTTCCTTGGAGTTTTTTATTCTCTACATGTCTCCACCCGGGCAATGTACTGGGTTTAAACTTTAGAGTCTTTTAATTGGAAAAATCAGTTTAGCATTCTTCAAAAAAATAAAACACACATTTGATCTTTTTGTGAGCTGATGTCTTTGCAATTAACATACTTGCTTACATTTAACAGTGACTGAAAGTGCTGGCATGATTTATTGTATTTCTCTTCCTAATAATTCTTATTCTGTTGTCTAGCTGCTGTGCGTGAACGATCATCAAATGGCTATTTGCTGATTGGAACGAGTGGAGGGCTGAACCAACAAAGAACTGGAGTAAGTGGAATGATCTTTTCTGTCAAGTACATTTCTGAGAAAAGGAAAACACAAAGAAGAATTTAGAGTAAAATACAAAAAAACTGGGAGAACTTCTGGTGGTTCCATCAGTTTTTTTAAAGCTGAACAGAATATATCTTTGATTCATGCTTATCATATTTCCTTGTACCAATCAGCTTTAGCTATGCTTGTTTAGGGGGGACCAATCATGCTTATCATACATGCATAGGGCGGTGGGACAATGATATCTTTAATTACCAATGAAATCCTTACTTATACCATGAATTGTCTAGTGAGTTTGTTTGTATATTTGGAGTTAACATAATTTCATACACACAGATAACAGATGCAGTAGTTGTGGCGCGGATACTTAATGCCACACTAGTTGTACCAGAGTTGGATCATCATTCCTATTGGAAGGATGACAGGTAAGTCGAGATTCTGTTGGCCTACCGGCAGTGACAGATGGATTGAGTCGATTGACAAAGAAATTTGTATGTTTAGTTGTTATGTTGCTTATCGATAATTTTATAAGTTCGTATCTAAGCTGCTACACATGCTTGACATGCAGCGACTTTGTTGACATTTTTGATGTGGATTGGTTCATCGCATCTCTTGCAAAAGATGTGACAATAGTCAAAAGAGTTCCTGATAAAGTAATGCGATCAATGGATAAGCCTCCATACACCATGCGTGTCCCAAGAAAATCGCCCCCTGAATATTACATTGACCAAGTTCTTCCAGTACTATTGAGAAGACAAGTAAGATATTTTTGCTGGATTAGTACATTTTGTTGTAAACCTCATATTTGTTGTTATGAAGATTGATAACAAAAGTGATTATCATGATGAGAAGTAATGAGAACTGAGAAGCTAAAAGTGTCTTTGAAATATCTCAGGTTGTGCAGTTGACTAAGTTTGATTTCAGACTTGCAAGTGATCTTGATGAAGACCTGCAGAAGCTGCGTTGCCGGGTTAACTACCATGCGTTAAGATTTACAAGGCCCATAAGAGAACTTGGTCAGAGACTAGTCATGAGAATGCAACAGATGGCCAAACGTTACATTGCAGTTCACTTGAGGTATGTCCGTATTAGTCAAAAGTATAGGAATATAGTAGTAAAATTCAATTTGCACTTGAAGTAATTTCTTTGAGTAAGTAAGCGCAACTGTTCATATTGAACAAGGTCCAAATTTAGTTATTGACAATGCCGTTGACATTGTTACGTGAACTTTGGAAGTAAGCTTCTGTAATCATTATAACAGGTATTTCACATCAGCTTTTATGGCAACATAATATCTTTCTTGAAAGGGATGTTAAGTAGGAATACTCATATGACATAGAAGTAGAAGCCTCCTTTTCAAGTTTTCTTCATGAGGATTTGTGTTTCCCTTTGTTAGATCCTTCAAGTTCTCCTCTGATTCTGTAAGTTATTAACATGAAAACGAATGCTGTGTCCATGTCCAAAGTGCTTATAAGTATTCTGCATGAACATCTGTAAAATAAGCAAAGGCCATTTCTGATCTAACCTTTGATGCTGATGTTGGTGGATTGGAAGTCCTGTCACCAAATAGCTAAAGAAAGAGGAAAGGGATTGGTGGAGCTAGTTCTTTTGTTCCATAGCTGCTGGTTTGAAGTCAAGTAATACTACTTTAGTAATTTGGATGTGCTTGTGATAAAATTCTGCATTATGAAACTTCATTTGGGGATCTAGTGTACCATTACACTCTAGTTTCCATATACATCTTGACCCTGACATCATAAAATAGCAATAAAGAAAGAAGAACAGGCTTATCAAAAAAAGAAGGAAAAAAAAGAAAGAAGAACAGTGGTTTGGAGGGAAATAGAAAGAAAAAGAGAGAGGGAGGAGGTTGGCGCAGCAGCTGGGATAAGGCACTTATTTTATTCCTTTAGTGGTATCTAAGTAATACTGATATGAATTAGAGTCCATGGATCATGAGAATTCATTTGTGGATGTAGTTTAAATGTTACTGCATTACAGACGAAGACTAAACCCTTGTCATTTTTTTGGATTCAACGAACCTTTCAGAGATTATCAGGTTATGGTTGCAAGGGATGCAGAATTTTCTTGAATAGACTTGGTCTTTTTTAAAGACATTTGAATCAATGAATCATTATTTTTTCTATAAAAGATAAGCATTGAACTTGTTGAAAGAACGTGGACCCTGTTTAGCCCTCGGTACAGGATTTCCCTTTAAATACTTAATTTCCAGCATTTTGTTTTAATGTAAAAAACATTTATTAGAGTTGGGCACCCAAGGGATGCCTTCCAAATACACCAAGAAGACGTAAGATAATTTCTAGCATTTTTTTTTAAAACGTGGAGCTTCTGGACAAGGCAAATAGATAGTCATTGATGGATGCCTAAAATTTTTTGAGTTTATGTCAAACATTTCCCTAAATTGTTTTTGTGCTTCGAATGTGCTACCATGCATTTATCTCCTCTGTTTACTAATTGCATCTTGCTTACACAGAATTAGTATGACCCTCATCTCTGCTTGTTCATGTTACCAATAAATCCAACTGCAGTACTATGATTTTATTCATAAACTTGTTCTTTACTAAACACTAAATATAGTTATTTTTTACATAAACTAATAGAGCTAAACCCGCCATCATGGACAAACATATGTACATGTTACTTGACATTTACCCTTGTTTGTCTGGATTTCTTTAGTCGTGGCTAAAACTGTTACCATTGCAGGTTTGAACCCGATATGCTAGCATTTTCTGGATGTTACTATGGTGGCGGTGATAAAGAGAGATACGAACTTGGGGAAATAAGAAAAAGATGGGCAACATTACCAGTGAGAATTGCTATCCCTTACGACTCTGATGATATTTTTTTTCACCAATTTATTATACCTTTCAATCTACATGTATCAGTATTAACATAAAAAGGAACTTGTGGCCTAATTGTAGCCAACTCTTTACGACTTCACATGGTGCAAGGTTCGATTCCCCTCTCTCAAAAAATTGAGAATATAACTCCTCCATAACTTATCCAAAAAAAATAAAAAATCTAACTGTATGATTTTTCTAAAGCAATTTCATATATCATGCTTGCTTGTATTTATTCTGAAAACCAGCTCCCTATTTGTTTCCCATTGGAAATTAATAAGCACCAGGATTTTCAAGACGGGTACAAATATGTTTTTTGAATGATGAGTTGGAAACAACTAGGCTGTCCATTTTGATATTTGAAGTGAAAAATGTTGTTTGCTCAATACTTATACTGGATTTTTTTTAATGAATGAGCAATATTTTTACAGGATTTAAGTGCTGATGGAGAGCGAAAGCGAGGGAAATGTCCACTTACTCCTGAAGAGGTGGGATTTATGCTGAGGGCACTCGGTTTCACAAATGATACATTCCTCTATGTTGCATCTGGTGAAATCTATGGAGGAGAAAGGACTCTACGACCCCTTAGAGAGCTCTTCCCCAACTTCTATACGAAGGAAATGCTTGCTAATGAAGAACTGAAACCTTTTCTCTCTTACTCTTCACGCCTAGCAGCGATTGACTACGTTGTCTCTGATGAGAGTGATGTTTTCGTAACTAATAATAATGGAAATATGGCCAAGATTCTTGCAGGTCGAAGGTGAGGAATCTTTTCCACTTTCGCTTTTAGTTTGTCCTTGCTTTAGTTGAAACTATTCTTATTTCAGTGAGAAAGGATCAGTTCAGATGGCTTGTTTTAAGTATTTAGGGTTGATTATTCATATCTTTTTTGATAATTTTTTGAGTTACCATGTCACTGAACTGAAGGAGGTACATGGGCCATAAGAGGACAATCAGACCCAATGCAAAACGGCTCAGCGCATTGTTTATGGCAAGGGCGCAGATGGATTGGGATACATTCGCAAAAAAGGTTAAATCGGGCCAGAGAGGATTCATGGGAGAGCCAGATGAAATTAGGCCAGGACGAGGTGAGTTTCATGAGTATCCATATCCATGTATCTGTGAGAAACCATTCAGTAATGAAGGAGATCACTCAACCAAAGGCAAAAAGACCGCGCAAAGATTGAAGAAGGCAAGCAAGAGCAAAGCACTGATATCTGAAGAATATAATGAAGCGGATGAATTATTTCCAGACTAAAGTTAATTAGGCGAAAAATTAAGATAAAGGATGAAATGGAACAGGTAATTTATTCTTGTATTTATCTGAGCTTTTCATGAGAATTAGTTCATCAGCACAACTTTGCATTGTTGCAGCAGAAACGTCCAAACAGCCTGGGTTTAAAGCTGAACCCTGCTCAAATATGGTATATGCTCAGTAAATCTGGCTTGCAACGATTAATTTAGATTATGTACAGGTGCTAGGCAACATTAATGCTTTGTGAATGTTCATAAATAGTTTTCATAACCCATTCCATTATTCCAATGTTACTTTTCTATTTTTTTCTCTTTATACTTTTCTATTTTTCTCCCTTTGCTGTATACCTTCCCCCATCCACAGTTTCGTTGTTGTCGGTTACACAAATCTAAGTTGCAGACCTGTCATGCTCAAATCATATTATTGAGATATGGAAATTTCCTTCTCATATCAAGAACCCATATATGGGTCCCTTTTCTCCATTCATTTTTTTTGCTGTAAAAGATAAGAAAGGACATGACTTTATGTCATGTACCATCCTATAATTTAGAATTTGATTTGTTCAGCAGTTTTGGTTGACAAATTGTACTTTAGGTCTCGTAATTGAAAGCTATATGAAAGAAACAAGACCACATTGTGTGGAGCATAAATAAAACATGAGGAATCAATTGGGGATAAGATAGCCTCGCCTACCTTAAAGATGTCACAGCACTGAAAACACGCATATATGTCGGTGGAGGTCCAAAATCTATTTCTTTCAATGAAATATACTTACAAGTCATTGGGCTCTTATGGTTAAAATTGGCACTATAATGTGGTCAACTAGTGTCAAAAATCTAAATCTTGAACACAACGTCATCTATCAAAAAAAAGCAATTTCTAGCTGTATTTGAGATGAGATTTTCAAAAATAGAGCAACAATTTGAGTGGTGCATTATTATTTGTAGTGTAGATGAGAGACTTGCCTACCTAACAATATTGAGATAAGATCCAAATCCAATTATGTACAATTTTATATAACAAAAAAAAATTATATCACAATCCCTGTATAATTAATGAGAAACTAATTAATATAGTATTAGTTTCACAGTTTTTTTTTTTAAAAAATTGACCGTCCGATTTGAAAATAAACACGTGGCGTGCGTACAAGGAAAGAGAGGGGATCCTTTATTCCTGAAGTGTACCCTAGCTTCTTCCACTTGGTGGTTGGTGCATGTCGATTGGCACATTCACCGAAAGTCCCATAACATTTTCTTTCTTCGTCTAACGAGTAATCCTAATATAAATATGCAAATATTAAAATATATACTACTAATTGTTTTTGTTTATAGAACTAAGTGTGATTTGCACGAGTGTTAAGAGACCAAACCCGCTGATCCAGGTTGTGTTTGTCATTATGTCCCTTAAACTGTACTACATTGCTGCTTCGAGTTTCGTGATTTCAGTTTTTGTCTCTGTTGAATGCTCATTCCTCTTAACAAAAACCTGACTTTCGGGTTGATCAAAGCACTAGATTTCGATTTTGGGTTACTGTAATCCTTTCTTGTCTATGTGCGTTTGTGGGTCTCTCTTAAGTCCTATATAAGGGTTCTGTTTCATTGGAGATTTCAAACCAGTTTTTCTGTAAGAGGGATTTGTAGAAACATGGATGGGATTGGGGGTTTATGTAATTCAAGATGGAGGAGTAGTGGGTGTTCATATGGGTTAGAAGATTTAGAGGAAGAGAAAGAGGAGAAGTTGGTGGCATCCCTGTCTTCAATTCCTCAACCACAAACACCAAAGGAGCCGATGGAATTCTTAGCTAGATCTTGGAGTTTATCTGCATCAGAGATTTCAAAAGCTCTTGCTCAAAAACAACAGAAACAATGTTTCCTGGACAAGAATCTCAGTTCCGTCTCTGCAGAACCAGTCGTTGCATCAAAGATTGTAAGTTTTGTTTCCATAATTTGCTTCAATTTCTCTGTTTTCATTGATAAGTGATTCAGAATGATTTGGTTGTTTGCAGTCATCGAAGGTTATAAATTCGATTAATTCAAGGAGAACTGGGTCGATAGGAAAATGGTTTCACCACCATAAGGAGTTGAGTAGTAGCACAATGAGGAAGAAAGACAGAGCGAGAGTAGAAAATGCACGATTACATTCTGCAGTGTCGATTGCAGGATTAGCAGCTGCCTTGGCTGCTGTGGCTGCAGCAGGAAACTCTGGTGGTTCGGGATCGAAAATGAGCGTGGCATTGGCCTCAGCTACAGAGCTTTTGGCATCACATTGCATAGAATTAGCTGAATCCACCGGAGCTGATCATGATCGTGTAGCATCTGTTGTGAGATCAGCTGTGGATATTCATGGTCCGGGCGATTTAATGACCCTTACAGCTGCAGCTGCAACAGGTAAATGCTCGATCTCTTGTAAGTACTTTTGAAATTAGAAGCAGTAGTTTGAATCATTCAAAGTATATAAACTATCTTATTTAGCTTTGCGAGGGGAAGCAGCCATGAAAGCTAGATTGCCTAAGGAAGCAAGGAAGAATGCAGCCATAAGTCCCTATGATAAGGGAATGCCAGAAACTCAACAGGTCACAGCTTTTCATGGCTATTCACAGGAACAAAGCTCTCCCTTCGTCGGGGATCTATTGCAACACACACGGAAAGGTAATTCCCAGCTATGCTATGTCCCTAACTCATATAAAAGCTTCAAGCAAGACTTTGTTTTCTGCCGTGTCAATTGATAATGCTACATGAATCTGGAAATTCTGGTTCGAAGTTCTCTTGATCTGGGTATGTTCTAGCCTCTAAAATTGAATTAATTTTCATTTAATCTACAGGTGTTCTACGGTGGAAGCACGTCTCCGTCTATGTCAACAAGAAATCTCAGGTAACCGAAAATTAAATGGAGTGGAAAAGCCTGTAATGGTAGAACTAAGCAGTGAACTGATTATCATTTCATTGTCAGGTTATAGTGAAGCTTAAAAGCAAACATGTTGGAGGAGCCTTCTCCAAGAAAAATAAATGTAAGCATCTACCTCAGTTTTCAGAATCTATCTTTTTCATATGCTTTTTGGTACTGGACATGCTTTGGTTTAGGTTAAAGTCCTTCTCCATCACTCAGGATATATATATGCAGATAAGATTCTCTAACGCTCAACCCTATTTTGCTGGTACCAGGTGTTGTTTATGGAGTTTGCGATGAGACCGGAGCGTGGCCATATAAAAGGGAGAGGGAAAACACTGAAGAAGTTTATTTCGGACTCAAAACCGCGCAAGGTCTTTTGGAGTTCAAGTGCAAGAGCAACATTCATAAGCAAAGATGGGTTGATGGGATTCAGAATCTTCTCAATCGAGTCAGTTGCAGTAATTCCATGGAGGAGACTATGGAATTCCTAAGTACTAGCAATACAATATAATTTTGCACAGAAGTACAAGAATAGGACAGAACTTGCACATCTGTTAAACGTGTGAACTGGCTATTCTTTACATACTCATACATACGAGCTCAAGATTCCTATGTGATATGTAACCAAAGCTTGTGAAATAAAGATGCAGCAGTGTTCATATGTAACCTCTACTCTCTATTGTCTGTGGCCTTCCTCCTCCTTTACCCTCAAAACACAACAGTCTTGTTTTCCTCGTGAGGTAAGACGCGTAGTTCACAGTATGATCGTATAGCTTTGGCAAGGCATCTTTTCTCAAGGTCCTCTGATTTCTGGACAAAAATCTGCAAATTATCTCTGTGAGACACCCTCTCAACCTGCATTAGCAAAATCATGCCTTAATAAAAAAATTGTAGTTCTGAACCAATAAGTAGCTCACTCATCACCATGAACAATCAGATAGACATAATACTTTCTGCGCAAACATCGTGCGATGGAAAATGAATATCAATCGAATTGCAAAAAATACTGAAAAAAATTGCAGATCTAACATGTAATAAAGCAAGGTGGATGGAAGTTACCATGGTTTAGAAAATGGTTCATCTCACCAATGATCTTTCATTTAAGAAAATAACTTAAATTTACATCATATAAGTTAACAGACGATAGCTTGGCATTCTGGCAAATAGATTCTTCAAGAACCATCTCCAAATTTTCTTATGGATATGCCATGATTGTTAAATATTCAAAAATCAGCAAATTTTGTTTAGAAAATTGAACCTTGATTCTTTCCATCTCTCATCTCTCACTATCGAGTCTTTGATACCAAAAACTGAGCAGCAGCCAGCAGTGCTTGCCAGACAAGTTAACGAGTTTTTCCAGAGATCAGACCAATTTACCATGGTCTTGTAAATTGGCTAACAAATTCATCAACCCAAATGAAAGAAGGGAAATGAAAGCCTACGCACAACTTTTGACTTTTACCGTTAAAATACATTCCCAAAGCCTCAGTTAAAACGGCATACCAGGTGACCAGGAAAAATTGGCTAGTTGCCATTCTTGGCCTACACTGAGGAACTTCTTGCCAAAATGACAGATCTTAGGGCCACACTGATATCATGGATTCATGGTCGTAGTGATATCAGATAAAGAATTCAAGCAAATGATCAACATTGAGTAAAATGCCAAAAGTTTCTTAACTTTTACAAGAAAGTTACTTGATAATAAAAAAGATATAATACTGACCATCTGCTCAATAATTGGCCCTCCATCAAGTTCTTCAGTAATAAAGTGGCTCGTCGCACCAATTAATTTGACACCCGCATCAAATGCCTGCCAACATAATCTACCAAAATAGTCAGAAAGCATTGAACTGGTCATAATTATTACTACATTTCACAGACAAGGCGGGAAAACTAACCTGTTTAGAAGGATTCCCTCCCTTGAATGATGGCAAAAGGCCATGGTGGATGTTAATGATATCCTTTCCATAACTCTTTAAGAACGAACCAGAAAATATCTGCAAAACAAATTGCAGCTCCCCTTTCAAAACAGATAATATTATTTGGTGTGTATAGATATTGAGTTGCAGGAAAAAAAGGGCAATACGAAGTATATTTCAACATTCTGCTCTCACAACATAACACCATTAATAAATGTTTTTGTTATGGTTTGCAGTATAAGGCAAGGAACTTAAAATACTAAAATTGGGTTTACCTGCATGTACCTGGCAAGGACTAAAAAATCACTGTCCTGAACCAATCCCAGGATCTCGTCTTCTCTTTTATTTTCTTTGGTTGTGCTCAAATAATGATATGGAATCCCATGTCTTTCTAGAAAGCGAATCGCATGGGTGTTTGGAGCTCTATCATGATTACTGTTACAAAATAGTTAAGGAACCATGACTAGAACTCTTGAGGCCAACAGATCAGAATAGAGGGTAACATCCTAATACTTCACCTTATCACCCGAGTTATATCAAGAGGAAGCCTTCCATCCTGCCATCCATGTAACAAATCAACTAGGCAATGTTCCTGCATCAAGAAGATAACTTCAGTAAGCTGACATAATATACAATTACCAAGCAGATAAATCAACTACCTGCTTTGAAGCAAGAACAGCAATTTTATATTTGGGGTCAAGATCTGGGACCCTGACAACAGATCTCATAGCATTGAACATTTTTGCGAGCTTCGAGAAGTCCTCATCCATCTGCTCCCGTGGCCACTTGACGGGGTCAAAAATAAACACACTGCGACATTGCACCCGATTATTACAGCCTCACACCAGTTCATAAGCACATTATTATCCAGCTTAAACTACAATTAGGAGTCCAAAAACTATTGTAATCCAAAAACTACGGATCATCAGATTGAACCCAACTTCAGATAGGGACATTTGCAAAGAAAGTACCTCTGAATATCTTGAAATTGAATGATATCTAATCATCCGAAATATTAATATTTTACATCGCTACTATGACACTTAAAAAACAAAGAATCAAACCTCAATCAAATCTCTAACAGACTGAGACATATCACCAAACGTGGAACACAACAATTTATTAAATCTAAGCAGATAAGGGAATGGGGATACCTTCGGGAATAGAACACATTTTTGTTTTCAGGCACAAAAACATCAGCATTCAGAATGTTTCCTCCCCTCGAAGCAATGCAATCAGACAGCTTGGCCACAATCCCGACTCCATCCTATCAACAAAACCATAATATGAATAGAAATTCATGTGGGTCTATTTGAATGACTCACCTCTCAATCTTTCTTCTCTCTTAATACAAATCTACGAGTGAATGACAAGATTTGAAAGAATGGGACTTACTGGGCAGTGA
Source organism: Tripterygium wilfordii (assembly GCF_013401445.1). NCBI lineage: Eukaryota > Viridiplantae > Streptophyta > Magnoliopsida > Celastrales > Celastraceae > Tripterygium > Tripterygium wilfordii. Next base: position 2,670,865 of record NC_052246.1, read on the forward strand.
AAAACGTGGATGCCGCGGGTGAGAGACGTAGAGGATGAGGAATTGAGATACTCTACTGGGTATTTAGAGGAACTGAAGGACCTTTTGGGAACTCCAAGAATCTGAGGAAGGCTTGAAGAGACTCTTCTTTGAATTAGTGTCATCTCTCTGTTTCTCTGCAAAGTATGGCCACCCAACAAACTTGGAGGCCTCACCTAAGATATTTGTGGAAAGCTCACGTTGCTCTCTCTATCTTCGGATAGAACGATGTCGTTTAGTGGTGAGACGCTGTCGTTCTAGTTAGGAGTGTGATTTTGAGAATCTGTGATTGGTCGGAGTGAGGGTGAGGAGATTCGCGGTAGAATCTTCTTGTGGTGCTGAAAATCACAAAGTCAATCCTGTAATTTATTTTTTTAAAAGGAAATTAATTATTGAGATATTATTGTGGTTAATAATTTGTCTTTCCCTTTTTTGAATTATTTATTGAACTCTCATGCAACAAATGAAATTATATTTTTTGATAACTTTGTCTTTGACAAGCAAAAAATAAATAAAATTTGTAAGTTGTGATTTTCATAAAAAAATTGCAACATTCGATATGGGTATACTTTTGGATTGTTAGATCTACATACAAAGAAATTTTTTATCTGATCATAAAATAAGTTGAGTCAAAATTGAGGACGTAACTACAAAAATATTGCTTCTGGTGAACATACTAATTGAGCGACACGAAGCATATAATCGAATTGCATTCTTTGTAGATTTTCAGATTGAGCTCTTGTTCAATGTAATTTTGTGTTGATTTTCAATAAGATCGTGTCTTAAGAAATATTTATAAAACATACATTATCAAATTCAAAGAGTGGATATTGTTAACAAATATGCTCTCGAGTTCACTCCTTAGGATTTATAAATTATAATTTGAATTAAAATTTGTATTGTTGAGTTATTCTTTATTTTCTTGAATGGCCATTAGAAAATCATAATCTAAGTGAATTAAAAATTTTAAGAATAGTGCAAATTATTAGAGAAGGAAACTAACACCTTTTGGCTTTTGATCTACATATGTTAATATTATCAGCCAATTTTTTTGGGTAACTAAATGAATTTATTGAGTAATTAATTTAAAAACTAATTTATGAAAATTGAAATTAATCTTAGACTAAAATGCATTTATTTGTTTTGCGGTGATGTCCACAGTCCACCTGGCATAACGCGTGTGGTCAAACGGAGCTCACTGGACCAACTCATAGAAGAGAATCCAGAGCCCATTATTAGCCCATATCCCTCAATCGGAGGGGGAGAAAAACCAAACTAGAAATCTCTGCGTCTCCATTGTTTCGCCATCAGAGACGGTCGCAAGCGAATCCTCATCCTTACTGGATCGAATACATTTGCAAAGAATCGCATCAGCGTAGAATCAATTGCCTTCCATCGTTGCATCTAGATCTTCAGAAATCGACGAAACAAAGAGGGATTGAAAATTTAAAATGCCAGTAAGTATGAGCATCGATCTGGATCTTACGTTATTTTCTAGATTTGTTTTAGTTCTCGATTTATTTGTACTCGGAGGAATTGTAATTCGAGTTTTGTGTGTTTGGTTGCGATGGCATACGGTCTAGCTCGGGAGAATCATAGAAGTTGAGCCACCGAGTCCATTGAGATACCTGATTGGAGCGGCGATCATGATGATTGGGGTAGTGTTGCCTGTTGGTTACATGATGTTCCGCAACAAGCGTGCGCCTAGTTCTTCTTCGTACTCCAAGCAGACGTAGGTGTGCCTTCCCTTTTTTCTCGATAAATTTTTGGTTGATAATTCTATGGCGGCCATTAATTTTATTTGATGTGAAGTGCTTATCTGAATTGAGGAAAATAGAGGTTTCGAGCAATGGAAATTTTATGATTCCCCTATTTGCTTGTATTTCTGGTTCAAATTGGTCCGTCAGAGTTTCAATATTTGATTGTGCTACTGTGCTAGAGTTTGTTTCCTTGATACAATTCCATGTAAGAAATTTTATCTACAATTTAATCTTGTTCGTGTTTATCTTTTCTACTTACCAAAAAATGTGTTTATCTTTTCTGCTTCTGCTGAATATATTTATAGAGTAGTAAATGATACTGCTGCTGTTGGGTAATGTATGTGTGTTTTTTTATATGGGAACTGCAACTAACGTAAAGAATCTTTGTTCTTCTCAGAAGCAAAGTTCTGATATAGGGAGTTCCTTGGAGACTGTTGCTCAAAATGATTCAGGAGTGATTTAAGTTTGAAGAGGATGGTATCCAAAGGCCTGATTAGCTCTTCAAAGTACAAGTGTAAATGCATTGAACTGTGTGCTACATTTGTTTCGGAGATGCTACTTTGAGCTTATAAAATGGTATAATTTTTTTTTTAAAAGTTTTCGTGAGTGGATTAAATTGATGCCTATTTTGCAACTGCCTTCTTCCGATGTATTAATTTTTGTCTTCTTCATTTTTTGTCATTGTGTTTGCACAATACCTATTTGATTTGATTGTGTTTTAACGTTGTTAGTTTCTATCTTCCAGAGAATTGCATGGATGCAAATTCTGTCATCGTCTGTTCAGGAATGATTGTCCATTATCTTTCTTCCTATTGTTGTCAAAACTTCAGTTATTTTCATTGAAATAAAAATTGCTTGCAGAATTATGTTCACTTCTGGAATAATTTAAGGCTTGAATGGATGTTATTCTCTGTGGTTAATACTGATGAATATCAAAGAAAATCGGACAGGAAAAGCATATTTGTTATGTCTGCATACTGCATATTGAGATTTGACGATGGATACATGTAAATGAGTTCTGCAATCAGGTTGAACATGAAGTGCGCTATTGCCCCATGTTATGTCAAGTGATGTTGAGTACTTGTATTTTTCGAGATTTTAAAGTTTTACCATGGTGCGGTTTCTCGTTAATATGTCATGCTAATGACATTCACTCTTTGATGCATTGGAGCTACTATTTGAAATATTGTGTCTTTACAATGCAGGGTAAGAATGTTACAGGTCTTGCATCCTTTTTTTTTTCTTTGTACCACAGGAAGGAAAAAATTACTTGCATTTGTCCCAGACGTTATGTGGTACCATTTACTAGAGATAATAATGATGAATATATCAAGTTCATTGTTATAGTGATAAACTAGCAAGTATCCTGCATCAGTCGATGGATCCTAAGTCTGTTCTGGAATTTGAGTTGCTACTTGCCAGGGTTCTGATTTTCAGCCAAGTCATTATTCAACATTGAAGTTGTGGATATCAGGGTAATGCATTTGAGGAATAGAATGCTAAATATAGATGGAATTCAATGTCGAAGTCAGCATTTATAATGGTGTATTGAACCTTCTTGAGACACCCTTTTTCCTTCCCCTCCCTCGTCTCAACGGCAAGCCTTGAAAATTTTGTTTCTAGTGTTCTTTTCACATGTATGGGGAGCAATTGGTTTGGCATGTGTTCTTCCTGGCTTCTTCCCGATGCTCATGCAATACTTTTGTAGATCATTTCGCTGTGCGATTTAAAGGCGGGTGAAGTTTCTTTTACTGTTTCGGGCAAAAAATATAAATCAAGGAATATTCCATGTCTGCTGGTCCTAAAGGCCCAGACATGTTTGGATTGTCTGGAATTACGATTTTTAGCCATCTCTGGTGAAGCAACGCATACTTGGTTTATTTATGGAACAAGGATGGAATTTTGGCATTGACATACCACTACATGGGGCTGAGCTGAGCATCTCAATTTCGCAAGGTTTAACCCGTTGAAGACTTATGTACCGGCGAAAGTTAGAAAAAGAAAAGAAAAAGAATGGTCTAAAGGTAATACAATAGCACATTTGTCTGCTCAGGAAAAATCAAATATATTTTTCCCTCCGTGGCTATTCCCTTTACACCTACTTCTGTGCATTTGTTGTGCATTGAGAGCTAATTTTCATTCACTCATAAAAAGCGTAAAATAGCCAAAAATTAATGTCTCAGTGGGGCATTCCGAGAATTGAACTCGGGACCTCTCGCACCCTAAGCGAGAATCATACCACTAGACCAAATGCCCTTTCTTTTATGTTGGCTAAAATATTATATATATCCTTAAACTATCACATTTTCCTCGGTTATGTTATTAAACTATAAAATTTCTTCATTCTACCTTTAAACTATTGTTTTGCACATCATTTATGTCCTGAGTTAGTTTTCCGGTGTTAACTCAGGTGAAGATGCTGAGGTGGCATTCATGTGTATATTAAAAAAGAAAATAAAAAAAATTCGTTTAAGACGTGTATAACTAATAAAACAAGAAAAATAAAAATCGCTCTCACAAAGAACACCAAGAACATTCTCCTTCATCACGATTGGATACCCGAAATTGAAATCACATTCTCTTTCACACCGCAACAATCACTCCTGATTTCAAAACTCCAACCAGGTGGTTCATGACTGGGCTAATCACAAAAGTCCAAAGCAAAGAAAGGCAGGATGAAAGATGAAAAAAAAAAACCAGATTCGAACATGCCCAAATTTGAACAAAATCGAACTAATTGAATGCCTTCAGCAGAGTGGCAGACCCATGACGCTTCCTTTCAGCTGCTTCGGTGGCAGACCCATGCCGCTTCCTTTCAAAGCCAGAATCGAACTGAGACGAAAAACGAAATGGGTCTCCAGGACCTATTACCCACGAGCTTATAGATAAAATTTAAAGCTCTTTCACTGCCTTACTTTGACCTCTCTCTAGAAAAAAACAATGGCTGCCTACCCGCTTTCCTTTCGTTCATTTTAGTGAGATTTGTGGGGGTAGTGAAGCATGACTTTTCTTTGAGATCGGGATTGTTTTCGTTTGATTTCATTTTAATTTCAATTTTCTGTGTGAGATCGGAATGTACAGGATTGCAAGATCGAGATTATTTCATTTAAAATTTAATTTTCGTTGGTTTTCTTTTCTATTTTTTTAAAGTTCCATATGACATGTAAAATTAAATCAATTAAAAACTAATTGACGTGACATTTTTGCCAGAGTTTGAATGCCACGTAAGCATTTTCACCTGAGTCAACACCGGAGAGCTGACTCAGGACATAAATGATTTACAAAACAATAGTTTAAAGATAAAATGAAGAAATTTTATAATTTAAGGACATAATTTAGAAAAATGTGATAGTCTAAAGACAGATATAATATTTTAACCCTTTTATTTTTGCTTCGGTATGTTGGAATATTAACTCTCATTTACACTACATAACTCGTTCGTAGGTGGCGGCTGGGGATTTAGAAAAGGTTTTAGACTTTACTCTTTAGGCATAGAAAAGAAGTCTCTTCGGGCAACCGCTCCTCAGTAGCAGAGTCTTCAATTTTGTACAACGAAACAACCAATAATGGCTGCTGCTTCTCTTTCTCTCACTATGAACCCTACCGTCGCCACAACCCCCAAACCTAAACTTGTCACCTTCTTATCTCACTCAATCAAGCTCATTTCCACCTCCGGAACGCCCTCTAGGTTCCCCTCTCTCATTTCACAGCAGCCTTCACTTTCCACCGGTCTTGCCTCTGCTTTAACCACATGTGCCGCCGCCGCCTCCCCCTTTTCTTCAACCACCACCGACACCACCTTCCATGGTCTCTGCTATGTGGTCGGCGACAACATCGATACCGATCAGATCATCCCTGCCGAGTACCTTACCCTCGTCCCCTCCAAGCCTGACGAGTACGATAAACTGGGTTCCTATGCTCTTATCGGGCTTCCATCCTCCTACGAAAAACGATTTGTGGAGCCCAATGAGACGAAGACCAAGTACTCGATCGTAATCGGAGGTGACAATTTCGGGTGCGGGTCATCGCGTGAGCACGCACCGGTTGCACTAGGCGCTGCGGGGGCTAAGGCGGTGGTGGCACAATCTTATGCCAGAATATTTTTCAGGAATTCGGTTTCGACCGGAGAGATATATCCGCTAGAATCGGAGGTGAGGATCTGTGAGGAGTGCAGGACAGGTGACGTGGTCACGATTGAATTGGCAGAGTCTCGGTTGATAAATCACACGACAGGGAAGCAGTACAAGTTGAAGCCCATTGGGGATGCCGGGCCTGTGATTGAGGCCGGAGGTATTTTTGCCTATGCTCGTCAGACTGGTATGATCACGGCCGAACTGGCTGCTTAGGATTCTCAAGGTACCCATGTCTATCTTTCACTCTGATCTTCTGCATTTGTAGTTGTAGTTGGAGTGAAGTAGATGAATAGGGAAACTTGAGTATAAATGATGCTAAAACAAAGCTTGATGCTTGCTATTTGTCTGTCTTTCAAGGCCAAGTCTTGGAATTATAGTAGGTTGGGTAATGGGGTAATTAAAGCCATAATCTTTATTGTAATTTAAGAACACTAGACATGGAGTTGTTAAAGAGAAATTAGTAATGGCGGACATGGAGAGGGAAAACTTGATTATGAATTTCATCATATTCCTATTTGACTGTCAAGTTCATTAGGTTATGTGTTACTGAAATTTACATTTTCTAGGTTCAGAAGCAGGAACGGAAAGCATTATGCTTCCTTCTTCTGTGTCATTAGCTAGCTGGTGAAATGCTCAAACATCAAATGCTGTCTTCCAGATGTCATGTTATAACGCCTATTAAAGCATTGTTGTTTAACTAATTGCGTCAAAATTTATTAGGAGTGTGTTAGTTGATTCTTACTGAAAGAATTAGTGACAGGAAGATTCCGGCAAGTTGCAACTTGTAATGAGATTGACAGTGAAGACACGATGTTGATGACAGTAAGCAAGTTTCTGTTATTAGGGTCAATAGATTTATATGAATGTGTATAAGCTGAGCTCTGCTCTGTTTGAGCTCATGTATTAAGAAATTAAGCTCTGACCGAGCTTTCAACATTGCTGTATAAGCTTGGCTCATTTGTGATGAGCTACTTGTTCAAGAGTAATTGTGGAGATTATTAGCAAGTTTGCTGGCAAGTTGTTTATCCTCTGTGATTGAATGTACTCTTCTCCTCTAGCAAAACTGCAAAACAAAAGAATACTAAAGTACAGAACTAATTTATTGTTTATTCAACACTGAATATAAAATAAATTTTGCGTACTGGAGTGTCTCTCCTAGACCTAGTCCTATACGTTGAGTTGAGCTTACGTATTTATATGTTTGTTTTCTGCTGGCAGGGTTTCCTTACGGCAAGCATGCATGCAGATATCATAGACAGGTGATAGTGGGAGTTGGTGTTAGTTATGCTTTCGAAATTGTATGATTAATCTTCATCTTGTGGCTCATGAATTAGAACATAGAAGAATCCTTGAATATTGATGTTCAAATTGTTGGCTGATGTGCAAGCTGTCTTGTCATGTCTTTTCACTCAATTAACATGCCATTGCGTTGGATCATGTTATCGTAATTGAGAAATGCTTGTAAGTGTTTATGTTTGTTTGCTTCAAGCTGGTTTTAGGCTGTGTACTTCTTGAAGTTGCATCTCATGCTAGTTGTGTTGGAATAAAATCATGCTTCTCATAATTTAGTCTACTATGAGATGTGGTTTGCCTAGGAGCCATGTCATTGAGTCATAAATACAGGCAGGCTGCTAATATTTTGCTGTTATGATCATAGCAGGCACTAGCAGCCAATACTGTGTACAGGCCACCCTGTTTCTCTATGTTCATTGTAGTTTGTTACTTTGTTCCATTTGGGCAAACTAAAGCCATTCATGTGGTTTGTTTCATTTTGGCAAACATTTTTTATGAACAGTGTCTCGAATATGCAACTAATGAAGATTGCATACCCTTAATAGGTTATGATTAGATGATTACTTTATGTTATGTGGTATCTAGATGTAAACTCAGTAACAATGCCAAGAGGAATTCATTAAAACTCTTGTTCTTTTATTAATAATGTTATTATATATTGTACCCAAACAGAGAACTCAAATATAAAAAATCATAAACATCCATGCTGTTCTTCCCACAAGGGAGTAATTCAAAAATCAGTCAATCCATGATGGCAGCTGCAGCTTCCATTCGACACAATACACCTTACTATCTGTGCTTGCGTTCTCGGTTACCGGAGCCTTTAGAGTGCCTTGCACGATCTTCCCACTCCTCTGGTGGAGGTGGACGTGGACGTGGACGTGGCGATGGTTCATACCTTGAAGGCTTTCTCTTGAAATGCCTCTCGTCGTCACTCAACTCATAGTCAGCTGCAGCAACAATAGTGTTCTTCCGGCCTCCTGCAGATGAAACCGAAGCCGAAACCGCCTTCAATGCCTTATAGTCCTCATAAGACGCTGACGATCGGAAGATTTTACGAGCGAAATCATCAACAGAGACCAGTTTTCGTACTCCTCGGAGATATCGTGGATAAATCAGGAAATCGTTTTGGTTCCCTAAACAATTTGATAACGATTGGTTATAGAAGGTTCTGAAACACCACCTTCAAAATATACAAATCCCTATCGGCATAATACACCGTCTTCAAAATATAAAAACCCGATCGTAGAGTATTACGCCGGGAGGAATTGGGAGAGATCGGTGTCGCTAGGGTTTGGAATGAGGAGATTTAGTATTGGGGAGAGATTGATCCTCCCATAGCAACTCTAGGGCGCCTGTTTGGTTTGGGGTACGGGTATGAGCCTTTAATACAACGCTTACTGGTGCATGAAGTTTTGATTCCTTGAGTCAGAAAAAGCCAAGTCAGTAATTTTATTTAAAAAAACAAAAAAAAAAAACAATTAGGGGTAGGAAAAGTCGGAAAGCCCTGAAAGCTAAACCGTTAGCGGCTGCCTCGCCAGCTCACACTGCTTCCCTCCATTCAAACTCCTCTCTGTTACTTTTTTCGCAAACCTTCGTTGACAAGCTCAGATCCATGTTTCCTGCAAATCTGTGCGTTCACGGAGGTACTCATCTCACAATTTCTCCAAATCTGGTTGCCTGCTCTCTGCTTCGGCTCTATTGACTAAGGTGTGGCCTATTTCCACTATAAATTATTTCAAATTTGTGTGATCAAATGCATCTTGTGCTTGTTTTCTCTATTGTGTACAGATTTTCTTGTGCAGAATTATAATTTGGTTTAGAATTGAATATTTGATGCATACAAAATAGAACAGAATCACAAGTTGGCAAATCTGCTTAGGGGATCTCTTTTTAATGAGCATGATTGGATGATTCTAGTTAATTTTAGAGATTCGAGTGCATTCTGTTATGTTTTGGAGATCTTGATTTACTTTATTTCGTTCTGCTATTGAAGAACTATGCCTCATAAACTATGACTTAGTAAGCACTCTAGTTCTTGTGGCTGTAACAATGTGTGCTTTCAATTTTAATAAATTGAGCATATGAAATTCCAGACTCCATGTAACTTTTTTGAAGATCCTTTGCATTAGTGCACAAAATTGATTGATCTTGTAAAGGTTCATTTGATAATCTGAATTGATAAGGATTTCATTTTCTTATGGAAAATGAATTTCAAAATTATTGCAAATGGAATCCAATAGTGTTCAAGAACGATGCAAAATATGATGGTTGATATCACGAGCACAACAATACCAAAAAAAAAAAAGAAAGGCATTTCAATTCTTTATTCTTGCAATTTTTTTTGTTATAGAGCATCCAAAATAATGTAAAGTCAGAAGTTTAGAAGTTGTGGTCATAATGGTAGTGCATAGCTCTAGTTCATTCTGGAAACATTTCTATAGCAAGAGAAGGTACTGCCTACCTCTTTATTCGATCCATTTCAGTGCATGAATTGGTTAAATGTTGTTTAAGAAGGGCATGATCTAGGGTTTAGGAACTTGCGACACCAAAGTTTGAAGTGCTCAACAAAGTTGCATTGAAAACCAAGTGTGTGATTTGACAAAATAGAACTCGTAAGCTTGGACAAAATTAGTTCATGCTTTTTCTTTATTTATTTTTCCCCTTTTGTGTCGTAACCACCGTATCCTCCTACAAGTTCCTTGTTTGCTGGTGTGAATTTTCTTTTGTCATGAGAACGTTCTAACATATCCTTAACCTTTGTTCTTACAATTATTTTTAGTTTCATTGTAGAATTTTATGGGCAAACATGTGGCCTAGGGGCAGAGTTGCAAGGATGTAACCAAAAGGTCACAGGTTCAATTTCTGGAAACAGTCTCTCCACATATTGTGTGGGGTAAGGTCTAAGTTCAATTCCTGGAAACAATCTCTCCACACTACGTGAGCTTTGTTGGAGAATTTGGAAGAATCATAAAGAAAATTACCCTGAAAGAATTTGCGACTTATTTTCAGTAGATCCAAATGCCATTCAAGTTTTCCTGTCTTCATGTTTCAGTCTTTCTTAAAAAATCAAATGTTGGAGCTCTTAGTGAAATAGAATTCACTATCCAGCCTCATCTGGTTATGACGTATCTTGTTAAATTTTGTTCGACCTTCTTAGGTGAACATGTGGTTAAGCTTTCAAAGTTTTGAAGCCCTCTTCCATTAGGAAGATCCACAAGATGATATACATATGCTGCGGTCCTTGGTGCATTTCTCACTCCTAGTTTGTAAAGTAGCAAATTTTGAAGTCTTCTGCTAAAATGAGATGATAACATTATTGCAGCCCATCGTTCTTGTCCTGATGAGAAAACTGATTCGACGGTGTATCGGAAGCAGAGTATATTGGAGAGAACTGTTTTTGGTTGCTGCCATAATGACAACAGCTGGTGTTGTGGTACCAATCTTTGTATTTACATATCCACTCCATATGTGGTTCCTTTCTCCTACTGTTCCATCCTTGAACTCTACCATGCCTTTGGGTGAGACCTATGCTGAGGCAAGGGGCAGGCAGTCTCCTCTTAGTCCACCTTCTCTCATTGATTCTGTTAATTCATCTGCTGAACTCATTAAATTACAATCAGGTAAGAAAAAAAAGCCAATTGTTTCTCTAGGTAGGAATCCTCTACCGAGGAAGAGACGGAAGAGAAGCAAGGTAAATGATGAGCCAAAGGCTATTCTTCCTCCTCCTCGTGAAACTGTGCCTTATTGTTTGCAGGTGGAGTTATTGTGAATTCTAACTTCTTTGGTTAATATTAGAAGCAAATATAGAGCTGTTATAGCTAATCTTTTTGCTGTATCATTATATGGTGCAGAGACATATTTGGTCCTTGCCACCTGATGAGGCTCTTCTATATGCTAGAAAGGAAATGCAGCTTGCCCCAGAAGTGAAGGATGATCCTTATCTCTATCCCCCTACTTTTAGGAATATGTCCCTTTTCAAAAGGTATTATTTCATAGCAACCATTTTGTCTTCATTGCAGTTGTTGATGTTATATGGTATTATGTTATTCATGGACTGCCAGTCACTAACTCACATTGTCCATTTGTTTTCATAGGTTCATGGATAAAGATATACTTTCACTAATGCATATTTGAACCTACAATCTGTATTGGAGACAAATTTAAGTTAAAATTGTGATAAAAGGATAGGCTAACGATTCATATCAAACGAAAAGCAGTCCTAGTCTCCTAGACAAATAGAACTTGGGTGGCACTATTATTTTATCGTCACATATGTCCATTTTCATCATGTTATACTAGCAAAAATGCATGGAAAACTATGAAACTTAATGCTTGAGGTTTGTTTGACTTCTTAAATAAAGCATGTTGAATTGTGGAGTGGGCTTACTTCAGGCATGGTGATTGAAGGTCAAAGTTACCTCGTGATGCAAGAGCCAGCTTGCTTTGATGGCCACTTTACTGTCTATGCGGTTTCCCTTTTTCTTTCTCCATCTTAATGCAAAATTTGTTGAACTGCTGGAGTATAGGTTTTCTTGACGCTTCCATTTCTGATATCAATTTCTTCACTACCTTTTTGACATAGCGCTATTTATGTATAAAACAGCACAAACATTCCCTTATTTATTCGACCATTTGGACTATAGTTATAATGTTTAAACTGTTTATAATTGCATAGCCGACCGGGCAAACCTTTAGTCTTTCCCTTGAAAGGTCATGGATCTTGCTTTTACATAGCTTCCTTCTCATCAATTTCTGTTCTTTTGAAGAATTACACTTGCACAAGTTTCTCATCTATAATGAATATATAATCTGAATGTCATAATTGGGGTATGCAGTTTTACTGTATCTTATTTTACTTTGTGCAACCCCTTTGAATCATTATTCTTCCTATTAGCCATTCTACTCCTTTTTTGGCTTTGACTTCTTATGATTGACATTACGAATAAATATGTCCCTTTAAAAGGACTTACGTAATCTAAAAGACGGCCAATTTTTCTGCATTTCAGGAGCTACGAACTGATGGAACTGATACTTAAAGTCTATATTTACCCTGATGGAGCAAGGCCAATTTTTCATCAACCTCATCTCACTGGAATTTATGCCTCTGAAGGATGGTTTTTGAGGTTAATGGAGGGAAACAGGCAGTTCATCACAAGGGATCCAGAAAAGGCCCAATTGTTTATTTGCCATATAGTGCACGCCAGCTGGAGCATGCACTCTATGTGCCTGAATCACATAATTTGAGACCACTGTCAATTTTCCTCAGAGACTATGTGAACATGCTGGCCATGAAATATCCATTTTGGAACCGCACGCATGGCAGAGATCATTTTCTTGTTGCTTGCCATGACTGGGTATCATGATATCTCAATTTTCGTAGTTACTGAATTATCTAGATGAGCCAGTTTGATTTTGGTATCGTCGTTAATTGATTTGAAACTCTAAGGACAAATTGTCTTTTCCCAAAACCTTTTGGTTGCTCTTTATTGATTTGTATAAAAAGTACAAGCCCTTAGCAAATCTTTTTGTATGTTTATAGTGAAATTTTGGTCAGTTGTCCATCTACATCAGCAATGGAGCTAAATAAATCATACTTGGGACTTGGGAGGTTTTCTTGTGAACTAATAAAAGTCCTAATTGGGAGAGAGTGTGAATGCAAGCTTCATCAATTAGGTTTTGATTAGTGGTTGTTTTCAAATTTCTTTGGCAATATGAGCACCCATTTGCAATCCATTCTAGTCATTGCTATCTTAAATAACCCTTCTGCTCTGGTTGCAGGGTCCTTACACAGTCACTGCTCACAAGGAACTAGCCAAAAACACCATAAAAGCTTTGTGCAATGCAGACCTATCTGAAGGAATTTTTGTTGCTGGAAGCGATGTTTCCCTGCCTGAGACCACCATAAGGGCATACAGAAGACCCCTTAGATATATTGGTAATGGGAATAGAGTATCACAGCGTCCAATCCTTGCTTTCTTTGCTGGGAACATGCATGGCAGGGTCCGTCCCGTTCTTCTTAGGTACTGGCTTGACAAAGATGAAGACATGAGAATTTATGGGCGTCTACCAAGCAGAGTCTCTCGAAAAATGAATTATCTTCAACACATGAAATCTAGTAAATATTGTGTATGCCCAATGGGCTTTGAAGTAAACAGCCCCAGGATCGTAGAGGCCATTTATTATGAGTGTGTTCCAGTAATCATTGCAGATAATTTTGTCCTTCCATTTAGTGAAGTATTAGATTGGAGTGCTTTCTCTGTGGTTGTGGCAGAGAAGGATATCCCAAAACTGAAGGAAATTCTTTTGGCTATCCCGCTTAGAAGGTACCTGACAATGCAAATCAATGTGAAGATGGTACAGAAGCATTTTCTTTGGAACCCGAGGCCAATCAGATTCGATTTGTTCCATATGATACTGCATTCGATTTGGTTTAGCAGGGTGAACCAAATTCCAATCCCACAGTCCTAGTGATTCTTTTGGTTCTTCTCCAATGAAAAGGATCCTGAGCTGAGTGAACCATGCCAGATGGATGAGCCAAATAGAGAGAAAAATTGTAGGGTGAGGATCTATCTCAAGTATAAACTAAGGAGATTGGCGTTGAAGTTTTAGAGTGACGTGACATTTATGTGACATCAGGCAGGTGAACAATCTGGCAGGCGAACGTATTTAAATAAAATGCTTTGACTGAGACAAACGTGATTGGGGAATTGTGATGCAGATGCAATTATGATTCAGGTACATTTCAATCATCATTTTTTCTGATTTTTTGTGTGCGCTATACGACTGTTAGCCACAACCCAACTTACCTGGTGTTGAATTGTGCAATGATTCTGCTATTGTTATACTGGCTCGTCTCTTATTTGTTTCAATTGCAAGTCGAGGACCGAAATACAACCTTGCATGGTGATGTAAAGGCATGTGGCTATCCTTTCATATAAGATGGAAGCATAATTGTGACTTCATTTCAGTAGAGGTTACAAACTGCAAACTTTTTATCACTAATTGGCATGTGAGATTAAAAAATTGGGCAAGAACTGTCACGAAGCTGCTAGCAAGAATTAGATTTGATTAATAGATCAATCTCCTTAATGAATTAGCTTTCTAATTGCATTAGCTGATGTTTGATGATGCAAAACGACAGTGAATAAAATTATCTAGAGAACCTAGTATTTATGTATCTAGCTTCTATGTCCTGTACTCCAAATTTGGGCTGTAAAATTTTGATTCTTTTTCTTTTTTTGTTGCAGCCAAGATAACAGAGCAGCCTATAATGTGTAAAACAGAAAAAGACCGAGTTCTTATATGAACAGATGGCTCATTGAGTTTATCTGCCCTGCACTACATGTGTCTTGAATTGGCAGACCCAAAAATTTCCTAGTACAGATTATTTGTCTTCATTTTATGGAGCATATGAATAAATTCACAGAATAAGAGGGGGAACAAAAGAATGTGTTCAAATACATGCTTTTGCATTTTTGGGATTTTTACAGAAAAGTAACAAGTCTTGTATTGGATATGAGATTTATTAACAGTGGGATCAGAAGCCCTGGCAGAGAAAATCCTTAAATCTTTGAAGCTGGAAGTCATATAATATGGCCTTTTTTATTGACTATAGTTTTGAAAGACGAAACCAAACTGTTTTTTGTTAGATTTTATCATGTTGACCCATGCATAAGTAGCTTGCTTGCTTTAATACTGATTCCAGGCCTTGTCTTGTTCCTTTTCTATCCCCACATTAGACTTTTTACTTTTTCAATCCTTCACCTAAATTGTGTCAAGTTGGTCTGCTGTTCATTAGTTGATTGCTTTGTTGATACTCTGAAGAATGGAGTCCTCTTTTCTTCTTCTTTTCTCTCTCTAAAATATCATCTTCGATGATGATTCTCATTGTTCCCTTAGCTTAAAGCTGGATTATCTATGAGAAATTACAGGCATATAATCTTGCAGGTTTTGCAGAATAGCAAGAGCAACAACTTGATTGAAAATACTGTGACACTGCATTGCATGGCGAATAAATGCAGTCATAAACGCCCAACTTCCAGCATCCATATATATCCTAGCAAATTTTATTTCAACTGTTTTTTTTTGAAGAGCAACACCTCATTCATGTTTGCCTCCTCTCAGTAAGCATGGATCCTCCTCAAGTCCTAGGAACTTGTTCACCCGCTCCAAATGGTCGGAACCTTCGCTGGAGAAGTCGAAGAACTCGTCCACATTGAAGTTAATCTCCGAGTTCGCTAACTCGTCCACATTGAAGTTAATCTCTGAGTTCGCTACTTCTTTGGCGTTGTCTTCTTCCGAGAGGGAAATGTCCTTCCAGGAGTTCTTGGACATTGCCTCTTGCGCTGCTGAAGTTAAAGGTGTTTTATCCTCGTTCATCTTTCTGCTCAAATGAGAATTCCAGTAGTTCTTGATTTCATTGTCCGTTCGTCCTGGAAGCCTCCCCGCAATCAAAGACCACCTAAAACGTTTAGTAACACCATTGTTCAATGTATAGAGGGAGAGTTTAAAAATGTTTTTTGTTCTAAGAGTCGGTACCTGTTCCCTAATAATTTATGAAGCCTAATGATCATGTCTTCTTCCGCATCAGTAATGTTGCCTCTCTTGATGTTTGGTCTTAAATAATTTAACCATCTCAATCTGCAACTCTTCCCACATCGATTCAAGCCTGAACAAACACGAAAATCTTCCCAACTTGAACTCCAGAAACAAGCAAGAAATGGTTTGTTCAAAGGGTTCTTCTTACTTAGCTCATAAATCATATCTAGCTAGGATAGGTGTTAGCGTGTTATACTGACCTGATTTCAATGCAATTGTCTTCCATCTCTTTGCTCCATGAATGTCAATGCAATGAGCCAGTTTTTGATCCTCCTCTGCCGTCCAAGCTCCTTTTGTCTTAACTCTGTTATCGGGCTGATCATTTGTCAAAGCCATTTACAGAGAGAGATTAGATAGAAACCATGTTCTTAAGTTGGAAGTGGAGTGTATGGGACTATGTTCTGAATTTCCTGGAGAGTGGCAAAATATAAATTGAAGATGTGGGTAGGTCACTTGTTGACTTGTATGAGGGACTTGAATGGTCAGTGAGGCAATATGTATCTACCCTTCAAGAAAGAGCGAGAGATTTCCAGAGTTACGTACATAAATGGCACCCCAACCACCAGTTAGAGTGGTTGAGGGTTAGAATGGTAGTAGAATAACCTTGTTTACCATACGAGTACACAAAACCTTAGCAGAAACGTTTGGTCAGTTAATCCTTTAAGGATTGCTCGGTTTAGGACATTGACTATGGGGATAATGATATTTCCTTATTTTCCTTAATGTAGAAAGTTCGCAAGTTAAATCACCATGCGCGTGCGTCACTAAAAGTGGGTAACAATTCACCCTCTCCCTGAGTAATAGCTTAACGGGCCAAAGGGAAAGCATCCGATCCAAACACTTTCCGTGGCCCATCTGGCCCATTGGGCGACGCCAAGAGCTACTTCAGTCCCTAGCATATGGGATTTGTGCGCGTCCCATGGATCAAACCCACTTTAAATCCTGAATTTTGACTGATCCTTCGTAGTATTTGAGGTCACCCCGACCTTGATTTTCGGCGATCGTGAAAATTCTGGCTAATCAAAGGAGGAAAAAAAAAAAATAACCACCATAGAAATGCTCAAACGCTTGAAATTTGACACCAATGCAGAATCACATATTTACTAGCATTTACAGAGAGCATATATTTGTACTTCCAAACAGCAGTACCTCCGTTTGTCACCAGTCACCACCATTTTTTCTCAGCCCTTTTTGAGAAGGACAAGACCTTCCACACGGGAAAGGGAAACCGCAGACCAAACAGACAAAAGGGCAGCAGAATTTCAATCAGAAAGAGTGGCATGCCACGAAGGCGTTCTCTTGACTTCTTGGGTTCAATGCCATGTTCGAATCAGAGAGCCAAGGCTTCATTTGAACAGAAACCAATCTGCCCTGCCTGATTCCATTTGAGAGAACACCTGGCTTGCAAATCTTAAAGACGCATACAACTGTAGTAACTAGTAATACAGAAAGGAAAAATACCACTAGCAGATACTCATACTCTCTAGTTTCTAAGCAAGATGTAGTTGGAACAAAACTCCCTGTAAGAGCCACCAGTGCTGCTTCACATATAAAGAGAAGACAAAACACACTGAAAACCTTACCAAAAAGGTTCTTTTCTCAACATTTTCCCCTCTTCTGCTGCTTAGCTCTTCATCTATAATTCTTTCTATTTTACTTCTCATTTACACTATGTGAAACATTCTGATAGCTTTTTTCATTACACTAAAAACAGCAGCCAGCAGCAAAATCATCACAATCTTCTTCGAAGCTAACATTCTAAGGTTAATTCTCAGACCATGTTTCCTCATTATACCCACTAGAGTCGCACCTATCATGAGAAACCAAGAACCCAAAGCACATAACACCATCCTCATGGTTTCCATGGATCCACACTCATTGGTGCTAGAGACATCCACATAGGACCATTTGGTGACAACGTCACTGCTCTCCACCTCGTTCAGCCCAAGAATATCATTCAGCCAAATTGACAACCAGACAAGGAACTTGGCAAGCAAAGCAACTTCGTCATCAGAGATGGGGCGCTTCATCCAATCCCCCTTGAATCTACTACCAGTGGGCACATGGTTGCCAAGTTTTCTGGGTTTGAATATTTCATCTCGAGGTCGGTTATGTTGTTTTGGCTTGAGTGGATACGAAACTGGCTTTATAGCATGTTGACCGAATAAGCGGCCTAATTGTTCTTTCAACGAATTGATGCATTGGAGGGCCTGCGAAGGATTATCACTAGAATTTGCTTGTAGCTCAGCTTCCGCACGCAGTACAAACAACTGCCATTAAAAAATCATGATCAGTGACAGGTAGATCATATGAATCCAAATCAACATAAAGCAACATAATAGGAAGTAACTATGCGAATTGAAACTATAACCACCTGAAGAAGCTGTTGTCCACCGTCTTCTCCATTGCTAAAAAGTTGTAGGTCTTTGTTCCAATTCTCATGCAAGAAAGATCCATCAGCATCACTTTCACATAATCCATCCTCCCAGTCCTGCCATCCCCAATGCATAGTATAAGGAAAAAAGATCAATCGGGTGAAACTCTAAGAAAAGGTGATGGAGTAAAACACTAAGGAAATAAAGTATTTAACCCACGTGTTCCCATAATAAGTGAAAGACAATAGTTGCAAAACGCTTCATCAAGAATCAATTTGGGAAACATCAAATACAGAAAAACAACACATATGGAACAAGGAGTATAATTTCTTGTATGAAATTTACAGAGAAGCAGTTAAAAGCATGAAGGCAAATGAGGACGATATATACCTGCAACTGTTCACGGATCACTGGAACAAAGCCATATAAGCTATTAAGAGTCGGCTTTCCAGATGTCATTTTTTTGGAATGAAAGACGGTTTCTACTTCCCTTATAAGATCGACCAGTTCTTCTGATGATGTCAATATGTTTATAATCTGTGGAAAAAAAAGAGTAATGATTAAACAAGTATTATCATGCCAAATTGAACTTAGACACGAAAACAGTGCAGGAGTATTTGAATATAAATCAATACCGCATACCACAGAAACCACAAGTATTATCATGCCTTTGTACTCAATAGCATGCAAGAGGACAAGGTCACCCAAATATTACAGTTACTTTTTCCTCCCATAAAAGCCATAAAACTTTCCATTTTATGAAGCCAAAATTATTCCACTTTACATAAGCTATTTAAATAACTATGGCCATCCAAGAGTCGCATGTCACATGCTTTTGCATCTAAATATGCAGATATAGCTTCTCGAAAAGAAAAAAGGGAAAAAGAAAAAAGAAATGCGCATAGTTGAAAGTCAGACTCGGTGCACCACAGAAACAAGAGTAATAACATATTCATGTTTATAGAAGGTATGTTCCAGGCAATGTGAGTTGATAGAAACAGGTATAATTCAGTGTTGACCCTAAAAGTAAATCCACAAATCAAAGTTAACCTGAGTCTGGACCCTAAAAGTAAATCCAGATCTAAGCAAATTCATACGGTTGATTCGAGAATTTGAAGTAATCATTAGATAGATCTATTTCAGCCAACTTGATAAAGCACCCAATTTCCATCAGTCAATAACTGGAGATATTAAAGGTTGTTAAGCTCTACTAAAGCACTACAGCTCATTCCAAAAAGAAACCTTTTAAAAAAAAGAGACAAGAAAGCGTCCAATAAATTTAACTTTCAGCTAGCATCTAACAACACCTACTAGAAAAGATATCGGTGCATGAAAACTGTTCTTCCAACAAAAACGTACAAAAGAGATAAATCAAAACAAAGGTTAAAAGGCAGTCATTCTATGGTAGTGGAAGTTTCAAACAATAAATAATTGTTGCCACAAGAGAAAATTGCTACGTATGACTGCATAAAAAAGGAAAATCGAATGCAAAAGGCTAGAGAAGGGTACAAGGTGTATATGATAATTAAATTGTTCCATTTAGTTGGGTCACCTGCAACAACTACTCAAGCCTTCACCAACAACAATAATCATAGGTTTCATAAGGAACAAAACCATCAAAAGCATTTCGTAGAATTGAATGACCGCATAGGGTCCAAACTTACTTTTTTCTCATCTAGAAGAAATTAAATCTTGAATCAAGTTATGCACTCAAAAAATATAGTACTCTATAACCCAGAAAGTAAAAGAACCAGTGATCAAAACATTATCATTTGAACTGAAATCCTCATCTGTTAGCAAACCACTAAGCAAAAGAATGTGAAAACCAGTGTACAGAGTACAGACTTCAGAACTGAGTACCAACCTGAACTGAGAAACGAGTATTTAATCGCAATTCATAGTCCATAACAAGTCAAAGAACAAAAAAAAAAGTAACACATTAGTTACATTCAAAAGCTCCAGCACAAAATATTCCAGCCAATAAAAATAGGAAAAATCATGACCAATTTGAGCATGAAGTTTGTTTGTCCTTGATTCATATTCAGAAGCTCGACCTTAAAGTTTGATAACAATTCTAGGACAGACTTTCTCAAACACTTGTATTACCTTCGAAATATACAAGACAGGTTTAAAGTCCTAGAGAGGACGGGGGAATCTTAACCTTTCCCTATAACAAAAATTTGCAGTCCACATGAAAGAGTCAAGACATGGCCCTTACGAAGGTCTTCTCTATGATGTAATAACGAGTTAACGACAGCTTCGTAGCTGCATAAAATACACTGCTATCCTATATAAAACTAACATATCTATAAAATCCTGAACATAAGTTATATTCATTTGGAAAGAACTATATATATTTGGAATGAAAGGCCATGCACCAAACAAATAATTCATCATTCATGATGCAAGCATATCTACCCAAAAGTAGCTTGGGACTTTGAGTTGAGCTGAGTTGATACAATGACACTTTGGATGCAAGGTTAGCTGTTAAAGATCTAGCAAAAAAGTTCACTAAGAACTCACAAAAAAACTAAGAAATTGAAAACTCAAGCGCACCAACAGATACTTAAATATAGTAGATTTGGAATGAACAAGACGCAAACCTTTGATACCATTTGGACCATCACTTCAGGATCAGTGTGAAGAAACTTGTGTGCAAAACCAATAAAATGCATAACCAAGGAACTGTAATACAAATAGTTACACAAAACATAGCCCTTCCATGACGATGAATAGCCATTTTCTTGGGCCTGACTTTCCTCCTTACTCACATTCCTCCCTGATCCATCTACAATAGCATCAAGCTCTGCAAATTCATTGGGCTGAATCATCCAAGGCTGCATATAAGTGGTCCAGACTGAAAAAACCTGAGACACATTCTTGATTGAAGCTCCCAATGGACAAAACAAAAATGTCCTCAATATGTATCTATACAACGGCCTTTGTAACCAAGAATTCCAAGAACTAACTATCTGCAGTGCATTAGCCACTGACCCAACATCTCTCGTGTTATCAGATGAGCTTGAAACCCTCCATCTAGTACAATCAGCAATCTCACAACCGTTAGACACAGCAATAGCAGCACTCATATTCAAGTACTTCACAAACAAGTTCAGCACTTCACCCAGTCCAGAAGTTGGCGGGGTCTCACCCAATACTGATTGCAACTGAAACAAAATGCAAGTGGATTTGCACGCATTCTTTGGCAAGGGTGAAAAATCATTATCCACCAGCCAATAGTTGATTAGTGTATTGATGAAAAATTCCGCTTTCAAGATGATAGAACCATCATATCCGAAATCAAAGTGCAAATGTGAACTACGGTAAGGTTGGAGTGCACTTAAATCATGTACAGGCACAAAAGCATGCAAATAGGCATATAAAAGCCGTGCACACAAATCACACTCCATTTTTTTGTCTGATTCTCGTCGGGTGCTTGAAAAACCTGGAATCGAATGTGTCCATTTCTCTAACCTAAATCTTTTGCTTCTTTTCGTTGATGCTTTATTCAAATTCTCACCAATACCTCTACAAACAGGGTAGTACGCGAACCAGAACATGTAATATTCAAAAACGTTTAGCTGAATTTGACAAAACGAGCCCTTAATTGAGTCAACTTTCACTCTACCTTTGAAAAGAGGACACAAGTCAGATAACAGGCCGCAATCCTTATCGCTGGAAAGCATGTAGCGAGCCCATTCCGGCAACCGTTCGATTGGGAAAACATATCGGACAAGGGACAGGCGATCAACGGCAGAGATTGCATTGAACAAGACGCCGTTAGGAGCAAGAAGATTGAAAACCTTGGCGGCGAGATCGGAATCGTTGTGGTGGAGGACAGTGTCGATCCAGCCCTGCGACTGGGAGTGTTGGGGGCCGCCGGGAGCTGACGTGGCTTCATCGAAGCCGTAGAGCTTGCAGATAAGTGTAGGGAAGGTGAGGGAAAAGAAGTGACGGGACTGATCCGGTGTGTGGGAATGCAGGATCGATTCGATGGAGGCGCAGGTAGAGATGATCTGAGCGGGTGTGGAGGAGGCGGTGATTGCGGCGGCGAGGTCTTGGGATTTGGAGAGGGAATCGACGGTGTACGAGTGCGAGAGCATGGTAAATGAGCGTGAGTGTAGGGGAGAGCTAGGGTTTTGCGTAGAGAGCCAGACTGAGATGGGGAAAGAAAGAGAGTATTTACTATTTTAGTTCGCTTTGAAATATTTAAAGAGAGAGGGCAAATGGCGGGTCTTTAAAAGGCGGTGAGAGCAGGATTTGTGTACGTGGCGACAGATTAGGAGCCTATTCTGGTGACAATGGGGACCACCTGAAATGCATGCTCCCGTGAAGCTAGGTATTCTGGATCATGACCTGATTTTCGTCGGAATGGGCGGGAATGATCTCGAGTGCCACGTCCAAGCTTAAAACTAAACACTCGAAATGGGCCTTAAGGAGGATTTGTTAATCATGTTTTGGGCCCACTTAGTTGCTCCGCGGCTTTCGGGGCTTTGATGTCACTGGACCCAAAAATTTTAGCCTCAACCATCAATAGGTTTAGCCACAAGGCCCATAACATTTATAATACGACCCAAATAAGTCTTCACTCACCGGTATTTGAGCAATTCTTCTTGTTGTTTTAAGTTTTAACAGAGTTTCCCTCTTCCATCATTAAACATCACGCATTAATACAACAACATTATTTGATTCCAAATTAAGAGCAATGCTGATTTGTCTACTCTTAAATTCAAAGATATTTTTCAAGTTTGAATTTGTTCATTTTGAATCTAACTCTTCTATTTCATTTAAATTTATTAAATTTATTTTTTATCCTTTTTTTTAATTCTCTTCCATCACTCCTCAAGTCTCATAGTTTTGAGCGAAAAATACGAAATAAATCAAATTGATTTTTCAACCAAAAATACTACATGAAATATTGGCTCAAATGGTTTAAGGAAAAATAGTGCATTAAAATGTTTGCAAGAGTCAACTTGATCCTCTTTCTTAATGATCCACCTCAGGCGAGTTGCAATAAAAATAGATAAGAGGTACGTGAGAGGTACGTGAGATTGACGTATGAGAATAGAAAGTTGCAATAAAAATGGATAAGAGGTACGTGAGATTGATGTATGATGATAGAAATGACAATATTTCTTGGAGCGAACTCTATATATAGCGCAACAAATCATAGTCGTTTAGCTTCAACTAGCTCTTATATGCTCTTTACTTTTTTGACTTGAAACCTCTCCTTTCCACTTTGAGAAAGGTTGATATATATGCTTTAGCAAATAGAATGTGATGATCATGTTTATATGTTAATGATTAAGGAGACATGTTTATATTCAAGTATTTTATTTTTAACTTTTTCAAAAATATACCATGACCCAACTATTGCGTTTCGAAAGTGACCTCATTTCCCTTTTGAAGCTCTCAATCAAAACCTTCACGCATCTTGTCCATATCAAGAAATTACTTTTCTAAAAGAAGAAACTCAAAATTGAATATGAGATGAGAACCACTAATAACTCATATGACACTTATGTGTGTGATATCTCATAAAAGTCTCGAGTTCAAACCTCTCCATCCCCTTCTCTTATAATTAAAATAAGAAACAAAGAGAGAGACTTCTTCGAGTATGGAAGTCGGGAAAAAAGGGTTCAGAGTTCGAACTCATAATCTCTTCATCAAGACTCAAGAGGCAAGTCTTTAGTACAAGATTCTAGCAATATTGGCCATATCATTAAGGATGAGTACAAATATGTTTTGACAAATTAAGTGGGCTCAAGATCTAAAGCATAAAAATCAAATTATGATAAAGTAGGGAGGACAACCCATGGACAGGTGGTGCATAATGGTGGCAATTATTTGTAATGCAATGATAATAATTTGGAGTTACCAAATAGTCACACGCACGTAATGAAAAAGATAGATAATTATTTCTTAAGCCAACTAACCAAGTCCATGGTCATGACGCGAACCCTTGTAATTAGGAGCTTCATGCATCAAAAGCATACAATATAAAAATCATTAATATTTTAGCTAGAGTCCAACAAAACAATAACAATAATAATAATATTTCAAAAAAAGAAAAAACAATAATAATCATTCCCTTACAAATATTGGGACATGATCTCTTTTCGCTCTTATGCTGTTATGCATCTCCACGTGTTCCATGCAATCAAGCAATATTCTTCTTTTTTCTTTTATATCACAAATGTTTGAGATCGACATACATGATCACGTGAGATCATGGCCCTCACGGGCCTCACATGATTCATATAAAATTGTATGCGCTCATCTCGGTATTTGAGACAGTTGAGACATAAAATATTGAGATCGATATGATTGATGTTGTTAGAAGACAAGGACGAGGGGGAGTTGAACTTGGAACATAACATATAAACAAACCATTCTAGCCATCCAACCAATGGTTCAAGTCTCTATTCCTAGTTTAAGTTAATATAATTGCTTTTCCTCTTCAAAAAAAAATAAATAATTCCCCTGTTTGCAAATAATATATCACCTAGATATTTCAAATAATATATCTAGGTGATTAAGAATGAATGGATTATTCAACTTAAAACATAAATTTGTCTCGCTATATATATTAACACTCATCGATTATTATTTTACATTTAAAAAGGGGCATATATTAATATAAGGGAATTTAGTAATGCTCAAAGAATTTACAAAAATAAAAAAGGCAATAATTCCCTTGTTTGCAAAAAGAAAAGGTAAACCAACTAAAGGACAAAAGTGAAAAAGTTTATGCATACTAGGCACCAGCTAGACACACATCAATTATTTATCCTTCTTTTTAATTGTCATTGTTTTTTAATAAATTTAAAAAATTGTGATTAAATATCCCACATATTAATAAATAAATTTTAAAATCTTTTAATTAATTAATTAATTAACTAAGCCAAAATTTTCAAGAAGATGCCGTCAAGTCATTTCCTCCTCCATCACAATTTGTTCATGTAGTCGTATTAATCCAAAACATATATCAATTGATTATTAATTCGTCCAATTAAGCTAATTTGATAACTTTGTCCTTAGGATCCATTAGTGGTCAATTTCAGAATAAAAAATGAGCTCTCTCTTTTGTTTTATATAAGAAATTAGAAAAGTTGAAGTGGACAGCAATGACTCCCAACATTAAACCAATTACACGCCCAGCCGCCCTGCAGGTGCATGCATATATGGTCCAGAACATTAAAGATATTTTGCTGAGGAAAATTATATATAGCTGTCCAGTACGATTATTATCCTAATCCGATTATGGTCCTTACTAGGGCTGTTATTGGTACGGTTACCGTTACCAAACACGGAATACCGTTACCATACCAATTCTTTCGGTAACTCAAAAAATGTTACCGTTACCGTTACCGGAAAAGTCGGTATACCGATGGTCGGTATACCGATCTATCGGTAATGGTAAGTCGGTAATTGGTAAATTTACCAATTCTTAAACTTATTTAAAAAAGAGAAAGAAAAAAAATGCATCAAGTAGCATTGTGCATAATAGTCATTATATGAAACTACAACACTTTCATCTTGCCTACAATACCAATAATAAAAATGATAGATTAATGAGAAGGATCATTGTGCTACATGTGAATAAGAGAAAATACCTATCAATCGGAGAAAACAAGAAAGGAGAATTCACATAACATTATTCCAACAATCTATAACGGAAAATCTTTCATTTCATTAATTTCTAATATTTTTAGTATCCGAAGTGTTTTAAACTCCATAGCATGAAAGCTCGAAGAAACAAGATAAATAAAGATAAAAGACCATAATGAAAATGGAGAATAAAAGCATGTAATCAATACCAACAAAGCATTTTGTTATGTAGCAAATGCTGCTTTAAAGTTAATGAAATTGCTACGAGTGATATATAAATGATAACCCTAAAAATAATCAATGGTCTAGATTAAATTAGATCAATCTAATGGTCATAATTAAATAAAACTAAAACTAAAAATAATATTAATATATATTTAATATATATGTCGGTAATCGGGAAATTTACCGGTTTTGAACTTTGCTTACCGTTACCGTTACCGAAATCATCAGTAAATTTACCGTACCGAACAATTGGTAACGGTATACCAATCTTCTGCTATTTTCGGTAACCAATTGATCGGTAATGGTATACCAATGGATAATTTACCATACCAGTAACAGCCCTAGTCCTTACTAGCCATTAATTATAGGATAAGAAAGATTGATGACTTTAAAATAATTGTGTCTGTTTGACAAAGCTTATTATAAACTGAGGCTTAGATTTTACCAAACACCTCAAATAAGGTAACTTATAAGCTCGCTTCAAGAAAATAAGTTTCAAGTTGAAGTTTATTTTAAAACTTATATTTGTTTCTTTTTTTTTTCATTTTTTTGTTAAGATAATATTATATATAATATTGTAAGCTTTTTTATCTTATCTTTTAAACTAATTTAAATACATTTTTTCATAACTTAGGGTTAATACCACTTTTACACATCGAAAGATAGTCAGTGTTTCAATTTGCACACCGTTATTTAAAATGTTTCAATTTAATCACCCAAATGATAAAATTATTTCTCGGGCAGATTTTTTCACTTTGGGACAGTTAAACTGCACATATGACAATCAATATTTGGTCAATCAGCGTACCACATGTGTGCAGTTTGACTGCCTCAAAGTAAGAAAATCTACCCGAGAAATAATTTTATTATTGGATGATCAAATTGAAACATTTTAAATAATGATGTACAAATTGAAACATTAATTATCTTTAGATATGTAAAAGTGATATTAACCCCCATAACTTATAAGCTAGTATCAGTTATAAGTTTAGCCACAATTTATTTTACTTTAACTTATTTTTTCGTAACTTACAAATTAATTTATTTTGACAACAAATATATAAGCTCAATCAAACAGATCCATTAGTATGTTTGAGCTGTAAACTTGACTTTTAGGTGGTGCAGCGGCCATTTTAATAAGGTTGGGACAGGTTTGATAAGACATGTTTATGTATTAGTCTCGCTTCAATTGGCTACGAGTGACACAATTGTATATATCGACATAGGACTATAGGAGAGGAT
This sequence comes from Tripterygium wilfordii, assembly GCF_013401445.1. Taxonomy (NCBI): domain Eukaryota; kingdom Viridiplantae; phylum Streptophyta; class Magnoliopsida; order Celastrales; family Celastraceae; genus Tripterygium; species Tripterygium wilfordii. Next base: position 2,698,123 of record NC_052246.1, read on the forward strand.
AGGACACGATAGAAAAATGGACAGTGAAAAGATAGTGATATCCATTGACTACTACGCTCTACTTAAATTTTCAAAGGTGCTTTGGCTGATGTAGACACATTGTAATTGTCGGTAATCAGTGAACAAATTAATCTAATTAGGTTTAGCGGGGCTAGTTTTTCAATAATTAAGAACCAACTAGCCCGATTAAGCTGTAGGGAAAATACTATATAATAATATTATTGTAATTCAATAAGATAAATAGAAAATTTAAAAAAAAATGAATATATTTAGTGAACAAAATTAATATCACCTCACGTGAATTTGATTAAAACGCAATGTAAGATCAAAATTAGTGTTTAATATTATGTCTTTAAGACAGAATTTGCCCTCCACACGGGTGTTTTGGATCTCTTGAGTATCAATCTCCCAAAATACAATGATACTCATAAATATAAGTAGCCCTCCAATATACTTGTAAGACACACCAATAAAATATCTTGTACTCTTTCGAATATGTAGAATGCACTTGACTCGAATGAAGGAATGAAGGGTTCAAATCGAATCACCACACGATGCATTGATTGCAATAGAATCAAATGTATATATGCTCACGATTAAACATTGATACTTACATAGATGCTGAATCATATACATTGATTCTAACATTTTTATTGTTGTATATACAAATATACATAAAACATATATATATACATTATGTCTTTATCACCATGAAGGGTGGGTGGAGACTAGAGACACCCATGTTACCTAAACAAGGAGCATGTTGGGGTGAGAAAGGGTAACCACGCACCACCCTTGTCGATAACAACATTACCGAATCAAAACCCACACCGACTCGCTTGATATTTTTATCAAAAAATACAGAAAAGAAAGTATAAACAATTTCTAATAGCACTCCCACAAAATAGGCTCCTGGTACTGAAATTCTGCACAATCCGACTCGACTTCTGATAATTTCAATGACTGTGAACCCCGAAAGGCGTTAATTTGATCACTAAAAAGATCCGGTAAGTCGATAAATGCATCGTCATTTTTCGCTGATGGTGATGATGAGCTTAACAATTCTTGTGTGTCATGATCAGAAGAAGTAGTAGAAGCAGGGGAGTGAAGAGCAGTGATCAGGTCGCCTTGATCAGCTTCGGTTTCGGATTCATTATTGCTTATCTTGAAATTCATGGCGGCGGCTTTGGCGGCGGCGGCTTGGATATCTTTCCTGGAAGCGGAAGCCGGACGAGGAAGCTCGGGAGCCAGTTCGGGGAAATTGAGGAAAGCCGAGCGACCTTTGATAGCCAGAGCCGCCACGTCGTGAGCTCGAGCTGCCATTTCAGCGGTAGGAAATGTTCCGAGCCATATTCTTGATATCTTCCTTGGTTCTCTAATCTCAGACACCCATTTCCCCCACTGACGTCTCCGGACTCCCCGATACGTCGGATGCTTCCTACCATTTTCGCCGTCCTCCATTTCCCCCTCTGCTTTTCTCTTCTTCTGATCCTCGGATTCTGCTAAATTGGAAGCACAATGGACTGGAGAGAAATTGATACGAGTATTTTTTTCCATGGCGGGGACTGGGGAGAGTTGAGACAGAGGATGGGGTGAGTGCCCTTATAGTTCACCTTTCATGTATCATAAGTGAAAAGACAAAAGATGTGCAGTAAGGGGTGGGACTGGGTGTGTGGGGCAGACCAGAAAGGACCAAAAGATGTGGAGCTATGGTGTGTTAACAAGTGGTGCAATTTTTTTTGGCTTTGGTATTATCTCTCAATGTGTCTTGTTACTGGGCCCGAGGAGGAGCATTCTAGTGTGAATGAATAATGATTAATGATTTTTTTTATTTCATTTTACATGTGCACTATTATTTGCTATAACGATTTTGGCATCTGATTTACCAGTTATAGTATTTTTTTTTTTGGGTGTCTAGTATTGAAAATTTGTTGATTGTCTAAGCAATTCAGTCGTTGCGAATACGGGTTGGATGTGTAATTGTTCAAGCGATAATGATCGTATGCTCAACCGGTGGCTCACACGTACATTTTGAGGGTTGGACGTGTAATTGTTCAAGCGATAATGATAGTATGTTCAACCGGTGGCTCACACGTACATTTTGAGGGTTGGACGTGTTTGCAGGTTATGTGTTGGACGGCTCATTGACTCAATCAAACTCCTTTGCATTGGTCATATATATATATATATATATAATAGTTTAGGTTCTTCCATACGAGAACTAGTGGGTCGAGCCACATCGGGTAAGGTTACTGTGTATACAATATGGACAAGTTGCATTGCCAATATAATAATATCTAAACCTTGATAATTTGGACAATACGAATATGGTAGAAAAGACAAAAAAATTTGTTAGAGATTGAGATTCCCATTCCAAAAGGATCTTTAAAAACTTTCAAAAGAAAATGAGTAGACTATTTACACCCCACGAGATACTAAGAGCATCCTATTTTTTCGTCAAAAAATTAAATCTTATAGCATCTCGTTTGTCCATACATTTTTCAACCTCAAATCAACTTCTTCAACTCCACCATCTTCATCCTCCAGCCTTCTTCACCTTCTCCGTTCACCTTCGTCTACGAAAACCCACCATTGTAGCTGTTTGAACGGCCGACCTTGGCCTTCTCTGTTCACTCTCTTTCCTCTCCCACGCCAACAACCCCAACTCCTCATCCTTCTTCTCTTTTAGAATAAAATCTCCATCACCATCGATTTCAATGGAGAGTTACAAAAGGCTCCCTTATCAAGATTGTGAGAAAAGGGATCAACCAAGATGCCCTGACTGTTTGAGAGGTGGTTGGAAGAGGAAGATAGAGGTGTTTTTTGCGACAGTGGAAGTGGTGGATAGGTGGGTTATTCTGGGCTTCGTATGTATCTTGTTGTTGAAGTAGATTGTGGTGATGGTGATGTTGTCATGGCAACCATGGTTGAGTAGTTGCAGATTTAGGATTTGAGATTGGGGTACGGTAGTGGTTTTTTGAAAAAACTAAAAATATGATGTATTACGGAATGCTATATTTTTAACTAGGGTGCAATAAAAATGAGGTGTACTTAGTTATTTTTGGAATGCAAATAATGTTAATCAAAGAAAACACAAAATTTAAAGATTCTTCTAAATCTTAAAATAAATCAGAAGAAGGACCTTGCTCTTTATTAAGATGATTACACAAACAAATATATGGCTTCTAACCAAGACCTTGCACCTGCACCTGCACATGCTAGTCTATCATATAAACAGCTCCCTGTAGAGAGCTCTCACAAGTACTGACCTAAGTTGTATTACTAATCTCAGCAGAAGCAGCCTTTCAAACTGCATGGATTGGGCTGCTGCTGCTCGAATTTATGTCTGAAGTATTTGAGGCCGGATTTGCATGGAAAGCTGACTGCCTAGAGGACCCTTCATCCAGTTTTAGTGATAAAGAGGATGGTCGAGCATTACCGATAGATTCACCTAGACTAAGTTTCGACATGCCAACCAGCTCATCAACATTGATTGGGCTCTTTGAGTGAACTGCTGTTGGCTTCAGCACCTCATGTGTCTCCTCCTTAGGAGGAGCCTCAGCACTGAAACCTGGCCACAATGGAACCGAATATGGGAAGAATGGGTAGAAATAAGCAGGATATATCACAGGGTAAGTAGGTTGTGAGCCTTCTGGTTTTGGAATAGCAGGTTCCTGATCATTGTCATTGGAATTGGTAGAATGCATTGACTCACAATCGTCATCCAAGGGAGGAGCAGGAGCAGCAGCAGCAACTGGAGGCAAAGGGTTTTCATTTTGTCCTTCAGCCAGGGGATGGTTGACAGAGTAAAATTCCTCAGACACCATCGGAGTGTCGACTGACTGCAAAATTGCGATGGAAAGAGAGGATAAGGATCAGTACCTGACTGTGGAATACCAACAATGGATAAAAAACACTCCACAACATAGTTGTAGATCTTAAAGTGAGGCAAGAAATTGCTCAAATTGACAGTAAATGACGATTAGGGTGAACCAGATATTAATAAATAGAGAAAAGCCATGGAGAAATAGGCATGTCTACACTGCATGAACTTCAGTGCCAGTAATTCATTTCAATTAATTGGGAAACCGAAAATTTCTCCCATTGGAAAGGAGAAAAGCTTATGCGGCGTACCAAATGCATGAGATGCAGCAAGAGAGAGAGAGAGGAGTGCACTCATGTATGGCATATCCATACAAGTACAGAATGCAAGAAGGGTCTGGGTGCTTACTTCATCTGCCACAATATCAAACAGGCTAGAACGTCTTTTCCTCCTAGACACATTAGTTTGCCTGATGAAATATTTCTGAGCATGGCTGGCCACTTGAGTAGGTGTCCTTGACATGACATAATTGCGAGCAATTCCACGCCAATCGCCTTTCCCAAGATTCTGGAGCCCAAGTAGAAACATCCTATGCTCCTCTTCCGTCCATGGAACACCTGCACAACATTTTAGAGCCCACAAAGCAACAGAATTGCAAGCAACGGAGAATTAGAGCTTAGCAATCATTAAATCGACCAACTCCTAATTACAAATAAACCTCAATTTCAACACCAAGTCAGCGATGACATTGCAACATTGTCTATCAGCTATCTTTCTCATGTACATAATCCTGTTTATGTTCTCTTTTTTTTCTTTTTCTTTTTTCACTTCCTACAGGATGACAATATACCATGAGAACAAATTATTCTGCATAATTTGAGGACTGCTTGAGGTGCCATAACTTTTCACAGGCCATAATGAAAGGTGCTTTGAGGACTGCTTTCAGACCTTGGAAACTCTTACATTCCATAAGAGCCTGTGCTGATAATATTTGTCTACCAGCTATGTTCATTTGTTTTCAGAGCCAAACAAACATTAAACATCTTTTTCTCAATCTCATATCAACTCAGCCACAAAAAACAACAGTTATTAGACCAAAATAAGCAATTAACAACAGCAACCAACTATAATTCCTATATACAACTAGATACCTGAAACAGCCCCTCAGTGAACTAGCAAAGCTTTTTTCTTAATGCTATAAGGAGCTGTTATTAAGGCACCAAGTACGAAAACAATATTAAAGTTGTTATTAGGGCTCGAACTACCAAAGGAGTAGCAACCCATAGGGAACACACAGGCTTCCTTACCCATATTGAAGCAGCCATTATTGCTCAAAAAAACTGAGAAGGCCAAATTTCCAACACGTATTTCAACGTAAATCATGTATATTCAGATGCGACAATACACCAAATCAATGATCATCGAAACAATCAAACAACTTTCAAATTCAAACGAAACACCACAAACGACAATACACCAGAAACAAATCACCGAACCTTTTTTCCTTTCACGGCTCGTTGAAGACCCGGGAACGAAATCCTCAGACGTATATCCAGCGGCGGCAGAGCCGTGATCAGGGGTCTCGCTAGGAGAATTGGATCCATTAGCGAGCGAATTTGTTGACCCGGTATAGTGGCTGAGATTGCCCATGCTAGCACTCTTCCGAATCGACTTGTCGGTGAGCCGGACCCCGAAGAGCTTGACCCCGCGGTTCGGGCATGTCCGCGAGTTGTGCCCGTTGTGGCTGCAATGCGAACACCGCCGCGTCATATCAACCGAATAGAAGAATATTCGGATTCTCCTCGTCAGATACAGTTAAAGTTTCGAACTTTATCCGACCCGGATCAAGTGACCCGAAAGTGTCTCCGCTGGTCTCTGCTCCTCAGTTTCTTCAGATGTACAAGAGAGAGCGAGAAGAGGAGAGCGATCAAATAGATATCAAACGTTATAAAGACCCAAAATTACGTTTTATGGATAATAATAATTTATTAGTTGTTTTTGTGTGTAATATAAGCAAATATTAGTTACGATTTCTAGCCGTTGATCTGATCGAGATCATCGTGATCTTGTCATAATTTATCCACCACCGTCAAATGCGAGGTGGGGGGCCTACCCTCTAAAAGGATTAGTATTTTTATTTAAAGATGCCTTATCTTCTATTTCTATCAATGGACAAGATTTTTATATTTTTGAACCAGCAAAAAAAAAAGAAGAAGAACTTTTTAAGTAATTAACAATGTCAATACAAGGTAAGTAATTGAAAAGATTCTAGATTATGCTTAATTTACTAAATAATATTATAGAAATGGAAATATTATTATAAGCATATCCGATTACAAATTTAGTCATGATATTTGAATTTATATTTCAAATTTTGTCATCATATAATTTACCAATAAAGTACCATCAAATAATTTTATAAAACCATCATCTATATTCTTTTTATGCAAAAAAAAAATAAAAATAAGAGAGGCAAAAGGCATGGTATATAAATCAGTAGGACACGTGTAGGGTTGAGAGTTGTCTTTACAAACATAACATAATCTTGGTCTAAATCCAAATGTATTACAGGGGTACTTCACCTCACGTGGACACATCCGCATTTTTTGTATATAAATTGCTTACAAGATACCTTATCGTACTAATAATAAGGAAGCTTACAAAACCTTATCTAATGCCACACACATTTTATCTCTGCCCCCAAACTTTTTAATCCATCAATTACTATGCGGTCCTTTTTGAGACATTCGACAGTAGGGACCACGTTATCATCCCAAACACTTGGTACGGCCAGCATCGTTTGAGACATTAAATTGGATGGTCCTGATTCATCTGAAAGCAACCATTGCTTAGTGAAATGTTCCTCCTAAAATGTCCTAAACCCATAAAAAGTTTTGGGGGGGGGTTGACAAGTCAACAGGTGTCTTCCTCGACTTGCGTCTCTGGCCCCCCTTGCTTTACCAACTTCGTATTTTCTTTCGTCTTTCGTCTCTTTTTTTTGACCTTCTCACGAGTCTACACGTTGATTTTTTGTTGGCCGCAAGTCATACCCCCAAACTCCATTTTTTTATTAAAAGAAATCGATTTGGTCGGTTAATTTACTTACTCAAATGTCTTGAAGAACTACGCATTAGAAGTTTAAGCTTGTTTGGCGGGTCCATGGTCTCTACCGGGGCTGTGAAGAAATTTAGCATGCACGTATCAGCCAACAGATTGGCCAAATGGGCCACTCCAGGCTGTTAAATAATAATTCATATTAAAAGTATTACTTGATACCTAAAAGCTCTAGAAAATGAGAAGTTGTGAAAGAGGAGAGTATAATGCACCAATCGAGCTGAGCCCTTTCAAGTCTAGAAGCCAGAGAGCTATAACAAACGGCCATAAATCATCTATCGACTATGCAATAAATTAGAACATTATGAACTTGATGAAACATGCTCAGATTCCGGCATTACTTCATACAATACAAAAATGTGGTCAGTTCTTCATGAATTGATATATCCAACTTTGAATCTGCATTTGATCAATGTGAAATGTGATGGCAGGAATAGTTAACAGGCCAAAAGCTTAGTTGCGACTTGCATGCACAAAACTATAATTGAAAATAAGGTATGCTTATACGATTGGCAACTTTAGAAGCGCATCCATCACACCCTATAAGTTAATGACTCTCTCACTTACACATTGAAGTTTCCCTCCTTACTGTCATTAGTTACTTGTGGGTTGTGTGAACCTTCTTCTTGTAAAAAAAATGGATAACTGCAAAAATTTCGAAGTAAAAAAATGGATAACTGCAAGCCTTACCTTCGAGTGAACCTTCTTCTTGTTCTGCTTCTTGGAGTTGTACGAGAACCTACTCCAATAGCTCTCTCAAGACTCTGCGCCACCTCCTCATCACTGGTTTCATCAGATCTCCATCTTGGACCACCGTTTGCATTCCTATCCTCGCCGACAGATCCCTTCTCGCCATTGCTAATTTCAAGAAAATAACCACAACCATTGAGAATTTTTGGTTTTTGACCAAAAAAAAGAGAGAAACTACCAATTTGTTCAACTTTATTATAACCGAGGAAGCATATGAGAAAATGAAATAGAACAATGAAGAGGAGAAGAAAACGACATGTTCCCACCTCCATGAAATATCTGTTGCCTCATCTGCTGGGACCACATTCCAGCGTCTATCATCTTTATCTAATTGTACCCTTTTAGAATATGCATTTGGGTGTACGGATCTTGCAGAATCTTTTAGAAGGCCATTATTGCTGCTTGGTGTAGACGCGGGATTCGCCACAACTCTTCGGGAATAGGGAGTACTGATACTTTGGAATTTGCTTTGAGACCCAGATTCTTCAATTGATGGTGAAAGTTTATCGGATTGCATGTCAAGAAGTTTGCTACTCTGAAGAACTCTTGATATCCACGAAGGGTATGACATTTGAAGGACCAAACCGTAGAAAACCAGGGGTCGACATTTCATCGTTTTTGAAATTATAGCTAATGCCAACTTCATTCTCCAGACCTCTTTCTGCATTAGCAAATAATCTTTCATGAAGAATTGAAGGAGAACCAGAGCTGCGGAGGGCATTTGGGTTGTTGACAGGCAAATGTTGTCTTACTGGATTAGCAAAAGATGATGGTTTCAATGAAGTGGTATGGTCCCCTCGTAGAATAAGAGAAGAATGGGTTGATGATGGAATCAATGGACTGCTTGCTTTTGGTTCTCGAGGCTCAGAAAGAGCAGATGTTACAGGTATTTGACCAAAATCAACATCGACCCAGGGTGACCTGCCAGTCTTCACTTGTTGCGCAGGACTTCTGGCAACAACCTTATGCATTTATCCTGTTGAAAAGCATCCAATTAATTTAGCAAGAGATTGTTTAGATACATTTCCTTTCCTAAATAGAACTACATAGAAGCATGCAGGCATACACTAGTAAGGGGAAAAAAAAACTTCCATCAACCATGAAATCAAACACTCTTACAAGAAATAGATTAGGTATTAAACATCCTCCAAACAGGCCCTAACCCCCAAGTACTTTGCTTGTGAGAGTTAGCTCAAGGCCATGGATACTGGGTGTTTGGGAAAGAGGTGTGTGTTTTTGCTAAGCCAATTGAACATAGTTCTAAACATTTGAAATTCAACATCCTATAAGCTTCAACAATGAGCTTAGGGTCGAAGCATATCAAAATTCTAATCTTTGGAGTTTGGATCTCCTTGTCCTTAAAGCTCATGGCTTGCACAAGAAACTCATATGGATCCAATGATATTATTTAGTTCTTTTTTGGTAAAATAACTAGTAAAGGTGGTAACCAAGCTGAGAGCACTTACAACTAACCCTGCTCTCCAGTGGCTAACTGATCTCATTCCGGAAACTATCTCAGTGTCTGAATTCCTTGAGATGATGAAGTCCTGCTCCACACTTTGAAGTTTATGATCAACTTGGCATGCCTGAGCATATCTGTATCGCTGAAATGATGAACAAAGGCAACTTTGCAATTTGTCAATAAATCCAGATTTCATCCCTTTTTTTTCTTCTACTTTGCCAACTTATTTTAAAAAAAAAAGAAAACAAGAAGCTCATGGAAGTATATTAAATTATTCTCGGATCACGAGAAGTGGAAGGATTAGGATAATAGAGTTTTTTTCTTTAACGCAAAGAAAAACAAATTTTGAAATCAGGCTCAGAGAGAGCATAGTATACAACAACCACCTCACCAAGCTGCCTTATAGACACTGATTTGAATCTCCCCATCCCCCAAAAAATGGACAGAGGGGGGGGGGGGGGGTAGGGGTGCAAAAAAAAGAAAAAGGTTGAATCGTTGAAGAATTAAAACAAAGAAGTTTCTAATAACAAATCATACCATTCACAAGAGTATAAGATCTCTTGGAGTTATCCCATTACAATGGTATGAAACACAAGATATACTAATGGTACAGGCCTCTTAAAATCAGATGGTGAGTTCAAAACAGCAGACAAGATTCAAGATCATGTCTTAGATAATACACATCTGTAGATAAATTCCAGAAAAAGAAAGCAAAAGGGCAGTCTTCCACTAGATCCATTAACTTTGATGATGATTCTGAAGAATTATAAGGCACAACCATCACCAACAATAGAACTAGAACAATGATTCAATTGTTTACTCAATTATCTGCCTACATAACAGTTGAATCTCCACGAGGAGATGAGGCTATAGAATGGTAGGAGTTGGTAGTTACCTGGAGATAATACACAACAAGGAGACTTCCTGTCGTAGTTGAAGGATCATCAATAGCATGATTCAACAAACATTCATGAAGATATTTCTCCTCTTCAGAGTTCCAAGGCATTTCTATGATTCGATCAACCAAATTCCTTCGGATACAGAGGCAACAGATTTCAGCCACCAATATGTTCATCCACTCTAACCAGCTCCTGCTACCATCTTTTAATTCATTGGAGGGGTCGCCAGATGATGCATACTTCAGCTTCATATCTCTAACTTCGGTGCAAAGCATTCTCTGATGCATAAAAGCTTCAGTTAAAAGGCCACATTCCACCCTCAACCGAACACCAGTGACAGCCTCATCCAGAGTAACCAGCTGTGATCCACCATCACGCCCTGACCACCGCAAGACCATGAGAGCAGTCTCAGGCATTTGGCGCTCTAACAGAACTTGTGCAATCTTAGGGTGAGTAGTAGCTGAGCCACATATCTCCAGAAGAATGTCACAAGCTTCCTAAGTAACAGATTTATGACTCAACCCATTATGCACATAAAATCATCAAGAAGCATATTACTGAAAATTTTAAATATTTCAACACTTTTACCAACAATATCATTATTCAGCCAACATTTTCCGAACTAGCAACCTAGCCTCCATTCCTCCCTCAAAATAGTAAAAATTACTCAATTCAAATAATTTGAACTTCACAAATTGTAATTTATTCTAGTAAAATTTTGGTCAGTTCTATTAAAACTAGTCATTTTACTTCAACAAAATTTAAACAAAAAAATCTAGTTTTTGGTTAAAGCAAAAGAAGATACTGATTACGAATCAGGATTTTTCTTTGGCAGAAAAAAGAGAGAATTGGGATAAACAGCACGAGGGGGTGTGAAATCAGGATGTCAAAATATACCAAACATATGAAAAGCTTCGAGCTAGAGAACATGACACTCTTAAACACGAGTTAGAAAGTGAAACAAGACTAAATTCATCCTTCCTTTTTTCCTTAATTATGAATAGATATTTCATACTTCTGCTAATGCTGCTTATGGTAAAAGCCATTTTCTATGTTATAATTTCAAATAACAAAGCCACAAGGATCCATTATAATAAAGCAAGAAACTCCTTCCTATACAAGTAAAAACATTGAACCCTTGCTGTCGGCAAGCAAAGATGTTGATTTGATAGCCATCCAGAATGCCAAAACCTGATTACAGATAAACCAACAATGACTTTGGGAGTTACATACCACCTAAATAATGAATTTCAATCTTCATACAAACTAATCAGAATTATCATTCCTCAAAACTGGTAGAATAGTCTGGATGAAGCTTTATCAGAACTATAGTTAAATCTAATGCATCAACAAAAACCAATGTGCAAAATGGATTCAAACCCCAACGCCTCTTAAATCTCACCCAGAAGTTACCTGCAGAGCTTTATCTGTGTGGTCATCCAGTAGATAAAATGTAAAAGATTCGAGTAAGGAATGCCTAGAAACACCAAATGTGGTGGCAAAGTCATCAACAATGTCTCTCCATCCTTCATCTGGCAATGTATAATGTCGATCGAAGAGGTAATAGAGAAACTGTAGAGAAATTTAAGGAAATCAAACGAAGATCCAACAAAACTAAGAATCCAAAATGGAAATGAAAAGGATAAAATTCATAAAAGGATACAATTGCTTGCTTTGCGACCACCAAATCAGAACTCCCATGTAGAAAAAGCATGTCAACAGCACCTCTAAGATTTTCAAAAGGATAGCATCCTGACAATCCCTCTATTTTAGACCTCAAAAATAAAGAGTCCCCATCTTTCTGCAGGGATGCAAGACCTGGTACCTCTCCCATTTCCTGCACATGACCCTGGTCTATCTCAAGATTCACCAGAGCATCTTCAATGAACAGGGAACCTTCCCTTCTATTAGACTCTTCATCATGATTTACTGCATCATACCATGAACGCTTTATGGCAGCTGATTTCCTCTCACGGACAAGAGATTCCCATGATTCAAAGTTAGTATAATGAGACCTCGCATTCTCCAAAAAATGATGTCTTATACACCACATCATAATCTCGATATGCTGAAGGTCAAGAATCAGCAAGAAGAAAATATGATTATGGTCCATATGAATATATAGGGCCCATAGAAAACCTAGCAGAGTTAAGTATAACATAACTTTATTTATTACTCTCATGATAAATAATGATCAATTGCTGAAATAAGGATTGATGTTACGCCAGTACGATTTTTTTTGAAAAATCCATGTGTTATACTACAAGTATAGAACCTGATTGCTTTAAATTTATCTTATATAAAGGGTTTACGTGATTGTTCAAAAATGGAAAAGATTCAAACCTGCTTTGTCTTTAATATGCTCTCATGGAGATGCTGCAAATCATCAAGCTTCGCTGAAAGAGAATTTTTGAAAGAAGCCCCAAGGACTTCAAGTATGTTGGATATCCCAGCCAAACGAACAGAAAATATAAGTGAACTCAATCTAGAATTCATTTCCTCTACTTCAAGGTTATCTAATGGAGAATGGTTAAGTAAATGCACATTAAATTATGTTTAAACTAAGGAAAAAAAATAAAGCAAAAAAATGCAGGAAGAAAAAGTACAAATAGGCTTCCTAAACAAAACGATTCAAAAGTTTCAAGGATACATATTTGTTGGAGCTCCTTTATGATGTTTCTGAATGTCAGCTTGCACCAATCCTTGACAACCACTTCATCCAGCAAGAACGCAATGACAGGATCACTAGAGACGGCATTTTCATCCATGCAAACATCTGTAACATCTGTTTTCTCCCGTTAAAGATAACTTTAACATCCGATATTTATAAATGAAAAAAAAAAGACTATTATTGCCTCCTAGTGCTAGCCAATCAGTTCACTTCAATAATTCATCACGGGAAATGTATGCAAAAAAAAAGAAAAGGATACAGTGGCAAATCAAAGAAGCCAACCCATTCTCTAAAGCAACATCAAAAATTGAATAGAGACGTTCAACATCAGCATTTAATTCATTCTCCCCATCCCCTTGCTCTTGGAACCTCTCCTCAAATTGCCTAGAAATGAGTCCAGCCTGTATGCACTCATAGTAAAGTCGGAGTCGAAGCTGATCACCAGTCTTTGGTATTGGGATTCTACAAATTGGGCAAACATCAAACCGCTGACTGCACTCCGCACACAAAGAGGCATGCCCACATGAGTTCAACACATGCTTTACATCACGCCCACAGCTTCTCAAATCCCTAGCCGCCCTACAGCGCTCAACTTTTGCTTCCTTGCAGAGGTCAATCAAATCAATAGATGCCAAGTGTTCCAGTGCATCCTACAATTCGAATTAGCAGCAGTTTGAAAGAGTATCAACTTATGCTCAATCCACCCACAATAACATTACTTGGCAAGCAATTTCAAGAACGTTCATTGCAGTTATATTTTATTCTTCAAATTCTCTATATATACATTCAAATTATTCTAACACCAGCGTAACACTAACTTTAGCCCAAAAACAACTAGTTCTGTGTTTGGAAATAAATACTGGTACTAAAACCCTAGAAGCAGCAACTAGGGTCTTAGATCGCGGTGTTACTGTGAGCAAAAAGGTCGCGCACCTGTACGGAGGGGTTACTGTAGTCGGCGGCGGCGACAAAGATCTAGGATAGGCCCCTGAATCGGCGGAGCTCCGGGGAGACATCGGACCGTTCATTCCCTTTCGCTCCATCTCTCGCAAGAAGCTTTTGAAGAAATAGCAAATAATGCAACTTCAAATTAAACCAAGATGTGAGTGAATGCGTAACATGAAAGCAAGAGATGGAGCGAGATAATTCAATTTGAAAATTTGGGAATTCCGTTTACAAATCGTGAGGGGCTGAGGACATATGCGAGCGTTCGGTTCCGGAGAATAGTTGGTCCGAGCTTTAAACTTTATGTAGTAATTGGGCCTCCAACTATCTATACACTTGCCCAAATTACCTGAACTTGAGAGCATCCATGAGATTTTCCTGAGAAGCCCGATGAAGGCCCAACAACAAACTTAGAGAAAATCAACTGGCTTATAGTCTTATACAATAGTTAATGCAACTTTCGCATATTTGTTGACCCTAACCCAGAGATGATAATGGGCCCCATAGGGGGAAAAAAAAAAGTCTGCTTCATTTGAATGGATCCAGTATGCAGAGTGTCCAATTCATCTCGACTTTCAATTTCCGGATCATGGGTCTCTCACGCTGTGTCAAGCTCGGTGCCTCCCTGTACCTTGTGTAAGAATTGGACTGGGCTGTTGTACTGGGCCTGTAAGTTGGGCTTTTGTATGACCAGCTTTGAGACCGACTTGAAAAAAGTGAGCCTTTGATAGCCAAGCCCAATTGATAATTTTCGGGCTTTTTCATAGGAATTTGTGCAGTACGGTTGTCGGTTGGGATCCCCGTTGGGCTGGGGGGGGTTCTAAAAGTCTGTTTTTTCTCCTGGTTCGAAACCCAACAGCCCAATTTGACAAGGTTGGTTAGTGTCCTTTCTCACAAAAGTAATACCTTTTTTGGCAAAAAGATTGACTTTTCCATTGACACAATTTGGCATACATACTTGCATGCATGAACCTTCATGTGTATTATGGTGTTCTTTCCTTTTCTAAACTTTCTGAAGACTGAACATCTTTCATCTTTGTAGGGTAAAGGTCTTGTAATGCACGTGCACATGTTTCTTCTCTGAAGCTTAGTCATTCACTTGCTACTCATGGCTTGTGTTTAAATCAATCGCCTTTTAGCAATAATAATCAAACTCTATCTCCTAATAAAATAATTAATGCAAGTAGACACGTTCATACCCAAATGGAATTTATTCTTCCAAGTTCATAGGTGACATTCAACTAATTGTTTAATCACACTTGGCCACTCATGTGTTCCATCAAACCCATTACTTAGCTGCCCTAATCTAATCATCATAACCAGTATTCAAATTAATTCATCATTAGATGTGGGTCTTCCTCAGATTATATATATATATTTATACAGACAAGTGGGCTCTAATGTAGTTAAAAAGTGGGATCATCGTATCAAATTGTAATGACAAATATTAGGTAATGTGTGTAAACTAGTAATTAACAATTATAAATGATTAATCTGTCATGTGCACATTCCCAAAATGTTCTATCAAAATCCCACCGACCAAACATGCTCCATAAGCAAAATCGTCCAAGTTGTACATTCCTTCTTGAATTTCCGATTATACCCTTCTGCCCCACGTGTACTCAGCAATCAAACTTTGGGTATAATTGCCAACAAAACTATGATCAAGATTCTCAAATCAACACAATTGACATACAACTAGACCGTACAGGTAATACACGTGCGACCCAACGAACTAATATACTTAGTTGCGTTTGATTAACCGAAATACAGATTTTTTATAAAGCATGGGATTTGCAAAACCAGTTAATCACATGGTGACCAGCTCAGCAGGTCACATGGCATGATCATGTGGGGGCCCAAGCGATGCGTCAAACGAATATCTATGCAAAGCAGAGCTGGCTTTTACAGGTCGTCTACACATGTGCACGTGTGGGGGGAATCACATGATCAACGGGTGACAGTTTCCTTTAAATTCATCATCGGACGGCTAGGAAGCTGTCCGTAGGAAGAAGGTGAGACGGAAGTGTTGGAATGAGAAATATACTAGTTCAAATGATGGGGATGAGTGTAGTAATCAAAAGAATGAATGATGAGGCAAATAATTTCTTTTGGTGAAGGAAAATAAGAGACTTTTTGGGGAAGTATGACCATTGACCGGATCCAGCAAGGACAATATCATTTTGACCAAGAGTGCACGTGCTGTTACACGTGTGCTTAGCTGTCTTTGTGTTGTATAGAGATTGGTGAGCCACGTAGGGATCCACATGAGCGGCTATAATGGCTGGACAAGTATAGCGAGAAACGGCACATATATTCCTTGTGTTTGTAGAACGAGTAACATACTCCCATTTTATCTCAAATCCATGTAGGATGTGAAATAATAATCATTCATGATAAATATATATATAGGACCCACTTACGTATGAACTTAAAAAGTTTCATAATTATCCCTCAGTAAAAAGTCTCGATGCAATAATTTGTACGGCCTTAGATGTCAACACTTGATGTCAATGAGTGACGTGAATGACGAAACTCGATATCCACAAAAAAAAAATAATATTGGGTGGCTCTTCATGATCCGAAGAGATTTCGACGCTCAAGTCAGTGTATTTCTCAATAATCCATCTAATGTCAATTATGCATTGAGAGTGTATCCGTTGAGATTTTCTTATCCCATATATTGGTTTAATTTCATCATTGAGATTTGTTGCGATATGACGATTCTCTTGACCTCTTGTTTTGATTTTGAATCGTCTAAGGTTGACGCTAGAAGATTCTCTGCGAGGTATTCTCTCATTGGGTTGACTCTACGTGGTTGTTTGTTCAGATCATGCACAATTGTTGGGTTTGGATTACGTGATTGTTTGGATTTTCATGTTCTCGTTTTTTTGGTTTCACTTGTTAGTTCGACTCTTCTCTAGCTTGTCTCTATGAAGTTCTTCTTTGTGAGGTTTCCTTAGTCCTCTCTATTGTCACATATGATGTTAATTAGACATGACATTTTTTTTTCATCCAAAAAAAGTCAAAAATTATGATTTATATGTAAATCTTCCAATGCTAAGAGCACTTGCAATTGTGCTATTTTGTCTGGACCAATAAATATGTATAGGGTTTTGTGTTTTACTGATGTGGTTGCATTGGGTTTTGTGTTTTGTTGATGTACCTGTACTGAGAGATGTGGTTGTATTGGAAGATTGTGTTTTGGTGTTGTTTTATTGTGGACAATATAGAGGGCATGAGAATTTGTTGGCCTCCATGTTGAGTGGGAAGGAAAAATGTATAGGAATTTGTGTTTTGATTATATGGCTATATTGAGAGATGTGTTTTGTTGATATAACTGTATTGAGAAACGCGTTTGATTTGACTTTTTATGTAATAGAGATGGGACCTAGTGTTGATTTTTGTTTACCCAAAAAAATATGACCATTGAATTGCTCTAATTATTACGTTCAACTTGTCCGAAAATATTCAAACCATAATCAAGGCAAATTGTTTGATGTTAGCTCGAGAGTATTGGCATAAATGGTGGGCACTGTGGTCTCAATGAAGTTGATGTACACGCAGTACGCTGATCTGATGGCATGATTGAAACGACCGTTGGCGGGGTCCGATTCACGTGATAATCACATGGTCACAAGTCTCGTATAGGCTGGATTGAAAGAAGGCCCAAGGAAGGGGCCTAGTTCACGTGCGGATCACATGCGAAATAAAGCCCCGTAGGGGAAGAGGGGATGATGAAGTGCGTGATGACAATTTGTCGGGTAGCGAAACAGGAGGAGAGGTATTATTAGAAGCTGTTCACAGGGAACACGTGGGAACACCACAATCATCACCCGACATCTTGTCGGTCTCCATCACATAGCACGCCTCTCCCCCCAACCTATTAAAACACACCAATGATGCTTCCATCATCATCAAAAAGCATATCCAACTTGGACCATTGAATCGCGCGTGTTGTGTACGAACGGTCAAGATTTCTTTTTTTTTTAACTATTTTTATTTAATTTACTAGTCTCCTTAAACAGATACCCTAGTTTGTTCAAAAGTTTTTCTAGGTAGCTAAGCATGAATAGTTATTGACTTTTTGTTTCACAGTAAACAGTAGTTAATTTAATATTATATTAGGTCATGGTTCGTGTCGATTCATATGTAAAAAGTAAAATATCAACTCCAGGGATGGAGGACGGTCAATTGTCAAGACTAAATCTGGCAAGCGATAAGAGAAGTTCCAACTTCTCTCACAGATATGATGCGTTTTTTAGCCTAAAAATTAGGGACAGTTCTTGGATAGTATATTCGTGTACGATTACGACCCATAGCACACAATATCCTAAAGGGTGCATCTAAATACACACAACTTTTACTAGGTACACACAACACTGATTTCAATGTATTGCACACATAATTCGGAATTCTATGAATAAGAGACAGAGAAGAGGAGATGAGAGAGAGAGGCCAGTACTTTCTGCTTTGGTCATTGCCTTACATGGATGTGATGTGTCCCCCTCTCTCTTTATATACACACACATATATATCAAAACCCCATTAAACCTCTCTCTCTCACTGAAAACGTATCACACATATATTCATTCACGCGCATGCCTCTTTTTCCCTAGATTTTCCTTTGTTTATTTTTTTGTACATTTTTTTTATTATTTAGGTAATTTGAGGCAGATATTATAATTAATTAGATTTAGTTTGAATTAAATGGTCATGCAAAGTCCTTGATATTAATATTTAAAAATTTTCTTGAGTCATCATCAACAAAAATATGTTACTGTAAGTAGCAAACAAATGACAAGCTCTATATTTAGTATATTATATTCAACCTACCTACCATGACCAAGCAACAAGGTAACAAAGACTCTCAAATCCAGTGAATATGACGCATAAACATGAAAAAGACACATTTATTTTCTCATTCAACGCATGAAAAATAATGTGTAAAAACTAAATCACCAGTTGATAATAATTATAATTATAATGATAATAAGAAAGATAAGTATAGGGCTGCTGTAATGATTTTCAAACATATATGTCAAACACTTTCAACATGTAGTGAAAATTTCATAATCTCATATATTCCAATATCTAATATATATCAAAATACTATAATTTGGCCATGAACAACTTAAAGCATAAATCTGGCAACAAAGAAAGAATGTATGACACTGTATTATTATACATGTTGGCGGAAGATAGAGGAGGTCAAGTGAGGAAGGGGGTGTCACTAAAAGAAAATAGTAGGGGTGTTCATTTGGTTTATAAGACCGAGAGAAATAAAATGATCAAGAAAAAAAATAAAAGAAAATAAAACATACATGAAGATGTCTCCCCACTTTCACTTTAACAATAATCAATTTTAATTTAATGTATATAATGTTTGGATATTTATATAATATATATTAATATTTTTAGGTTTTTCGATTATAACCATATTTTTAGGTTTTTCGATTAGTCTCATAAACGTTTGTAATTCATTCATTTAGTTTTTTAATAAAATTCCTTGAGGTTTCCTCAATTGTTCTTGGAGAATTCTAAGATCTTGATTTCGTCGTGAACGAATTCAAGTGTTCTGATTCTGCGTTTGCGTCACAAATTGATTGTGTTGTGACTATGATGGCAAATTGAAAGTGTTGTTTGTTTTCTTGCTAGTTCAACGGGTTAGAGAAAGATTTTAAGAGATCAGGGCCAGGTTGGGTGTTCAAAAACCCTACCCAACCTGGCCCGTTGCCATCCCTATTAGTAAACCACAATCGATAAGTCCATAACTCCATAAGTCTATTAAAGTTATGATCAGTAAAATCGATAAGATTATAAAATTAGTAAGATGGTAAAATCAATAAGACCATATGGTAAGATCGATAGATCTTATCAATTTTGGGATTTTACATTTATTCGAATCGTTTTGGTTACCTAAGATCATACGATCTTACGATTAAAATCAGGATTTTGATAGCGGTTAAATAGTGTAAAATATATTTTGTTTATATTATTAATAGGTAAAAGTTATAATTACCTTAATTTAATATTAAAATAGTAATTTAATATTTAAAGTTTTTTAAGAATTGAGAGTGCAAGTTATTACAGTAGGAGAAGAAGGGGGACTTCTTGGGGTTGTGTTATCCGTACGGTTCTTAGACCAAGCTTTTTCTTTTTATTGGTAATCGGTAATAGAATGGAACAAAGTCGATGGTGATGTAATCATCAAACTGTTTGTACAGTGCTTTGCGCTGACCAAGGATCTAGGGACCCTATGCAATCAATCAGTCAGACCATAGACAGATAGACTTGTGTGCATTTAGCAAAAAAACCTGTGTATTTAGCAATTACCTATCCTAAATAATTGATTTGTCCCTTAGTGATATGCCAAGAGACAATAAAGTGACAATGTCATGTGACCATTATTGAAGTTTTAGACCAATAATTGGTCCTGTGTGCAATTATATGCAGAATTGAAGGGTTATCATAACCAACAATGTCGAGTGATGATTACCTGAGTGAGCACACGTGGATCATCATAACAATTATATGAATGTATGTGGGACCCAAGTGAGTGATGCACACTTTCAGGAAGGAGAGTGGAAGGTGAGAAGGGCGAGGAGGTTTTCTTTTTTCGGAGTAGTTCTAATGATTGTGAAGAAGAGGGTGTCGGGGAGTGGAGGGACATAGATGGCACGCACGACTCTGTATATGAATGTGGGGAGGGATGTGGAGTGGGTCCCCGGGGCCCACTTTGGAAGATAGAAAGAGCACAACGTGGGGCCCGCAGGTGGTGTGAGGCACGTGTCTCCAGGCAAGACATGTTGGTTCACGTGAGTTTGAGACGAAAGAAGCAGGTTTTTTCTTCCACGCTTTCCCTCAATTTCTTGCCTCCCTCCCCTCTTCCCACGTGAACTCCACTCTACTTTGTCCCTTTCTCTGTCTACCCTCTATCTTTTTCTCATTGCTTCCCCTCAATTTAGCTCAATTTGGCAAATGGTATTATGTTTACATTGACATAAAGAATTTATTTTTAAAACTCCATAATTCTTTTATTAAAAAAAGTACACTAACATTAAAAAAAATACTAGAAAATAATTTCACTTCTTCCGAACAAGGTTGGGAGTGGCATTCGTGAGATTTACTAGTGAATCAATAATGGCACTCACGCAAATCTCCCCAAATTCAAGTTCACTCAAAAATATAATACAAAAAGAAGGATTCAGATGTTTTGTAATTTCGTAGAGTTTAGAATTCACATCAAGTTGATGAGTATAAAAAGAAATATTATGTTATGTGACATACCATTTAAACAATTTAAATTGAATAAGTTTACTTGATGAGTATAAAAAGAAATATTATGTTATGTGACATACCATTTAAACAATTTAAATTGAATAAGCTTACAAAATAAAAAGTATAGTATGATACGACATATCATCCAAACAATTCAATTTAATAATTGCATAACCTCAAAAATCCCAAAACGGAAAAAGAACCCAAAACGGAAAAAGAGTTTCATCAGAAATCAGAATCAACAAAAATGTAAAACCATTTGTCTTAGGAGATATTAGAACACAGGGACTTCCTCAACTTAGTTAACATAATCAAACATATGACAATTTACATCTTCTGAGTCTCCAAGTTCAGGAGCTGAGCAACAACAACTACTACTAAATTATCAGTACAAGTCAAGTTAATACGACGACGAATTTGCTATTCTAAAACATTAACGGGTCAAATACTACAAAACAAGTCAGACCCACCAAATCTCGTTGTAACCACCATAAATCTTAGACCGACAGACTTTCAACATAAAGGAAAAAAGAAATGGTACGCTATTACAACCGTTTTCCTGCCCCCTTGAATCCGTACACACTCCCAACCAAGTCTCTTAAGATGTTATTTTAATTCGGATGACTGAATTGCCCTCAAACCACTACCATATTTACGATCTGGGCCGGAGTGCATCGAAGGGACCATGAGGAACGGCAACAGACGAGGCCCATGGGCCGATGGGTACGGTGGCCCTCTGGTGAGGCGGCCGTGGATCAGCAGATGAGGGTGGTGGGACCGCCACACGCTCACATGAGGGGCACATGGTTAGAGTGGTGGGAGGCGTCATCTGCATGTAGAACTGCGGGGAGAGCTTCAGTGCTCTTAGCTCCTGTACTTCTTTTTGCAACCGCCTGTTCTCCTCCGTCAGATTCTCGCAGCATCGCTTCAAGAACTCGCAATCAACTTCAGTTTGCTTCAACTTAGTCCTGCAAATGATTTCATCACCCAACCAACATCATCAGCAACCATCACAACATTATGTACCAGAAATACCCTTGTAAAAATAAAAGAATATCTCACCTTGCCCTTCTGTTCTGAAACCAGACCTCCACCTGTCTAGGTCTGAGCCCCAGCCGCTTAGCCAACGCCAGTTTTTGTTTCTGCCAAGTAATGATGCCAATCGTGTGTCAGCGAAAATACGATTAAAACCCCTCCAAGTCATCCAGACACGAATTTCTATGTCATGATTGGTTTCCGAGAAAAAAAAAACAGAGTTTTTTGAACTTACTGGATTGAGGGTGTTATGTTCTTTGAAGCTCTCTTCGAGAATAGCTGACTGATCTTTGGACAGCCTGAGCTTCTTCCTCGAGTTTTCGCCGTCTTCTTCGTCACTGATTCCCCGAGAACAATCTCGCTCGATTTCGAGGTCCTCCGATCCATTCGCTTCTCTCTCGCATCTCTTTCCGCTTATACTCGAAATAGTACTGTTGGGAGAGGAAACTCCGGCTTCCTCCTCGCAATCGCCAGTAGAAGGTAGCCGGTTCACGTCGATTCCCCGGAGAAACGATCGGTTATCGACCCGACATGAATCGGGGTTTCGATCTGCAGCGTGTGAATGCATGGATTAGACAAAAAAAATATTGATAGTTGGAAACATAAGAATTAGAAAATAAAAAGGTGTGGATTTAAAAAGAGTGAAAAAGGTAAGAAAAAAAGAAGACTTGATTGAAAAAGAGGGGAGATTTTAGAGAAAAATTTTGCTTTAAAGAGTGTTTGTTTCTCTGGAAAATACAGGGGAATGTAAATTCAGATCTGAAACAATCAAAGGCATGCAGATCTAAGCACTTGATATGTACCTGATGAAGGAAAAGTGTTGCTCCAAGACGGTTTGGAGGAAGAAGCAGAGGATTGGAACACAGGAGGATTGAGGTTCAGCTGTAGAGAATGCTGATTTTGACTCAATCCCAAACAGAGACTCAATCCCAGATCTTCTTTCCCAACCATCATGACTTCTTCCTTTCAATTTCTTCAAAGAAACAGAGAGACACTAAAAAGGTGTGGTCCTGATTTCTAGAGAGAGAGAGGATTGAGAGTAGTTCTAGAGAGAGAAACGAGTTGAAGGTTGTGGATGGGTTTGTGTTGTGTGGGTGGGGGGTTAATATAGAAAGGAAGATAGAAATGGGGAGTGGGGGTGATGTATGTGTAAGTGCAATGATGACATGGTGTCAGGAGCCTCCAATTATCTTAGTCATACCCACTGCCTCCCTAATAATTATTGTTTGTCCTCTTTTTCTCACTTTGTTATTTTCTCACTACCTTGACCATGGTAAATCCAATTAACCAACAATGCATCACTGCTTTGTTTCAATAATTCTTACTGCTCTATCACTGTTTTACAGGGCTCAGATGTCTGGTTGCAGACTTGCAGTTGCTTTTTTCACAGTGATGTATGTTTTTTTTGGATTTGGGGGCTCTAAAATTTGTAGGAAATTCCAGAGTCTCCAATTCTTCAATATAGACCATTGAACCAATCTAATGGTCATGTATTCTTACACATCAGCACAAAATAAAAATCATATTATGCATTGCACCTTAGAGAATCATTTCTCCAAGATATGCTTTTTCAAGTCCATCTCACTGCAATTTTTAACAACTCTGGTCAAATTTCTTCGTCGACGGCGACTCGAAGTCACCGGATTCAAAATCTCTCCAGCTCGGGAAAATCTCGAAGACCTGACTGAAGAGCTCTTCTACAAGGGCCAGATCTTGCCTCCATCTCTCTCCAGGATTTTCATGGTTCGAACCTTGCGCTTGGCGTCTTCAAGCACGTCCTCCTCTCCAGGATTTCCATGGTTCGAACCTTGGCAGCTCTTGACTCCTACTCCTCCTTCACCAGTGACCTCGCCTTGCTTGCTGCAGGCTGCGACTCCTCCCGGCCTAGTGCCGTCGCCGAGGACGAAGAGCTCAAATGATTGAACAACAGCCACCACTAGATCAAGAAGAGCATCAGATCCGACCGATAATGTGTTCTGCCACTAATCCGTTCATGCAAAATTTGTTCTTGTAAAATCCTGCCACTTTTTTGTTCATACAAATTGGATTTATTCATTTTTGTTCTTTTTATTAGTTAGATCCATAGACGTTGCATACATAACTGAGGAGAGAAATTTATTTGAATCTCTGGGATGTTTAGGTTGGTTACGGAGAAGTTCAAACTTCAAAGAAGAGATCCGGTATGTTTCAAGTTGATAGGATTGTTGACCTGACTCTTAATCGGGCCCATCAGATTAATCTGATAGTCTATATTGAAGAATTTGAGACTCTAGAATTTCTAACGAATTCTAGAGCCCCAAATCCTTTTTTTTTACTGGCCAACGTGTGACTTAGAGCCATAGATTGTGGAGCGGTGCAATCTAGAATTCACTATCAATCTCTCCATATATTTATCCTGGATAAGATTTGTGTATATCATATTTGTCATCGACCCATAAATCACAATTTTTATCCTGGATAAGATTTACGTATATCATATTTATCATCGACCCATAAATCACAATTTTCAATTTATACAAATAACCTCTTCATATATTTATCTTGAATAAGATTTACGTATATTATATTTGTTACCATACCGTTTCCTCATAGCGGATGAGTTGTTTATCATTTTTATGTCTTTGAACAACTCATAAGAAGACAAGTTAGAAGAGAATGGGAGATAGCTTGATTGGTCAAGTTATCTCACTTGTCTGTCCAGGACCTTGAGGTCCAGGGTTCTATTCTCACCAGGAGGGTTTGAGATTTTGATAGTTTTTCATCGGCTATGGTGGCTTTCATACCCCTTAGGGGTTTAGCGTATGTGTAACCTGTACGCCTTTCAAAAAAAGAAAAAGACAAGTTAGAAATAATTAATTGATTTCAAAATTTATTATAAGGACAATAAGAAGAATATTCGTTACAGGGACACCAATAGTAATTTGACTAATTTTTTCAGTATATGAGAAAAATTAATCTTTTATGATTTATTGACTCTCTTAGCTGTTATAAGGAAAACTAGGTAAGGTGACATTAATTCAATATCCTTTTACTTTCCATTTGTTTCAAATTAAGATCTCTACTACTCACATCATCAAATTACATCCGAGTCATTTATTGGAATGATAATGATTGTGTATATCACCATAGTAATTAGGATTCGAATCTCCCTCTCCATTTAAAAAAAAAAAAACATCATAAAATTTTATTCTATTAAAAAACTTTATGATTTCTCAAATATAATCCCAACCATGGCTATCCATATATAAATAAAAAAATATATAATTGATTTAGGAGATCATATAGAATCCTCTAGGACTGTGGGGAATCTGGATCATTTGTCTAAACCAATGGAGTTACTTATCATGGATAAAAAAAAAACAAATACTAGAAATGAAAATTGGAAATTGAAATAGTCCAGTCATAGCAAAATCTATATTGTAATGGCAAAAAATAGCATGGCCCATCAGCAACGAAAGTCCAAGCCAGAGTCGATATGAACACCGCTGTCTAAGACTCGTGTCTTCAACCATCAAGGATCTGGATCAAATGTCAAAGTCGATGACAACGTCGCCTCCTCCTCGTCCAAGGATTATTAATGTCTCATCTTCTCATATTCTGTTTTATATATATTTATGTATGGTTAGTAAGACGTTTTGCAGGAGGTAATCAGATCGATCCACCTCTGACATGGGAAGATATTCTCAACTTCCCCACTGACACAATTGAGATAGTTGATGGAACCCCACACCGGCCCATAAGACCCAAGGTAAAATTACAACCTAGAAAACCGGCTTACCAGGTGAGGGTGCCTTGGATCCTTATAAACTAGAGTTGGTAGCCTTATTTTTTCGATGTGAGATACTCATCAAACCACCCCCCTTGGACAGCCGACGTCCACGGCGGCTACGCTCGCCCTTTAAACGGCAGCCCTCTCCGCAAACGCGACTATATCAATGAAAGAACCAATGATGAAAACCCACACCGGTCCAAAAGACCCAAGGTAGAACTACAACCTAGAAAACCGGCTTACCAGGTGAGGGTGTCTTGGATCCTTATAAACTAGAGTTGGTAGCCCTATTTTTTTGATGTGAGATACTCATCAATAGTCCCTAACACCTAGAGTCGTCTCACGTTCCATCATAAGGCTCAGAGCAGGTTCAAAGGAAAGAGGCAACCTATCTGTAACGATAACTCGAGGAAGGATCGGACGGCTCTAGTCTTGACACGTACGTGTCCTCCATATTGCAGTATAAATAGAAAAATCTTACCAAAGATTAGGGGGCTTCGGACTCTTTGGAATTATCTCTCGGAATCTCTCTTCAACATTTTTTTCTCCTTGACACAGCTCACACCCAAATTAATCAGTCATATTGTGGATCCATTGCAGTGTTTTGCTTTTGTATTTGATTGCTTGTCATCAAAAGCCTTCGATTACTATGCTAACTTAAGTATCGGAGTGTCTTTGACAGGTATCACACAGATGCATAAATTTGACCATGATTCTTATGTCTAGATTGAAGGTTGTTGATGGCTCAACGATATAAATATTTGATTGTAGATTCTACCCTCTACATATATAATGTTGGGTGATTGCTTGCTTAATCTCCAAATTTGCCACCGCAAATTAATGCGAGCAGGTCGCTCTCCACTCAATTTCGGTCCCATATATCCAGATATCACAGCACCTGAAAACACCTCACATTCCCTCAACTACACCAACGGCTGTGATCACACATCCCGCCCACTAAAACCAACAGCTGAGATCATTCAATCTATCTTTTTTTTGTGGGGTCCATGCATTATCTATCCCACGATAATAATTAGGACCAAAGCCAGTTAAGCTAGACAACGATCAAATCATGAGTGGATGGTTATGATTGGAGGCAGACAGATCAACTTTTGTGAATATTGATCATCATTGTGGGTCCCGGAGGGAAACAAACCTCCATTTCTCTATTATCTGTTTGAAAAAAAAAATGAGAAACAATTAATATTTTCCCAAGCGAATGGCATGAGGCAGTCTTGAACCATTTATATTTTTATTCAAATAACCTTTGACTATAAAAACATTAGTTGGGCCCAACTCATTTGTCAACCAAATCTGGATATCCTTCAGAGTATGGGCCATGAGTTGGGCCCATTTAGACTTTCAAGATTGGGCTCTGCTACGCAGATCCACTAGACTATGAAAGAAGAACGCATAACTTATTACGGATACGAAAATTAGAACAATCATTTTAATTGTTTGACTTAGTCTCGAGTATCCGGTCTTACATGGGCTAAAGGCCCAGAGTTCATTAACTTATTTATCATCAAGTCCTTAACAATAATGCACAGGAATGATCTGCACAGTTGCTACTATGAAACAACCATATATGCAAAGTTTACCGTTATGTGTATAACATGCTTTGAATAGGCACATTTTTGTCCATTACAACAATACACAAGTCAATATACTCTAATAACCAACAATGAAAAATTGATGGTGACATTAAAGTTAATCACGCTATATGTATTTTTTTGAAACGGGAGAGGGGGATTCGAACCATGATCACTAGAGTGATACACACAATCTTTATCACTCTAAATAGTGGCTTAGGTGTCACGCTATATGTATTAGCCATCTCAAATTTGGCTAGAAAAAAGAAGTCTCTGATGCCAAAAGCATAACCAGAAAATAAAATAAAATAAAAATACCAAACCCAAAAGCCATTATCTTCAACTATTTACGTTGATGAGTTTTTAGTACTAATCTCTGCACTGGAACTTCTTATGGAGTTTATTCTCTGAAGCCTGATTTGCTCTCTGAATTTGGCTATGAACTCATCGGCTTTTTTGTCAACATCTGGTCCTCCATCACTAACATTGCTTGAAACTGCTTCTTCTTCTTCTTCATTTCTTGAGCTTCCTGCATTACCTGAAACATAACTACTTGCTTCATTTCCATCATTATCACTTCCCGATTCTCCATCAGACTCCATCATCAACTTGTCCTCAAACTCTTCCTCCTCTTCCTCTGCATATCTCCTGAAGCTGTGTTTGACACCTTCAAGGCTTTCTGCATAGCCATTGATTTTATCTTCAAAGTCTCGATATCTCGCTGACTTGATGGGTGAATCACTTGATCGGATGGTTCTAACAGACTTTGCGATTGGTGGATTATTAACAGACCTTCTTGGCTTCACTTCCAAACCTGAATCTTCTCTGCCCATCAACATAGGCTCACTTGCATTGCTCGGCTTCAAAGATGATGATTTGCGAATAACTGGAGGAGGAGGAGGAGGTGGCGGTGGCGGTGGAGGGGGTGGAGAAGAGATATGAAAGCTCTTCTTCTTCATTAAATCATCTGCATTCTTAGTTTGTGGTTCCGAGGCAAACGAAGCTGATGGAGACAACTTTTTTGGTGAAGAAGATGAAGAATTGGGTCGAGACAGACGCGATGATGGAGGCTTCAGAGACCTGGATTCAATCCTATCGAGTTCATGTTCCTCCATTAATGGATTCTGCAGGGGAGGACTATCAGCTTCTTCCTTCACTTCCATCCTCCCTGATCTTGAACGCCACGGAATCGGCGAAGGAAGCACAACATTATCATTCAATTTGTGCTCCAAATTCACATGATCCAATCCTCCCAATTCCCCAATATTGGGTTTGCTTGTACTGCTAGAAAACCTTTTAGAACCCGAATTTGAACCCGACCTACTAAGAGACTTAGAGCTTCCACTACTTTCTTTGCTAGATTCAACAAAACTCGAATCCGAAACCTGCGATTTCAAGCTTCTAACCGGCAGAAGCAATGACTTCTCACCAATTCTTGAACGTAAACCTCTCTGTTCACTATAAACAGAGTGGTCTTGCGCAACAACAACAGAGGGTTCATTTCTATAATACTTATTACTCCATGTCTGGACCTTGTTCACATCAGACCCAGATGGGGTCTGGCTCTCATCATCAAAAACAGATGATACTTGAAGAAATCTAGAGACCATTGAGTGTGCATTATCAGACTTTGAGTAGTTGTTGTTGCTCTGTTCCTTCTCCGTCTCATCATTTCTTCGGCTGAACAGCCCGTAAGAGACGGCGATACCAACAAATAGAAGGTGAAGAAGCTCCCAGCCTCTAGTGTGGAGAGTTTGGTTGAGAAATTCAGGGGCTTGAGAAGGAAAAAGTGGAAGTATAACTAAGAATACTAAGACTGATAGGGCTTTGTAGAAGAAATGAGTGTAGAACTTACTTGGGTTTTCTTGGTTTGGTGGTGGTTGTTTGGTGTAATAGTTTACATCTGCCATTGATGAAGAAGAGAGACAAAGGTAATGTTGTTGAGTTGCTTTTGTGTTATTAAGAGAATAAGAAGACAATGAAGAGGAGAGAAGACTTAATGGTGAAGGAAAACTATAAAAAGTGCAGAGAGAGAGTAAAGCTTTGGGAAGGTGTGAGTGAGGAGATTTGAAGGATTGCTTTGCCTTCGACGGTTGTCTTCCAGTGATAACGGTATCTTGTTTGGCCTTTTTGTTGTTTTAGGTATTAGCCTTTTCTTCACACCCTCAATTTGCTTGTGATGTGTGAACAATAAGGATTGTTATTGAATCCAATACAATTGGGATCTCAAAAGCTAGCTAGCCATGCAAAGAAATATTGAGTTTCTCAAAAAAAAACCTTATTCAGTTATTCGAAATCTGTGATGCTAATTTGTTAACTCAGTTGTCAATGGTAGAGAAAATGGGGAGGGGATGATGAAGAATATGAGAGCAAATAGGCTGTGTGGAGGGTTCAGGATTCTACTTTTGGACTGCGTACGCTAGCTTTTTATGCAGACCATGAAAGAAAAAACAACAAAATGTTTTGAGTTTGCAACTTAAGAGAGAGAAATTGTAGCACCTAGTTCGCTGGAGTGGGCGGGGTCACAATCTTGTCAAGTTTTATGGTAATGGACGAGTTACTAAGTGACGTTGGAGCTAACAAGTGTTTTTTTGTTGTTTTAAATTAGTTTGGGCATACTAAGACAAAGCCGTACGGGCCAATATGAACT
This sequence comes from Tripterygium wilfordii, assembly GCF_013401445.1. Taxonomy (NCBI): domain Eukaryota; kingdom Viridiplantae; phylum Streptophyta; class Magnoliopsida; order Celastrales; family Celastraceae; genus Tripterygium; species Tripterygium wilfordii. The sequence goes on from NC_052246.1 coordinate 2,728,114, forward strand.
GGTCCAAAACATATAAAATGTTACTAGTGTGGAGGTACAGAGTATTTTACAGAAATGCTAGGTGACGTTAGATGCTCTTAAAGGAAACGCAAAGACTTCCATACACTTGCAATAAACAATTATAGACATACATTATTATACAATCAATTGTAAGGGCAAATGCAATGAGAAACAACTTACTGGGCCAACATTTTTGTTGGCCCGGTCCCACCTCTATTATACAAAAAGTCAAGTCAAACACGTATTCTAATACAGTCACATCAGCAAAACATAAATTTCTATACACTTTTTCTTCCCACACACTTTCTCTTTCCACCCAACCCAACAACATTCTATTCCTCCATATTATCCACAACAAAACTACACCAAAACATCAAATATCAATACATCCACATCAACAAAACACTTATCCCAATACAGCCACATAAGCAAAACACATTTTACAATACAGCCACATCAGCAAAATACAACATCTTTGTTGGCCCAATATCAATTCAACATTGCATTTGCCCTAAAGGAAGAGATTGGTATGGTCTCCCTTAGTGATTTCCCTCATCATCAACACATTATTTTTACTTGAAATGCTATAACCGTCTTAATAAAAAAATGGTCAAGAAAGTTCCATGTTTGTCTCTCCTTTTCTCTATTACTATATACAAAGTTGATTATATTCTCATCGTCTTTGTTCCATGACTAATGAGGTGTCTCAAGAACCTTTACATACACAAAGATATATTCTTTGTGTGACTATTAAAGTGTTGATGATGAGATTTGTATTTATGTTGAAGACCCAAATCTCACTCACACCATAGTGGACACTTTAGGTAATGTTTTTATAGTAACTTACCACATTTTGGTTGGCTTCTATAATTAGTGAAGTGGCCACAAAGTAGTAAAGAAAATTTTTCAGAATGAGATTTTCCACGAAGAAACAGACTAGTAGGATTTGAAAAGTCACATTGTGAGAATTACACAAAACTTGGCTCAAAGACTCGTTTCGATGTGGCCCCATCATATACTTGTCAAACACCACTGTTTAGGGTCTCAAATGGGTCTATTAAAGTTTTAGAGATATTTTCATAATTTTGTGTTTTTATTTCATTATGTTGTAGCAGACTCTAGGGATCATCTATCTTTTGTGTTAATACGGCTGATAATGTTTGTGTTTAGTTTCCATGATCATGATTAAACATAGCTAAGCAGATAAGGGTTTTTATGAATGCAAAAAGTGGGCTGGTATTCGTGTAATTGAGTCAGACTTGTAAGACATTGTGTAGGATATGACCATGATTTGTACCTTTATGATCCTAATTGCACATGTTAATAGTTTAAAGGAGGTGATCAAGAACATGATAAAAAGAAAGGTAGATTAAGAGTGGGAGAGTTAAATCCCTTATAATTAAGGTATCCTCTCTCTCTCTCTAGTGGCCGAAAGTTTGATTTCAAGACAACGCATGGATCTGATTCCTTCAACCTTTTTCTTTCTTTCTTTATGTTTTTTTTTTGTTGGTTTTTGCAATGTTTGAAGCTCAACAATGGGTTTTTGGTATATGCTTTTTAGGCCAAAAGTGCGGTTTATGGAGTTTTGGGCACACATTCCTCTCAAATGTGCATCTATTCGGGCCTCAATTTCATGGCCCAACAAGTTTTGTCCAGGCCCTAAAAGTTACAGGCCGGCTATTCGAGCCTCAGCCCATTATCACCTCTAACCTTGATTCCTCGTCTCTGTTTCCACTCCCTGGCTCAATTCGCTTCCAAACCCCCAAATTCTGAACCTTTTTAATTAGAAATCCTTATTTAAGTAAACTAATTAGAGTTTGTTTCCTACCAAGCAGCTTGAACAGCTTGGCTTTCGTCGCGGCAGTCATAGAATATGATACTTCCTTTCTGATGTCAAAATGCCGGAACTTTGACTAAATCTGTTCTCTTCGTTGTTGATGTCAATGCAGAGTCATTAGATAACCCTTTGTAGGCTCTTTTCATTTGTATAACAATGCACCAGGTGCTTGACTGACAATAGTTTGGACTTTTGCAGTTTGGTTCCTTCCAAATGAAATCCTCTAGGTCCAGATTCTCTCATCTCTGCCTGGTGTGTCTTCCCCTTTTGTTTGGTGCAAGGAGTCAGTTGGGTCTTTTGAATTGGGTGTCTAAGGTGGTTAGATGGGCAATGGGGGTCGTTGTAAGCGTGGTTGAACGAGTAAGTGCGTGAAAACAGAGTGTTCTGGTGGTTGAGGAATGAGGATGATACACTTGAGACGTGTTTGTATTCTCGTATATTCGATGTTATTTTCTTTACTAAGAACCATCATTGCAATTATTGGAACCAAACAACTACCAACAACTTTGTAATCTAAATCATCTGGTACCACGTGGCGCACGTTCAACCAATATTCGCAATCCAAAGATAACTACCTGTCAGACTATCTTTGCCTCCGTGTCGAAACCTCTTAATTCCATTCAGGACCACCTCTCTTTCCAGTATTAGAGAGTTTGTTGAGCAAAAAGTGGAGGAGTAGAATTCAGGCAATCCTCTCTTTCATGCGAAGACAACTCGGATTCTAGGGTTATGGTTTCCGATTATTCTCTTTAATCTCCAAATTCGAATCCCAGAAGCCACTGATTACTAATCCCCTGTTACTCTCATCGTCTCCGGATCTTTAACCGACTGATCGTTTTTTTTTTTTGAATTTCACAAACATGATCCTGATTTTCTCGATGAATCACTTGAAGATTTATTGCGCGTTCTTCTTGTAACTTATCATAGGTTTTGTTTGTCAATTCCGCGGGTAAATTAGGTTTTCTGTTATTGGTGTAAAAATTTGTTTCCTTTTTCGTTGATCTCCTTTTTTGCATATAATTGCGGTGATTTGGGAGATTACGTATAATTGGGTTTTTCTTTTTTGATTCTTCTGTTTTGAGTTGGGGCTATGTATATTGAGGAATTGAAGGGAGGGGAGAGTGATTGTAAGGAAGATCAGGCTTCTGCTCATAAGGATGAGGGCTTTAACAGCAGAAGTATCCTTCCCTCCGGTACGAAAAGGGTGTTGATTGGAGCGGGAGCTCGCGCTCTGTTTTACCCCACTCTCCTTTACAATGTTGTCAGAAATAAGATACAAGCTGAGTTTCGTTGGTGGGATAGAGTCCACGAGGTATAATTTCATTCGCTGCTTAATTTTCGATAATATTTTGAAATAAAGTTAATTATTTGTGGGAATGTTTGAATGCTGTTTGTTATGGATTTCTGTATGATTGAGAGGGTCTAATTGTTAATTTGATTTTTTTTTCTTGTGTACTTTTTCCATTTTTCACATGATATGCTTAACGCTTGTAGAGTGTTTATCATCCAGTTTAGATATAGCTTGTTCCATTCTATTGAATCATCGTGGTCTGTCAAATTTTTACACGTGTCTCAAATATATCTTGACCCGTATTATAGCTCATAGTTCACTATATTATGCAAGTATGTTCAATTTAAAATGGTTAAGGGTTACAAAGTTGGTTCTATGGACAGACGGTATATGAAAACACTGTTTTTGCAGTGGTGTCCAAAATTTTATCTTGGTTCTAATATCTTCATTTTCAGTTTGTACTGTTGGGCGCTGTTCCATTCCCTACTGATGTTCCTCGCCTAAAGGAGCTCAATGTTCATGGAGTTATCACACTGAATGAGCCTTACGAAACATTGGTTCCAACGTCACTATATCATGTAAGCAAAAATACTTGGTTTGCGGTATTTCATGCACCTCTGCTCTCTAAGGATGCAATGTTTGTGTTGTATGCTACATGACACTAATATGTTGAAGCACCTCCATCTATTAATATTTTAGGCATCCCACCCCCTTGTAGCTTTCCCATATACAGACATGTTTTTTTGTTTTGTGGAGTTTTTTTACGCATCATTTTGCATCAATTGTTTATATTTTTGCTTCGGATGCTATGCTATGTTGTTATTGAATTTCTCATTGTCTTTGATCAAATATTTGGCAGGCTCATGGCATTGACCACTTGGTGATCCCTACTAGAGATTACTGCTTTGCACCATCCCTTAGTGATATATGCAAAGCTGTTGATTTTATTTTCAGTAAGTACTCCCTTCAAATCGTGTTTACTTGTTTTGAAGTCTTTCTCAAATGGTAGTCAGAAACAACTTCCTTTCATCTATATGAAAGTATGTGTGACTTGATGTTTGATTGGAAGGAATCCTGAGATTCGCTAAACATACAGATTTATGATGCTTAATATGCCAGCTGGGTCCTGTTGCTAATATTGATAACAAGGCAATAAGTTCGAAATTAGTTTCTTTCGAAACAAAAATTTTGAAATTAGTTAAACCTGAATGTATGGCTGCTTAACAACTTGTGACGTTCAATATTTTTACACAAATAATGCGAGGTTGTAGTCTCCTATAGCTGAATTTAATAATGTAATGAGATTATTTTGGACAATGTCTGTTTAGGCCTTTTTCCCTCATGAACTAAGTATGAAATGTAAATAGCTGAAAATGTGCATCATTCCTTTTTCAGTAAACTAGGAACAAATGAGTGGGTAAAATTTTCTTGTTGGAAGCTCAAATGCTACTTTGAAAATTTCCTTTCGGTGAAACAGAATCCACTTTTGGAGGGTTTTCCACTCTTAAGGTGCTATGAAAGCAATTATGTTGTGGTTTTTGGGTCTATTCTTATATTTTTAGCTGTAGCCTTTTACCTCCTCGAGAATTGAAGGGTGCAAACTCAGACTTGTTAATATTTTGAATGATAATAGTATTGGTACTTGTGAACAAATCCATTGATATCAACTACGAAGAAAAATTAGTTACATGTGTTGCAAAAGCATGTTTGTTTCACATAGCTTTTCTGCTGTCCCATACGAAGGGAAGTTCTGTCTACTTTTTCCTATTCTGAATTTAATTTTCAGTTTTTGAAATATTTATCTGATGGCCATGGTTGCTCCTGTTGTCATCCTGAAGAAAATGAATCATCTGGGCAGTTGACTTATGTCCATTGTAAAGCTGGTCGGGGGCGCAGTACAACTGTTGTCCTATGTTATTTGGTAAGTGCTAGGAAAAGAAAACGAGGGGACAAAATAAGTTGGTCATTTCATTTGATTTCTTGAATATTCTCTCTGTTTTCTGAGATCTTGTTTCTCTATAGGTCAAACACAAGCAAATGACTCCTGAGGGTGCATATCAGTTTGTGAGGTCAATACGGCCGAGGGTGCTTTTGGCATCATCCCAGTGGCAGGTATTGTTGGGCGGGCTTTTCACTTGTATGGGGTGTGTGATAAATGTTGTTTGGTTCAGCAACTTAGTGATATTGTGTTGAGGACTTGGTTAAGAATCACACAACAAACAAATATTGAAAATGCCAAGCAACAAAATAAAAGATAGATTTGATTGATGGAATTCATAGAATTGAGCCCTAATACAAGCTCTAGTGTATAAAGCACATAATGAATCTACACTAGCCCAAGCCAATTAGAGCAAGAATACCCCAAAGAGCCGATTAAATCTAGTATAGAACACACAAAATTGTGTCTTTCTAAGCAATGATTATTTTACCTTAGCTGCTGTAATTGGTTGCAATTTCAGGCTGTTCAGGAATATTACCATCTTATGGTGAAGATTGGATGTCTGCACAGCACAATATCTGATATTATTCTGAAAACCCCACCGGCAGCAGCATCTTCGCAGGATATTGTTGCATTTGATGATGGCTCTGTTGTCGTTATAACAGAAGCAGATCTTGATGGTTATAACCCGTGTATGGGATCAGGTGTCATGGGAAGCGAGATATGGACGGACTTGAGCGTGATTTACCGTGTTAGAGTTGTTGGTAAGGCAGCCATTACTGGGATCTCCTGCCTGTGGCTTCGCTGCTGCACCCACCAAAAGATTTCCCAGGAGAAACTAGATTCAGATACCAGTTGCTCAATGAGTGCTGATCGCCTTGGAGGTATTAGTGTGGACATCCATGTATACTGAGAAGGCAAATAATTACTTCAAAGGTGCTTGACAAGTTTTTCCCTCAGCTTGTTCTTATCATTGTAAAAATTCGAATAAATGTTGTGGCTAGCAGAACTCAAAGCTCTTCACTCAATCCTTTGTAAATGAAGTTGTTTTCTATCTTGAATCTCAATGGAAGAAATGTGAGTTTTATCTGGCAAACAGTGATGCATTCCATTGTATTATCCCTTAAAATTGTTTTACAGCCACGCTAGGAGTTTGCTAATGTCATGCAATTAGACTACAGTGTTACCTGAACTTTGTGGACAGGATTTGATAAAGCAAATTACAGAGACGAAATTTTCACCCCGAGCAATGAGGGTAATGACTGATAACATATAGAACAAGAAGTTCCTATATTAGCTGGGCAACTTATGGTTTTAAAGGGCATTGCAAATAATGTTGTAATGATTACATCCTGAAAATTATCATTGAGGTTTCAATCATTGCACTATTAAAAGCTCGAATTTTCGTGGAAAAGCAGCAGCAGCAGTGGAACTACATTCTGCACTGAGTATGTATAAGGGCAAAGCTGATGAGGTGTTGCTCTGCCTTAGTCTAAACCATCATCGCTTGCAAGCCCAAGAAGCTCCCCCATGAAGCTCTCGACTGATGAGGGCACCCTATAAGAGGAAGATCCATCAAGTACGCTCTCTGTTGATGTACTGTGACTGAACTGCTTCTGGTTTTGGGTCCCTCTTCGAGGGAGTCCACGCAGTCTAGTGTTACTCCCCCTTTGTATGCTTGCTCTCTGTGCAAATGCCTTGTCCACCAAGAACGGCACAACATATTTTTTCATATCACTTTCAGATATTCCAAGATGACCCCCTGATACATTATAGTAGTGGACCTTTCCTGCATCATCTAGGGTTTTAAGACCAATCCAGTCCTCCTTGTAAAGCTTTGTCTGCGAAATCGTAGTAAACGAAAATTACGATCAGATAACCTAACTGGGAAAAAATAGGGAACGGAGGAGTGAAGGGGCAGAGAGCTTTATACTGTTGTAACATTGAAAATAAAGCCATTTAGTAATACCTCTTGTGGAGGCAACACAGGATCAAATGACCCATCTGGATAATATCCAAACCAGGAAGTTTCTCTAGGTATCAAAACGTTGTCCTGCTCAAACTGTTTCAAATATGAAAATAAAATGGAGTAAAAGGATAAACACTCCACATCTGGTTAAAAAATGTGAGATGAGAATTAAAATATGCGAACAGATATCAACAATACGATGATAGGAAATAAAATCTAGCTCACCATTACAAGCACTAAGTTCTGCAAGCTAGTGAAGCGTTCCTTGTAGGTGGAGTTTCGCTGATCGGGGAGTTCATTATTAAGCTGTGGAAGAAACTTGCACTTTTCCATATAGTTCGAGAGATCCTGGAAGTTAAGAAGTAAATTGTGACTTTCATATCCACAAATTACTGGGGTTTAACCCAAACTATTATCACAGATGTATTAATAAATGAAAATGGCCATATTATAGCCGTTTAAGAACTTAATATACAAAACCAAGTTAGGTACTCACCCTTGGTAGTTTGAGATAGCCGCTGGGAGCAAGGTGATTCTGCAAATTCACATGAATCTTTTTCATTTCTTACAGTTATCAAGAGAATAATAATATTCGACAGCAAATAAACAGTACGGGAAACTAGTCCTACTCAAACTACAGAAAAAAGTGTCTTCAAGACTAAGATTGAAGAAAGCTCAGGGACTGAAGCATACTTGGATATATTCTGTATAAATCTCTGACTTAATTAGGGTGTCTGCTATTATGCACAAAATGCCAGACTGCAAACAGAAAATCACAGGTAATAGCATTGATCAAAGCTCATGTCAGGAGGAAAGAAAACGGTGAATAGCTTTCCAATCCCACTGATATTGTTATGGAAGAAAAATCAAGTTAGTTGAAGAAAATTCAGATTCTAGCCACATCTGTCCTTCTGAAATTGAAGTGCCAATCGCCTTCCATATAAGAAATAAATATATTTTTCAAGACCAAAATCATGTCATTACTGATAAAAAAACCTCAAGATTAAAAGATACCTCCAGCATGTTATTTTCCACTGTTAGTGTTAACTTATTTATCTTATACCCAAAAGAAATGTAAATATGGATGGAGGTTAAAATATTACTTACTCCACATAGAGGAACAGAAGCAGTACCAGCGTGAGGTCCTGCTAAAGATACAAAATTTTTAACCTGTTTCATTGATTCAAAGGAAGAAAATTACAGATTTTCTTTGTTTTCATATAAATAAGAATATAGACTGTCAGAATGCAAAAAATTTAATAATTTGGAAAGATTTCTGAAGCGAACACATGCAAACTGCAATAATAGACAATATATAGATCTTTGCTAATGATCAAGGATATAGAGCATAATGAAAGAAAACAATGATGTAAAAAAAGATGCATACACAAAACCAAGTAATCTAAGTGCCGAAAGAAGATCAAAACCATTCCAAATCTCTTGTATGCGGTTAACTGTAGATATCACAATGGCTCAATAGAATGTATTTGGTAACTCAATTTAACAGAGTTCAGGAGACAATAATTAATGCAGTAAAATTCATGAAGATCTCTTTATCAGTAAAAAAGTTACAAAAATTCCCTTTCCAATTATAGGTTCTCTTTCCCTTCCCTGAAAGTTCCAGTGAGGATTTGAGGTGAAACATCCATCATCTTAACTCGCAAGTCATTTTTCGCATGAACTGGGAAGGTTAAAAGAGGCGATATTCTAACCGAAACTCTACGTATATTACTTTAATTTAAATGATAATTTCTCCTATGCTCTTTTCTTCTGTCTTTTTCTCCTTTCTCATTGCTAGATGCTGCATACGATAGAAATTATTCATCTAGAAACGACTAACAGCAGGAAAAACTTCAGTTGCTGCTTTTCTTTTCACCCACTTGATTACATCTTGTTCATATAGATCTGGCATACTTAGGCAGTGGAGTTCTGTTTTCTTCTTCTAATAAAATTTAAAGAAATTTCAGGAAAGAAGAAGAAGGAGGAGGAGAAGAAGAATGACCAAGCATCTAACTGAAGAGTAACTCCAAAGTTCATGAAAAGCAATAAAAGTTCACAAGCTAGCTTACAGGGGGTCCTCCATCACAGAACTCTACAACACCACGACCTATCAAGTTCCCCTGTTAAAGAAGCAGAAAAATCAAAAAAATTCAAACATTTCACTCCTTCAAGCATAATTAAGTTCTCATAAATAAGGAAATCATAAGCAGCAAGAAAGAAACAAAAATGCTTGATCCACAACATATTTCAAAATAATCAATATACATATCTATCTATTCTCTGCCATTCCAGAATGAAGGAAGGTTCTTTTCACAAAAATTAAAGTTGATATCTATAACCGATGCGATGAATGTAATTTCCAAGAGCAAATATTAGTGGAATCCTGTCTATAATGTGTTTTTAACATCCTCCCATGCTAGGATGCACTTGATATCACCTTTAACAATGCCCTTTAATGAGTAATAAGATGTGCATCATGTCATGAATAGGTCCATCAGTCATTTCCTGATGGAGAATTTAAGATTCCTCAGTGTAAGTCTTTATGCCTCACTTAGTAGGTAAGATGTAGGGAAGGGACTGCCAGGAGAGGTGTAAGAGTAAGAGGGGAAGGGGAGAAGCTCCTCATCCAGGTCTTTGTTTGGTAAAGAGTGAAGAATAAGAATCATGTGAAGGTTCTATTTTAGGAAAAAAATTATAGGCGAAAGGCCACAAATTATGCAGCAGAGGAATGATCACATAGACCTAATCGGTAAAAAGAAATTGGAGCAACCATTTCCTCCAATAAACGACAAACAATTAAAACATACATCGATCAATGAAGACATCAACTAATTAAGGAATCACAAAAATAATCAGAAGTATGTAGCATGACAAAATGTGCCTCTTTGTAAATCACCTGGGAGAGACCAACTATGTTGTAACCCCCTTTCAGTTCTTTCATTTGCTTCACCTGAATATACGATGATGAGATGTCAAATGGAGGCAAGACTTTGTAAGCAATGGTAACGAAACTTATATCATTACCCAGCGTGGTCAATCACCTTGTCACAAACAATTTGTGTCTGCAAACAAGAAACACAGCTCAATACATATCAAAACAGCCATAAAAAATTGCGTTCAAAATTGTCAGGTTGTTGTAGTTGTAAATATAGTTTTACCTGTTCCATGAGAGGCATGAACCAGGAATCCCATGTTCCATCTCCAACTTCTCTGAAGAAAAGAAAAAAAACATGATCAAAGGAACAAACCACAGTGTAAAGTCTACTAAACCCGTTATATTGATTTCTTGAAGGAAGTGGTAATAATGCAGACGTTATGCCCTACATTTAGCACAAATTTAAGGATCTGTCTATAAAAAACATCAAGCTATGCTGATCATCTTGAGAGCAGCATGCATCACTGACCGTACATACTGATTTTGGCCCACATTGAACTGACAAAACACTTCAGAAAGCAGCTTTCAATGTAAGGATTACACATGCATTTTCTACTGAAATAAATTAAGAAACCAGAAAAGCATACATGCAGTATCCTGTAGAACCAGAAAAGCTGCTCAATAGATCAGTGAAGTGTTTCACTCCTCGATGGGAACATTGATCTCCAATACCTGCCAACAGAAAGCATTAGTAATTGCTACAACATGCTGAATGTTAAAAAGACCATACACTATAAACATTTTAGATTTGCAAAATAGTTAAACAATTAATAAAACAAAACACAAAAAATGAAAATGATTCTTATATTTAAAGGGGGAAAAAAGTGGAGGAACTGCAAGACTAATTAAAGAAATATCTGGATATCAACAAAGTAGCCAAATAAACAGGCTTCCAAAGGAATAATGAACAATAACAATACAACGAAAAATTGGATGATTTCCTCAACATATTATTATTAGCCAACTTGGTAACCAAATAGGCTCCAGATCAGGAACAAAGAAACATAGGCAAATCCAGGGAAATAAATTAACATTTCCACTTGTCTAACAACTGTATAAGAAACCAATAACCTACTTATTGGCATCAATTTCTCTGTCTCTCATATCAATCTAAGGCTTTCAACCTGCCAATCTGGTTACTCTTCAGGCAACAATTTGCACCAAAAAAATAAATAATTTGTGAAACTTGAAATCCCTATTTTATTGATATTATTCTGATGCCATAACAAATCTATGGGCAAAATACATCACAGAATAGCTACTCCAAGCTTAACTGGGAACTGATTATTCCGACTATATATCAATAATAGCTACTTCCATCATGATTACCTCACAAATAGCTAAAGCCCAAAGGAAAAAAAAACATTAAATTGACCCTGAATGCTCCAATATTAACATTCAAGAAAACACCAAAAAGAGTAAACAGAGGACAGAGGATAAGAAATTACCGTGGAGGACAATGAAGGGTATCGAATATGAAAGAGGGATGACTGTGAATGCGATAAAGGAAACAACTTGCCAATAATTAGCCATGAATGAACTAGAGGGTTTTAGTTAGTATGCGAAAATCTTGTGAGAAAGGTGGTCTCCAAGAACTTTTGAAGGAAGGAAGTGAAGGCTGTGGTTGAAGCTTCAAGTGGGGTAGTTGGTGTTCCGTGATTGGCGAAGAAGAAGCTCAAAACACGGAGGGGATCGGATGAGTCACCGCCCCAGCAATTATGGAAGCATTTATTTCCCCTTCAGAGTTCAGACCACAAAAATTAAAAATTTTGCTTCTTCAATTCACCAATTAATGATCGATCTCTCACGTTTCAACTTGGCCCCGCACTGACTTTCGTGTCCTCGGTTTGTTGAGCAGTGGTTTATGCGTCCACATTTGGTTCTCGAATATGACTGGGCCATTTCACGGGCTTTGAACTGGGCCTCATTCTTCACCAAGGTCTCGGACTCGCCAAATAATGATATTGGCCTGGTGATAAGGTGCAGATTAATCATCTACTCATCTCTACCATCAGAGTTGAATCCTCTCTGTAGTCAGTCGCATGCACATAAATTTTTCATAGACTTATCTGACATACGTAGTTTTGGTCTAATACACAAATTCGATGGATTTAACCAGTGCACGCTCAAATAGCATTGGTCGCGGATCCCATTGTGCAAAAAAAGTGAACAATTATCATAAGTAAAAAAAAAAAATTACACCAACTTATTTTTGTTATGTGGCATATGATGATGCCTGATATAGTGCACATGCTTTAATGAGGCCAACAGTGCTCTGTCCCTTCCTAGAGAATAGGAAGAGGCACAACATTTAAGAAATAATTCAAAAGTAATTAGTACACAGGGGAACAGGGGAGTTCCTGTGCATCCATGAATATACAACTTTTTTACACATAATATTTAAAAATCAGTGTTGAGCAGTAGTGTTCATCTGAATCTATCTTTCTTCTGATTCTGAACGGCTGCGTCTCCTTTCACTCCTGCTTGCTTTTCCAATGCTATGCCCTTGTTCTGACAGATATATCTTCCTGAATTTGGTCTGTATATTACAACGTATTGGTATAGCCGAATAGGAACATGAAAGATCACAAACAACATGCCAATATCCAAAAATCATAGAAGCTTCACCTAAGGATGCTAATTATGGGCCAATGTTAGACAAAAACATGTAATAACAATTGAATTAATACCTGGGGTCGGCCGGCCGGCCTAGCGAAAAGAAAGAGTCTTACTGGGCAAAGATACTTAAATTTTAGTTGTTGTTTTTAATGAGATGACTGGATGCTCTGGAGTCTGGACACTAGGTAAATCTCCAGATACTTGGATCCCTACAAAAACAATATCTTTGATATGTTTAGTATTCATGAATCTGTATGCCTACTAATATGATAATGAAAAGAACTCTTATACTAAGAATTGCCTGAATCATTTGCAAAGAAAAGATGTCCTTCCAGATAGTCTACTGGGTTGAGGAAATCAACAACATTGTGTCAACATCACCACTAGGTATCTGATATAAAACAAAAAAGTATAAAAAATTACAGGAATTGAGGAATCTTGGTTTGTTATATATCTCATACATATCAGTGCCTAAAATATGACCGACCACTTTAGCATTGCATAGAATTAGAACTTCTCTTCGTTCTTGAAAAACATGTCTCAAACTCGTGTAGCTGACAGTCCAAATCTTTACTTTTCTCTTGCTCTGCCCCTCCTACCTCTCTTAATTCTCATTTTCATTGTCAAATACTTCAAAACTTCATCTAGATCTCTCCAAATTCCTCCAGGGCCATATCCATGGCCATTGGTAGGCAATCTTTTTCACATGGGAAAGATGCCTCATATTACTCTTGCAAACTTTGCCAAAATGCATGGCTCTCTCATCTCTCTGAGACTTGGTACCCAACTCATGGTCGTGGCTTCATCACCTGCGGCTGCCGTGGAAATTCTCAAGACCCACGATCGTGTTTTGTCTGGACGATCTGTTCCTCAATCGGTTCCAATTAAGGAATCAGAAATCAATAACGTGTCAATGGGACTTGCTCTTGAATGCGGTGAGAGATGGAAGTATTTTCGAACCATTTGTCGAACTGAGCTGTTCTCAGCCAAAGCTTTACACGCTCAAGAATGTTTACGAGAGAGGAAGGTGATGGAGATGGTAAAATATATAAGTAGCAAGGAAGGTATGGTAGTTGATATTGGGGAGATAGTTTTTACTAGTATTTATAACATGCTGACAAATATTCTTCTATCAAAAGACATGTTTAACTTGGAGGAAGATAGTGGAAATGAAGGAATCAAAGGAGTTATACGAACAGCAATGGAGATACTCGCTTCCCCAAATATATCTGATTTTTATCCGATTTTAAGCAGATTAGATCTTCAGGGTCTAAAAAAGAAGAGCAAGGAGTGGTGTGAGAAGATGAATGCCACTTGGGCTCCTACAATCAAAGAAAGAAGAGAGAAAAATGGAGCTGGTTTATCAAGAGATTTCTTGGCTGTTCTAATTGAGAATAATCTTACTGATGACTGTATCAATCAATTACTTCAGGTTTGATGAGATCTCTTTCTCTCATGAATATTCAAAAAAAGAAGAACATTTCAAAAACGCAAGTAACTGTAATTGATGTGTTTGCAGGAGCTGCTCTCAGCTGGATCAGATACCAGTAGCTCAACAATTGAGTGGACAATGGCGGAACTGATAAGAAGTCCTGAATCTATGAAGGGGGTTGTACAAGAACTTGAGAGAGAAATCAAACAAGATGTGGTGAAGGAATCCCAACTCCCTCAACTAATCTACCTACAAGCCTGCATAAAAGAAACATTAAGGCTGCACCCTCCAACACCACTTCTCATTCCTCACCGTGCACAGGAAGCATGTGAAGTGATGAACTATTCAATTCCCAAACATTCCAAAGTAATAGTGAATGTGTGGGCAATCGGACGCGACTCCACATATTGGAAAGATCCACTGGAATTCAAACCAGTGCGGTTTCTGGACTCGTCGTTGGATTACAAAGGTACTAATTTTGAATACATACCTTTTGGAGCAGGAAGAAGAATTTGCCCGGGACTACCCATGGCTATGAAGCAAGTATCTTTTGTTCTTGCTTCGCTGCTACATTTCTTTGATTGGTCCCTTCCACATGGAGTTGATCCCAAGACACTAGATATGAAGGAGAAGTTTGGTATGACCTTGGACAAGGAACAACCTCTACTTCTCATTCCTTCTCCTAGAGTTAAAAAATAAACAATTATTGTCAACTCTGCTAAAGAAACACTGTGCTTGAGTCACAAAGTATGAATGTAATGTAACAATGCACAACTACTTAATTAATGGTTTGGTTGGTTTTTCTTCTCTCTCTTTTTTTTGGGTAAAATTCTAAGAAAATGTAGACAATATGGGCGACCACCTAAATGTTGATAATATGCCATCTAGTCAAATTATCTTCAACATTCAAGTGTTTTAGACCAAAACTGCAGAAGCTCATAATTTAGTTGTGGTCGAGACGCATCTCCATGCACCGCCAAACGGCCATTGCCTGTCATTGCTAGGCCACTAAGGCGTCCTCCGACCTCCAATCATCACCAGGAAATGTTGCATCACAAAGGTTGAATGTTGCATCACAAAGGTTGGCGGCCATAGCGATGGATGATTTTCAGTGCCAATATCTCTTGCCACCCAGTAGCGGTTAGGCCATTTGAGGGGGGAATTGCCCCCCTTCAACTCTTTTTTTTTTTTTTTAAAAAAAACACCCTTATAATTACGCCTTTAAAATTATATGTTTTTAGTTTTAATTGTACCCTTCGTATGAATTTGCCCCCATAACTCATAACTGTAGCTTGTAAATCCGCCTCTGTTGCCACCCTTCCTAATGTAGAGGTCATGGTTA
Organism: Tripterygium wilfordii; assembly: GCF_013401445.1. NCBI lineage: Eukaryota > Viridiplantae > Streptophyta > Magnoliopsida > Celastrales > Celastraceae > Tripterygium > Tripterygium wilfordii. Next base: position 2,743,478 of record NC_052246.1, read on the forward strand.
ATTGACACCAGAGAACACAACTTTAAACAAGTAAAAGCAGCTACAGTTATCAAACTACAGTCTATTGAGGTCTTTTGTCGAACACCTTGCGTGCCTTCCAAAACAAACAGAACCTCACCGCAATCACACAATATATTTCAGCTACAAAGCATTACAATGACCTGTTTCCTTCATTTACTACCTTAATAACAGTTCAACACCAATCATGCTTTTATCAGAATCATTAACCATACCTGCTGATTTTGGTTCACTTTGAACTCACAGAAAACTTCAGAAAGCAACTTTCGATATAAAATAGGAATGTACTCTGGAAGAGATTAAGAAAACACAAAAGCATACCTGCAGTATCCATTTGAACCAGAAAAGCTGCTCAATAGAGAACACAAAAACTTCACACCGTGACTTGATCTTCAGCATAAAGCCATAAACAGAAGACTAAGCAGTAAGCTATGCATTGATTTGAGACAAATCCAAAAAGCAATTGGGCTGAAAAGCATGGTGGGCTTTTTCACTTCTTTCGTAACCCATTTAAAGCCTTTTCTTTCTCAATTGCCGTGGGCCTTATAGAGGTGATCACGAGCCGGATGGCCCGACGAGCTCTACCCGCCCAAACTGAACTTTGAAACCCTGCATGCTCCAAAGTCCAAAGAACACTGCATCTACCAATCAAGCACGTGTTCCAAAGAATTGCTGCATCTACCAATCAATCACGTGTTAATATATATGAATCTTGAAAAGGTACGGAAACTACGGATTCATAGAAGTTTGTATGGTTTGATATGGCCAAAGTGACTCAAGTAATTCGCACGTGATGTTTGAATTCATTCAACACTTGCTTATGTGTACTAGGAAGTCACGTTGTTGACCTCATGCATGGGTCTAACCCATTTCCATACGTAGTCCATAGTGCTAGTTTATTACCCATTTTGTGGGTAAATGCATGGGAAACCCCCTGACGTTTGGGGGGCCTGGATTTATGGTCTAATCTTAACAGTATGAGAGTAGGATCGGAGCATTAAAATGAGATGATCAGATAAAAAAAGAGGTGGAAGTGGAGATTCACAAGTGATTAATTAAGTGAAAAACCCATTTTGTTAAAGTTGAATTATAAGATTCAAGGTTATGTTAATCAAGCCTTAATTTTAGTCCAAGTAAACGTGCGGGTCACATCAAAGCCATTTGCAAACAGAAAATCGAGCAGGAAAAAGGGCTATCTTTATTTGATGGTTGTGTCACAATAAGGGATGTTTGGTTCAAAATTCAAACACTAAGGGACATGTCAGGACAAATCGTTAGCTGAAATGATAAATTTGATTGTGATATAACTTAGTATAATAGGAGATTGTGAGTTTAAGTTTTATAGGTGTTTTCATTATCATAATTTACGATATGAACCATTCTCACCTAACATGTGCGAATGTCACATTGTGATATTTTTTCACACTAGATCTCGGCCCAAGTATCAAATGGTCCATGGAAATTGTGAGGTCTTTCATATCGTTTAGGATTTATCGATAAGTTGGAGTGAGGTTCACATTTGAAAAAAAAAAAGTCGCATGTGTTGTCATTGCATATGTATTGCCCTTTCTTTAATTATTTGGTGATCAAGTCTTTTTTTAATTGTGTAGCAAAATGAAGTCTTTTTTGATCGTTTATATATCCCAACAAAGTCTTTTTAAAATTCATTTTTGGCTGATTAATGGTTGTGTATATAGTCAATTCTATCAACGCGTAAGGCGTACCACATGGACAAATTTAATTAAACTAAACGCACTTCCACTTCCCCATCAAAGCATTGGGGCAGGTAAACCTTAAATTTCCAAAGGCATACAAGAAAACAAAAAAGCTTAGATTTGTTTATTATTTGTCTGAATTGACTATTGACCCAATATTATTGAGCAATCTTATTGCATAAAATTGGATCATTGTTTAACACAAATTGTTGATCAGGTTCTTGAACATGGCAACTTCTTTTTCAAGCACCTTTCCTATTCCTAGTTCTAGCTTGTGCCTCAAGTCTATTTCAATAAAGTTTTTCTTGTAAAAGGATATTTAGAAAGATTTAAAGAATATTATAATTATTGGGACAAAAAACCAAGAAGTTGTGGTCATGAACAAATAATTGGAGTTTAAAAACATTAGCAATGAGATGTGCAGATTATATTACAAAATATAAATTATATGAGTTTATACTTTATTCAATAATAATCAATTTAAGTGTGAATATATGATCAATACATTGATTTAATTAATAAACTATAGTTGCAATTACGCACTATAATTTTTACATAAATAACTCTCTCTCTCTCTCTCTCTCTCTCTCTACATATATATATATATATATTAGAAAAGAGAAAGACGAACCATATCTAAAAGTAATTAAACATGCATCTCTAATTTAAACCTGAAGTTAAGAAAATTTTAAACGAAATTCTTTGAGCTAAACATTAAATGAGTGAATCTAATCACCAGAAGTAAGTTAGCATATCAAAACAGAAATTATCAAAAAAAATATTAATTTATAGGCTAACTTAATAAAAAAATTTCTAAATTCCTAATGAATTATAATTTATATCAATACAAGTCTTTAGTAAAGTTACTCTTTAAAAATTTCCTTTTCTATTATTATTTTTTTTATTAAATAGCAGATATAAGTTATAACACAACACATAAACTCTAAATTCTTGAGTTCTTGACTAGAAGCATGGATTCCTGTCTATCTTAATTGATCACACCCGTACATAGTCGTTGGGTACGTGGGAAATAATGAAAATATCGGACATGAAACGAGTCTTCTAGGAATCAGATGGAAACTCGACATGCATGTATAATCAAGGTCACGAATTTTCCAGGAATTCAGATGGAAAATCTACATGCATGTATGATTATAAGGTCGTATTTTAATAATAATAATAATGCTGTTGGTGCCATATATATAAATTATAGAATAAGGAGCAAGCCTTAGTAGATTTCTTTCAGTATATATCATAAAGGCATGTTGCCAATATTATATTAAACGAGGTTTGAACACGTGTTGGTCAAAGCCATGAATGGTGCTATAAATAGCCCCAACACACATTTAGTCGAGTTCTAGGGTTTCAGTTTCACTGCAAAAGTAGAGAACCCAGCGAGAGAGAGAGAGAGAATGAGGACTCCTCGATTCTGTGACAAGACCAAGGTGAGGAAGGGTACATGGACACCTGAGGAAGACAAAAGACTGTCGGCTTTTGTTACCTCGAACGGTTGTTGGAATTGGCGCCAACTTCCAAAACATGCTGGTAATTTCTTTTCCCTAATAAGGCTAGGGTACGAATCGATCGGAGACTTTGTAATAACTCATCAATTGTGTTTCAATGGTTTTCATTTTAGGGCTATTAAGGTGTGGGAAGAGCTGTAGATTGAGATGGATGAATTATTTAAGGCCAAACATCAGAAGAGGAAACTATACCAAAGAGGAAGATGAAACCATAATTACCTTACACAAATCGATGGGGAATAGGTACGGACTACTTCACATATCATTAGGCAGATTCTTAATTGGAGAATTCTTGTATATATATGTAATTAACGTAGTCGATCTCTGCGTATAGTTAACTTGATTAATTATAAGGTACGATTGCTTGATTATGTATTTATCATCATTTGGCAGATGGTCTGCAATTGCTGCTCAATTACGTGGAAGAACCGACAACGATATCAAAAACTACTGGCACAGCCACCTCAAGAAACTTGTGGAAGACGAGACTATTACACTTGCTCATGCGACGATTCAGAACTCGAATCATGATGAGCTTTCAAATATCGAAACAAAGCAAGAAGAAATATCACACCAAGTTAATAATGACCTAGTTAAACTCGAGACTGATCAAATAATCGTTGAAAACTCATCAGTGATCCAGTTGCCAAGTTACGAGGTTTCTTCTATGGCGGATGCAAATGTTGGAGTTGAAGTTCCTACCAGTGTCGATCACCTTCTTTTACACCAAGAAGAAGACCGCATTGTTCATGATCTGCAGGTTCTAGAGATGGAACCTATGTCCACGCCTGAAAACTCGAATAATTACTTGGCAGCATATTTGCTTGATCCGTCAAATGTGCCTCAATCCCCTTACTTTGATGTTGAGCTCTTGTGCCCTTATAATTCTAACCGGCAAGAGCAAGATGATGATGAACTTGACTTCAAAAACTTGTCTTTGTGGTGAAACAAGGCATAATTACATTGCTTTTTCAGCAAATTGCGAGGTAAAATATATTGATTTTGTCGGGGTTAGAGATTCGAGTTTCAACATCAGTTCTTCAATATTACATATCATTATCTCGGCCTTAGTTATTCAATATATATTACATATCATCGTTAATTATGAGTTTGTGATTGGCGAGAATTTGTTACTTTGCAATTCGTGGAGAGCAAGTCGATGAACATGTCAAAGCATATTATTTGAAACATTTATTTTTAAGGTTCACAAGGTTGCAAATTCAACCTATATATGGGTTCAAAGACTTTAAAGTATCGGCTCTACAGCCTCCACATTTGTTACTTTTTTTGAGGGAAAATATTTTTATTCAAATCTTAACCAGAAGATGAGCTATTTTTCAAGTGGAGTAGGAGATTTTAGAGACAACCTTTTGAGATAATATAATCTTCAAATTATTTTTGTTTAGAGAGTTTTATGCGTTTCTCTGGTGGATTCTAAATACGTTATTGGTGAATTCCAAATAAGTTTCTCTAATAGATTCTCGATATGTTTCTCTTGTGGATTCTTAATATGTTTATGTGGTGGATTTTAATATGTTTCATGGTGGATTATTATTTTTCGACTCTTACATATTTAAGTTTTGCATTCACAAATTAGGATATATTGTAATATTGATAACACCATGAAATTATTTTCTTGAAGTTCAACAATATCATTAGAATATTACATAGATGTTGTACTAGGCTTTTGAGAATATTGTAGATCTGTAAAAAAAAATAAAATAGTTTTGCTATGTAATTAGGATTTTCCTCCACCATAAATGAGAGTAATTAATAAAATTATGAGGGTAATTAAACTTTGGCCTCCTTTTCCTCCCCCACCTCTCCTACCCCTCCTTTCCCAGCCTCTCCTCGATCTCCTCCTCTCCCAAATCTTTCTTTCCCTTTCTTTCTTTAATTCTCATCTTATCCCATGGGTTAGATATGCCCTTTCTCCACCAAGATTTTGTTTAATTTTGTTATGTTTTTGTGTTTGAATAAGGATTTTGCAGGTTTCTTTTCTCTGGATTTCTATCTTCTCCATCTGTCGCGGATCTTCGAATCATCGGCGTTTCCGATGTGCTCTGGTGACATATATTCGGATTTTTAGTGATGAGATTTTCAGATGTGAGAGGGTTTGGCATCTCTTATAGATCCAAGTTGCAATCTGTGTGTATTTTTTTTTTTCTAGTTTAGTTTTTGTTACCCTGCGTAGACCGGTGGAGTCGGACTCTTTTGACAATTGTTTGACGGTGTCTGGTGTAATACGGTGTTCTCCAACAATGTGTGACGATATCCATTTTAATATTTGTATTTTCTTAATTTGTTCTTTCTTTTAGTTATCTATGTTGTATTCCATCTTTATGGTGACTCATACCTCATTTATCCAATTTATTAGGTAACTTAATAATTAAATTTATTACCTTTTCAAAAAAAATTTAATGGAGGTTTGTCCTCATTTTTGCAAAATAAAGAAATAAGCATATTATATATTAGTTGCTTTTAGCTTAGGATTCGAATCATCAATGATACGTTCGAAATCCTTAGGAGTGTCTACCACTAGATCAACAACACCATTAGAACTTATTCTAATGAAGTATAAATGTATGAAACTAAAATTATTTGGTCAATTTGATTAGGGGTTTCTGGGATTAGGGAGTTGTAAATATTTAATCATTAAAATTAAGTATCTAAATAAGTTTTTCTTTTAATGAACACGTTGATAAACATGAATTCATCATAGAAGAGAAAGAACAAGATAAGAGTGCATATGATTAAGTCATATGATCATGAAACCTCATCATGTTTCTACAATTTATAGTCCATTTATAATCTGAAATGCCTTCGATCTTTTTCCTTTTCCTTTCTATTTTCTTGTTGATATAGCTAGCTAGCCAGCTATAAATTCATTTAATTTTCATAATCAATAAATATATAATCTTAAACTATAATTTGTTTTCTCTAAACTGATAATGTTATTTTATCTTGGTAATTACAGGTAACTCATGATAACATTTTATAAAGACTAGATTTGCAAAGTGTTCCTTCATGCACACAAGAAGAGAAGGAAATCAAGCTGCAGAATGTTTGGCGGAGAAAGGAGACTACTACTCTATCGATTCGGTTGATTTGCTGTAATAGATGGCCAGCGGTGTAGAATCGGTTGCTTGACTGAAATAGACGGCGGTGTAGGGTGGTGATCATTAGATTGTTTGGTAGTGTTGGTCTTCTTTCCTTGACCCTTCTATCTTTGTGCTGCTTGTGATCCATCCACGTTGGTTCAACTGTGTTGCCTTTTTCTTGTTTCATTCTCTCTTTTGATCTAATCTACATATTGCTATAAATAAGCAATATTCATAGTATTCTCTAATGCCATTAGACCAAAACCAAACGAGACGTGAGAACCACGAGTACCTCATATGACACTCATGTGTGTGATATTTCATAAATATCTCGAGTTCGAGCCTCTCCCTTCTTCCCTTGTATTTTAAAAAAAAAAAACACACAAAACCTGAAGTATTAATTGTTCCACCGGCCACCTGCAGGTAAACCATGCATAAATGCTCCAGAAAAACTCTAAATTCTCAGGAAATTTGAAAAGTTTTTAAATTTTTTTTTTTTAAGTTTAGAAACAAGCTGTGATGGAAACAAAAACCCTTTAAAGGGTTCAATAATCACGCATAAAGGTTTTCATAGGTAAGGTTTAGGAAGAGAGATTCAAACGCATAATTTAGAGTGAGGGTGATTAAATGCTAATTAATCATCAGACCACATGAGCTCTTCAAAGCATTGAGGTTTGATAAAATTATATATTATACTTAGATTTATACCTCAATTTGACTTTATTTTGTACCTCTTTGTTGAAATAATCATGCATATTAGGAGACTTTTCTTGGTTTTGATTTTCAGGAACATTAATGCAAAAAAGTAGTGAAAAGAGACAAGAGGACCATGTTGGTTCCTGAAGGAATTCCAGAATTAGTTCATTTGAAAAAAAAAGAAAGTGGTGTACCAAATGTCATTCAAGTGGTTGACTGGTCAAAGATAAAGCGCCAACCAGAGAAACTAAACTGGGAACAATTTGGTATATATTTCTCAGTCGGCTGAGATTGATGTGGTTGGTAAGAGTAAGACACCTTCCATAGTTCCATGGTGGTGAGGGGGTATAGATATTTTCAAATTACAGACAAATCCCAACTTCTGGGAGAAATTCTCTTATTTGATTGGAAATCATGCTGAAACTTGTACCTCTGCTCTTCCGTAAAAGTGCGGAGAAATTCAAAGGTTGTTGGTCAGAGAGATGTTCCTGCAGTATGAAGACCATATTTTTCAGGAGAGAAGGTAAATGTCAGAGTGGATGAAAGTCTTGAGCTTCTATGGGTCTCAAACCTTCCTAAATTGGAGAGTATATGCATGGAAATGGAAGGATTTGGTCAAAGTACACAATACTCCACAAAATCAATGAAAACTACATAGTTAACACTGTTCTATCACAATAACTTTGTAAAAATGAACATCATCATTGCAAGAGAATGAAACTGCTAGAGCCTAGAGGGAGCAGCAACAATGGAGCCGTCAGGCTTCATTGTAATTTGAAAGACAGTCGCCAGCTGCATTATCCTCGGTCAATTCCTGTGCGCCAACGCACCAGAGATCATGAGCCGTGATAACAAACAGGGTCTCACATTATCAATCAGTGGCAACTGAACAAACCATGCTAGTAAATTGTTACAATGCATTGACTTTACCTCCTTCACATCCTCCGTTGCCATCAAAGCAGACCGTCACCTGCAGTACTCAACCTCAGAAACAAAGCTTCACTTTAAGTACTCATCCTGTAGACTGGATGTCATTGACCTCGTAGAAGATATATATTGCTTCTGTTTCTCTTTGAGCACCTCAAATCTTTTATTTACTTCCTCACTCTCTCTAGAAAGCCGTGAGATATCTTTTTGGAGTTCGCCAAGGGTGCCGCCCTCATCAAGCTCGGGCCCAATAGCGAAACGAGTGTATGCTATTCTGTTTATTTGATTGAAGGCAAACTGAACTTTGAACCCTGCATTCTGCAAAATTTTGCAGTGGTGCCACCACTCCATAAGCAAAATTTTGTTGACATCCATTACCTTAATATTGCACATGTTATCAATGACACTGGCAAAAAACGTAAGACAAAAGGTCTTCATCCTTGGACCTAAATCAGTCTCAGCACCAAAATCTCCATATTTGGAAAACAGGCCTTCTAGAATGGGGGCCAGATTCCGCGGAACCTTGTAGTTTCCAATGCTAACAAATTGTGAGTCTCCATTCCACAGTATCCTTTCACCCTTTTGTACGTCGTTCAGGAGCCTTTCCCCCATAAATCGTATGAAAGTCTTCTCAGAATATGAGTTAAATTTTAGATTGCTGGAGACATTTTCATGTGGAGACTTCAGCAGTTCTTCTCTGATTACATTTATCTCCTCATCAAGAGACTTATCAGCAGCTATAAATTCCTCCTTTTCTTCTTCAGTGAGCATTTCAATAAAATCATCTAAAGTTGAGCCCTTTTTGACTGCTTCAAGAGCACGCTGTCTATCTGGCCGTCGTAACTTTACATTTGGTTTTTCTCCACTCAGCAATAGTAACACCTGGGCATGCAGATAAAGTTAGGATGACAAAATGTGATGTCTAGAAAGTAACTTGTAAAATTATCACCATACTATTTGAGTATTAGTTTGGTGATTGCTCTCCAGATTCTTTCTTTTGATGCTTTCATCAAGCGAATGAACTGAAAGTATTTGCTAGGTAAATCAATTATATTCTCGCACATTGCACGAAAAGAAAAGAACAGAAGCAATAGCATCATGGCTAATTCTAAGAACACAATGAACAATGTAAGATTCAGTTTATATATAGTTTGAACCATAGGCGTACCTCGAAGATCACACAACTCATATGAACAGAAAAATCACACAGTGCACAATAATAAACACATTCCTCTGGATCTCGTTCTGTCTCACATGCATCACAATAAAACTCATCCAGGTCATCTTCAACAACGCAATCTTCAAGGGTGAGGGGATCCATGTGACATATCGATTTGAATGTTTCCGGTAGAGGAGCACATAAAAGATGGAGATTGAAATCACAATCCACACAACGTAGATAGGAAGTTCCATGATATTTCGAACGACAGACTTGACAGATGAGGTGCTCATAGACCTGCTTGATGAAAGCAAGTAAGTGCCCATGACCTTCATATTTTACTAAGGGCCTTAGTGCAGCACATTCAACATGCAGGTTGAAATCACAGCTCACACAGTTGTAGCTGAAGCCTTTAAAATGCTTAAGACAGGCGTTGCATTTCACATATCTTGTAGAAGAGGATGCAGTAATGTAGAGGTTGAGAGAATGCTGGGGGTGAAAAGGGTGCTGGATATGTCAGGGTAATTTAACACAAGATTCGTGGAGAACAAAGTTACATCTGAAGCAACCGTAGGCTGTGCCCTCGACAGGTTTTTCACATGCATCACAGTATACTTTGTCATCCTCCTCCTCGTAAATGTGTAAGAAATGCTTGTGACTGAAATGGTTAATTGTATTATCTCCCTCGTTGAGTCTTACCTCAGTGATTATGCAGCGAAGATGAGCAATATAGTTGCACTCGATACAAAAATAAAAAGGTCGCTCGGCATATATTTCGATCTTGCATGCATCACATATATTCTTGGCCACAAGATCTTGGACGTCATTTGTGTAAGTAAGGGTAAGATGATGTTTGTGGGATTTCTGTGCGATTGTAGCAGGTACCGGATCTGATCCGCATTGGATGTGGAAATTGATGTCACACTTCACACAGCGAACAAAGATATCTTCACAATCCACACCACAGGCCGCGCACCAATAGTCTTGGTGAGATACACCGTCAAAAAGAGCAAGAAGATGCTTGACACCTTCGTATGATATAGTAGGCATTAGCAAAGCACATTTGATGTCTAGGCGGAACTCACATGCATCACAGCAGTAGGTGCAGCCATAACAAAGATCCCCACATGCTTTGCACTGATAGTTTACTCCATCTATGTAGTCATTGAGGGTGAGCCTGTGGGGGTGAAAGTGATGAAGGATAGATTGAGGCAACTCGGTACATTTTTTGTAGATGTAATATAAGCATTTACTGCAGTAGTAGCTCGGACCACGAATATATTCATTGCAGACATTGCAGCGAACTAGATCATATTTCTCCCCCTCATCCAGGGTCAACAAATGCTGGTGGCTAAAATGTCTTATGGTCCTCTCTCTGAATTGTACCTCAGATATTGCACAAGAAAGATGCAACACAAAGTTACATTTTGCACAACAGTAAACATAATCATCTGATGCGAATCTTTTCCTGCAAGCATTACAGGAATACTCTCTCGAGAAAAACTTGTCAAAGACTATTTCAGCATGGGTAAGGTTGAGGTGGTGGTCATGACCTTGTATTGCAACAGTGGGTGGTACTGCATCATCAACACCACAGAGAACATGATAATTGACATCGCAATCCACACAACGGACAAATACACCATCACAATGGCCACCACAAGCCTCACACTGGCCTTCACTACGCGAATTCTTAAAGGGAGTAAGTAGGTGCTCATGGCCTTCAGATTTTAGAGTAGGAGTAAGCAAAGCACATTCAACACCTATCTTGAAACCACACTCATCGCAGCAGAAAGCAAAACCAGATCGATCGTCACCACAGGCATTGCAGCAATACAAATCTGCATCTGGAGTGAGGGTGAGAGGGTGGAGTGGATGGAAAAGGTGCTGAATTTCCATAGGCAAATCAGCACAACCCTTGTGCAGAAAGTAATCGCATTGGCCACAACCAATTGTTGGACCCAATATCAAATCCTTACACATCTGACATTGTACTTGACGATTCTCTTTATGTTCATGCCTCAAGGGATGTTGGTGGAAATGTTGAATCTCCATCTCCATATTTATTCACTGACGAACATCAAATGTGAGTGACAATAAGGAAACAGAAATTACAAGTTCTTAAAATCGATCCCAAATTACAAATACTGTTTGTGTGGTTAAGTTCATCATAATTTCCTAAAACGCCTCTGCAATTGGGATCTTAACCATACCCGACTACAATCAGGAATATACTACGCAATTAACACTCAAATAAGTAACCCAATAGCCCAAAATAGCAGATGATGAATAGAACAACGAAACCCAGAGGACAGATCAAACAAGTTCAGTTCAAGCTCAAGAAAAATAAACTTTCTCCATATTATAAAGCACAAGCAAGAAATTCAATTAACAGAAAAATAAAGCACGGAGTTTTGAGCATACTCACCTTGAAGAGCAGAGTATGAAGAGCATACCACTCTAGCTTCTTCCAAATCTCTACCTCTCAGAGATCAAAACTTTTCAGATTACACATCAGAATCTTCACGAAGCGCCATTCATATTTCTGAAAGATCACTTTCTTGCTTGGCCCACGCCTTTGAGTACATTAAGTCATTGAAATGACGCCTAGTCAATCAGTTATTCAGTTTAATACACATGACAGCCTAATAATTTTATTCCATGATCTATTAATGGACAGACTCATTTTATCGTATTTATGTAAACTTAGAAATAATTAACCCTGAAAAAGTAGAAAAATCATGAGGCCTAATGGGCCAGCGAACAGTCACATTAATAGATCAAGGATCAAACTCAGTTCTGATTGGGCCTATACTAGAAATTGAGAACTTGAACTGGTTAGATCAGATGTATTGGGCCCTATTGTTATCAGTTTGAGATTTGTTGGGCCAAATTTCTTTTTTTTGAAGTTAAGTTTCTTTCGTTGAGAAGAAAAAACAGCAAGAAATCATACGCTGCGTTTCGATTCTCAAAGGAAGATCACAAAACCCCGAAAATCAAACCAAGCCAAACCAAACCAAATCCAGAAAAAGATTCCACATAGAGAGAAGCAGCAGCCACTATTGGTTCTTATTTTTTGCCCTAGAAGAAGAAAACATATTTGTAATCAGGATATTGTGTGTTCTGACTTCTGAGCGTCAAGAAACAGGCCAGACGCACACTCATATACGTATTCAGCAGGTCCGACCTGAGTTTTTAACTGGACTAGAGTCTTTACCGTGTCATCAGATTCACTGATAGCCCTTTACATGACAGCTCAGTCCAATCCATACATGCAGAGAAAGGGATGTCGGAACATCCACACACGCAACACCGAACAGATCCGATACCATTCCGGTCTCTCCGGTGGCCATAGCGATTAACACGACGTTACCTTACAATTCTGTCTTCGGTGATTCCGGCTTCCCTGGCGTGAAGAACTCCGGTTGCCGGTCCCTGTTCTCTCCTAATCGAGCGAGGAATCGACGTGGCGGCTCTTTTTCTCTACACCACTGCGCCTGGCTCTCGCTTGTCTTCTTCGACAGCACTGTCCATTGTTGGCATCGTTTTAAGCACTGGGAGGGTTGCCCTAACCGTCTCCTTTGCCTCTCAATCGCAGCCTGACTGAATGGGAGCGACGGGAGAAGTTGTCGCTTAAGCAGAATTTGACACATACTGAACATTATATGCACAATGTATTGCCTATCATTAATCAATTACGTCCCGGTTCTGCCTTTTGCATATTTACTTCTATTCGAATTCCTAATCTTACTATTATACTATGCTGTTTATTTAGAGGACTACTTATAACAGAATGCTAAAAGGTTCCATCTTTGTTCTTTTTGCTTCTTTTGTTGATTTGTTTATGCAGTGGGACATTAGGGGTAATCATACAGTCTTCTATATATCTTCTCACCCTATTGCACAAAAGCCATGAAAGTTGAAGTTGAACCCAGAATCTTTTTGCATCGATCTATTTGTTATGATCACACAAGGGGTTTAACATTTTCTGTCTCACTTCAAGTGTTCCCTAGCATTGTTCTTCCCTGTGAATTGGAGCGCTCAGAGAAGACTTACTCTGCTTGGAACAAAATCAGTCAGCGGAATGAATTCGATTTTGACACCAGGGATTGATGCAAATCTATTTTGTAAAAAGCCAATCCTCTTTTTCTTGAAAGTTGTAAAAAGAGTAGGTATTGCTACAATGGGATGGAATGAGCAGGGCTGGAGGAGATGATTTAAAAAGGAAAGTTTTCTGCTTTCCACGTTCACCTCCTTTGACTCATGGGCAAAGTATGGAGGTGATCGGATTTCCTCTGAGGAAGAATTGGCATTTGGTGTGGTACTTTCGCCTGTTTGTTTTCCATTGCTGCGAAATTTTTATCTGTTTTTTTTACAAATAATAGGAAAAATAAACTTCATTTCAGTTAATTGTATCTCAAACTCTTCCACAGGTACCACATCGACTATTGTGCAATCAAAATCAAACTAGTGATGAACACCTCATGGCAACGGTTGGGCAGAGTGACAAAGGATCTTCTCACAGACAACTCAAAAGGCCCTGGAAGCAGCAGAAATTCTGCTCAGTTAAGTCTTTACAATCTGCCTAGTATAATTATGAGTTTTCTCATGACTGGTTTCTTATCACAATGTTGTTGAGTTGACTCAGCTTTTAAACATAAGCTCTTATTATAAAGTTAGAGTAGGCCCATTTGTTCCCATGGCATGATGGAAAGGTCAACAAAAGCAAGAAGGAATAGGGATGATTTCTGTTATTTTTTATTGATATACACTCTCTTACTGATGGAATGCAATTTGAAAAGTCAGCAAGGCCTTTGGTTGGAGCTCCTAAGATTTAAAGCAAACTGGATAAGATGATGACAGGAGACTTTTCACGTTGGTCAAAATTAGGGTTCTTGACTACTTTTGAAATGCTGAAGTTGGCTTTCTGAAGTTGAAGTTGAAGTTGAAGTTGAAGTTTGGGTGAGAAGTCGACCCCTCACTAATCAACTCCTAGATGTTCTTACTTTACTGATAATTATCTTGTCACACATACAACTTTTTATCTTACTGTACTGATAATTATCTTGTCGCAGAACATGGTGTTAAACCTTCTGCTTTTCTAGATGTTCTGGTTCGGGCCACTGTTTGAATACTTGTCAAGAAGGGGAATCTTGATTTTTTTTCATAAAAAGATAAACAATGCTCGTGCACAAGGCTATCGCAGTGAGGGGGTCGGGAACAAACACGATATAACTAGACCTTACTCCCACATAATATGTGAGGAGATTGTTTCGAGGAATTGAACCTATGACCTTCAAGTCGCACACTTGCACCCCTGCATTCATGATAAATTAAGAATAACGAGTATAGTAGACATTTACTTTGATAGCTTTGAATTGCCTTTTGTACATAGGAGTGTCTTGCTGTGGTCTTTCTGTATTCTTATTTATTGCTAATGTTCCTCTAAGTCTTTAAGTTTTTGGCATCGAGGTCCTATCTTGTTGCACACTACCTGTATTAAGGTTGCATCACATTCTTGATTCCTTGACAAATCAGTCTATGACTAAGGTTTATGTTTCTTTATTTTTTTAAAAATTTTTATGACATCTGGCATAGTGCACTGAGTTTTGAATTGTCTTTCTTCTCACCAACCAGTGGCTTCCCCCTCACATTCTGCGGACATTCTAGACTTCTAGTTTCTCCTAGCTCATTTTAAGTTTTACTTTTAAAACCTGCACACACGATGAAGTTTTTTTGGTCTACCTACTTACAGAAAAGCAAGTTATTTGAGTTAATTTGGTTCTCTGTATATATTGTCTTCATCACCACATGCATTGATCATCAGAAATTGGGAATGTCCAGAATATCAAAAGGGCAAAAAGTAAATAAACGCAAAGATTTTTTTTACAGGCACTTTTTTTTAAAAAAAAATTATGTGGTAATGACTGTTTGGCTCTGCAGTAGCCACATCTTCTTGGAGAAGCCTGGATCAGTCACTTATTTATGATGCTTTGATGGTTACATGTCCTTTCATCATCTCATCTGTGTTGTGATTCCATGTCTCTTGGGTGGGTCGTAATATTAAGTCTGAAAACTGTTCCCAACATGTATATTTGCCTTGAGCTGTTTATAGATCAAAAGGAAAAAAAAAAAATTGAAATATATATATATGTTCTCATTTATTAGAGTAGAAAGATATAGGCTGACCCTTGCTGCATTAGTACAATATTGATATCTTTCAACATCACAATTTATGAGCATTTGAGTTCTTAACTACTATTGCAAACTTTTTAACCTCCACAATGCTCTCTATTTATTCCTATTAACTTATCATGACTGTATTCTTGTATATCCTTATTTCTTCAGCAATACTAGTTTCTACTCTCTGATTTGAACTTGTGTCAGCATCATTGGCTATTTTGTTAAATCTTCTATACTTGTTTAAGAATGTCTTGAACTGCCTTACAAGTACAGATTTTTTGCTGACAAATTTTGCATGGATCCATATTAATCAGTCATTACTTCCACTGCAGGAAAGAAAATGGATTGGACATATTGATTACCATCTCTGAATTAGTAGCTTTTGTTGATTGACCCTCTGACTTGAGCTTTATGACAGTGGTGGCCCTGGACATAAAAATAGACATGATTGGTTATGGTTTGATCAAAAATATGTGCACTCCTTTTTGCATTATCTCATAAGGTTTTGTAATGGTTGTGTAATGCGAGTCTGGGGACTTGCATCATGCTGGAAGGTTGCCGTTTTGTCTGATAGCTTAAGCTCCACTATTTGATCTGAATGAATATTGTTATATGTTGGGGAATCTGTCTGGCTAATCTTCAATGAAGATTACAGCTCAAGTCAAGAGCCCACATGAGGCCTTTTGCTGGAGAAACTTACAGGGACGTTATGGTATATGATCACAGTTCACACTAAAAATTTATTAGCCCATTAGATATTTGATAAGTTTGCATGGTCTCTCCACATATAGAGTCAATCAGCATAGCTGTTGGTGCTCAATCTACAATTGAAAAAAGAGTTAAAGGTGGGGCATCAAAGAGGTTCAGACAGTCAAGTCAGTAAGGCAGATCGGATCAGGGGATCCGATGGGGTTTGGATGGTAAAAATTAAACTGTAGCCATTAATTTTGAGAATTTATATTGAGAAATTTAAGTTCAACTCTATATTTAGATGTTTGTGTTGGTGGTTTACATTGGCTTAAAAGCAATAATTTATTATCATAAAAAAAGAAAAGAAAAACATCACTGCCCAGGTGGTCAGATCAGATAATTAGTGTTCCAATATTTGGCTTGTTCTTAACAGATTGGATGCTGAATTAAGAAGCTTTTATACCCCACCACCATGGAAGAGTATGTGAGAAATGAGAATATGCATGTATACATGTATATGTATATGATGCATTGCGTAATACACAATCCTTGTGTGTGTGTGTGTGTGTATATATATATAGAGATGGAGAAGACGCCGGGAAAGTGGCATGTGCAAGCATATAATGGTGCGTATGTTTGGCGGTTGGGGGTTTCAGAAAACCTGGAGAAACGCCACGCACGTTCTAACACCTCATATTCTGGGACCTCTATTTACAGCCTGTGCCAATCTGTTCTTGTCTCTCTTCATTTTTTCTTTTTTCTTTTTCTTTAAAAAATTATATTTTTAGTATTATCGTCAATTCCTTTTTTTTCTTAATTACATGTATATAACTATTTATACCTTAGTACATGTGTGATTAGATGCCTTTTTTTTTTTTCTTGATAAGATGGTAAATCCATATTTTTTTTAATCACATTTTCATCGCCATTCCCTTGGTCGAAAGCCGATTCTTTTCCAACTTCTTGTGATTTTGATGTCACATTTTTATGTGGAGACCACGTTAAAATTTTAAAATAATCACGGTAGGTATGCCAGAAGCCGCTAACATTAATGTAAATTAACCATGACGTAAATAGAATTTCGACAATTAGTACAGCTAGTCTCCAGTTCATAGACTTGTCATGTCAATATTTAAATACGAAATCGATTTCACATAACTCAACCTAGTGATTTATTAGTAGGAGGGATTTGAACTCTCCGACATTGTGATTCGTAGTCACGTACTCTAATCTTTTGAGCTATAGACCCTGCCCCATCTTCATTGGATATGTTCCCATGGGTATCCCAAAAGAAAGAAGATTTCCTCTCCCGTTGGAATCAATAGAAAAGGTAAATCTCTTATGATACACCAGATCCCACTCGGTTATTAATAGAGTGAATAGATCTACCATTTCTTGAAATCTCTCATTTGATTCAAAATCATGGTGTAAGTTGTATCTTCCATGTTCTGGTCATCGCTCATCTCTTTACACATCAACAAAACATTTTATGCGCTTAAGTATCATTAAGTGATATGACATAGAAGAACAAAATTGTGCAGATCTGAAGTATTCAAAGTGAATTGGTAAACGTAAAAAAGACAATATTATTAGTATGTTTGGATCGATAATTTCAACATTATGCTTTCTAAACAAAACTTATATAAAATCATGTATAGAGAGAGAGAAATCGAACTCACAATCGAAGCCACAACATTATACTAGGAACTGAGCTCTTATAATGACATGATTAAAAGTGGTGTTAGGACACATTATCCTGCAGTTAGGTGATGGATCTAAAAGGGCAAAATCCCTAATCACATGGAACTTATTAAATTAGTCAGATGGGGGGAGCCAGAGACAAGTTGCTTTAAGTAAAGCATTCTGGCGATCATGATCTTGATCGGGATCTTAATAAATTTAATAATTAATTAATCAAGAAAAAGAAAGAAGGAAGAGTATTAATTATGGGATTAAAATTCCCTAAATCATCATTCACAACCTGTATTTATAGTGGCGTGGCATTTCGTGTGGTATTGATGAAAATCGCACAGCAGAAAATCATGAATTTAAAGACTTTGTGGGTACTCATCAGGTGTGTTATTACTCTTTCAGCTTCAGCCAGAGTGGCTCCGTGGTAAAAAAACTAACCATGGTTAAGTATTAACCAGCGTAGATATTCTGATTCCTCTTTGTACTTCCCATGTCGAGTTTGTTCCAGCTCAAATATTACCCATTATTATACATATTTAGTAAAATAAATTATTACAAGAAAAAGAAGGGGACAGAATTCAATGCATCTCGTTGTCGGAAAAGGAAGCTCGTGGACCAGTTGGAAACTGCCACGTCAATAAAGGTTATAAAGTCAGCTGGATACATTGAAGATAATAGTAGGACAGGTGGCAGCGAATCGTTACAGGGATGGGCGCTACTCTTTGCGTTTTGTATGGGAGCGCCTACTCTTCAAGTTTACTTTCTATATATATATATATTTTTAAAAAATGTATTTATTAATTATTTACAACGGATATATATCTATAAAAAAAACCTAAAAATGGGGTTTTTAACAATTATTAGCAGCAAAGTGAAGAGCCGCTGACAACACAGCATCTCGTTTGTTTTATCATTTCACACACAAACACAAACACAAACTCTCTCTCTCTCTTGTGTCTTTCTCTCTCTTAATCATCATCATCATCCTCATAATCGTCGTCTCCATTCAACTCTGTCTGTTTCTCTCTGTGCATTTATCATTTTTTCTCTTTCCTCCACAAGCTCACTCACCCTCCCCTTTTTGGACAGTACAGGGTTGCAGTGGACTTGATGATGTGGGTAGTGGTGATTATTCTCTTCTTCTTATTCTGCTAATATCTCTCTCTCTCTCTCTTCTCTTTTGCTTCTTTACTGCTGGAATTCTTCTTCTACAAAGTACAAGCGCGTATATAAAGATTAAATCTTTTGTATTTTTTTTTACTTATCCGGAATAAATAAATCAAATCTGAAGAGGGGATGCAGCAGCACTAACTCATAGGAGTTCTCTGTCTACCTCTTTTTTATCTTTCTTTCTTTCTTTCCAGTTGTCTAAACCACCCCCGCTCTCTCTTCTCTCTTTTTTCTTTCCTTTTTTTAACAACCTATTCATCTTTCACCAATCTTTCCCTTGCCCCCCACCACCCATTTCTCATCAACCAAACAGCACCCCACTCCCTCTCTCTCACAGAGAGGAGGGTGTGTAGAGCAAGAAAAACCCGATTGGTGTCAGATTCAAGAATGAAGAGAAAGTTTGTTCAGCTCTGCCGCAAGTTATACTTGATTAGAATCAGAATTCTTCATTGAAACAAAAAGATGCAACGAGGAGGAGGAGGAGGATCACAATCCCTATATGGGTTGTCCACATCAACGGCCGAGATTGCTCCTCCTGCAATTGCAAGTTCTGACACCCACTTGATGCAACAGCCAGTAGAAGCTGCCTCACCCATCAGCAGCAGACCACCTGCCGCCGCCAGTTTAGATGAGCTTATGGGATTGGCAGCATCAGCTGGGGCAGATGAAGATGCACCAGAAGGCGGTGGTGGAGGAGGAGGAGGTGGTGGTAGTGGTGGGGGCAATAGGTGGCCCAGACAAGAAACATTGGCGCTAATCAAGATTAGGACTGAAATGGATAGTGCCTTTCGTGATGCCACCGTCAAAGGCCCTCTGTGGGAAGATGTTTCCAGGTAAATATATATAAATATGCAAACTTTAGCAATACCCACTTCAGATTTCTTCTACATAAACTCTCTAGGTTTGCTAATGTGGGTGAAATAGTAAAATCAATCGGAACTTTGTCGGGTATTCTTCATTTTCTCTCTCTCTCATTCTGCACAAACGCACATGGTTTCTTTCTTCTTCTCTTCTATCATTTTCTATATCACAAATCACGAGTTTGGCATCTTTTCTTTTGCTTTCTCCAAATCCAGAAAATGGCCTTGATCCGCTGCATGAATTTCACCCAATTCCCTTCATTATCTTACTTGATTAGTTCCAATGAAAAATTGAAAATCCGGAGGGGGAATTTTATTCTGATTTTCCCTCTCTCTCTCCCTCTACAGTAGCACTACCAAAGTCCTTTTTTATACACAGTATATAAAATCAAACTAAACTTTCCTTGCAGCAGTGCAAGGACAGTGGGCCTGATGCTATGAAAGCGAAGGGAGCGAGGTTCTCTCATCATGTTAATCATCATATGTAATTAAACCTATAAAAAATACAATCAAAGTTGACGATCTATGGAGATATATATACATATATATGAAGGCGAAGGGAGCCAGGTTCTCTCATCATGTTAATCATCATATGTAATTAAACCTATAAAAAATACAATCAAAGTTGACGATCTATGGAGATATATATATATATATATAGATTTGTTATTATTAGTCCTTTCCTTTTTGTTTTTCGATGAATTGAAGTGTTGTCTGCATCATCAATATAGAAAACTAGCGGAGCTTGGATACAGAAGAAGTGACAAAAAATGCAAAGAGAAGTTCGAGAACGTACACAAATACTACAAGCGAACAAAGGAAGGCCGAGCCGGTCGTCAAGATGGCAAGAACTATAAATTCTTTGAACAGCTGGAAGCTCTCCATAAAACCACCGCCTCCACCAGCACCCACGTGTCTGCCTCCCAAGCAATACCTGCTACCGCCACCACGGCCACAGCAGAAGCCTCCGCTAGCCTTGATGTCTCTCCTGTCTCTATTGGAATCCCAATGCCGACGTCATCAGTGAGAATTACTCAACCACCGCCTACTACTTCTTCTGTCCGGATGTCATTGAATGTGTTTCCTCATAATCTGAGTGCCGCTGCCATGCCGTTACCGCCCACGTCGCTCATTGGATCTGCTGCTCCAGCGGTTACGACAGGTGGGGCCAATATTGGAATTAGCTTTTCATCGAGCAGTTCGTCTTCTTCTTCTCAGGGTACTGAAGATGATTATGACGAGGACGATGATGAAACAGAAGGACAACCACTGTCGAACCCAGCTGGCAGCAGCCGAAAACGGAAGAGGCGGTCCGGTGGCAGCAGTGCGAGGAGGATGATGGAATTCTTCGAGAATCTAACGAAACAGGTGATGCAGAAACAGGAGGCGATGCAGAAAAGGTTTTTGGAGGTTATTGAGAAGAGAGAGCAAGATAGGATGATCAGAGAGGAAGCTTGGAAGAGGCAAGAAACGGCAAGATTGAGCCGAGAACACGAACTGATGGCACAAGAGAGAGCAATCTCTGCTTCCAGGGACGCCGCCATTGTGTCCTTTCTACAGAAACTTACTGGGCAGACCATCCAGTTACCTCAACCTGTCACCATCCCCGCATTCACACCACCACCGCCGCCACCACAACCTGTGCCGTCAATCCACGTGACCCCATCAATGCCACCGCGGCCACCACCATCAGTACCCCAACAACCACAGCAACAAAGCAATCAGCCCCAACAAATTCAGCAGCAACAGCAACATTCGCAATCAGTTTCGTCAGAAGCAGTAATGGCAATACCAGAACAGCAAATTCCACCACAAGATGTTAGCGCAAGTGGGAGCTACGAACCGATTTCGTCGAGATGGCTAAAGGCGGAGATACTTACACTAATTAATTTGAGAAGTGGGCTTGAGTCAAGGTACCAAGAGGCGGGTCCTAAAGGCCCACTTTGGGAAGAGATTTCAGCAGGGATGACGAGGTTGGGGTACCAGAGAAATTCCAAGAGATGCAAGGAAAAATGGGAGAACATCAACAAATACTTCAAGAAAGTCAAGGAGAATAATAAGCAACGCCCGGAAGACTCCAAGACCTGCCCTTACTACCATGAACTCGACGCACTTTATAGGAGAAAGGTACTAAGCAGCACCAGCGGAGGTGGCGGTACGAGCACGGGTGGCACTGCAGAACAGTGGCAGCAGCAGGAGAGCACAAACATGGAGCCTTCGCCAGCAACATTGCCGAGCGATGTTCCAGTATTGACAGGAGCAGCACAAGCAGAACAAGCCTCGCAGGCAAGTAATGTAGGCTTGCCAAGTAGCCTTTTTGAAGAAGGAAATGGAGGAGGAGCAACAAAGGAGGTAACTTGTTCTGTAATTTTCAACCTAGTCGTCATTATAATTAGTTATCAGATAAAGGGTATTTTGCTCTTGCTAGCTTAATTAATTTTTGTGGGTAGATTGAGGATTGCACCACTCATATTGATTATTGTTTCCATATTGAAGCCAGAAGACATTATGAAGGAGTTAATGGAGAGGCAAGCAGGGTCAACGCAACAACAGCAGCAATGGCATCAGCAGCAGCGACAACAGTTAACGGTTGATGACTACGACAAGATGGAGGAAGGTGCGGATAGTGAGAATACTGAAGTGGAAGATGAAGATATTGAAGATGATGAGGATGATGAATTAGGAGATGAGAGGAAGATGGATTACAAGATAGAGTTTCAAAGGCAAAACACTGGTGGCGCCTCTAATGGAGGAGGAAATGGAGCAGCCACCTTCACGGCCATGGTTCAATAGAAGCATCAAATTAATGGCAGCAGCAGCTCCAGAGTGCTGTACCATATGTACCTACACCTTTTCAGAAGCTCAAACAGGATAAAGAAAAGGCATAGCAACCTTAAATTCTTCCTTTATACTTCTCATTTTCTTCTTTCTTTTTATCATCTGTCAATGTTCTTCGTGGTCGTCCTCTTCTTTCTTTTCTTCTCTTGATCATCAGATAATTTTTTTCAATTTATTGATTAATTTGTTGGTGAATAAATTACCCTTTTCTAGGAAAAATGGGAAGGAATATTGGTTTAATATCGTAGAGGGGAATAAGCTTTATTTGTAGCAGCAACATCCTCAATGAGAAAAAACAAGCCTGGAAACATGGGGAGTCTGCTTGGAGCAATATTATGTTAAATTATTTTCCATTTTGTAATCATCAGTGCTTTCTTTATTGTTTGTAATTTATCTTTGATCACGTTGATTCTGTAATCTCTCCCTTTAATTTCCACTTGGTTATTATTATTTAAGAGATGTAGAGTGATAACTCATTGGCTTTAATTACAGATTATATGTGTACTTCTGATATATATATGTTACTGGTATTAAGAACGACAAATGCTCTAATTAAGTGAACTTCAATATTGTTTAATTCATTTAATTAATTACATTCTCAAAAAATTTTGCATACTGAATAAAGTTAGTGGGGTTGAGGGGATGGAAAGAAAAGAGAATGGGAGAGAGTAAGGAGAGAGAGCCATGGAATGTGAAACCTGCAAATTGCCAAGCAGCAATAAAAATGGTCTCCCATTAACTCCACTAACACCCCCCATATATAACTTTTGCCAACTAGCAACCAATGTGCATGTTTTCCTATCAGCAAACCCCACCCCCAATGTGCCTTCCTGATGTTTTCTACCCTCCCTTTTTTTTTATTCTAACGAGGCATTTGGTTTGTAATTGTGTGAGATGAGCATAAGATGAGGAAGAGATGAGTGCAAGGTGAGTATAGGGTGAGCATGGTCATGTTTGGTATAAAATAAAGGGTGATCTTAGTGGAATAATATTAATAGTACAATTTTCATACTACCCTCTTTTTTTCTTTATAGAAAATAAAACAATATTTTATAACAAGTATAAAAAAAGTTTTTTACACATCAAAACTCATTTTTCGTTGTGGAGAATAGTCACTCTCACCAATAAATGGTGAAATGAGTTTGAGATTCCACCCTCCAAACTTCAACCAAACAAGATAATATACTAATCATACTCTCATTCCCTTTCAAAACACCAACCAAATGTCCCGTAAATGTTTCTCATCATTAATGTTTGGAGTTAAGGACCATGCAGTGGAAGTAACTACATTGGCTCTGCAATGTCAGTCAGGATCGTCCATTCTGCTTAGGAAAATGTTATTTGTCCCAACATTTTTTGTCCCAAATCTTCCCAATCCCATGTAGCATTGCCACCTAAGCTTGTTGACATGGAAAGCATACTTACATGAATGAAATACATTTGAAATTTAAGTTTCCCTCTTCTCTTTCCACTTCTCTTTTATTCAAATTTTGAAAACCAAATCTCCCTCTTTTATCTCCATATCCTCTCCTACTTCCACCTTCTCTCATATGTCTTTATGCACACTGTTTTTTTGCATTCAAAATTCGATTACATTGTTATTGTTGCACACAAACATTGTGGTTACATTGTTTTTTTGCCAATCAATTGTCAAATTTATCAAAACAATGTAATTTCTAGAATAATGTGAATTGTCAAATTTATCAAAACAATGTAATTTTCAGCAATGTTAATTGCCAAATTTCCAGCACAATGTAAATTGTCAAATTTTCAGAACAACGTAAATAGTCAAATTGATCAAAAATAATGTTATCTTCAATGCTTTTACATTGTTTTTAAAACAATGTCATTTTCAGAATAAACATATATAAGATGGAGAAAAATGTAAAGCATAAACCAACAATGTTTTTTATGTACAAATCAATGTAATTTCCTGACAGACTAGTTACACTGTTATTCATTCAAATGCACTGCATAAACCAATCAAGAATAACAATGTATATATATACATTGTCTCAAAAGCATATTCATTCAAATGGTTGTCAAACACAATGCTACATTGTTTTCCATACAGTGTATCGTCCACAAAGTGCTACATTGTTTTACATTGTTTTTCCAGCAACACAGATTTGTAGTTACATTGTCAACAAAACAACGTATTTTTCCTAATATGTTAAATATAAGTTGGGGAAAAACTGAACTACAAACCAGTCAAAATAACAAGGTAAATATATTGTTTCAATTCATTCATAACATTGTAATTTTAAAAAATAAGAAAAAATAAGTAAGACAAAAAACAAGGCACAAAGACTACTTATCACATTGCTAGAGGTGATTGAAGATGTTGTTGGAGGTGAAGGTGGTTGGAGACTTTGTTGGAGGTGGTTGGAAGCCCGAATCAACAAATTACATTGTCTTGTAAACAATGTAATTGCTCGAGGTCGCAGGATTCCGGTGACTATCTGGCTGAAAAGTGGTTGGGTAAGGTGCACCTCGACATGTGGAGTCCGAATATGGAGTCAGTTGTTGGAGACGTCGCCGGAGGTGACTGGATCGACGCGATTTGTGTCGAGATGTCCTCCTCCTTTTGGTGCGTTTTTCCGACAATACGCACAACGATAGGTGGTATGGAGGGTCGAGAAATAATCGTGGTGGTCAGACGCTTCAGTTCGGTGGGTCAATGGCTCCAATCGGTGGCCGGATGACGGAGCTCCGGTGGTGGCAGTGCTAACTTTCGTGAGAGGGAGGGAGAAGAGAGAGAAAGGGAAGGTAAAAGAGAGAGTGTGTGTGTTTTTATAGAGAGAAAATGCTGATGTGGAAGGATGATGTGGCTTGCCACATAGATATGGGAAGATTTGAGACAATTTTTATTGGGCTATTTAGCAGGGTTGTTCTGCTTACCACTATGGGGCCCAATTTGTATCGACTCTCATTGAAACAGCATAGTATCCTACTTCAGGGCCGTCCAATTCATGTTGTGCTATTCTGTACAATTCTATGTGGGGTATTTTTTGTATGGGTCACTGACTCACTGTTGTATGATGAGACTAAAGGTCTGTATACTATAATGCACATGACAGAGGGTATGGGACAGAAGTTATTGTCACTGTAAAACTCAACCTTGTAGGCCAAGAGATGGAGATATTAATGTTACACCCACAAAGTAATATTTTCATCATTTCTTTATAGGAGCCTGGTAGGCTTATTTTTGAATTGTTTGCACGAGCACTGTTGGGCCTTTAAATCTCATCAGTTATTGAACAGTTCCAACCCAAATAGTCATGAAAAGACATCTGCAATTAAACTCCATTTCCTTGTCCAACATGCAACTGCTTTGTGTAAGACCAAAATCGACAGACTACACTATGTGAGACTGTTAATCCTACCAAGATAGTTTAGGAATGTAGTTGTGGAAAATCAGAACCACAACTCTTCTTATGTACAAGGCCAACATTAAGACACTCTTGGGCTGAAATACAAGCAAGAACTTACTAGAGTGTAGGAAGAAACTGCAGGGGGAGGACCCATTGTTTTGATAGACACAGAAAAACAACAGAGGCTTTGCTTCCACTTGCACTAAAACAGAAGACAAGAGTGCTATGCAAATCACCATCAATAGCTTTACTAATTTCAAGCTTTCTTTCTGTTCATGTGGAAGGAAAGTGATTGTCAAAAATGAAGCCTTACCAAGAAGTTTCTATTTCCCGGGTTTCAACATACAAGTCTATGATCCAGAAAAAAAAAAAAAAGTATCGACAATGAGATCCTAAGAAGCTCCAAAAAGAGTAATCCTAACAATTAAGAAGGCACTATTACAATTCCGGTTTGCTCTTACTTCTTTTCATCTTTGCCTTAAACCTTGATTTTGCCATGAGAGTGTCCACCGTGTTTGTGAAGTTCCCAACTGCCATCACAACGAAAAGGACTCCACAAAATATTACCTGCCAAGATTAGTTCCCATCACTGAACTTTGTTTCGAATAGAAATCGTGCAATTTTAAACATGTCATGAGCTGATTGAAGGAATATGTTCAAACAAATAAGCAGAAGAAAGTATATTACCTGCCATTCAGAGACAACCCCAACAAATGCAGTCTTCAGCAACAAAAATCCAACATATGCCTCAAAACCCTAAATCAAGGCGAAGTCACACCACTATTGTTAGAATTGAACTTCATCTATTATGATGTCTATAACTAGGTCCTTAAAAGGTCGAAACTATGAGAAGTTAATGGAACCTATCAATTCTTTTTAATTGGGTTAACATGGTTGACAGACTCTATATCCTTCAAGTGACCATTCCATGCACATGGTTGTACAATGGTGAAAGATGAAAAAAAAAAAGGGAAAAAAAAACACATTTTATCTCTACATCTAAAGAACTTGGCCAAGGCTACTTACCTGCAAAATGAAGAGCAGAGGATACAACAGCCACAGTTGGCCATCCACACCAGCAGTTTCTCCCCAAACGACATCCATTCTCTTGGCCTAATGTAACAATAAATAAAGATCAGAAAAAATTCTCCATATATGTATCTGAAATAGATATAATCTAAAACAGCATGACATTATTACAAAGAAGTTCCGCTTTAACACCACAGGAAAATGCCACTTAAGCAGCGGCTATAGTTTTTATTCCGTTTTTTGGTTGCTGGGTGCTGTTCACGGGGTTTCGTCGGGGGTGGGGTTGGTTGATATCAAAATACTAATGATTATTTGTACTCACTTCAAGTAGTGAGCAGTGAAATGCAACTGGAATTGCTTACTATTACATTTTTTATCTTTCAGAAGATAAGCGAGGAGCAGTAGGGTTGACGTTGGGTTGCCTTGCTAGTCATTCAACTACACCTGCTGGCTGCTAACACAGATGGTCCTCAGAAAGGATAAAGGAAGGTTGTGGTACGCTAGCTGGTGCAGAGGAAAACTTTTCCAACCTTATGAGCATTAGGCCCGAATTAGAATTTTGCTGGGGCACCCTCCAATTCGAACTTCCCCAATAGATTCAAGTAGCCAACCCCAATTTTTATAGATAAAGTCTTTGATGATGATAGCGGGAAGAAAGATTAGTAGATGAAATATCATAATTTCAGTTACCATATCAAATTAGTACATTTATGTGCACCACAAAAATAAAAACAAAAACAAAAAAGCTGATACCTTTCCCAATGCAATACGGGTATAGAGCCTCTGGCGCTGATACCGATTCTGTAGAAGCATTGCAACGCCTTGCATCATTGCCCATTGTAAAAAAAGTTGTACTCCTTTCTGCACATAACTTAGCTAGTCAATTAGCAATAAGACAAAGTACAATTAGAATTTTATGGGACTATCACTAACCTGTTTCTGGGCACAATTTGGTTGCCCTTTAATTTCCCATGTGAGGCTAACAAGGGCCATAATCATAGCACAATAATGATGGTATATCCACCTGCAAAACCACACCCAGTATGCTTGCTGAAATATTCTTTGTGCCATCAGGGCTAGAAGCCTAGAATACCAAGCAATAACTAACCAAAACCAACAAGCAGCTCAAGAATTTTCATAACGAACAAAGAATCATTTGCAGTCTATCAGAATGTCAGAGGACATTTTTGCTATGCTGCGCATACGTCCTCAAAGCGGTACAATCAACCATGATCAATTCAACCACTTATGAATGAACAATTATTTTACGACTTTCCCATCCAAGCTCTGTGTTTCAGAATTTCTTTAACCAGAGCTCAAATCATGTAATGCATCTGATATAAGCATTATACATAACGCTTCAGAATCAAACTAAAGCATCCTACAAGAATCTTACAGGCATCTAAAACTATAAGATACATAGAAGAGTGCCCACCTCCATGATACTTAGTGCCCTGATAAACAGAAATCCCTAACATCAACTTAGCCAACAACCCAAAAAAGGTAAGTAAACGCAATCATACACTGGACTTAGCAGACACATATCTTGTACCATGTCCAAAACTATTTTGTCCACTTACTCCTACCCACATTAAGTACAAGCAACTTTGCAGAAAGCAATCTTATAAATCTGTCCCAAAATATGCAAAACCTCCTTGCTCAAGTTCGCTGAATTCATCAGTTCCAGATGTTTATACTAACTTTTTTCAAATACATCTCCTTGTAATTCTACCCAAGTCTAAGTTTACATATATAAACAAAATACAGAGAAACCAAATTTGAGTCACTAATTATTAATCCCTTCTTAATCAAATCATTGAAGCCTTTTCACCAAACATTTGGGAGTCAACTACATGAATCCATATACAGGAATTTAGTTCATTCTAAAGCTATGTTCTTTACTAGAATGAATATTGTTTATGTCCTTATTTATCATGTCCAGCAATGCCTTCTTGGCCTACCTTGTCTCATTTTAGCATCTTCTACTTGAGTTCTCTTGAAACATCACAACCTTTGCATTAAACATGCCAAAACCGTCTTACGAAATTTCCCGTTATTTTATCTTCAACTAGAGCTACCCCTACCCTAAACAGAATTGTATTATTTGTTATCCTATCCTTCGTTGTTTCCTGCACATCAAGAGAAACATTCTCATTTCATCTATATTCATCTTTTGAGAATTGCTATTGACCCCTTGCCTGGGAAATATTTATATCATGATCACCAACCGAAATTCAATGATACATACTTCTTATAACCATGAACGGAGCTAAAAGGAATATCCAACGTGCTCTATCCAGATAAGCCAAAGCATCAATTCTGAAAAGGAACACAACCTTGGGTTCTTTGGTGCAAGTATACTTTATTGCGTGACATGTCATGTACAGCTAGTATATATGCAGCTATTACAAAGCTACAGAAGCTAGGCACACAAACATACAAATAGCCACTTGATGTGTCAAATATATACATACATTTGTGCATCCTTTACACATAAGTTCATTGCATTTTGAGTTGATTAAGAGTTAATATTGCCTAAGAAAGCTATATTTGCATATTGTAGGTGTCAAGGCAAGAAAGGGAGGAAAAGAGTGCAAAATGAAGATTTGGAGCCCAGTACTGATTTCCGATCGATCGGCCATATTCCCGATCGATCGGACCTGCCAAAACACCTAAAAATATCATCGAGACAGATTGTATTTCCGATCGATCGGACTATTCCCGATCGATCGGAGTACTATTCACAGCACTGCGCAGTTTCGCGGAAAAGACCCGAATTCACGTGTTTCTAAGCCAAAACGACCCCAACTTGTTTTGGAAACGACATAAGAGTTTGGAGAAGTATAAAAGGACATAAGATAGGGTTTTGGAGGAGAGCTTGGAGGCTGGATTTCGTGCTGCCTCCATGGGAGAGCTTGGAGGTCACCTTGGAGCTTGGAGAAGAAGAGGATCTACAAGGGGGTTTCCTCTCTCCTTTTCTATCCTAGTTTCTATGGTTGATTTCCTTTGTTTAATGATGTATTTTGCTTCCATGAGTGGCTAGATTTCCTACTAGGGTCTTAATGTAACCAAACCTTGAAGATTCAATAAACTTGATTTCCTTATTTCTTGATTTCTCTTTCTCTCTTGATTGTCTATGGGTGTGATTAATGCTTTTGAGTGTTTGGCCATCATTCAATTGATTTGCTGCCTAGATTGAGACCGGAAGGAGATATCTAGGGTTTGCCTCAAGCCATAGATGACATAGGGTGCATGAATCATAGGAATATAGGTTTGTGACTTATGCAATTGCTAAATGATTTCCATAGTTCGTAATGAGTTTTTGATATATTAATCCAATTGTTAAGAATAACAGGGATTTATATTGAAAATACGTTTGATGTATCTAGGAATAGAACATTGAATAGGTTGAGAAATCGATTGTCATTATTGAGAGATGAATTAGGGATTAAGGAATCAAGGGAATTGAATTGGATAGGTGAGGTGAAGTTAAGTACCCTAGTGCTTTCCATCCTTCATTTCATATTTGTGTTTGATTTGTTTTTGTTCTTTTTAATTAGTTTAGTAAAAATCAAAAACCAATCGCTAATCATTTTCTCCAATTTACATAATTGTAGCTTGTTTGACATTGATTTCTTTTGCCAACACATCCCTAGTGGAAACGATAATTTACTCATCTTTATATTACTTGTGCGATTTGTGCGCTTGCAATTAAATCCATATCAAGTTTTTGGCGCCGTTGCCGGGGATTGAGGCAATTGTTTTTTGTGTCAAATTAGGTTTTCAATTGTGTTAATTGGTTTTTATTTTTCTGTAGAAATTCTTTCTCTTGTATGAGCTTGGGAAGACGTTCTATTAATCCGGAATTAATTGGTATTGATTTGGAGATTGAAAGGACTCTTCACAATCTTAGACGGGAGCTTACTAATAATCAAATGGAAGGCATGAGAGACAATCAAGGAAGGGGGAATGTTGGTGATCTTGGTGGAGCTTTAATTGTGAATGATGGTAATGGTAATGGTGGAGGTGCTAATGGAAGAAATGGTGATGAAGCGGTTGAAAACCCTCCTAGGCAATTTGATCATCGATCTCTTGAGGATTGTGCTAAGCCTACTTGGGATACAAACCCTTCAAGCATCCGCTATCCTCCTATCAATGCTACTAATTTTGAGATCAGGCCGGCTATCATCAACATTATCTCTAACTCGGTGGTTTTCTATGGTCTTCCTCATGAAGAGCCCAATGTCCATCTTCGCTCTTTCTTGCATGTGTGCACTACTTTTGGGATTCACGGAGCTTCTAAGGATGCTATTCTCTTGAGGTTATTTCCATTCTCTTTGAGGGATAAAGCTAAGGCATGGTTGATGTCACTTCCTCCCAATTCCATCATTACATGGGATGAGCTTTCAGAGCAATTTCTATCTAAATTTTTCCCTCCGGCGAAAGCGGTTCAAATCCGGAATGATATCATGACTTTCTCCCAATTTGATCTTGAATCTTTCCATGAAGCTTGGGAGAGGTTCAAAGCTATCTTGAGGAGTTGTCCCAATCACGGACTTGCGGAGTGGATTGTTTATCAAGCTTTTTATTCCGGATTGAGTATGTCCACGAGGCAAATGTTAGATGCAGCTGCGGGTGGTTCATTTATGACTAAATCTCAAGAGGATGCTCGAACTTTGCTTGAGAAGGTTGCCAAGACAAATACTTCTTGGCCTACGGAGAGGCTACCACAAAGGCAAGGTAATTCAAGAGATGCCGATGTGATGACCGTCTTGGCCGCTATGGCTAAAAAGATTGACGCTTTAACGGTGAATTCTCATCAAGGAGTGCATGCGGTTCAAGGAATGCCTTTCGTATCTTGTGATTATTGTGGTGCTAGCCATCAAACCGGAGAATGTTTGATTACTAATGCATCTTCTTCTCAAAGCAAGCAAGCTAATGATATTGGAGGTGGGCATTACAATCGGCCAAGAAATGATCCATACTCAAATTTCTACAATCCGGGATTTAGAAATTATCCAAATTTTTCTTGGAGCAACAATCAAAACATGCAAAACCCTCCTCCTCAACAAATGCAGCCCCAAGAGAAGAAGAGGGACATTGATGAAATGTTTGCTAAGATGGTCGGGAGTATGGAGGCATTAGCCAACAACACAAACAACTTCATCAGCAAGACTGATTCTGCATTACAAACCCAAGCATCACTGATTCACAATCAAGGGGCTTCCATTAGAAATCTTGAGATACAAGTGGGGCAATTAGCTAATGCTTTATTTTCTAGAGAAAAAGGGGGACTTCCTAGCCAAACGGAAGTGAATCCGAAAGGGAAGGATCATTGTTATGCTATTACTCTACGGAATGGTAATCTTGTGAAAACTGCTGCCGATCTAGATGCTGAAAAAGCGAAAAAACTGAAAGATGAAGAATTGCAGAAAAATGCAGTTGAGGAAGGACAGAGCTCAAATCCGATCGATCGGACCTCAACCCCGATCGATCGGACCACTACATCAGAAATTGAAAATGGGACAGAGCCTAACTCCGATCGATCGGTCCCAATTCCGATCGATCGGACCACTGTAGCCCAGAATGAGAAAGTTGAAAAAATGCAGAAAAGCAAGAATTTGGAGTCTCGATATGCAATTGAAATGGATTGGCCCGATAGTTCATTGCCAGCACCTCCGGTTAAAGCGTATGTGCCTCCAATTCCTTTTCCACAAAGGTTGAAGAAAACCAAGAATGATTCTCAATTCTCAAAATTCCTTGAGGTGTTCAAGAAATTGCAGATCAATATACCTTTTGCAGAAGCTTTGGAGCAAATGCCTAGCTATGTCAAGTTTATGAAGGAAATTCTTTCTAAGAAGCGGAGGTTGAAGGATTATGAGAGTGTCCAATTAACGGAGGAGTGTAGTGCCATCGTGCAGCAAAAGCTTCCAATTAAGAAGAAAGATCCAGGAAGTTTCACCATTCCTTGCACCATTGGTAGTACGGTAATTGAAAGGGCGCTATGTGATTTGGGAGCTAGTATCAACTTGATGCCACTATCAATAGCCAAGCTCATTGGTTTGCATGAGATTAGTCCAACCACAGTGTCTTTGCAAATGGCGGATAGATCTATCAAGTATCCTATTGGCATGGTAGAGGATGTCTTAGTGAAGGTGGGTGATCTTATGTTTCCGGTTGATTTTCTTATTTTGGATATGGAGGCCAACCCCACTACTCCTATCATCTTGGGAAGACCATTCTTGAGCACCGGGAGAGCTTTGATAGATGTTGAAAAAGGGAAGCTTACTTTGAGAGGTGCGGGAGGTGACCAAATCACTTTTAAAGTGTTTGGAACTAGGAGGCAAGAGGAGATTTCTCAACAATGCCTCCAAGTAGAGTATATTGACATGATCATCCCCGACACTCTTGAGAAGGAAGTTCCATATATTCCGGTGGAAGTTCTTTTAGGCAAAAATTCCAAGGTTGAGCATGAAGTTCCCAAGACAGCCTCACAAGCTGCAATTGAAGTTCAAAAGCCTCAAATTGAAGATCCCACGGAGAAGAAAAAGAAGAGCAAGAAAAAAAAGAAGAGGAAAACCAAGAAAATGAAGAAAAATGTCTATCCTAAGGAAATGGTGGTGATGAAAGCTTATGCTCCTTGCATGGCACCTAAGCAATCAAATGTCAATCCTAAGAAGCCATCAAGGGGAGTCTACACCACAACCCTCAAGGATCCCGGTTGAATTCACAAAGGGGAGTCGGGCTGAAGACTTTAAACCAAGCGCTTTCGGGAGGCAACCCAGGTTGTATTATTCTATCCCTATCTTTTTAGTTTTATTTTCACCTATTACATGCATTGAGGACATTGCATATTTTAAGTGTGAGGGTGGGAATTTAGGTTTCTAGTTTTTGTTAAATAATAAAATTTTTGACTTCCAATTTAGGTTTCTAGTTTTTGTTAAATAATAAAATTTTTGACTTCAAATGCCTTATGTCATGTCACTCTTGAGTGTATTTGGATGAATTTTGTGATCCTTGAAGCATTGATGGATCTTGCTATGGACATTCTTTCCAATTGAGTTTTCCTATCTTGAAAATTGTTTTGTCCATTGTGCCTTTCTGAATATGGAACACATGATTGTGGGGTATGAAATATGACTTGACTTTGGCATTTGTGGTTGTTTAAGATCAATTTGATTCTAAATAGCACTACTTGAGCAATACAAAATGAAAAAAATAAAAAAAAAATAAAAAAAAAATTCGTTTATGAATAAATGGTTTCTTTCATAAGTTTTCTGCTGAGTAACCGGGCCTCTTGCCTAGCAAGCAATGAGTTTCGCGTAAAAATGTAGGAAATGAATGTTAGAGTACCTTGATGACTAGTTTAACCTCGTAGCCTTTTTGACTCGGGTAATTAGATCCGTTGGGGTGTCTTAACACCTAGTGCCCTAAGCCAACTGGATTGGGAGTCATTGGTCGAAAGCTCGTTACATGGGTCATTTAGAAAGCTTAAGGAGGTTGAGCATTGCACAAGTCACCTTTGAGAAGAAAAAGAAAAAAAAAATGTGAATAAGAATGAAGTTTGAATAAATGCTCATTGTATTTGCTTTTGGATTCTTATTGTTCTTGGAAGACTACATGGCCATTGTTTAGGTCACTTTGAAGCCAAATATCAAGTGAAATCCATTATGTGCATCAATTCTAGAATTTATAAGCAAAGTGGATGAGATAAGATTCTTGAAGGAATGCCTTTATTGGTTTGAATGCCCTAATGTTTGGTTTGTTAATGTGGATAGGGTTGCAATTGTGAATCCGTTTTATACTCTTGTTGATGACATGAATTTTGGCATTGAATTTGTTTAATGTTTGTGGGTATCATTCTGGTAAACCCTCAGGAGACACAACTCCTCCTACTAGGGACACCTAGGGGTTTAAAGGCTTGTGGCACATGTTAAGTGTCATCGTGAGCCCTACGAAAGTGGCATAGATTAGTTGCTTATTTGGAGTAGGTCTTTGTTGTTTTATTTTTCATTTGAGCTTAACAGAAAATACTCTTTCCCTCTATTCATTCTCAACTTGCTCGAGGACGAGCAAAGGTTAAGTGTGGGGGTGTTTGATGTGTCAAATATATACATACATTTGTGCATCCTTTACACATAAGTTCATTGCATTTTGAGTTGATTAAGAGTTAATATTGCCTAAGAAAGCTATATTTGCATATTGTAGGTGTCAAGGCAAGAAAGGGAGGAAAAGAGTGCAAAATGAAGATTTGGAGCCCAGTACTGATTTCCGATCGATCGGCCATATTCCCGATCGATCGGACCTGCCAAAACACCTAAAAATATCATCGAGACAGATTGTATTTCCGATCGATCGGACTATTCCCGATCGATCGGAGTACTATTCACAGCACTGCGCAGTTTCGCGGAAAAGACCCGAATTCACGTGTTTCTAAGCCAAAACGACCCCAACTTGTTTTGGAAACGACATAAGAGTTTGGAGAAGTATAAAAGGACATAAGATAGGGTTTTGGAGGAGAGCTTGGAGGCTGGGGAGCTGGATTTCGTGCTGCCTCCATGGGAGAGCTTGGAGGTCACCTTGGAGCTTGGAGAAGAAGAGGATCTACAAGGGGGTTTCCTCTCTCCTTTTCTATCCTAGTTTCTATGGTTGATTTCCTTTGTTTAATGATGTATTTTGCTTCCATGAGTGGCTAGATTTCCTACTAGGGTCTTAATGTAACCAAACCTTGAAGATTCAATAAACTTGATTTCCTTATTTCTTGATTTCTCTTTCTCTCTTGATTGTCTATGGGTGTGATTAATGCTTTTGAGTGTTTGGCCATCATTCAATTGATTTGCTGCCTAGATTGAGACCGGAAGGAGATATCTAGGGTTTGCCTCAAGCCATAGATGACATAGGGTGCATGAATCATAGGAATATAGGTTTGTGACTTATGCAATTGCTAAATGATTTCCATAGTTCGTAATGAGTTTTTGATATATTAATCCAATTGTTAAGAATAACAGAGATTTATATTGAAAATACGTTTGATGTATCTAGGAATAGAACATTGAATAGGTTGAGAAATCGATTGTCATTATTGAGAGATGAATTAGGGATTAAGGAATCAAGGGAATTGAATTGGATAGGTGAGGTGAAGTTAAGTACCCTAGTGCTTTCCATCCTTCATTTCATATTTGTGTTTGATTTGTTTTTGTTCTTTTTAATTAGTTTAGTAAAAATCAAAAACCAATCGCTAATCATTTTCTCCAATTTACATAATTGTAGCTTGTTTGACATTGATTTCTTTTGCCAACACATCCCTAGTGGAAACGATAATTTACTCATCTTTATATTACTTGTGCGATTTGTGCGCTTGCAATTAAATCCATATCACCACTCAAGCCATCGATACATATGGACAGCCACTTCATGCAAGAAAGCAACAAAAATTTACTTTCCCAGCAGCGCAAGACTCTTCATTATGGCCTTCCTTCCAGAAGAAAATAACATGGATTTTTCCCCAAAAAAGGCTAGGCTAGCGTTTCTAATTTAACTTAGACCACCACAAGTGTCCAACCCAATTCAGTAATTAACGATAGTGTGGCAATAAGGATGCATGCTTGTTCAGATAACTGGAATCACCCAGACCACCATGCGTTAACAGAGTGGTTACAAGTATTTAGACTTTCATTTCCCATGTCAGCACACAAGTTAAACATGTAAGTTCAATCAGAAAAGGGAAAGAGAAAACAATTGCCATGAGTAGAATTCGCAGCATGGACTAAGATGACCGCCAAAGACTCCAAGACAATTTACCATGGACGAATATCACTTCCATTAACTCTCAAAATGTTCTCTCTCAAAGCCAAACCAGTATAGAGGAACAACAACCACGCCTGGCAAAGGGTTATTAAGAAGAAAAGGAAGTCAATTACAAAACTAGCATTCACATAAGAAAATGCAGAAAGAGTGATATCATGAAATACCTGGTACAACTGAACTGGGAATGTGGGAAAGCAACCATTCCAGATCCAAG
The DNA here is from genome assembly GCF_013401445.1 of Tripterygium wilfordii. Lineage (NCBI taxonomy): Eukaryota > Viridiplantae > Streptophyta > Magnoliopsida > Celastrales > Celastraceae > Tripterygium > Tripterygium wilfordii. The sequence goes on from NC_052246.1 coordinate 2,780,474, forward strand.
ATCTCAGAATCAGTAGAGTTGCTGGAAAAATAAGGAACAAGAGCGCTGTTCTATCCTGATGAATTAAAAGAGATATCAATTCAAAACATGAGTCTTTTCCATATCTAAAGCAGATAATAAAAGGAGGAACTCACCCTGTAACTGTTGTACTCCTCCTTGACCTTCAATTGGACGTCCTTGCGGGAGGCACGCACATTGATAGGACCCAAAAACATTCTCAAAAAGGCAGCTGTAGCGCATAGCAGAGAAGAGCAGAACCAATGCACGATTGAGCGAATTAAGAAAACCCAATTGAAATTAACAGCAAAAGTATTTGCTTCTGATTAAGTATAAGATAATGAAACAGCAGGTACCCTGAGGCTTGGAAGGAAGAAAAGCGGCGGCATCACCGTCATGGAGGAAACACCTAGCCCTCTGCAAATCATCGTGGAGCTTCTCAGCGAGCTTGGGATCGATTAGCTTGCTGGAGAGGATGGAATCAAGGAGGGAACGGAGGCGGCGGATGGAGGATTCGAGCGAGAGAGCCCGCTGCCGCAGAGAATTCTCATCGCTGAAGGTCCTCGATATGTACGTCGACGCCGAGTCCTGAAGCTCCTTTGCCTGCTCCACCACTCTGCCCACTTCCTCCTCTACCTTCTGCGGCGATTGCTCTCCTGAATTCTCCATTACTTCCAACCGATCCCTTAACCCACTTCACAAAATTGACGTTTATATCAATACCAAACGATTTTGGGACTCAAGACTCGATTTTTGGCAATCAAAACTCCGAATCTCAACAACCCAACAACAAACGCCTCTATTACTGCCGCCTCCTCTTCACGCAACCCAAAAGAACAACTACCCAATAACAGAAACAGTCACTAACGATTACGATTGAAATAGAGAGTGTCTTCAAGTCGAAGACTGACAAAAGAAAGAAAGATGAGGAGGAGGAATCCGAAAGAGATGTGATTTCGTTGTCTTTTCGGTAACATAACCTCTTCTTCCTCTCTTTGGACGCACAATTTTATGTGGAGTGAAGCAGACGAATTCTGACTTTGTCCCCACACAACTAATATTTTTCTAATTATCACTACAACTCATAACTAATGCAGTCATTTTTTTTATATACACAAATGACAAATAGCAAGAGTCTCATCATTCATTATTCGCATCCACAAGGACCACAACTACTAATGACCTGACTTTACATGCACTAGAAAAAGCAATCTTTATGCTGTTTTAGAAGAGATTGTGATCATTCAATCACAGGTCATAAAAATGGTTCATTTTGTTCATGTGATGGCAGGGTAAAGGAGCTGAGAATGACAAATTGCTTAATTACAGTTACTTGTATGTATGGATTGTTTGTAGGTAAGCAACAAGAAGAAAAGTAGATGGGAATGTACAAAGATTCTTCCCTTTCTTTTTGTACAAAGCTGAAGACTGAAGCTCTTGAGCTCTTCCATGGTATTTATCTATTTTTTTTTCAATTTATAGATGCTATTTTTATTGTAGTATTTGTCGATAGATAATCTTGAAGTCAAAGAAATTAATCAAACACTCTCCTACCAGCACCATGTACGACTCCTTTTAGTAGAGTCCCATTTCCACCCAAGCATGGATCTTGCAGGGCACAGAAGAACATTAGCACCAAATTATAATGGCTAATTTGAAACTTGAAGTTCAAGTTGAAAGGAAATTCTTAACTTTCCATTTCAGTATCTTAAAAGAATACATGACTTAATTAGTAAACCTATCCTCTTCCCATCTAGTAGGAAAAGTATCCTTGGATCAAAATTCTTAGTGAACATAGTAATTCCACAACACAGGCAGTTTTAAATGATCATGCAAGAATGGGAAAAAAAATCAAGGGAAGGAAAGTAGAGAAAGATCCTGTCATATCTACTACTGTTGTTCTTGTGATTTTTGAGGTTGAGCAGTCCAATAGGTTTTGACAGCAACAAGAATTTTCTCTGGATTAAAAGGTCCACTTTCATGGTCCATAATTTGACTCTTCCATCTCATACCATCTGTTATACTCTTGATCTTCACAAGGATCTCTACTGTATCTCTGAACACAACTGTCCCTTCTGGCCTCAGGATTCTATCCATCTCCAGCAAAATATAGGTGATATCGCACCTTCAATATAAAAACATCAAACACACACATTCAACCTCTCAGAAATTAAGATATTGATCATTGTAAGTATAAAAACCATCTCAGATTCTTACCTGTCCTGATATATACTGAATACATTGCCGGCATGGATGAGATCATAGGTTCTTGGATACGTGGAGAAGGCCTCACACCAATCCTGATACGTACCAATGAACCCTCTTTCGTAGATTATGCCTAATGTATCTTTTTCTGATTTGGCAGGGACTACATTCATAACCCACACAGGATATTTTGTAAGGGTTGCAGCGAATCCGCCAAGGTGAGCATTCATGTCCATCACATTCCTGTATCGACCTTGGGTTAAGGGACTAATAATCCGCTTGTAATGTGACACCCTCTCCTTCCACACTTGGTTATCCTCCTGGAATTTCTCATCAGTAATGCCTGGAATTGAGCCACTGCTAATCCTTGGAGGCACTGCAAATGCACGTTCCGGCCATTTCTCCACTGAACCACCAGCAACTTCCTCTTCACTGCTTACCTCTGGCAATGGTGTTATGCAAGTTTCCATGTCTCTGTACCTTTTTTATTACTAGGGGTTAGGTTTTAGCATATTCAATAAGTAAAGCTTTGAACGGTGAAGGAGAATTCGCGCTTTGGATTCCAACGATTTGTTAAGGATTTCATGATGATAACATAAATAAGTAATGACTTATAGTGTGACAGACAAGGTAAGAGAAAGTACCAAGCTGCATCTGGATTATCAGATTTGCAAATGTGAGGTGTTTTGTAGACCTTCCTGCTCTTAATGCACTGAATGTGGTTGATGGGCTTTTGCCAAATTGAAAGGTCATCCTTCTCAATTAATTTCTTCCAGCACAGGCTTTTCGCGACATTTTCAATGGCATCCTGCTCTTCTTTCAAATCTTCTTGTGTTCTTTCCCAGCCTCTCCAGTATTTCTTCCAGCGAATAGGAGGTCCGGAGAGTATCCAGTAGCCTCCAGGCCTCAAAACTCTGTCCACTTCAATTAGATACATACCTTCTGTTGAAAATTAAACAAATTCTCAGCTGACATGGAAAACACATCTGCAACTTATTGAAGAATGAGAAAATGAGGCAATGGTTTCTGAAAGCAGCTTACCATACTTATGCCAAGGTATTAGGCAACGGGAACAATGAGCCATGTCGAAAGCCCTTGCAGGATAGGGAATTCTCTGTGAAGCCATGATGCCAATCATGGCAGGGACTCCCCTCTCCAATGCAAATTGGACCTGTGCTTCATGGGTATCCCTTGGTGCAAAGGACATCGCTACAATGTTTCTCTTCAACAGGTATGCACCCCAACTTGCAACCTTAAACACCCACAAAGACCAAAACCACTCAGGTAAATAAGATCACTGCAGTGTAAAAGACAAATTCATGGCCTAATCTATATACTTACACCACAGCCTGTGTCAATTGCAGTTCTGATGCTTCCGTCTGTAAGAGGGATTAGCTTGTTAATGTCATCAATGTAAGCATCAGCTCCACGAGGGAACATTGTGCCTCCTCCAGGGAATCTGAATCGGTCACCTTCCACTTGAATCCAATTCTGAACAGCTTTTTCAATGCTAAGCTCCTTGTGGGGAATATTGTCATACCAAGCATAGTCACGGCTCTGAGGCCATTTGAAAGGGGTCTTATACTTTGGTGGTGCAGGAATCAAGCAGAGAAGGAGCTCCTCCTTTTTGGGGCAATGCCTTTCTCTGTATTTCAACATGTTTCGATCAAATTTCCTCCCTCTAATTGGATCTTGGCAAGGAGTGTATTCACTATATTGTATATCACATGGTGGGAACTTCTGTGCTTCACTGGTTCTGTTAATCTCCACCCTATGATGGCTTTCAAAGTCCAATTCAACCGGCAACGACGAAGATGATGATGACGATGATGAGGATTGATCCTCATTTGTGGACAGTCCAGGCTGACAACCTATTCTGTTGTAGACCTCAGATGGCTTGGTGGGTGCAGTACTGCCCTGCCAAGCTCCCAATACGTAAAACACTATGCAGAGGCCACTCACTCCCAGGATCCATGTGATACGCTTCCTCTGGTTTTCTAACTGATGATGCTTTGGAGATCCACCAGCCATTGCAGTTTATTATAACCTGCCAGTATTAGCAATGATAATATATCAAATTAGAATCAGAGTATTCTGATACTGATGAAAATGTTGAAATAATATCTCAATAGTGACCGAAAGTTTCCTTTTTTATCACAGCAACCCTTTTGTGTCTTCAATTTGTTATTGGAAACAGGAAAGAAAGAACAAGTGCTCAATCCAGCATGGAAAGCATAAACAAATGGTTAAAACTATAATATGTTTGATCAATAAACACAGAAAAACAGAGCAAATAATAGTCAGAGAGATTACAGAAAGACAAGAAGTTGAAGAGGATGAAGACGGTACATAGCTCTACAAATCACACTACAGAAGAACAAAAAACATTGTGAGGTACGTCATAACATAAAGTTGACACCTTTGTTTCCAGAAATAGAACTAACAACAACAGGTTCTCCCTCAAAAACTTGAATGGTTTCAACTCCTCTTCTTTTTTCTTTCCTTTTTTTCTTTTCTCTGTGAACATTCGTTTCTTCTGATTAACTCAAGAACCCCAAAAAAAGAAGAGCAACCTTTATACCTGAAATGCAAAGAACCCACAGAGAAGCATCTAGCTAGTACTACAAGACTACAAGCAAACGGATTCGATAAACATTGAAAATGACATTTTAGAGAGGGAGAAAGATATAGAGAAGCATACCTGATATAGTTGATCAAATCTTCCTGAATCTCAAGATAGAAGTTTTATTGAAAACAAAATGGAAATTTTTGGGTAATTGGGTTCATTTTTTATTAATTTTTAAATAATAAAATGAAGAAAAACTTGGGTTGGGTGCCAAGACAAACGGAAGGATCTAGGAAAAGTTGCAGGCAGACATGAACGCTGAGAGAGAGAGAGAGAGAGGGTTATTAAAAAGAGTTATTAATCATATATAGCAAAATATAAAAATGGTTAACAAGGAAGGAAAGGTGGAAAGTCTCCGCCATTACAGGAGGAGGTGAGTGGTTACTGGTGACTGGTTTGGGTAAGTGAGATTGATTTATTTTTGTTAAATACCAAGAAAAGAAACCAAAGACCAAAGAAAAAGAGGTAGAAGAAGCTAAAAAAGAGAAAATTTACCAGAAATGGAGGAAGGGGAAAAGAGAGAGAGAGGAGTTGGATTTGGTCTAAGAGAAGACAAGGCAGTGGCAGAAGCTGAGCATCTACAGGAGAATAACCAGCCTCTTTTCACTCCCATCCTATATCTTCCATCTTCTCAGGAAGACATCAAACACACACTACTTGATACCTTTGACAACATTTGCTCTCCAATGATATCGTAAAATTCGGACAAAACACAAAATTAAAGCTAACATTGCATACAAAAATTACACTTCATTATGATAGCTAGTGGGTTTTTCTTTACTTTTCTTTTTAAACTCTTTAGTGTTTGAAAAAAGAGGATTTTTTAGTTTTTTTTCTGACAAAGTATAACAGAGACGCAGTGATTTAGTAGGTTTTTGCTTTTTGTAGACCATAGTTTCGCATGATGGGGTGTACCTGTGTGCAAGTGTACATGAAAATACCCTGTTCGTCAGGCCTAGAAAAGTAGAGAAACAACTGGTACGTGGGATTGCGGGGGCCTGCTTTCATATGACCCAGATCCCAGAGTTGACCATTGGACAGCTGAGTAGGTTTTGTGTACCGACAAGCAGAGAGAAGATGTTAAAAATTGACAACAGTGATTCTTTGTGAGCATTAAAAGAGAAAAAGAAAGGAGTAGAGAGCCACAGCCAATAAGGAGCCAAAGAGATTAAAAAAAAGATGGTATGTTTTGGACGCTCTTTGTGGAACTTTAATGATGTTCATGCCTCATGCATGCCCATGCAGTAATGACTTCTGTTCTTGTCTATCTCGTGATAGATAGAGTACTAGAGAAATAGTGGGACCATGAGATGGTGATAATGATGAGGAGGAGGAGGAGCATCCAATGACTATCGTGAGTTGTATCATCAAAACATGCAAATTCCCCAGACGTCATGTCTTCTGTTTTGGATAGGGATTTCCATGACACAACAAAAATTCTCCCATCAACCTCTCATTTGATTCATTGAGTAGCTCTTACAAACCCTCACGCAAAGCATTATTCCATTGACAAGCAAATTTCATAAAGAAAGAAAAAACGAGGAACAGAACCTGCAAAGGACAACATCACTGTCTTTGTTTATCTAAGCTTACCTTAGGGACCCAGATTTTGAAGTACAACTTGGATTCTTGCACAAGTTAATTAAAAAAATTGGACCTCTCTTACAACTAATTGTATTTATCATATAATGTTAATGACATTGATTAATATCTAAAAACAGTGAAGCATCAGCATTACTACTCTGCAAAATAAAGAAAGAATCATCAGAGCCAGCCTCACATCTTGAGGCCAGATAATATCTAAAATGGTGCCATGATATTTTAACAAATCACATGCAGGGTCATTAATTTACATTGTCAATCACATGCAGAGACAAGCGGAGTCATTAATTTACATTGTCCAAGGTGCATTCAAGACTTTCGGTCACTTACCGTGCAGCTCCAATTTGTTAATTGTGGTGGCCAGCTCCAATTGGGAACGGTAGTATCTGGACATCGCAACCTCCATCACATGCTTGCACCACAGAGTAATGAGCGGACACTGCCAAGAGCTTGAAAGGTTAAGAAATGCTAGGACCGGTATCATCTGATCCAGAATCTATGCTAACTATGATTTTCAATGATTCTCCATGGCCCCACAGCTCTTGCCTGGATTCCAACCACTCCGACCTCCTCTCCAACTACCCCTGTTGCAATACGGATCCTCAAACTAAGCTGCAGTTTCTTCATACAGTACATTTACATACACAGATGTAAAAAATCAAGGCCAGTGTCTGCAGCGGTATAATGTATTGCAAAAATGCAAACTCTTGCAACCCAGATAGACCATATTGAACACAAGATCACTATATGCTGTTTTCCAACTTCTCAAATCTAAGCGCAACTGCATGGCGGTTTCTGTCTGTGTACACCTCAATTAGTGATCGTATTGTATTGCCTTGGAAATCATCGCTTTCTTTTGGTTTCCTGAGGAACTTTCAAACTCAGACTGCGTATTTGTCTCACCTAATGAGCAGCATAGCAGCTTAAACCACTCCTTGAGAAATGAGGCTTACTACACGAGATACAATAAGAGGAAAGGAAAATATTTTGAGAAAACTCCCAGCAAAGAAACGTACAGAAAGATAATGATGATAAGAATATGTTAAAGAAATGAATAATAACCAACTCCATTGAGCCTGAAGAACTAGCCATCAACAAACAAAAGCATTTCAATATCCGAGTTCACAGATTATGAAAAATTGTTCAATCTTTTACAATTTGCTACAGTCAAACATTGTTCTTTACAACTAAACCATCTTATAATCCCCATGTAGTGACTTTCTTCAGCCAGGTGGCCATCAATAATCATTCAATAGATAACTAGACAAGCCCGAGATGTGAGTGCATAATGAAAACCTAAATGCACTGTAATTGATAGCCACATTATACATTTATACCAGACCCTAAACGCACAATCAGCAGCAACAGGGCAACACTTACAAGAAGTAGCCATTTTTGGTGGTACACACTGATGAGGCGTCTGGTTACAACAAAAGAAGAAGTAGTAATATTTAGTGTTGTCCATTTTAAGGGCATGGGAAAAAATAGTTACCAACCATGATGGAAAACCAAATAAAATGAACCATAAAAGAGTTACAAAAATCTGATTCCCAAAGATCGCATAGCAATGTATACTGTGCGAATGCGAATTTATATTCGTCCCCACCCGACAGCTTAATCTATTGGAAGAACTGGTGATTCTACACATTAACAGTTTCCTAATTCCAGAAAGCAAGTGAAAATTGGGAACATCAGAACTATGGAAAACAAACCGACCTTACAGTAGTCTTCAAGCATTCGATGACAGAGCTGATAGCAGAGTTGTTGCCAATACAGAATTCCAGCGTCTTTCCAAAAGAATCCAGTATGAAAGTCCAAGAAGAAGGATTTAACTCGACAGTAGTACAATGACAGATTCCATGGATCTGGAAACGCAGAGACAACAGAGCAGTGGTACGTAAGATTAATTAATATAAACAACAGACACACAAATATTTGAAGAGAATAGTGTATAATTACCAGCTCAACAACTTGAGACAATGTGGGGATCGTATAATGCCTTAGATTAGGAGTAGCATTCGCAGCCAGTTCCAAGAGAAAAATAAAATCGGAGGTTACCTCGTGAGGAGTCGGAGGCGGCAGAGAGGAGACAGTTCGAATTGGAGAAGAGTAGACGAGGAGTAGGTGTCCAATTGTTGAACGACGAGGAGTGCTCGTCAAGGTTTCGTCCCTGAGTGACAGAAACGTCGTCCTCCATGTCCTAACAAACGAGGAAGACGACGACGCTGACGCTGACATTACTTTCGATTAGAAGCCAAAACGATTCAATAAATCCGATCACTTGCACCCCGCGCTCATTATCGAATTACCGATTTCTTCAACCGCCGGCGCTGTGGCTATGACGCCGATGAGAGAGTGACAGTCCGGTGTGAGCTTTCAAATTCAACGCGGCTATGCATTAGCCCAACCCAACAAAAAGAATACTGGGCCCTAAACCTAATTCACTACACTGTATTGTCGGCTTTATAGTGAAGTTGGACAGATTGGCGGCCCATTCTTATCCAAACCCTAGTTGGAGTGTTGGACTAAGGCTGTTGGGCCGAACCAGCCTCCACTTATTAGTTTATCGACCCAGGCCAATTAGAAGCGGATCTTCTTCTATTAAAAGACCCCACATCATAAAGACACAAACGTTTTACGCATTAGAGGAAGAGACTGTTCAGTTGCCTTGGACTCAAGGCAAAGGAATTCTTAATGCTTGTCCAAATTAATTCGTGTTAGGTGTTCAGAATTTATGGCTGTATTTTGTCTTGTCTATTAGCAGAGACTAGAGAGTTGTAGTGGTTGTAGTGAAGCAGTGACTCAATGGGTCCAAATCAATGATATGTCCATTTTTTAACGTGGGCCGTGTGGGCCTCCTATCATTCCCTGTCTGGACGACTCTTCTTCACATAAAATCATAATAGAGACTGAAGAAGAGGTGTCTACTTTTCTCTCCCAACTTAATACAACCAAAAAAACCAGTCACTCGTTTTGTCTGTTTCAGAGCTTATCCACTGCAAAACCCATCACCATTTTCTCACACCAATTCAAAAAAGGCCGCCGAGTTGAGTGGTTTTTTCTTTATCTGTTGGGTCGGATTTATCCCAATATATTTTCTCAATCTTATCAAGAATAATACTGTAAAGGATAACTTTCTCAAACGAAAATGGCATATAAAACATATAGTAAAAATATAGTAAAACCACCATTGCACGTATGCATTTCTTAGCTTCTCTAATATCTATAAATAAAATCCCAGTCTCTGCTCACAAGAAATCTCTCTCTCTCTCTCTCCCTCTCCCTCTCCCCTCTCTCTCTCTTTCTACCTGTCTCTAATAATTAGCGGCTAAGTTTTCAAGAGCCAGAACTAAATGAGGCAAGAGCCGGAGACAGAAGTAGCAGCTCCATTGCCACCATGTGCTCCTCACAGCAGCTCCTGCAGGTGGTGGCCTTACTCCAACTCCAATGATTTTGAAGCCAATGCAGCATTGATCCTCATCATTCTATCCACAGCACTCATATGCGCTCTTGTTCTCAATACAGCAATCCGCTGTTTCTTGCGTCGCAGCAGGGAGCCTAGCAGACCTGAAGAAGATGGGGGAAAACCAGACATGGAAGCAGCCTTGGTGGTGGCTCCAACGATTGTGTTTTCTGCAGGGATGAAGTTGGCAGGGACAGAGGCAGAGTGTGCTATTTGCTTGTCAGAGTTTGTGGAAGGTGAGGGGATACAGGTTTTGGGAAGGTGCAAGCATGGTTTTCATGTGCAATGTATTCAGAAATGGTTGTCTTCCCACTCTTCTTGTCCCACTTGTCGTCGGAGTTGTCTCGCCTCGTCCACTTCATCTTCAGAAGAAACTGAGATCTGCTGCCCTGAAAATGGTGACAATACACAGATACAGATACATAGTGGTGCCAGACAGAGCACCATTGAACTTCTTTGAAGGCATACCTTTCGCAAATCAATAGTTGTCTTAGGTAGCAAGTGTTTTCTTCCTTACCTACGACTACCAGCTATCACCAGATTCCCTTTTCTTTTTCTTTTTTTTTCTCTCTGATTTGTATACAAATCCTTTGAAGCATGTAAGGCTTGATGCAGATGTGTGCAATATATTAGATAGAAAGAGAGATTCAAGCAACAGTATTGGAAATACCCTCCTTCTCCACCATGTCAGGAAACTATGAGTGATTGAAAAAACAAAACGAGGCAAAACGTATAGATGGGACTAGAAAGCCAAAGAACTTAAAGCAACTTGATATCCCATGAAGCTACCTGAACTAATTTGCTAGCTGAAAACCATATAGAATTCCAGTAGTCTGTACCACTTCATTGCAGAACTGCTCACGTGGAAACAAATCTTCACACAGATAATGCAAGATATACTAATATGGTAACAACAAACATGTATTCAAGGCACTCAGCTGCTGGATAGCAAAGCAAACTTGGTGCCAATGATGACAACAAAAGGACAGCAAGTAAGGCTCGCGAGGCCAGAAAACTTACAAGGCTGATATCCCCAGTTGCATTCAGAGAAAACCAACCACAAGATTCCAAACTAATTTGTCAAAAAATGCAATTGCTAAAGGCCAAAGTAGTTCAGCAGATACAGAAATTGAGCAGTAATCTCATGCTGCCAACTACACAACTACTTAGTGCATAGATGCCAAAAGAAGAAATAGATCAAAAAATTTGAGACTCCCAACACACATCAGCTTGCTTGCAACATTACTAATGATCCACAAAATTAAATCAGTTCGAATTACCAAATATTGCAAAATATTGTGTTGAAATTAGTAGTTCATAAACAGGACTTACAGGAGTTGGTAGAACCTGAATCATGAAAGTGGAACATATAAGCGAGATATTTCTTGACATGTACAGGCAATCCATTAGCAAAGAATGCAAGACATTAACTATACATACCATATAACATTACTTTTCTTCTGAAAGTTAGAAGGAAATATGTGAAATTCAGCTTAAGGAAACACAGCGGCATAATGCTCTGCAGGACGAAACATCATCCTCAAATTCAAGAAAACAGTCAATCTCAACCAGAGATAAATAAGGAATAACTAGGGTAAGGAAAACTTACGGGTGGGGCAAAGGAAGCATCAATTATAGATCTCGCCCCATTTTCAGCTGACTGCAAAAGCCCCAGAAGCTTTACCATTACAACAGCAGTACAAAAGCTGCACGAGAGAGAAGGGAAGGAATTTCTCGCATTATATGGGTTTTCAATACCCCTGGATATGCAGCACTTAACATTGAAAGAATCAAACAAACAAGATTGTTAGGTAAAGTGAAGAGTGGAAGAATAAATTCTGACAAAAATCTTGAAGGGCTTAAGCATGTAAGATATTATTATGGAAGCAAGACTTTCACCAATGTTATACCTTTGCCTAACATATATTTATACAATCAAGAAAAGGTAAGAATAGCCAAGTACATTCAAATACTGCATAAGAACATTGTATTCAATACACAATCTTCAATCCGAAGTTCTGGACACTATAATCATAAACCAAGCATGAGAAAGCAGCAAGTTCAGAAGACATACGTGAGACATGACAGAGACCTGACATGAGTTATCCATCAAGCGAAGCTGCTGGTGAAGCTTGTACGTAAACAGCAATATTCATAATTGCATACTGTGAAGACAAAATGGCATTTGGTTGTCAAGAACAAATATACAAGTAATAGATTTAGCTGCTAGCAATGGCTTACATTTAGAATACTCATGGACATGAGCACACGGATATTGTCTTGGTCCAAGGAAGCCCTTTCCAGAAACTGTCTCCTTATCAATCTGCATACCAAATACTAAAGTAAAAGAAGTAAATGCAATTGCAGCCTAAGACAAATAGCATCAAAAAACATCGTAGCACAGGAAAGTGAAATATGAAGATAACAATTAAATTTAGGGCAAACAAGTAAGTGAAAGCATTGCCGGCTACTTTCATACCAAATGCAATACATAGTTTTGTATTCTGATTCTGAAGGTAAAGATTATTCAACACTATGTCATCTAGGACAACTTGTCTCACTTCAATAAGGATCGTGTAGTCCGTAAAACAATACGAGAAGGCAACATGGGCAACAGATCAAATATTTCAATAATGCACCCTAATGCTCTATGAATAATGCAAATTCTGTTATTGAAAAAGTAGTGCTCTGCTAACATTATAAATATGTCAGAGGAAAAATTAAAAAAATTCTATCTACTAAATTGGTACGTTACTTCCTTCCTTGGCAATTTTGAAGTTCGTTTAAAAGATATCCTTTGACAAGTAAATCACAGGAGACAACAAAGTTAATCTCTTTTACTGCAAAGCACTATGTAATCAACACTCCAATGTCGAATGGATCAACTGTAATGATATAGTATAGATATGTAGATGACAAATAACTAAAATAAAGAACTTCAATTGCCGTTCAAGTCCAATAAAATTGGAAAGCGCAGGAAAAAAAATAACAATCCAGAGATGAAAGTGAAAAGGTATAGAAAAAGGAGCAGAGAAGGATAAGCACCGGTACTCAAAATAAAATCGCTGATGGCGGTGGTGAGTAGGTGGTGCGATTTTGTAGGGTTTACGAGTACATTAAAGAATACGAACTCGGTTTCGTCACCGTCGATTATTTGTTCTTGCTCGTTTTGAAGCAGAAAGCAAGGTGAGTACGTTCAATTTTTTTTTTTCCCCGAAAATTGTTGGAAATTAAAGGAAATTAAAAAAAAGAGAGAGTTGGACGACAAGTGGCATTTTGGTCACGTGAGTGCAGGTGATTCTTCTTTTAGATGGGTCGGGCCTTCGGGGGTTCAAGGCTCCAGCTTTTGCAAAAACCCTTGAAAGGTCTGAGAGACTGAGACGCCGTAGAAGCATAGAGAAGACACCCACGATGTGGTTCGGTAGTCTTCGCGGCGGCGGCGGTGGTTATGGAGCTACCGGTATAGTGAAGAATGTGTTGGTAAGATATTTCTCTCGGGAACGAGCCGTGAATGTGAGGAAGATAAATCCGAAGGTGCCTATGCAAGAAGCTAACTCCATTGCCCAATCCCTCTACGATGTCATCAAGCAGCATGGCCCTCTCACCGTCCCCAACACCTGGATTCAAGCCAAGGTTCTCTCATTCTCTCTCTCTCTCTCTAAACAGATAGAAACCCAAATCATTTATAGTCGTCTCCGTTGAAATGCTAAAATTTGCCCATGTTTCCTTGTTTCTTTTTGATTTATTTGGGGGACTATATAGACAAATATTTCAATTAGAACTGGATATAATGTATTGAAATGATTATTGCTGGATGAGCCTTACTATTTGCTCTTGTTAGTGGTAGAAATTTTTTGATTTAATCTTCCAGGGTTGTGGTGATTTGTGGAATTGGGGTAGTTGATTTATGCTAAGTTTAAGAACTTATCTACAATGACAGCTTTGTTATTTTACGGAATCTGTACTGAATGTATTTGTTGGATTTTCAATTTTAAATTTTTTGATAGCAAACATCTATGGTTCTTGCTATCCGTTTTAGTTTTGATTCTTGATTCCAATACTTCTTTCTGATACTAAGTTGGACAAAAATTGCTTCTAGCACTTCTGGTAGGGACTAGGAAAGACAGCCAACTTGTATCCCCTGGGGCTGGCATATTAATACCTTGCTATGCATATATTTTCTTATTGTTGTGGCTATAGCGCCCAAATTTGCTATGAATTTTTGGCGCAGGGTTGTCGTAATGTGTAAACTATGTCAAATGCATCTACCATCAATGATGTGTTAGTACAGATTCCAATTTGTAGTGACTGAATTCCATATTATTTCACATGAGAAAGCTGTGCAAACATGATCAGTGTGTTCAATTGAACTATGAGCTAGAGTGTAGAGGCGTTTTACTTTGTTTGCAGCATGTTGACCAGGACTCCTAAGATCTGTGGTATTTATAGTTTTATGGTTACCTAGCTATATAAATTGGCAGTCCTCCTAAGATCTGGCTGTAACATTTTGCTGTTCACACAATTTGTGTCATTGAAATTCTGATAAATGTGATTGGGTTTTCATCATTTTGGTGACAGAATGCAAGCCATTTAGACAATCAATTCTATGAATTAGGACATCCCAGTCTCTGTTTTAATGGGCAGGCCTTCTATACCTTCTACATTACATTTTGTATTAATGGCTTGAAATAATATGGTCAGATTCTTCATGTGGATGCAGGTGCACCTCACGCATGTAGAACATAGGATGCCCATTTATAAGCAATTTGTATCTTGTCGCACTTATAATCATGGGCTGTCCACGTGTTTTTGAGTGTACTCCTCTATGATTTAATTATCCCTCATGGAGAGGATTCAGGAGAGAGATGAATATGAAGATTATAAAAGAAGACTCTATTCATACATATGTTTTCATGTTGTTTATTATATTTTCCATAACATAACAGGATTCTGGCATTAATGGATTGCAAAGCAAAACACATATGAAGATAATGCTTAAATGGATGAGGGGGAGGAAGATGCTGAAGTTGTTTTGCAACCAGGTTGGTAACAGCAAGAAGTTTTTGCACTGTACTCTACCTGAAGACCCTCAAACTGAGCAATCAAACAGTCAACCAGAAATTAAACTGCAGACTAGGAAGTCATCTAGTAAGAAGAAAAAAAGGCTGAGTAAGAAGACTGCTGGTAAGGGGAAAAAGTGAACTGGATAAGACACATGCAGTCTCCACTAGACCTCAAGTTCAGAGAATGTTTCATGCGAAGAAGCTTGCTCCATTTTGTTGCTATGTGGGATTCACTCTGATTTATGACATGTCTGAAGGCTGAAAACTATTGTTAGGCCCTTGGTTAGATAGGCCTTCCTATTTTGTTTAGAAGATTGTAGCATGTTTTCTTGTGTTAGTGGCTTTCCATAAATCTATTACAAGAGACAGGATCCGTTGCAAAAGCATTAATAATCTTTGCCTTGGCTTTGGTTTTCTTGGATCGCCCGTGTACTCAATTTAGAACATGAAATGAATTCCAAGCATCTGCTGTGAACTCTCCAAGTCTCCTGCGGAAATGTACTCATTTTTCGTTTAGGGTGTTTTTTTTTCTTTGTACAAGGTGTTTGGTTGGCAGATTCGCTAAATCAAACGCACCCTTAGCCACTAATTCCATCATTAGTTTAAACCATATCTTGGATTGTTTTCTCATAGGCTCATTTCTTTAACATCCTGCTGACTACAACACAATGAGTCATATGCTCCAAGTCACTGGCCCCATCCGTTTGGTATAGCTTCTATGCTAGCTTATCTAGCTCATGTTAAGCTCAATGCTAAAGTCGTACGCCTATCGCTTATGTTAAGCTCAGCGCTAGCGTCTTTGAGCTAGGACAAGCGAGGAGGCTTTGTTTACCAAAACATCTATAAAAATATATTACATTATCTCACTCGATGTTAACAAGCTCTTGCATCCAACTCCAACAAAGCAAGAATCCTATATCAACCGGATTTAGTCCAGAAATCCACATCTACCAACTGTACCAAAGTACACAAATAGTCTCTAGATAGTGGGCTAACAACTATAGCAAAGCTTTCAAAGAAAACATGTTCGAAAACTGAGAACATTCATTTTTCTATGAACTTACTAAACCATACTAAATGTTACAAGTGAACAATACCAAAAACAACAAGTAGCTTAAAACGAGGAACCAATGAGAGGGGACAAAATTACTGCCAACAAAATGGTACAGGTAAATATCGAATATTTCCTACTACAAAAATCCCAGACAAGCAAGAAAACATTCTCATACTTCCGCTATAAAATCAAAATGGGAAAAAATAAAAAGGAAAATTGAACTTCCACAAAGATATAATCTCCCCTTGATTATAACTAATCATTCCTCTTCAGCTATCTTGCCCCTCTCACTGACGTAGATACCATCAAGGAATTTTCTGATATCTTTGTTCTTCACATGGCATTTCTGACAAAAAAATTAAGCACAACAATCAGGACACAAAACCATGATGATAACAAGTTAACAACACATACGCAATGTAAAGGGTACTTGTAAAGTTCAGTCATGCCAAAAACATATCTAAATGTGTCATTGACACAAACAAACGTTTTCTTTAGGAAGCGAAAACCAAAAATAATAGCAACACATGCAAGCCACTAGCGTCAGTCAAACCCTGGTTGGGCCAGGGGTCGAATGCAAGACCTCTGAGTTTTACAGCTGGTCCTTGAAATCCCTCCCATTACCACTGGCACAAACTCATAAACAAACGAAAGAAAATTACCTGGTTTATCAGGGCAGCTGATCGTGAGACAAGCTCAATATCATTCCCATCCAATATAAGCTCATCCTTGATCTTCTCAGACCTAACAACTGACACACCCTCAAGCATATCCACCTTACGTACCTGATTATCCAAGCATAATAAAACAATCCAAATCAGTCAACAAGCAGCATCTAGACCATCCGCATTTATCTATAGAGCTTACAGTGCAATATAAAATGACATTTAACTCACAAAAACTAAATCAAACATAAATTCAAATTAATTAAACAAAATTAAATTCACCTCTCTATACTGCGACATGCTTCATGAGTTTATCCACAACTGTAACATGGTAAAATTATATCTTTCGATTTATATTATATTGAGAATTTCTCAGTCAACCTTGTTTCCAAAAAATATTATCATACAGGACCATAACTTCAGAATGATCATCATATGTTTTATGACAACCTTAACTTATTAACCATAGCCATTTGACCTTCAAACATTCACAAATCCATTCCAAAGTTAAACCTAAACGGTTCAAGCAGTTAAACACTAAGACGATTAGAGGGCATAGATAAGTGAGAAGTCCTCCCCTACCCATAGTATCATGAACACAAATAACAAAAATTTCCATTTAGCATGTTGAAAATCATCTCTAAAACTAAAACTCACGCAGAACCGAAATGAGTATTCAATGGTATTGCATTATTATATTTTTATTACCTTCTTCTCTCCAAGGAAATTGCGGATCTCGATGGATTTGTTAGAGTTGGCGATGGAGGCGTTGATGGGAAAATGAGCGTAGACAAAACGCATCTTGTAGCGGTATCCCTTGGTGACGCCAGTAATGAGGTTCTCAACGTGGCTGAGGGCGGTGCGGATTGCAGCACTGGTCTTGCGAGAACCAAACCAGGCGTCAATTTTGAGTTTCCTCTTTCCTTCCTCGTCGGTGATGAGCTGGAAATCCAGGTTGAGGTGCTTAAAGTTGCGAACCAGCTTGCCCCTCGGTCCCTCCACCTCTATCACCTTCGCGTTCACCTTGATCTTCACCCCTTCCGGGATGTCCATCGTCTCCGACGAAAGTATCGTCTTCATGGCGGCGGCTGCTTACTCTCACAAAACACAGAATTCTTACTACTCCCGCCGCTTGATTTAACCCGCTAGGAGCGCTTCGCTTCTCTATTTAATCAATGTCTCTAAGCAAACCCTACAGGCCTGAAAACTGAAAAGGTCGTTGGGTGGGTTCAAAACGGCCCACAAGGAGGCCCGTAAAATATTAAGCCCACCCCAAACTCTCCCAATTTTGTTAGTCATATTTCAGAATTAGCAATTCCCTAAATTCTACAATTTCCTAAATTCTATTTCGACACTTCACAATTTTCTAAATTCTACCCTTCATAAATAAAGAAAAAAAATCAGAGAAATTTTAAAAATTAAAAAATAAAAATGTCATATAATATGACACACATCTCAAATCATTAAATTCAAATTAACTCTATAAATTTTTAAACGAATTGCGGAACCTCATATTCATCCAACAACAAAACCTTGAATGCATACATCACACATCTTTTCTTCCAACACGAACCAGCCTTTAAGAAATCAAGACCGTCCCTTTTCCTTCTCAGGTTGTTTGAGTATTACCAGTCATCTTCATCGTCCTCAAGTTTGTTCATACTGAAGTGGTTGACCCTGAACAGAATCCACCCCGCTGACCAAAGGAAAGGGCAGTACTCTGTTCAAAAGCAGAACCCATCTGTGATCTGTCGAAGCTTCGCCCTTTCTTAACTTTTAGCCATTGTTTTGATTTTGTAAACTTTGTGCACGGTAACATTATCCTTGCATTTCCCCTATAACTATTGAAGGAAGAAATGGGTGCCGACAAAGTCATTGAGACTAAGAAAAACAAAAAAAAAATCGTTTTTATTTAGTCAACCAAAATAAACTCACTATTTATTAATTAATACAGGGCCTTATTTTTGAGAATGAAACGTCACCAAAGACTTGTGGTTTGTTCATTTGTGGTTGGCTCTTCGGTTGGATTATATCTAGAAAATAATTTAATTACTATTAAAATAAATCCAAATTCTTCTATTCTTCACGTTCACGAGCCGTCGAGCTCTGCTTCATAGTCATAGATTTCAGAAAAAAACAGTTTCTTGTTTCGAATTTGTTTCCTTTAGAGCGATTTCAGTTACCTTTCTTTGCAAATATTTGCTTTCTTTTACAAAATCTTTTGGGTTCTTTATGGTTTGTGCACCGGAAAGTGTTGCTTGCTTATTTGTTAGACTAAGAATTTGATTTCAATGGATCGAAACTCTTATAGGGTTTCTGTTGATTTTGTAGTATCAGTTTGATTCATAGCTCATGAAGGTGTGGAGTTCATAGATAAAGTTTAGTACTTTTATGCTTTTAGAGAAGAGTTGTTTTCTAGGGTTTAAAGAGATTTAAGCGGTGTAAAATTATACCCAGATGCGGAAAGATGGCTCTGATGCTGATGCTGCAGCCGTGGACTGTGGTGGTGTTCCCCTGCCGGGACCAGACCAGGACATTGACCTGGAGAAGCAGGAGCATACCAGTGTGTTGCCGGTAGAGGATGCTAATTGTGCCTCATTGGAGGATTCAATCAATGAGCACAATCCAGGGTTAATCACCATTGTGATTTCTGATGGGGAATCTCGGACCACTCAGGAATTTGTGGGGAAGCCTCTAAATACTGTGGAGTCTGATAAGGACCAATTACCCTGTGTGGCTTCTCCCAAGAAGAGTTACTTATCAAGAAATTCAAGCTCTCACGAGCAATGCAGGTATGCACGTTTCAATTCATATTCACATTGATTGCTCCCCCATATCTGCTTTAGCTTCAGTTGGTCTGCGTAATTGATGTTTGGCAAACTTCAGACTGATACTCGACTTTTGGTAATAGCTTATCATGAAGAATTTAAGATGGAAGAAGGTATCTTGCCGCGTATGCACATTCGAACTTATGCTATAAACTACTAACATATGCAGTTATCTCAACCAACAACAATAAAAATGCTCATTAAAATGTGATTGTATCTATCTTAACTTGTTTAACTCCAAGCGTACCCAGTTTACCTTGAATGTGGAGCACCTAATATAATGATGGAGTGTTACTTTGGAGGTTTTTTATGGTTTGATGAAATTACAAGATGCCATTCTTTCAATCACCCTATAAGTGCTCGGTTATCAAATAATTGAGCTGTGGTATCAGCTCCACTATCTAAGAAGAAGAAAACCAATGAGCAGGGTCTTCTTTCAGATATTCTCGTACAACTCAAGTTCGTTTTTCAAAAGACAAATGAAGTCCCAGTCTTTTGTTGTTTTCTTAGAAGAGAATCAGAATCTTATACGATGAATGAAATATTTTTCCAGAGTTTGTCAGCAGGAGAAGGAAGAAGCTTTAATTGATCTTGGATGCAAATGTCGAGGTGGTCTTGCAAAAGCCCACCGATCATGCATAGATACCTGGTTCCGCACAAGAGGATCAAACAAATGTGAGATATGCCAGTAAGTTGTTCAGAAAACTCATTGATGAATGATGATTTAAAGTTGACTCAGTTCTCAAAAAATCCAAATTTAAGTTGCCCCTTCTTTGCAGAAATGTGACGGTGAACGTGCCACCTCCAGAGCCCCAGCAAGTTGTATGTAATCTGACTCTGAATTCTGCAATTTCATATGAACATTCAAGGGCATCACTTTAATTTTTGGTCAAAATGTGCTGTTTGCATTTGATATGATCTTATAGGTGCTGATAATATATGTGTGAGGTTTACAGAGCTCACATCTCATATCAGTGCACATCCTATGGCAGAGCATGTACTGGTGATCTTGTTGGACTCAGATTTTTTACAATATTTCCCATTATGCTTGAAACTAGATTCTTTTCTTCTGATAACAAGAAGTATCACTATTTTCAGCAGTGCATTTGTTCAAAGTAGAAACTGTAAATGGTGCTGAATGCTGAGAATCTTTTTAATTAACTTAACCTAATTGTATGTTTGTGGTATATGGATGCATACCTGAATTTTTCACATCATGTGTGTTTTGTGGAGCAGTCAAATTACTGGGTGTGGGGGATTGATACAAACTTCAGATCACCAGATCGTGAACGAGTAAGGGCCCATGCCTTGTTTCCTAGTTTCCACATATTGTAAATACGTTTCTTTTGCTGTGATTCCTCTGTCCGAAAATAATCCATTGCTGTGATTTCTCATCCAAGCATTTCTGTAACAGGGTTGCTGTAGTCCTCTTTGGGTTGCTCTCTCAATACTTGTTGGTGGTCTCCTTTTGGACGTTTTCATATCCGTTACTCTTGGAGTGTCTGCACTGCCTGTGAATATTATAGTTGGTACGAACACTCTCTCAATTTCATATTCCCTGTCAATTCACCGATTGCCATTTATCCCATAATGAGTATTGAATGACATCCACACTTCTTAAACCTCATGCAGGGGTCATTGTGGTACTTGGACTTGTAACTGCACTTCGATTGACCATGGAATTCTGCCATGAATGGAGAATGAGGAGAATAGTAGAAACAGATGTGAATCTTGGGTATCATCCTGGTTTGTAAGTATAAGAAGAAGAGCAGTGTCACCAAAGGGTCATTGGTAACCTCTTCTGTATACTGCCTGAAAATGTTGATATTATTTGTCCTTTTACTGCAGCATTTCGTGGTCACAATCCATTGTGATGTACCATTTTAGGGTTGGAAACATTTTTTTTGACATATATATATCTCAATATAAAAGGGAATTGCTATGTGGCGCTCTCTTATTTCTCTTTGTTGTTTACGATAGCTTTGTTCCAGCAGTCTTATGGATTCCAATGTTTTTTTATCCCAACCATTTCAAATGTTGCGATAGATGCATATGTGATTTCATAATGTGAGATAAGTGGGGCCACGATTTCACCCATCTCAACATTTGTGATAGTCAGACAAAAAACATGGTTTCTTAGCATTTTTGGCTTCTGCTCTGACTATACCATAAATGGAAACATTGTGGGTTAGAACATGTTGGGACAAGATCATTGTTTTCCTTGAGATGGAAACAAAAAACCAGCCAGAACGTGACAAGAGGGGGGCCTTTTTTAAACTCGAGAGAGGCCATGGCATTTTTATCATTTTGCTGCCGGATTTTCTGTGGTTCTTTGTGGGCACATCGACAGGCCTAACAGCAAGAAAGAAGGCCATAGCCATTCAAAATTTGTGACCGCGTCTTTATGGTTATGGAGCTAAAAAGCTTCTTCGAGCTTTAGGAAATAATTCATATTTTACTTGCTTCGACTGTTTTGTTGAGCGATCTATGGCGTCTCTTCTTGCGAGAGACGAGCTTTCCTTTTAATCTACTGTCAAAACGGATTTTTACTGCTAAAAATCCATAAAAAGGAGATTTTGCTACTGAATGCACGTGAGTCAAAAAGCGACGGTCGTAAAAGCACAAAAAAAAAAAGAAAAAGCAGCACTGTATTTGGCTTGGTGAAGAAGGAACCGCAACTAAGGAAGACGACACTTTGGGCGGCTAGTGCTCGTACCAATAAAAATCTCAGGGGGTAAATGGTAAATGTGAAGTCATACACACCACTTCCAATTACAGTCCTCCGCGTCAGAGAAGTGTGATTGGATTTTGATCACCCAAAAAAGAGCCAGAGTCGTAGAGACGAGTAGTTGGAGGTCAAGCCACACGTGCGAGTTCAAAGCCTCTGAAAGTTAGGGGTGACCGGATGTGAAGCTTCGCTACCAGACGAGACAGAGTCGGACAAACAGTCAGCTAACCCATACCCAGTTACCCACTGAGGTTTTCTTTGTCTTGGGTCGTTTAAATTAGGGTTTGTTACAGAAGTAGAAGAAGAAGAAATAAGATGGCAGTGTTGTCCACGGATAGACTTCCTCTAGGGTTCCGATTCAGGCCGACTGACGAGGAGCTCATAAACCACTATCTGAGGCTCAAGATCAACGGTCGTGATTCCGAGGTCGAGGTCATACCTGAAGTTGATGTCTGCAAATGGGAGCCCTGGGACTTACCTGGTTCGTACTTTCTCCTTCAAGCTTCAATTTTTATTTTATCTTTTTGCTGATTCTGGTTTCTGGATCTTCGATTCGTTAATTGACAAGTAATTCCCTTTATGCCTTTCGAATTATTTCTCTATGCACATCTAGAAAAGATTTTAAGATTCCTTGTTTAATTTTTCCAGTTCAATAATTTATCTTGTTAAAGTGATAGGCCGAGTAGTATATTTGGGTGCGAAAATGATTTGTTGAATTTTGGGGGTTAGGGCTTTCGGTGATAAAGACGGAGGATCCGGAGTGGTTCTTCTTCTGCCCACGAGACCGGAAGTATCCGAATGGGCACCGTTCAAACAGGGCTACTGATGCTGGCTACTGGAAGGCTACCGGGAAGGACCGCACTATCAAGTCTCGGAGACCTAATCAAAGCCTGATTGGGATGAAGAAGACTTTGGTTTTCTACAGAGGTCGTGCCCCCAAAGGTCAGCGTACCCATTGGATCATGCACGAGTATCGGCCCACCCTGAAGGAGCTAGATGGAACCGCTGTCGGCCAGGTCTCTTTCTCCCCATAAACCCATTCTCCATTTTGCTAACTATTTTATTTTCACTATGTGATCATTGTCTAAAGAATTTAGAGTCTCTTTCGGTTGCATCATCAATATATTATTACTTAACTTTGTTATTATTTGAAATGGGGACAGAGTGCCTTTGTTCTCTGTCGATTGTTCCGAAAGCCTGAGGAGAAAATTGAGGGTCAAAAGTATGATGAGGTGGAGCATAGTGGATCATCTCCTACTACAAGCAAATCCTCACCTGACGACACATCATCGGATCTTGTTCAAGAAGCAGAAACATCCTCAATGCAGGAAGGAAAGGAGACAAAAGGAACAGAGAAGCAGTTTGAGCAGTCGAACAACAAGGCTCCTAACGCTCTACTACCTGTTCAGAGCCGCTCCAATAGTCATATGACTTCTGACAGTGAAGATCATCTAACAGTTATGACTCCAATGAATGTGAGGAGTTTTTTTTCTCCTCTTTGTCTGTTTTAATATAAACTAGTTTGCAGTTATGAATAATTGATGTTGACGGGAGATCACAATTTCTTTTGACTTCAGGAATATACGCCGCTCCATGAAAACTCAGATATGTACAATCCCATGTATGACCAAATTGATTGCAAAGTTTTTTCCCCCATGCAGTCGCAAATTCTAGCAGAGTTGGCACCGCCCTACATGGATTTGCCCTATGCCAGTGATTTTGGCCATGATCACAATGGGTTGCAATTTCAGAATGGTACTTGTGAAGAAGATGTATCCTTCAGTGATTTATTTGATGGCATCTTTACTAACAATGATGAGTGTTCTGGTGAAGAGTCAACAAGTAGGAAGAACTCAGTTGTTAATGGTGGTACTCAGTTGCCTGGTCATGCATGTGTCTTGGAGACCATACCACCTGAATATTCATATAATAAGGGCAATGATATTTACGGCCACACCAACACAGAAATGTCCAGCTTACAGGTAAAAAAAAAAAAGAGTAGCCTTGCAGTAGCTTTTTTGTCACCCTGTGCGGATTTTGGTTCTTGCTTAGTTAATGTTCTTAATTAATGAATAAATATTCATATTATGATTACTGGTGCGTGAGATGAATTATCTTTAGTTTTAGTGCACTTTTAACTCTGAGATTTTTTTTGTGTGGATAAGTTCAAGTCTGTTGCATTGACTTACTATGTTTCTGTATTCCCCCTCTTGTTTTCACCAGCATGATCCAGGGATGGGGGCACCCAGGAGCTATAATGAGGTTTTAGATAGCAAGGAATTGCTCCAGATTCCAGCTTCTGTATCTTGGCCGTTCCTTGGCAAGGAAAGTAGAAGTGACGTGGGTAACCTAGAGAATATTTATGTCGGGCAATATTCTTCATCTACGTATTCCGCCATGGGTTCATTCTATGATAGATGCAACAATCTGGATGGATCAATTAGGCCAAACAATCCTCTGGAGTATGGCAGTAATGCTAGTGGAACTGGAATCAAAATCAGAAACCGCCAGCCTCAGCAGCAACCTAATCCAAACAATTTTGGGACTCAGGGAACTGCTCCTAGGAGAATTCGTCTACAGATGGAAAATTCACTTGGGTCAATTGGCAATTGCGAGGTGAACGATTCAATCTACTTTGCGTTGTTAACTGGATATCCCACTAAGTTATCTATATTATGTCCTGCAGGCCAGTGAAACTGCCAAACAGACTGCCATGCCTGAGAAGTCCGTGGATGGGAAAACTACTGATGTTGGTGATACAAGAATCAAAATTAGGACTCGCGGGCTTCGACACCGGCAAATTTCAGAAAACTCTATTACTCATAGGGACCCTTCAAGAAGGGTACAGTCAAAGACAAATTATTCTTCACCTGAGACAGTTGACAATGGCAAGATTGGAAATGCAAGCTGTGGAGAAGACGAAGATGGTGTGCGGTCAGTGCTCACAGAGGTAAGGTTTTAGTGGTCAAAATATTGAAACTAAATTGATTCAGTCGCCACTCACTGAGATTTTCGCGAAAATTTCGTTCTGCAGGCCACTGCAGAGCCTGGCTCGACCCTCCAGTCAGAAAATGAGACCCAGCTGCGCAAAATCAAAAGCAGCTACAAGGAAACCGCTGACGAATTGTCTGGAAAACTGAGGTCAAGGGCGAGCCAGTATGATGATTATTGTGGGAGGCAGCAAATAGAGTCTCCTTCATATATGAAGGCACCATCCCCCATATTCCATGGCCGAAGTTCCTCGAGAGTCTACAGTGGCAGTATTTTCTTGGTGGTAGTTATTTCTATGATTTCTTTTGGGTTATGGATGTATGGTAGATGACGGATTGCGTTATCTCATCAGATAGCAGGGTCTAGTGTAGATTGTATTTGCATATCCATGCATGCATATATATATATATATATATTGGATAGGTTAAGTGGATATCCTGTAACATGCCGAAACTCGGCCTGTTTCTCCCTCTGTGTATCCCTGTTCCCATGTTGTATTAATAATGGAAATATCATAAGGAGATTATATGTATAGCTTGTATTTGTCTTTCAAAATTGTCCCTTTCCTTGTTGGAGATCAAAGTATAATGCCGCCTGAGTTAAACTAGTTCTGCACTTGACACTTGACAGTTTACTCGGTAATGTGTTTGGGCTGTTATTGGGCGCTTGTCGTTGAATGAGTGGGCCTATGTTGATTGATGGCCGAGCCCGATTAAATACCACTGTTGTTGAAGTGTTAATGAAGCCTGGCCCATATCTCCAAACTGCGGCTTATGGGCTTCAGAGTGAATTGCTCTCTTTGGGTGGGGGTTAATACTTGGTAAGTAAGCGGGGCATGGGAATCAAACTTGGATACAATCAAATCGAGTATGTCTTAAGTCTTAATCACCTCGATTAAGGGGTTGTTGGCGGGGGTTAATACTTATAGTAGGTAATATTAGGAACAAGGGTAGCTAGAGCATCATTGAGTGTAGGAGAGAGTGGTACCACTCGAAACATCACGAGGCTGATTAGGGGTTGAGTAGCCCAGTTGGGAAGTACAAGGACAGGGCATGTAGCCCATTCGCCCACAACAAGAAGGACAAAAGTGACTAGTCATAGTGATATAGAGTGGGGGGACCTTTCTAGCTTTGGCCAATTTGGCAACCCCACATATTCTGCTTGGCATTCAAAATTTGTTTTCTACTTATGTAAAAACTGCCCTATTAACAACAAAAGAAAGGAAAAGGAAAGAAACCTATATTATGTTGAGTGACCACACTGGATTCCATATGTGAATGCTCAAAAGCATTGGTCCATATCTACTACTCGGCTTCTGGTCCATACCCACTAACTCTTGCCAAATGAGCAGCCAGACCAGACCGCTATTCAGTGGATCGCAAAAAAGGTTATTTGACAATGTTCGCTACAATGGCCATATCTTTGGACTCAGTTGTTGGTTTTGGACCCATAAGCCCCAAAGTTTGGGGTTAACACAATGTTGTTGTACGCATTTTTTGATCTAAAAAACAGATGTTTTGATGTATTTTCGGTCGCTTTGCCCTATTTTATCCTTTTTCCATATATTTTTATTATTTTTCACAAGTTTGAGAATTTCCTATTTTCATGTTTATTCCCTTTCTATTAAATAGGGTTCGCTTAAGGTTTTGTTTCACTATTTAAGGTTGTAATTTCTTTTGATGGAGCAGCTTTTGCCGACTTTTAACCAAATCAGGAATTTTTTCTAACCTACTTTTTTCAATTCTTGGATGATTGATATTGTAGAAGTTGTCGTCGTTTCAAATTTCTTCTTTGTTAACCACGCTTCGAATCAGTTGGGATTTTCGATAATTCACAAAATTTAAACCTATCGAGATGTGATGAACTTAACAAAAAAAAATGAGAGTGAAAATTTATCTGGAGAGAAGACAAACAATGGGGTAGAAAGACAGAAAGAAAGGGAAAGACGGCATGTGTAAGGCAAGAGGAATGGGCAACTACTGATGAGTGTGGGAATTGGGATTTGATTGATCCTTAGCAAAAACCAGGGTAGGCTCAGCATTGAATAAGGGAGAGCCAAAGGCTATGTGACAAAAATCCAGGTGGTGGGTTTCTGATAATTTTTGCAGTCACAATAATATATATACCTACCCTACCAAGCAAGAATCACTTTCTTCTTCTTCTTCTTCTTCTCACATTTATTGAGTTACATTACATCACATGATACAATTAATATACACAGAAAATAGAACCATCAATTAGAGTACTTTACATAAAATGTTGATACAGCCTATATGTGTGTTGTGTTATGGCAGCCCATGACCTGTAACTGTCACAACTATATATATATATATATATATATAGTTGCAGTAGATTTTTGGGATCTGCTGCCCCCCTTTTGCACTGTCATTGTTAAATCTCTGCAGTCATCATTATTCATTGCAATTTAAGTGTCTAAGCTGTATTTTTTTTTTATCTATTCAACTTTATCACTTTTCTTCTTCTCCTTATCTTCTTCTACAGTTCTACTACTGCAAACTTCTTCTTCTTCTATTGTTTCTTTTATTGTTGTTGCCTATTCTTTCATCTTTTCTGCTTTTTTTCACTTCTTTCTGCATGAAAGTTTCATCATTGTAAAAATAAAAGTAAACTACACGTAACATATGTACCGTTTAATCAAATCACAGCCGTCGATCGGTCTTCTTTTAACTTGTAAGCGTGTGCCACACTAGCTATTACTCCTCTCTCTCTCTCTCTCTTGTTTGCCATGAGTTACCAAAACAAAACTAGACTACAAAATAAAGTAATGAATTACGAGAATTTGTACTAATAGAGCCAAAGAAAAATTGGACAGATAGTGAGTGATGGAGAGAGAAGGGTATCACGGGGATTTGGTGCATGCATTAGAAAAATTAAACTAGAGAGAGAGAGAGAGAAGAAATATCAAACGTGGTCCATGCAAGTATTAGAGATATTGCACGCGTCCTCTACCTGTGAATGAACACACAAACACAAAGTCACAAACATACTTTCCTTTTATCACCATCATTGATTATGCCTAATAATTAACCCTAAAACATCTATATATCTATATATATATATATATGAACCTTTCTAGGGTGGGGACTAATTAAATTTTCTAGTTAGGGTTATGGAGTTGTACGTGGTCTTGTTTGGTTCATTTTCATGTGTTTGTCTTTTTTTAATACATGATCACGTGCATGAATAATTAACATTAATACACATCAAGATGGAATCAAACTAGTAGCTATTTGTCCACATCAAGATAGAATAAAAAAAAAAGAATTAATACACTAAGATGTGGGTTTATTAGAGAACACCACATATGGGATTTCATTGAGACATTTCGTCGAACGGGTTTAAACTTCGACATGTGAATTGTCGAAAAGGCAAGACATGTTGGCTAAAAATATGGACCAGAGAGAGAAAGGGAACAGTTTTCTAATTACAATTACAATGAAGTTCATGGGGTTTTGGGAATAGATATGGGATTTCACAAAAGATATCGTTACAGTTGTCTGCTGATGACTTTAGTCGATCTGTTTGTATATTATTGATTGATAGGTCTCTTTCCGGCTGAATATATATTGCGCTGCAAGACTATAGATTCTAGATTCTATATATTGTGACAGTATGTGTGCGGCCTAATCTCTAACTCTCTCTCTATATATATCTGTATATTTGTGCGTTACATTGCCTGTGTGGAATGATGTGTTAATATGTATGTATGTATGTATATATATATATGCATGAGAATAATGAGATTGTCTAGTTAGTAGCAATTAATTAATTAGTATATATATTATTGCAATGGCTTTGTCTTTGTACGTAAAGGATGACAACCCAACAACTATTAATTGATCAATCTACCACACGAGGAAATTAGTCTCTTTTTTTCTCTACCAGTCACAAGGTCAACAAAATCTGCTTACTTTATCCAAAGGAAGGTTCATAACCACTGATCACACTAACTGTAAGATGTGATCATTATCAACAACTCTTGTCTTCTTAGTACTCGTGAACTTGTATATATATACACATACATGCCATGTATGTTTTTCAACTCTTGTGGATTAATGGTTGGTGGTGATGGATGTGAAGGTTTATACGAATTTTCCACGAGCATGCAGAAGACCTAACATGCTTTTATTGTATGAATATTTAATCTAATTGGTTTAACTTTCTCACAAAATTAATGTTCATGTATATGTTTCGGAATGGAATTAACATGGTTAACTAATTTAGATATGCAAATGGAACATTAAGAGCACCCACAATAGCTCCTCTTAATAGATTCACTAAAATACAGTAAAATGAGTCATTTTACAGTTTTACAGAATCATGATTCAACAGTACTTTACGACAGCTCCTCTAAACCATCCTATATAACTTAAAATATTCATGTCTCCAATCAATTTTAAAATCTTTTATGCTTAATTTTTATCTATTACATTATACAATAACAAATATATTTTTAACAATATCATTTTTTTAACAAAATAATATATAAAATAAAGATAAAAATAGTAAATATATATTTCACAAGATATTTTATTTTTTAAATATTAAAAATATTAGATATATATTTCACAATATCATATGCTCTTATTATTTTAATATAAAAAATTGTGAAAATGCAATGTTGTTTACACTTAATTATCAATAAATTTATTTTTTTGTTAGAAAGAAACTTATTGTTTTAAGGTTTATGTTGAATAGAAAATACAAATATAAAACAATAAATGTTGTTTATAATTAAATAAATTTAGGTCAAATAAAAGTAAAAAAATTGGATAGAATACGGTTCGGGAACTACTCCTATCATTTAATATTAAAAACTGTCTGTCAAAGAGTTTAATATTAAAAAATTACTTACAAGAGCTACCGTGCTCCTCTACCTTTAGCGGAGCGCTGTAGCATCATGGGAAAAAAGTGGGCACGCTCCTGTAATATAGAGGGACTGTTGTGGCTGCTTCTGTTGAAATTTTTGACGTTTCATCCTGTAAAATAGGATAGAGTAGGATTAGTATACAAGAGCTATTGTGGATGCTCTAATTTAATTACCACAAAATTTATACACTACTAGAGGATGTGATCACGCCTAAGTTTTGATTCAACTTACTCTGTTGTTAGGAAGAAAATTTCTGTGCTCGCGGGTCTAACTGTCCGAATTTAAACCCGTGTCTAAAGAGTAAACTTGTATGATGTCGTCCAAAAGAAACAAGAAGTATACACATCATATTAAATCTAATTAACGACCGACATTTTCATGCTCTACTAATTTTTCAATGTAATCTAATGGAGACTGACGTGAAATTAATCTCTTATGATCAGGAAATATAGAGAAGACTATTCAACTCCAACAGGATTACAATCAATTCAATTCTTATCTTCCTTCATTGTGCAGGCCCCAGCTGTATTTGGTACACAATCTTTAGCTGGTAGGGTGCCTACTGCTGGCTACTCAGCTCAGTGGCTTCTCTGTTTGATGAATGGCTTACCTATGCCTCAGGAAATTCTCAACAGAAAGTTTGGCTTATCATGTTCACTGCCTCTATTTGGACAATCTGAACAGGAAGAAACAAGCTCGTTTTCGATTCTAAACAAGTTAGTGGGATAATGTGATCTCTACCTAGTCTCCATTAGGTATGGGTTATGGCTTAAGGCTATCAACACATATTGACCTCCCCTATACGGGACTGGAGCTTATGAATTCCAGTGAAGGTTTGAAGTTCAAATCAAGACTCTCCGAGACTCCTAGACCTTGCTGCATTTGGGAACCTTCTCCCATAGGGTTCTTCAAATGGAATATAGACGGGTCTGCTCGAGGAGAGAGCAGGTATAGGCGGTGTTTTGAGGGACAGTCGGCAATTTCATCTGCATATTCTCAGGTTCAGCTGGTAACTCGGACTCCACCTCTGCTGAACTTAAAACTATTTGAATGGCTCTTCGAATTTCTTCATATAAGGGTAGGGAGAGGGATAATCTTATTGTAGAGTCTTACTCCCTTAATGCTATCACTTGGCTCTCTAAAGAGTCCCCCCATTCCTTGGAGATTAGACCAGGAATTCAATGGCATAACAACCTGCTTTGCTCCTTTTCTATCTTCTACGACCTATGAGCACGTTTGGGGGGAGGCAAATGGAGTGGCGGACTGCTTGGCTAGAAAAGGCGTTGATAAGACTACAGTTCATGCATGTAGCAGTAGCACATATAATTAAAAAAGACATACAAATTCCTGCGCTAAATATTATTGATCTTGATCAAGCTTCAGTCATAGTTTACAAATGGCAACGATTAAGGGCCTTGATTGGTATACAAATAACAAGAATAGTTAACATTTGCAACAGAAAAATTAGGAAGATGATCAACCAAAATCAACAAAAGCCATCATATTTTACCAAAGAAAAAAAATCTATATAGACATTAAATTAAACATCTAGTATCTTAATTTCGAGTGCACGAATATATATATTATATAGAGCAAACCTTATTATTTATATATACAACATCTTTCACTATCTTTGGAGAAAATTTTTTCATCATTCTTACAAGAAATTCATCAGGAAGGTACAAAAAATTCATCATATTCAAAAACATCACACATGGCACATCAGACTTTCTTAAAAATTAATACTCCTTTCAATGGAGTCAACTAATTAGGTACTGAATTTTCTCCACATAACTATAGCTTCTGCAATTTTATTCTCACATCTAGGGTTAGTTTAAATTTATGAATTAGATTTCTCTCTAGCAAACAATCTTGATCATGGGAATCAAACATATATGAAATTGGATTAAGAATGGGAAATAAGGAATATACAATATATTATTGTCCACTTTTTTCAAGACGCAGAGAAATGAAGAAGTAATTTGTAATTATTTAATTACTTACACATGGTTGAAGAGTAAAAAATAAATTTTATAGAAATTTGAGTGCAACACCAATGAATCAATTATACAAAAAAATTAAGGTTTTTCTAATATATAAAATGACTGGCAAATATTTATTTGATAATCAATTAATGTATCATATATATATGATAGAAAGTATTTTCACGAAGAAAGAGTTTTTGATATTCTCACCCAAAACTTTCTATCATTTTTAATGAATAATATTAATTATATCTAACATACGAGAGATCGCGAACTTTTCTATCATCATATCATCTTAATTCTTACATGACAAATTTCCCTAATGCAAGCAATTCCATATCCTATTCTTTGAAGGCTTCAAATTTATATATTTTGCATAGAAGTTCTCAAGTATAGTACTGTCACAAGCAAAATAGGGGGGAAGAATAAATTAATGCTAGAAAATTGAGATAAACAAGAGAGGGGTCAATGAGGGTTTAAGGAGAGAAAGAAAAGAAATGCTGACCTTTTCAAAGCTTCTGAACACATTAGTCTGCCAAAACCTGCGGAGGGGGCGTGCCCAACGAAGCAGTGACCACAACAACAACAACAACAACCTACCAACCCATAAAACAAACACAAACACAAACACAAAGCAGATGGATTCAAAAGAAACTTCAATTGCTGCCTCAGAGATCACTCAATCATATACCAGTCACTCACAATTGGTACCGCAAACTTGTTTCTATATGTAACATATAATATTTTAAGCTATAAGATAGTATACACATTTGGGGTAGCTCTAGATATCCAAATTGAAGGAACCAGAAGAGGCATGCACACCCTTTGTTGATAAATTAATTCAATAGGACCAGTAGTATTAGAACTAGTCATGGCGGCGGCCGCGTGCTTGTAGTGGTGTACCAGTGTAGAACCTGAGTTGTAGACATTGGAGGCGCCGCAGCATGAGATATTGAAGTCCATGACAAGACAAGATGTCATGACTCTTCGTCGCTGGTGGTAGTCTCCGAAACCGGGCAATCCATGTTAACACCAAACAGCCTTAGCCTCTTGGCAGCCACTTTCCCTTGGACCACCGGTACCGACTCGTAAACCATTGGCTCCGCCACATGATGCATGTGCTGATGATCATGATCCCCCCATTGCATTCTCATCGTTCCACCCTCTGCTTCTGTCCCTCCTACTCCTCCAGATCTCATGTAAACCCCTCCAGGGCTATATCCGTAACTATACCCATATCCACCACCACCACTACCACTGGAGTAGTACTGATTTCGATACAGGTGGTTGTGGTGGTGGTGGTCCTGGTGGGGAGTAGGTGGCAGCAGCTGATGAGGATGAGGAGGAGGGCGCATCAGCAACGGACTCCAAGGAATTGATCGAAAATGAGGGATTTGGTAGTTGGAGTGGTGGTGGGGATGAGTTTCTCGTATATCAGGGCGGCGTCGCCAGTCGATGTACAAGTGATCTTTACCTAATTCGCCAACACCGCGGTGGAAGGAGACAATGTCACCGGGGTCGAGCTTCTTCTCCTTGACAAAGCGGCTCCAACCTTTGGTCATAACGTAGCTCTGGCTGCTATTCCAGTACGAGTACCTGAATCTCCAAGGCTTCCCGTTCCGGTCCTCGAAATTCAACAAAAGCCCCTTCTCGTTGGTTGTGGAATCGAGCGGGAAGTACTTCTCCGCGTGTTGTTTGGGGATTACTAGCCGATTTAACTTCCCTACATCGCTGGGAGTCACAACTTTGTCAAACATGTGTTCCTTCTCAATCACTACTACCTCTTGTTGTTGTTGATGTAGTGGTGGTGAGACCTCTATGAGATTAGGCATGTCAACGGAGTAGGTTTGGGGTGGAGACATCATGATAAGATCCTCTTCTGGGTCATACTTGTTTGCTAACCAAGAACCCATTTGGGAATTGAAAGAAGGAGATGAGGAGGAGGAGGAGGGGTACAAGGAATTAGGAGGAATCATGAGCTTACCTTTACTAATAGTACCCATTTGTTCTTCTTCTTCAACAAAATCCATGATTTTGTTACTGGATCTAGAAAGAAAGAAAGAAAGAAAATCACATAAAAAGCAATACTTTGATTGGGTATGTTCCTATATATAGAGATTAAAAGAAACAAAAAGTGGGATTGCTTCCATTTTAATTGGGGTCTCTCAAACACTAACTAATTCAACCAGCTAGGGTTGATCAGATCTCTTATTAGAGACCCAGAAGAGGAGGTGGAGGAAGAGGGTATAGTACTTCTTCTCATTACAATGATGCGGTCGGTGCCTCTCTTTTTTGGTGGTTCTTTAACGAGGAAGACTCAAAACATACCATATCTCTCACCCCATAAACGTTTTCAAAAAAGATTGCAAATTCTTCTTGCTTGCTTTGAGTGCTCTTGAAATGAGAGTGTTTGTATATAAAACTAGATATAGACAGAGAGTGAGAGAGAGATTGAATGTAGAAATCTTACAGGTGCCCGGTGGTGGCACCCGGGAAGCTTCTCAAGTTAGGCGATTTTTGCTTTCCTTTATTCTTTTTTCTTTCGAATATATAAATTCTTTTTTGTTTTTCTAGAGAGAGAAAAATATTTTTGTATAATAATATAATAAGGTAGTAGGGAGGTCAAGTAATATACCTGGTTGTGGGGCTGTGGCTCATGTAGTCATGTGAGCTTCTCATTGTCATCATTCGGGGTGGTATTTTTAATCATTGAAAAAACAAATTTCTTTTTTTTAAAAAAAATAATAAAATTTTGCACATAAAAGAAATGGGGAGGCCAGCTGTTTGGGTTATATTATCCCTTTTATGGACTTTTTTTTAAGCTACAAAAAATCAAAATAAAGTAGTTGTCAATGAACACGTAACATTAAAAATGGCATCTAGGGTTTTGACTTGGACTTTGCCTCTCTATACTTATGTGATTCGTCTAATATTAATTTAATTGGTGCGGGACCACCCTGTGTGGTGCCCACCTAGGTTAATATGAACGCTATGGATAGGTGTTGAATTTGATTCTCATCGGTAGCAATAATCTTGTGGCCGCGCGTTGGATTTTGACCCAACATACTCTGTCTTTAGGTAAAAAGTTTATGTATTTAAACACATGTCGGATGTTCGGAAGAATAAACTTAAATGATATCATTTTCGATTTAAAAAAGACTTCTCTTTGTAGGGCCTTAATTAAGCTATTCAAGCGAGCAGGGTATGATTGAGTACATTAATTTAACACCCAAAAAAGATACATATTTTGTTTATTTACATATAATATATGTAACTATTATTCCTATGTAACCATCTTCAGGAATCTCGTTGTCTTTACTCAGTAATCACTGTCATTGACACATTTTTATACTATTTATGTTACATGAGTGGTTCATTTTATGTAATTAATGTCCAATTTGTCTTTTAGGAAAATCAATTTCATTATAAAACAAGAAGTTGGCTTTTTTAATTAACAATGTGTTTTGGGCTTTTTAATCCTCAATTGCCAACAATAGCTGGTGCTCTTGCTGTAGCTAGCCATGTTGGTTAGACCTATATATGCAACTCTACCTAGAAGTGTTAAAAATGAGCTCATGTGCCAAGAGGGATGGGCAATAGGGAAAGTGTACCATGTATCTTGTCTCACTTTTTAAGACTCATTAATAATGAACCCTTCCTATTTTAATCTCTTTTGCATGCAAGTGAAATTAATATATATATATACACACACACTCACTCATCTACTTGCTCATTAATTTTCACTTATAAATATTCATTTCATGGAATTTCCCAGCACTTTTTTGAGACAAAAGAATTAACAAGATGCTTCTATTTTCCCTTTTTTTTTTTACTTTTATAAAATATATTTTAAGTGATATAAATTTGAGAAGTAAAAGAGAAGTGAATAGTACAACTTGTCGTTGCATGGTAGGTCTAGGGCTAGGTGTAGGCCTTGTAGGAGAAGGACCATTTTCTTTTGAAGTCCCCCAGCCCCGGGTGGACCACCAAGCACACCCCACCGCCCCATGAGCCATCATCCGTTTTGCGGCTATCTTGTCGCTTCTATCTTTCTTTATCATGGACTTAAAACAAATTTGGGCTTAATATAAAGCCCAAGCCCAATCTAAAAAGGACTGAATGATTGGATCCTCTAACAAAAAAGTACTGGGCCTAAATATTTGGCCTGAGGCCCAAGAAAACTAAATTAAATACGCAGTCGTAACTCGTAAGCTCAGCCTACTGTAGCTAGGGTTTCCTGTCCAAGTTGTTTTTGAGACAGAGATTGAGTTGTAGAGAGGAGCAAGTGGTAGGTAGCAGCAATGGACTCGTTTTCGTCACCTTCGAGCGCACCAGGATCGTCAATGTCACCCGACGATTTCATGGACCAATTCAAGAGTCAGCTTGCCCAAGCCTACGCACAGGAGTTCCTCGAGGTTGCCTTTCCTTCTCACTTGCTTTTTCGTTCCTCGTTGATGATGATTCATCTCAAGTTCCCGCATTTTAATTTCTCCGTGTGGTTGATTTCTTATGTTAGTAGCAATAAACAAACGCGCATAGAGGAGTGTTCGTTGCTCCACTCTTTTTTCGTTTCTGTAATGCTTTATGAAGCCTGGTTTTAGGGCTCTATTGGTAAATTCTTCTGTTCTGTGTATTGTTTGTCACAATTTTGAATAGTTGGTTTCGAATTAGAGCTGGAAATATTAAATAGCGTATGAAGTAAGAGGTTGCTCTGTTTTTTATTTGATATTGTATTGCCAGTCTATATGTTTGATTCTGAAAATTAGAGGCTTTTAGAATTATAGGGCGATTGTAGATTCTTTTTTCCTCTTTTGGACGTCATTAGGGAGCTGGTTGGTCCATACATCCATAAGTGCATAAACATGCTAGGCTTACATGTGCTTATCAGAAAATTGTAGCAAAGAATTTGTGTGAATTCAAAGAATTTTTTTTTCTCTATGTTGATGTAACTAGTCAAACTGAAGTTTTCTTAATAGATAACAAGGAATTAAACAATGGCATACTCTTTCCCTTCATCGTCTAGAGGTAATATTGTTTAAATGAATAATCAGCGCTTCTATGGTGCGAATGTTTTTTAAATAGTTGAATCTTTAGGGGTGATCTACATTTAGCTTTTGTGTGCGTGATTATGAAGGTAGGAAAGTTTCAAAAGGTATCTTCAGAGAGCAGTTTATTTGGCTCATTAATCATTAGTGTTGTTTAGACATTGTCCATATGGTAGCAGTAATATTTGTGTGTTTTAGAAGATTATATGAAAAGATTTCCTTTCGGGCATGATGTGGTGATTCTAGGGAGCTTGCTTTCTGCATGTCATGTACATGGACATGTTGTCATGGGTGAACGTTTGGCTAGACAGCTTCTGAAACTTCAGCCAGTAACTACATCACCTTATGTTTTATTGTCAAACTTGTATGCTTCAGATGACATCTGGGATGGTGTCACGGAGGCAAGGAAAATGTTGAAGGTTAGTGGATTGAAGAAGGTCTCATGTTTAGTTCATGAATGATGAGATTTAATTGCGTGTTCCAAAATCTTTTCCCAGTGATGACTTTTGGGGGTTTTCCATGTCAATTTCTTCAAGTTGTCTATGATGACCTGATCTTGACTTGGAGTTAGTTATATGTTCACTATATTCTGCTGCTTGGAGGGACAATTGAACCTAGTATTTAAGTGATGCATCACTATTTTGGGTGTCTAGCGATTTTTACCTTGTTACACTAAACTCACTTCCTTCGACAAGCAGTTGTTACTTGTTTAAATCTTAAATGGGATTAATTCTTTTATTTGAATATGCTATTCTGTAAAAAACCATAAGTTTTCTGAGGATTTGTTCATCATTGCAGACTGTAAGGGAGAAATGCTTTGTCAAGTGTATCACAAAACCAGGGTCAAGTCTTAGCGGGAGTGAAGGGAGTTGCATCTCTAGGTGTGTTGATCGCTACATTGAAGCCACTGGGATTATTAGCAAGTCTCTATTTAAATCATCATCACATTAAAATTTGGAGCACTTGTCAAATGTTGGGTGAGTTCCTTAAATCGAAGAGGAGGTTCTGTGTTTTACATTATCCTTGCATTGCTAATACCCCTATCAATTCTCAAAGTGATTTTGTCACATTGGATTCTGTTTTAGGCAATCATGCTTTTAGATTTTAGCAATTCACAACCTTGTGACTTTCGAATTTTACGTATCGCCAATTTTGTTGATTCACATCAAATGCTGTTTTTTCCATTTGAGTTTACCCCTTTTGTTCTTCAGTTTTGATGCTAGAAACAAGGTGGACAAATGCTTTTTATAATTTTATTGTTCTTTTTTGGAATAAAGGCTCGGTTGATGATGACGACAACGAGGAGACGCAAAATCCCACGATGATTTGAAAGACAAGAAGCACACAAGAACAGCTAGAGAAAGAAAAAATGACTGCTAGATATATAAAATATAAAGAAAATACATCGACAGTAATCACTGAAATTCTCACCCCTGATCTACTGGCGCTCAATTTGAATGGTCACATGACTGATATTGTACTTTCTCCTAATGTAGTCAACAACCTTGTCTAACACCATGTCAGCATCAGCTTCAGGCTTTATTTTCACATGACAAGCCAACAATACTTTCCCAACAGTTATGGCCCAAATGTGCAATTCATGGATGGCAACAACCTCATCCATATCGTACAGATCTTTCTCCAGTTTGATGGCATCAATCTCTCTGGGGGTGCTCTCCATCAAAACCTCTAAGATGTTCCGCAACATCCTGATCGTTGTCCCCAACACTATGACTGAGAATATGAGAGTGCATATTAGATCAATGACCTTCCACTCCGGCTTATACCATATAATCGCCCCGCCGATCATCACCCCGACGCTTTGAATGGAGTCCCCAAGTACATGAAGATAAGCCCCTTGTACATTGATGTTCCGCTGCTTCTTCTGCCTTGGTCCATTGTTTGAATTTTTTTCTCCCTCTGAACTAGTCCCAAGCAATGGTTCACTATGATCAGCTTCGTGTCCGTGGTGGTGATGATCCTCATGGCTATGACCATGATCCCTATGGCCATGGTTATCCCCACCAAGTCCGTGGTCATGGCCATGGCCGTGATTGTGACCATGATCATGACCCAATAAAAGTGCCATGACAATATTAACCACTAACCCAAATGCAGAAACAAGAAACATGAGAAAGCCCTGAACTTCGCCAGTATCATGGATTAGTCTAGCAATGGCTTCATAAACAAGGATTCCAGTAAGAAGCCAAATCAACTGGATAGAAACAAGAGCACCAAGTATTTCAATCCGGAAGAAGCCATAAGATTGGCGAGGCGTTGCCTCCCATCCTGATGCCCAAAGCGAAAACAAGGATATCCCAATGGCTGCAACATCTGACAATAAGTGAGCAGCATCTGTCAAGATTGCAAGACTGTTTGCTTTGATTCCTCCAACGACTTCTACGCTCATGAAGACGACACACAGCACAACTACAATCAAAAGTTTTCTCATGGAGGCCGAACGTTCTTTTGAATCTTTAGAGCTGGATTTGGCATCTGAGAATCCACATGGTGCTTCCCCACATATCTTATTCCCACCCGAGCTTGCTCCCATTGCTGAAACATCTCCACACACCTCAATTATCTGTCCATGTTCCGAAATTTGAGCCTCCATGATCTAAATTCTGCAGCAAACAACACACATTAACACAAATGTTGATATCACGACAAGAACAAATGTATATAAACAAAGGAAGATATCAAATAAACAGGCGAATCTCCTCCTCCCATCTAATCATGACTTCACTGTAATAAGAGAATAAAGATGTAAATTAGACTTGTTTCGCTGGTTTACTTATGAAGGAGAACTTATATGCAACCGTAAGAGAAAGATAACAGTCAACATAGTAGCAGCTTCATCAAAGACCTGAGAAAAAACATTTGCCAGCATCAACTGATTTACTAGCTGCAGAAGGAATATTCTAGAACTAGAATAGGACAGAGCCACTGATTAACCTTGACGAGACTAGATATTACAAAACCATACAGGAAAAGCCTCCAATACAATGCTGTAATCAAGGATACTGATACTTCAAACTGTAATCAACTCACGATTCCACCGAACACCAAAGACCGGAATCTAACATAAATACACAGAAATTCACAAGTAAAGCCATCCAAAATAAAAACTGCAGAAAGAAAATTAAAGTTCAAATTCAATCTTCTCCACATAAAAAAAGACAAAAACCATGCGGGAAACCGGAAAAGTCACGAGACCCATCAAGCAAGATCACGTGAGAAACAGAGGAAACGCTTGAACAGGAAAAAAAGAAGAAGAAAAAAGCAATCAAACACGAACATACCTACACGTTTCATAACAGAACGAATACTAAAACTTACGGCAAAAAATAGAGGAAGGGTTGAACTGGGTATCTTGAAAAGCACATTGCAATTTAATAACATCTAAACAAGTAAACAGAAATTAAAAGAAAACAAAGATTTGAAACAGAAAAGTACATGACGTTCACGACGATTAGAGTTGGAGGATTACTGTCGATAATGAAATAGACAGACTACTTGGAGAAGCCAATATACTTAATTAAAGAGGACGTAATAGTCACTACTCACTACTACAGGAGCCGATTTGTTGATTGTTATTGGCTCTCTTCGGTCGTTCCCGTCTGTCTTTTTCTCAAAGGGTCTTTGATCTCCTTAAAAAATTGTTACCTTGTCATTAATAACCAATCATGGAAAAACTACCAATGATGGACCTCTTATTTATTTTACCTTTCCATCGCCTTTTGGGTCTCCACCACCAACCCCCAGTTTTTTGAAAATACCATAGCGAATTACGTTTGTATGGTTGGAATCGAACCTTGAATATACTTATATACATATATCTAATCCAACCGATTATTAATCAAACCAACTCTTGTTGGTACCACCAACCCCCGGTTACTTGGCTTTTTGGGCATATAACGCACAAAAGTTTTCCGCACATGTAACAAGAATGGAAATTTTTTTATTTCCTTAATAGCTGGGGAATTGGGTTGGGCCTTGACCTATTTACTTTCGTATAGAATAATCAATTTATTGGAAATTTGGAGGCAGTTATTTTTGGAAGTAAATTTGTACCATACAAAAGACTACAATCAAGATAGGATTAGGAGGAACAAATACAACCCCAACCCCAATCGGTAAATCAATTACAACCCCAACCCAGAAATGCATATACATAGGGGTGCATTTGGCAGTGTGTTTGCAGGCTACATAAATCGTTGTCCGTTGAGTACATCTAGATCCAAATTTGTGTTTGCGTACTCAGGATAGCAAAATACCCCACAGTGCGAGGGGGAGCAGAACATAAGCAGAGAGGGATAAACCCAAAGAATAAAGCAGGAAGACAGATACAATCAGAAAGTTGCAGGGAAAGAACTCTAGAACTCTCATGCATGTCAAAATATTATTGTCCAAAGGAAAGACCCTATAAACCTACCGTTGCAAAGCCTGTGAAGATTTTCAACATCTACATTGATTGAGTTGATGAAGCTGATTAATCAACACCTACATGCCTCTCTGTCTCTCCCTGTAGGATATTTTTGAGATTCAACGGACTCATTATTTGTGGATAAAGGATTCAACCAGGAATTAGTGGGCGCATGCTAAAGCATATAAGGGCATTACCATAATTAAGGAAGATTCACATTCTCCTTTTCTCAGTTTTCTATCCAAAAAACTCATTCCATTATAGCCTGTCTACCTCCTCCATCTGCTAAAAAAATGGGCCGCAACCCATTTTAGAGTAGTTGGGTTTACTGGGTACAAGCCTGCTTGGCTATATAACCACTCATCATCATACACAGAGTTTAACCATGAAGCACCTTGTAAAATTTTGAAAGCCAAGACAAGGAGCTAAAGAGCTCCATATGATGAATTTAATTTACTAATAACAACATTGATTTCAAATACAATAATAGCAAAATCTAAGAAAAGATGTACCGACAGGGATCTACACAAGCTTCGTTTTGGGCTCAAGAACAGGAGGATCAATGTCAATCCCCATATTTGCTGCAGTGCCTGCTATAATTCTCATTGCTGATTCAATGGTTGTGCAATTTAGATCCGGCAGCTTTTCAGCGGCGATTGTCCGAAGTTGCTCGAGGGTGACTTTCCCCACCTTTTCTAGCTTTGGGTCTTTAGAGCCTTTTTCCACTCCTAGACAAGCGTTTAACAATGAAACAATCACTAAATTATTCAGAAAAGTTAAATGGCTGGACAAAACATAAAACTTTAGCAGTCAGCGGATCATGTCCCACGTTGTAAACATGTGGGAATCATCTTTTACTAAATAATGAAAATTCCTTCTAAGGTTTGAAATTCAGTTTGGATGCAACAATCCTCCGTAGACATGTGGCAACTGGCAAACTTTGAGTACAAATAGTCGCATAGAAACTTACTTACAAGTGCGCACAGACGTATCAGAAATTTGCCACTTAAGAGTATTGCAGCATTTCACCTCGAAGACTTGAACTAACGATTTATTTAGGGGGATTTGAGTTTGTGAACCAAAACCATTACTGGTATAAAGCAAGTAGACAAACCTCAATAGCAATAAAATCTTTCAGTTCTAATGAAATGATAGCTAACATGTTTACTTATTCAGCATGCAGGATCAAGAAGCTGCAAAATCACCCAACTTCCTAGTTATGCACCCTCTTTAGTTTGGGAGACAAATACGAAAGATAGCAAATTAGTTAATGAAAGAATAAAAGTTCACTAAAATCAGAAAGACAAATTTTCAAAGTTCAAAGAGAAAAAAGGACGATTTCATATCATTATAAAAGAGAGTAATGTTTAGTTACATACTTACATTCAACATAAGTAGAATTTATTCATGCATTCATTTAAGCATATACCATGCGCACATACCCAATTATGAATAGAAGCTAATAAAATGAAACAGTATAATTACCACAAAGCAGAACAATATACATAATTGCACCAACTCCAACATCCAAAAGATAAGATGGCATAGAAATTTAACAAAAAAGAGTAGACTCCAGACATGGCCAGCCTAATCCATAATGCTAACATTAGAAATGAACTCCCTTTCTCCATTAGCCACCACTATGACATATGGGAATGGGATCAATGATAGAGCCCAAAGCTCTGCTGCTATGAATCCCAACAAATATATTTTAGCAGTCAATCACTTTTATTTTGCTTAAAATAATAGACTAAATAGATAAATTTGAGCTGATTTGTCCATCTCAGGACTCAAATTCCTAAGAATATGTTGTGTCAGAATCTACCGTAGTAAATATCAACAGGAATAAGTGGTGTCTAATAAAGCCCTTCCCCTTCCACCTCGGCACTGGATAAGTTGAAATACATAACTTTAATACAACCTAATGAGTAGTGAGTAATGCCAGAGCTTCAAATCAGTTCAGTCAGGTAGGACTATAGGGATATTACAGCATATCTAGCAGAGAACTATCATCTTCCATAAAATACGCACGTGTACACAAACACAGCCTTCTCAAAAGCTTGATCATTTCGAAACTGGCTGGACGACTCAGACTATTCTACATTATAGTTAAGCATATTAACAAGATACTATAACTTTGTTTGAGCAAACATAACAAAAGTCGAAATGCCAAACTAAACTAATTTACATTAGAAGT
Source organism: Tripterygium wilfordii (assembly GCF_013401445.1). Taxonomy (NCBI): domain Eukaryota; kingdom Viridiplantae; phylum Streptophyta; class Magnoliopsida; order Celastrales; family Celastraceae; genus Tripterygium; species Tripterygium wilfordii. Next base: position 2,824,240 of record NC_052246.1, read on the forward strand.
CAAACAACTAACAAAGATTTTTTCATATTTGCACACCAAACATTAACTAATTGTCTAATCAAAATGTTAAAAAGCTTAACATTAGAAGGGTATCAGTTCACAGATTCAATTATAAGAATGAAAAAAAATCAAACAGTTTAGCCTGCAGTAGTGTCGAGGTATACCTGCGGCTTTAAGTAGCAGAACGGAGGCAGGTGGCGTCTTGAGAACGAAAGTGAAACTTTTATCCTGCAAAAAAGAAAACCGAAGCAAACCCACATCAGAATCAAAATAAACGACCCAAAAAAGGAGCAAATGAGGAACGAATTCAAGAGAACTGACATCGAATACGGTGATTTCAACAGGAATAACATAACCAGCTTTGTCAGCAGTTCTGGCATTGTAATCCTTACAGAAAGCCATAATGTTCACACCCTTTGCACCGAGCGCCGGTCCCACAGGCGGCGCCGGAGTCGCCTTCCCTGCCTCCAGTGCCAGCTTTATCACTGCAACCACTACAAACACAGAAACCCCATTTCAGCACATCAACGCAGAGAGAATAAACTATAAAAATAAGCAAGTGACGATGTATGTACCTTTCTTTGATTTCCCTCCTGGTTTCGGAGGAGCCATCGCAATAACGGAGAGGCGTCGTTGAGTTGAAGAGAGAAGCAGAGAATGCTTGTTAGTGAGGAATCGGGGAGAAATGCTTCGGCTCGAAGATATGTTGATAGGCGAAGCGAGAAGGGAGGAGGAGAGATTTGCATTATTGTTGCTAGTCCTTAGTGGAAGCGAAGAATTAACTTGATAACACGGTAACATTGAAGACGCCATTGTCAGAGAAATTGAGAGAGCGAGAGGAAGCAGGGAAACGAACGATGAGTTTTGGATAAAACCCGATGTATCCATCCATTCATGTCTTCGAGGCCCTTAATGGGCCTTAGGAGCCCAAAAGTCAAATGTTTCAGCCCAAAGAGACCAAAAGCTGATTGTCTCGAGCCCAAAAGAAATAAGGCTTCCTACAGTATACTGTGATACATGACAGTTTCCTCATCCGTCCCCAAGATTACGCCGTTCTCTCTCAACATCCGGATTTTGCCAGCGCAGAAGTTTTCCCTCGCAATCAGTTCAATGTATTATCTCTTCTGGTTAATATTGCATCTGGAGGTATTGATTTGATTTGAGATTAACTAGTTTATTACTTTGCGAATTCTTTGAATATCTGAGACACTTTTATATCTCGTGGCAAAAAAAAGTTACGGGAGAGTTGATGTTCACTGCAACTCCTACAATTAAGGTTCTGATTGTTCGAATGACTGATGATTCTGCTTTGAAGTGCGCAAAAACAACTTATTATGATAGTGACTAAGGAGTTCAATCATTGGTAGAAGTTTCAAGTTATTTTTGTTGGTATTTTCCCATGAATCAGTCAAGTGTATAATCTTGGATTGGATTCTTGGAGACTACCGCAATGGAAAGTTGGTTAAATCAACACTGCCAGGTTGCAGGGTGTTAGGAAGGTTAATGGCTTGCAAGTAGTGAAGGCTTGTCATTAAGGAAGAATGTGCAAATATTCTTGTTTCCCTCTTCTCTTAGTTTTCTCAACTTATCTTCTGACAAAACGTTAGGATCTTACAATACTGATATTGTTTTTCGAACAATAATAAATAATTGAGTTCCTTATCAAAAGTGCTGATCAATTCAATGAGCTTGGGAGGTGATAGTTGGTAAATGCTTAAAGTCAAGTCAATTATCAGCTTTATATCGGTCAAGGGTAAAGAAACTATGTAGTATTATGTTTTCCAACTAGATTTCACATGCTAGAAGGTTACAAATAGAATAATAGAATTTAAAATATATAAATCTTACATAAAAAAAGGCACTTATGAAACATTAGCAGACTTTGAAAACTTGAACCTGTAATCAGTAATCTTCAGAATTAGACTGTTAAATCATTGAACTCACAGAATAGACTTCTCATAGTATGCACTTTATCAATGCATTTTAGGTTCCCAAAATAGTACTGCATGGAGACTTTGCGGATTAAGTCTATCTTCTCCAGAATATACTGCAGGTTTTGTAATAAAGTTGAGATGAATGAAGAGTCAATCAAGTGCCATTAAATTTATTTTGAGGCTCCTATATATCTGAAGTGCTTGTGTGAGTGACAAAATGTTGAGCCTATGGCATAGCTTATTAGGAAATTCAACAAAAGAATGTCAGTAATCATCCTCATAAGATTGTAAAACTTCTGTTCTCACAGATACGGGACTAGTCACATTGTGAATTCCATCAGTCCAGGTTAGACTCCCAAAAAAGTACCCTGTGTTCACTTGGTGGATCGTCGTGACAGTAACAGTATAGGATATCTTCTTGGTTGTTGAGTTAAAGACCAGAACACCAGGGTTTAACACCATAGTTATGCCAAATGGGGAATCAATCATAGCTTTATAGATGGCTTTAGAGGCTCCTGCATTTGTGACGGTTCTGGTGATAGTGGTTGAATGCCTGAGACTTGGTATAGTTATGGAAGGTAGGTTTATGTCCAAAAGGGACGGTTTTTCACTAGGGCAAACTATAGACCGACCCACGAGCCGAGAGATAGCGGAGTTGTTGTAGTCCATGGCACAAAGGTAATGCATGTAGTCCACTGTTCCCATGTCGTATACTAGACCAGGGTCTGCTGCTCCATTCGGATTCACAATACCTCCTCCGTAGTCGAATGGATTAGCAAGTTTTTGAGGTGATCCATCAGCAAATATTGGAAAACCTGATTGATCTTTTCTCCATGCTGCATTGCAATTTGTGAAAATTAAATATCTGATGTAGCAATTATAGTCATAACATTTTTCAAAGATCGACTCAGAAAAAGGATTATTCAAATGTCATACCAGTTGTGACCAATGCTGATTTAATGGCTGCAGGTGACCAGGTAGGGTGCAATGCTTTGAGAAGAGCTACTATTCCAGCAACATGAGGAGTGGACATTGATGTTCCTGAATGCATGACATATCCACCATCTGCCAGTTGATCGAGAGGAGAAGTGGCCGCTAATATGTTCACTCCAGGTGCAGTTATATCTGGCTGTTTCATGCCACAATCGACAAAATCATTAACAGAATTATGAAGAGTAGTGAAGCATAGCTGTTCAGTGAGTTGACATGTTTCTATGAAATTGTCGGCATTATATACACTTGTATTTGGATATGTTGGCTTGTCCAAGTCGGGGACTAAAGAGTATTCTATGGTCATAAAGATAGAGTCAACAAATTTGAGTACTAGAATGAACCTTGAGTATGGCTGGAGCAATGGAATTAGGCCCCCTGGATGAGAAATATGCAACCTTTGCCAGCGTACGCTTGCCCACCAGTGTTTTAGAGTGGCTCAACTTTGCTTCTGGAGACCTGCATATTCCAACATAAACATAGTTTCGAGGATGAACCTGGAACCTGATAATGGTAATGATGAAGTCAAGATTGTACTAGTCTTGACTGTACCTCGTAGAACGAATGTAGAAGAGTATATGTGTTCCAATCTCAAAATCAACTTCTATACAAGGGAAGTTATCGCCACATGAAGTCAAGACATCGGTAGGATTCTTGGCAACAATAAGCCCTACTCCACCCGCCGCTCTTACAACTGCTGCAGCTCTGAATATGCTCACCCTAGGGGTTGTTGATGCAAAGCAAAGCACCACCTTTCCAGCAACCAAACTTGGACTAACCGACAGAGCCTGACAAACACTGCAAGCAGATAATTCAAATCATGCCTTTATTCCGGAAGCAGCAAGTTAGATGTATTAGATTAAACAAACTACCCTGCAGAGTTGGGATCAAGCCCCGAGGCCTCTGGATATACTAAGCGTCTAAAACCTATCTCCTTCCCTGTGTATAAGGCTTGACCCTGCAAAATGTGTATCAGACGAATCAGTTGCTGCTTTGTGCAGATTTTAATGGCAACTGGCATTTGCTTTTAAGAGTTGTAGATCATACCAGAAAAGTTTTGTTGTTGCCAAGTTTTATGGCAGCGGGGAATGTTCGATCAATGGTGCTTGCTGCAACGGTTAGAATCCACGGAGCAGTATTCTGCACTGTCTGAGCTGACGGCCCATCGTTTGCAGCTCCACAGACAACAGTGATTCCCCTGGTCACAGCATGAAAAGAACCAGTAGCAATTCCGTCACGTTCATCGACATCTGAAAATAGAGGAATTGAAGATCCAATTGAGAGCGATAACACATCAACCCCATCATGAATGGCTTCATCCAAGGCTTTCAATATATCTGCAGATGCACATTGCCCTCCAAGCACATTCCAACACACTTTGTATATGGCTAACCGGGCATGAGGTGCACCACCCCTTACAGTCCCAGAAGCAAGTCCTTTGTAGCTCACATTGCCAACAAAAGCTCCAGCTGCGGTGCTGGATGTGTGCGTTCCATGTCCATTTGCATCTCTTGGGGACAAGTACTCTTGATTATCTGATGTATTCAATGGTTGTCCATACTCAGCTAGAAATCCATCGACAAACCAACGAGCTCCAATGATTTTTCTGTTACAACGAACTTTGCCATTGGAATGCTTCCCAGATTCACAAACACCCTTCCAACGTGATGGGATCGGCCCCAGTCCTTCATCTTTGAAAACTTCAGACTCTGGCCATACTCCTGCGCCATTGAGTAATTTATTAAGAGATCATTCTATTTGTCAATGTAGGTGAAAGAAACAAGCAACGGCGTTCAATTGGGATGAACCTGTATCAAGGACACCTATGATTACACCATCACCCATTTTGCTGCTGACAAGAATGCTGCTTGGAGAACTAGAAGAGAGGCCAAGGAAATCCCAACTCCTCGTTGTTTGCAGCCTATGAATCCTATTTGGTATGACTCGAATGACCCCAGGCAACTCTGATAGTCAGCAAATGCGTGGATAAATATGATTTCGACATGATTATATCCTTTTTCGGTGCTCCCTGTTGAAGAGATTAATATAAAGAAGTATACCAGCAAGTCTTTGTGCCTGAGACTCTGTAAGCTTGGCAGCAAATCCAGAGAAGCCATGCTTGTAACTGTAAATCATCATATCTGAAGCAATTTCTTTGCTGCAATCAATGTGATTAGATGGAAATATATCAAGTGATTATCATATTGAAACTCATATTCTTCTCTCTCTCTCTCTCTCTTTTTACTTAATAAATGGTCTTACCTCTCAACTACAGTTGCAAGCATTTCATGATGATAATCTACAGCTAGTGCTGGATCATTGTGCTGGTTCTCTCCGAGATAAACGATGTGAACCTGTCGAGAGAAGAAACCCATAACAATCCCATACTGGATTCTTTGTGTGAAAAACAAGAACTGGAGGGTTAAGTTTATGAGATGCAGAAAAATGACATACTTTGCTCTTGCCCTCGACCATGGCCATCATGAAGCCGTAACCATTGAGGACAGAGAGAATAACCAGAGCTAACAAGAACTTCAGCTTGCTCATGTTATCTGTTTTTCTTTCTGTAAAGATTAGACAGAGATTTTGATGATATAAGGTATCAAATAAAAGGATCAAGAGATTTCAGACCTCAGAAGTCAGAATTATAAATTCAATATATGGAAATTTTGGTGCATTCTTTGCAAGTCATGTGTATGTGCACACATGACTTGTAAGGTTTGGTAAACTTTAAAGCTTCTGAAAACTAACCAACAAAATTGATTTAAAGTGAAACTATTCAAACCTCAATTTCCACAACCCATTTCAGACACACAGAATAAGAATCCCATAAGAGAACAATTAGAGTGACATGAAAAACAGATTAATTCATATCACTTACCTTACACGCTCTGGTCATCTAAAGGGCAATAGAAAGTGCACTCCACGCCCCAGCACTTGTTTTATACTCCAAAAACATTTCCTTTCTTAGTTTCATTGGTTTTCTTGTGAACCCAGAAAAAGGAAGAAGTCATTGAAGGAAGCTTCGTCTGCTGGAAGTTTCAATCTTTGTTTTGGGTCAACCACAAAGGTGTGGTGGTGCACAAACGCCATAAACTTTGATTTTGTTGAAATTAATGAAGAGTTGAATATTCTAATGTGGAAACGGAATTAGTCCAGAAAAATGTGCTCTTGTACGTGTGAAGAGCATATGAAGATGTAGGGATTGGTTTGTGTGTCAATTTAAATTAATTGGAGAGAAATTTAGAGAGGTGGGAAATTCTAAATGCAAGTCAAACATATGACACCAGCTTGCATAACTTTTTGTTTTTAAAAAAACTTGCATAAATGACCTCATTCGTGTACATTATTTATTCCAAAAGCTCTCTGTAAAAAGTTTTTATTTTTTTTATTTTTATATCATCTAAATTTGTAGTCACTACTTTTCGAATGTGTTCTAGATAAATTTACAGGTTCACGTGATAGTTTACAAACCACGCATGTCAGATAAGCACATACTAATTCTATACGAGTTCGATAGAAATAAAATCCACGACCTTCGACTAATGAAGACTCCCTAATAACCAGTTAAACTACGAGTTTATTCCTTTCTATGTTCTTAATTCTTTCTATATCTCACAATCATGAGTACCTACAAAAATCATAAAGAAAATGACATGTAACCCATCAGTTTGATAATTTACGGGAACCCAACAAGTTTGTTCTATTGATTTAATCAATGGAATAACTTTATTATACTATTTTATCCCAAAATTTATTGTCTAAAATTTATTATCTTTTAAAACACAGTCTATAATTCATTGTTTTTGAAATTCCATTGAAAAAAATAATGTAATTGAGATTTACCCGATAAAACTCATCGACAATGGATCTTATTAAAAAGAACTTTATGTGTTGATTCTGAATATATAATTTTAAAAAAAAAATCTAACATATATTTTGAGAATTACAACATTTTAAAATTTCATTTAAGATATTTGTACTTCAGGGGATTACCATTATATGGGCTACTTACAAAGAACGGAAATATAGAATAGGTCTTCACTTCTCACGAATTAACGCGCAACCCATGACTCCAAATTGGCATGGGCCCATTCGCAATTGCTTCTTCAGGATCCACAATCAGGTGGGCTTACAAATCTTCAGTCATGGGCCTAAAATAACGTTGCAGGTCCACAGATAACTTGGGCTGAACTTTTTACCTGAAGAGTTTGATCATTTGAAGCATGTAGAGGTTTGTTAGGCGAACACTCGACACGTGCACCGTAAGAATCCAAAAATTAATTTTGGACGTGCTAAAAGTTTAACCGCCAAATTTAAATTTCAAAAATTTGAAAGATACTGAGATTAAAAAAGAAAAAGCCTCTTCGCAGGGGCTGTGTTTCTTCTAATTCGTAGAATCACGAGGACGATTGATTTCTTCAATGATTTTCGTGTAATGGAAATGGAAGCTGCGAGAGGATGATGACGGCCGGTGAAGGAACAGGCGGAGCATAGAGACGACGCAAGAGAGAGCAAAGAAGGTTCGGTACTCTACCTCTGCCCTGTTTGTCGCTGAAAACTTGTATGTCTTTCTTCTTCTTCTTCTAATCTATGTTGATTTAGCTCTTTATCCTGATACTAATCTGGCCGAGTAAAAGACATATGAAGTGTGATTTGTTTTTGTGGATTAATTCGATAATTAGACATTTGATTAACGATGATGATAGATTGTCATGACTTGTTCTTCATAATTATTATTATTACTGAAATTAGTTAATGTTACCAGCTATACTAGGAGTCTATGAAGGATTATGATGGATTGGTTTGATTTGATATTGGTACTTTTACGTGTGTGAACACATTTAGGTATGGTATTCTGTCATGCAATTGAATTTCCATGACTAATCTTCATAATCAATAAAAACAAAACAATCAATTCGAGATAAAGAACAAGCACTCACTGATTTTGTTTTATACAAACCTGATGTATATTAGGAGGCGAACAATCATATACATGAATAATTGACTGAATTTGATGATGTATTGAGATGGTTTGAATGCACATCCATGGCAAGTATATTAGTCAATATAGCTAGTGTAATTAATGAGTGATTTTAGATCATTATGCACCACAGTGGGATGCTTCTTTAATTATCAATCACTAAATCAAATAGACCGATTAGATCATACGAGGAACAACACTAAACCAAATTAGCTCATGTAAGGTAACATGTCCCAATCAGATCCTAACTTTGAATCGTGTTTACATGACCCAAATTGACTATTAATTACTGGCATTCTGCAGGGATTCATTGGTTAATTCTGCGAGGTTTTTGGTTGTTAAAGGTTGACACTTTATATTTTTTTACTATGTGATTATGTGGTGGACTCTTCTGTTTTTGGTTGGTGTTTTGAGTTGTGGAATGATTTACTGTCCAATTTGAGCTATGATTGTTTGGTAGAGGATCTGATTTAATTCTCTTAAAAAAAATTCCATTACACTGTTCACTTTGAGTATTGCACATCAAGCCTCAGCTACCATCTGCAGAAGAAGCAAGCCCATAACACACACAGAATAAAGTATAAAGTTGAGTGAGGGAGAGGAAAAGGGTGTCCCTTTGACATTTGATTCCATCAAATTTTCAGGATAGAAAGAAGAAATAGATTCCAGTCATGCCATGCTTTTTCAAAATATGGTTTAAACTTGCAAAATCAAAACTTGATGGATTTTGGGGATGGTGTGTTTCTCCATTTTAAACGCCAGGATGTTAACATTTTGCCTTATAGTTTGTTCCCACACACCTAACGAAAGGAAATGAATTCTCTGTTGAATTGTCCTAATTAAATTAAGATCTGAAAAAGTTGCTATAATTTGTTTTGTGTCTATTTCAATGAAGCTTGTTTTTATATGACAAGAAATCACAGGTCTTTAACCAATGTAAATTTCGGCTGTAGATCTTTCGAAGTAAATAGTAAAGTGTTGATGAAGGAGTTAAATTCGACTTCTCCAATTGAAATTTAAAAGATTGTTTGCTTATTATATTCTTTATTTTCAAATTGAAATAGTCTTTGATGATTTATAATAAAGTTTCACCAAACTAGCAAATCTTTCAACAATAAAGTTGCTATATAGTTTACTAAACCTTTTTTCCCAAAATAAAATTAACATTTTTTTTTTTTAAAAAAACTCAATTATCATGCATTTTTCATATTAAATTTGTTTTTTGTTTCGAACAAAAAATATATCGTTAGGTTCGTAATAACGATAAAAATACAAACATATCTTTTTAATATTTTAAGAAAAATATTTTGAATCATAAAAATTAGGATCTCATAGAAGAATTCTTGTATATATATTGTATATATATAGTTACTAAACAACATTGTTTTCGCACTGATTTCTATAAGCTGCTTTGGTTAATTAAGTTCTCAATAAGCACCAACAATGTTAAGTTGTGCATAAACCAGAGAATCCTCTCACCTTGTTAGGTTGTAAAAATGATTTATTTAGCAGAATTTTGTGCAAAAGCTGAACTAAATCTGTCTTTTTGATGACGAGGACTTGTTTTCAACATATATTGCAAAAACTACCACAAACCCTATCTACGAAAGCATGGACTATCACGTAACAATGACGACTAACTATCCTATAAAAAAAAAAGATTTTCTAGCATAGTACATATAGATGATGAAAATTAGTTACACTAGGCAATAACGACAATGTTTGAAACATTTGATTCGTCGAGTTGGTATAGAATAATAAACTAAACTATACAAAAACCCTTCTTTTGGTGGGGCCTGTCGGTAAATCCTTAGTGGTTGGTCGTCCATTTTCATGCTTCCCTAACAAACCCTGCTCTGTGTGTGTTATGTCTTGTGACTATTGACTATATGTAATGTATATATGTATATGTATGCAAAGTCATTACTATAGATTTTGATGTCAAAATAACTTTAGATTGAATGAGATTCTCGACTGAAGTGTATTTGTATCGGGTTAATACTACTTTTGTACACCGAAAGAGAATCAGTGTTTCAATTTACATATTGTTGTTTAAAATGTTTCAATTTGGTCATTTAATGATAAAATTATTTCAACTTGGTTTTTCTGGTAGATTTTCTAACTTTGGTGCAATTAAATTGCATATGCGGCACATTGACTACCCAGATATTGATTATCACATGTGCAGTTTGACTACCTCAAAGTGAGAAAATCTGTATTTGAAATAATTTTATTATTGGGTGATCAAATTGAAACCTTTTAGACAACTGTGTGTAATTTGAAACACTGACTATCTTTCGGTGTGCAAAAGTGGTATTAACCCGTATTTGTATGTATGTATATAATGATACTAATAAATTATAATAATTCTAGCTTGTCGCGCGACAACAAAGCAACAGGGATTCAAAATGGGGTCTTGTTTTGAATTATTTTTTCTTTCTTGTGATAGTTTAGTTTTACCAAGACTGATCTTATTCGTTCAGGAAAAAACACAATCTGTAATCCAATATTCTTCCACTAAAATCATGATTAGACCATACCAATTTTCAATTAATGTAAAGTAATTGTTTAAATAAATAGAATATTTGTCGGAAATAATGCATCAATACTTATTATTTTATTTATTTGTGAACAAGCAATTTCTTTGTATTGTCAGGGCACCTGCAATGGTTTAGGGGGGAATGTCCCCAACAAAATTAATTTTGGGTCCCACCTCTATTACACAAAAAGTCAAAGTCAAGTCAGACACGTATTCTAATACAGCCACATCAGCAAAACACAAATTTCTATACACTTTCTCTTCCCACACACTTTCTCTTTCCACCCAACCCAACAACATTTCATTCCTCCATATTATCCACAACAAAACTACATCAAAACACCAAATACCAATATATCCACATCAGCAAAACACTTCTCCCAATGCAGCCACATAAGCAAAACACGTTTTACAATACAACCACATCAGCAAAAGACAACATCTTTGTTGGCTCAATAATTGTCTACCATTACAAGTGCCCTCAATTCTTGTTTACTTGTTGTGCCACTTTGAGTATTTTATTTTTTTCCCCTCGACGCTCTACCAACCATTGATAGTCCAACAATGCACACGTACACTAAAAACTGTCCAATTTCAATTTCTTGCAAACTAATTATCTTGTGCTCGCCAGCACATATTTAATAATTGTTCAATTTTTAATTTATCGTTGTCTGATTTCATTTGGGTATGGTCATGTGAGTTTTGTTGCTGCTAAGACACAATAATACCACATTGGTTAGACATAGTGCTATCGAGAGGTTTATTTGTGCAAATACCCTCTTTACATGATATTTAGTCATTTTCTCAAACTTAAATGAGTTTGGCTTTGGATCACTTGTTGGGCTTGTGAGCAACAAACTTGTGAGGATAATCCGATGTATCTATGAGAATCGAAATCCCAAAGCGGACAATATAATTATTATGTATAAAGTGTGGATTTTTTATCCAAGTTCGGTTAACAGTGAAAGGATTACCATGAAGGTAGAACTAAAATGTCATAATCAGACAGTACATGCATGATTTAATTATGGAATCTAAGAATAAACTTTAATAATGAGATTTCACATTATTCCTCCCCTACATACCTAGTAATATCTCGTACTGAATGATACTCCATTTGTCTTAATTTATTTGTCATCATTTGAAAATTCAATTTTTTAAAGAGACATAATTTAATACAATTCAACTACACAAAATAATCATGTTATTTCAAATTTGTCCTTATTTATCATAGTATTTTTTTTTCATTGAAACAAGGAGAATTAAATATTCAAGGGTAATTTTGAAATACAATAACAAAATTGTTAATTAATGAAGAAAAGTGATATTAGTTTTAAGACATTCTAAAATAGAAAGAATGATTAAGAAAATGAGACGGAGGGAGTATTTAATTATATTCTTATTCCATGGTCTAACCAATAATTCCAAAAATGATTGTACAAATATATAAATATATATGTAGCTGCATTCTTTGACCAACACGTGTTTGTTCAAGGACATTAATGTGTTCGAAGGTTTATCCTAGCTAGAGAGGTCAATAATATTGGTCAGTACAGCTTCGAGCTCTTCATAACTTGTGTTCCTTTCTCATTATAAGGCTAGGTTAGTAAGGGGGTCGTCTCACAGTTGGTCTAGGCTAGGCATTGTTTTTGTGGGGTTCTTACTTTGGGCTTGGGTAGAAGAGAGAGGTTCATCTTGGTGAGTGACTTAAGACATGCAAAAATGTTAAGGATTTCAATATTTTTTGTTCTAATTATTTCAAATGATAAAATAAACACACAATATCCATGTGAAATCATGAGTTCCACATGATTTATGTGGAATCGTGTGCGTTCATCTAAACATTTATGATAAGCTAGGACCAAAAACATTGGATTTGAAAAACTGTCGTTAGACATGAGATTCAATAACTCAAACAAAGTTAAGCTTTATTTTAAGGATAATGCTTGAAACCCTTAAAAAATGACTCAAAAAACTCTCATTTAATGTGGAATATTGGATGTGAAGTGGGCTTTATATATGTGTTTGTAATCAATGTCTATTTTAATGTTACATAGATTTGGGAGTCAAATTTTGAGTGTTTTTAGCATTGTCCTTATTTTAATTGGGTTTGGATGTGTGCATGTGTGTTAGGTATCTGTTTTACACTAGAAATTAGGAAGTACTCCCTCCATCCCGTAAAGATAATCCTACTTTCTTTATTCGTCTATCACAAATTATAGTCTCGTTTCATTTTTTATAATGTAATTAGTTCATTAGTTTCCTAAAAGACCCCTATTTAATGTGCTTTGTTATCACAGTATTAATTAGGGTCATCTAAGTATTAATTAGGAGTGTATTAGGAAATATGTGAGTAAAATTGAATGTTGTTACTATATTAATTAGATTTTCTTAATCTATGTGAAAAAAGAAGTAGGACTATCTTTAAGGGACGGAGGGAGTAGTAGACAAGGAAATTAGAGTTTTAGGCAGACACCATACGGCCAAGTCAAGTGGGTACAATGATTTCAGTGTGTTTTGTGACCACATCACATGCACCTTGAAGTCAGCCATCGAGATGCCCCTACCATTATTAACTTTATTTTTTGTCTAGCTTTCTGCAAAATATAGTTCATGAAAAGAAAAGAAAAGAAGAGGTAATCAATGATATCACCATATATAATTGCTTGTAGAAAGAAAGAGCACCCAAAACTAGCTAATATTCTTTTGACACAACAATCGTGAATCATGAATGGACGACATCGTTATTTTGATTGACAATAACTGCCACGTACCTTACCTCCATTATATATATCACCATCACTATATCATTAAAATACTTACTATATATATGTGAGGCTAGGATTCTCTTCTTTTGTCTTTGCAATCCGAGTTAAGACTTAGTACATCTTTACCCTTTCGCTTATACTGACAAGTGGCATAATGGGTCTGATGATGATGGAGGATATATGGATGATGATGACTTGGTGAAACTCCATAGATCATTCTCGGTGTTGTTATAGACTGACCTGTCTGAATGTAAGTTATCTTCATCAGGACAAAGAGAGAAACTCCCATTTTCTACTTGTCCATTAAGGTGCGAAGCCACTAAGCGGTCTAGCGCGACCCAATCATGAAGAAGCCCTGGTTTGGTTGTTAATCCATTGGTGGGGGATGGTTGGTTGCTTTCACTGAGGATTTCGTCAAACGGTTGGTAACAAGAGCGGGAAACGCGTTCTTGGTCGGAGTTGATGGGAATTGATGGAAAAGTAATAGGACTTTCAAGTCGTGGGAGATGCATGAATCTTTCATTGAATCCCTGATGATGATGATGAGGAGGAGGAGGAGGAGGAGGAGGAGGATGATCATCACTGATGCCAAATCTAGTGGTGGAGGTGGTGTTGGGGATCATATTGGTCATGGCGTTGAGCGATTCATTTTCAATCTTGCAAGTTCTATCCATGTAGATAAGTATTTGATCAAGAACTTCATCATTGCTTGAACTTAGCTTCATTTCTTGGGCCTTTGAATCCATGGAGTTGGATGAACCTTTTGGAGTCCCATCTAGTACTGTTTTCTGATAGTTCTTCTTTCGAAACACTCGACAAACCACCCACCCTTCTTCCGGCGTCGATTCTCCGATCGAATTCATAGCCTGCATTCAAGTTTACACATATTTTTTGCCTATCAAACCCATATGTTGTTTTGAATTAACCATGAAGACTTGGAAGGAGAGACTTACTGTGGTGGTTTCATTGACGCTTTCATCGAGCCTATATTCATGCATAATCCAATCGGAATTCTGACCACGTGGAGCTCTTCCTTTGTAGAAAACCAAAGTCTTCCTCAATCCAATCCTTCTGAATCCACTGTAGATGATCTTATCCCGGCCGGTCGCCTTCCAAAATCCGGCCGCCGTTGCACGATTAGTCCTAGTCCCCGTCGGATACTTCTTGTCCTTGTGACTAAAGAAGTACCAGTCATTCTGTGGGGTTGACCCTATCTTGCATTTCTCTACAATAACAATTAACAACACAAATCTCACAACCCACATATACAGATCGATTTACACACACAAAGAACGTCGAATAGGCACTAAATAGTATATTTAATTACCTTGAATGTCCCAAGGCTCTTGCTTATTAAGATCAACTTCACGAATAACATCAAAATCTATCTTTTCATAGTTCACTTTCTTTCTAAGATAGTAGTGAAGAAGCTCCTCTTCTGTTGGATGAAACCTGAATCCAGGAGGAACTTGAGACTGGCCATTAATGGATAGATTCATAGATCTTTCGCACATTAATGTAATCACACAAAAATAATAATGGGGGGGTTGGGTTTAGGGGAGCTATAACTTTAAGTTTTCTGATAAAACCATCAATGAGAAAGAGAGCGGTATTTAAGAGAGAAATGATCAATGACAATTTACAAGGGTTTGCACTAGTAGCTAGTTAGTAGGGACAGATGAGGAAGAACGTCCGTCCAAAAACATGCATGAAAAGTTGTGGTTTTGCATTTTTATTGGGCATGTGTTTTTGTGTTGTGTTTCTGTTGTGTGGGGTCCAATTCGGATGCCCTTCTAGTAGATCCAACCACCCAAGGCTGAAAGAATATATAGAGAGAGGGTAGTCGAGTTTTCTGGGTCCCATTCCATATATAAATATAATATACGTTAGTATCAGTAAGAGGGGCGGCGAACTTTATATCAGCCGAGCGGAGGGTACGGAACTACGCCGAGGGAGGGGCGGCGAAAAAAAAATTATTGATTGGGGGAAAATTATGTTCATAAAAAATGAATTTACGTATAAAATTCTAAATTTACATATAGTGTATAAAACATATTATAATACTAAAATTTTAGAGAATACAAAGGGAATTTTGGGGTTCATTAAAAGTTTTAAGGGGTCAAAAAAATACTTTTAGGAGAATCAAACTTGTTAGAATTTGAGAGGTACGAGAAGAAAGATGTGAGAAGTAGCCGAAGGTGAGAGAGATTTGATCCAATTACTTGAGGGATAATGTTTAAAATCCTCAAAAAATAACTCTCAAAAAATCCTTATTTATTGTGGATGTGAAATGACTCGTATATTAATAATACCACATAAATATGGGAGTCACAAAATAGGAATGTAGCATTGTCCTTACTCCTTACTTGAGGTATTATCCACCCTTTTTTTTTTCTTTCTTTACAAATATTGATTTGCTCAAGGCAACTGCCAAAACTTTCATTTGATGATGAAAAGGGAAAAAAAAATTATGTAATTGACCCCATTAATTATTCAATGGAGTGAAACAATCAAGACTTTTATTTTGTCCCTTCAACTGCAAATAATAATAATAACATTGAGAGATGTATGTGATATATGAATCAATCACTCTGTAAAAATTATGAAATAATAACTTATTGATGTCATTTTATTGAATTTCAAATGATCAATCAATTTGTCGATTTGTTACTAGCCGGCTTTCTCTGTCATTAATTCCTTTTAAGTGACAATAGGGTCGATAAATGTTTTTTTTTCTTCATAGCATGATGCATGTGTGGCGACAATGTAGTTGGAGCTACTTTTGTTGTAGTCTCTGTTGACGTATTCTTATTGGCCAACTACATATAGTTTTATTCTAACGTTAAGTTCTTATTCTTTTATAACCAATAACAACACCATATAAGTTTACCCTTTTGAGGTTTATATTAGCTTAAACTCGAACAGTGTGTCCGCGAGCACATAAGTTTTTCATCTAATAACATGATAAATTAGGCCAAAACCCAACGTCACGAGGATAATGCTCCCATAGGAAATCGTAAGACCTCTCGTGTTTATATGATTTGTTCCCAAAAATATTCACCAATTAGGTTACGGCCGAAATCGTGGTTGTAATAAAAAAAATCAGCAAAATCAATTTTGTGATAAGATTTAGTGAATATGAGTACGAATTGTCTCTACGTACAATGCATTGTGACCGAGGCTGATGTCAGCCTGAGAATAAATATATACATGCATGCACATAAAATGAACACAAATCACCTAACCTAGACGAAAGCATATATATGCACTATTAATACGAAAGTGATAATTTGATCATTACATCTAACTAATAAGTGTAACTCTACATTCATAAATTAAATCATATGTATTTGAATTTTGGCACACACACTCCAATAATTGTAACAAAACAAATATGGTATTTGCTAACATTAGAAGTATATGACAACCCTTAAGGTATCATCAATCAAATACAAAGGCGCAAAAGGAAAACATATATATATGTATGTATGTATATGCACAAACAAATACAAGCATATTTATATACTTTCATGTATATTGATAAATCCTTGAAATTAACAATTATAAAGTTTATTAGAAAATTCAGTCCATCACATATCAAAGTGATATAGTCTATTTTGGGCCAAAGTAGACGTAAGCATTCCACACATGCAATTGGAAATTTTCTTGAATCAAAGTAAGGTTTAGCATATTTGTGATGTATAATACTACATCAGATATATAATCTTCACCATTCTATATTTCTATTTATGAAGAAAATAGTTTATAAAACAATTATTGACGACTCATTATAATTAAGGTTAATAATAGTTTTGAACAAATACTAATAATGATGTCGTGTTAGAATGTTGGGTTAATTATATTATACAACGCCGAAAGATAGGGCTTGTTACATTTTAGTCATTCAAATAAATTTTATTACAAAGTCGTCATCCAATGTTCAAAATGAGACAAATCAGTGACTCGGGTAGATTTCATACAGTTCCGGTCAAGGTTTGTGTTGATGTGGCATTTAGTCAATAAATTTGATCAACAAATACTTATGTGGCAACAAACCCTATCTGACTTGAAAATTCCAACTAGGTTTTTCTGAAAATAAAATTAACAAAAAACTTTCATCATTAAATATTTTTTAAAAAAAAACTTCTCTGCTTCCTTTCCACTCTCTCTCATTTATCTCTCTATAAACAGCGCCTCCAACGCTGCCCTCCCCTCCCCTCCCCTTCGCCGCCTTATTCCTAACCGGCTGCTTCCTTCGCTACGATACTTACAGCTTCTACAATGAATTCGTCTCCAATTCGTTGAATAAGGCCAAGGCAGTATCAAAATGCTACCCAAACAGAGAGGATGGGGTTTGTTATGAGCATGGAGATACCCCCAAAATAGGAGCAGAAAAGATGTGAAAATTTACCCCTCGTAAAAATAGGATGTGAAAGAACTAAAATTTTGGGAGATATCGACAAAAATCGATTGTGTTGCATATCGGGATTTTGAGTCATCTTGCAGATAATGTTCCACTTCCACCACGCAATCCACAAAAAAACCCCATTACCCACCACAGATTAGATGAACCCACGTGCTCCTTGTAGGGGTCAAGTTCAACCCCGATCAAATACAAGGGTCCAGTTCAACCCAATCAATATATAAGGGTCCAGTTCAACCCTACATATACACGGGTCATGCCTAACCATAAGTCTGCAAATACAAGTTCAAAAAGCTCAATGTTAATCAGACCAAAACATACAATCCAAAAGGGCTCGATCAAAATATGGCAATACAATGCCGATACAAATACAGAATGCTGATATACTAAGGTCGATACACAAAGGCTGAACAAATAGCGAAGAGACGAAGCTGAAGCTAAGGCAATTATACATTAAGTAGTTATGGCCGAAACTGGCAGAGAACTTCTCCAAACTGATATGAACTTCTTAAAACTACTATAAACTGCTCCAATTGCTAGAAACGGCTGGTAACTACTCAAGGCAAGTATAAAAAGAGTTCATTAGCAACGATCAAGGAGGAGACAAGATTTTACTTTTGATTCTTGCTTACTTTGTAACCCACCGAAATAATAAGAATATCATATAGTTCTGCACTGTGAACCTAGGCTCAACGTCAAACCACATAAAATCTCTATGTCTTGTCTTATTTTCTCCAAATCATTTAAAAACAATTCGATTGTCGATTTATTACATCAACACTCCTTCATTTTGAAAACTCAGCAACAAGTCTACTGTAATCCTTTGACGCCTCAGAAATTAAAAGCAAAAGAAGGGGATCCATTTCGTTAGGGCAATTTGTTAGTTAGAACTTGAATTTGCAAGTGAGATTCCTATTTTCTTCCAATATTAGTCTGGTGGTAAGAGAGAGAGCGCAAAGTCTTTGAGAGAGAGGAGAGGTCAAGTTGCAGAGAAGCTATTTAATTTTTTTAATGACGTGTTATTTTTTATAAATTCTGTTTTTAAAAAATCTAGCTGGAAGTTGCCACATAAGCAGTTGTTAACTAACAATATTGACAATATGCCATATCAGCAATACATCTCACCGAAATAGTGTTAAATCTGCTCAGGTAACCTAATTATCTTTTTGAAACATTGGATGACGACTTTGTAACAAAAAATTTTTGAGTAACTAAAATGTAACGAGTCCTATCTTTCGATGTTGTATTGTATAATTAACCATAGAATGTTAGTAAAAGTGTAATGTTAATGCATGATATATCTATGCAAGTCAATCCACATTTAACGAACCCTAATCACACACTACAACAATAAGCACTTTCTATGTGGACACCGCCAGCTGTGCATCACACACACACATATATATGTGGAGGAATTCTCACGTAAGGGAATGTAAGGGCGCAAAATAAAGGTCTATGTTTACACCATTGATTTGAAACATGTGGGACTCAAAACAGTGGACCCTACTTGTTATCTCATTCATCCATGCACACCATTAAAACATAACCCTTATTTTGTACCCTTACATTACACTCTTATGTGGGAATTCCTCTATATATATGTATGTATACTTGGCCAATTTTGATGATGTGTATTTGAGTATATGCATAGATTATAGGTTTAACCGACACACTTTAGCCACTTGTCGTATTATTAGTGGTTGATTAATTATTATTAATGTATTGTCTAAACCCTAATCATGATCGTTATAATTTCCTCAAATTTTTTTTCTTTCTATTATCCTAATCATGGTTTTTGCCCAACAATTGATGGGGCAACCACTTTCTTACTATCCTGCACTGGACGTCATCATCATGCTCCTTATCACCTTACATGTTTGTTCTGTGTAGTTGGTTGTTGTGGTTGGTTTTTTTTATTATATATATATATAGGGTTAATAAACTCGTGCGTGGAGAACGAGGTTGAAACCCATAAATTAGAGTTTAACTCCGAATCATCTCATGGGTCTTTGGCTCCATGCAAGGAAAAAACGTCGGTGTTAGAGTTGAACTTTCGACCTCACGTACTTGCAAATGAGGGGGAAGACAACTTTTGATCATTGAAATATCTGATCAGGTTCAACTCAGTCATCCATTTTTCAAATGTTTCAATTCTAATATTCAAATTTATAAATTGTTTCAAACAAGTCATATGGATAAATTTTAACTATTTCGGACAGTTAAATTACCTACATGATGTAAAAAATAAAAAAGAGCTTACCCGGCATTAAATATTAAAACAAACATAAAGAGAGCAATTTACAAATAAGTTGAATTTGGATTTTTTGAATATTTTTTTATGTTTATTTTCTTAATATCCATCATACATTTGTCAGGCCACACCAGTAAAAATCAGTTGAATTTGACTTTTTCTGCCATGTCACAAGTTTGACTGACTGAAATAGCTAAAGACTACTCACATGACATGTTTGAAACAATTTACAAATTTGGATATCCAAATTGAAACATTTGAAAAATTAGTGACTGAGTTTAACCTGATTAGATATTTCATTGACCAAAAGTTGTCTTTCCCCTGCAAATGATTTATCACAGTCAACTTCGCCTCCTAACCAAAGCTTATTTGTTAACTAAAATGTATGACTCTAACATTTATAATATATACGTTAATTACCTATTTAGAAATCCAAATATTTTAAATACCCCTTTATGGGAGAAATTAATTAGTATGTGTATATATCTTGATTAATCGACGTGTACACGTGAAAAAAGTGATTAGGGAGCTGGTTAATATGGGATTAAATTTAGGTAGAGGGACAATATGATGATTTTGGTTATACACAAGAGACTTTGTATTATTTTTTGGTAGGACATATGCTTACATGTTTGCAAAAAGAAGCAACCCTAGCAGGATATTCCAATTAAATGTCAAAAAAGATGGCCTATATTTCGTAATAGGACAATGCTAGAGACTCTCAAAATTTGATCCCCAAAAGTCCCCCAAATCTATGTGGCATTAAAATAGTCATTGATTAAAAACACGCATATAAGGTCCACTTCACATCCAACCCTCCACATTAAATGAGAGTTTTTTGGGGATAACGTTTTGGATCTCAAGCATTATCCTTCGCAATATTTACATCATTGTATGTAGAATTATTGGAGAATATTTATGGGCGTTATTTTCATTGTATCAATCAATTAAGTGGGATGGAAAGAAAAAAATTGATTAATTGAGTGGACTCGAAAGAAAATTTGCTTCGTTTTTAACTCAAGTAAATCCATTGATGGTACATTCATTTAATTTGCATATGTAAATACCTAAAAGTTAATATGTTTAGACACATGTACATCACATGGTGATAATTAATAAGAAAATTTATATGATTTGTATGGTATTTATTATTATTCTATTACAATAATATATAAATATATATACAAAAAAAATATTTTATATATAATTTGGTAGAACTTAAAATTTTCTATTTTTGTTGGGAATTCTACTGCATTGATGCAGGCTCCCAACAAGTTTAGGTAAAGAGGGAATCAATCAAGACATTGTTCAAATCTTTTTATTCTAGGGAAATCTTTATCCTGACCTGTTTAGCCATGAAAGAAGAATCTTGCCCAGAAAATTCGGAATAATTTCTTTATTTATTACCATTCAAGAAAATAGTAATTGTTTTTTTATGATTAACAGCTAAGAAAGAGTTTATTAAAGGTGATTTAACATTGACAAGCACAGCGCCTTTTGAATCACATGAAGCTGCTTATTACTGTAAAAAAGAAAGTTGAGTTGTGGAATAAGAATCTCCAGCTCCTTAAAGCAAGCTTTACATAAAAGTGGCTTATCATGAAGCAATTATTCGTCAATGATTAATCACTCTCTGTATATATGCAAACTGTTAAAGAAAGTATTTCTAGCTAAGCTATATACATACTTGTACATGTGTGCGTCTATATATATATATATATATATTATAGTTCTAGGTAACTGATGCGGTGATGCCTTATATCGCAACTTAGTAGGTTAATTAATTTAATTATCCGATTGGCAATTTTTCAAAATAAATTTTAGAAAAAAATATCAATACACACAAGGGAAAAGCTTGTGTGTAAATAATGATGAATTGAAGGGAATTGTTCAACTAATCTTATTGACTTTACCAAAAAGAAGTTACGGAAAGAATGACAGCATGTCCAATCGGTATCCTAAAATGGTTCTACTTTTTTTATTAGGCATTCAACCGATGTCCTATTGATTACCATATTTTAAATAGTTGGATGTGGTATACCTCAATTTGGGGTACGCTTTGAATCCGCAAAAGTTTAAAATGAGGTATATGGTTGGAGTGATGTTAAAATATAGATCACTTAAAAATAAATTTTTGGGTTAAAATCGGAAAAAAATCATGTAACACATTTTGAGATAAGGGTTGGACATGCTCTGATGACTGATTAAAAACTGTGACATATACTTAAAAACTATATGTATAGTGAAAGCTAGACTTATACTTTTAGTATCTTTGGTTCAGTAATGCCCACAGAAGAGAACTTTGTGAACGCTTGACTAATGCTGCAATTGATTTAATTTCTGATTTAAGATTCGATTAATTAATGGCCCCCTCATTTGAAATAATGTCACATAATAATGTTTGCCTTTAGTCAACTAATTTGTCGAATATTTAAGCTACAACATCAAAACTTTAATGAAACGTAAAGCAACGATTTGATAATATATATATATATATAGGGCATGCACATGTTGAAGGTGCCAAATAACATATTAATGAATAAAGGTTCTATATATGGGGGTGAGTAATGAAAAAGATAATATTTTAATCATTAAATATATTGTTATTAAATTTTAAGATATTTTTATGCTTAAGATTAATTTTAATAAAAAATTATATTTATTAGATTAAATCTAATAACAAAATTTAATATTAAAATCATAAAATCTAATATTTTAATATTTTAATTCAACAACATTTCCGTTAGCGTCAGCTTTTGATTAACCAAACACCTCATAGGATTTTTCACAACTTTAAGCTCAGTTTTTTTCTTCCACAACTTTTCCGATAGCATTAACAATCAATCTTTCCGCTCTCCCAAATGGACCCGATAACTAAAAAAGTGTGTTACGTACCTACCATTATTTTAATCACAAGGAGTTTTCATATTACTTATAGTTTCCCTTGTAATGGACATTAAATTTTAGCTAATGATATAGCTAAGGTATTGATAACGAGTGTTTTAAGGATACTTGTTAAGGATTCACTAGAGCATATCAAAATATGTCATGTGTGTGATGAACATTTTTTCACCTAATTTTTAAACTTGAAATACATATCTTTTCGAATTTTAATGCATCTTTTTGATTTTTATCTAGTGCTCTAAATCCACACATTATCATTTTCCAATGATATCTACTACATAAATGATGGCGTGATTAGGTCATGATGATATAGGTAGAAAGAGGTGAACGTGATACTAAGAATCGGTGTGAAATAGGCCCATATATCACGGGCCGGGCCCCCAAAACATGTTATCCGGGCTAGGTGGGGGTCCTGGCCCGTTTGACATGTTGGGCCTTGCCAGGACATTCACGGGCCGGCCCACCTGATCAACAACATTATTGTGCACATTTCAAGTTGATTGCACTAAAGAGTAAAGATCTCAGAAAAGTATCAGCATTTTCCTTGCTTTGTTTGAAAAAGGATATGCGAATGGAAAATTCAAAATTGTAATAGTTTTATCATATTTATTTTCTTTATTTAAAAAAAATCACACAACACGTGTTAATCTTCTTTTATTTTTTATATATGTTTTTCTTTCCGAGTATGTATATTAATATATAGGCTTATTTATTACATTCATGTGGTTAAAAAAATTATTTTATTTTCCCATTAATTTTGAACAAATAAACACTTTGTTTTTTCTTTTATCTATCTATATTTAGAAAATGAAAAATCCCCAACGGAACGTAGTTTAATTGACAATCAATTGAGTTAGGTATATATATGTCCAATCATCGATTTTAATGAAAAATAAATTTGTCAATGATATTTAAAAAAAATGAAAAATCCATGACAAAAGTAAAAAAGCTTAAATCATTTTTAACGAAAATTAAAATTGTTGTCGAAATTCTTGTAGTAGTATATAAAATGGACAAACAGTTCTTTTTCGTTGAGAAAAGTCGGAAAACCACGGCAAGATTCTAGTCCTCGCTTCTCTCCCCCTTTCCCAGCAATCTAGGGTTCCTTCTCTCTCGCAAATCACCCAATTCACGGTTACATCACATATATTTACATATACGCAACGCACGAATAATCAGCACAAACAACGATTAACGACGGCAACGACGACTTTATTTCTCTTCTAGATAGACTAGATTCGAGATCTCAAAGTACGTGATTCGAAATTCCGTTTGCGATTTTATTTTTGTTTTTGATCGATTGAATTTGGATTCGATGTTTAATTCGCTGTTGTAGGGTGCTGTTCTGCCTCATCGTATAATCGGGGATGACGATTCCGGATTCGATGTTCATGTTGGAGAACGCAGGGAGTTGCTTGCCTTGCACGCCAGAAGAGGAGTTAAAGATTGTCACGGACTTGACCAACAAGGCTGAATCTCACTTGAAGGAGGGAGACTTACATTACGTGGTTTCAAAAAGGTTGGTGACTGCTTTGATTCGTGTTTTTCTGGATCAGTATCTTGCAGTAGTTGAATTCAGGTGTTCGATTGTGAGTTCATATGCATATTTATTAGACTAGAGGACGGATGGGATCTTGGTTACCTTTAGCAACTGTGCTTGATTATGAAGTGTATAGCCATTATTGTTTCCGTGGATATTGGTATTTTGTTTTGTTTCCTTACTTTATTCGAAGGTAGATAGTAAGTAATACGTTTTGCTTTGTATTGCTTTCTTGATTACTTTTTATCTCTGCTGTGAGAAGATTGGTATAAAAACTGGGTAGTTGTTGACCCAAGGAAACTTCTGCCATCTAGTATGCTTTTTGCCTATTGTTTGCGGTTACTGGTTAGCGATGTTCCCTTCCTTACTATTTCATTGATAAAACACGACAATCACAGGACTGTTCTATTGCTTGTGCAGGTGGTTTTCAAGCTGGCGGAGGTATGTTGGAATAAATGATGACTCAGATCATGGTCAATCTTCTGATTCACATTATATGGATGTGATTCCTTCGAAGGCGGGCAATAGGCCTGCTCCTATTGATAATTCAGATATAGTTCAAAGCGGGAGTGATTCTGAGGGTGATGAACCTGAGCTCCGGAGATCATTAGAAGAAGAGTTGGACTATGTTTTAGTCCCTCAAGAAGTTTGGGAAAAGCTTGTTGAGTGGTAATGGTTTTTCTTCCTTCTCACTGTCTCGCGTTCCTCCTCCGTCATTACTCACTTGAAATATGTTCTCTCTTTGCTATGTTTATACTCTTTGCTGTGCCACGTTTCTTCATTTCCAACCGTCACTTGTCTATCATTTATTTTTGTGGCTCAGCGCTTGCATTGAATTTCATATCTCGCATTAGGAGTTACGACTGTGTTAATGAAGTAATGAACTGTTCTTCAGTTGTAGTTCTGCATGCATTATAGCCTGATTGCCCTACTTAGTTGTAGGCGTCCTTTGCTAACTTCTATGATTATGTTGTTGTTTCTTCAATTGTTATAGGTACAAAGGAGGACCAGCTTTACCAAGAAAGTTGATTTTAGTGGGAAATACCTTCGGTGTGGAGGTTTACCAGCTTTCTCTTAATTTGATCGATTCCAGGGATAATAGCCAATCAACCATTCGTTTGAGCAAAAAGGTTCAAACATTTTTTTTCCCTTTTTTCCATGGCATCAATCTCTCGCATTGTTTTGCTTGTCATGTTCCTGTTTCTTGGCAATTGGCTAGAAACTTGGTTCCGGTTTTGTTACTTAAGTCACATAACACTAATAAACCATATCTGCACGGCACAATGTGTGATTTTTTTTCTTAAAGCACTGTAGGTACTGGAATATTTTTACCTTTTTAAATCATAGTTGGTTTGGTTGTTGATAATTGCAAGACAGTCTGTGGATACTGGAGATTCAAAAATGTATTTTACCATAAACGTAAGCTAGACTTGAGTGAATAATCTCCGCTAGAGTGTGCATCTGTTGTTGACACACTTCTGTTATTTATACGTATGTTTGAAATTTGAATAGCGGCAATTATGGGCTAGCCCAGTCTCTTCTAACTTGAGCGGATGAGAAGGTCTATACAATAAATAGAGTGATAAATCCTTTCTTTTAGGAATTGGGAATCATTGTTCATAGATCAATATTCTTAAGGGTTTTGATTCCTTGGGCTGAAGTAGCGTAGTTTCAATTATGCCTTTATTTTTCATTAGCATATTGTAGATTGTGGAAGTTTTACTTCGTTAGTTTTTCAGGCTTCATTATGCGAGCTTTACGAGAAGGTGTGCACACTTAAAAAGATTGAGAAAGAAAAGGTTTGTATTTTTTTCTGTTTTGGTGCTATTATATATAATTTTTCTTCTTAATTGATTCCAGTCCCCAGTCCCCAGTCCCCACCCTCTCCTTTTGTCTTGTTTGTTTTATGCCTTCTGTTGTAATCTATATTGGCAGATCTGTTTATGGGACTACTTTAATAAGGAGAAGAATGCATCTTTACCTGTTTCAAACCAAACATTGGAGGACTCACATTTGCAGATGGACCAAGATGTGAGTATCTGCACTCTAGCAGTCTTTTGAATAATCCCTTTATCTCCATTTCAAATGACTGTACAGTGTACACTTTCTGTTGTCCTTTACTTTTCAAACGTTCTAGTGGTTTGACCTTTAAAAAGGGTTCCTTAACTTATGTTTTGGTCTAAATTTTAAGTTGTGAAACTTGGCACATAATCGTGGAAAAAAAGAAGAAGATAATTGTGATGGGAAATTGTTTTAAAATTTTTTAAGACGAGGTGATATCAAAATGAATATAAACTCACAACAAATCCATGGCAATGCTCAGATTTAGAACCAGAATTGAATTGAGTAGTTCTTCAACTTCCTATTTTGAAGTCTTGAAGGTTGAAGATGCACTTGATGCACCATTAATTGGATTATTGATATTGGTTTCTCTTTGGTTGGTAACAAACTTTTTTCTGTGAACACTTTTGGATAATTGAGTAGTTCAACTTCCTATTTTGAAGTCTTTAAGGTTAAAGATGTACTTGATGCACCATCAATTGGATTATTGATATTGGTTTCTCTTTGGTTGGTAACAAACTTTTATCTAGGCACACGTTTGGATGTACATATTTCTACATGTTAGTGATTGCCACTTAATTTGTATTATGATTGGTTTTACTTATCTGTATTGGTGATGCTTCCTATCTTTATAGATTCTCTTGGTGCTGACAGCTGACGGACTTCATTCTTCTCGGTTGAGTGTGGATTCTATGGGAAATGAATTAGCTTTGGTACCTCTGGAACCTTCTAGGTCATCCATGTCAATCGCAGGGGGACCAACCATGTCAAATGGTCACTCGACAGGCTATGGTTTAAATCTGTATCCAGGAAGTTCTTTAAACTCATCATCGACAGATGTAGATGATGGATATAACATCTATGGCTCCACAAGAAAAGAAGAGAGAGGAGGTTTGGCTGGGTTGCAGAATTTGGGAAATACTTGCTTTATGAATAGTGCCCTACAGTGCTTAGTTCATACACCCCCTCTTGTTGAGTATTTCTTGCAAGATTACTCAGAAGAGATCAACACCAAAAACCCTTTAGGAATGCATGTAAGTAGCTCTTTCTTTTTCTTAAGAGGAAAATTACCAGTATTTTCTTCTTTTTTTGTGGAATTTGTAATTTATGCACATCATCTTAAATAGCTTTACAAGTATCTGGCATTCAATTTCTGACACACAATGGGTTGCAGGGTGAGCTTGCACTCGCCTTTGGAGAACTCTTGAGGAGGTTGTGGTCTTCAGGGCGAACTACTATTGCACCACGGGTATTTAAGGGGAAACTTGCTCGATTTGCTCCCCAGTTCAGTGGTTATAACCAACATGATTCTCAAGTTAGTGTTGCATGATGCTTATACTCAACTTTTCTTAAATGCTGTTAGTTGAATATCTCCATGAGTTGTGTTGTTTTTGTTATGTTTATTCTTCTGAATTAAGTTGGAAAGAAAGTCAAAGAACAGTAAAAAAATACCATCGGCTCCCCTCTATAAGTGCCTGCCTGTCTATTCTGGATTGTCCAATGTTAGCTGTCCGCCACATAAAATGTTGATGGCTAATAATTTATTAACTTTCATGTAAGATTGTTGTTGACCTTACAAATAAATGGTAGTGAAAAAGAATAACTCCAGTCAGGTGAAAACGGAATATTATGCTACAATGAACAAGGTAAATACATTTGATGTGTTTTCAAAAATTTGAAATTTTTTGAAGTGGAGACTGATATTTGGATGTGGAATACTAAAATAATCCACTGGAACTCCATTTAGGAAAAAAAAAAGAGGGAAAAAAAAAGAATAGGAAACCATTGGTTCTGAATTGGTCATAAGCATTGGATATGAGTTGGTCATATATAGACAGTATCATAGTTGAGCTTGAGCAACTGTTTTGTATGATTATGTATATGGTTCGTAGTAAATAGTGCAAATCAAGTCCCGGTTTCCCACCTTTATCAAATGTCTGTTTTACAAGTTGAAATTCATACTGTTTCTGATAGCATTTATTCAGAGATTTGATTTATTCTGAATGGGTGCTTGATTCTCTGTCTTTTTTAGTTTTCTACTGCTCTTTGCTTTGGAGTCATATTGAATTTAGATTTACTGGTGTGTGTGTTCTTGTTTGTATCTCTACCTTGTATCTCATTGATGTCATCTTCCCTCTACAGGAACTTCTTGCCTTTTTACTGGATGGGCTGCATGAGGATTTGAATCGTGTTAAACAAAAGCCGTACATTGAAATGAAAGACTCAGATGGTCGTTTCGATGAGGAAGTTGCGGATGAGTGTTGGAGGAATCATAAGGCTCGGAATGATTCCGTGATTGTGGATGTTTGCCAAGTAAGTATTTATTTTGTCCTGTATTACGCTTTGGGAAAGTTACCTGTTACGCATATAGATTAATGTTGTATAAATTGTTTTTATTTAGTCCTCATTTTTCTTGTACATTGAAATAATTGGCCTTGTCATACCTAGTGTGTACTGTGTAGTGTTATTGACTTGGTATCGTGTGTAGCTCTATAAGAGTCATAGACAGTTGGTTTAGTTGCTTAAAGCTCTAGTGTACTTTCATTTATAGCAATGTTCTTTATGCTCTAAGCTTGGCCACTGTGCAATCTCTGGTTTCCACATTCTTGGTGGCTCAATAATTTTTAAGTTCTTAAGTTTATTTCATTTCAAGTATGTTGTTGTTTCTTTAATTTTTAACACTCGAAACAACTTGCTTTAAGCCATGAGTTTTTCCTTGAATGATTCATCTGGTGCTCCATCACCTCCATTTATCTTGCAGAGTTTGTATGTTTCGCGGCTTCAAGTTGTTATTGTATGCTGAAGGTCCACAATTTATTTTTCTCTGTTTCCAACCATCTATGCAGGGTTAACTTCATATTGTTCGTTAAATTTTTTATTAAGTTACGGAGATTTAAGTTAAATTCTACACTAATGATTGCCAAAATATTAATTTGTCTGGTTAGTGACTAACAATTTGAATATGGTTTAATGATATCCAGGGTCAGTACAAGTCTACGTTAGTTTGTCCAGTTTGCAAGAAAATCTCAATTACATTTGACCCCTTCATGTACTTGTCATTGCCATTACCTTCGACTCTCATGCGGATGATGACTGTGACAGTCTTCTGTGGAGATGGAAGCGGTCTTCCTATGCCATACACTGTGACAGTTCCAAAGCATGGTTACATTAAAGATCTTATCCAGGCATTGAGTACCGCGTGCTGTTTGAAGAGTGACGAGACCCTTCTGATTGCAGAGGTAGACATAATTACCACCTTTCTTTTGGCTTTTATAACCATATGGTTTATTGTGGTTAAGAGTTGTATTTTTCCTTCTCAGATCTATGATCACCATGTTTATGGATATTATGAAAGGGGTTCAGAACAATTGGCCTCAATCAAGGATGATGAACATGTAGTGGCCTATCGGTTTAGAAAAGGGGAAGCGAAAACCAGACTTGAAATTGTTCATCGATTCCGGGAAAAGTAAACTCACTTCCTTGCATATGTTGCTATTGTTTTTATGTGTCTTTTGCCTTGGCCCCTATTCCCTATTGTGTATAGTACATATACAAATAACCCTTTACTGATCTTTTTAGACACAGATATGCTTGGAAAATCTAAGTGCTTCAATTTGTGTGATGTTGCCTTGGTATAGCTCCTTTTTGTACATTGTGCAAGAAAGCAAACAAACTGTTTGAAGTCCATGATCTTCTTTAAGAGGGAATGCATTTCTGAATCTAAACTTTTTGATCTTTTCAGGTATAAATCGGACACTGTAAAGGGAAGTGAGAGGAAGTGTTTCGGAACATCATTGGTTGCATATTTGAAAGAAAACCCTGTAAGTGGAGCTGATATTGAAGTAGCTGTTTCTACAGTGCTGTCACCTTTGAGAAGAATTCGCTCGCCTGCTAATACTTGTAATGGCAAAGAAAATGGCTTTCCTTCTGAAGTTGTTGAGGAATTACTGGAGAGCTGCAATGCTCAGTCAATATCAAGAGACCAGCCTATGGAAAATGTAGAAATAGGGGGCTCATTGAACCAGGAGTTATCTTTCCAGCTCTTTCTAACTGATGATCGCTTGATGAAGTGCATTCCTATTCTAAGGGATTCTGTTTTGAAATCTGAAGGAGTTATGAAGGTTTACCTGGACTGGACTGAAAAGGAACAGGAGTTATATGATGCCAACTATCTGAAGGATCTTCCAGAGGTTTACAAGCAAGGGTACACGGCAAAGAAAACTCGGCAGGAATCCATTTCTCTTTTTTCTTGCTTGGAAGCTTTCTTGACGGAGGAACCTCTTGGCCCCGATGACATGTGGTATAGCATAAACTCTTCTCTCTCTTATGGGCATTGTTTTCCCATTCTCATCTAATGTGCAATAATGCCATTGCTTTTCAACTCAATGTAGGTACTGCCCTAGATGCAAAGAACACAGACAAGCCACCAAGAAGCTTGACCTTTGGATGTTGCCAGATATTCTAGTTTTTCACCTAAAACGGTTCTCGTACAGTAGATACCTGAAGAACAAACTCGATACCTTCGTGAATTTCCCTATCTACAATCTTGATTTGACGAAATATGTGAAAAGTATGGATGGGCAATCATATATGTATGAGCTGTATGCTATCAGTAATCATTATGGTGGTCTTGGGGGTGGACATTACACTGCATATGCTAAGGTAAAACCCAATGCTGATCTATCTTGTATGTATGAAAGTGTAGTATTTCGCGATTCCACTTGTGAGTATATATGGACATTGGACTATGTCAATGGTAATTTATTGTTGCTGTACAAGCTGCTCTCTTTCTGGATTATGTATTCAATTGTTGTTCTTTGAAGCATTATAAGATTGCCATTTCATGTTAAGATCTCAGGACTTAAATTTGTCATTTGTGTATGCAGTTGATCGACGACAATAGGTGGTATCATTTTGATGACAGCCATGTTTCTCCAGTTACTGAAGCTGATATCAGGACTTCAGCTGCCTATGTATTATTCTATAAGAGAGTAAAAAGTGGAACAAAGTCAGGATTAGGAGAGACATCGCAGAGCCATAGAAGTTCTTGATTAGGTGCATTTGATTTGAGTATTTTCATGGTGGCGCTTTCTTTATCCAAGGTGGACCCAACTTCATTGAAGCAATTTTATCTGCCAGGTATGTAGCTTTTTTTGTTTGGCGATCCAGCCTGGTTTAGGTACGATATTGGAAAGATGTGATCACCGAAAGCTGGGTGGTTTAGAAAGAATACATAGGAGGGGCTAATTACGTCACAAGTGGAACAGAACAGATGGGAAATTTGTTTAATTTCTTCTTCTTCTTTTTTCGGAGAGGAATTTTGTATCAAGTCCCTCAGAAATCCCGGGTTTTAATTGTTGTCCATGGATTACTGAGGGTGATTATAGCCATCTTTTAACCGTTGTTCTTGTTGCTCTCCAGAATACACTACCAAACTGATTAGAAGTATCGCGATACATAATGTACAAACTTTATCCGGTGTGTGGTTCTACTCTTAATTCCTTTCACTAGGAATGCTGATCTGAGTGATGGGTTGAATTATGAGGATGAAAATGATACTTTTTGGGATATGAATTTGGAGGGATGCCTATCATGCGATGCTGAATGCTTGAAGCCTTGAAGATAAGGGTGGATTGCAACTCATTCCGATTGTCCGAAAGGCTCATGGCAAGCCAAAAGCATGGCGTGGAGGTGCTCCTTCACCAAATTTCATGTAATAAAATACCATTTGGCTTATTTTCTAGCATCTGGTTTTGTGCAAAGGAGGCCCTAAAGCCTGAGTACGGAGTCATTTTTATTGGTACAAAGTTACACAAGCTCAGATAAGATCATTCCAATGCTCATTGAATATCAGGATCCTTGTAAGGAACCCTGAAATGTTGATAGAATTCATCTCTCATTGTACACTAGCATTCTTCACAGCTCACAACAATGGGGAGTAGATACAAAACAACAGGAATTCAATAATTAACCTACCATAAAAATGCACTACAAGTCTCTGATCTATTACTTAACTCCTTAGAAATCAAGATACCAAAACAAGCCCCCCTGCAAAAGGAACACACACGACATTAGTTTTACAGCAAACTAAAAAGAACATAGTGACGCAAGCAGCTTTTGGCCACTTTAATGTTTTACTTACTAGGATTTCTCTTTTTCGAGTGAATAAAAATGCTTCTTTTTTGAAGAAGAATACTAATCAGACTGCGTACAATTAAAGTAAGTTGTAAAAAATTTACCTTTATTCTCTCCAAGTATCTCCTCCCCACTGCTTTTAACGGCTGGATTCTAACAGTAGCTAGTAGCTCTCTTAGATCATGAGGATTCTCAAATCAGACAAAACAAGCCGAAAGGACAAGCAAACAAGGCACAAGGTCCAGCTTACCCAGAAGAACAAAGATGTCATAGGTCCACGTCTCTCCTGCATTTCATTGAAGATTAAAGTCATCAGATTCAACGGCTTAAAATTATCTAAATCATCAAGGTAATAATGGACGGTGATGGAGACATCTGTGTAATAAGTCGCGTAACCAATTAGTGAACCTAATTAACACTTTTCAGCGGAACCAAAAAGAGTTCGAAACATCTCACCGCGTCCGAAGTAATGGACAAATAACCATTCGGCGGCTGTGGGGTGCTCGAATTGACATTAACTCCACCACCGGCACTGGTGTTAGTACTTATAACGTTGGCCGTGCTGATTCCGAGGTTATAAACCGGAGTCCCGTCAGGCTTAAACAAACCGTAATTCCTCTCCGACGTCGGTCCGGGCTTCATGTTCTCGTTAAACAGGGCAAAAACGTAGATGTTCAAATCATAATTAGGCTTCATCGGAGTGCCCTTCTTCTGAGAGATTACTTTGAGTAGATTACCGTTGTACTTTTTCGCATACTCAGGTGTCGCTCCGGCTTCGTCTCCGTCTCCTTTCGACGGCCATCCCGTCTCCGATATGTGAACGGTGAGATTCTTGTACCCTAACGAAGCGAGTGCAGAATAAACGGCGTCGATTTGGGCGAAAAGCATGTTGTCGTAGCGAAGGTTCGAGGTCGGATCGAGAACTCCTTGATTTGGCTGAAAGAGGACGAAATCGAGCGAGACTTGCTTTGGATTGTTCTTGTACGCGAAGTAAGGGTACGCATTGATTAAAAACGGAGACCCTGTTTTGACGTGGAAGTCCAGGATTTTAGTGAAGCAAGCGACCAGATCTCGCCGGAATGCTCCGGCAGACGGTGGATATGAGGTCTCCAGGACGGCCAATGAGTGGGTCGTGGTGATTGTGACCTGCTTGTCTAGTCCAAGAGTCACGACCGCCGATTGCATGCTCTGCATCGCCGGAATGAGGTGATTGGAGAGGGAGGTGTCGTTGTAGGTGAGTATTTCGTTTCCAACGGAAATGCAAGTGATTTTAGTTGCCGGAAGGTAGGCCTGAACATTCTGCTTCACCCAATTTTGAGCTTCCTTGGGGTCTCTCATGTCCGACAAGCACTCGTTCGGAAGCATAACGATGAACTCCACTCCAGTATTTGCAAATGCTTTTAGTATTCGTGGATTCGTGTCGTAGAGCTTGATCTTTGTTGCTCCGATCGCCTTCACGAGATGCACAACAGTCTCCGGCGTCGGCAGATTGTTTCCGATTTGTCCATAGTTGATCCCAAGTGAAGCAACCATCGCCGGAAACATTAATCCTACACCAAACCCACAAGAAAAATCAGAAATTTACGTAAACCCACTAGAACTACCACTTACTCGACTAACCGTGTTTGTGAGTATACCTGAGATTAACAGAACCGCCATTGAAGAACAGTAGAAGAATCTACAGACCTCCATCGATCTGTGAAAATGAATGGCCTTTATGTGCCGAGACTCTGCAGTGAAGACTAGTAGGTTAAGGTTAGTGACGAGCTCGCGCAGACTCGCAGTTACAATTGATAATCACAGAGAGAACGACCTGCGAAAGCAATTGCAGTAAGAGTGGAGTACAGAAGGAGTAGAGCTAGGATGCTACAGCTGCTTTGTGTCCGAGGGTAGAGTATATTGTGCAGTCTGGCGCACGATAGTCAACGTGGATGCCGTGATGGTTGAAGTTTGTTTGATGAATGATTGATTAATATAGGAACCGAAGGCAATTGTAAGAACACTTGCATTGCAATGGTACTATTTTTGTTTTAACTCCTAAATTCATCAAAGTGGTTGGCAAATGTCATCATAACTTTTTTTAACTCCTAATATCCAAACATTTACAAATTCACTAATGAAGTAATTTGTTCTCGTCCGTCAATTGGTATAGATATACGTTATCTACATTTTGTTGGGGTTCAATGAATCATGATACTTGGATTGAATTGGATTGTAATGGGGGGATTTTGATGAAGTGGGACCAACGGATTGCTCCGACAACCTTCACATGTCCGTCACCTAAATGTGTGAGCTTTTTCATTACTTTTTAGCCATTTTGATTTTTAAGCGAAGATATATTTTCACGTTACTCCCCAATCATTCAAAATGTAAAAAAGGGAAAAAAAGAAGAAGGAATAGGCACCAGATACGTGGCATGCATGACAAGGAAAACAGGATTACTTTGTGTACCTTTCGGTGATTGAATCTACCAACTCTTGTCTTCCTTCTATCTAACCCTGAAATAGCATCTCTTGTTTGTTTCTATTGGGCTGAAATGTAAAGACTGGACTGTAAGCAAGTGGCAATCCAAATTCAAACAGGCCTCTTATATAAGGCCCAGCCCAAGAACCAAAATTAGCAGCAGAAGCACAAGATAGACTTGGAAATTCAACGGACTATACATTATTTATGCTAAAAGAGTGGACAACTGTTACTTATGCTACCTCGAATAACAAAAACAGATGTTTGCTCTGATTTATATTTATGCATCTACCCTTAAAATAAACACACCACTGCACCACCAAAGCTGTATTTTCCTCCTCCAGGCATCGAAGCTCGCAGCAATGACCAAGTGGGAGTATGTGAGAAGAGCATACATAGGCACTTCAGAAATGCATCAGTTCCTGCACTTTCAGGTTATTATTGGAAGCAGCTAAAATGAATACTAGATTTGTTGAGATCAGGGAGTGGCAACATTTTCCTTGGCAAGAGGAACAACTTCCTCCCCTTCAACACCGGCTTCACCGCCAGCAACATCCAGGTTCAACAGAATCTTTTCCCACAGTCTAGCTGGACCCTGCACCACAACAAGGTCATGTGTTATGAATCTGATCAGATCATCGCAAAATATGCGACAAGATTCCTAGGTGCTGGCTGAAATACTAACCTTCCAGGAAAGTTCTTGGGCCATGCAATTCTGGATCATTTCTTTCATGGCAGCAGTGCCATAGATTGCAACAGCTTTAACGACAGTTTTTGCTATTTTTATCACATCTAATGGATCAACTGCTTCACACTGAAATAAATTTCGAAACATTTGATTAAATTATATTCAAGCATGGAGCAAGGGAATGGAAGAATTAGTGCGGGTTTTCATCATGGGAGGTGGGAGCAGGCAATTAACTTACTTCAACATTGAAGGCTCCCATTTGAAATCCTGTGTAACCTTCTTTGACAGTGTCGACAAGTCCACCGGTTGAGGCAACAACAGGGATCTATAGCAAAATTAAGGGAAATAAGTGAAATCAAGTTGGTATCAGAATGCGAGGATAAGAAAAGGTCTAATGCCCTTACCGTTCCATATCGCATGGCATGTAACTGAATTAGACCACATGGTTCGAATCTACTAGGGATCAACATGAAATCAGCTCCAGCTATAATCATGTGGGCCAAGGGGATATTGAACTTCGCTACTCCTACAGCTTTGCCGGGGAACAATGTCTCCAGCTGTTGGATCTCCTTTTCCATGGCCTTCTTGCCAGTTCCCTGCCAAAAAGAACATAAGCCAATGTCAGCCCAACTTCATAAAAACTGTTGCAGCACCAGCATCATGGGAGAAAGAGTTCTCTGGGTACTTACGAGGATTACTATCTGAACATTCTCTCCAATGAACTTTGGAATAGCTGCCGCTAGAATATCAGAACCTTTCTGCTCTTCTAGTCTACCAATAAAGCCAAACAAAGGGACGTTCCTGTCAACGGGCAAACCAACATAAGCCTGAAGGGCTTCCTTCAGCAAGGGTTTTGCAACCATAACCTGCAAGTGACGATTCCTGTAAGCAACCACTTCTGTGTCTGATATCTTATGGGAACTGAAATTATTTCAAGGCACTTACAGTTGTGGCATTGTATCTGACATCAATGTATTTATCTGAGGCAGGGTTCCACTCTTGAACATCCATGCCATTTACAATCCCAGTGATGCCAGTTTTACGAATGATGTTATCCAATTCAACACCCTTTTGAACTCCCGACATAAGTTCCTGAGCATAGTATGGGCTCACAGTTAGGACCCTATCTGACTCTAGCACTCCGGCCTTCATCCAATTGATTTTCCTTCCCTTCACAGGCTTTTCATACCTGCCAGAAAAATAAAGGAGAAATTACATACTTTGCACAAAAACAACTTATGAAACACAACTTAAATCCACAATGATGAAATAATGAATTGTCTACGATTTATACCCGTCTATAAAGTCGAAAGAACTCCTGAATTCACTTGGCAAATTGAGAAGTGAGAAGTCTGAGAATGAAAATCTGCCTTGATATGCAATGTTGTGGATGCAAAAGACAACCTGCCATCGATTATCGAAGACAAAGCTCCCAATAAATCCAACTTTCTAGCTAGTCAGACACATTAATGACTCAACTTGAAAGTAAGGTAGCATACCTTAGCAGTTTTGTAAATACCCATAGGTTTGTAAATGGTCTTCAGGTAACACGGCAGAAGAGCAGTGTGCCAGTCATTGGCAATGAAGAGTACATCCTCTCCTAAACAAAGACAGGCAAATTAAATAAGCCTTACTGAAGTAACCTGGCGTGAAATTTCGGACTTCTAACCTCGGCTCCTATTAATCATTTCATACCATATGGTCCTGAGAAATGTTTGCTACTGTTTAAATTCAGAACCCTTGGCGCCTCAAGAGCAGCCTGAAAACGAGATAAAGGAGGGAATAGCTTTAAAACAGATTTTGTAGTAAAAGAACTCTTAAGTTCTGATAATGATACATAGAGCTAATACCAACAAGTTTTAGATCATGGTCCACAACAGGACCAAGTAGATCTTCTAGGGAATAGAACACCAGTTATTATTACTCTTTTTCGCCGAATGAAAGAGAATAGAACCATCAGTTACCTTGCACAACAAACTAAATCGAAGTTGGTTATCCTGATAATCGGTTCCTGCCACAGGTCCATAGATTTTGGATCCAGTTTTGCCCCATACCTAAGATATTTAGACATCAAAGGGTAAGAACTCACCTTAAAAACTTATCTCCAGATTCAAACCCCGTTTAAGAAAAAATTTGATACCTTCGCCAGGAACAGTGGGTGATCCACAAAGACACGATCGACACCTCGTTTGTAGCAGTGGAAGAATCTAACAGTTTCAACTTTATCCCCAACATTAATCTGCATAAGAGATGAAAATCTTATATAAGACATCGTTCTCACACTGTAACAAGTTAATAACTATCCTTCTCAAGCGCAATATCGAGTATCATAATCTACCTCCACCACAACACTTGTATCCCATGCATCTTTGTACTGGTCATAACGAGGAGAGACTGTCATTACTCTGTGTCCTCTAGCCTGAGATAAAAAATTATGCATTGAGATTAACTCGCAGGTTTGAAAACTTGAAAGAAGATAATTCAATTGAATTGTATGAATCATATCGAAAAGCTTAGGCTTACAGCCATTGCTGGGGGTAGTCCTCCAAGAACATCACCAAGTCCACCAGTTTTACTCCAGGGGCCAACCTCAGCTCCCACAAAAACCAAGTTCATTCCTTGGCTGCAAACAATCTTGTTTGAGGGTTTGTCATTCACAGCTGTAGGCCCGTTTGAACTGGCTTCTCTGGCTAGGGCTTTTACTTGGGTTCTCATTTGCAGCCTATCCACCATGTTCAAAGACCTTAAACCACTGTGGGTCATAGTTTGGTTCTTCAAGCCTATCTGAGTGACATTTGGTCTAGTTTCTGATCCAGCAGGGTTGACATGAGAAGTTCTTGATATAAAGTGTGAGGCTGTTACTGTTGCCATTTTCGCTACTGAAGAACTCAGCAAATAGCCCAAGCAGTAAACAGCTGCAATAAACAACACACCAGTTCATAATTAACAACATATATAACCCAAATATTTTTAAAAAAAAATCTCGAACCTTTTTTGGATTCAACTTTCCCTTAAAAGTTCTTCAAATAGAATTGTTTTACTACTAAAAAGGCACAAACTTTTAGATACCCAAAAACAAATTGAAAAAATGATTAAGCCAAACACTATCACCAGCCTAATTTCTTTCATGGGAACTATTTGACACCTCAAATCACTGAGTTGCCTTGACATAGGTAAAGATCCTTCTGACCCAACACAAACACATGACCAGAAATTGTACTACTTGCATTCATAAGCATGGAAGTGGGAATTGAAAAACAAAAAATCAAAAAGAAGAAATCAAAATGATATAATTCAACAAAAATTGTAGCCCAAAATCATAGAGATCATATGAAACTCACATGAATA
This sequence comes from Tripterygium wilfordii, assembly GCF_013401445.1. NCBI lineage: Eukaryota > Viridiplantae > Streptophyta > Magnoliopsida > Celastrales > Celastraceae > Tripterygium > Tripterygium wilfordii. Next base: position 2,863,268 of record NC_052246.1, read on the forward strand.
ACAACCAGCAGAGAAAGTAGAAAACAGGGGGAGTCAAAACTGAAAACTCAATAGCTAATGATCCATCAATATACTATATATGGACTCAATGTAACTAGAAATAGAATCACAAGAGACAATCACAACAAACTAATCTTTGATGGTGATTTTCACAAAACAGAAAAGATTGGATTCGATTCATAAAATCTCTGAATTCGAAAGACATCATAATCGTCCAGAGCCACCACTTACAGAGGTCCTAAGCAAGTTGATGCACTGTGTGACTTTGTACTGCTCACAACGAATGACGACTATGATCATTAATTAGATCCCGCTTTTGTAGTGGTGGAGTTGGTAAACGTGTCGATCCACGTGGATTCTATAGAGTGGGTTTGGGCCGTCCGGTTTCCTAGGCACCTGTAGATTTGCTTGTCTCCACGTGAGGCCTGAGAATTCGGGGGCCCACAGTGATGATGGGCCTGATGACATCTGTGGAATCTATGCTCAAATTTTGAGGTAAATTTCTCAACGGTTCAGGTTCATTTCTGATTTTCTTTCTAGTTGCAATTTGTGGCCCACTTGGTCCCACTTTTTGGTATCATTGAAAAATCTGTCCTCGGAACGGTAGCTCAATTTCGATGTGAATGATCCATGATAGTGGAGCAGTACATAAACATTTTAAATTATTTTCCTGAACAGGATGTTTAAAATGGACGGCAGCGAATGATAGCTAGTGGAGATAGTAGCAACCACAAAGAAAAATCCAATCAATAATAGGCTCTCGTCACGTCTTTCGCTTCGGAGCGAGCATTTCACAAGTCACAACCATACCATTTGGTTTTGTTGTTATTCACCGTAGATTTTTTTCTTCATTTGGATCTAATTATAGAGTTTACAAATATGATATATGATATGATATCATCTTTGCGGCCTAGAGCTGTTAAGTATGGTTGCTTACTCTCAAAGAGTATAAAGTGAAACCCAACAGCTTCAATTTGTAGAGGTATTGTCTGTTTTGATTGTCAAGATCAAAGGGTCATCTGAAATTGAGAGGTATTGAATCTTTTTTAACTTATAATATATTTTGTTTTCCCTCCATTTTCCGATGTGAGACTTTTATCTTAACACTCTCTGCACTCGTAAACTTGATTATACGAGGTCCAACAAGTAGAGTATTGGGGTTAGAGTCCTCTCACATGTGGATGATCCGTCAATTGAAATCCGAAAATGCCCTACAAGTGACCAATACCGGATTGAGGTACCCCTCACATGTGGATGATCCGTCTATAAAGACGTTTGAAAAAGGCTCAATAGATTACCCAAACTGGTGGACGCACGTAAATTCGACATCGTAATTGAATCATGTTCTAATATAGTAATATCATATAAGAAAGTCTAACCCAAACAACTTGGAGACATATCGTACTCTTTGAGCCTCAAAATCCGCACGATTTTGTTTTTAAAAATGCCTTCTACAATATTAAGATAATTAAGATAGGCTCGATCTTAACTTACAAAATACTTTGTTTCCATCGACTTTTCCATTGTCAAAATTTTATCTCAACAAAAAGGATGGTCACCATCCCTATTTGGAGGCCCTCATATAAATGCCAGCTTCATTAGTGATAGCTTTCTGCGGCAGAGATGACTCCTACAGTACTACCACAAACTACCTTCCAGCAACCTGAGTCCAAGTACATGAAATAATATCCAACAAGAAAGATTTCAACTTGTCAAAATCATCCCTTACCCTTGTCACACAGATTCATCCATAACATGGTCCTTAGTAACACAGGCGCATTGCACCTACCAATGAAGTACAGACACCATTTGATTCACTGTCTAAGGGCAAATGCAATGGTGAAGTGGTATTGGGCCAACAAAGATGTTGTCTTTTGCTGATGTGGTTGTATTGTAAAATGTGTTTTGCTTATGTGGCTGTATTGGGATAAGTGTTTTGCTGATGTGGATGTATTGATATTTGATATTTTGATGTAGTTTTGTTGTGGATAATATAGAGGAATGGAATGTTGTTGGGTTGGGTGGAAAGATAAAGTGTGTGGGAAGAAAAAGTGTATAGAAATTTATGTTTTGCTGATGTGGCTGTATTAGAATACGTGTTTGACTTGACTTTTTGTGTAATAGAGGTGAGACCAGGCCAACAAAAATGTTGGCCCAGCAACCTAAATCCCATTGCATTTGCCCAAACCATATAACTTCCTAATGTTACTATTTTTTTATCTAACCCAACACCTACTACGCAGAAACCCTGTTCCCACTAAGGGCAAATGCAATGGGAATTGATTTGGTGGGTCAACATTTTTGTTGACCCGGTCCCACCTCTATTACACAAAAAGTCAAGTCAAACACGTATTCTAATACAACCACATCAGCAAAACACAAATTTCTACACACTTTTTCTTCCCACACACTTTCTCTTTCCACCCAACCCAACAACATTCCATTCCTCCATATTATCCAAAACAAAACTACACCAAAACATCAAATATCAATACATCCACATCAACAAAACACTTATCTCAATACAGTCACATAAGCAAAACATATTTTACAATACAGCCACATCAGCAAAAGACAACATCTTTGTTGGCTCAATACCACTTCACCATTGCATTTGCCCTAATAATATCGCTTTACCATCTTAAGCCAAAAATGGCCACACTATTATCTGTCCCTACCTACGCATTCATTGATTCTTTTGCTAAAAGCCTTAAGGTGCCAAACTATGGTATATACTTTGAACCAAAAAAATGTTCATCTCCTACCTTTAATTCCTTCTTCACCGGCTTTTATATTCTCTGTTAAGAAACATCATCGCTGGTGTTTCGCCGGATAATGATGCAATCACCACCAACTTGGGCTGTCATGACATGTCTGCAGTCTGCCCACCGTCCAGTTAATTATGATACATAGTCTGTGCTTGTCAAGCTCGGATGACATAAAATTGCTTATACAAGTAACCAACATATATTTACGGAGATATTGAAATACCTGGAGGACAATGAGCACCCGATATTAATTAATTAATTCAAAAAAGAAGTGCATCTCTCTTTAATCACATCATACAACCGATGAGTTTCCTCCATAATAATCATAAAATTACAAATTGGGGAAAAAACAAAAGCAGACAAAAACGGCGTAGTTTTCCGCATGGTGTCGGGGGTTCGTGACTCATGAACTATCTGTGAGCAGTAACCAAGGTCTCTATGAACCTCAATCCATCAAATCTTGGCGTAAATTTCTCCTTATCCGACGCCGTTTTCCCCGCACTAGTAGAGAATCCCTATTAATTACCAAAAGCTTTAAAAAAATTAACATAAAAAACAGAGGATTTCTTTTTCAATGGAAACAATGGCGTTGACATTAATTTTGTGGTTATGGTGAAATTTCAGACATGAAAACACACGCGAAGCAAAAGACGCTGTTGATTGCAAAGAAAAATCTGAAAGAAAATTGGACACAAAAAAACATGGCAAGATCTGAACATTGAACAACATAAATTTGAATCAAAGAAGAGAAGGAAAACACGAATCAAATACCTCATTGGAGGACTTGTAGACGGTGACGCCGCGGCCTTCGGACGAGAAATATGAGCTTAAAGCCACGGTGGACGCCGCCAGTACCGACGCTACGAGAGTGCTGGATGATGCCTTCATCTCTCCTTTCTTTGATTAATAGAATACTCAAACTCCGAATTGATGAATGGGCGAAACCCGACGAAATTCGCCGGATCTCGACCACCGCACAGTTGGTTGTTCCGCTTCCTTCTGCTGGGGTTTTGTCTGCAGTTCCGAGGGTTGGGTTATTAGATATGCGGGCTTCGTGAGCTTGGCTTTCACGATTTTTGTAATTAACGGGAATGAATTGTACGTTCAGTTCCGAAGACACGTGGACTAACACCCAATCGTCTGTCCCCAACTAAGGGCAAATGCAATGGGAATTGATTTGCTGGGCCAACATTTTTGTTGACCCGGTCCCACCTCTATTACACAAAAAGTCAAGTCAAACACGTATTCTAATACAGTCACATCAGCAAAACACAAATTTCTATACACTTTTTCTTCCCACACACTTTCTCTTTCCACTCAACCCAACAACATTCCATTCCTCCATATTATCCACAACAAAACTACACCAAAACATCAAATATCAATACATCCACATCAACAAAACACTTATCCCAATACAGCCACATAAGCAAAACATATTTTACAATACAACCACATCAACAAAAGACAACATCTTTGTTGGCCCAATATCACTTCACCATTACATTTGCCCTAATAATTTCGGTTTGCCAGCGTAACATCACGAGCGCAAACGCAACATCCACTTCTTCAGAAGAATTGAATAAATCCCTTAATTAATATTTTTAATATTAAAAGAACTTTTAATTTACATAAATAAATAACTGAAAACAAATGTGGCGCATTCACATTTTACTGTATTTTTTGAAGGGTCAAACACTATCATTTTATTCATAACAAATGTTAAACCTAGCACAAGAAAACAATTTAGGAAATTACAAACACCGACTTAGAAAATTACAAATATCGAACTACATCATCGAGATATATTCGAGTATACTAAACAGACAAATATAGAAAAAACAAAAACAATGTTTATATTCCTTCTAGATTAAGATTATTGGTTTGTTTATCGTCAAGAGAGAACAATCTCCACCATATCTAATAGTTGTATCACTATGCATTAATTATGTGTCATCAAAATACACTATAATAATCGATGATCTAGAAGTCTCGACATATGTATGACCTACATTTTTACAATAGAATAAATTGAGAATTGGAATTTGATACGACTTTTTTTTTTTATTTATTTAAGTTCGATGCATTTTAGTCTGTCTATGTTAGCATTCTCGAAGCAGCAGGATCCACTACATTCATTTTTGCTAAAACTTATATACTGTTTTACTACTTCAAGTGATATATATATATATATATATTTTTTTTTTCTTTTTTGTCCACCTTCAGCACCGACACTACATTCATTTTTGTCATTCTTCATATTTTCATTGACTTCTTATTCAACTTTATATATTTTTTTATTTCTTCAAGTGATTTTTTTAAATCTTTTTTGTCCACTTCAGCCCCAAGTCCATTATTGATAGCAATATTTGTCTATATTTTCTGGTCCACCTTCAACCCCCGGTCTGTCATTGATTTTTTTTAAATCGATAAAGACATCATACCCGTTTGTCTTAAACATTTTTAAGTACTTAAACTCGTGCCGTCAACACAGAAATTTTTCGCCTAGTGCATTAATTTGTTCCTCGCACTCTATCATCATTTTTATTCCATTTGTTTGTACTGCATAAATCAGCATGAACAATCAAGTCGTTCCAGTTTATCCAAGTTAAAAACTTACGGTACATTTTAACTTCACTGAAGTATTATTGAGTTCATCAAATAATAGAGCTTCTGAGTTGTTTAAACAAAAGCAGCATGGAGTTTTCCCATCTGTAGCAGAGACAAGACACTGAATCGGGAACCATTCTGCTGAAGAAATGTCGTGATTGGGTCCAATGTATGTGGACTTCTTTTAACATGCCGTACCTCATCTCAACCATATATGGCAGGTACTATCTCTATCGTAGTTGCTTAGCCAAAAAAAGAAAGAAAAAAAAAAAAAACTAGAATTTTTGTTTCTTCTTTCTCCAATGGCGTCTCCTATCCTATCGAATTCCTTTGCTGGGAATCCGAGGACGAGTCCGGGCTCTTTGATCTTGCCATTTCACAAGCTCTCATCTCCTGCCCTTCAAATTCGTGTCCGCCCGCCTAACCCAAAGCAGCTGCGTGAGTTTTTACCTAAACTTTAGGGAGTTGGGTTCAATAGCAACTATTTACTTTGAATTTTTTCTGCCTAGAGAACAAATTTTCCAAGTGTGTTTTAAATACAAGTTTAAGGTGGAAGATGGGTTCAGGAGGGTTGGGAGGTTCAATGAGTTGGATTTGCCTCACAAGATTATTAAATTACATATGACAGTTTAGGTTCAACAACTTGATTTAGTTGCATCTGTTCACAACACTCTTTTGTGCTTGAAACAAACATAAAGTTTGCATCTTGGGTTCTTCATAACAGAAATAAAGGCTGCTGGTAACACAATCGGGACGTACTTTCGTGTTACTACTTTTGGAGAATCTTATGGAGGTGGTCTTGGTTGTGTAATTGATGGATGCCCTCCTAGAATTGCACTCTCTGTAGATGACTTGCAAGTGGATCTTGATAGAAGGTATCACTGTTCAGTCTCCCTTTTGTCAGATTCCTATAATAGAACTCTTAACACTGTTTTATTGATACAGGTTGATGAATGTATAATGCTGATATACGTTTGTTTCTCTGATGCATGGTTTTTTCATTAAGCTATATGGTTTTTTGTGTTCAGGAGGCCAGGTCAGAGCCGAAGTACCACCCACAGAAAGGAGACTGATACATGCCAAATAGTTTCTGGAGTTTCTGAAGGTTTCGCCTTTTTGGATTTTATAATTGAGAATATGTTCTTTTCAATATTTAAGCAAGTTGATAACTAGTTGTTCTTTTGGTACTTGTAATGAAGCCATTTCATTTATGATGGCCACAGGATTGACCACCGGCACACCCATCCTTGTTTTTGTGCCCAATTCTGAGCAGCGAGGACATGTGAGTGGATGGTGTTACTGGCTTATAAGAGACTGTGTATTGAAATAAAATCTAAATGTGAAAAAAAGGAAAACATCTATTTTCATTTCTTATTCTTGTTGTTCTTCTTGGTAAAAATCAAAGTAAGATTTCTGGAAACTTTACTGTATGCCTCTTGTTTTGGTTGCTTGTCGCACATCTTGAGGCGAAAACACGATGTGAGCATTCTGTTCCTTTTTTATGCTGATATTTCACTTGATGAATGTACATTTAGTATGATTATAAGTCTATTTAATTTGTGAATATACTGAGTTGTATCTGGAGTTGTCCCTATTTTTCTCAGGATTACAGTGATATGTCAATACCATATAGGCCTTCTCATGCTGATGCAACTTATGACATGAAGTACGGTGTCAGATCAGTCCAGGTAATGCTTTTAGGGTTCATACTAGGACTATTAATAATTCTGGGGTGGAAAAACCCTGTCATATCTGACATAGATTTGTATTTGAAGGGTGGCGGTAGAGCTTCAGCAAGAGAAACCATTGGAAGGGTTGCTGCTTGAGCTGTTGCTAAGAAAATTCTCAGACAACTTGTAGGAACTGAGGTGTGATCGGTCTTCTGCCAGAACATTTTACACACATACGCTTTTCTTTATATCTGTAAACATCTTTCCGTTGAGTGTATCGAACCTTTAAGCCTTTTATCAGTGTGGTCGTCATTGATCAAATGATCAGTGCCGGTGATACAAAACATGTGCCCTTAAAGTATGCTTATTTGTTTTACTGGACGTCTCTTGCAATTTTTTGTTCAAACTTTGATGGTTTGTTTCGTTTTTGCCAGATTTTTGCGTATGTCTCTCAGATTCACAAGGTAGTGCTTCCAGAGGATCTAGTTGATCATGAAAATCTGACGCTTGATCAGGTATGTCTGCTCTAAATTTTAGACTTTGTGCTGTCAAGAAGCAACAATATTGCTAATTGCTTTAGATTTCACATTTTCGATCATTTTTGTCAGTTTTAAATGGTGTCCTGCGAGCGTATGGCTCACAGTTTTATCAAAATTTTGTGCAAAACTTGTTTATAACATCTGCTCCCCATTCATCTCCTTTGTTGATAAGTATTGATTTGCCTGTTGACAGATTGAGAGAAGTATCGTAAGGTGCCCAGATCCTGAATATGCAGAGAAGATGATTGCCGCGGTTCATATGATCAATATGAGAGGTGATTCTTCTGGTGGTGTTGTCACATGCATTGCAAGGAATGTTCCTCGCGTAAGCTCCTCCTTCCCCCTCCACAGTTCCACCTCTCTTTCTCTCTCTCTCTCTCTCCGCATGCCTATATGAGTGCATGTCCTGTTCTTCCATCAGTTAGAAAGGGCATTAAAAATCTCTCATTGCATATCAGGGGCTTGGCTCACCTGTTTTCGACAAACTTGAAGCTGAGCTAGCTAAAGCTCTCATGTCAGTGCCAGCAACAAAGGGCATTGACTTTGGCAGTGGATTTTCAGGTTGTAATTTCTGTGCGATGCTTAATGTATCCTTTAAGCGAGATTAAAATGGAAGGAGATATATTTTTGGGATTCTTATTCAAGTAGATTGTAGCTGATCATTGATGAAAATCTTTGCAGGAACATTTTTGACCGGGAGTGAACATAATGATGAGTTCTTTACCGATGAACATGGGAGAATCAGGACAAGAACAAACCGCTCTGGCGGGATACAGGTAAGCAATTTGCTTCAAAAGTTCTATTCTAGATGTTTAAGTTAGTTTGATAAAATTTCCTTTATGGAGCATCTTTGGTTTTCTAAGTTTTTCCATGTGTTTGACGTACGTACAGGGAGGAATATCCAATGGTGAAATTATAAACATGAAAGTAGCTTTCAAGCCAACAGCGACAATCGGAGTATGTTATGATATCTTAACTGCTATTCTCCTGCCTATTTTCTTTCTTGCATCCCAATAGAATGAGATATGCCACCACCGCTATGGCATACCATGTTCGGGTTATATTTGGCAGGGCTAATGACATTACCTTCTGGCTATGTGTATGTCATTATAAATTCTTGGGATATATTTTTGATCAAAAGTTTAATTTACTTTTGCTCTGTTGTTAAAACATTTGATAATCTCTTCTGGATTCTGATGTTTCTGCAGAAGAAGCAACTCACAGTGACTAGAGATAAAAAAGAAACCGAACTAATGGCTCTTGATCGCCACGATCCCTGTGCTGTCCCAAGAGGTATTTCCTAGGATAATAGCCACTAGAAGAAGGGTAACATCTTGTTGTCACATAAAATCTCTTTTAAAATTAAAATATTTATCAAATAAGTTTGTTTTGTGATGGGTATGCAGCGGTGCCAATTGTAGAAGCTATGGTGGGTCTTGTTCTTGTGGACCAACTGATGGCACAATATGCACAGTGTCATCTGTTCCCTATCAATCAAGCTCTGCAAGAACCTCTAGCAAAGCAGACGAATATCAAGCCTTTAATGGAAGCAATTCATTAGAACAATGTCCTAACCTAGTTTCAATAAGCACTTAATTTTGTAATTAAGTGATATTTATTTATGTAATGATGAGATTTGTGGTATTTTGGGGTTTAGCTTCAGTATTTAGTTGTCTTTCATCTTGAGTTAAGAATATCCTTTTCGAGAGTCTCTATTTCCGTTTTCTAATCGCAACAAAGAAAAAGCAGAAAAAAAGTGAAATTGGATTCCAAAACTTGAAGTTAATTGTGGCATCTATGACCAGATCAAACAAGCAAAGCTTGTAGCCCAAACTCCAAAGGGATAAGGAAAACAATGACTTGATGCGCAAGTTATGCTCTCTTACGTACGCAACAGGGGGGTTTTAAGCAAGTCTTCCTGCAATTATCTTTAATCTTCAACTTCTCCTTCTCTAAGTTCCGAAGCTTTTTGATACTGCAATTCGTTAGAATGTCTATCTTCGGTTCATTACGCCAAGCCATCTGCGCGGACTACTTTGGCGATGAGCTTGGTTTTGCTCTGCCTCCTCTGTTCAAGATGGTGAGTAGAAACTCTGAGTACACAACCAAGGAGAACAACAACAGCAGCAACAGCAACTCATCGATGGTAATTACTGCTGAGAAGAAGACGAAGCATGGAGATGGAGTGGTAGCGATTGCACCCATCTTCGATGGATTGCACTGCTTTGAAACGCTTGTTCTTCATAGAAATTAGTTTGTTTTTTTTTTTTATTTGAACGTTGGTGTGAATGTAAAAGGAAGAAGCTAAATAGAGTTTTCGCCTCTGGTTTTGCTTCTTATGGACGATTCCTTCTGTGTTTTTCCTTCAATTTCCTTATCAAAGCTAAATAACGACCCATTAACTTTTGAATTATGTAAAAATCACATGAATCATAATTCCCAATATGCAATTGGAGCAGAATCCTAACGCACCTCCAAAATCAAATATTCGTAACACTTGCACCGCATGAATCATTATTACGTCATCACACCTTCGTCTTTCTGATGCAATTAAAAATGGAGAAAAACAATGAGTCTTCATTTGCGAATTGCGAGTCTGCGACTTGGTTTGAAGTCAAAGTCAGCTAAGTTAGACCCCTAAAATTCTACACGTTAAAGTTGAACCAAATTGTACGTCCCTTATTGTAGCAGCCAACATCTTTGACAATTCAATTAACCAACGAAAACTGATATACATGCCCACTAATATATGTATTTTATTATTATAGTAGTCCCATAATTTTTTTAAAAAATAAGTATATAAATAATTCTATGCCCAACACAACATGTCTTTATTATGTCCAAACACAATCTTTATCTTTAATCAGCAAATTTTGTGGGGGAGGACCGACGTCGGTCGTTCAATTTACGACCGTTAAATTCTGGGACCCACGATTCAAAAATACACGACCCAGATCAGAGTGACCGCGTCATGGAGGGCGGCCAGGCATTACCAAGTCTTACCGGGATGACACGTTTGACGATTCCAATAACGACAGACAGTTAGACCCCCGAAGTTTCTTTCTTCCCACGTTTGACGTTCCATATTCCACTCTTCGTCCTACGCGGTCTCCCTCACGATCTCTCCTTCTCTATATATAATCTCAAATCCCAAAACCTGATTTCAATTCACACCCTACAGGGAAAAAAAGAGAAGAAAAAGAGAAATTCTCGAGCAAAAGATATTTTATCGAGACAGATGAATTCGATTTTCAGTCCCTTCGATGCTCTGTGCGCGGATTTCTTTGTTTCGAGGGCCCAATTCCCTACTACTTCTGCAGAGAGCAACAAGAAGCAGGTAGTCCTTAACAAGGTAAAGGAGACAGAAAACTTGAAGGAGAAGAAGAGAGAAGGGGCTGCTGCCCCCGTGAGAGACCACCGCAAGGCGCCGCGGTTTGCGCCGGAGCTGGATGGCCTCAACTGCTTTGAAACTCTGGTCTCGTATTAATTAACCAAAACAAAACTGTTCGTGTTAAATTCTTTGATTGATTCCATGTTTGTACTAGTGATATAAACGCCTGGTTTTTTTTTCTCAAGAAACTTCGCTTCTTATATGCTATTACAGATTAATGTATACAACGTTAATGAAAATTACTACTAATGTTTCATGCTTTATAGTTCAACTCCAACTCCACTTGGTGGGCTTGCTTTACAGTTTCAGTGACCATATTCTGCATCTTTCAACGTTAATAAAGTTGAGGACGAGGTTGGGAAGCACAAGCCTCGGTCTTCGCTCCATTTCCATGAACAAATTTTAGAAAAATTAGTCTTAAGGCTTTGGCTCTCTTACCTGTTCAGACTTCGGATGGCAATTGTTTTGTAATAAGCAGCAAGAATTGACCACCCTCCGTTAAGAAACCAATAACATAAACCCACCACTGATCCGCATCCAAAGATAACCTCAGCTCCAAAGAAGCCCTAAACAAGATACTAAGAAAGCAAACAAGAGACTTAGAAAGCCATGAAGAAGATTATTACATAACAATAGTATGTTGTTTCCCAGAATCTCAAATATGTCGAGCTCAGACTGAGTGGATCATACACCCAAACGTGGGTTTTAATACAATCTACTTCATCTATAGTTCTCAGGATGTGAACAGATTGAAATTCATCAAGAATCATAAACATTGAATTTGAAGCGTGTTGACAGCCTTTCATTTCAGATCATCATACAAAGATAGCAAAATAAGAAGCTGGTGTAGATCAGGGCAACCAATGAAGAAGAAAATAACCCGAATTTATTGTTATACTCGCAAGCATGAGATGCTTTAGTGATTGGCTGCTTCAGAAAAATAAACTCTCTGATTTTCCCTTTCCTTATCCAAAGCTGCTCCATGGCTCAGACATAACAAAAAGAACAACTTTCTATACTCTCAAAAAGGGGAGAGTGAGTGTGGAGACTCATTTCTCACTTCGCTGCAACATCAATTTACATGGCCGCCATCTTCACTATGAAGCAAAACATCTACCTGAGTTACAATCTCCTTCCAATATTTGCAAATCTTCGGGCTACTCCAAATATAACTGCTTTAGTCAAGAGCCCCCGGTCAAGACAACAAGCAAGGACTACTGCACCACCCACAACAGCCAGCTTAGGTATGTTCCTTCCCAATGGTTTCTCAGACGAATCCTTCACTTCATCATCTGATGAACCACTTGAACTCCTCTCCAAGGATCTCAAGTACTCTGTACTCACTTTAGTGTTGATTTGAGCCATGAAAGCACAACGTGAGAGTGAAGCATCTGATGCTCTCTCCTTCTGATATGCACGAAAGCCAATGCCAATCTTTTTCGCAGTTCCCCACATACCCTGCCGCACTCCGATTTTAGCAATTTCCCAAGGAATACCCATGTCTTCATGATGGAACAGTAACACCTCACAGGCGAGCTGGCCATTCCCCCTTTTTGATTCAACTGGTTTAATAGCATACAAAAATATTAGTCATCGATTGTCTTCAAGACCAATGTAATTTTGCACATGTAACTGAAATACAAACGCACTACACTACATTACAAGACAACAAAACTCTCTATCACAAGCTTTTCCTCGCATGACAGAGTGTCCGGGCTTGAGAAAATGTGCTGATTATAACAGTAAACAAGAAACTCAACAGGGAAAAGAAAAGTAATGACAATTTTCTCAAGGAAAAAGAAGATTTAAAAAATTGGTTACCAGCACGGATACACCAACTCGAATAGTACAAATCAACACGTCTTGGTTTGTTGCTTCTAGGCACAGTGGAGCAGGGTACTCCCTGAAACATACAGAAGAATAGGAATAAATTATTTGCCGGAATAGAATTATCTATGGAAAAAAGGGGCCAATCTCATGAAATACTAATCACAAGCAATCTTAACTGAAAATGAAGCAGTGATAAGTAAAAGCTGCAATTACGTCCAAATTATGTATGCCCTCAATTGAAAACTGAAAAACGTGGGTGTCTATATCCCCAATAGAATGCTGTTTATTACTGTATTCAGAATGAAGAGAAGAGATTATGCTGATTATGGCAAGTGACTTGCCACGTGAAAGGTTAAATAATAAATATGCTTCCGCATGAAAATGTTTACTATGGAAATCATCTCTGTAGTAAAAAATATAGTCAACTACGGAGCTGAAGTAGTTGTTCAACTCTAATTATGCTACATCTCACAGAGATTTGCAACTTATATCTCTGCAAGTCTTTTGGAACAGGTTTCACCTAGAAGATCCTAATTAGAGGAAACAAGGTATATCACACTACTAATTTAAGAGAAACTGACATGAAAGCTCCTTTACAACTTCCTAACCCCCACATGATATCAAATATGGAAAACAGCAAAAGAAATGGATTATTATGTAGAATTGTAGAAATAATAGCTTTTCTTTCTCATACCTTTGTAACACAATAGTACAAGTGTCCTGATTCCCAAATTCTGCGCCCGATAATGTATTCTCTGTCGCTACAAAAGAAGGGAAACTGTGCCGCCGAAAAGCACACAACACATGAGTAATGCAACCAAAGTTTATCCGTTGATGTAATAAATGAATAAATAAATCCAGAAGACTGTATTCCCACCTTGCGTACCCAACGAACCACCATGTTTCCTGTAGCGGGGCACTCCTCCAAAGTTTCAGCAGAGACAATCATGTCATCCCATTTCAATCTAAACTCGTCATCCCAAAAGAAATCTCTCATCATCTCTGGGTTAGCATTCTCAAAGATGGTACTGCTACGATATTGTGGAGGACCAGTCTAGCAAAAGACAGAAACACGTTATTTCACCTGAATAAGCTAATTAAAATACATAATGTACAACCACAACATGATTTTCAGTTTTTCACAAGAATATGATACTTGAAGACAACTTTCAAATTCACATTGAAATGTTTACTCACAGTAAACCTTAAACCCTCCACATAATGAGATGTGAAACTACCTCAGGATCTCTCCGCCAGGCTTGAAAGGTCATTGTCGAGGTTGAACGATCCATCATATGAATCCAACCAGGACCTCCATCTGTAACATCTACAAGCTTACATAAATGCTCTAAATCATCTCCATTCACAAGTCCCGGTTTTTCCTTTTCGAGCTCGGATGAAGTCCCACTGATGAAGTAAAACAAAGCAGGTTGTAAATAAATAGAAGTTCCTTCTAGTTCAAGTTGCATTCAGATATCCTAATGGCTAATACTGAATTGCTTCTTTTTGTTTCAAATGCATAAAGGATATCATAAAGGAGCACCAAGGGCGTGGAATTGAATCATATTACAAAATAGTTAAGCTAATACTATCTTTAAAAAATCCCACCGAGAACATTACTCCTAATACTGAATTGCAGACGCTTGTAAACCCCATACCCTGTTATCTTGAAACGTCGGGCTAAAGTTACCTGACCAGAGTAGCTAAACAAATATACAACCATCTAGACAACTATGACTACAACCAAAACTAAGTACAAGGGCCTACAAGGTTATCTAAACTGTAGCCTAAAGCTTGATATTGAAGCTTCTGAACCGATAAGCTTGAACAACATCAAATTAAGTAAACCCAATATTTAACTTATGAATTTTGAAGCAAACAAACCCAACAAACCTCCAATCAGACAGGTTGGTAGGTGGAACAGATAAATCCTCTTTTGGAACCCCGTCATCTGACGTCCAGGGAATGTAACATGGCAACTGAAACTTCAATGAATTCAACATCGGAAATGAACCAAAACTCATCGGTCTTTCCGAAGATGAAGACGCAGTCTCCTTAGACGCCTTCGAGATGGAGGATTTCAACATTTCCCTACCCAAATTGGCCCATGTCGGCTTCCACATCCACCCAACAAGAACACCAACGATAACCGCAATCCATAAAGGAGCTATTAATATCATTAGGTCACTCAAAACATCCCCAATTGTAGGTCTTTGCAAAATCTCCAGAAAAACAGAAACCAGAGCCATTCCTTTACCTTACACGCTTAAAAACAAATTTGTACGAAACAGGATAATCTAAACGAATCAAACCCAGATAAATTAAACCCACAAAAATTAAAACCCAAGAAAGATAAAACCCTCGAATCAATCGAAAGAGTATAAATTACGCGCAGCGATTACTCGAGGGTTTCAACGGTGGAGAAAACTCTTTATTTCTTTCTTTTCTGACGGAGGAGGAAATTCAATAAACCCCAATAACCAAACCCACCAATAGGGAAAAAAAAAATTTAAAAGGGGGCAAGAGAGAGGGTATGATTGAAGCAATAAAGATGCGAATATATTGAACAAGACAGAAGAGAGGGGTCGGGGAAGGAGACAAACAATGATGAGTAGGTATAGATAAGGATTTCGAGATAAGAGGAGGAGAGAAGGGATACATAGATTACCGTAGGCCAGGCCCAAGCAGCAGATTTCTATTTTTTTCTCCCTTGGTTTTTTATTAATTTGCTTTTCTCGAGAAAATCTACCAAATTGGCAAATATAGAGAGAGCAACTGTAGAGAGAGAATTTGGCAAATGTCACAGTTATCTCTTCCAGGTACGACTCTAGCGCTAATTGGTCATCAATACCCGCATCCTCCCTCCGTATATATAACGACGCAAAGGGTGGGGCTGAGTCGCCGCGTTCTCGTTTTTCACGTTCGTTGCCTCGCTGGCTTGAATCCTGTTCTGTTCTCTTCTTATCACT
Source organism: Tripterygium wilfordii (assembly GCF_013401445.1). NCBI lineage: Eukaryota > Viridiplantae > Streptophyta > Magnoliopsida > Celastrales > Celastraceae > Tripterygium > Tripterygium wilfordii. The sequence goes on from NC_052246.1 coordinate 2,879,045, forward strand.
CTTAATGATCTTGTTTGGGAGTGTTGTGCTATGAGTTATAAAATTGTGATACTGATGAGGTGAGTTGGAACGTAAAAAGGTATCGGGTGCATCACTTTTAAAACTATGATGCGGTGTTGTGAGATGTGTTTGGCGTATTTAAATTACGGTTATATTAGATTACTAATAATATTAATATAAAATCACTTAACATTTACATTGTATATTAATCTAAAATAAAATAATTGACCTAATTTGATTATGTGAGACAATTCAATATATATTTGTAAGCGTTTGGGAGTGCGGTGACGTGAGGTAAAAAAGTTATGGTGTTGTGAGGTAAGTTCTGCTATAAAAGCGTTTGGCGTATCACAAAAAACTATGACGCTGTGAGGTGAGGTGCAACTGAACGCAGTAAAGACGTACTGCCAAACATAGACAATATGTCCTTTCCTGTTAGTATTAGTATTACTAGTTTAACTAGCTGCAGATAATCTTACCTTTATTTCTGATAATACTTTATATGCGGTTGATTGACGAAAAAAGAAAATTATGTTAGAGTTATTAAAATGAAACAAATTTCAACTTCGTATTACCAATTTAACATATGATACAAATTTTAATTTCATGTTACCAAATTGACATGTTTTGATTGTCAATGTACAAATTAAAAAACATGTCAATTTGATAATATTGACCATCTTTTAGCAATGAAATGTGATACAACCCATTTGTTTACTCATAGACTATTGTGGGAAGGTAATGAAATTTGAACTCAAAAGTCAAAACTTGTGAAGGAGTATATATTTTTCTTGTTATTGTAATAGTTTTTTCCCATTATTATGTTTTGTGTTGTTTTTTTTTAATGTTTTATGTGTAATGGTCTAGGAGGACTAGAGCCCAGTTGAATTTACCAAAACTGAAACGTGTATTATACTGTAACTTAGAACAACACATTTGAATTGACCTTTTAACACGTTTAGACAAAACCCAGTTTGATTGACTGAGACAGCGTGGCAAAACCAAAGAGAATGACGAGGCTAAAATGGTCTCTACATACATTCCCCCTGTTTTCAGTATTCCAATGAGCCTTCAAAAGAATCAAAACCATCGAGGGATCTCCTCAAGTTAAAATAAGAGTTTGAGAAAGACAATGTTGGGCAATTAGTAGACAACATGCTTATAGAATGAGGATAACTCATATAGCATGAACGATGACAATGTTGCGTTGAATTCGCAACAAATCAAGGAAAGATAGAATTTCTGAAAAAACGAGATTCTTCAAATCGGATACTCGTAAGAGTATCGTATTGTCCGTTTTGAGTGTTTGTCCTTAAAAACGACCCTCTTGGTTGAGAAAGATTGGATCTTTACTAATAAACCACATCAATGGCTTACGCCTAACAACCGATATGAGATATAAATCTTTAATAATCTACCGTATAGAGATATTAATGCGAGTTGAATACGTAAGGGGTTTAAAAAAATAAGTAGAAAAATCCTAAATTGGTACCACATGATCACATAACCCTAGAACCACAAACTGAACGAACCGACCACTGTTGAATCACATGAATTCATGGACAACATATATAAACATGTTGAATCACATGAATTGATCGATGGACTACATATATAAACATGTTTTGATCATGTAATAAATTGTGTCCAGTAGGCACTCAATACATCTTTGACATGAAAATTGGGCGTGGACTTACTCCAAAAGCAGCAGTTGCATGCGCATAATGTCGGTGATACCTTAACAACCTCAGCACAACATATGCAACATGCATGCTTGATTGCTTGTCAATAATGGAATTTCAATTTGGGACCCAGAAAGAAAAAATGGGGGCTGATATTGAAATAGTTCCAAACCCACAAACTATAATTGAGTGAGATTGGTATGAACACATTCTTCGCCTGTCTTTTTTTTTTTAAATTTTGAATCAATAAAAAAAAATCATTAAATTGGGTTGTGACATTTTTTAGGAAATGGACATATGTGATACCTAATTTTTTGACGGTGGAGTCGACATAATAGGGCGGATGACAAGAGTTGTAAAGAACTGGTGTGCCAGATAGCACCATCACCCTCACCACAGCATTCATGTATTGCAGCTCCAATCAAATGATGCAGCACAGGGATTAATCCCGGCTTGAACCTTCCATTCACAATCTGTTAACAGGAATTCATCGTTCATTAGTTAAAGATAACTTCTATCGACTCCCATAGAAGACCAGTTAACATAAATTCGGTCTTTTTGGTCAGTGCAAGCAAGCTTATCTCCAGAGATATAACTGAAACAGACGGTTCACTGAAATCTAATTTCTTATGGATTTTGATGCATAGGAGAAAACACATGGTATACATCTCTAAGTGCACCAGGATCCACGAATGAATGGGGTGTAAAAGCTAAATAATTGAGTTTGTGATAGTATTGAACACTGCAAATCTAAATTCCTACTAGATTTTGATGCATATGAGACAAAACATGGCACACATCTCAAAGTAAGATTTTTAGATTGAAATCGTAGATTCTAGGGAATTGTGGAGTCTCCAAATCTATGCATAGCAAAATAAATCGTACAAAAAGAAATTGTTATTTAGGCATTTTTAATCCATTTCAGCACACCATATGTTTCTATGAAGCTAAATCAATAATTGCTGAATCTAAGAAGTTTCTCCTTCCCTTTCCCAATTATTTAAAAAAAAGAAAGATAATATATAAGTGTTTTTGCCCTTTTGGGCCTTATTATGTTAAAAAACAAGGCTCAATGGTTAACGGGGCATGTTGGCAACATAGGCCAGTCCAACCCAAAGATTATTGCAATGGAATTTGGGCTGTCGATTGTATCATACTATCATTGTATGGTCTCCCGACTCCCATGGACAAATAGTTGTGGGTTTTGTTTCCTTTTTGAGCCTTGTGGGAAGAAAGGTATATGGTTTAATGGGCCAAGGACTCTGCAGTTTTCTTGCCTAGTTGGTCCTTGTGTAAAAAGCAACAATTAATGGGTTGATGGGCTCGCAGGCCAGTCCAACAGATCAAAAATAGAATTTGGGAGGTCAAGATATGGTCTGGGCTAAGCCAAATACGGCCTTTTCTTCCTGAATGGGTGCCCCCGTGGTGGTTCCATGGGGCCCACTGGACCTACATCTCTTTTTATCAAACCCGTACCTCTCTCTTTCAGTGATTTAGCTTCAGACTTCAAAAGAAGAATTACAGGGTTGTTAAATTTCTGCATCATAAAGTTCAAACATAAATTCCATACATATGTGTTCATAGATAGATAGACAGAAGCTGTAACTGTTAGTTTATCCATGGGCACAGTAAAACATACCTTCACCTTAAAGCACAAACAAGAACAAAAAAATTCGACAAAATCAAAGGAAAAGAAGAAAGCTTGTTTCAAGAGCCACTGCTTTCTTGTGTCAAAGCTCAAAATATATATATATACAGACAGAAATTCTCATATGCGCACCTATGTTTTCACCGTTGATTTGGAACAAGTGGGATCCAAAACAACTCCATTTGTCATCTTAAAAAGTAATCCGCATTTTGAGTGCGCATAAGAAATTTCTGTGTGTATACACATATTTTAGTTAATGGAATTGCTTCCTAATTGATCACCATCTCCACTACTAGAACACTTGCTGTTGTTGCTGCTGCTACTCGCAATGCCAAGGCACAAGGCCTCCGCTAATGGTCCACCAGGAGCAGAACCACCCATCCATAGACCACCACTACTGCTACTATTCATTGAAAACCTTTCAGTTTCAGCTCCATAACCACCGCTATTTTTGTGATCAATTTCATCAATGAAATGCCTTGTCTCTCTTGTCTGCGTCTCTACTGCCTGGTTTGCATTCAAAGCTGCCTCCAAAGGAGCAAATTTGTTAAACCCAATACTATTATCACCCATTTGTTGCCATTCTTGAGTACTAATACTCTCCCCTCTCATTAACCACTCCAAGCCCCTTCATCAGACAAAACAACAAACACATAAAAGACAAGGAAAGAAAAGAGACAAGAACCACATCACAAAAATTTATTAATCTGGAGCATTAAAAACGCACCTGGGTTGGTCATATTGTGTAGCAGAGACCATGTTATTGTAATTATGATGGTGAGAAAAATTTATCCTTTTTGTGGAATATTCGTCCGCATTCAATTCCACAGGCTTTCTTGAACGAGGACGAGTCTTGTGAGAGTGCCGTTCGCAGTATTTCTGATCAGGAGCCACGTCTCTCGAGCACCTCCATTTCTTGCCATCTGTCCTCTTGCACCTCCATGGCTCTGGATCCGCCTTGTTGGTGTTTGTTGAAATGCCTAGCCGAAAAGTGTGTGCTTAATTTGATGAAGAAAATTAATGAAGTAATTAGTACAGAATGTTAGTTTGGTAATTACTTGTAGAGATGGAGCTTGGAGGAACACTTGATGATGAAGTGGTAGTCTTTGTGATGATGGGGATTAGGAGCTCTGAAGGTACAGGAACAGAGGCCATCAAGTACTTGTAAATTATGGTCTGTCTCTCAAGCTCTTGCCACTGAGCTTCTGTGAAAGGGGCTCCTCTCACATTCACAGACTCTGCTGCTGCCATTTCTCCTACAACATAATCACAAACAGAATAACAACAAACGAACAAACGAACCCTCAAAGTCAATGGTGGTTAGGAAAAGAAAAAAAAACAGAGTCTCTGTACCTGAAGAACTGCTAAAAGGGTTCACAGTCCTTGAAGGAGGAGTAGAACCAGCACCAACAACATCGTATATATCACCACCACTACCACCACAAATAGTACTCTCATCGCATGTTAAAAACTGGGTTTCTTGATGCAAGTATTGATGAGACATCTCAGTATGATCCGTACAAAGTTCACTACTTTCACTTGCTGTTCCTTTCTCTAAATCCAAAAAACCACTCTTTGTTGTTCCCTTCACATCCATCAACAGAAAGAACACAACCACCTTAAAACTACTTTCTGTCTATCTATAGACTCACACACACATATATAAATATGTATGTATCACAAAGAGAGAGAGAGCAAGTGCGCTCTTGTGGGTGAAGTAATGGGTTCTGTTAAGATGTTGCCAGCGGTGCCACCATTTTGGGTTATGAGGTTTGCTTTGCTTTGCTTCCTTGGCTTCCAGCATATGCACCTGTTTTGGAATACAAACAAATTCATCTTACTCACTCCCTCTCTCTCTCTCTCTTACTCACTCTCTTTTAACGCTGACAACACACATGCAAGCAATCTCTCTTAACGTTATCTTCACGTCTGTGTAGAATGTAAAAACAGTGAGGCTCTGCTTAATGAACTTGGGAAATCACAGCCGTACATCACTGGCTAAAGTTGTTTCCTTTGACACCGTCAGTCAACATTGGGAGTTGTAACATGGGACCAAAGTGAATAGGGATGATGTGATGCATTAACTAAATGTGAATTGTCAATAAATACTCTCCTGCTTAATTTAGCATTACAAAGTTCCTATCTTGACCCACCATTTGTTATTTTCAGTTTGTATTTGGTGGATCTCTTCTTCTTCTTCTTTTTGCTTTGTTTAAGGTGAATTTAGCCACTGAGATTTCCGTTAGATTAATGCATTAATGGGTGGATTTCAATCAAAATACTTGAATCAGACAAAGTAAGATGTCATCTTTTGGTTGATAACAACACTAGCAGCTGCTACTAGTTACCTCATGAAGATATTTCAACTGTTTTATTCCACTTTTTTTTCATAATACCAATTAGTCAAAAGCAATATAAAGTCAAGTGAATCACTTTCATAAATATTTTGAATTGTTATAGAACTTTATGATGCCAACACCAACACTACTGACTCATAAGGGTATTCAATGCACCAAAGCTACTTGGATGGTGCTTTAAACTTAAAATCTGCAATAGCAGAGGCTTGTAGTTTAATGTAATCAAAGGGTGATCTTGATAGAATTGTATTGTCTTTCATGGTGAGCAGGGGATAGACTCTGAACAATATGATTAATAGCTTATCATTAATGGGTGCTTCTAATTTCAAAAGCTGAATTCTTCATATTACATGTAAATACTTTTACTGTCAATTAGCAAAATATCATCCTTAATTCAGGTTTTTGACATTTTTCTAAGAAGTCTGCTGCATTTGAGAGAGATTTATTATTTATATACATCTGGATCTGTCCTTTTATTATTGTTTAGTTTCCAACATTAATTTTTTCTATAAATGTCTAGTAAGTCAACGATCCATCTTGTGCAATAAAAGGAAAGCATGTGAAGCAGTACAGGTTCTTTCTTCACAGATCCAAAGATTAGCCTTTTAACAGATCATAAAATACACTTTTCTACTGCTTCTATATAGCAAACTTGCTCAGATCCAAAACAACACTTTCTCTATCTTTCTTTTCATGATTTGAAAGCCTACAACATCCATCAAGAATTCGAGACAATACTATTGAAAACCAAGCTCAGTATAAATCTTAATCATCACACTTTCAACAATTACAAAACAAAAAAAAACACAGTAACCCACAAACCTATTTACTCTTACAAGGATACTTAATATAACCAACAAAATTTCAGCCAAAAAAAATGAACAATGACAACAAATCAAAGCCAAATTAATCATCAAAAGAGAAGTAGATACTAGACCAAGTGAATTCTTCACCCAATGATCAGGTTGTTGGATCTAGTGGGTCTTTTTTGTTTGAGTAGAATCCTCAATTGAGCCTTTTGACACTCCAGCTTTGAGCCCCAATGTCTACTACTACTACTAGTCTTTGATCCAATTGCTCTAACCACTCTAGGAAATTCAACAAACCCTTTAATCCCTCTCTTTATGTGAGGATTCTCTGGTTCTGGTGATGCTCTTCTCTGAATTGCTGCAGATAACGCAACGCTACTGCTAATGTTATCATATGATTTTTCAGCTAAAACTAACCTTGCGAGATTTCCTGGAAGACTATTAGCAGGAATTGCAGTTCTAGGCACTCTGTTGTCTATTCCTTGATTCATCTTCTCTGTTTCTGGTGATGCTTTGCTTTGAACAAGTTTTGATGCTTTGGCACTGCTAAGATCATCAACACAATAGTTTTCAGCTAAAACAAACCTCTTAAACTTTCCTGGAACCTTAAAATCTTCTTCTTCATTCATCTGCTCAAGTTTGGAATTGAAAGTATCAAGTTCTCTCCGTTGTTTGGAAATCTCCAATTCTTGTATTTTCTCTTCCAAGAAAACCTTGGCCTCTGAAAGCTTCATTTGAACTCTCTCTTCTCTCAACACTTCAGCCACTCTTAACATCTTTCTTTCTTCCTCAATTTCCCTCTTCATGCAATCAATCTCTGCTTTATCTGATGTAATTTCTCTGGCAAGCTCTTGACATACTTTCTCCAATGCTTCTCTTGCTCTTCTCTCCTCTATAAGATCTTTAGCCAGTCTTTTGTTCAAAGACTCCAATTTTTTACGTGCTTTTCTTTCATATTCAAGCTTTGCCTTCAATTCCAGGATCTGTGCTCGAGATATGTCAACCTCAGATGTCTCCATTACAGGCTTGAAGAGAGTCGGATCCCACAAAGAAGACCCAGTTTCTTGACAATGATATTGATGCTTCAATTTATGATGATGATGGTGATGAGGTTGTGAATAATAAAATGGATTCTCGTACAATTTCCAGGTTGGGAAAGTGGGATTCTCAGAGCTACTACTAGTAGTACTGATCATCATCATCATCACCTCCTCCTCCTCCTCCATATCTTCTTGTTCTGCTTCTTCTTCTTTTCTATTTTATCATTTCATTGATGCCTTTGCCTTTTCTTTTGGTGCTTCCTTTTCTCTTTTTCTAATCTGTCAAAGAAAGCAATGGGGGTTGTAGGACCATTGATCCGCGAATGAAGTTCGCCTTGCAGATGTGGATTGATAAAGATTAAATACATCACATGCTCCTCCATCTTATTTAATTTTGATCGGTCTACATTTCAGTCTATTACTCCCTCTCTCTGCAAGTGAGTTCACTCCTCCACTAGTTACACATTGTCCACTTTGAGTCAGCTCATACTAACCCGCACAACTTTGTCTTCTTAAGCTCAATAGTCATTACCAGCACATGCACTAAGCATTTTGAAATGTGGGACAAAATACATAGCCCTATCGCCACCATGGGGATGTAGGTCAAGAAACTTAGTCTCGTCACCACTCAATAACTCACAAAGCTTGACATTGCAGAGAATTGATTAAATTTCATCTTTTTCTACATGAGACATCACAACCGACCATTCTTAAATACTGATAAAAGGATGAGTTGTATTGTGGATTTGTTGGTTTTACTTTGACAAGATTCCAGAGGACAAAAAACACGATTGTAGATCATCGGGCCTCCGCACAACCAAAGCCGAGTATCCTTACAGAAAATCAAGTCATTGAAAAGTTAAAAGAGAAAAGACACTCTAGGCTGAAGTGGAGGGGTCCTGTCCTACAATAACCTATTCTACGGGCCTTCACCACGACTATCTCCAATCATGGTCTTCAGTTCTATTCTCAATTCTACCATCATGCGTGTTTTTAGTTTTTACCTTGCTAGAAAATAAATACTAAATAAGCAAAGATAAAACACCAATTGGGCCACAACTCACAAAGGCCAAAGCCATTCCAGAGACTTGCCTTAACAGGGGAATCATTTATGAATCATTTATTTATGGTACGAGTACGAGTTGGCCCCTGCCCAGCTTTAACACCAGAACCAGATGCAGCTTCGTATTTAAGTAAAGTAATTCAGACTCCTCGAACCACCTATGACACAATATGTGGACCAAGCCACAGGAAAATCAAGACCCACATAGGGCCTGGTGTCGAAACTTGTCTATCCGTTTGAGCAAATGCCTTACAAGTCAAGAAATTGGTCGCTGCAAAACCTCTGGCAACAAGCAACGTATGTCACAATGGGTCTCTATTTTCACAAGCGTTATGCTCCACCGAACTTCTATTTACTTATAAAATCATCAAGCATCTGTTCCTATTCTAGTTTCTGGATATCAAGACATCTAAATTTATTCTGTTTACACTAGTTTGTATTGCAGCGCAAGTAGTAAAAGAAACTCAGCCCCAAACCAGTTCCAATCAAACAACTCGTCCAAGCAAATGAAAAATAAACACATCGAAACCACGTTCTCTCTGGACTTTGTTATATTGATACTACCATTCACTGAGTAATTGCTCATTCGCAAAAGCTTGTGTCGTAAACAAGGAATAAAAGTTGAAATAATAAGATTCATATTATATAATGTCCAAACAAGAAGATTGAAAAGGTCACAACTTAGGAGTTCACATGCAGTGAAGTCACAACAAAATGGAACCGGACTACACGATACATCAGCTTGATAAAATATTAGAAGATCCCTAGGCCAACCTAACATCACAAAACCAACAAATAGCACTTGCTAAAAACTTATAAATCTGGCCATATCATGCATTGTCATTCAATTAAAAAAAGAAGTTTCAGAGAACAATAATCATAAATCAGCAGTCAAGCTGGACCAAGTCCATAAGTATGCCACTGGTACAATCCGGTATAAAGTCTAAATCAAACCTTGAATTTGTCATACAAGACGACTATGAAGGCATCCCCAAAACTAACATATATTTGAAAACAAGCATCTCCATTGAAAAGTAAAAAAACCACGATATATTTGGAAGGAAATGCGCAAAACAATGTCCAGCGGTGACCAGAGGCGTTCAAAAAAGATTCTCTTAATGATAGCTTCCTTAAAGCTAGGTTTGCTTTAATTGACGAAAACCTCAACCATGTTGATCGAATATAGCTTACAGGCAAATTGGTAAAAGCAAGAACATAAAAAGAGAAAGGAAATTAAGTTTTCAACATGTTAATATTGGAAATCCACACAAGCACCGCATATGTCAGAGATGAATGCAGAAGACACCGCACATATTTTTAGTTAAATATAAAAAAGCCAGATTCTTATTTATTATTATCAAGGCTTAAGCTAGCTGCTAGTAATATCATTAGAACAAACTGAACATTTGTTTCCTTCAAAATACATGAGTTGCCCATTCAGCTTTGCATTATCCCCAAGGAACAATCAGCCAAGTGTCTATAACACAAGAATAGGGCAGCCATTTTCTTGTCATCCTTTTAAACAAATTTCTTACATTAAAATTGAAAATACCATTTGCACAACTACACAACAGGGACGTGAGAAGGAGAAGAGGAAACATAAATAAATGATAAGAAAAGAATTTCATATTTGCTGAATGAGAATATATCAATTCTGAAAATGTGACATCAAACACAGTACACGCTCATAACTTAAATGACTCATCAATCAAGGATGAAAAGCACACGAAAAAAAGACATATAATTGATCACTTCAAAGGCGATATAACAACATGTTATTCATGAATCAAGATAGTAACAAACTGATTTTTCACATTCAATAAGGACGCACAATAAAGGCATCAGACATAGCTGAAATTCAAAAAAATCCCAGCATATTATTCACTCAAATTAAACAAACAACCATAAGTAACAACTAACAACACAGAATTCTGCTCCTCAACACATATAGCTCACAAGGTAACAAACCAAGTGTTGCATGGGCTTTGCTTAAGGATATTAATCTTCACAAAGGAACAGACATAAAAAAAAATTTTCCCAATGCTTCAAATTCGACATATTATTAGGACTTAATTCATTCCCAAGAGAGAAAAAGACATGGATTCAGTAATTTCATGAGCCGATATCCAACCCACAGACAATATGAAAGTCCCTAACAGTATCACAAAGTGAATATTCAACAACAAGCACACAGTAATTCATGGAACACGACAACACGTATGCCTAAAAGACTGAAATTTAACAAAATCAACCATTTGTAACTATCAGGTTTCTACCTTGAGTTTTCTGAATTCGATAACTGCACCAACTTCTTTGACATGAATCACAATTCAAACTCATCTTCAAGCTTCAATTGTTCTGCTGCTGCCTCTTCCTCCTCATCGTCAATCACAAAGTACGGGTTGTGGGCCTCCGGCTTAAACTTGTACCCTGTGAACACATAGAAGGCAAGGGTAGCCAATTCCCCAGCTACCACACTAGTCCAAAGGTACTTATAAGAGGTAATAGTCTCCAGTGCATAGACAACAACCCTCGTGAAGTAAATGTAACAAATCACCACTATGTAATACTGCCTAAACAATGTCAACTTCATCAAGTTCACGGCAGCTTTTCCATCTGTCCTGGCAGCCTCGCGGAGGTTCTTGATAGACCAAACAATAGGGAACAAAACAGCACAGCAACAGACCACATCTACAAGCAAGAACACCTGCTTCCATGTAATCCAGTCCTGCCCAAACGGCCCAGTCTCGTCAATCACGACCTGCGCAATATTAGCCACCACCTGGAGTGGAATCACAATCATCAACACCTTCTTTTCCTTGTCCTGCAAGTACGGCTTCAAGAACGACCATCCAGTACCGATCAACACAATAAGAGTGAACAACGTAGTTCCCTTCAGAAAGCTGAATATGTAAAACAACACATCCCAACCATGAGCGCTCCCAGTCCGCTTAATATACGACTTATCTTCAGCCTCGCAAATGAGATTCAGCGCCTTCAACAACACCACGGCTAGCATAAAGAAATGAATCCTAAAAACAGTGAGCCGCTTCTTGTACAAAACGTAAATCCATAGCCCAGCAAGACCACAATAAACCAAAGACAACAAGAAGTAAACCCTAGGTAGTACTGTTTTGCCGGCTGAGAGATAATCCCGGCGGCCGTTCTTGCCCTCAAGGTTGTACATGGCCGATTTCACATCCATCGAGACCTTCAATTCAGTGAGGCAATTTGCGAACACGAGCGTGAACTGGTCGGCATCGGTCATGGAATAAACCGTGGTAAAGGTCACTTGGTCCTTCTTCAAGGAATTAAAGGTGTAAACACTCTTGATTAGGTCAGATTGTAAAGCGCAGGCGATCTCTCCGTCCTCTAGCTGCTGGAGCACGTGGAGCCATGAGTCACGGGTGCAGAGAAAGAACCCGAGCTTTGAGCGATCGAGATCTGGGTTCGGGTTCGAGAGGGATATCTGGGAGACATTGAGCTCGATACGTCCAGTGTGAGTGAAACCAAACTCATCGAAGGGAATTATGGGGCGTTCGTCGGATCGGATCTCCGTGGACCGTATCTCCGCGATGGAAACAGAGCACAGTATCAAAACGCAGAGAGAGAAGAGGAGAGAACGAAAAGAGAGAGCCATATTGATCTGAAACAATTGATCTCTCTCTCAGATCTTACGAAGAAGATGAATAAGCCTCGTCTCTGATATCTCTACCGACTATTTCTAATTCATTGATTTATTTAGATATAAAATTAGGATGTGAATTGACAGTTTTGGGCACAGATATTGTTATAATTGTAATAATACCATTGAAGACCTTTTCTGCCGTTTGGACCGAATGGTATTTACAACATTGGAGGGAAGCTTAGACAGAAAGCAATGCCACAACTCACAATTTGCTTCTGGTTTAGTTTGGTGAACTAGAGTAGAGAACAAATGTACTTTTGGGCTCAAAAGTGTAGTTTCAAAAGGCATAAAATTTCCCCACAGCACCATATCAGACAAGGAGGAAATATGCATATGATTTTTACATGACAAGATGAGAATAAAATCAATATGAATCATGAATGTATTGATACTATTACTGACCAAGTAATACACAGTGTTCCAAGCTAATATATATACATCTTAGTTTACATGTATGAGGGTGGTATATATGAGTACCAATGAACTTGATAGCAGTACTTGTTTGAGTTTACTTCTTTCTGCCATCATCCCAACTGTGAAAATCATCTCAAGCTTGTAATTTAGGACAAACGCTAGCTCTGGGAGTCGCCATGGAACCTTTGAATGAACAGTAGTAGTACTCAGAAATCAGGAAACTATACTTTGTTAACATATTTGAGAGTCCCCAAAACTTACAAATATCAGGAAAACAAGGCTGTTGAGACACTGGGTCCTCTTCAAATTGTGGTGGAACTTGGCCATACACCATTTCGCAACTCATGTCTTCAAAATCTGAAAGACCGGGATTTTTATTAGTGTTTCAGTCACGAATCAAAGGTTCTGGGGACACACAATAATTAACTAAGCGAAGCATACATACTAGGGTTCATGGTTAAAGGAAGTCCAAACTCATTGGTGAAGAAATCCTGAGTAGGTATCTTGCACATATTCACACACATTCCCACACAGCCACTGTTCTCCAGGTACCTTTGATAAGAACAGAATCGTTGTAGCAAGTATAATTAGCATATGGAGTCTACTTTGCAAATGAAAATTTATCATTTGTCAGTTTTCCATTGTCTTTCAAGACTGAACTTGCTGTTCCCAGTTTGTTTAAGCAGAACAGAAGCATTTTCTCTGATACATCTGCTATGAAGATTGAACTAGAAGTGGTTACTACCTGCACTTCTTTATGTGAACTCCACTTCTTTGCTTCACCCCATCTACCTCCACTTCCACGACCTAATGGATTCTCATAAAATTATAACATGACAGCAATTCGTCAGACAAAGCAGAAAATATAAGTTTCAGATTGCAATTTACGGATAAGTTGGGAGATGCACACAACGAATATATACAAAGGGAAAAAGGACTGGATCCCATATTGCTTCACAAGGAAATGGTCTAACAAACTGAACAAAATTTTGTCTTATGTTGAAGTTGAAAGGCCTAACATAACATAGTATTGGCTTAGGGGCTATACAGACCAAAAACATGGTAATGGTATAAACAAGAGCTCGTGGATTTGCATGGTCTGCTAACGACAAGTAAAGAGTCATTTATTGAATCCTCTGATAGGGTTACGATACTTATGCTTCCATTTCTTAATACCCTTCTAGCGTATCTGAAGACTCAAAAAGTTTCGAGTTTCAACGGCTGCATTCCCCTACCATGGCTTCAGTACACTCACCTTCTGGGAGCAACTGATTAATATTCAATATGAAGGGTTTACTGATTCAATTAAAAAAATTACAGCCATGACATTGGCTACAATATCAACCTATCATAGATTTTGATTACCCATTCAATGGTCTCACAAGTTTTTAATCTTCGAATAGTCCGGAGATAGTGCATTAACCCCCTATTGACCAATTCAAAGCTTATGAAATCTCTTACACAAAAAAGAGTATCCAATATGAATTTGATTTTTCAAATACTGTATGGTCTATCAAGACGATAAATAGTGGGTTAGAACATAAATGCGAAAATTGCACCATCGATTTAAATTCACTCTAGAAGTCATCAATAGCCATGATATTGGCTACAATTCAGTAAACCCTTCATTTTGAATATTAATCAGTTATTCCTAGAAACAGGTCTAACATAGCTTTTCCTGCAAGAGAAAATTAAGGTACACCTTTGCAACAATGCACAGAAGACTAAAATGATATAGGAGCAAAATAACAATTCAGTATTCTTTTACCTCAGAAGGACCAACCAACCAATGGAATAAAGGTACTGTCAATGCAGCATTGAACTCAGCAGCCCACCTTGTTGGTGGAAATAGTTTCCTGAACTGCATAAAGAAATAAAAATATGATCAATTCCCTCTAATTGTTAGTCAGGTTCACCAACTGATCACAGACACTAAAAATTCAAGATCAAACTTCCACCTGAGCAGGCGCACCAGGAGGGAGCATTGAGAGAAGCACCTCTCGAACCACCTCCTGTTGCTGCATTCTAGACCTTCCCTTCATGACACTCTTAGACACATCAACAAACACTTCATAGTCATAATCAAAAAACCCCTTCTCCTTCTCCTTAGTTTCCGCTCCAGATGGTCCAAACTTCTCCATTTTCCTAGCAAACAAAGTCATGAATGCCTTCTCGAAAAACCCATCATTGTATTTGGTTTTCTGTCCCATTGGAGCTGGCTCTCCTGACGGCTCTGCTATTCCACATCTGATATTACTCTTCTGGGTGATGCTGCATCTGTTGAATGTAAGACGTTGAGGAGTTCTCAAGTGGATTGCTTGAAGACTTGGAGTTAGAACTCCCATGAATGCGCTATAATTCTTCTCTTTACATCAAAACGATTCAATTTTTCCCTGATATTTCAACAAGAACAAATTCAGAACAAGAGTGCCTATCAACCACAAGGAGGAGATTATGGTTGGTAATATTAGGCTTTTCTTTTTTCAGATAGAATTTTTTGTAGCCATACGAAGTAATTACCGGGAAAAGGAGATTGATTTCATCCATTTGATTCAATGGGTGACAGACCCAAAACAAATTGGACTGTTTGAGGAACACAAGCTCTAGAAGCTTTTGCAGTTGTGACAGTTAAGAATGGAGTGACACGTGTGGATATAGTTGGCAGGATGTGAGGCTAAGCTGATGCCACGTTTGTACTGTAAAACCCAATTTGACTAGGCTTCCGGCTTCCCATAAAGTGGCCCAAGACATTGGGCCTCACCTTTTGGGTTATAGCTGGACTGGGTTTTCTGTGTAGGCCGTTCTAAGACCACAATTCAACAAGTTTTCAAAAATGGGCCAAATGGACGCAGCTCCGTTTCCCATTTGAGTCGTGACCCATTACACCCAATGGACCTTTTGATAGCAAAAGCCCAAATGGGCCCATCACAAGTCTTCTACAGTTGGCACAACACATTAACTGAGAGAAATAAATATGAGTACTGAATAGTAATTGAAGAGCAAGAGGACCACACAAGAAGGAAAAATATGGACAGCATATGAAAAATATGGGTCCAAATACTATGGTATTTGTGCTTCATATCAATATATATGACATATAACATTCATGAACTTGGATTTGGTTTATGGGCTATTGGGCTTGCCATTAATTTGTGTCACTAATGAAGTCCATTCACGGGTGAACTGGTGCTAGCTGCCCTCTCTCTCTGAATTTATTTGTACATGGTGTGTTATGAACATGTGTAGGTGGCAGTTAAAAATGAGAATGAAAGTTCTTGCAGATAACGAAGATCAAGGTCAACTCCAATTTTTTATAAACACTAAATGGGCGGCCTATACTATGTCTATATATATATATATTTCGGCCAGGTTTCTGCATATAATGAATGGAGCAAAGACAATGGGGGAATAAGAAACTTCAAATAACTGTCTCACAACTATATACAGAGACAGAGTTGACCTTGCTGATCTGATAAATGCTGGAACAGACTCTAATGATTTATGCGATCTCTCCAATTAAGTTGTGTCATCCCAGGCTACTTCAAGCCTTCAAGGGGTTAATGTGGAGGTTGGTGAATGGTGGCAGTGTTTGGGTTGGACCTTGGGGAGTGGAAACTGGAAACAGGAGAGCCACAACAACCGTATATGTGGTCCAAGGTCGGTGGGTGGGTGTGGCTGTGATTGGTTGTAGCGGCCTTGTTTTGGGATTGTTGTCTGTTGATGAAGATAGACTGTGATTGGGATGGGCGGCTCGGTCATCAATTATTCTTTTTGAAAAATAAACATATTTGTTTGATTTTTTAATGTCACGTCCCCATCTGAGTGACTATATATTAGATAACTACGTCAAACATTCAGTAATTAGATTATAACGACATGTCTTGAATTTTAGATCATCGAGTTGAAACGGGTCAAATTCAATTAACCTCTAAATTACGAGTAACTTTAGGACTTGTAATTGTAGAGCTCACGAATGTTGATTGGGAAGGTTACACTTGGATCCCCATCTAGCAATTCCTTTGCAATGAAGAGATTAGCAGCCTCAGTTGGGTGAAATGCATCCCAAAACACATACTTAGATCGATCTTCACAAGCTGTAGAGCTTGTGTTCCCATTACTACCTTTCAAGCATAGAAAAAATGGGAAGTACCCCCCACAACATGGCTTGTATGCATTCTCAAATCCTGTCAAAAAAAACATAAAATGAATGAGCATATTACCATGAAGAAATGAAATTAACTTAGTTAATTAATTGTTAGTAGCCAATACTAATTACCGTATTGATCATAGTTTAGTACGATCCTTAGGAAAATATCGTAGGGATTAGCGTAAACCAATACGGCTTCCGGTCCCAATTCTTGATTTAATCCTTGAAGAGTCTCGTTTAATTTCTTGTTATAACCACGGATTAATTCGTTAATCTCGACCGAGCAATCTCCAGTTGATACTAGGTTTAGTGCACGAACTATTGGTATGCAACCAAGTGGTCCAATCCCAACTACAACAAACTTTCTTGCTCCTAAATCATGGAGTCTCTGCACATAATTAACAACAATAACAAGCCTTAATTAAGGATAAACATGTAACTAAGTACGAGATAATTAATTTTCAGTTACCTTAAGTTGTACGGTCAAGTTGGATACCATGAAATCTTGGAACATACTAGGAGAAACCTTGTCATGCCCAAAAAATGGTATTAATGGTTGGACATAGTTCAATATATCATTGGACCCAATTGTTAGAGAGAAAATTGCCTTCTTTAAGAACTCTTTTGTGCCATTCTCTCCCATTATTTTTACCATATAAGCTCTGGTTTGCTCAAAATAATTCACTTGATGCCTTAAAGAGACTCTTCCAATCTGTATATGAAACAATTTCACATTTATCTAGAAGCAATTATAAGTATTATTACATGAGAAAAAAAAAATTAGTTTTAAGACAGCACTTACAAACAAGAAGCCAGTTTGGTCCAAAATTCCTGAAGCTCCAGAAGCATAATTAATGCCGGTGAGAAGTGAATTAGCTTGAGTAGCGTTTGGTGCAAGAAATGGTGGTGGAAATGATTTGGCTCCGAGTGCTTGTCCTGATTAATTAAGCCATAGCAGGTCAGAAATTTTAAAAAAAAAAAAGGTAAGAAATTTAGGCCATTTCTTGTGAATTCCAAAATAATTTTGGCATTAATCATGGTAGTTTGGTCATATAAGCTACAAGAAATGTCGGTTACCACTAGCCGGCCAGATTTCTTACTGTGTGTTGCAGGACCAATTACTTTGAAATTAATTTCACATATATACAACACAATTAAATTTCACTAATGGGTTTATGAAAAATTTTAAAATTAGCTTGTTGGGTCCAGGTGAATTCATTACATACATACATACATGCAAACGTCCATATTTTGATTTTTTTAAAAGAAATGGTGGGATTACCTACCTAGAATGTCCGAGATGGTGCGGCCGTTGGTGAATCTACCGGTGGGACGGCCACCGGAAGGCTTGAAATCAATGCCATAAGGAGGTGAATCAGCCTTTGAAAAAGTGAAGATATAGTCATTGTTTCCGGCATCAGCCAAAGAGTCTCCAAACAGGAATGAAGTGAAAGCAAGACAAGGCAGGATTAATTGTAAGAAATAGACCACGACCACTATTGACGTAGAAATTCCCAAATTCATTAGTTTGTCCATTCCACTTGAATCTAGCTAATTCTGGCAACATTAATTGACGATTGATTAAATAATTAAGGAGGAAGAATTGCTGATTCAATTCTTTTACCAAACCATGACGCGCATGGTGCCTGCTGCAGACAAGGGGCAGGTGACATGTTTGAACTGATCAATATGGAAATTGTCAATTACATGTCATATTGTGAGACGTAGTAGTAGTACTGTAGTACTAAAAATTTGAATTTCAAGACAAAAGAACAGTTACAAGAATTAATAATATATATATATATAGATAGAATTATAGACACAGTACGGCTTATTCTCCAATGCTGACCAATGTTTACTGATTTTACACACTAAGAGTGACACCCATTAAGTGAAGTTTGACATGACAGGTAGGGCTCACTGCTTTGAGTTCCACATGTTTCAAATCAACGGTGAAAATATAGATGTGTATTTTAAGTGTGTAAATTAGATGTGCAAATGAGAATTCCTCATATATGACATAATTGTGGCTAATATTTTACAAAATGTCCCTTAGTCGGCATATCACACATCTATTAATTCAACATTACAATAAATTGTGCTTCCTTCTTGAATTATGAAATATACCAAAACTAACGGCATTAAATGAAGAAATCTCACTTTAAAAAACGGAAGAAGAAGAAATCTCAAGAGTGACAATGAGACGACATTTTAAAAAATTAAATTAGTATATAGTTTTCCTAACAAAAACACACGCACCAGGTCCTTAACAAGCGATGGGCCGATAGATGGCCCAAGAACCGCTACGGGCCAAAGCTTTAATGCTTAAATGGGCCGAGCCGCCAAAGAAGACTATCTTTGCTAATCCTGTGCTGTCAAAGCCTCGAAGGTCAATACTACAGTCTGGCAGTTGAGACTTGAGAGTTGAGATCCTCCAATGCTATTTATTCTCTTCTTTTTTTTAAAAATACTGTTTGATAGGTTTGTCTTTCATGAGTTTTCTGTTATTATTTTTCAAAAAATATAAAATAATTTTAAAAAATACTTTTACTTGTCATTTTAGAAAATTACCTGAAAAGAGAAAACTAAAAAAAAAAGAGAGAGAGGAATGTTTTCAGACGATAGAAAACATGAATAGAAAATGAACACACACAAAATAGAAAAAAAAAATCCAAAAGAACAATTCTTGACGTGTCATCACTTCATTTGCATTGCCTACAATACTCCATTAATTTGTTTTAGTGGTTAACCAGTTAGCCTCTTGAGACTGATAATTATTATCGACTATCCAATCTATCACGACCAAGTGACCCCTTTTTAATGCGATTTGAGCCAAAAAAAATAATTATGCTGGACCACAAATTTTTTTTAAATTACTTCACATGTAGGTAACGAAGTTTAATTCTGATTATATCATGTCAATTAAGATTTTTCAGTTTTAAAATACGTTGTCGTACAATTTCAACCAAAAAGTGCCAACTACTATTTCACTAAATCATTTTAATTGAATCAAATGAACATAAACTCTCGATTAAGACTTCAATTTGTTTTCACAAAAAAGTTGTTTATCATACAATGCTACATATCAAATCAAAGAGCCACCTAGAATACAAGTAATTGACATATGGCACCACCCACATTCATTTTCTGTCAAGACTCAAGAATACCACATCGGTTTGGTATTACCGAGCTATGTACGTCATATATAATGATGTTCATATCTCTATCACACTAAGAAGTTTTTTTTAGGGCTCAAATATCATTAAGTGAGACAGTTCAAGAAAAATAAAGTCGTGGACGCCCGATGTATCTCCGAAAACTAAATAACTCAAAGCGGACAAGATAGTTGATGTAGGTAGAGTTGGGAAATATTTTGCAAAGAGTGAAATCATCATTAGTTAAACTCCCTACATTTAATACAAAGATTTGTTGTATAATTAAGAAGGACTAGCTGCCCCAATTTAGTTAATCTTTTATTATGGTACGAATATTAGGATCATACATTTATAAAGAACACAGTGGACGGTGGAGGTGTGAGGGGCTTGTATACCTAAGAGGATGGGAGTCATGTGGCCAACACGGCAAGTCATAAATACACTAGATCGACCTTCCAAAAGACTGACTCAAGTTTGAAAAATATGTTACTTCCATTAATCAGTTAGATAGGGCTAACCCCACTTTAATTTTAGCTACCCACAAATTTTATATATAGATATAGATATAATATATAGTTTGTCATAAATGTGGGAAATCTAAAATCTTGAGATGGAGGTATATTTTTTTTTCTTCACCAGGAGGTTCAACCACCACCTAACTTTAATTTCCTTGAACAGCAATAGCAATAGTTGTTAAATGAACCAATGAATCCATATATCTGCCTCTATCACTTTGTCTCTCTGCCAATCCCCTAGCTCTCTCTCTGTATTAAGTCTTGAGAGTAGCTCTCCAACACACTTTCTTCCAATTCATCCAACCCTAAAGAGACGATATGTTTTGATAGGGGTCAACAGCAACGTTAGAGCACCATTGTTGTCTTGTCTCTCATAGACAACAATTGTTCAATCACATTCTGCATGTTATAACAACTCTATGTGAATTAAAAACACCATTGTAACTCTGTAGCTACCTCTCTCGATTTGGTGGTCTCTTTCTGTTTGATCTAAATGGGTTTAATTGGGAAGATATTGAACGAGGCTATAAGCTTCATTGTGTTCTGTTTTCTGGACCTCCTTGATTTTGTTCTCTGTTATGTGTACAAAGTTGCAGATTTGTTAATCGAAGCTGAATGGAAGCCTTGTTATTGTTCTTCCACTAAAGAAGCGATTACTAGTAGTGGCAAGATCTTGGTCTCCGAACAAGGTGAGTCCAAGATTGTTTGTATGAATTCGAGCAAGCTGGAGATGGAGGATATCTCCGACACTCTCTACGTGCGTCCTTCGCTTGTGTCCGAGGTCTCTAGAGTAACAACTAAGGGCGAGAAGGTGATCATCAAGAAAGGAACGGTGAGATCGGTCACCGTTAACTCCACCATTGTTGAAATGCTTCAAGGGAAGATTAACGGAGCACAACAACCTCAATTTATTCCAAGGTGGTCTGATTGTGATTGTCAATTGTGCAATTCTTGGTCGTCTTCTTGCAAAGAAACCCTCTACGTCAAAGCAGAAGGTCCAAAAGGTAATAGAATATTAAGATAACTGAGTGCATTTGATTCTGAGAACAGTTAAATTAAATTGACATTTTATGATTGTTAATGTTTCAGGTAATAAGGCTAAAGAAGATGTACTTTTCATTCATGGGTTCATATCATCATCAGCATTTTGGACAGAGACATTGTTTCCAAACTTCTCCACCGCTGCAAAATCGACTTATCGATTGTTCGCAATTGATTTACTAGGATTTGGGAGAAGTCCTAAACCAATTGACTCTTTTTACACATTAAAAGATCATTTGGACATGATTGAAAGTTCAGTCATTGAACCATACAAAGTCAAGTCCTTCCACATTGTGGCTCACTCTTTAGGTTGCATCTTAGCCCTTGCACTTGCCGTCAAACACCCTGGCTCGGTCAAGTCTCTCACTCTGCTAGCACCAGTAAGGATTTTCATTTTCATTTTCATTTTCAATTTTATTAAATTAATTTTTTTTATATGTTTTTCGATATAATTTTGTGTTTATTTTTTAAATTTTTTGAAGCCATACTACCCGGTGCCAAAGGGTGCACAGGCAGCACAATATGCGATGAGAATGATCGCTCCGCGGAGGGTTTGGCCAGCGATGGCGTTTTGTGCATCGATTGCTTGCTGGTACGAGCATGTCTCGCGGACAGTTTGCCTGCTCATCTGCAAGAACCACAGGTTGTGGGAATTTCTTACCAAATTTGTCACCAGAAACAGGTACCTGATCTACTCCACCGACCCTAAACCATGCATTAAACACCATTTTGTCATGTTGTTTACTTACGTAACTTTGTTTTTTTTTAATTTGCTCATACTTTTGTGCTTGATTTCTACACCTCACATTGATTCGGTAACTTCCTGTTTGTTCTTTCCTTTTCAAAGTCTTTTCCCTCAAGTTTTGAATCATGTTCTTTTTTCTTTTTTGGATTTTCTATTAATTTACCTATTCATTTGGTAATCAAATAACTAATTACGTGAATTAACCCATTTTAATTTTGGCAGATGTCCATTTCCATGAATGCTAAAATTCTATGGACCAGCAATAATATGTACTTTACACATGGCATTTCTTCTGTTTGTGTTAGTAAGAGTGAGTAGTTGGGCAAACCATTATCATATGTTGGCTGTAACAGAGAACATATATATATAAGTGCCATATATAATATACATATACAAGTAGAAAACTACTGTTGCAAGTCTCTGTTGGAGAAAGTGATAGGTGATCAAAAAATTATTGACTACGTATAATTAATCGTCCAAAGATGAAAACATATATAACCATCGATTATATATGAAGAAGAAGTAATTCATTAGTAGGTCCATAGAATTGATTACTATTCATGGAAAGACTACTTAGGTCAAGTTAGGTCAAATTAATTTGAAAGAATTTTTTTTTCCATACATTTATTAGCCTCCTTATACCTCCATGAATATGACTAGTTTCATTGATGGTGCTAACTCTTCCAAGACAAAGACGTGTATCTACCTGTATCTGTATTTTCTTAATGCAAATCTTATTGGGTTGCAAAAACATTGTTATTGGCACAGGATCAGGACATACTTGCTTGAAGGGTTCTTCATTCACACACACAATGCAGCATGGCATACCCTACACAACATTATTTGTGGAGCTGCCGGAAAACTTGACCGTTACCTCGACACGGTCCGCGACCGCCTGAAATGTAACGTCACACTAATTCATGGCAGGAATGACGAATTGATCCCAATTGAGTGTAGCTACAATGTCCAGAAACGAATTCCCCGAGCGCGAGTTAAGGTGATCGACCACAAAGATCATATTACCATTGTTATTAAAAGACAGAAGGCATTTGCTAGAGAACTTGAGGAGATTTGGAGAAGATCGAGCTGATTATTGCACAAGTTTGATGAAGCAATTGCCACCGTATATATATATATATAGTATATGATGTGTACTATCCAACCAAAATGAATAACTTTACTAGGATTAATGCCTCAATTGGCAGGTTCTCTACTACTCTTCTTCGAGTGTGTGAAGTTGAAGTAAGTCCATATGTGAAAAATGTATTATGGCAATATGAGTTCGATAAGAAGAAAAGAAATCTCAATTTGAATTTCGTTTGTCCTTCTTGGATTCTCATATATATATGATGAAAGCAATTGCTCTTATAAGGACATCCATGATTTATAAGTGACGAAGGCCAACTTTTTATTTATAGCAGTGGCCCCAAAGTAGTGGATCATACTGCTGTTCACTTTTTCATAATTATAATAAAACATACGTCAATTTATAAGGTGCAGATCTCCGCACCTGAAAATTTATCTATATATTTTGTATCTTATGTAATCCTCCTTACCATAAAAATCAGCTATATAATAAATCTCACCGTATTTTACCTGTACATAAGTAGAGACCGTAGTGATTGTGAAAAATAAAAATAAGAAGAGTCAAAAACATTCTAAAAGCATGATGTAATTAGATTGAGTTCAATATTATACCTAGGAGTTTCACTTAGCTAATTGTGCGGTTCATTTATTGTTGAAATCGAGTGGGCACCTAATCACAATTAATCCGACCATTGCTTCTTAGAAATTTCAAACTTGTTTGCAAGGTAACCTTATTTTGCCCTAATTTTTCTTGCATCATTAATTGAAGTTCACGAAGGAGTGAAAGAGTTTCAAGTAATTAATTTAAAGACAGAAACTAGACTATGTTAATTATATGGTTATGGTTAAGCTTTTCTTCTTTTTTTTTGTCGTACCCAACTTTGACTGTTGAAATTGTTTTCTAAAACCATTTTTGATGGTTGTGTGGAGGAGACCATGACACAGTCAAGAATGGAAAGAATTATGCAGTTATTAAATTACGTGCTGTTGGCTAACTTAGGGAAGATATAGAGACAGAATCTACAAAGAAGATTTTTAGATTTATCCACACGTTTCAAACTCTCAAATAGTTTTGGTAAAAGAAAACAACCTAATTAATCCTAGCTGGAACGTTAATTAGGGACAAGATTTTGCCTTAATTATATATAAATGGTCTCTTTTCTTTTTCTTTTTCTTTTTCTTTTTTAATAGACGACCTAGGCTCCTGGCTAGATATTATTTCGGACAATTGGCAATAAGAACACTTTAGACAACTTAATTGTAAAAAGGTCATGGACATTTTTAAAATTGTAAAAAAATACAATTTAAGGGTAATTTGGTCATCTGACTTAAGATATTTTTTAGTTTATACCTACAATACCCTGCTCCTCCTCCTTCTTCTTCTTCTTCTCCCTCCAACTATCCAACTTCCTCTCTTTCTCTCCTTCTTCTCTACTAAAAGTTATCTCCTTCTTTCTCTTCTTCTTCTTCTTCTTCTTCTTGTTCTCGATCTGAATTTGTTTTTCGTTGCCTTCTTCTCCGTTTTTGGTCGAGTTTCTCCTCTCTTCATCGCCTTCTTCGTCGTTGCTCAATCTGGACTGCGTCGAGTTGCTCTGCCTTGTTTTTGACAGATCTGGACGATGTTTCGTTGTTCAATCTGGGCTGTGCTTTGTTTTTTTGCAGATCTGAACTCTGGTTCGTTTTTTGCAGAGATGTATCACTATAGTATCACTATAGTATCACCATAGTATCACCAACACCAAAAAATCACTAAAATGATACAATGAAACTAGTATGCATACTTCATCTTCCTAATTACTTTTCCTTTCTTGATTTTCTTTTCTTGGTTACCTCTCTTATTTGTTTTGGAATAACATTTACAAGTGCAGAGATGTATCACTATAGTATCACCAACACCAAAAATTCATTAAAATGATGTAATTGAACCAATATGCATACTTCTTCTTCCTAATCACTTTTCCTTTCTTGGTTTTCTTTTCTTGGTTTGTACATCTCTTGCTCGTTTTGGATAAACATTTACAGCTGCAGAGATGTATCACTATAGTATCACCAACACCAAAAATCCACTAAAATGACATAATTGAACTAGAAAGACATGTAATGCAATCAAATTTACATTCTAACATTTATATCATCATTTTATAAGCAAAAGATATAAATTGAACACTAAATTGGATCTTCTATTTAAAAGTATCACTATTGTATCACAATTCGTGGAGAGAGAAAATCAAATTTGAGGTTATTTTGGTAAAAGATGATCCCAGTGTACTTTTTTAAAAGGATGTTTTAGTGACTGCACTTTTTTACAATTAAGTATAATCTGGTGTACCGGCCTCCAAAAGTCTCTTATTATTTTGAAGGAAATAACTAAAGTAGCCTTATTATTACTCAAAATGGGCCTTTGGTCCAAACAGAGTAGGGAACTACCTTGTGGCCCATGAACGAAAAAAGAGGTCCAGACTCCAGAGCGAAAGAGCTTGGAGCCCACTATTGTTTAGTTTGGGCTCATTTAGTAGTTTACTTCAAAAATGGGCCTTAAAGTCCATGACCGAAGAAAGAAGTTCTGGTTCGAGCTAGAGAAGCTGGCATGGTGAATTTGAAACTCCAAAAATATTTAAGCACATTCAATATCTCACGGACGGATAGTTCACGTCTGGACGTTGAGGCTTCACACAATCACACCCTAAAATCTTCACATCCACTTCTACATCCATTGCCTTTGATTTCTCTTCATTATTTTGTGTTAGAAATCCATCCAAACAATTAATTATATCGTCGGTTTTGGGGTTTGAGGTTTTTGCATGTTCTTGTGAATACGGGGGATTGCCATCACAGGTTTGTTCCTCATGGGCCCATCACCATCTCTTTATTCTTCATCATGAGTACACCTACGACGACGGACTAAATTGAAACTCAAGCCACCACGAACTAAACTCGACCAACCCTGATGATTTTCATCCACCGTAACCCCCGAAATCACGTTCGAAGATCTAGACACCACGAGAAAAGTCGTCCGATCTAGACAATCTCACCACCATTGGAGGAAACTGACACCATTTTAAATTTTTTGGGTTTATTTTTTACATGTGTTACTAGATTTTTAAAAAAAAATAAGAATATCCAAGTTATCAACTTGTCAAGCCAAATCAGGTAAAAAAAATATAAATATAATTTTTTTTTATTCCACGTAGCTATTTGGCTGCCCAAATAGGCAGAAAACTGATGAGTCACTAAGTTGAAACAATTTTGATTTTTCGATTCTCAATTTAAAACGTTTAAAAAATGAGTTTCCGAGTTGAATTAGGTCAAATTATTTAATATCCAAAAGTGATATTACCCCATGAAAGCGTAACAAAATCTAAGTGGGCATAACTTCCTTAAAACAGGGGGCTACAATCCGTGGTTTGCAGTCCTAGCTGAGCTGTAAATATAAATGCTTTAACAAACATTTAGTAACTCATTTATTTTTCTGACCGACAAAAAAAACTTCATTTATTTTTTCTGGTGAATTGCATTTATTTGTATACGGATCAGATTTGTTTCGCATGCTTTCCCCAGGGGTGGATAAATTAATTTTTCAAGCAAATAATAATATAATTTATTACTGCCTATCATTATATCAAAATTTTCTCATCAATCAGAAACTATTCATTCAAAAAAACTCAAACAATGATTTTACAGTCTCATCAACTAAAAAAAAAAACCTGGAAAACTCTTCTAACCAAACCTACGTGTTTGTTATGAGTTAGTGCCATATAATTTGGGCAATGCCCAATCAATCAATGGGTAACTATCACCAACCCACCCTTAACATGCAATAAGATTTTTTCCTAACTCACTCAAGTGAGTTAGGATTTGACCCATAATAGTTGGACTAAAGATGAACAAAGTTATGCGGACCCCATGTATTTATAGGAATCGGACAACCCAAAACTGACAATATTATTAACATGTATGGGGGTATGGATTTCCGATATGGAATCAGAGCAATTTGATCTTATTAGACTTAACCTCTACTCCATTTTTTTGGACCTGACATAACTTAACCCAAGTGTGGGGGAGTGTTATGAGTGAGTCTCACATTGCTTGCCCAACCAATGGGTTAATATAGCCAAAGCTCGCCCTTAACATGCAACAAAGCATTTTACCTACTCCAAGTGAATTGGGCTTTGACCTAGTGAGTTCGGCTTTTGCCCTTAACAATTGGACTAAGGAGAAACAAAGCAGTGCGGGTTCGAAATATTTACGGGAACCGAAGAACCCAAGCGGACAATATTATTGATAGTAAGCAAGTATTTAAGTTCCCCCAATGTGTTCGTGTACTCTTGAATCTTGATGGCATACGTAGATATTTTTGGTGCTGTAGTTTATTGTATTTCCCTTTGCCACTAAAAGAAAAACTGGAAATAAACATTCATAAAATGTTGAATTATGTTTTCCTTTTCCTTCTCTTGAATTGATATTTCAATTATTGATAGCAATGAGCCAATGGTTGAAAAAACTAAGTAGACAATTATTACAATGCAACTAGCGTTTCCGAATATGCACCCAAATTGCTGTACTTGGCACACCATCACCGACAACAAACAAGAGGTAATATCCCGGCGGAGCCAATGCCGCCGTCGCTGGAGCATTAGCTTTTATAACAGACCCTCCATTCCTCTTCTTCTCCACTCCATCAACAGCCAGAAACAATACTCTCTGGTTCATTGAAAATGAATGTGTAGTAAAACTTGGTGCCACCATTGTCAAGTCAATTCTCCCATTAAACTCTTCTCCTCCCAAATCAACTCCAACTGAAAATTTCCTGCCATAAACAAGCTTCACACCAGGCTTAATCCAATTAATCCGCGGACGAGGATGAGTTTTCGAGGTCAAATACGGCGGAGAGAAAGCTTCAATGCTTAAATCAGTTGGGTAGAGAGAACTGAAATTGTAAGTTTTGTGTGAATTGCTTCCAGCCACCAAAACGCGACCGTCTGGAATCAAAAGAGCCGTTGAATGATACATTCGTGGCCTATTCGAAGCACTCATCACTTCAAACCTGCTAGGTTTTGAATTGAAATCAGAATGGTAGAGAGCAGGATTCAAAACAGGGGACCTCGCATAATTCCAACCAGCAGACCCATTTTTGGCTCCATTGACAATCAATACATCTCCTGTTGGCAACAAAATCATGTCCCCCATAATTCGTTCAGTCGGCATTTCCTCTATAACCCAATTTGGATTCTCCTCTGTAATCATCAACCGACCACATGTTTTGCTTGCACCAACAAAATGGTTTTTCTTGTCCGCTTCATTGAAGGCATTAGGCCACGACCCACCACAAACAAGAACTTCTGCGTCTGGAATTGAGGAGGAATATTTCGATGATAGTCTTATGGGAAGAAGAACCGAAGAGCCTGTGCTTGGATAGTTGCGTGAGACACGACCAGGAAGTACAGAGTATGTTCTGACAACTCTGTTTTTCACATAGTCGAGAAGAATTGCTCTGTCGTTTGCGAAGATGAACAGATTCCCATCCGGAGATAGATGCAAAAAAGGGTAGAGATTGTCTTCAACTTCTGAATGATACATTGTTTCATCAAGGAATTTGAGAGGGTGGAGCTTGTCATAGTTGGGTTTTGATTTAGGAACGAATTCGTAATTGAATTGATCTCTACCACCAACGACAATGATTTTTCCATTGGGAAGGATTTGATTCGAAGCATACCATCTCGGTACAAGTAGTCCATTTGGATGTTCAATCCAATCACCACCCACGAATGGCTTGAAGTACCGAGTAACTTTAAATCCAAGGTCAGTCCCTCCAGTCTGAATCAACACACCGCGCGAAGACAACGATCCCGACGAACACCATGTGTTGGTGACAATGTAGAGTGGCCGGACAGTTTTCTTCACTAGATTGAATTCAACTGAGTGAGCAGTGCAATCCCCATTATCACATTTTCCATTCGGTGGCAATGAAATGTTGGATGGACCCCTTCTAGTCCAATCGAAGATTATTACATTGTTGTCTGGAAGTAGTTGCATATGCATTGCCGAGATTCCACAGTTGCTCGTCAGTAACTCCCATTTTCCGGGCAACTTGTGGTGTTCTCCGACGGCCGAACAGAACAGAGGAATGATAGTTGTTGTGAATAGAACTAGCAATGAAGACACCCTGTTTGGTTCCATGGACATTTTGACCAAACTTGTATGCGACTCAGTGTAGCTCTACTGTTGCTTAAATATGGTTTTGACAGTGGAGTCTGTCGATGCAGGCATTAATCATTTAAAACCAAGCTTTGATTAGTGGACTTTATTGGGATTTTAACAAAAATTAATTAAAGAAAAAAAAAAGGACAAAAAGATCATATGTACCCTTCCAAATGTGTCAATAATTGTATGTGTGAATGCATCAAAATTAGTGTCCAATAATAACATAGAGACAAGCAAGTTTGTAACTTTTTTCAAAAGTTGATGTGATAAAAGGAATTTTCCAAATTTGGGTATGTATTTACTATAGTTTCAATACAACCAACCATAAAATATTTATGGTAGTGTATGGGTTGGATGGGTTAATTATCTGTCACAAATGAAGTTGAAATCCCATCAATTTAATTAGCCAATTTTGGTTATTCGCCAGCTATGACGCAGTCGAAAACGTAATCTCAAGACTAAATCTACGTTTAAGGTTAAAACACAAGAATCTAAAATCCATTAGAGAAAGAAGTAATTTCAAAATATTTTTATTAATCGTCAAACGATCTCTTAAGAGATTACAACATCCCTCAATAAATAGGGAACTGAATAAGAGGAAATCGTAAAAAATTACGAAAATGCCTAAAAATAGTAAAATGCTAATTCGAAAACCTAGCCAACCGAATGCCACTAGTCTCGACCACACCGAAACGAATCATCTTGTAAAATATCATGCAACTTCAAATGCGTGACCTTTTGATACTATTCTTGTAATAAAAAAAGGAGAGTAGGCTTACATCAAAGCTGGGATTGCAATTATTACTATTTTTATTTTATTATAAGCTGTCTTTTATCATTGAAAGTTTTAAATCTCTTTGACTGAGTTACCAAGTTTAATATACTTATGTGGTATGCACAAAAGATGTAGAGGAGAGAGTTGAGTTGTTGAGCAAAATAGCAGACACGGAAAGCGGAGGCAGAAGCAGTGCAGCGATCAGAGGCTAAAAACAGAGAAATTGATAAACAATACAAGTTGAATATGGACCAAGACTATCCATTATTTCTGCTGTAAAACCACCATACACATTACAACAGATGCTGCAAGCATTCTATGTATGCAGGGGAGACCAACCGTAAACATTGAATGAATTATTTAACCCATTTGAAAAATTCAATTTATAAGAAGCCAATCTTCTCATTTATACCATCACAAAAGGCACATCTGGCGCCTTCAAAATCCCTCTCAGGCTCTCAGGAAAAGCAGAAAGAGGTACTGAACTAATACCCCATATGTTCTCGTGTGCGAGTTATTGTACGAGTTTATGAATTTATTGTTGAATTCCAACGCAAACACATTGAAGATATTGTATGTTCTAAGCCATCGGGCCACACGGATATGTTATTCATAAGCCGTATTCATGGGCATTTACACCAATGAAAACGCGTCTTCATAGTGAAAGAAATTGAGTTTTGCTTATAAATCACACGGTTAGATTATGATAAATTGACGTGGGATTTTAATCTTTTACATTTACACCTATTCGATCTTGTAACACAAATAGGAGCAAAAGGCGATATATGGAAGAGCGACGGATCATTAGGTGATGCTGTAATTCGTAGCCCAGAAAAAGGAAAAGAAAAAGAAAAAGAAAAAGAAAAGGGAAAGGAAAAGGAAAAGGAAAGAAAAAGAAAAAGAAAAAGAAAGGTGAATTAAGCTTGGGTTGGGGAGCCTGGGCTTCAGATAGGCCCTAATTACTGGATCAGGCCAGGCTTGGAGAGATCCATATCATAGCCCAAAGTTGCATATAACTCACGCTTTAAGTAGAGGGCCCAATTCACTGGGTCAGGCCAGGCTTGGAAATTTATCATGGAGGGCCTAAAACACCTATTGAAATACAGCCCAAAGTTGATGAAAGCTGAAGACTACCAGGCCCAGAGTTGGTTGAAAGTGTGAAAGGCAACAAAAGACCTTCCATCTATGCAATAAGAGTGAGAGTAGAGACTAGAGACTAGAGAGAGGTGATTCAGTTTTCTGACTACTTTAAGAGGAATTGGATTTCTCAATCACATAAATTTAAGGAAATTAGAGTCCAAAATAACATAGATTAGTGCCAATATATACAGATTTATAAACCAGAGTACAGATTAACAAAGAGATATGGATGGGATGCAGAGAGAGAGAGAATCAATGGCGTCAATGCTGATGCTGACTAAACTGTGATAACAGCAATGGTGATCTGGAAGTGTGAGTCAGAGCATTTAAAGGCATTCAGTGTTTTTGCATGTGGTGTGGGGGCTCAGAGACCCAGAAATTGATGTACCAAGAGCCACACTCTTCACAATACGCAACACCCCATCAACCTTTCCCTCTTCATTCACCTTTCCAATCATCTCCTCTGTTTTCTGTCTCCCTATTTTGCTTCTTTTTTCTTTTTTGAGATTTTAACCTCTCAAGTTATAGAATGCTAAGTATGAAAAAACATTATCGTTTAAGATGGGGAGATTATGAACTGACTTCATCAAGTTCAAGAGTAGATGATATGATCTCTACAAGCTAGGTCTAAGCATATGCAATATCAGTGATCAGTACTCTATACTGTACTACTCCATATCACATCATTCTTTTCCATCCCTAAATGAGTAAATTTACATACAAATAATGGTAATTTGTAAAAGAAACAAGATTTTGGTTAGAATATCTCTTCATGACAAACAATATACAGAAAGCCATTGTGGGTTGCTTCAGAAATACAGCTCATGAATCATGATGAGTGACATTTCAGAATGACACACACTTGTGTAGTTGTGTGTGAAACCTTTTTATTCTTTCACCTTTCTCTTAAGCATTGGAAACAGCATATACGCATATATATATATATATATATATATATATATATATATATATATATATAGTGTAAAACATACGCTTCTCAAAAGCTACAGCTGGTGATCGATGGCAGAGAACAAAGTTGATAAGTGCAAACAAAGACATCCCACTAACTTCAAAAGAAATCTGAAACAGTATAAATTCATAGAGATATTATTCTATTTAATACCTTGAAATGGTGAATGCTGCCCAACTCTCTCAGTCATGTAAAAGACATCACCATTTGTGTAATACAAACAGATCCAAGCTTTATTAAATATACTATAACTAAAATATTCGTCAGAGATGAAACTGAATGAACGCAAGAAACAAAAAAGGGCGGAGATTACACAGCCTCACTAATTAACCCCACAATCCCCCACAACAAACTTGCAATAAAAAGCTGCATAGAGGAAGTTGAAAGGAAAAAAACAAAGATGAAACTGGAAAACCCACACAGGGAACAACATATCAAGATGATTAGAATTAAAAATATTGCATTTTTGTGTGGTTTTTCGATCAAGGGAGCTGGGAAGCAGAAATACCACCATATATATACGAAACCCTAATAAGAAATATGGGTTAATGGGAACAGATAGAGACAGAGAAGATCCACAAAGCCATCATGACTAAAATCAGTCCAATGATGAATCCTGAAGAGTTTATATAGACTGACAAACAACATAAAAAAAAACCCATAAAAATATAGTGAGTAATGATGATCCTAGCCAGGACTCTTTCAGTCAGAGAAAAAGATGAAAAAGAAGTCAAAACCATTATCATTACACCAATCTGCTCATGTTCAACACTTGTTACACTTCAAGTCTTCAACCACCTTAATTCCATAAAAAACCCACCAAAAGAGAAGGAAAAAAACAACACAGTCCAAACATTAATATGAACAAAACAAATTTTTTAAAAAAACCCAGAAATAATTTGATTACAGTTTTGCAAGGGCCAGGTCGCCTGGATTTCCAAAAAATTAAAGAAGTTACCATATTAGGTAAAAATGGACATCATCAGGTGTAAGCAACAATTGGGGGGAATGAAGCCTGGTCCGACGTCCCTCAACGATCACAAAAAAAAAATCTCTCTATAGAAAGAAATATAGCTCGATCGAATTTGAGATCTGG
Organism: Tripterygium wilfordii; assembly: GCF_013401445.1. Taxonomy (NCBI): domain Eukaryota; kingdom Viridiplantae; phylum Streptophyta; class Magnoliopsida; order Celastrales; family Celastraceae; genus Tripterygium; species Tripterygium wilfordii. Next base: position 2,912,617 of record NC_052246.1, read on the forward strand.
TTTAGAGGCCTCGAGCCAGACAACATTCCCCTCAAAAGATAATAGCTTCTCATCTTTCCCATGTCCACTACTTCAATCTACAGTGACTACTCTACTCTTTGCAAAGAGAAAAGAGGGACCGATATGTGTGTGAGTGAGACTGTGAGAGAGAATGAGAGACAGAGGAAGCAAGAGAAGGAGATAAAAAGGCTGAGGAGGGTGAAAAAGGACAAAACAAAGTAACAAAATAAAAACCCCAACTTGACCCACCTACTACTATTACCGCCCTCTTTGGGTTCCACAAATGATCACGACTCCTCTCCCTCTCTCTCTCGCTTGACTCATCTTTAATTCTTTATCATTCACTTTTCAATGCATTGACAAATATCAATGAACATGTAAAATTATAGATGGAATTCAATCATTCCTCTTTTTGGCTCTCTTTCTATCTTTATGTCACATCTTCTTCTTTTCTTATTTGGAAAATTATTTTTCTTAATCAACCAAACATATATGAAAATCCCTTAAAGCCCATAATCTGCGCGCTTTCCTTGTTTGCTGTTGTGGACTGGTGATTGTTGGGTATTAGTATGTTAGTCAAATCCAATTTCAATCTTTGTAACAAGATCGTTGTGTGATAGTATTTTGTATTGCTTTCTGATAAAAAAATTTTAAAAAAAAATGAAACTTTGTTCAGGAATCATTATGTAATCAAGGTTAAAGGCGTATTCGATAACTACAAACAAACAAATAGAGAGTTTTGATTTTAAAATTTAAAATAAAAAAAACATGAAAGAAAGGGTCCACATCCCCCTCGTTCAGTGCAACGACGGTCGCTTTTTCTGCGCTCGCGGGGGATTCGAGATGACGAGACATACAGGCGGGACATGCATATTGGTCAGCGATGTTGTTTCAATATTCAGGTGCACTCAGGTCCACTCGATAACACATGGTTCGCCTTCCTCCATCCTCTTATTCACTTATGATCATCAATCAATCCCCTTAGACCCCCACAAATTTATATTAAATTTAATAAATTCATACTATTTCACTATTTTTAACGAACGAGAGAGATTCAGAGGAAAAAAACATTATGATTTTAATTAATTAATACTCTTAAAAGTGTGTGCATGGAGCAGTTGAAAAGTAAACCGACCTTTTTGGGTGCAAAAGTTTATGTTTTTATAGGCCACCCAATCCAACCAAAAGTAAGACTTTGAAGAAGATTCTCTATTGACTAAACAACGTAGAAAATATAACCAAAACTTGCAAATTGGGTGAACTCAAAAACATTCGTATCAAGACACATTTTTATTGTTGTTTATTTTGATTTATTTTTGAAAGTTGAAACAATTTCAGCATGCATGTTCAAGAGTCAAGTGTGGTATTTGAGGCTAATGTCGGAGTTGACACAAATCAAAAATGTCATGACTTTTTCATCTAATTTTTTAAACTTCAAACGCATTTTTTTTTTAGATTGTAACGCACATTCTTCATGCTTTTCTAGTATCCTAAGGACAACATTATCATTTTCCTTATGACATTGCATCAAGTTTTGGATTATGAAAACTCTTTGTATCCCTAATCAACCATAACAATATTACGTTATCTAATTACATTAAATTACGTTATTACATTGTCTAATTACATTGATTTCGTTATTACGTTGTCTAATTACATGTTATGGCTGAATTTGTTAGGGATACGTAGCAGTATTGCCGTTTGGATTATTAATTGTTATTATGAGCTCGTTGAGTAGTAGTTACCCCTAAAACTCCTAGCCGGGTCCATTTGAATGGGCTTCCTTAGCAAGGCCCAAGCCAACAGCCATGGGCTTAATTCAGAGACCAAGAGCCCATCAAGAGAGAGATTTATCTTCAGAACAATCGAATGTTAGAATAGAATCAATAGATAGGCGTGGAAAACCACTCATGTCAGTGCATGAAGACAACGAGATGAATGCACAAAACAGCTTAATTTGGACCACAAACGTACATATTAGGGATTGTACTCCTGATGACGCTTCCTCTCTCATTAATTCATCTTTCCAATCATCTCTCCCATGTTTCTTCTCTCTCTTGTACAGTCTTTGATGTTTCCACAAAGTATTATGACAACCCATTGCTTCCTCAAACAAATCAAACATGCGAATTGTAATTGGATTGAACTTCTCAAGTCATAGGATATTGTTGAGAAATCTAACTAAAAAACATGGAAGACCAATCATTTAAAACCAAAAATAACTCACATAAAGATTCGTGCTTTTTTAATTACGTCCATGTGATAAGGTAACAACTAATTAATTAGTGTCGAAAACACAACGTACTTCATTAGATCATGTTACGAATTTCGTTTTTATTTCTCAAGTAATATCATACACAGAATCCAGAACTTTTATATACAAATAGTAAAGACCTGATGATATATGTGAGGGCAAGACTAAACAGATTATAGCCATTCATAATTCATCATAAAAGGCATTGTTTCTGTTGCTACTCAAATAGAGTTCATCATGAGTGTAGTGGCATTTATCTGTGACACATGTACACATGGTTGTCAAAATCCCGATTTTGATCATAAGATCATACGATTTTACAATCTTAGGTAACCAAAACGATTTGAATCGATGTAAAATCTCAAAATTGATAAGACCTTTCGATCTTACCTTACGATCTTACCGATTAAATCTTCATAGACTTGTGGAGTCATGGGCTTATGGGTTGCGGTTTACTAATAATGTGTTTATGTTTCTAATCTTAGTTTTTGTTGAAAAATTGGCTCTAATCTATTAAGATGATATAATATTACATAATTATTGTGCTTGCTTTTCATAGTTCTCTGGAGGTCTTAAAAAATTATAATTTTTGTGAAATATTAACATGTCTATAAATAAATAATAATCACATTTTTGAATTTTTTCTTACCTATAAACTATAGTATATTATATAATGTTAATTATTTATTTAGAAATAAGTAATTATATTATTTTATATTTATTTTTAAAATTTTATAAAATCTTACGATTTCAAGATTCGATTTTACATGCCTTCCACTGAGCTTATGTAAAATCCCGATTTTAACAACCTTGCACTTACATACTTAAATTATATTGAATGATTTTTTGTTCTTTAATGGATGCCTCACTTGAGCTCTCATGTACCCACAAGACAAGATATAAAAAGTAATCCCACAACTTGCAATGGAAAACTGCAGAGAAATTAAGTTAAATAACATGTATATAGTCCAACACTCATAAGATTTGAAGAGCTTCTAAATGAAAATTCAATATTCCAAGATTTACACTTGAACAAAAGAACATATATAGAGGTAGGTAGAAGATAAGAAAGAGAAGAGAAAAAATAAAGGGAAGAAGAAGAAGAAGACGAAGAAGGAAGAAAAGAAGAAGAAGAAGAAATAGAGGAAGAAGGAAGTGATAATATTATAGGAAAATTAAGTTCAAATAGGTTGTTTTTTGTTTGGTTTTCCCAAGCAAGACAGAGGGAAACCCTAGCAAGAAAAGAAATGGGTTTGATGAAAAAGGAAGAGATAAAGGACAGAGAAGATCCTAAAAGCCATCATGATTCAAGAAGAAATTAGATCCAATGATGAAACGCTAGCTCTACATCCAGGTTTACCATGACTCAAGCCAAAACTCACAACCACACAATCTGATTAAGGACTGACACACAAAAAAACACAAAATCCAGTAAGTAATTATGATCCTATACATATACATATATATATATATATATATCCAACGACCATCTTTGAGTCAGAGAAACAAAAGGAGCAGTCAAAACCTTTCATCATTACACCAATCCGCACCATGCTCAACCACGGACCTTAATTCCTCCAAAAACCGACACAATCCAACAATTAATTTAAGAAATAAATATTTAAAAACCCAGTTATAATGGATCATACATTGTCAAGGGTTTCCAAAAAAAATTGAAGATCTTACCTTTTAATCTTTCAGATCAAACCGTAATGCTTATTGATGGGGGAAGAACAATTGGGGGGAATGAAGCCTGGTCCGACATCCCTAAAAAGATCTCTCAATTATATAAAAATTATTTTTAAAAAAAAACCCTAAAAGAAAAGAAGAGCTTGATCGAATCAGAGATCTAAATGTTAGTGACCTCGAGCCAGACAACATTCCCCTCAAAAGATATAAGCTTCCCCTTCTCTCTTTCTCATATTTCAGTCTTGAGGAGTGACTCTCGGAGAGAAAAAGAGAGACTGATGTTTGTGTGCGAGAGTGAGAAGGCAGAGAAGATAAAAAGGCCAAGGATAGGAGAGAAAGGACAACAAATAAAAGTAGCATACGTACCAACCTGACCTAAAGTCTCTCTCTCACCTTGCAGTGATAATTATAATTTATAAATAAATGCACATATGGAATTCTGCCCCTCCTCTTTTTGTCGGTCTTTCTATCTTAGTATCTTCACCTCTTTTCTACCTGTATCATCATGACCTAATCACGCCATCATTTATGTATTAGATATCATTGGAAAATGATAATGTGTGCAATTAGATCACTAGATAAGGATCACAAAAACTCATAATTTGGTTTCCTTTTGGATTATAATCAAATTGGATCTAGGGGAGGTCCAGTGTGAAATTTCATATAAATGCAAATTATCACAAATACTATTAATGATAATTTGCATGTATATACATACCAGACCCCCAGAGACAACGAGACCAAAAGTGAGTGGATTAGTTCAGCTAACTCACCGGCCATTTTTGGATAAAATTCAAAATCTGGCTCAAATTGATTGTTAATTTTTTTTTTTTGGTAAGACTCAAATTGGTGGTTTTTTTTTCTTTTAAAAAGAAAATATATATTGTAGTAGATAATATTAATAAAGCAAGAAAAAGGGCCCACATCCCCCTCGTTCAACAAGGCAACAGCCAACAAGACTTGCTTTTTCTACGCTCGCGGGGGGGTTCGAGATGACGACACATATATACTGACAAGTCACACCAACACACACAGACATGTATAATTTAGTCAGCGACTCTCCTTAGGATTCAGGTGCACTCTGGTCCACCCGATGACACATAGCCCTCCCCCACTCAGATTCATTTATGATCATCAATCTCCATGGTCCCACAACTTTGTATTTGTTGAAGAGGAGGAAATAATATGAACAGTTATGATGGTTATGGCCTATGGGAATTCAATGCATATCACATGCAAAAGGCAACATCACCATTAATATTATCACATGTCTATTATAACACTCTTCTTTAATTTGCCTAGGTCACCATGAATCATGAACGTGATCTTACCTCTTCATTTTATTTTATTTTTTGGAAAAGTCATAGATCTAGTCGTTTGATTCACCCAATAAATCATGTAATTGAGGTTCTTAAACACTTTAATCATCATAAAGATAGAATAATACAATTAAGATAACAAAACGAAAAACAAGATTAAACAAACATTAAAAATGGTCATTGTTTGACACTCTCAGACGACACCGTATTACACCGCACATCGCCAGACTTCCATTTTCAAACTTTTAATATATCTGAACATTTACTACAAATGATTTTTTTTTTACAAAATATATGGACTTTTGATTTGGTATATTTTTATGCACATAATTAAACTGATTTTTTTTTTTCGAAATTTTTTCTGAGATTTATTTGGTACACAATGAAGCAACATGGATAGAACAAGATAGAATCAAACATGAAAAGTTAAAAAGTGAGAACTATTAGCAAATTTATCTATTTGATATGCTTGTTTTCTAATCGAACCGATTATCAACCGAGCCATTTCTAGTTAATTCTAGACTACTTAGTTTGATGATGATTGATCTACTCCATCCTGCAGCAGACATGTACAAAACAAAACCCTACCTAAGTAACCTATATTTTTGTTCTTCACCGGCTCACACTACACACATATGGAGAGGACACACTAAATGCATCAATTGTGACAAATCACAATACCTTGAGGCCCCACCTGTTTATCTATTCAAGATGAAGATCAGACGATGATAAATTAAGATGCCTTGTCAATTTAGATACGTGTGTTACAACTTACAACAAGCCAGCAAGCACTGGCTGATGAAATATGTGAATTAAATTAAATTAATTAATTAATTAATACTGGAGTGGTTGAAAACAACGAAAAGTGAAAAAGGTTATCAACCTTTTTGTGTGCAGAAGTAGGGCTTGAAAAAAGATTCTCTATGCAGACTAAACAATGTAGAAACATAAACAAAACTTACGTTGGGTGCTTCTTTTGGGGTGAACTCAAACATGCATGCCACAAACACATTGATTTACACTTTTTTTTTTAATTACCGTATTTCAAAATGTTGAAATCCAAATCTAAACACATCAAGTATAATGTCCTGGGCAACATACTCACGCGAATTTGTTTTTCAAACCGTTGTATTTATTGGTTCTTAAGTCCAAAAAACACATGCTTATGTGAGAGAAGTAAGGTTTTACTTATACAACACTCGGTTGGGTTATATCAATCTAATGTTGAATATTAGTCTTGACATATGATATTGCTTACGGAGTAGGAAGACATTTAAAATTCTGAATATTCTCAAAAAAAAAAAAAATTGTTCATAGGATGAGCAAAAAAAATTTTCCTGGGCCTTAATACAGATTTGCCTATTTGGTGTTCTTATGACAAGCCTACCAACTTGTTGTTGGGCTTATCTAACAAGTGGTCTAGGCTCAGGAGTTACTCTGACGAAAGACAAATCTAATCCACTTTGAGCAAAGAGTTATGCACGGGCCCAGTAGGAGAGCGTAACACCATTAGAACACAATTTATTTTTTTTTTGTTCCGAAAGGAATTAATATACCCTTTTGTACATGAAAAAAAAAAAAAAAAAAACCTCTCCTAAACCATTTTTGCGCGCAAGACTCTTGCAGTGAGCGGGATTGGGACACTGAACACATGAAAATTACTCTATGATAGCTCATGTCAAAATGCCCCATAAATTCCATTGATCAGCACCAAATCGCAGAAAGAATTTTCATGGTAGAAAAGACTGCTAAACACGAACAAATCCTAAGCATGACCACCTCCATGGCTACATCAAATCTCACTTCATACACGTAAAAAATGTCAAACCACGATCACAAAACCTTTTAATCGCAATCAAAAGCAACCCACATTGAAAAGTTGATAGATGAGGCTAAAAACCAGCTTTGTCATTATGAACCAGACAATTAATTAATTTACCTTGGGGTAGATGTGTGAAGGAGAGGAGGAGTGACGAAACAACCTAATCTTCAAGAAAATAAGTTAAGTTTTACCTTACCTATCTGTAGGAGTGGAATCACTCACTTCACCATTTGTCAAATCATGTCGTCCCAAAGAGGCTTTGGAAAGAACAAAGAAAAAAAGGAGAAAAGCCATCACATCTAAAGCCTCAAAGTGTCCAAATTCACTCTCAAACACATTCCACAACAAGATACCCACGTTACAATGAAGTGGACATGAAGATACACCTTTACAAAGAAAAAAAAAATCAAGGATATTTATCAGGGCATGTAATCAAGTCATTGGCTCGAAAGAGCGAGCTTGTCTTGATGCAATTGATCAAAAGGCAGCCTATGATCAATTCGAAGCCCATGGTCTAAAATTAAGAACAACATGACATTTGGTTTGTATTTAGAGGGTGGAATGAGGTTGAGATAGAATCACATGTTCCCTTGTTTCGTTGGATTTTGATAAGGTGAAATCTCAAACTCATTCTGAGAAGGTATTTGTACCATAGTTTGCTTCGCTTTCCAAGTGCATGTAAATGGCAAGAGTGAACTAGCAAAACTATGAGAGTAAAGAGTAATCGGATTCAACATTATATTTCATGAGTTTTTTTTAACTAACGCGATATAAAGGTGAATCTTGCAACCTACTTGTCGCAGACTAGGTGGAATGAGGCTGGGAATCACACGTTCACTTGTTTCGTTGGATTCTAATAAGGTGAAATCTCAAACTCATTCCTTCCCTTTGTAAGCCGGTTTGTAGGGGAGAACATGAGAACCACAAATTATGACAGCTGCCCTAACGAGCCATTCTCCAAACTCCAAACATAGTAATTGTATACTCATCGAATTATAAAACCAAATTGTGAATATGTGAGTAATTATTATCAAATCCCACATTTGGCATATTAATATCATTGAATTAAATTGAAGAAAAATCATTCAATGTATTGAACATTTGATCCCTTTCGCACGCTCTCGTAGCTTAGCTTTTCTTATTTACTTTACATATAAATACACATAAGTGCATTGATCATATATATATATGTGGATTCTAAAGTTGAAAACCTAGTTTTATGATTGAATTTCATAGCGACTGCCCAGCAAATGAGTGTAGTAGAAGCACCATTCACATTGGTAGATTCAAAGAGAAGGCACTTTACTGGCAACATGATTGTTTAATTAGGATTGATATCTGGTATTAATTGGTTACCAAAAATAAAAAAGAAAAAGAATCATATCCGGAAACATAAAAGATTTCCAAGCATGCGCAAGTGGCGAAGCATAAAAACATATCATAGGCCAACACATGATTTAACATTCGATTCCAATGGTTTTATAAATCAAGAACATATTCACAATCACGTGCCTACCCTCCATTATTTAATTTTCTTTGATCACGACCCCGGTCTAGGCTTTATCCAACTTGTGATTAAGGTTAAGCATCAATCTTAATTAATCAAAGCTTATCAAAAAAAAATCTTAATTAATCAACCATCAAATGAGAAAAGCCAAATCAAAGTGTGATTCCTAGTTAATTTTATATCGGCCAAACCAATTCTCAAATTCAAAGTAATGTGAATTTATATATAAATATATATATATATATATATATATATATATATATATATATATATATATATGCATGTATTTGTGGCTGCTTTGTTTTGTGCCAGTTGTTCTACACCAACCCGTGAAATTTATTTAATATATATTGAATCATAATGAGATAGATACGTGGAAGTTGTTGTAGAGGTGACAAACTTTAATTAAGAACCAAGTTGACACCAATTAAAATCAGTCAATTAATTTGTAGTTTTATTAATTTATTAATACTACTGTTACACCAATGACCAACCTAGCTAATGTGTCCGGACCATGAATTTGCATCATAAGTATCTTAATACAGCATATTCACCCATTTAATTAAATTAATTTAAAAACAACAATTAACTTCAGTAATTAGGGTTAAAAGGATAGTCTTATGCACTACCTGCTCAAGTAATTATTATTCGATGCACTTAATCTTTAACCATCTCTAAACCATTCTTCTTTTCTTCTTCTTCTTCAAATTAGAGTGCACTTCTGGAATTATCTATTAACTAGTTGCATGCTCGCGCTTCGCGCGGTACATATTTTGATTGGAAAATAGAGATGTATGAGAATTTTTCAATACTTTGTTAACATGAAGAGCAGTAGAGTAGAGTTATAGAGATGATTGTGAGATGAAGATAAAATATGTACAATACCTTTTTTTTAGTTTGCTAAGAAAAAAAATTTCTAATTGGGTGTAAGAAATTTGATTCATAAGAAATAAGTATGTTAAGAGTTTATCAATTCTTATTTGCGTCGTTAGTATCTACAAAGCGTTATAGGTCACCAAAACATGTTTATGAGACAATATTGTATGGTTAGTACAACATTCTCTACAAAGTGACATTCAATATCGAGAAGCACAATGTAGCATAAGTAATATTTTTGAAATTATATTTTTAGAATAAGATTTTTGAATTTATATTTTTAAAATGTAAATGTATAACTGGTAGATTTATGTCTATAATCATTTTGACCTTCAACAACTCATTGAATTCTACCATGTTTTCCTGTCACCACTTACATGTTCCAATACTAAATGGATTGAATTTACTTACACATTAGAACAATATACTGATATAGCGTGAGAAAAACCCATCATGTTGTGTATGTTGCAATCCAAACAGACTACTAAACCTGACCAAACTCTAAACATGCACAATACATCAATTAAATACTATAAAAACACACAAAATACATCAAAAACATACAAAATGATAAAAACACACAAAAATAATGATAAAAACACACAAAAATTCCCACAAAATGATGATAATTAATGCCAAAAACATACAAAATGTTTTCAAACTAAATACTACAAAGGAATTTCATTAATTGAGTAATATCAAAAGACTCTCATAATTAACAATACATGACCTTAGTAAAACTGAAACAACATCAAACCACTTACATGAAACATTAAATCCCCATTATGGGTCTTAAAGTTTTTCAATATATTTTAATTTTTTCTTTTATCCGTTACATTTTGTTTTTTTTAAATTAATTCTCATCACTCAAGTTGTCAATCATTCCTTTTTATCAAGTTTAATTAGAATGTGTAAGCTTTGTTGTGGAGGCGTCCACGTGGCACCAAGAATTAAGGAGAAGCCTTGTGGATCCTCAGTTATATATATATATAAATTGATAAATTGATATTGATTTCTATTATTCCTTAATGTTCTATGCCCTTGCAACCCATCATAATTATTGGTCAAAGTTCTTGTATTTTATATTTGTATTTATAAAGTGACTCTTGAGAATCTGTTTAGATCGATCTCTTTCTCTATGTGTGTTTGTGTATATGATGATGTGCAAATATTGTTCGGTTTATTGACGTATCAGGATGATCAAACCAGGCTGCTTCGGATACTATTGATGCCCGAGTGTTGCTTCGTTGTGAGGTGTGTTCTTTGGGAAAGACACTCTGAGATTTAAGTCAAAACATAAGCAAGAGATTGAGAACTCATAGTTCGGAGCACTCAAGTAAGTAGGGAAAGTTGTAAATTGAATTGTCTGTGTCATATCTGTTTGGCGGAGGTGTCTTTTCATAATAGTTGAATAAGTATATGGGATCTTTGTTTTGAGGAAGTTCTAGCTTGGGTGCTAGGATAGGAGACAACCTCTCTTAGTTTTTGAATTGGAGAAGGATTCATATTGGGAGTTCTGTTCTGTTTTGAATTCTGAATGTTCCTTATTATTTATCTGAGATAGTCTCACTAGATGTTATGAGATATGAGATTCGAGATATCATGGTTATGCTACGGGTGGGCAGTGAAGTGCACTATATATTGGGTTTGACCGAGATAGCCTTGTTATAAATACACCGATGTACGCTTTTAGCGCCTAATAAGATTGTCACTTGTCCATTATTGAATGGAGGGTATTTTGGCACCAATCCAAGAGTAAAATATATAATTTACAACACCAATTCCAGTTGATTCATCTTTTGAGCAAGTCGGCTAAATATGATCTTACAGTACCACGCCTTTGACATACTTAGTCACTTATATTGATCATTAGTGATTTGATTACAATAATGCGAATCCAATGCAATCATTCATACTCTTACTTTGCACGAGTGGGAAAGGCCAATATAATCCACTAGATGGGGACTTTGACTCAAACTAATAATCAAGCATGCATAAGACCATTTGTACATATTTGTAGATGTATATAGTATCATTATTTCATAAAAAGATGTATATAGCATCATGATCAAAGCCCTAATTAATTCGCTAGCTAGCTACCTAGCTACCTAGCTAGTAGTGATTGAGTAATGGACCATGACGAAACATAGAATAAAGATGTGATACCCTGAAACAAATCTATATAATCGAATCATATATATAATATGCATATGTAAAGTCGAAATTAACTTCTATATATGCATGTGGGGCGACCAATACGTGATCAAAAATTGTCCTTAATTTGATCAACGGACAATGTCGAAACATAGAAAGCTAGTTTTGATTTAGTCCCATATATATATATACCTTAAAACGAATTTATATATATATATGTATGTATCAGTGCATGCTTTATGTAAATATATATGAGAAAGAAGCAGGTCGGATAGAATCCTGAAGATGCTTCAACAACAAAACCCCCCATCAAGACAAAAAGAAAAGAAAAGAAAAGAAAATGATGTGTGCATTTGATTCTGTTTGGGGCACTTGAGGCCAAGTTTTGTGGCGATTGTTATCATAAGATTTGCTTTTTGTGGGATTCATTTTATTTATGGCTTCTCCACAAATGCCTCATTCCATCCATAGATTACGTGTGTTGGCATCTGCACTGTAATTGATGACGCTTTTGAAGGATGAGCATGAGGTGGTGGACCCATAACTCACTCCACAAACATATATACATGATATTATCTGCTTTGAGTTTTTCAATTTTTGTGAATACTTAAGACCCACACGACTTTATTTATTCTAGGTCCAACAAATGAGCTACGCTCAACTCATTTAAGCATAGGAACATACATTTTCTACATGTGAGAGGCGGCTCACACTTATAAAGCCACATATCTTGGTATTACCATTCGATATATATATATATGATCATAATAATATTGATCAATTTTCGCCACAAAACTAGCTACTTTCGTGTTTTTTTGGGGATAGCTAATGGATTATACTTTAAAAGCAATATTGTAATTAAAAGAACGGGGTGTACAACAGAACCCATTTTGAGACAGACGACACTACTTGCAAGGGCATCAGACAAAGGAATATTTTAAGAAGATTATAAGGGAAACCTTTCATAGATTCTGTATTTCTGTTCTTGTACTCTTCCTTATCATCTTAAAGGAATATCTATATAATTGAAAAGCCTTTTTTTTCCTTTTAAAAAATCGGAGCCAAAATTAGGCCATAATATTGACCACACCAAGACCAAAACTGGACCCATGGTATTAACCAATGACACATACGTTACCTTACCTTCAACTCTTCCTTATTTGGGTAGTAGTTATAACTCAAACCGAATATTCTACAACAGATTAGTACTCATACAATCACGGTCGAAAAGAGACTTGTTATGTTGATAGCCCCTCTTCATTTTTATTATATGAAGGTCATGAAGTACGGATGTTGAAAATACGGACTTCATGACCTTTGGATTGCATACATATGTAGAGTCAAACTTAATAGCACAATATTGTTCGCTTTAAACTTGACGAAGATACACTAGTTAAGGGTAAATCTGTCCACAAAAGTATTTCATGACTCCCTACTTGGGCTATGTAAATCGTAAAAGTGATCAGTCACCTTCCTATAGAATCTTCTACATGAAAAAAAATTGTTTTTTTTTGGTAAAATCAATATATATATATATACAGTACGTACTGTCCACATTTCACTGCTGGCACTGTCAAGCGCTCGACGCGTGGAGGGCGTGTAGAGAATTATCATCTTTAATTTCCTACACGTGGTATCTTGAACCAAGACTGCATGTGATGGAGCCTAAATGCCGCCAAAACTCCCTTGCAGCGTTTTCTGTAGTGGTTGTACGGCAGGGTTTTCTGTAGTGGTTGTAGATATATACATACATATATAATGACACCATCATTAGACATACACAAAGCAATGTCCAATCTGTTTTGGTTTCTATAGCTAATTACAAGAAAATATTTGGATCCCCATATTTAGAACCCACTTTTTCTATTGTTACATCCTAATTAAAGGTGGAATATATATATTGTATCTTGCTTTTAATTTGTGCAGTATACGAATAATTTGTACTATATATATATATATCTTTGCCTTATAATCTCTGTCATTTTAGAACCCTCGACAAGAATCTTGGATATGTTTTGTGACCAGTAGCTACATATTGGAGAATCTAAATACTCATCATGAGAATGAGAATAGACCATACATATAGTACATATGAATGATAATGTTGAGGTACACATGTAAATATGTAATTGAAGATACCAAAAACAATTGTAAGAGAATTAAAATACATTGGCTTTAAATTTAAGATTAATGTTATGCCCGTTATATTATGAAGAAAAATAAATGTTAATAAAAACATGAACCGGTGAGATATAATTTCAATCACCATATATTAACGAAATGAAATGATAATTAAGATTGTCTTAATCTTAATAAGATAAACTAAATTCTTATTCCTAACCAAGCCCTACCTATTCCGTCACGTAGTGGTGGCGGCGCAACTACTTCAATTCATTTTATTTTTTTTCCGTTATGTGGTCATAACATCCTGTTTAACGGTTACCCCAACTTCTCCCTATATAAACCCACACCTCTCATTTCATACTTCAACCCAACACACAGAAAAAAAAATCCACTCATACTCACTCACGCACATATTTATGGATACCCAACTCGATTCCTTCTGGGTTTTTGCTCTTTTTTCCAAATACAAAACCTTTTCGCAAAACAATACCACAATTCTTCTCCTTCTCTTCCTCCTCCTCTTGGTTTACTCGGCCACCACTTTATGGTACTCGACTTTCCCCGGCGGTCCAGCTTGGGGGAAGTACTATTTGTCCCGGAAGTTCATCGCCGGCCCAATTCCAGGCCCACGAGGTCTGCCGTTGATTGGGAGCATGAGCCTGATGACCAGCCTAGCCCACCACAAGCTGGCTGCAACCGCCGAGCGGTTTAATGCGAGGAGGCTCATGGGTTTCAGCTTAGGTGAGACTCGAGTGATAGTCACGTGCAATCCTGACGTGGCGAGAGAAATACTGAACAGTTCGGTATTTGCGGATCGGCCGGTGAAAGAGTCGGCTTATGATTTAATGTTCAATAGAGCGATTGGTTTTGCTCGATATGGGAGTTATTGGAAAACGCTTAGAAGAATCGCGGCGACGCATCTTTTTTGTCCGAAACAAATCACGGCGTCGGAGTCACAGCGGCTTGATTTAGCGGCTCAAATGGTGTCAATGATTGAAGTGAAACGTGCGTTTTGTGTACGTGGTTTGATTAAACGTGCTTCGTTGTTTAATATGATGTGTTCGGTTTTTGGTCGGAAGTATGAGCTGGGTGAGTCGAGTAACGGTGAAGCCGATGAGCTGAGCCGGCTTGTGGAAGAAGGTTATGATTTGTTAGGGAAGCTCAACTGGTCCGATCACCTTCCTTGGGTTGCGGGTTTTGATTTTCAAAGAATCCGGTTCAGGTGCTCTCAGTTGGTACCCAAAGTGAACCGGTTTGTGAACCGGATTATTGAAGAGCATAAATGCCAACCAAGTGAAACAAGCCGTGATTTTGTGGATGTTTTGTTGTCTCTACGTGGGCCGGAGAAGTTGTCTGAACAGGACATGATTGCCGTTTTATGGGTGAGTGCCAAACTATGCAAGTTGAATTTTCAATTTTATTTTTATTTTTTTGTGCATGTTGTTTTGTTGCTTATGGAATAAACACGGATTGTTGATTGAGATGGTAAACTTCTCCGCGGTAACTCTTAGCGCAAATGAGATCGTAAGTTCAAGCCTCATCCATGATGTTGAAAATGGAATCTAAATAATTCTGGACTGAATTGCAGCAAAGATTCCATCTTTTCTGAACAAATTTTTTTTTTTTAATGCAGGAAATGATATTTAGAGGTACGGACACAGTGGCAGTGTTGATAGAGTGGATACTAGCAAGGATGGTGCTCCATCCTGATATCCAATCAAAGGTGCACAATGAGCTCGATCAAGTCGTGGGAAGAGCACGGCCGTTGATGGAATCCGACATACAATCATTAACTTACATGCAAGCAGTAGTGAAGGAGGTTTTAAGGCTACACCCACCAGGCCCACTCTTATCCTGGGCCCGCTTAGCAATCACCAACACAACCGTCGATGGATATCACGTACCAGCTGGAACAACTGCTATGGTAAATATGTGGGCCATCACTAGGGACCCAGAAGTTTGGGCTGACCCTCTCAAGTTTAGCCCAGAGAGGTTCGTGGCTGATCCAGAGTTCTCATTGTTCGGCCCAGACCTAAGGCTTTCTCCATTTGGTTCAGGACGGAGGTCCTGTCCGGGAAAGATGTTGGGGTGGGCTACAGTCAGCTTTTGGGTTGGAACATTACTGCATGAGTTTGAGTGGAAGCAATCTGATCAAGGCCCAGTTGACCTCTCTGAAGTGCTAAGGCTTTCCTGCGAAATGGCTAGCCCACTTAGGGTCAAGGCGCACCCTCGACGGACATGAGACTATGAGAGTAGTCTCTTATCGCACCTCGCCCTCAAAAGACAAAAAAATTGATGTAAATATAGATTGAAGATTAATAGGTTGTACTAATATAATGTGTGGAGTGCGGTTTTCACCCTTTCATAAAGACTTTCTGATATTTGATATTGGAAACATTACACATCCATAAAATAAACATGCATAAACTTATATAAATATGTGACATGCCTATATGGCTTTTTTAATAAAGTTTGTTTCTTTTTTTAATTTATGTGGTATGCCTATCTTGCTTTCACCTAAATTATGTAAGTTTATGAATGGGAAAATTATGAACATATATCATTTTGGTTATAATATTGTGGATTTGTATTTTTAATTGTTAATCTAGATTGTATATATATACATACTCTTTTGCCACAAAACCCACAATTGGACCATACCATATATGTATATATATCAGAAAGAAAGAAAATTCTCGATGCCGCATTTTAATAAAGTACGGGATCCATGTGATACCATATCATTTATTTGGTGTAAGTGTAGCCCCACACATGATGGAACCCGCGTGTGGATGATGTTAGATGGATCTCACATTTTAAATAAAGTGCGAGATCCCACACCTGAGAAGCCATTTATATCAAAAAAACTTGGCTGAATTACAACCTTACGTACGAGCAATTATATCTTTTGAATAATTGTTGATAACCACAACAAAACATTTGAGATCAGTTACATGTGGGAGTTTTGGCTTTTAACTAATAAATAGTGTCCACGTTGATTACAACCCTACAAGGCCACAACATTCATCCTCATCACTTGCCGTGTGTGCACAAAATTATCATTCAAAATTAAGGATGCAAGAGTTGCCATGAGAGCAAGGGCACCTACACATCACCTCCAAATCAAACATCTCTTTCTCCATCGCCATGTAAAGATGGCACAAACATCCATGGCCACCAGACAGCATCCAACAAGACCAACCAAATTAGAGTATTAAACACTAGTTAATTACCCAGTTCTTGTTCACCACACCTGGGCCTTGGTATCCTAAACCGGGCCTTTTCAAATTGGGCCCATTTCCGCTCCAATGTCCCTATGCCCATGGTACCCAATTGACATCCTTACCAGCCCAAGACATGAGGGTCTCATGGAGATGGTAGCCCAAGCTTACTGCCAATGAAACCCAAATTGAATGTAATTGTGGAAGGGAAATTTTATATACACACTACAAATATATTAAGTCTACACTACTTTCTCAATATGATAAGTTTACATAACAAAATTATAAGTTTACACATAATTTCCTAGTGAAAATTCTAAATTACCCTTTATTCAATATTTGAAAAAATAAACGGAAATTCTTGAAGATTTTGGGCGATTGACTGATCAGAGAAAAAGAGAGTTTGAGCACAAACTGAAACTTATCGAAGAAAAACCCGATAGTTCCGTCGGCTGGGGTATATCTGCATTTGATAACCAGAATAATTTGCTTGGTTGGAGAGAAAATTGAATGAAACAATAATTGAATACACTCTGCCTAATGAGCTCTCCAGTTGTATTATGCTCAATTACAGATTATATAAAACATCGAGTGGATCTGGAAATTCAGATTTTCTTCATGTTTATGAGAAGCCAAACGAATTGGGGAAGTGATTCAAGGAAGAAAGAAAATAAAAGATTCAGACAGTGAATCATCGAAGTCGAATGAAGAAATAATTCATCATCTTCCATCATCTACGATTTTGATCTCCTATACAACGTTTCTTAGAGTGAAAATTAAATTTCTTTTTTGTAGGAATTATGTAAAATTAGTAATCACCAATAAAATATATAAAAAATATTTATCTTAAATATTTAGGTTAAGGTTTCTCTAAAAAAAATATTTAGATTAAAGGTTTATATGTCATTGCATATTAGGATATTTTTGGAAATTACAAAAATTGAAAAATTAGTGTAGACTTAAGTATATTGATGGTGTGTATTTAAAATTTCCCATTATGCAATGTGCAGATGGTTCATTAAACAGTAAGCCCTGTATTCAGTTTCCATGTCAAGGCAAAGAAGCCCACCAAACCCATATGTGTCAAAAGGGTATCGAGACTGATACATAGAGAAGCTTAAACATTATATTTTAATGTAGAAGAGGGTGCCTGGTATCTATTGCACTAAAAATCTCACAGAAGAAATTACTCTGGTTTCTTTCTCAATACTCCACAATTCTATCCCAATCAGAAGCCTAAGTTAGGATTCTTTCCCAAGTGGATGCTCCACTTCTCTTCAATTTGGGAATTGATTTTGAACTCGAATGGAAGCGTGACGAGTACCTGGCCAACATCACATGATAAAAGAACCAATTGTAGCTTTCTGAATCTTCAAATGCAAAGCCATGATCTCCATTTAATTATTGCAACTCAAAGTAGAAAACTTGGATAAGGATGGATCGTGATGAAGATATGACGTTCCTCACCAAATACACCACAGAAGTTCTCACTCACACTTAGAGAAAGGATCAATAAGAATAGAAGATTAGCAAGAGAAAAGTAAAAAAAGTTGACGATTCCCTAACAAATTCATGAATAAGAGCACTGACAAATGCTTAAGGAGACAAAGACAAGTGATTCAGTATGTCTCTGATAGATTAGGACCACCTGCTCTTAATTGCTTATCAAATTATTGATCTTAATTTTCTCATGAAACAGAGAGCTTTCAATTTATTGATCTCTATGCATCAGATATATAATTATCCTTTATCTATGAATTGAGAATGCAAGTGCCTTCTAAGCTTTGAGACTAACACGAGTGAAAGAATCATAGAAGATGTAGTAAACATTAATTATCCTAAACGAATGAATTGCGGATGCAGGTGCTTTCTAAGCTCTGATACTAATACAAGAGTGAAAGAATCAGGTAAGATATAGCAAACATACATTATCAAATTGCCTGCCAGTTACACTTCCAGGTGTTGCTGTATGCCTCCCAAATTACTGGAAGAGGCAGGTGCTGTAGGTTCACCTCTCTCCAAATGCTCAAGGAAATCCATCACGAGAGGATCAGTCCATGGAGCTCCACGAGGAGCTTCCGAACCTGCAACCCATCCTAGATGACCACCTTTGGGTGTCACTACCAACAAACAGTTTGGATTTTCCTAAAACATCAGCCAATAAACGTCATTAAAAATTTAAGATCTAACGAGACAAATAACGAGGAAGAAGAATAGCATTATAAAATAGGTAAAGCCTAGTGTCATGTGATCAAAGAAATCTATCCTCACCGGTCGATTCCACGTGATCAAAGTGTTCTATATTTTCCAGTCATTCATCATCATCATTGTTGAGAGATTACATTCATATATATATATAGACTACTAGTAATCCTATTTCTATTAAAAAAAATTTCCTTCATACAATACTATAATTCCTAAAGAAGTAAACTAATAACACTCCAATTATAACTATGACTTGACTTGGGAAAATGACCAAATAAAATACTCATAAGAACAATTACTAAAATAAATTCGAAATTCCAACTTGTCTGAAAATTCTGACTATACTCCTACTTCTAGAGCTTAAAGATTACTTATTAAAACTGACCCAATAATTAACTGAATTAAGAAAACATAAAAATAAGACTTAATCCTAGATAGAGTATGATCCACAAGCTTGCGGATAGACCATGAATCAACATTGCGAAGATATAGGAATTTACTCCATTGGGACCTCTTTAGCTCCGCATCAATATCACCCCCTCTCTCTCTTGTTTTGATGAGCACCCCCTTTATTATTATTAGGTTAAAACAAATAGGATATAATCAGTAATGGTGTGGTAGTCCTTCAAATTTGGGGAACACAATTTAAACGGAAGTGGAATGGCATAAAATCACCCAAGAAGCATATTGTTGACGATGTATTTTTATTTGCAGTAAGGACAAAAGTAAGATACAGCTCAAGAGAAGAGAGACCAGTTCGCATACCTTGATATCTTCATGAGGAATTCCCCTAGAAGGAGCAATTGGGTCATTGGCAGCCTGCAAAAGAGTGGCAGCTTAATTTATTGCTGGAACTCAGCTTATGGCTAGCTGACACATCACAATTACATCCGCTTTTTAATCCTGCACCATCTTCGAGTACGAAGATTCAGGGCCAGGAATATAAGCCACAGGACTCGTTAAACATTAGATAATTCTTCTAGAGAGACAGTATCTGACTAGCAGGTTTCACCCTGACGAATATCATCAACAAGATTTAGACAACTCTGAATGCCAAGCTGGTGGCTTATCCATTATGCCACATAACAGCCGGCCTATCTTCTCATTCATTTTCAAATGTGAAAGCAACAATGAATGAAAAAATCCTAATAAGAAAAACTGATGTTGCACAGGATATTTCTCAGCCTCACAGTTTTTCACTTCTTATTTAAAATATCATCCTAATAATGGGATGGATAATTTCTGTAATCAGAATATAGTATTAGCATGGAAAACATATCAAAGGACTCATTTAGTTACCTAACTAATATTCATATCAAACCCAAAAGGCCGACAAGAAAAAGATTGAGTAATATTCAACACTATTAGGTTGAGAAGAAATATGTATGAAGACAAGGAACAAATGCATTACCTGGATACAAAGCAAGGGTATTTGAACTTGCTTTATGGAATCCGAACTGCTTGAATTATAATAGTAGTCATCAACTGACTTGAAACCAAATGATACTGCATCATGTCATTTCAGTTGCTGTAAGCTGATGCATGATACATAAACTTACATCTCTGTTGCTTCAGAGGGGTGGAAAGAAAAAACATCACTTTTCATGTAGGAGAAACATGTACCTCGGGTCAGTCCTTCATCAAACTCCCTAACAGACTTGGCATTGGCAACTGATGGAATATTATATTCACCAACCATGTCTTCAAATAGAAGAGCATGCCTGCAGAAGCAAAAGGCCATGACTTAGTACCAAAGAGACATCAACTCTTAACTAAAATAATTGGCAGTAGGATTAGAAGACTTCATCATAGAATTACTTCTTGAAAATTTTACAGAGAGCATTCGCAAGAGCTTTGTCATAAACAATATTAAAGCCCTTACGGAAGTCCTCGTCTGCAATGGGCAAATTGAAAGGATTACACAATGACACTGCTCCAGAAAGAGGGCAAGCATTAGATTCCTGTAGTAGATAAAAAAAAAACTAAAGTATGAGAACAGCAAATAAAGTAGACAACGCCAAATAATTAGTATTAAGGCTTATATGATGATGATGATAAGAAAAGCTAGTAAAGATAATTTTGACATAGAAATTAGAGCACGAAGTGGAGGGCACTGTTATAAATCCACCCAAATCACACATATATACAGGATTCTGCTCAACACAAATGAAAATGTTCCCAACCCAACTAAATATTTCCAACTATGTGAGTCATCATTAAACTAGTTAAAGCCTTAAAGGTACTCCATTCTTCCAGAGCCTTGGAAATGCTTAATATATAAAATAAAATAAAAAAAGAAACAAAATTAAGCTACACCCAAAATCATTATTTTGTATCTATGACCTCAAAGCATCATGCTTGTTGATTTTTTATCCTACTCTCCTGTTGCATCTAAAGGGCTGCCCTCTCTCATCTGGATGTAAAGGCGTTCAACTTAGACAATATCCAACAGAGAAAAGAAACAGCTGTATGCAAGTGCTTGGGAAAAAAATTGGGTTTACAATTTATATGTGCAATAAGGATGAAACACCATAAGGAACACTATATTTGTGGAAGGGTTTAGGATGAAGATAAGAAAAGTTAGGGTCTAAATTAACATAGGACAAATTACCTAACAAGTTTAAATTCTTTTGATACAATGAGCTAAAGAAAGAAACTATTTGATAAGAAAACAACTGGGCAAAATGCACATATATGGCAAGGAGGAGACAACAGCAAAGGCATGTAACTGTCTTACCTCACCCAAGTAACGGACAAGAATATTCGCACCAAGAGACCAACCAATGGCATATAAATTAGCTTTTGGGTACCTAGCAGCAACTTTTGCCACTACTTCACGCATATCTCCTAAAAACGAAGCCGAGTAGAACTGCATATCAGTGTGTTCTATTATCACATACTTTAAACAAATCATCCTGAAACTTCCAACATATGGACTGAGTTGTATAAGTAAAATCAGAAGCTAAAAGTTCAAGACCAGGGTTCACCAATTGATTTACCAGAATTTCAGTTTTCAAAATTAAATTTGCATCTTAACATATTGGGACCCCAATTTCCCCAATCACAGAACAACAAACGTAGAATCAACATTTTTAAGTTTACATATACAGTTAAATCTGCTTCTCATAAGTCATAAGCAGCACCATGACAGAAAAACAACAATAGAAATAATGAAACATTTGTAAACCTACATTCAAATCAAAATGTGATTAGCATTTCAAGTTCAAGCAAAGTAGCACACAATATTTTCGGAATTTGTTGAGATATAAAGAACATTGGTAAACAAACATTCGAAAGGAAATCCAATTAAATGCATTCCAAGCTCAAAGCATCCCAAATAGAATGACACATTTTAATTGCAATATAAAGAAGTACCTGTGGAGTAGTAACAGGGCTGTCACCACAACCTCTGCTATTGAAAACGACCACACGCCATCCTTTGCTTCTAGCTCTTACCAACATATGCCTCACGTATGAATCATCACTCCCTCCAGTTAAGCCTGGCTGCAATCATCCAATACAAGCACAAAAGTGAGCATAACTAGAACGTCAATCGTTCGTTTGATTCAAGTATTTGAGAACTAATTACTGCACCAACCAGTAAAATGACGACTGGAGTTTCCAGCGGAAGTCGGCCATCATCACCGGCGACCCAATCGAGGGCGACGGCACCGTCGTCAGCAGTCCGAAGACACTCCCGCCGCAACCTGATTTGAGGAATGGAACGAAAGAAGGCAGCGAATATAGTCTCCAAGTGACGGTTATAGGCAACGAGAGGGAATGGAGTGTACGGCTTGCTTAAGATCGTCATTAGCGGCAGTAGGAAGCGTTCACGTGCACCTCCTGCGACTTCAAGCGAGGGGTGGGGGTGGG
The DNA here is from genome assembly GCF_013401445.1 of Tripterygium wilfordii. Classification (NCBI taxonomy): domain Eukaryota; kingdom Viridiplantae; phylum Streptophyta; class Magnoliopsida; order Celastrales; family Celastraceae; genus Tripterygium; species Tripterygium wilfordii. Next base: position 2,935,661 of record NC_052246.1, read on the forward strand.
GCATTGTGGTAGTAGTGGTGATGGTGGTGCTGACGTGGGAGGCGTTGACTGCGGGGAATTTGGCGGTAGAGAGGCGGAAATGTTGGAAGGACGAAGAGATAATTGGCGGAGAGCCCAAGCAGGCTCTGGCCATACAATCGAGTGGATCAAACGATACGCGGCTGTTCTGTTTCTGATCATTCTAAAACAGTCACCGTGACTACCCTACGTCACCCAAACACACTGTACTTTTTTAGAAGTTGGCTATGGGAGAAGTAGTATTCTCACTCTCACCCTCAAATTGGTTATCCTACCCCAAATCATTGGATTATATTTTTTTAATATCATGGAATTATATTTTTTAATATTATTTTATATATGTTTTGATATTTGTAATTTACGTATGATATAACATTTAATTTTTATTCCAAAAATTAATTTTCTCATCATTTAATTGATTTTCTCATCTCCATTAATTAATTAAAGTAAACTTATTACATCACATCAATACAGATTTGCAAATAGAGATCGGCATTGGACTCGACCAGAGCCCAGACGCTATTTTGATTATTTAATATTTATGTATGTATATATATTGTGTGTGTGTATATATATATATATATTATGTATGCTACAAGTTGTGGATTTAGGGCTATTGTTGGGTCATTAGGGTACGATAATAATGCATGGGCCAACGTTCGACAATATTTGATTAGCAAGCTAAGAACATTTTGGGGTGAGTATGTTGACCTATTTGATGGTTATGAGCGTATCGTCTATCCACAACTTACTAATATTTTTTGAAATAGATAGGATTTGTGAATGGTAATCACTTTGTTCAATTGACATTGACAGATGATAACCCGAGGCCTCTTATTATGATTTTGTGATTTAGATACAGGCATGATTATGAGAACGAGTGGGTCACTCCATATAGAGAACAACTTGCAGCATACATTAAATATATCTGTTATTATGCCTTGATGTGATGTAAGAAGTTTGCTTTAATTAATTGATGAGGGTGGAAAAACTAATTAGGGGCCAGTTTGGTAAAGCTTTTTGAAAGTAACTGATATGCTAGTAGAAATGGTAGTAGCAGAAATGTTGGACAATTTTAGTAGTAGATATGTTACATGAATGCTTGGTTGAGTTTGGTTGAACTTTTGTTGGTAACATTTATGTTATGTAGCATATTGTAACAAATTACGTGCAGGAGTATTATGTATTTTAGTTGTAACATAGACATATACATAAAAATTAATTTGAAAAATAAAGATAATTAATTAAAATATTTATAAATAGTTAAAAAACATGAGTTAAATATTTTTTGGCTTACAATATTCATTATAGTTTTTTTATACAAATAACACTATTATATTTAAAAAAAAAAACCTAACTTCCTAAACCCAATTAGACTTCTAAGTTCTATCTCGTCCCTGTCTCTCACTACCCAATTCCAACTCTTCACCGCCTCTCTCTACCTCCATCCCCATCTCTCTCCATCTATTTCAATCTTCGTTTTATTGGCTCTTACTGCTTTGTTGTGGCATATTTATGATGGGTAAGTCAGAATCGTGAGTGTCGTTGGAGCTCCGGTAGAGGAGCACAAAGTGTCGGCGATAGCCACGGGAGGAAAGAGAGAAGGACGGTGGGAATAGGATCAACGGTGATCAGCTGCTCATCTAGATGGTGGAGACTGGAAGGAGGGTTATTTTCGGAATTCCGTTAATTATGTGAGGACAATTTGGTAATAAATGTTAAAATGCTGGTAAAATTGTCCCAAAGGAAACATCTTGAAAATATCTTTAAAATGCTAGAGAAATTATCTCGTAACTTGTGCCCGAAAATTGTTGTTTGACAAATCAATGGCATTTATACTAGATGTTAGTATAAAAGCTGATAAAAATGCCAAACCAAACTGGCCCTAGGGATGAGAAAATTAATTTTTGGAATAAGAATCAAATGTCAAATCACACGTAATTTGAAAGAATCAAATATCAAATCATATATAAATTAATATTAAAAAATCAAAATAAAAAAGTGAGGGGTGTGAGTACCATTTTTAGGGGATGCGAATAATAATTTCTCTGGCTATAGCAACTCCAAATTGACTCTTAACAATTCAACCACTCTAAATCATTTTATATAATTTAAAATATTCATTTATGAGATAATTTTTTCTGTTTAATATATATTTATTTAATTTTTAATAATTCAAATAAAAATAAATGTTATTTAAAATGTTGATTACACCGAGTGAATAAATAAATGTTGTTTTATAAACTTACATTTAATAATAAAATGTTGAATACAAGAGCTATAACGATCCATTACCTCTTGCAGTCACTGTAGCAAGACTGTAATATGTCAGGCCACATCCTCAATTAGTCAATTTTATAATTTTTACAAGAATTGTTGGAGTTTTTTTACCGTACAGGGCTTCTCAGATATTTTAAATATCAAAATGGCATTCACGTCGTTTTTTTACCCGAAAGGTAGTTGATGTTGTTCCGAATAGCGTCATCATAATTTTTTTTACACTAATGACGCTGGACTTAATAGTGTCAAAAGGTTTGAAAATTGAGTACACTAATGACGCATTTATAAATAGCGTCTTATACAAAATTAAACATTTTATGATATTGACTCTGTTACAAAGAGCATCATTGATGATTATGTGATGTAACGCCCTTTGTAACGACGTCATTTCATGATTACACTGTTTTGAACAGCGTCATCCCTCAAAGAAAAAGAATGCACTTCATTTCATTCACAACATACCTGAAACTAAAATCCCTAATTCTAAACAGCATCATCCATCGCCCAAACACACTCCGTGGTCAATGGCCACTCCTCCACCGACGACCCCATCTTCGTGCCTTCGGCGACTCCAAGTTCGTTCCATCGGCACCTCAACCTTGGTTGAAGGATTCCTACAGCGCCCAGCCACTCTCCACGGGTATGTGAGAAAGACACCAAAGTTAGGTAAGAATTAGTTGTTTCTTTTCTTTTGATTGGGCTGTAGTTGTTGATATTTGCTCAATGTATGTGGAAATTTGTGTGGTGAGCATGCGGATTTAGGTATAGGTGATTATGGTATGGTTATATGTGTTGGAACAAATTTTGGTTATGCTATATTCAATGGATACGATTAGGTGCTAGTATTCCTGGTAGAGTTAGGTTCTTGGCTCTTTCAATTTGGTTCAAACATAGGTGTTAAATTGTTGACAGATTTGAGTTTTTTGGGCTGATATAGAGTAGTTAAAATGTTAATTTTGGTATGTTTTGGTGAAGGTGATAATGACGACACCATGGAATCAAAAATTTTCATCCGTCTTACAGATGTTACGACCCATGCTGGATAGGTAGACCAACACGCGTACCTCGACATCCTCAAGGTGGAGGACGTGCCCGTGGAAGTGCTCTATTTGCTATTGTTTCACTATGCAACAATCACAGCTAACACATGAAGCTCCAAGACCATCTACTACTCTAGGCACTTGGCCTCCACGTACTAGGAGGAGGACTGACATATAAACCGCCTTGATTATATTACTTAACATGTATTTTCTTAATGAATTAGAAACTTCAATTGGTACATTATGTTATATGATGCAATGTTCTTTAATTGATATTGTGCTGCCAAGTTTTGGTCTACAATTTGTTATATATACAGGTTTTTGTGTGGTTCCCATAAACTGGTATAATCTATGTAATTCTCGAAGGAATGACGCAGTTTAATGACGCTATTTTCAAAAGCGTCATTCGTATTTTTCATTCATTTATGCTATTAAAAATAGCATTTTGTTTGGAATTTTATGATGACGTTGTTCTAAACTTGTCTGAATTTAAAATATCATTTGCCTTAGTGACACTGTTATGAATAGTGTCAAAGGCCTTTTGGGTAAAAAAAAAATGAGGTGAATGCCATTGTGATATTTAGAATATCTGAGAAGTCCTGTACGATAAAAAACTCAAATTGTTATGGGTTGTTTTTGTCACCTTTTTTATGTTTGCGCATGCAAAATAATATACAAATGTCAAATCCTATCTATAGAAGTTGCTCTTGCAATACAAGTTACCTCTTCTAGGGGTGACAAAAAATCAATTCCTGATTGGATAACATCACATGTTTACAAAATATTTACATGCCTATACCTTAATTCGGATTGAATTTCTGACGTAGTTAATTGACTAAATCTGGAATAGTTTAAATCCAGAGAATAACCTAATCCAGATTAGGGTCCGGACAATATTTTTATGTTTGGACGCGAATTATGTTTTAAACTGAATTAAAATTTTGTGTTTAAACCCATATTTTTAACATATAAAAACAATTTTTTTTTCTTTTACTGAATTAATGCATACATATAGAGAAAATACAAACATTTATTCGTCGATTTTTTTTTTCTTATAGTTATTTATTCGTCGATTTGAAACACGTAACAAATTCTTTTCATTCCCGGAAAAGGGATCATTCCTCAACTTTTCCACTCTCTACACGCTCCTCCTTCTCCTTGTCCGTCATAAACGCTGTCGCCGGGAAAGATTTTCCGATCCCCATGGGAGTCTTGAAGTAAATTTTCTTCCCAGCAGAGTCTATGCTCATTTCAGTTATTGGGACCCACATGAACATTTGCTTGCTCTTGATCCCACTCATCCTCTTCATCTTCCCTTTCTCCACATACGCTGTAACCTCCGTCGCGTAACTCACACGCGTCCCAGTCCCAACGAAGTAGTGCTCGTACGGTGCCTTCTGCCTCATCCAGACAAACCCAGTCTCTCTAACTCTCCCACACTCTTCTAGATCCTTCAATGGAAGTACCCCCTTCGGAAACCCTAGCTCTTCGAGGAGGTCGATTGAGTGACGGTAACACTCTTCCGCTCCGTTCACGATCTCCGCTCCGGATCGCTCCTCTTGTTGTTGTGCTGTTACGAGTGTTGCCATGTTTGAATTGTGAGAATTTGGTATCTGCTTGTGTTTGGGGGTTTTAGATATAGAAGAGGTAGTTATGGAGGTTGAACCATAATTCAATGCTTTCGGTGCAGTCGTTCACCTAAACGTGTAGGACTGTGCGGCAATCCTGGGCCTTAATTGGCTGAATGGTTACTGGTTGGGCCCCTCATTTCATGTCTTGGACTGGATCGTGGGCCTATAAAATTCTCAGCCCATCAAGATAAACGGACCAAGTACCCAACAAGACAGAAAGGAGAGAAATGAAGCAAAAAAGTTAGGAACTGTGGATGTGAAGAAAAGAATATGAAAAAGAAGACCAAAGGAAAGAGAAATTCTGATGCTTTTATTGCCCCCACAAGATCAGAAGATAAACATATTCTCTCTTATTCGACACTATCCATTATGATTCATGGTGGTCATGGGATTATTAATGAAGATGTTTTGGTCAATTTTGTGATTAACTTGTTGTAATTTGTCAAAGCCCACTAATCTTCTTTTGACATTTTACCCAAACGAAGTCAAGAAACTCAATCATGATTCATGGTAAAAACATTAGTATGATAAGAAGAAAGATGATTCCCAACAACTTGTTTTGATTACTTAGGAATTACTAATTAGGATGATAATACAAAACGACTTCTCACATGCCCACCAACTCTACGCACTTGTTTTTTAATAATAGATGCAGCGGATTCCACAACAAAAGTGTAGTCTGTACTTCTGTTGTACTTTATTACATTCATTGGATTTCGAATGCGTAAAGTTGGTGTGTATAGTTAGTGCACACATGAGAATTTTTTGAAAATACAAAATATACTAACTACTTTGTTGACGATGCAATGTTGAATCTCCGAGGTGAAACTGTATGGATTCAGAAGTTCTGAATTCTCCCTCAGAAAATAAAAACACAACATGATTTTCTTTTAACTATGCGGACAAGGTTATGATTGTCTGGAGGCCCAGCCCATAACTACTAGTGGGCCCATTTTGTGTCTTTTGGCGCTTTTAGGACCGAAAGACATGTCACAGTCAATGTTGGTACCTACTCTATTTATAATATTTTTTTATTTATATATAATAATATTTTAACTTCATTATTATTCCTGATATTTTCCTTCTTTAAATGTTTTCTCAATCCTTTACATGGTTGTTCAATTTATCACAAGGGATATAATCTAAAATATGAAAAATGGTGCTTTGCATATATTGAATAATGTTAGTTTATATATTAATGTACATGACTTGATGAGCAAACCTAACCCAATATACAAAACCAAGAAAATCTATTTGTGACATGTAATCTAATTATATAAAAGCAACTATGCTCTACAACCTATAAAATAGTAAGGAAATCTAATTCAACAAGGAACCCTAAATCATGGCAAAAAAGTCAAAAAAAAATTAAGGATCATTAATAACATAATAAAATAATCGTAATTGACTGATTACCAAATCGACTATCGGTTATTTTCAATTTTTTTTTTGATATTTCTTAAATATAACTAACGATAATCCAAATAACTAAAAAAATCAACCGATAAACAACCATCGATTCGATTGAATTCATGTAGAAAAAATTGACCCTTTGCAACCAAAAAAAATTCACAAAAAGTCTATTGTATATTGACGTGTATCTAACCAATTAATCATCTATAAGCCTATGGAATAAGTCAACAATTATAGTTCACCAGCTAAAAGACAAAAGAAGAAGAAGAAGATGATAAAGACAGATCCTCAAACTTCATGTGACTTCATTTAGATTGGAGTTGCAGGCCAAATCAAAGGCATGTGGTTGAGTGGCCTTGTCTCCCGTTGTCTTTGCTACTCTATAGCTTTAACCTATTTCTGTGGCATGTGACAGAATAATCTACCTTCGCTTCTCTCTCAAGTCTCTCATCATAAACCCAACTTGCCTTTCCATCCATATAAATAAAGTGCTTGTCTTTTCATCTTTTGACTATACGGTGCTTTCTTGCTTCTCATCCTCATTGAAGATGAGAAAGAAACACAAGCAAATAAGAAAGTGGGTTAGGTAATTAACAAGTACTAATTAATGCACAAATTGGATTACCACTTGGGTTAACATCCTCCTCCTAATTAGTGCCATTTGAGGCAATTTTGTTAGGTAGATAGGAAAGAATAAAAAAGATTTTTATATTAAACTACAATGGTCAACAATGGAGAAAGAGTTTATACTTTCAACCGAAGTGATTAAAATGTATACTCAACTTGATAGTACCTCAATTCAAGTCTCTCCTCTCTTATTGCCATCATATATCTATCGCGAAGAGGAAAGGGGCCATTGCCATTGGTTGCAATTAGGTATGGGCTTAGTGGATCGAGCCCAAGCCCAATCTCAATCTCAATCTCACCTATCCATCCCCTTATGATCCACTAAACAGTTATCTATTATCGCTACAGTTACAAGTGCAATAAATTATTAAAAAATTATTGATTTACTGACTCTCATAGAAAGACGAGAGCATAAGCTTTATAAAAGCAGTTCAGTCTCTGGTGATGGTGTTTCCCGTACCGAAGAGGAGGAATCAAAGGAAGAAGGGCTCAACCGTAATTTCACCACTGTTTATCTTCTCATTGATGCTCTTCTCCTTGTCCGGCGGTGTAGGCGCTGGTTCTTGGAAATGGATCGCATTCGCAGAAGCTAGTGGCAGTGGTGGCGGAGGAGGGTGGGGCTTGGTGGGGGCGCCTTCCAATGTTGGAATAGCAATAGCCGTTACCGCCATGGCCGGCCTTGCCTTGGCTGCTACCGTCGTCTACACTCGTAGGTAAAAAGTATAAACGAAAAAACAGTAGCATCAGAATCGCAAAGCATCGAAGTTTCGAAAAAAATTAAGTTATTTGATAGAAATTCAGGAACAATTTGTGACAATCGTTGCTGATTTAGATAGGTAGGTAGATAATGTTAGCGGAACATAAACCTTTGATGAGAGTCCTACGACGAATTCACACATCTTCACCATCGAGGTCGTCGAATTCATCTTCTCCGAGATCTTCCTCATCGTGGAATCATTTGAGATCGTTTCTATTAGTAGTTGCTTTCACCCATTCATCATCGTCATCAAGCTCACCAGTCTCCAGTGATCTGTGAGTTTCCATCTCCCTTTTCTGCTAATTTCTTCTTATTTTCTATATTAATTGCTTCGCTCATCAGATCAGATCTGAAAGGAATCAACCAACTCAATAGGATCTTTCATCCTTTCAGTTTTATGTAAAAATTGTTTGTAAAAGTACTCCTTCTCCTCTTTTTTATTTTTTTTTATTTTTAGGAGACTGAGGGTCTGATCGGCGCTTGTTGGAATTTTTTTGTTAACTGTGTAGTTAGTTAAGTTAGAAGCAGATGACTGCCGATTGAAAGCTGATCTTAGCACTCTAGGTGTTCTGACTGTTATTTCCGCAGCTGTTTTTAATGGTTCGGTATTCTCCCTTATCTTCTTGTTAAAATGATATAATATTCTTTTGAAATTATGGTTAGTTTTTGGCTCCTAGTCATTCCCGTTTGTCGTACTCTTGTAAGTAATCGTGCTTGTGAGGAAGCTGAATCATTTTCGAAAATAGTGAAATTAGAGTCCTATCTGGTTTCAATAGGCTATGTTGTGGGTTTCAGCTGATAAAGTGCAATTGCGTCTTCTCTATATTGAGGAAAGGAAAAGTTGGGATGGGGGAAAGTGACCTTATTTGCCTTGTTTGTAATGTTCATGTGCTGTCATTGGGGTTTGGTTTGTGTATTCGTCTTTATGACTTTTGTGAAGTGAAATGACCATGGATTTTTATGTTTATTTTCAGGGGTACTCTAAAATCACCTTGGTCCAGGAGGAGAAGAAAACATGCCCTTAAACCGAAACAATGGAAAAGTTTATTCACACCTGATGGAAAACTCTTTGATGATGGCGTCCAGTTCCTCAAAAAAGCCCGAAAAGGAGTATGTTATCAACTTTCTAAGACTTCTACTTTGGATCTTCTATTGTACGGAAGTTTAGATCATGCTTAGTTGCTTTGTTGCCACCATTACAGGGTGTTGATCCAAGTATAAGAGCAGAAGTTTGGCCATTCCTTCTTGGAGTGTAAGAATACCCATCTCTATAAGCTTACATTTCTTTGTGCTCACTTATGTATTGTGCCATGCCCGTGTTTGAAAGGGAGAAATTTTGTTTGGGGATGCTCGTTACCTTTTCTTCTACGACATTCTGTAGGTTAGCCTTGTTCTTTTTTGTGACATTAGTATTTTTCTGTATTTCTACGGTGTTCAACTGTCACATGTCTCCCTTAACACAATCTTGTGACATCATCATCATTTTGAGCTATACATTTCCATTTCTCAATTCTTTGTTTGGGATGAGTCATTGTATAGTACAATGTAGTTGTGCAGAGCCATAGTTGTCATATCAATCTAGAGGGAAAATTGACATCAACTATTGTTATGGTTGCTTTGCTAGCATTCCTTTTTCTGGTAGATGCCAAGTGTATTGCTACTTCATGGGAAATAGACTTGCTGGTGGTTACGTTACACTTCTATTTTTGATATCTGTTCTGAGATTTCTTTTCCTTCTGCGTTGTCTTAATGAGTTCATTGATGGTGAAGGCATGCTACTTCTTTACATGCTAACACTAGAATTCTGTTCTTACAGCTATGATCTAAACAGCTCCAAAGTGGAAAGAGATTCCATTCGAACAAAGAAAAGGTATTTTATAAAGTTCATTTGGTCCTCAATGTTGACTTTTTCTTTGGGAATATTATTTTCCTTTCTGTCCTTCCATTTTTTTTTCTCTCCCACTTTATGACTTTTGCATTAAGTAAAGCTTTCTTATGTATTTTTTGAAGCAGAAGAGAATATGAGAACCTGAGAAAACGGTGTCGGCATTTTCTTAAGCCAGAAAATAGGAGCTTTAACTTGAAGGATACCATTGGAAACGACAGCAATGTGGACAGCAGGGATTTCAGTCAGGTTTTAGATTCTACTAGTTTTGAAGATGTGGCGAATATCAGGCGGTCCATTTCCGCTGAGGAAGCTAGCATAGTAGGTAATGAGTCAGGCTGCAGAGTATGTGGTCAGCCTCTTCCCCACTCCGAGTCAAGACGGGACGGAGATAGTGAGAAGACTGTAATTACCTGTGATTGTGAAGATGCATCTGCTGGTGACACAGAGTCATCTGATTGTGACTCTGACTTTGAATCTGAAAATGTACAACCTTTCCTTGCAACCGAACTAACCGGAGAAAATGACTTTGATATGCATATGCAAGACTTTTCCTCTTCGTCTAATTTAGAATTGAATTCTGTGTCCCATACGGATGAAGATTTTGGTACATGGCAGAGAATTATCCGCCTCGATGCTGTGCGCACTAATGATGAATGGATCAGGTATTCACCATCTCAGAATGCGGTCTCAGAGATCAAGGCACGAAGACTTGCCAATAGTGTTGGCTTGAAGGACTATGATCACTTGGAGCCATGTAGGATTTATCATGCCGCTCGCCTGGTGGCTATCCTTGAGGCTTATGCACTATATGATCCTGAGATTGGTTATTGCCAGGGAATGAGCGATCTACTTTCTCCAATTATCTCAATTGTGGAGGAGGACCATGAAGCATTCTGGTGTTTTGTAGCTTTCATGAAAAGAGCTCGTCATAATTTCCGTCTCGATGAGGTTGGAATCAGGAGGCAGCTCAACATTGTCTCTAAGATTATAAAATGCAAAGACATTCATCTTTACAGGCACCTGGAGAAGCTTCAAGCAGAGGACTGCTTCTTTGTGTACAGAATGGTGGTGGTTCTTTTCAGGAGGGAATTGAGCTTTGAGCAGACATTGTGCCTCTGGGAGGTGATGTGGGCAGACCAGGCAGCGATTCGAGCTGGAATTGCCAAGTCTGCTTGGGGAAGAATGAGGCTAAGAGCCCCTCCTACTGAAGATCTCTTGCTTTATGCAATAGCAGCCTGTGTGTTACAAAAGAGGAAACTCATTATCGAAAAGTACAACGGCCTCGATGAGATCATGCGAGAATGCAATAGCATGGCAGGACATCTCGATGTGTGGAAACTTCTAGACGATGCTCATGATTTGGTGGTCACTCTTCATGACAAGATTAGGTGATCTGTTGGTGTTTTGCTTTTTGGTGTTCTTTATCAATGTTTTTGTTAACTTCATCTTTTGTTTATTCTCGTCTCAACATTGGGGATCCTTCTAAACTGAGGGATCTTCAAATCAAGTATAAACTTTTCTTGAATGAACGTCACACAGGCAATTTCTTTGCTGATAAGATTATGAATTGTAATGTATAATCTATTGCCCGCGCTCAGGAGCTCCTTTGAGTGATAGTGGCATCACGTAAAAGTTTAGCTTTTTATGATGTTCTTGCGGGGTCTGCCATCTTTTACATGCTGTATTTATGAAAAGATTTGGACGCTAGGCATCCGGGATATAATTACTCAATGACTCTCTATAAAGAATTCTTTAGTTTATGTCAGTTCTTAGTCTATCTCATACCCCGCATCTGACTTTATGTGCAGTCTATGGGTCTGAACTTTGAAGGTGGTGTTTTTCTTGTTCTGGATTCTGTATTCTTATTGTTGAGGAAAACATTTTTTGAATTCTTATATTGGTTCTAAATAGACAACTTCGAATGGGTCAGCTATCTGGACTTGAAAACCCAAGTCGACCTTTTAAACTTGAGGCTCTGTTTGTTTTGGGGGAAATCAGGCTTTAGGAAGCATTTGCCTGATTCCCCACTGCTTGGGCAAGGAAATCCGTTGAGGTCAAAGAAAAAGAAAAAATAGGTCAACAGAAACCTTGGCTGAAATTAGAGAGAATGACATCCCGTCTTCGGTACGAGAGTCGTTTTCCTTCATTCAGAAGCTCCCAAGATGTAGACCAAGTCAAACTCTCTCCTTGACTCTGGACAAGCGAGTGCCTCTTCGAGATTGCCAGTTGCCCGTAAAGAACCTTCAGCTCTGGTCACTGATCCGCCCCTCTGCTAAGCCCTACAACATAATTACTCTCTGATAGGCTCGTGGTTGCCAGATTGCCGGTTCAACAGTCACTTTGCTTCTCCAAGAGGTAATTGCTGTTTTTTACTCCTGTTCTGCACTATATTTGCAATGATTTAGCAGATATTATGATTTTGGAGTTTAGTTTTGGATTACGATTTTGTTACTTGTCGAGTGTTTTAGTTTGTTTTTTGGCCCAGCATCAGTTGAGGCACTGATCTTTTGTTCTCCTTTTCTAACTACAAGTCCGTTGTTATCAGAAAATGTAGTATGGAATTAAATTTTTTGTCAAATCATGGGTTGGCTCCTACTAGTTCGATACTGCTATAATTGAGTTTGGGGAAGGTCATTCTATGTCCCTTACCATAATAGAGATGGCATTATATTTTGTTTAGACTTTTAGTTCGCTTCTTGGTCAAATTTTATTTGCATTACACATGTCCACCTGGAGTACAACTCAATAAAGCTAAAAAGGTTTAGCTCTTAGCCAATGCTGCATTTGCATTCTCATCAAAACAGTAAGGTCTATGAGATCAATGCCACACACTTCATCAAAACATCCTACAACCAACGTCATAACTTGTGTCCATCTTTTCTTGCTCTAATAATAAACAGCACTTTTGGACATTTCTTTTGCCGATCAATCAACAACCCTCCTTTATACGTCTCACCTTGGGACTTGCACTCGTCCCAAATAAGAGAGTGGGCTACGATTCCTACGTTCTACTTTACCAATTAATCATATCATAAATTTGTCATTAGTCACACGCTTTCTACAAATCACCTTTCTTCAAAGACAGCCTCAAAACTTGTTCCTTGATAGCTGTCCACCTTTCCTAAAAGGTCATTTTCTTCCTTTCTATAAATACCTTAGCTTCTTCTTGTAGAATGTAAGTTCATTACTTTGACAGAAACCTTAGAGTGCGTTTGGTTTAGCTGTTATCCAATTGTTTTCTGTTTTCATTTTTTAGAAAACAGAAAACACTATGAAAAATGCGTTTAGACTTCTTGGTCAAATTTTATTTTTGAAGCCTTATTCTATATTTTGTTTTGTTGATTGCTCCACAGTCTGATCTCTTAACCTCAAATGATTGTTCTAACCTCGAACTTTGTCATATTCTAATTCACTTGTACATCCTTCAATAGAGTAGGAGCTACGTATAGATGCATCTCATTGCATGCTGTCCAACATTTGCATCTGGCAGCATGCCAAGTAGAAATATTATTTTCTTGCTGGTCTGACCACTAGAACTTCTCATTTCTGGTGATGGTTTATAATTCGTGGCCAGACAAGACAGGATCACCATTTGATATGCAAGGAACACTGAGTTTGATCCATGAATGGAGGCAGCGCAAGTCTTGTGTTTTTCTTCTAGCTTGCTATATAGACTAGTTTGTTAATTGTTCCATTAAGATTCTTCTCATTATCTATCATCTTACGTAGACTAGTATTGAATGACTCAATCATTGAGATAAAGTACTAAAAAAGAATGGGGAAGTGGACAACTGGGAACAATAAAATATGCTTTTTGGGAAATAGTTCGGCATAGTTGTCTTGGCATGAATGCAGAGTCATACTTCTGTAATTCCAAATGCATATGTAAATGGTTCATGCTCATTATTCATTTCCAATCGGTAATATTTGGTTGGGTTTTCGCTCTAGGAAGCCATTAATTTCATGCATATTGGAGGTCTTACTTTGGCCAAGGCTAGAACAGCAGCAGGAAAGTATCCGTAGCCCTTCACCGCAGATTAATCCAGAAGCAACTGCTGGAACCATCAACTCAGCTTTCTTGCTGTTGAGTCTGTGCCATGCAAAAACAATCAAAGTGCCCACACACATATCAATGGCGAAGTATGCCCCGACCAGGAAGGGCACTGCCACGCACATTGGCAGTGGCATCCATTGCCCAATCTTCCTTGGCGAAAGGTCTCGCACCAGGTTAACAGCCACTGCAAAAGCAAAGAAGCCATAGCAGAGCTACAAACAATGGTTTGGCAGAGCTGAAACCCCCTTCCACTCCTAGGATCGCCGTGTTTCTGTATATCAATGCGTAAGGAGCTTTGAAATCGGCTTCAGGGCTCCCCACATTAAATGCCTTGTAGAACAGGAAGAAGCTGAGAGGAGCTATTATGCAGTCGATAGCCGTTCCAGTAACGTGGCTCAAGAACATTGCCCTCGGTGAAGTGCGAGTGAAATGAGCTGTCTTGAAATCTTGCATCAGAACTACAGATTTGATGAGTCCACAGCCAGCAAGTGTGGCCGCCTCACCGTCTTCTTTCCCGGATGGTGCCACCAGCACAAATAAGGCCACTTTCCCATAGTTATATGCCATGTTTATGTCAGTGAGACCAGCTCCAAATGCATTGCAAAATGCCAGAGACGGAGCTAGAACATAACTACATAAGCAACCACTACATAGTACCATTTAAGCTGAGGAAACATGATTGGGATCACAACGATAGACATGAGGGAGAAGACCCCATATCCGATGACTCCTATCCACATCGGAATGTTTTCGGCCAGGAAAACTTCATTTTGCTTTAGCTCTTCCACTGGCTTTCGCTCCTCTTCGACTGCAGAAAAGAAATTGTATCTTCCTGGTTAGAAGATTCAGGTATAAACTTATCCTTCAAGGACAAGATGATAATGAAGCTGCAGTTCACCTGCGTTGAGCTTCTTTTTTCTTATTCTGCTGTGAAGACCAATGATTATGAAACTCATTATCTTGACGAAATTGTAGAGCCCGTCGCCAAGAATAGGAGCAACTGATAGAAAAACCTGCAGAGAAAATCATGAATTAAGAAACCATCGTCTAAACCCCGAAGGAATCCTCAGAGAGAGAGACGTTGTAACCATATAAGCTCCTCATGCTTGTTTCTTCTAAATTGTTAGGAAACCAGTCTCCTTTAAGCCGATCAAATAATGGCCACATTAGTCCATATGAAAGCACAGCTCCAAGAAGCAGAGACAAGTTCACCAGATGTGAGCAAATCATCCCTGCCCCCACATAAGTCGAGCTAAAATCAAAGAAAAACCTGCAACAAACACAGGAATTTCAATCACAAATGTGCAATAACATGACATGTTGAGTTCAATCAAATATTAAGATTTAACAAGTGCATACGTTTGACATCACACTGTTACATAGCTCCAAGTGCAATGCTTAAAATGACTCCTCTAACAGTAATTTGTTGTGTCCAAGGTTGGACAACTGGTCCTTTCTTTGATGTCTCCAATGATTCATGATCTTCTAACTCCATATCTTCTAAGTCACGATCCTCTATCTCAATCTCTTTCTTCCCTTTCATCTCTTCTTCATCCATGAAATTATTCATAGCTCTGGAAACAAAATGCAAAGCAAGATAAGAAGAACTTTATGGAATATATAGAAGCAAACATATGTATGTACATGTATATACATATTGCACTTACTTCTTGTGGTGTCCCCTATATATCAGGCTATATATATATGTGGGAATCACATAGAGAAGTGAAATGGTGGTACGATAATGTTGTGTTACGGTGGTAGTTATTGCAAGTGTGTTAAAATCATAACCATTAATTGGAAAATATTGGTAAGGTTGTGTTTGCTTGTGAGAGGCGTGCGACAATCAAACAATGAAGTTTTGGTTGGGATGATTCTTTGCAAAAACAAGTGAGATCGAAGTTGATCCAGCTGTTCGGTGAACATGTTAAACTGAGAAATTGATTTCGATAAAAAAAAATGATGCGGGACAATCAAAATGTTGTGAAAAATGGTTGAACAAAGACAAAAAAAAAGTATTATTGATGCATGATTGCTTCCTTAATGTGATGGCCACCCACACACGGGTTTTCGGGTCGAGTTTGGTATTGACTCGAACCAAACCGAACCGAATTTACGATAGACCTGAATGGAACGGAACGAAACTTGAACAATTCGGTTATTATTAAATAGTATCACCTCTATTTGACTATATTAATCCTTGATTTGTAGTGTTTGACTATTAAACCATGATGATCAATAATGGTTGCAACCAAAGGGTCTTCCATATATGGGCTAGTTTGATAGAGCATTTGTAAAGTAACAAATATGCTAGCAGAAATGGTGGTAGCAGAAATGTGGGACAATTTTAATAGCAGAAATGCTGGCTAAATGCTGAGTAGGTGTTTGGTTGTACTTTTGTTATTAACATTTGTGTTGTGTAGCATTTTGTGATAAATTACGTGCAGTGGTATAATGCATATTTATTGTATACGCTGTATTTAAACAAACAATTTAATTATTAAAAATAATATAATGAATTTTAAATTAATTAAAGATAATAATAAATTATATATTAATTTATTATCAATTTTATTTGAATTTAATTTATTTATTATTTCATTTATTTAATGAGAAGGATTTTAATAACACTAGTCCTTCATAAGTGAGGGGTAATATTGGAATAGCATCAACTTACCGTGGACAAAAATGAGAACAATTTAGAAATGCTACAAAAAAGCTACTCAAAAGTAGCATGTAATTATATTCTCTCTCTTCTCATTTCTCTTAGGTGGCACAATTTAATTGGGTGATTGGGTCCCACAATCTATACTATTCATCAACACTCCATACATTCCAACACTCTATATTCATTTTCTTTATTTTCTCTCTCTTCTTTTTCATCATCTCTCTCTTATTTTTCATCACCTCTCTCTTCCTTTTTATCTTCTCTCTCTCTTTCCATCATCTCTCTCTTACTTTTCATCACATCTCTCTTCCTTTTTCATCACCTCTCTCTTCACTATTCATCAATTATCATACACTTCAAAGATCAAGTATGAACTAATTTTTCAAGTGTCATTTTTTATCACAAGTGTGCATGTAGTGCTTAACTTATCAAGAAAGTATCATCTCAAGTACCCATTGTGAACATCTAGCGCTTAATTTATCAAGAAAGTATCATCTCAAGCACTTCAAAATCATCCCATTGTGGATGCTCTAAAAGTTGATTGAAAATGTTAGAGAAAAATCTCTCGAATTATGTGTCACCAAATTGTTGTTTGGTTTCAACCCAGCATTTCTTCTCAAAAGTAGTATAAATACTCCTCTAAATTGTGTACCAAACTGGGCCTATATATAATTGTGCTCAGCTAGCCATTTTATCATGATAAGATGCTATTATTGGTGTGTCATATTCACATCATCACATGATTTTGTTTTTCAAATGAAATGAATTATCCCATCACATAGAGAAGGACATACGTGGTAGGGACGTAGGGTCTTTCAAAATCAATGAATTAACCCATCATGTAGAGAATGACAGTATTTGGGCCGGATTCACCTATGATCGGTGCACCATTTTGGTGGAACAAAATTTGTTTGAAAAATCATAATGGCATAATATTTGAAGGACTAGGATCTGCACTAGGGAGGTTGGCCTGTTGGGTGCTGGACGTATCATTGCATATAAAGAGACTACCTATATGTGCCTAATAATTTCAGATATCATATTTTTTTTTTTTTAACATTATTTTTATTACCTACCAAGAAAATGTCACAAGTTGTTGAGAAAATAAAATTTGATCAAACGTTGCCGCCATCTATTTAAGTTTCATAGGAGTGACACGAGTTCAACACAAATGGGCCCAATCAGTTTCCCAGGCCGAATTTCTAACACACGAGCCTTAAAGCCCATAAAATCGCTAAATAATGGGCCTTCGTTCTAACGAAGTTTAAAACATATGGCCTCACGGGGTTCCCATCACAGGCCTGTGCCTCTCGTTCTCTCTCTAAAATCGGCATCTCATGGCGGTCAACGGACCGAGAGTATGTCGCTCCTAGAGACTCCTCTTTGCTTCAGAGCTAGACTTTTCTCTCTCTTGACAGAGTCTAGACTCTAGAGTGGTTTTTTTTAGTTGAAAGCGGTTTGGTGACACTGGTTGGCGGTATTTAGGGCTGTTTTGCAGTAGGGTTATGGGGAGGACGGGAGGTAGCAGTAAGACGTACTCGGCGAATCCCAACGACTACAGGCTTCTGGAAGAGATTGGTTATGGAGCTAGTGCTACGGTTTATAGAGCGATCTACGTGCCTTTCAATGAAGTGGTGGCAGTGAAGTGCTTGGATCTCGATCGATGTAACAGCAACCTGGTTTGGCTCTACCCTTGGCTGTTGTTGAATCAATTGAACTGGCTGTTATGTTTTTGATTTAGTTTGAATTCAGGTTGAGATCTCGTTGTGGAGTATTTTGATAGTTCGTCTGTTGTATGTTTAGGTGAGATTGTGGATTTTGTGCCCGATTATTGATTGGTTGCATAGAGGGCACATGTTCAATGACCCCCCATTGCGGGGCTTTGTGCATGCAATGGGGCTTTGCACTGGTGTTGTTTACCATTATTGATTGATTATGTGATAATTGCAATGATTATGGAGTCGTATTAGAGTTAAATCAATTGTCGATTTTGTTCAATTAGTTTAAGAACATAGCTGTGCTGCTGTTTTATTTGTGGATGACCATTTTGTGGTGATTCAATCCTTAAGAAGAGTCTGGTTCCATGCGTGCCTTAGCTGATGGATTTTTGATTGTTATTGTGCATTTCATAATATTTGGGATTATCTTCTTTGCAAATTTCTTTGGTTAATTTGTGTTGGAGATGTTTGAATTGAAGGATATCGCTGCATTGCCAGCCTGTTTGTTTGAGCTATCGGCTATCGGCTATTGGCAACTTGCTTTAGCTCACTTTGCTTTTGTTTTTCTTTGTGGAAGAATTTTTGTTTGATTTATTTGATTATATGGTTCTCAATTGTGTTGCCTCTGTAAAAAAGGGATGGTTGTGATGATTATGGGCTTTATTTTCTAGGTTGGATTACAGTTGTTTAACTTCACTGTTCAGCATATTTGGTCATCCTATCTACAAGTTCCTTCAGTGATTTGAATGAAAATTGAATTTTAATTGGATCATTTGTATTAATGCAAAAAAACATAAAAAGGAGCACCAAAGTGGGCAAACCAAAAATATCACTAGAAATTTTGGCTAATGCTATCAAAACAATTCCTATCAGAAACATTACTCCAAAGGTTTACAATGCTAAGCTCACGATTCATGAAGTAATCAATGTTGTGGATGTTAAAAATATTATATGTGCTAATGTTAAACCTATGTTTCTTACTGTTCATTTTGTTGTTGATAGACTGAATTGGCTGCCTTGTGCAATTTAGTCAGCTGATAAAATTATGTTATTTTCTAGGATGACATACGCAGAGAGGCTCAAATAATGAGTCTGATTGATCATCCAAATGTTATAAGGGCTTTTTGTTCATTTGTTGTTGACCGAAATCTATGGGTAGTCATGCCATTCATGGCTGAAGGTTCTTGTTTGCACCTCATGAAGATAGCGTATCCAGAAGGATTTGAAGAGCCTGCTATTGCTTCTATTCTGAAAGAAACATTAAAGGCTTTGGAATACCTTCATCGACAGGGGCATATTCATCGAGATGTTAAGGTTGGTGTTGGTGTTAAATTGTTAATCAATCATGACAGCTTTAACATTGCACTCGAGTTAATTTTTTTAAATGTAAACTCTACTTGATTTTTTATCTTTGCTTATGTTGGAAACATCACAAATACAGTTTTGGGTTTGTTTTGTGTACAGGCTGGAAACATACTACTTGACACTAATGGGGTGGTGAAGCTGGCGGACTTTGGTGTTTCAGCCTGCATGTTTGACACAGGTGATCGACAGCGTTCAAGGAATACTTTTGTCGGGACTCCATGCTGGTAAGATAAGTTGTAATGAGATTCAATAGATCTTTTTTTCCTGCTACGGTGCTATGAACCATTCTGTGATCTTCTGTTTGTTTGTCTTCTTTACATTGTTGAGATTCAATTTTCTATATCTGCTTGCAGGATGGCACCAGAGGTATTGCAGCCTGGAAGTGGATACAATTCCAAGTGAGTTCCGCATCATCTCAAAACAATAAGCCAAACCTCCAGAGCTTTGGATCATTTTTGGCCACTCTAGTGATACGAGCATTCTTTACAACTTTTATATTTTTCCTCTGACAAAGATGCTAGAAATAAGTCAATAACAGGTTGCGGTGTTTGAACCAGCATTTATGCACATATGCAATCCACCTTGTGCAGTTCCTAATCAAAATATTCCAATTTTGCTCTGCTAAACTTGTGAATTAAATCATTAATTAATTGGACTGAAAGATAACCTGCCAGTTGCTTCCATATGTTTAATCAATCTAATCTTGTACAATTGTACATAATGTCTGTTTGCGCACATATTTGCTACAAATGTCATCATGGATGGCTGCCAAATTAATAAATTTAAGGATGAGGTTTTATGAAAGAAATCAAATTACTTAGGTTCCCTTTCTGTTCATAGAGAAGAATTTTCATTTAATTCATCTACAGGGCCGATATATGGTCTTTTGGCATAACAGCGTTGGAGTTGGCCCACGGTCATGCACCTTTTTCAAAATATCCTCCCATGAAGGTATGCGTTATATGTTCAAGGATTACGATTGGGAAGTACTTTACTGAAATCTGATGCATAAACTTGTGCTTTTCTATCTGACAGGTTCTGCTGATGACCATACAGAATGCACCTCCTGGTCTTGATTATGATCGTGATAAGAAGTTCTCTAAGGTATTGGTTTCTTTCTTGCTAGATTAGTATGGTTACACATAGGATAGATTCATATGTTTTTTATAAAATAAAATTGTTGTATTGAATTAAGTCCTTGCGATGCCTAGTAAGATGGCCATCAGAGCACTTTATGTATGGCTGTGCTACAATTTATTTTTTACAGTAAATTATATTCTAATTAGTGGATTTCCCATCATGATCAGTCTTTTAAAGAATTGGTTGCCATGTGTCTGGTAAAAGATCAAGCAAAAAGACCTACTGCAGACAAGTTATTGAAGCACTCCTTCTTTAAATATGCAAAGCCGGCAGAGCTTTCTGTCAAGAAGTTGTTTGCTGACTTGCCACCTCTTTGGAATCGTGTAAAATCCCTTCAGGTTAGGCATCAAACTGCTGTGAATGCTGGCTCGTTGTTTCACTTGTTTTAGGATATTTATTCAATGGTCTTGATAATTATTGCAGCTTAAAGATGCTGCACAATTAGCTCTGAAGAGAATGCCTTCGGCAGAACAAGAAGCTAAATCACAGGTTTGGCACATGCAAATTTGACTTTATTCTTATTTTGCTTGTGATCAGTAGAAGTATCTTGAAACTATTGCAGCGTAAAGATTCTTT
Source organism: Tripterygium wilfordii (assembly GCF_013401445.1). Classification (NCBI taxonomy): domain Eukaryota; kingdom Viridiplantae; phylum Streptophyta; class Magnoliopsida; order Celastrales; family Celastraceae; genus Tripterygium; species Tripterygium wilfordii. Next base: position 2,956,836 of record NC_052246.1, read on the forward strand.
GCAATTTCATTTTGGAAACTAATTTCTTGTATCTCTGTGCTACCTATATATTTCTTGCCTGAACATTCTTTTTATCAATGAAAATGTTAAGAAGTAATGTTTTGAGGTTAAAGGTAGCTTGCTGCACTGTCTTGTATGAGTATTTTTCCCTAACTTTGGCTACATCATGTCTTGTCCTCACTAGAGTGAGTACCAGCGCGGAGTTAGTGCTTGGAACTTTGATATTGAAGATTTGAAATCCCAAGCATCGCTAGTAAGTTAATAAATAATAAAATATTATTGATTAATGTTTCAATTTTAAATTTTTGGATGAACTTTGTACTTTCTTTTCACATTTTACCAGGTACAAGATGATGATGATATGGCAGAGCTAAGGGAAGAAGATGAAATCATGAAATCAGCTGTTACTGATAAGGTTTCCCATGGAACTATTGATCGCCCTAGATATTCATACTAATTAAGAAGTGTTGTGCTAGTTGTTATATTTGTTTCTTATCCAACATTTTTTTCTACCATATGTATCGTTTAGCGAATTTCCTTATTAAAATCTCCTTTATCGTGGGCAGGTGCTAAAAGAATATGAATTTAGTTTATCAAGATCAAATTTAAATAGTGAATTAGCACAAGATGAGGCCCGGGGAAAAGCAAATGATAGTGAACACCAGTCTGAGAACGTGAATAAAAAGGGCAAGACCCTTGAATTTGAAATACTAGAACCTGTCGGCCAGCAGAAGACTAATTGGAAGAAAGATGGAACGAGCACAGAGGCGAGTGCATCAACCTCTGAAAAGGATATAGTTCAGGCAATGAATAAAACAATAAAAAGTCGACAAACTCAGAGCGGCCCTCTCATGCCTGGAATTGCGCTTAGTCATTCATCATCTGAAAAGGGGTGCACTCATGAGAGGTTTGTTGTTGTTCTTTTTAGGATGAAAAGGGATTTTTTTTTTCAGATTTGGCAGTTTTGGGAAAAAAATTTCAAGATTTTTTTTTCAGGTTTGTTGTTCTTATATTCTAAATTCTGTCATTTTATAAACTCACTGCAAAAAATGTGGGAGTAAAATTTCTAATGATTGATGTGCATTGGAACTTGTCAGAACGAAGCAATTCCTGTTAATATCTGGCTTACAACTGCAGTTGTGGATATTGGACATTTTTCTGGTTGTCTATTATTATTATTATCATTGGAAAACATATCCAAAATATGCATGTAGCAGAAATGTGAATGTTTTGTTGGAAGTGTGGCACTATGGCCACATGAGGGAAGATAGGATAAGAAATAATATTATTAGATTTAAGGTAGGAGTAGCGCCAATTGAAAATAAGTTGCGAGAAAATCATTTAAGATGGTATGAACATATACAACGTAGATATGGCGAGTTGCAGTGAGGAGAATCGGGAGAATTTGTATAGGAGAGAGTAGGAAGCGAAGTGGAAAACCTAAAAAGACATGGTTGAAGTAGGGAGAAAGGATATGGATTCAATACGAGTTGATGAAAGTATGATCGTAGATAAAAAAATGAATACACATGGTGGATTCCCGTTGCTTTTCTTAGCTGACCCCAATTTTTTGGGATAAAGGCTTGGATGATGATGATGATCATTGGATGTAATAGGTGGCCAATCCTTTTATGGGATCAATCATTTTATCTTATTTACTACTTTTACTCGAGCATTGGCGTGTTAACACTGCATCTTAGTACAAATATCTTTGAGGGATCATAAATGATTTAGTGATGATTTGAGTTCTGGTGAAGATAGTCGTAGTGATGTGGCAGCTAAAGTACCATGGAATTTTTGTGATTATTAGAATTATGTTTGATATGAAAATCAAGTTGTAAAGCTGTAGCTTGAATGGATAATCCATCACCATGCATCACTTTAGAAAATCAACTCAAGTAGATGGGAAATAAGTGCTAAAAAGTAGTTTTCCAAATACCGTAGGTCATATTTTCATAATAACTAAGAGATTGTGGAAAATATATCCAATATAGCCAACATGATAGAAGTTGGTTGGATCAAGTGGAGTGCATCTAGAGTTAAAGAGAAATACCAGTGAACTTAAAAGGCCAAGTTCCTATAGGTCTTTTATATGCCTTGTAATGATATTCACTATGTAATCTTGGGATATAAAGCGTCAGCATTGGAAATGTTGTGTTGGATGTATGGGAATACAAGGGATGCAAGATAAAAAATTATATATATTTTTTTAATTTGGGGTAGGATTAGCAGCAATTGAAGATAAGATGCAAGAAAACCGTTTGAGATGTTTCGGGTTTGTAGTCATATAGAGACATTTGTATGGCACTGAGAAGAGTCGAGAAAATTCAAGTAGGAGATATTAACAAGATGAATGGTGGCCAAAAATGACGTGGATGAAAGTAATGAGAAATGGCATAGACTCCATACTATTAGTCAATGATGTATCTTCAGAGGGGATTAAGTGGCGAGGGAGAATACTAAATTTCTCGTATGGACTTTTAACCAACTCCAACTTGTTTGGGACAAAGGGTTTGACGATGACGATGTTGAACTCTTGAGTGTGATCTTTTGACATATTGTTCTACAGTAGAGAGTGAAGTTATGAATGGTAAGGAACAAGGATCATGTTATTGGTTTTGAGACTATATTTGTTGTTGATGCCCATATTCTTACACTGGCTTTATATTTACTGCTTTTATTAATAGTTTAATGGCAATCAATGCAGAATATACTTGGTACTATTCCAACTAGATTATGTGTATGGTCTTTTTTGCATGATCACTAGTAAGTGGTTTGGGTGAAGTGAGAACTTCAAGTTTTATGGTGTGGATGTGTGCAATTTTAGAAGTCTGATTTTTTTTTCTCCTATTGGAAAAGTGGAATCTCTTTTGGATGCTGAATTGAAACTGATTTTAAGGATGCGAACAAAAGTCAAGCCTTTGCATAAAGCCATGCACTCGAAGCTCCAAACGATAGGTTTACTTTTCTTAATTTTCAGGTTTGAGATTGAAAGCCAACAAGTAGGTGAGAAAGCTACTCGTGAGTTTCGTAAAGCACCAAGCTTCAGTGGTCCATTGAGGCTTCCAAATCGAGCTTCGGCAAACAGTTTATCAGCTCCAATTAAATCTTCAGGAGGTAAAATGTTGATAAATATGCAGTGGGGTTATTGCTTTTTTTGAATGAAATTTTTTTTGAGATTCTTATTGATTCTGATACTCCATGTTTGTTTTTATGTGGTTTCATTAACCATTATTCGTCTAATAGGATTCAGAGATTCTTTGGATGATAAATCTAAGGCCAATCTAGTCCAAATTAAAGGACGATTTTCAGTAACATCAGAGAATTTAGATCTTGTAAAGGTAAGGCACAGTCTTTATGATATGTTTTATTATATTATTTGACCTTCACTAACTAAATAATTTGCTATAGGATATTCCATTAAGTACAGTTCCACGTCGATCTTCACAGGTAGGATGCTTTCATGTGCATGTGTTTCTCAAATAGCTATCTATGTTTGGTACTCACATTCTCATTCAATGTTTGTTCCTTCTTATAGGCATCACCACTTAGAAAGTCTGCTAGTGTTGGTGAATGGATATTTGAATCCAAGCAAATGGTTTGTACACTTGTCTCATACTCTTATGAATGTGAAGTTATCAATTTTGCTGGTCTGTATGTAATGTTTTATACATGAGGTCTTCTAAAGGTATCAGAAAATGTTGCTGGAACTCTTTTAATTTTGAAAACATCAAAGACATATTTTTGCATGTTTTGGTGCATGCAAAGTTGGGTATACATTCAGGGCTACTCTATTTCAAAGTGTATGCACAGTAAAATGTTCCAAGACCTAATACTTGACTGCAATCAAATACATTTTTTCTCCTTCATAGAAGAAAATAGCATTATTCTAATCTGATGTCAAATCAGTACTCTTTTTTCGAAGAAGTTTTTGAAGCGGAAAATTTTACTCTGAATTGTAAAATATCTAAAAATGAAATTAGCTCATATCTTGTCCTTTTACTGATATTTGTTTGCGTGTTATTTTCAGTCTGCCAGTCAGTCCCCAAAAGATATTAGCAATGGTACTGTACCTGCAAATCAAGTCATGCCTCACCTTCAGAATATTTTCCAACAGACCTCAACGCAACAGGTATGTGGTTTAAGAAGACGCATTGACCTTTTCTCGTTTCCTCAACTTGAGATTTGTTTTCAAAATCAAGTATTGAATCCAGTTAATTTTGATGTCAGGATCTTATCTTGAATTTGTTGAATAACTTGCAACCAGCTGAGGTGGGAGATGGTGAGTGAAACATTTTTCCTTACATGAACATAATATAATTTTATTTTGAAAAGCGTCACATGTAACTTTAAGATACTAATGATGAATTCTATGTCGTTGCAGTTGCTCAAAATGGAAAGCTACCGCCACTGCCTCGAAGCCCTGAGAACAATGGAAATGTTAGTAGAGCTTATTCTCAGACTTTGTTCGTTTATTAGCTTCTCAAAGACATGAATTTTGGCAGATTAGTATCCCTTCGTTTTCTAATGCTAGTAGCTTTCATTACAGTGGGCTCTGTTCTAAAACCATTTTTTTATGAAGAAGTGGATATTCTTTTACCTTCACCATTATTTGATCGTTCTTAGTTTCTTACTGTTCTACAATCAAGTGATATACGCAACTTCTTTTAAATTTGCATTATATATTCTTCGTTTTGCCCTTACACAATACAATAGGTTATGGGTAAAATCAAAAGCTGCATGTTTATCTTTTTTGTTTTCATTCCATGGTTTGTCGGCTCTTCATTTAATCATAAATTATTAAATATCTTTTAGTCAAGTCATTGCCATCATTTCATTAGGATACAATGGAAATGGATACATTTTAGTGTAAGGACAGGTCTCTTTAATTGCTGCAAAGTCTGCTTACTATGAGTGAATTGGATGAATTAGTCATGACCAATTCACTAAACATGTGTGTGCAATCTCTTTATCGTACAGGTTGATACTGCAACTTATGAGCGGGAGCGTTCCCTGCTCACCAAGATTTCTGAGCTCGAAGCTAGGTAATTTGCTATCTGCCTACGTTCAGCAATTGTCATGCCTTCCCTTCTTGATCTTTGAGAGTTGATCTTGATTCCATTTTGCAGGATGATGAGTCTGACAGATGAACTGAATGCTGAAAGGTTAAAATTTGTACAAGTGAGTTTATCAATAGGTCTACTCAGACATAACTTTTGTCTTTAAATGCCTTTTTGTCTGTGATGGCAATTGACTACTGACCTAAGATAGCTGATGGTTGCTTATAACTGGTTGTTGACCTCTGGAGTCTCATTGACATATTAAGAATTTAAGATAGATACTTGTTCCTTGCTCCAGATGTAATTTTGCATTTTCACTCTGGTGAGGGAAAAGTAATTTGGGTTGTATTGAATATATATTGAATGTTTCTTTGTGAATCCTTGGTCCTTGGAACTGATGATTTGGTTATTATTTTTTACAGTTGCAACAGCACCTAAATTCCATCTCTCCTGAAGAAAATTAGAAGATGAAGAGTGCTTTTGAAGCCTAAAGTGATGCCTCCATGTACATTCTGGCAAGGGCTGTAAATGATGCAGCAAAGAGTTATAGGCATTCTTTGCATAAACAGATCATGCAGTCATTTCTGGCCATTGATAATAATATAAGGCATCAACGATCAGTCGGCATCCAAATCAGACTTACATTGAAAGCTTTCTTTGGAGATTTCTGCGAGCTCTTTAATTGGGAGAGCATCAGGATGTCTTCTCTTTCAGGAGCCAGATGCCATGAGTAACGAGAATTGAGTGTCTATACATTGATATTAATTTATGCTTATTCAAACTTATTAATTTGTCAATAGGAATAGATGATCTTGTATATGTGAAAGTAGAATCAGGTAAAATCATTCTCTCCTTTTAATATCTCAAATAGTTCCAAGTTTTATGATAGCTTACGATATGGAGATTTGTGACTATTTTGACACCAACATCTCCTTGCTTTGACTTGCTTGGATGGATGAATCTTCTCCACTACAGAAAATAATGGAGGAAACCACCCTTGTGTTCTGCAATAATTTTTCTTGTCTTGTTCATTTGTCACTGAAAAGTTGAAACCTTTTTGTTGGTTTGTGCAAGGTGTTTTTCTTTTTTGGTTGCCTTCGCCTTGTATTTTTGTGCCAGGTGCTTATGTAGCTACAATCAAATCCACCATTTATCTACCAATTTTATTATTATTTTTATTTTTGAATAAGTGGGGAATGGATGATTCAGTACCGTGGCCATGGGGAGCTGGGGAGAATCATTATCACCACTGCTATGGGTTTACACCAGCTGGAGTGGAGTTTGATTAATCCTACTTTATGTTTGTGGTCTGATTGAATTTGTATACATAAATAAGAATAGATGAATTAGGATTTCTAACCTTCAAGTTGGGGTGTTTGATATTTGCAACTTGACAGCCAGCGGCCATGATTATGGGCCAACATCTGAAAGCCCAATTGTTAACAAAATAGCATGGGCTAAATTTAGCCCATAAACCCAACCTTACGGATGAGGATGACAGTTGTTAAGACCCAATGGTTCTCCGCTCGCACACATCTTGTCATCGTTATGCAACACGAGACCGTTTCCTCTGAATCGCCTCCATCTGTGACGAGAGAGTATTTCATCTATGTAAGGTGGCAAAATTTTGTCCGATATGAATCATCAAATTTGTTCGATCCAAAATTAAATCAAGTTGGACATGAGTTATATGTCTAAAATCTGAGTCCAAATACAAATTTTTTGTCCGATTTAAAATCAAGTTTGGGTCTAAATATATAAATTTTGTTCGTCCTTAACTCAGATTAGGTTATTATCCGATTTACTTGTATGGTTTTAAATCAATTTAAGTTTGGTCAATTAAGTATGTTAGAAATCCAATCCGAGTTGGGGTCTGCACATGCAAATATTCCATTAAACACGTGGTGTTGTCCAACACGGAATAGACTCGAAACTTTTTTTTTGGCCAACCCCACATCCATGCTCCTCCGACGCCTCATATGAAAGCCAAGGAGAGAGGGAAAGCGAAGTGATAATAGAAGATATCAAACACCAACCAATTGAGAGCAACCTATGAACATGACTCCTATAACAACCAAAAACACAAGGAGCAATCACAAATTCATGGCCGATCGTTACTTCCCGCCCAAATGTGAAAGCCACCGTTACTGAAATTCCTCCCATGTGTCTCCTCAAACATATCTTGTCGCCATTCCAAACCCCTCAACAGTTACTCGGGGCAGAAAAGCCATGACGACGATCTCTAAAGTATAAATTCACTCTCCCCTCCTCTTCCTCGCAGTTTCTCCTCTTCACTGCCAAACCTTGAACCCCTCCCACCGCCGCTGTAAAAGTAAAACCCTAAAAGAGGTTTATCACAAAATGAAACAGTGACCGTAGGACCACCGTTTACCATTTGTGAACCATTGAATCGAGAGGAGCAGTGGAGGCCATCGTGACAATATTGAGCTCTGTGACATTAAAAATGTTTCTAAAATATTTTGTAAACTCAAAAACTGAGTAAAGAAAGGATATGATTACTGAAAAGAACGTGAGTGTGGACAAAAATGGATACATCAAATTGAAAGGAATAGAAGAGCCACCAAAGATGGCTACATCACATTGACTGACAATTTCAAATGATCGCAAATGATACATCAGCAGAGGAAATCGACTGCAACATAAACCCAATATGCTTATAAAAAAAAAAAGCATAAACCCAATATGCATCCTTAATAAGAAAAAAAAAACCAATATGTATAAGAAAAATTAAGCCAGGGAAGAAAAATGGCTGATCTGCAAGGTGTGTGCTTGTATGTATATATGCAGGGAATAATATAGAAGTAGAGTAGCGATTTAGCAAACTTCCGGAGAAAAAGTTCAGCAGAAACTTAAGCTGACAGCAGATAACATTTATCTAGAGAAGAGGGGCACCCCACCCCACCAATTTGAATTCAAATCATATCTATCATCTTCATCATTCAACTAATTTCCAAGGAGACAGATATGCCACAAACACCTGAATCATACACCATGTAAGTATCATATGTACATGTACACTGGACAGTTCAGTTCACAAATGAACACTAAAGCAAGTATGAGCTCCACGGCATCTATGAAAAAAAAAATGAAAGAATCCTATCGTTAACCTGTAAGGTGTGTTGTATCCAATAAGGCCATCATATTCAAGCCACTTGTTGACACTGGCCAAATAATAGACAAACAAAAACAAAATAGCCATTTGGCATGACCTAACCTAACTGGATTATAGTGCAACTTATGCTCTATAAAGGGTTGAGAATATAAAAAACCCTTCTGTGTATTGGTCGTTCATGCTGCCCCACACGGCTGCTCGTGCTCAGAGCAGTATGAGAACCTAAAATGTGCAATGTCAGTCACTATGAATAATCCAACCAAATATACGTACATAAGAATCATACACGAATTGATGAGCAGATCGCAATGGCATCAAAGATGAACTGGCAACCCATAATTGTGATATGTTCTGATCCGTCCATCGTAGCCAGCAGTTACAATTACAAGACCCCACATATGAGGAGAACTGAACAGGCTATGGCGAGCACTCTTTAAAAACTTGCACTCTGATTTACCCATTCTAGGTGAGACCACCACTGGTTTTGAACTATTAAGTTCTTCCTCAGGCCAAGTGGGGGATCCCTTTACCAGAGACTCTAACAAAAACCCTCGTGTACGCGAGAAACAATCTGGTGAAGAGCGAGGAATATTTTGGTCCATCGTCCAATTAAGATTCTGATGCTGTTGTCCATTCTCAAGGCTATTTACCCATGTATCCCCATTGGAAGATGACAAAGTTTCAATGCCACACCAAGGTATAGCAATTGATGCATTGTGGGACAGGAAGCTTTCACAAGACTTAATTTTCTCTGCCCGGGTATGTGTCCTGTCCTGGCTACTGTAGTTCCAGACATGTACACTAGAATCATCACTTGCTGAGATTATATGTTTCCCATCAGAGGTAAATGTTGCACAAATCTTATTACCTGCTGTTCGAAGACCAGATGCTGTAAGAAGAAATAAGTTCAAAGTCAAACCAATGTATAAAAGAGACTGAAAACATTGTTGATCATGTAAGCAATCATCTTGAGTATTTGAAGAGATGCAACAATGGAGGCTCACTGATCAGATCATTTAAGATGGTAACAAGCAGAGCAATTTAAAGGACATGTTAACATGCATGAAAAAAAATAGAATGCGCAAAACGAGCACACAGATGAACACCTACATTTCAATTTGCAAATGACATCTGTCCCACGAATTACTTGGACTGTTGAATCAGCAGAAACAGCCATTACTTTGCTTGGGTCACATGGAGAAAACTGGAGAGTGAAAATCGTAATTGGTAAAGACTTTTCCCAGAGCAAAGATGACGCAAGTTACTTAGTAAACTGAAATGAAACACACCTGAAAGCCACTTATCTTCTTGCCTGGCAACTTCTTTTTGCCACTAAAGCATATTTCAGTATCCAGTTGCAGTTGATTCTCTGAATCAAGCAACATTAACAATCGTCACTCAACAAAGTCAATTCTTAATAATACAGTCATACTAGTCATTAATCAAAAAATAGAGATCACCCCAATCCAAAGAAATGGAAATATCAAGAACATCATCTGGATTGCTAGTGCAACGACAAAAAGGGTGTCGATTGGCATAGCATTCAAGATTTTGTGCCAAGGTATACCAAACAGATTACCCATTAGTGTTATTATCCCTTGTCAGCCAAAAGAAATAGGTGGACAAAAAAGTCTTGAGAAAAAATCAAGTAAATCGAAATCAAATCATACCATCCATTCTCACAAATTCGGATAACAAAACTGTAGAACCATAATACTTTCTCAAGTAGAATTCACCATGCCCCATTGGCCAAAACAAAAACAATCTGAGGATGAGTAAGTAGAGACAAGTTGAACATCAAACCAAGTGCACAATGGTCCTGCTACTGCTGTGAGGTCTAAAGAGCACAAGATGTATATAGTATTTCCCCGACATTACAGAGAAGCTATTTATATTATTAAACTATGAAGCCTAGGTTCACTGAAGCAATTTTCCCACCACACAATATATAGGGGAAGAAAAAGTATGCATAAACAGTTACAACCCAACACTGGGCAAAGAACCCACTTTTTAACGCATTGTTAGCTGCTAATATTGCTTTTAACAATATCGTGCAGGAGACGAGACAAAGCTATCACAAATTAGAGACTCCACAACAAATTGTCTGGTAAAATTAGTTTCAATTTCAAGGTAAAGAATATGCCTCTAGAAGAACTAAACATAAGTACATTCCAACACAACCAGAAACAGAAATTTGTATCCATTGGAATGAATATGAAGTATAAAAATATTAATTTGTCTTCAACTCATATACATGCATAGTTGCATACCTATGATATCATAGAAACGACACTTTCCTGTCATGGAACCCACAATTCCTCCCTGTAAGAATCGCACAATGAAATTTTGTAAATGAAGCTCCTAAGAACTCTTAGTATTCATTGATTTTGATGCTGTAATCAAGAAGCAAAAGATTTGCAAACCTTTCCATCAGGGCGATAACAAAGTGCGGTGACTATGTCTCTTACATCGATATAGTCAACCACTCGGCAGCCAAGCACTTCCCATATACGAACTTTTCCATCTATTGAACCACTGATGAAATAGTTGTCATCCAGAGGATTGAAGTCAACACAAGTTACTGCATATAATAAGAACAATAGATCACCATCAACAACACAAGAAAAATGTAAGAATGGATCACCAATCATAAGACACAATTGAAATATGCATTTTACAGCAAAATACGTAAGTGAAACCAAAAGTATACCATAATCGTTATGAGAGAAAATTCTCAGGCACCTATCACATCCGACTTGCCACAGACGAACTGTCTTATCAACAGAGGATGATAGCAAAAACTGCAGTGAGTAAATAAACAGAAATTCATACAAATCTCATCACAGGTATGTGAATATAAAGAAAAACTAGAGAAAACATAAAGTTAATCCCTAAAGAAAAACTTGCTTCTTAATACTAACCCCTCTCTTGGACCACGAAATGTCTAATACGTCACCGCTGTGTCCATGGAATACATGCAAGGGATTCTCAGATATCCGGAAAACCTTAGAAGGCAAAACAACGAAAGTTGAGTCCGATGGTTTCCTCTTTATTTTATCGATTTTCTCCTTGCCTGTATCAACAGTGTTAATTTTAGAAAGCTGATCCATTGTGAAGTACATACATGACGGATCATTATCCGGAATATCAAGTCTGTCCAATCTCTGATCCTCTATCACCTTCCAAACACGCACAATACCATCTTCACCACCAGTTGCTAAGTACCGCCCGTCGAGACTAAACTTCATCGTCAAAATCGACCCTTCATGTGCAACCAACTCTTGTACCGCATAAAGGGAAGATAGTTCCTTAGATCTCTTTTTACATGGATGGACTCTAACTTTGTGCATTCTTCTCCCCCCTTCTGTTGATTCAAAATGGCTGCCCATCACACCAGCTTCCACTTGTCTATCAACTATACAAGCTGCAACACCTAATTTCCTCAACCAGCCCCTCTTCTCTTTCTTTTTTGCATTAACCAGATCCCTTGCCTCATTAAATTCTCTAGAAAAGAGCTGCTGAACAATAGGAGATGGCCCGAAACTGTTCTGAAATTCTTCGAAACTTAGCGACTTATTCGAACCCACTTCAAGTAGCCTGACAGGCATTCCATCCCTGCCCAACTCATCCACAACAAACTCCTTTCCATCATCCAAATTCTTGATTCTATATACAAGACTATCCTCCAAAGCGCCATTGACCAACGAATCCCTCACTTCAGTTAGATGTGGAGAGGAATAACTAGATAAAAACCCATCCTCGGAATCAGCAGTCCTCAACACCGCTCCACTAGTTTCTGTAATTCTATCTATTTCAAATTGGAATTCATCAGAATTTTGACCTAAGCTTAAACCCATCAGACCCATAAACCTTCGACGGCGATCAATTACACTTTCTGGTTTCCTCGTCCATAACTCGTAACCGAAACCATGTACAGGTCCAACCTTAGAAGCAGATTCCTCCGTAGAATCAGAGTCCCAATCAGAAACAGAAGAGATCTCCTCCCGGGTATCAAAAAATTGATCAATTTCTTCTTCGCTACGACAACCCATATTTATCTTAGTTTTTCCCCGGTTTCAAAGGATGAAATCCTGTACAAGCGAGAGTCAATTCAGTAATTCAAGAACACAGAAGCCCAAAAATCTTAATTAAATCGACAAAACTAATCCCACGAAATCCAACAGTAGCAACAGATCGTTTGTTATAAAAACCATATGGAGATCAATCTCACCTGGGTCGTCACGAAGTTTCGGTCAAAGCCCAGAAATCTAGCCACTCATAGGGATTGATTTCCACTTCTCTCTCCCAAGGAGAAGTTTCTTCTTGGAGAGGCAACGAATACCGTCTAAACCATGTGCATAAAAACAAATTAGTAGCAGCAATAAATAAATTAGGAAAACAGTCTTGAAATCGGTGCCAATATAGAGGAGAGGGAAGATCCGAAAGGCATGAGAAGGTTGTTTTGCTCTTGAATTCGGTGCTTTGAGGTCTTTGTGGTCTGTCACTGCCTCTCGCTCGCTCGCTCGCTCTCTCTCTCCGCGTGTCTTGTGAGTTGCGACTCCAATGCACTCCTCTTTTGTCAAATCAGGAATGGTCAGTTGGTCACTTGCATAGTTTCTGCATAATCCAAGAGTTGCTAGGTTTGAGAACGACCCGATGTTATCTGACTGGATTTGTGTAAGGCTGTTTCTAACATAATCAGTTTTTTTTTTGTCTAATGACGAGAAACCATGAATTTTTGTTCCCATAAAAACTAGGGGTGAAAGAAGAATAGGCTCGAGGTGGGCTTCGAGTTGATCAACATCACATATCTATAGAATATTTATATATCCGGACTTTAATCTAGATTGAATTTCGAACGTATTTAATTGATCAAATCCACATTAATTTAAATCCGACCAAGTGAATCATACAATAACCTAATCAGGGTTAGAGTCCGAACAAGTAAATCATACAAGATTTTTGTGTTTAGACCCAGACCCGGTTTTAAATTGAACACAAATTTTATGTTTGGACTCATATTTCAAACATATAACTTATGTTCAAACTTGATTTAATCCGGATGAGACGGAGCTTTGCTACCTCTAATGAAAACCAAATATTTTAAAATTAACTCTATTATTAACTGATTTTAGATATATGGGTTGACTTCAATTAACTTTCAATAGGTTAATTATAACATTTTCTTAATCATGACTAACCAAGTTGGTTAGGGATGAATTCTTCCACCGAGGCACACTTAAATTAAGATTAATTATATGGTTTACATAATTTTGAATAACAAAAATTAAAGAGTATATAATATATTATCTTCATTTTCAAATGGGCAGTTTGGTATCTTAATTTTTGGCAAATTGTAGGGAGTGTTTGGAATTTTCAAGTCAAAAGTGGTCAACTATGATAATCTTTTAACAAAACACGCATATTATAAAGACTAAGGTTGGTGTTTTGGTGTTTTTGTAACCCAAATCTCATCAAATCCATTCCCAAAACGAAAAGGAAAATAAAATAATAAAGTTCTTCTTGTTGCCATTGTTGAAGAGAGGCATATTTAAGGCCACCCACCAAGCTTTTATTGGTAGTTGATCTGAAAAATAAAAAAATATATTTATGTATATATATATTCCCCAAAAAAGTTTAGTATGTCATAAATTAAATTGGTATTTATCGGTGCACCAAACATTACCTTTTCCAGGTTGCATCGGTATGGTTCAACAAGCTATTATAAAATTTATAATATATATTTCCTTATATTGTAGATCACTTTCTGTCAATAAAAATGAAACAAAGGTTCACATAAGTTGGGCATTTTTTATTTATTTTTGTGCGTGTGTGTGTGAGGGAGTCCATGCCCTATAAGTGACAAAAACTGCAATTATTCTGATAAATTTATTGATTTCTTTTTGTGTAGAGCTATGGTCATTTGCACCTTTCCAGAGATAACAAATCCAACTCAAATCTATAATGAACCTCAGTTTGTCGTTACCCACAAGGGGAAAAATAAAATAAAATTAAAAAAAAAAGACTTTTTTTTATGTGTATATAATATGTAATATAGATCTCTCTCTTTTGTTACATTATAGAATTGGGTTGGTAATTTTGAAGGGATGAATTGGTCAAAGTAGACTTTTTTGACTGGTAATAGATATTGAGGTTACTAGTCAAAGACCAATCTGAAAAGAAATGTTGGTTCCAAAACCAAAATGGGTAATAGATATTGAGGTTACTAGTCAAAGACCAATCTGAAAAGAAATGTTGGTTCCAAAACCAAAATGGGTAGTGCAATAATTTTAATTATAATAATAATTAAAAAAAAAACTACGTGGATTATGAAGATTCATGGGATGGCCATACGTTGTGTCTTTGTGAGTAAAGTGGTGATTCTTTTCAAATGTGGTGTGCAGTTGACAATTTCAAACACCACACCCCACAAAAAAAGATAGAGAGAATGACAAAAGTTCAGTAGGACGTCAACTACAACTACTAGTACTACCCAAAATCTTAATTTTTAAGATTTTTTTTTTAATTTGGGAAAAATATATATATTTATATTTTTATCAGTTTTACGAACTCAATGATATAAAATGTTTTTTACTTTATATCCAACGATCTAGAATTATCATGCACCTTTTTATGTTGAATTTGACTTTTGTTTCGAAAAAAAAAATCTTCAATTTCTTAAAACTGATCAAAATATAAACATATTTTTGTCCTAATTTTTAAAAAAAATTATATTTTGATCCCTGAAAGTTATGATCTAATTTTACCATCATAGAAGAATTCTTCTTTATTTATGGGCTCAAAAGCCCATGATGAATTCTCTCTCTATATATATGTTTGGAAAATGTTCATTAAGATTCATGTAGTCAATCCTAAAAAATAGCCAACGAGGAGGTGCTTGCCGAATTGGGCCTGTTGGGTCCAAGGGTAGGATGTTATTGTTTTCTAGATTCACAGCTGGAATATGTACTGGAGGCCATCCAATCTGTAAAGCCCAGTTATGCGAACCAAGCCCACAAAATGGTTCACACCTTAGAGCATATCCAACGCATAACCAAAAATAGGCAAAAGTGTATTTTAGGTTATGCTTTTTCATGATTAAGCCTTCCAACAGGTTACTTGTAAGTTTACCTATTTCTAGATTTTCAGTTTTGCTACCTCAAATGTGAGGTACCAAAAACCGTTACTTAAAAGTCAAAAATTATTTTTTTATTGCTATTCTGGTTCTCTGATGAATACCCACCACACGGGATGGGGGCTCAAGTCTAGCATCACAAGTTTGGGGCTAACTCTCTATTGAAAACCCAGGTTGACAATAGGAGGTTTGTTCTCCCTTATAAGCTAGACTCCAAATCCACCATCTTCCGATGTGGGATTCTCATCAATCCTCCCCCCTTGGGAGGATGCACGTCCTCGTGCATGGCCTTGGCTGTACCATTTCGGTATACGACCCACTTACCGCCCCAAGCCTTGCGAGCCAGGGTCACATAGCCTTGTCAGGTCCAGTGGATCTAGTACCTTCCCAGTTACTTTTAACGGCTTTTTTTCTTTCTCTTTTTTTTAACGACCTTTTTCTCTTTTCCAACCCGCCCACAATGGACATGGCCCACTGTCTGCTAACCCAACTTCACAAAGGAATGGGCTCTGGGGCAGGCCCGCCTACGATAGTGTCAGCCCACGGGCCTACACGCAGGCGAGTGCCCTCTCAATGAAAGCACCAATGATGAATACCCACACCGGCCCATAAGGCCCAAGGTAGAACTACAACCCAGAAAACCGGCTTACCAGGTGAGGGTGTCTTGGATCCTTATAAACTAGAGTTGTCACGCCCCGTCCCAGGAACGTGACTTATTGGCAACATGTGTGTGCACCCACGTGCCGCCACCTAAAATACCAAGACTCAAATACCATAATACCAACACAAATTTAAACAAAAATCCGGCAGCACCTCCCCGTATATCGGAGAATGCCTCCTGCACAACATATAACAATTTAAACCAATAATTCTCATACCACCAACTAAATATCCAGGGCCTCAGGCCATATCATCCCAAACATAAATTATCATACACACATACATACCAAGGCATCAAGCCTAACCTTCCAAAATCTTCATTTATCCCACACATTACATACTTGTATATATCCTAATATACCATTAAGCCAAAGACTAACCAACACCACACAAAATAAAACAACAAACCACCACAAGTCCAGGCCATCCGCGTCACGCTCCTCCCTACTGATCCGTAGTCGGAGCACTAGCGCTAGTACCTATATCACCTGAGGAGGGGGAAAAAAATAAACGGTGAGCAGGAGGCTCAGTAGGGATAACGAATAGTAGTATAAAATAAGTAATAAGGCCGGAATATTATAAAAAAAATAAAGCTATGCAACAATATGCCATGTCGTCATACCAAATGCAATCCGTACGTCCAACCGAGCCATGTTGCTAGAGCCAATTAATCGGAACCACTAGCACATGCTCTCACAAATACTCCATGCCATGCCACTAGAGCCAATTAACCGGAACCACTAGTGCATGTTCATACGAGTATCATCAACCGTGTCACTAGAGCCAAATAACCGGAACCACTAGTACACGTTGACGTACGTACCATAATCCAATCCTCCATTTCTACCATGCAACCAATGCAATGTCACACATTACTATTATGCGACTAAATTCAATTTGCGCGCAATTTCATTAAAACATATGCTCAAGAGTATCGACTACTCGATAGATGACAGAGTGTCCATGGGTAATGCATTCAACATTAAACACACAACATAGCAACTTGAGTTCACAAAAGCACACAATCCAAGGTTTGTTTCCCCTTGAACAAAAAGGCGGAAACGAATGAAATTAACCACAATTCGGGTAGCCAAAAGTGTTTGAAATTGAGGGTTAAGGAAATCCCTACCTCTTTTTGGCCAAGCACCACAACTCTTCCAAGCCCAATCAACCTAAACCATACACGCATTTGCAATTCAATTGACATCCCAAAATTATTATTTTCCAAACCAACTACTCACATTTATCTCAAAATTTCAAGGTAAACTACTCATCTTGCCCAAATCTTCAAACCCTAGGACAACCACCTCTCCTCCTATCTCCACACTTCAATCCAAGCTCAAATCTAGCATTAATATACATAAACTTTGATTACTCAACAATCTTTTACCCCAAAACTTCTAATTTCACGAAATCCCACAAAACCCATAAACCCTAGCTTGAAATCCATGGAAATCTTACCTCAATCTCGAAGAAATCTTGAAAACCAAGCTTTAGAAGGTCCAAAATCTTCAAGTCAAGCTTCTTCCTCCTTGATTCACACCAAAATCCTTCTTCTCTCTAGTTCTCTCTCTCTCTCGGCGTTCTCTCTGTCAAAAGTGTGAGAAATAGTAACCCAGAACTGTCTAAATGTGTTTTAAAACGAAATTTATCGTCGAGTGTCCGGACGGCTCATAAAGTGTCCGGACACTTTGTGAAGAAAATGAGACAGATTGCATATCTGCTCAAAAACTGCTTAAGGTGTCCGGACACTTGTTTGGGTGTCCGGACACTTCACTTTTTTTCTTTTTCTTTTTTTATTTTAAAATTTTTTAATTTGGGTTTTCACAAGAGTTGGTAGCCCTATTTTTTCGATGTGGGATACTCATCAAATTGATGAGAATCCCACGTCGGAAGATGGTGGATTTGGAGTCTAGCTTATAAGGGAGGACAAACCTCCTATTGTCAACTTGAGTTTTCAATAGAGAGTTAGGCCCAAACTTGTGATGCTAGACTTGGGCCCCCATCCCGTGTGGCGGGTATTCATCATTGGTGCTTTCATTGAGAGAGTCGCGTTTGCGGAGAGGGTTGCCGTCCGGGAAAGGGCTGCCGTCTGAAGGGCGAGTGGAGCCGCTAGGTGAGCGTAGCCGCCGTGAACGTCGGCTGTCCAAGGGGGGTGGTTTGATGAGTATCCCACATCGAAAAAATAGGGCTACCAACTCTAATTTATAAGGATCCAAGGCACCCTCACCTGGTAAGCCGATTTTCTGGGTTGTAGTTCTACCTTGGGCCTTATGGGCCGGTGTGGGTATTCATCATTCTCCACCAGCACTTTGCGCGACATCATGTGCAGCACAAAGTGCAGGAACGCCGGCACACCATATCATAACCCACCAAAACCTTTAGATTCCCACTAATACTGAGGTTTTAATTGCAAATTGCAAATTGTGGCCTAATTTCGTCATACTTTATGAAATAATTAATATTTTAAAAATAAATAATGGAATTATTAATATTATTAAAAAAATTAAATATATTTATGATAATAATTAAAGTTGAAGGTAGTTAAAGGTAGTTATGTTGGAAAATATTAAAATACTTGATGTGATATTAAAATAAGGTATATGGTTGGAAGGGTGTTAGAAAATTAATAACTTAAAACTGCATTCTACTTAAAATAGGGGAAACTATGTTATTCAAAATGAGTAACGGGTTGGACTTGCTCTTACAGACTCAGACTTGCAGTAAAACCAAATAATAAAGCCCACGCGGCCCATAATATATGGGGCTTTTAAATTTATATTTGCAGATCCAAACCCATATAAGGGCCTTACCGGTAAAAAAGAAAAAAAAAAAAAAAAGAGAGTATTTTCTGGGTGAAATCCAGCTTCAAGATTCTTGTGGGCTAATAGAGAGTTTTACCAAATATCATGTATAATATAGAGCCAACAATTGATGGATTATATGTGCGTGTATACATATATATGTGTGTGTGTATATATATATATATTGATTGAATAAATTTGAGCAGTGGCTCCAGACACTTGGGTTTTGCTTCAAAATGAAGTCTATGGAAATTGGAAGGACAACAAATGTGGATAAAATCCAAACATTATGGTCCAAAACCTTCATTGTCCACTCCTACTCTCCTACATGCTAAATCTTGTAATTGAAGTTTTCCTTGTTATTGGACATACATAATGAAAGTTAAGGACAATTGAACTTATTCTTATTTTATTGTCTTTTTACACTCAAATTAAGCCTTGATAATTAGCAATTGATTAACGTAAAGTTTGTATTGGGATTACTTTTCAATTGATTTAAAATTATTCATAATTACATTACTTGTGAATCAAATGCGATAATTAATTAAATAATTAAGAAATGCAATGACAATGATGACAATTATGATCTCATCAATGTTGAAATTCTTCTCTAATGACAAAACACTCAACCTAGAAACCACAAAAGGAGACTCTCACGGTGGTTCAAAATTAAAGTCAATAGTTTTAGATGAACCATTAGTTTTCCTAATCTATTTTTATATATTAATGTTTCCAACAGAAGAACTCCTTTTGATCGATGCTTTTCCCATAAACAGAACAACCTCAAAATTGGTCAGGAAACTTTTGAATTTCTTGCTCAAACATTGTTGTGTAAGGCAAATGAGGTTGTCAACTTTTAGACCAAACATTTATATTGGTGAATTGACACTTTGTTTGCCCAAAGAATAAGAGAAGCTCAAATTAAAGTGCAGGATTCACATGGTGATATAAAAATTGGCAGGAAAATGACCCTCTATGAGTGGCTTTACATTACATTGATACATATATATACACATACATATACATGCATACACATGTATACACAGACACACACATATATATATATATGCATATATATACACATATATATATGCATATACATGCATGCACAGACACATATATAATTAAAAAAGAGAGTGACCTAGATCTGAGTGGATCCACTATTGAGTGGGTGAATGATTCTCTAGCACATTTGCCAAGGAGAATGTTTTGTGGGGCCCTTGAACAAAGACTCAAAGAGAGAAGGAGGGAGAGGGGGGTTTGTCAGATCTTTCTCAAATCTTTCAAATTAGAAAAATAAATTAAATGAAAATGGGAATGTAGGTGTTTTGGCAAGTGGGCATGGGAAGCAATGATAACTCAATTGGAATATTTTGTGTGTTGGGTTATATGTGAGTCTTGAAAACTCTTTGGATATGGAAAATCAGAGTTGGTATAAGCTTTATGAGTGAGCAGCTAGGTATGCAGCAGGTTTATTTTGGTTTATAATGAATACAGCTTTTGAGTCTTAGCTTTATTGAAAGGCTCTTCTTTATCACACATGCATTGTCATGTGAAGGGTTTCAGAGAGTTTAATTTCCTACCTGGTTCTTCTAATTAACTTTCTTCAATGGAGAAAAATCAAGAATCTTTGATAATTAAAACCTCTTTAGTAGAAATAAAAAAAAAAAAGAGGAAATAACCCAATTCAAATTAAAAGGCATGCAATTTATACATAAATTATACTTTTGTACCAAGCCAACAAATTGATTGATAGTACTGGGTTTTCATTCTCTTCTTTCACTTACACACTGATTGAAGAAAATTGACAATTGAACCCTAAAAATATTCTAGGCATAGCTGGCTAGCTAGCTATAGCACTCTCCTCCTCCTCCTCCTCCTCCTCCTCCTCCTCCTCCTCCTCCTCTTCTTCTATCTTTACAGAGAGAGAATCCCATGTCACTTTTGTGAAGCTAACTTAAAATAAAGCTTCAAATCCCCACTAAATTTAAGAAGATCAAGTTGAGATAGTAATAAACCAAATTGAGAGAAAAAGAGGAGAGAAACCCATGTACCCTATCACTGTTAGTAATGAAGAAAAACGAAAAAAGTCACAACCACCCACTTTAAGAAATTCAAAATTTAAAAAGGAAGAAGAATAAGGAGGAGGAGGAAAGGCTAGATCTTTTTTTTTTTTAAAGGATTTTTGATCTTGATTACCATGATCCACCTCCTAACATACCAGTCCAATACCCAGTTGAATCTCCGTGTACTTCTCCTCTATTTTGCTCAATATCACTTGTGGTAGTGCTTGACATGTGCTTTAGATCTTCAAATGGAAACAAAAGCCTCCCACTAACACTACTACCACTAGTATGATGATCTTGATGAACATCTTGAATCCCATACCCACCACTGCTTCCAAGGCCATGATCAAGAGAGAAATTCAAGGTGGTGGTGGTTGTTGTTGGCTGCTTGAAATCATGCAAAATTGGAAACCCAGATGTGTAAACTGTGTTTGGATCTTGAACAACATTCATTGGCATGAAAGAATTCAACCCTCTTGAAGAAATCCCAGTTATCAATTCCAAAGCTGAAATCTGAGGAGGATTGTCATGATTCAAAGCAGTAATACTAGTGGTAGCGGTGGTGGTAGTAGTAGAAGACAAAACCTTGTCATTTGTTTCATGATTAATAGAGTTTGGGAAGGCAAGGTTGAGATCTTGGCCTTGATCATGGATCTTGTTAGGGTTTTGATGATGATGAGTCACCAAATCAGGAAGCTTGTTCTTTGATGATGAATTAGAAGAAGAAGAAGAAGAATTTGATGATCTCTTGTTCTTCCTTGAACCACCACCAACAGGAATGTTTCTAAGAGATCCTCCTTCAGTCCAGTACCTTCTACAAGTCTTGCAAAAGTACCTTGGTTGAGTGAGACTATAATTGTTGTAGTAGCAAAACTTTGTGTTTGTTGAATTGCATCTTGGACAGTTCAAGGCTTGTTCTTTGTGAGGCCTTGTCTTCCTGATCTCCAAATTGTTTTCACCATTAATAATATTTGCTGGTTTTGGAGTACTGCATGAGTTGTTTGTGACTACTATCTCTTCTATTGGTTTCACCACAATCTCCTACAAAAATTAGAAAGAAATTAAGATATTTGTTCTTACACACAAACAAATATATAGAACAAGCTACTTCTGCTTTTACACTTTTCAGACATATCAGACAAACTTTATGTAAATCAATGACACACAAACAAAAAATAAAGAAAGTTAAAGAACTAGTAAATTTTGATGCCGGAAAAAACCCACAAAGATTGTCAAGGAACTATAGATCAGGAAAGATTGCAAGAAAGAGAGATCTAGAACCTGTGGCCATTGAGCAGTGTCCATGATGAAAGTGAAGATCAAGATCAATGTCTGGAAGATGAAGACTGAAAATTAATGGTGGTTTCTACCGAGAGAGAGGAGAGGAGAGAAGAGAGAAGAGAGAAGTGAGAGTTTTTTTTTTGTGAAAAGCAGTAAAAGGAATGTTTGGAATGATTCTTCTAAATGTATGTCATGTACCACCGCCTCCCTTGCTTTATGGGTTCTGTCTGTCTTTGAAACAGAGATAGAGAGAGAGAGAGAGAGAGATGGGAGGTTTTGTTTCAATTAGTTTTTTATTCTTCTTCTTCTTATTAATTTAATCTGACTTGTGGGTGGGGGAATATATGTCTTTTGCATAAAATAATAATTTGGTATTCTTTGGTGACTGTCACACAAATATTTTAAATTTGGTTGGGTTTGGAAGTACATACATATACATATAATCATATATCGCCTAGAAAGAAGAAAAAACATACATATATCATACATGGCTCTCTTTCACTGATCTATAAATGCAACCAAGTCACGTTTTCTCCAAATTTTAAGTCAGCCTAACTCAGATTTTCTCCAATCTTGGATTTAGAGGTATTTTGACCTTGTTTGTTTGTAGAAGGATATACAAGGAAAACAATTAAACTGATCAAAGAAAAGTACTTGCAATTCATCTGCGCATATATGAAAACATATAGTTTTGCATTTTTATGTTATATAAACTTGAATGTACGTAACTACGTACACACACACATATATAATGTATACAACAATGGACATACCATAGTTCATAGATGAATTCTAATGCGAATATATATAGGTATTTTATTTTTTCGATTTTCCCACTCTTAATACATTGAAGATATTAAGCACCGCACTCCATTATTTTTTTAACCAATGACAACACCATATAAACTTATCTTTTACACATTCGATATAAATTTAAACTCGGACTATCAAACCAACACACATGAACTCCAATAATAATCGATCACAAATTACTGTAGAATGAGATTGGTGGGTGTTAATTAACAACACTTTTTTTTTGTTCAGTCAACAAAACTCCAATAATAATCGATCACAAATTACAACCTTACATAAATGCATGGAACATGAACTAAAAAAATGAATTCAGTATCCTATGTGGATCTTTGCATATGGAAGTTGAGAGTCTGTGGCACACTAACTCCATTTTCAGTTCCAGGTTGAAATCAAAATTCAACAGAGACATATACATAGGCAGAAAACACAATAAAAGAAAAAAGAAAAACCCAATATTAATATAACAGAGGAATGAAAATTGACTTGACTGTACCAAGAACTGTTTTGGCATCCACATCAACACAAAAAGGACAAGCCGGCCAATGACTCTACTATATTCATTCATTTCACCACCCCATTTTGGAATATTGTGGGTCTCTGCTCTGCCTTTTATTTATTTGGAAAAATCATGAGCAGCAGCTTCATGTTCTTAAATTCCTAATTATTATGACACACTAGGGTTTTATTGCTATAATAATTATGTTTGAATGACCAACATTGCTTGCTATGCTAATTAACCGCCCATTCATATTTGAGTGTGTATTTATTTCTCTGTCTTGCTGAAAGCAGAAAGGAATTAATTTCTTACTTCTATGAATGTTAATATCACATAAAATGCAACCCTACATATGAAAATAGTACTTTGCAAACAAAAAAAAAAACAATTATTTTGACATAAATCTTAAATAACTTATCGATTATTAATGAATTACTAGTAATAACCATGGGCAGATAGATCTCGCTGTTAGGCGTTCTAAATGTGCAGGCGTTCAACGTTCAAAACCCTTTGACATATTTTCCTAATAGTGCTTGCACCGTGTGCTTGTCCTGCCTGTGGACTTACGTATATCAGTTTTGGTCTAGTCTTAACTATCGTCAGGATGGTGCGCGTTGGCCTGGCAATCCAAGTTTAAGCCATCTCAGTTATCTGAATGTCGAAGGGCATGTCAAACCGGGTCGTTCTCGGTTAAAAAAAAAAAATACTAGTAATACCTTTAGAATATATTTCTTGTAATATTATTTTTTTTATAAATTGACCAAGTATGTATTTTCTGTGACTACGTTTCTAATTTGTACGAACTTCCTACTCCAACCGTGACCTGCCTATAGCTTTTTAGACCTAACCAAACGTTCCCTCAACCGCTCACATGCATATATAGCAGCTCTATCACTTGTCACTTATGAAAGACACATGGCTCTTCCACCCGAAAGACAACTCACATCGTGGCGCGCCAATGTGTGGTCACGTCTATCAAGCTTCAAGGACTCTCAATGCCCAATGGTCGTGATTGGCTCAAAATTTATGTAATCATAACCTAGCCAACTCACATTGTGGCTGTGGGGGCCAATCCGTGTGGTCACGTCTATTAAGCTTGAAGGCCTCTCAACGGCCGTGATTGACTCAAGATTTATGTAATCATAACCTTGATTGATTCACTGGAACCTCAAAGGGCCCATGTGGGGGGTTTTTTCTATCTTAACAAACTAGTATGATTTCTGTGGGCCATCAAGTCCATTGAGGACTCCATCGAGAGGGCTATGATTTAATCAAGAACACGTCGACGGCATAGAGTGGCTTGACCAAATCAATCATAGATGTCTCAATATTTATAAATGTATCGGCATTATGAGGTTGGAGACTTTGGAGTAGTATTATTACTCACTAGTATGCGTTTGGCAACTTGGGATTAATTGTAGATTATATTCATGCAATTCCAATAATTAGTATTTTTTTTAAACGGAGAGGGGATTTGAATCCTGATCATCGATGATACACATCATCCTTATCACTCCAATTAGTGACTCAGATGTATAATTATTACTTACTAGTCATCTAAATTTGACATTTAGAATGTTCAGAGTAAATATTTTGAACTACAACTCTTTTTTAATTTATTACTCCTCATATAACTCATTACATAATTAGTATATCATGTTATTGCTATCGGGCACCTCTATTTAAAAAAATCAATCACTTAAGTGATAGTTTAATAATGAATCTCTCCGGGGCTAAACCGTATGGATTAGGTAGGTCCTAAATTCGAATCTCATTATGAGCAATACTCTGATGGTCATGCTATGTACTAGGGCATACCAAAAAAACTGAGTCAAACCAAACCAATCGATTGATGGGTTATTGTTAAACATATGTTAGTGAGGATCGATCGAAAAACCAAAAAAACCGATCAAACTGTCAATAATCAACCGATTGGTTGGCTGAATTTATCTAAAAAAATCGAAAAAAAACCTACCAAAATCGACCGTGTATACCCCCTACTATGTATTTTTCTCCAACTTAACATGTTGTCAGGTAAGAAAACTATGTGCAAGCGGGTTTGATGACTTGAAATTAGGCCCATATTATATGTTAAATGAAAATTTTGTTTGATATCGTTTTCGGTCATAAAAAGCTATATATATATATCTAGAAAATTGAATTGGACTTGATTTTCAATGTATTTGATTCAACTGACAAAACAAATTATTCTCATTCTCAATCCCTCATGTCAACTCTGAGCATCATCTTCGATGTGGGTGGGCTCAACAAAGAAAGCCTAATCCTACCCCATTTTTTATTCGAGGGGGGCCCACGATGTTGACTATGCAGAGAAAAAGGCCCAGCACACATGAATTGAAGGTCTTCCGTATATAAAGCAAAAAAAGATAAAGCGGATATGATGGGCGGTGCCGGTGGATTGTGGGCCCCCGGGGTTCGCGTATGCCCAACCATCCCAAGTGAGGGAATCCAATCACAACCGTCTGATCATCAAATTCCTAATCTTTTGATGATCATGATGTCACGTGATTGACTCTCCCTCGACCTGAACCGCATGTGCTAGTGCATTCCATGTCATCAAATAAGCCAAAACCCAAGTAAAACACCCAATTAGTGACGGTAATGTTGATTAATGTGACTTGATTAGAACATTACCGCCGTTGATTATGTGCGTAACAAGAAGATTGCCATGGGTCCCACCAAATATTTGATGACCAAGAATGGGAAGTAGCCTGATTGTCAGGTTGTCTACTCAGGACTTTGAGATCTAGGTTTTCATTCCCACCAGAGGATTGAGATTTGGGTAGTTTCCATCCGTTGTGGTGGCCTTCATGTCTCTCGGACATAGCTTAACGTGTGTATGATGCATGGGCCTTTGAAAAAATAAAATAAAATTGATGAGCTTAATCAAATATTGATCAACCCATAACCCTTGACACGTGGCTTTCAATATTTGTCGACGAAGGTTTTTTTATGCAGACAATTGAGAGTAAGAACACTTTGGACAACTTAATTGTAAAAAGGTCATAAAACATTTTGAAAATTGTAAAAAAAGTGTAATTTAAGGGTAATGTGGTCATCTGACTTAAGATATTTTTTAGTTTATACCTACAACACCATTCTTTTTCTTCTCTCTCCTTCTTCTCTACTAAAAGTTATCTCATTCTTTCTCTCATTCTTCTTCTTCTTCTTCTTCTTCTTCTGGTTCTCGATCTGAATTTGTTCTTCGTTGCCTTCTTCTCCATTTTTGGCCGAGTTTCTCCTCTCTTCATCGCCTTCTTCGTTGTTGCTCAATCTGGACTGCGTCGAGTTGCTTTGCTTCGTTTTTGACAGATCTGGACTATGCTTCGTTGTTTAATCTGGGTTGTGCTTCGTTTTTTTGCAGATCTGGACTCTGATTCGTTTTTTGCAGAGATGTATCACTATAGTATCAATATAGTATCACCAACACCAAAAAACCACTAAAATGATACAATTAAACCAGTATGCATACTTCTTATTCCTAATTACTTTTCCTTTTTTGATTTTCTTTTCTTGGTTACCTCTCTTGTTCGTTTTGGAAAAACATTTACAAGTGCAGAGATGTATCACTATAATATCACGAACACCAAAAATTCATTAAAATGATACAATTGAACCAGTATACATACTTTTTCTTCCTAATTACTTTTCCTTTCTTGGTTTTTTTTTTCTTGGTTTGTACATCTCTTGCTTGTTTTGGAAAAACATTAACAGCTGCAGAGATGTATCACTATAGTATCACCAACACCAAAAATCCACTAAAATGACATAATTGAACCATAAAGACATGTAATGCAATCAAATTTACATTCTAACATTTATATCATCATTTTATGAGCAAAAGATATAAATGGAACACTAAATTGGATCTTTTATTTAAAAGTATCACTATTGTATCACAATTCGTGGAGAGAGAAAATCAAATTTGAGGTTATTTTGGTAAAAGATGATCCCCAATGTACTTTTTTAAAAAGATGTTTTAGTTATTGCACTTTTTTACAATTAAGTATAATCTAGTGTACCGACCTTCAAAAATCCCTTTTTTATGGGTCTAAATCAAAGAGGGCGGCACCTCAAAGCTTGGGCCATGTATCCCCATTTAAAGCCAAATGGGCTAGATGCGGCCTAGAAAAACTAGGCCGGCCCATTATAGGCCTAGAGTGAGGTCACGTTCTAAGAGCACTCCCAATGGCTTCCCCAATCTCATCTCTATCCCCATATATAGATAATATCCAAAAAAATCACTTCCCAATGGCTTCTCTATCTTCAATTGAATATCTAAACCATTATCTAAATTGTTTTTCACTCTTCAAACTTGAAGAAGCAAAAGACCGGTCCCTACATATTTTTTTACTCTCAAAATATTGTCTCTCTCCTGCCACATCGGCAGAGAACTCACAGGGTCAATTTCTGTCTCTCGCATTCCTCTCTCTCGCCTCTCTCTCACGTTCCTCTCTCTCGTGCTCCTCTCTCGTGAACGCGATCTTTCCCAGATTCGCCTCTCTTTCGAAAGATATTTTTCGAAATGAGAATGTGTAACAATATTTTTCTAGACATTAATTTAAGTTGGATGGTGAACTTATGTTATTACTGAAAATGAGGATTGTTATTGAACTTGAATTAAATTTTTTTATACTTTTACTCGACATTTCCACGCACTTCCCACAAGTGTTCCACTAGATCCTCTTGAAGACGATGATGAATGCTCTTATTTTTTAGCTTCTGACGCCCTTTGATGAATTGATCAAAATCATAATGATATGCAGCATCGTTGCGATCAAGCTCGCTGATATCTACTTCTTCAAACAGGTAATACTTACCATTCTCAATTGACTTGAACATGTCACGCTCATCTTCCACGATCATGTTATGTAATATCACACATGCTTTCATGATATTCTTCAATGTTGCAATTTTGAAATACCGACACCCTTGACGAATGATATGGAAACGTGCTTGGAGAACACCAAATGCACGTTCAACATCTTTCCTGGCACCCTCTTGAGCTTTCGCAAAATTTTTAGCTTTCATGGATTGAGGCATCAGAATTGTTTTCACAATTGTTGACCACTGTGGATAGATACCATCTCCAAGATAATAACCCATATCATAATGATGATTGTTTATGACAAAGTTCACTGGTGGAGCACGACCATTGATGATGTCTGTGAACAAAGGGGAACGCTCAAGAACGTTTATGTCATTGAGCGATCCTGGAAGTCCAAAGAATGAATGTCATATCCATAGATCACGAGATGCTACAGCCTCCAAGATTAAAGTTGCTTCTTTATGATGGCCAGAGTAATGACATTTCCATGCACTTGGACAATTCTTCCATGTCCAGTGCATACAATCTAAGCTACCAAGCATTCCAGGGAATCGACGATCCTCATGTAGCTGAAGCAACTTGGCAATATCAGTAGAATTAGGTTGCCTCAGGTATCGTTCGCCGAAAACAACAATCACTGCTTCAACAAACTTTTTCATCGCCTCATTTGCGGTACTTTCATCTATCCGTAGATTTTCATCAATCATATCAGCGGATACTCCATAGGCCATCATTCTGAGAGCTGCAGTAACTTTCTGCAATGAAGATAACCCAACCTTATTCGCAGCATCTCGAGATTGAACGAAATAGTTGTCATAAGAAACAATACCTTCATGAATACGATTGAACAAATCACGGCTCATACGATATCGCCTTCGGAAAATTTTTTCATTGTATGTCGGGTTGGCAGAGAAGTAGTCACGCACTAACTTCTCGTGGCCTTCTTTCCTGTTACGATCGATAAAGACACGGCCAGGAGTAGAACCTCCTCTTTTCTTCAACTTGCAGCTTGAACTTTCAGCTTCAACATGCACCTCATCCTCTTCTGTAGACTCAAGAAGCAAATTTTTGCATCTTCTTCGGAGAAAGTTAAACATGGTGATCAAAGAAGAATATAAAAGAGAGCACAAGAGTATTTGAGTGGAGATGTGAAATTAAATTATGCAACATACATTTTTATAGAGTTTGTAATTCGAATTTCAAAAACTAGCTGTTGTAATTCGAATTTCAAAAAAGTGTCCGTTACATCTCGAATTTCAAAAAATTAGCCGTTGTGATTCAAATTTCAAAATATTTTAATTTTATCTTTTAAAAAAATATTGGTAAAAAAACTCTTGGAAAACTAGCCGTTGTGATTCAAATAATATTTAGAAAAAAATTATAATTTTGAAATTTACAAGTTCTAATAATATAGAGACTTAATATAAAGAATCTGCTGGGTGCACAATATTGAAATTGATTCTCTATGCTGTAAAATGATACTGTAGCACTGACAGGATAGGGAAACTGCTGCCAGTGCTCTAAGAGACCCCATCTCGCCTTCCCCAACTAAAATTCAATGGAAGTAAACTTCTCAGTACATACTAAAGACAGGTGTATGTATGTATCCACAACGTAATGGGAAAATGGAATTCCTTTCTCAGTTTAAAGAGATGTACAGAGATTCATTAACCCGGTGGATTGGAAGGCAAAAATTATGAAAACTATATATAGATTGCTGTAAACTGAACTGGAGATCCTTTTCATGGTTCAGTGATCGGCATTTATTCCGAATATCCGGACCTTGTGCATGTTTGGGAACTTGGCAACCACCAGCACAAATACTGCCAGTGTGTTAAAGAAGAGCATAGGGTGTTGATAATCTGTTGTGTGTGAGGTTATCAAATACCTGCCAGTGAAAGAGAGAGAGAAGAATTTTGTTAAGAGGTGTGATAATTAGAGAGATGCATCAATCTGAACAATCAATTATGCATTTTCATTCCTTAAAAAATCTTGTAGAAAACACTTTGCTTGCTGATGATTTAAGTCCACCCAGGAAAGTTCAGATTAAATTCTACTAAGCAGATGCTTTCAGACATGCACTCATACATAATATTACAAGTACTTATGATGGCTTCGATAAAAGGAGAAGTAAATACAGCAAAGTTGGAGCAACTGTTTTCAAACGTCACACTCCAGTGACTACAGCGGATGCAAGTAAATGCTTGTCATGCACCCTGGAAAATGGACATGCTAAATGCAGTTTAGTTTACAAGGCCGTTGTCAAAAGGATTCTCTCCTGGGTGTATATACCTGTGTGTGCATGGATGTAAGTATAGTAGACCATTAAGTGTATTTTTAAGTATAGTAGACTCATATCACCAAAAGTAAGATACTTAAACAGCACAACAGGCACAAGTGTCAAAAACTTTCTATTGCGTGTGAGTTGCTTGCCATTTTCAATTTGTTCCCACCAAGTCAGCCCATTGTAGATACCTTGGTCATCAGCAAAGGGAGTTCCTTTCTTCCGATGAATTAGAAATGGTACGTAACCTGAGGTTGTAAGTAACTTAAACTGAAAGCAGACATTTGAGAGAGTCGAAAGTAGACTGAATGCAGATTAATTCTTTCTTCCGGCCACATCATGCATTGCTATCTTGGATAAAGAATGAAAAAGAAGTAACAAAAACAACAACGAACTGCTACGTTCCTTCTCGCATCTTATATAATAGTTTACATTGGAAAGACATTGGCTGCAAAAATGTCAAGAAAAAATGACCAAGGACAATCAAGTTTCAATAGCTCTCACTTTGAAGATAACACAACTGAATTTTCGTATTAGTTTGGTAGCATAGTCGGAGCAGCTGCCGAGACACAACACGAAGATATACAAAATTACAATGGATCGTCACCGACAATACCATCCAATCAAGTAATAATACAACAACCACTTCATATTTCTAAATCAAAGGCAGCCAGTGGGATCATATTACAAGTTTACAACTCGAAAGGGTATTGTTCGGTCTGGACTTAAAGACCGCGCGATTTTATCCTTTAAAAATCGGTCACCTCTGCTATAACTTGTTCATAACCTGAAACTGATAAAACCATTTAGTCATAGCCTAACACTTGCTTGCTCTTGGCCTCTTCTTATTGTTTCGTACTCTTACTATGCACAGTAATAAAAGATGTGGTTCACATATTGGCTATTGCGCGCTGACATTTATTTAGATGACTTACAAGACTCTTCAAACAAAGCCCGCCGGAGTATTAGCCGAGCTCATCAAGACACACGAGAATCTTGAGCCAAGCCCGTAGGCTCAAGAGAGCCATGGTCGAGCCCAACAAGTACATGGCCAGAGTTGTCTACAAAGGCCCTTGAGAGCCAAGTCATGAACAGGCCCACGACCTAAACTCTATTGACAACTAGACTCACGAGAGTCTTAATCGAGCTCAATGAGACCCACGAGAGTCTTGAGCGATGCCCATAGGCCCACGAGAGCCATGGTCGAGCCCAATAGATCCACGACTTGAACTATCTATCCTGTAAGGGCTCAAAGCTCACATTGTTGAGAAACTCATTCATAGTCTCATGGCCCAATCAAAGCTCAAGAATTGCCAGCTTAGACATCACATGCCAATCACGTGACCAAGGACTCCTATGAATACATGAGGTTCCGGCCTCATTAAAGGATCTCCTTAGAGAGAGTCAATTCAACAGTACGCGTTGGCTCCAAAACCATATTAAATTATCATTCAACCAAATAAACTAACCTATTGAGTGAGTGTAGATATTTATTCATTGAAAACACACAACTCCAACAATGTGAACCAGACTTTTGTTTTAGATTTCTTTCTGTTGTTTACATGCATGATACAGAGAGAGAGACAGCAAGCAATGGAGACAATAAACTTGCAGTGTCATAGCCAATTACTCATAAACTATAAATTAATCAATGTGGTTAACGAATCTTAATACATTCAATTGTCAACATCAGAGTTTTGAATATGTGACACAAACTTTGATAGTTGAATTAGCCTTTCACGTTAGTGGATCTGGAGATAAGTGCTCTTCCCATTCAAGTAGAGATCATCAAGGACCACACGCCATACATACATACATATATATATATATATAAATGACGACACTATATAAATAGTCTCATTCAGTACCTAATTTGTACCTTATATAAAGAATGCCACATAATCCAGATGAAGTTTTATAAAACCCAGAAGCTGAAACTATTTGTTGGTTCTGAAAGCATGGCCAAACCCACTTACTGTATTTTTCTATATATATGATCAGATTACAATTTATATACTAAAAACCTCCAAGTCCCCATATTGGAGAGCCCACTCACTAGTTTGAAGACCTAAGCAATGAATTTCTATATTTAGAAAAAAAAAATCAGGTCTCTTTTTGAATGTTTATATAGTAATGGAATTTACAATTACTGTCTATAAGGGATTTGCAACTTGCAAGTAATAAAGATTGGGGACCAATTGACCACTTTAGTAGTTGAATTACAGAGAGGAATGTTGAGAAAACCCCTACATATTAAAATAAATATCTAATGAACATGTTATAAACTCATGAGTTTCCTTAACTTCGTAAGACGTGTTTTAAAACCACGAGTCCCGAAAGCTCTGTGATGAATTGTGATTTGAATTTAGATTTGGGAAATCGGACAATATATTATAATTGATGATCAAGTTTGAGCAAGAGAGTCCATCGATTTTTCCTAGTAAGCAACATTGATGAATTATTGTAACAATTTATTTACGGGATTGTAGAGTGATAGCTTATCATGATGTTTGATTAATGGACGGAGGAGCTTCATTTGAAGATTTGTCCATTTTTCAAGAAGGTCGGTCAACTTGAAATCCAATAGAATCTATTGAAAAATTAGGTCAGAGACTAGTTAATCTCCAACTTATCTCACTAGAAAGAAAACCTTCAATATATGTATATTTATATTTCACTTAGGTCATGCATGGCAGCATGGAGTCCCCACCTCACAAGATATTTTAAGAAAATAATTTTAACAATTTGTTTTGGAAAAAAATTAGCTAAGCGTGTGTGTAAATATATAGATGGCATGACATATTCACAAAGGCAGTGACCACTAACGTTAGAAATAAATTTAAAAAATTAGATAAATATGCAAATAGATATTAATTAAAATGCTTTATCTTAATTTGGTGCTCATCCGATGAAAGACAGGATCAAAGAGGAATCTGATTAAAGATCCACTTAGGGGCAAAAAAAAAATATAGGATACTTCAGCAATACCTCTTTTCGTGACCTAAAGTTGTATGCCAGCAACAGTTTGGCTTTTGATTTTATGACACATTACCTCATGCTTCTTCTAATTACGTTTGGTTTTAATTAGGTCACTAGAGAATATAACAATTTCCCTCTTTAGAAATAGTTTTTTCAAGAAAATACTACTTTTTAAAATATATATATATATATATATATACACACATTAAGAAGAATTATGAAGTTTTAGCATAGATAAACCTCGGGATTTGGATAGCTCCATTCTCTCTACATAATTGGTAAGTCGATGAGTGTAAATGTGGAGAGTTGAAAATCGAGTTTCTCAATTGAAAGAATTCATCACCAGTTAACTCAACCACTTGAGGTGGCTTATAAATACGAGGATTGGGGCTTGAGATTCGTATCATCTATATGCTACCTTTTGTTTTAATTCATATTTTGGGTTTTAATTTTTTTAAAAAAAGCAACCACAACGATCAGTAGTGCAGTTCTTAAAACAAAAGGTCTATATGTTTCCAAAAATAAGAACAGAATCTGTATAATGAAAGTTGACATTTTTCACATTCTTTTTGGAAGTTCAATGATCTAGATTATGTATTATGTATAATCTTGAGGGTGAGTTGTTTCCAAAATTTTAGCAAGCAATGAACTGCAGTTTACATGATGTAAACAAAAGAAAAGAAGATATGATGTTAGGCACCCATGACACATGCCAACCAACCCAGAAAACTTTAAAGAAAGAAAACAAAAGAAAATGACACTCTAGGATCACCAATGCCACTACAAATTCCATATTAAATTCTTCCAACTTTTGTATCTCTTAACAGACAGGGCCTTTATATATATATATGTGTGTGTACTTCAATAGACACAACATTGCATTGCATATTAGCATGGCCTTGGAAGTTAAGAAGATGGAACAAAAGCAGCAACCAAATGGTGAATTGGAATGGAGAATAAATTTGGGAGATGGATCATCATCAAAGACGTTGGTTCCAGAGGCAGGGATTACCAGAAGAGCCTGGCAAGGCCTGAAGGGTCTCATTGAATCATTTTTGGTGAAGAAAGTATGGAGATTCTTGAAGAAAGCATGGGATTTAGGTGTTGATGACCCTAGAATATTCTTTCATTGCCTTAAAGTTGGGATTGCTCTCTCTATTGTCTCACTGTTTTACTATATGAGGCCATTGTATGATGGCTTTGGAGGGAATGCTATGTGGGCTGTTATGACAGTCGTGGTGGTGTTTGAAAACAATGTGGGTAAGTATTGATCTTTCATCTTCCATGGGAATTTTATTTGAAATGGGTATTGGAATTTGAAGTTTTAACTGAATTTATTTCTGAACAACAATGATTTTACAGGAGCATCAGTATGCAAATGTTTGAACAGAATATGTGGGACTTCTCTTGCTGGTTCTCTAGCATTTTGTGTACATTATTTGGCTAGCAAATCAGGACACAAATTCGAGCCGTTCATCGTTGGAACGTCAGTTTTCTTACTAGGTACTTAATCATACAACTTTCCATTGGACTTCTCATTGTGGCATTACAACAAACAGAACTCAAACTCAATATTGTCTCACGTTTTTGTTTTCAGCTTCTGTTGCAACTTTCTCAAGATTTATACCATCCGTGAAAGCCCGGTTCGACTATGGAGCTATGATCTTCATCCTCACCTTCAGCTTGGTTTCACTATCAGGTTATCGAGTCGATGAATTGCTGGATATGGCACATGAAAGGATATCAACAATCATAGTTGGAACTTCCTTGTGCATCCTTGTGAGCATGTTGATTTGCCCCATCTGGGCCGGTGGGGAACTCCATGCTCTAATCAATCGTAACATGGACAAACTTGCCAATTCATTAGAGGGTAAGCCCTTAATGTTTTAATCACACAAACTGCAGTGTATGATAAAGTATTAACTTCTCTGCAACTGCAGGTTGCACTGGTGAGTTCTTTAAAAGCAATGGAGGACTAGGTGAGAGTAACAAAGAATCCAATGAAAAATTGCTAGGCTTCAAGTGTATTCTGGCTTCAAAGGCCAATGAAGAAACTATGGTATGTTGTTATACATTACAGAATTGACCAAAACCTTTTTTTGTAAGCAACTCTTAATATAGAACATTTGATTGAAGTGGGAATTGGCATTGTTTTAGGCCAAATTTGCTTTGTGGGAGCCTGCTCATGGTCAGTTCAACTACAAGCATCCATGGAAACAATACCTCAAAATCGGAGCATCGATTCGAAGCTGTGCTTATTGTCTAGAGGCCCTTAATGCCTGCATCAATTCAGACCATAAGGTAATCAAGTCATACCAGATTAACCAAATAAATTTATTTTTTAAGCTCAATATGGTGTTAATGGAGCATTGAATGTGTGATTAAACAGATTCCAGAGTCCATAATGAAGCATGTGAGTGATACTTGCTTAAGAGTGAGCTCTAATGCTTCAAGTGTCATTAGAGAATTAGCAGAAACAATAAAGACCATGAAGAGATCATCAACCATAGATGTCCTGGTTGGAGAAATGAATAGTTCAGTACAAGAGCTTCAAGAGGATTTAAAGTCACTACCTCAAAATGAAACTCCTATCATTGATATGATTCCGGTATTAACCTGTGTTTCTTTACTGATCGAAATCGCTAATCGGGTTGAAGCCATTGTTGATGCTGTCAAAGAACTCTCAAAGTTGGCTGATTTTGGATTCAGAGACCAGGATAAATCAAATCAAAATCAGTCTAAGAGTGATGGGAATATTATGCAAGAGAAGAGAAGAGTGGAAGAAACCATGATGGCCCTTCAGAGGGTCTGAGTTTTATAGTTTGCTATTCTCTTGCCTTCTTGGTTGAACTATATCATCAAAAAACAGCCCAAACAAAATGATGTACAAACATAAACATTACCATTGACAGAATCAGAATAAAAGTTGGTCAGTTTTTTTTTTTTTTTTTCTCTCTCTCTCTCTCGGAAACAAATTTATTGTGAAGGAGGGATTGCATCATGGGGGATCTGAGCCCATAAAACACCAAAGATCCAACATTTCTAAAACATGATTGGGAATGCAACCGGTCCATTGGACCTTTGCGGCCCATTTTGCAAAATCATGGGCCAAACTATTGATCCACCCGACTTTTATTTGCACATATAGAGCAAAAGCCCCACCATGTCGTCTTTACGCGAAGACTTTCTTTCTTTCTTTTTCAATTCATTTCATGTCTTCCATCAAATATTGTTGCTATGGGGTCCCGAAGCACAGGGGATTTTATAGGCTAGTGTCATTTGGGTGGTCTATAGATTTTTGTTGCTCTCCACTGTGCTTTCGGACTAATCGGTTTCATGTTACGTCAATTTGAATTTGCTAGCTTTGTTCAATTTTGACCTTGTAATGCAATTTCATTCTATGCTCCAATCGCTTCTATGTTACACCAGAGATTCTATGGATACAAGCTATTTAATGCCTCAAACTCTCCTTTTTTTGGATTTTGGACCGCGATGGTTGTTTTTGTCTTGATCTATTTGCTGATCTGTGAATTTATCAATTGAGAATTTCACTTTCATTACAATTTACAACAAGGAAAAACCGAACATGCAAATAATGTAAATTTGTAGTGCTCAAAGTCAAGGACAAGGGTTTAGCTTTATCCCAACTTTGATTGACATTTAGCCCGGCCCAAGTCTGGGCCTCGCTCTAAGTTAAGGAAATAAGCCCAATGAGCTCGTCAGACCCAAGACGGTCTCTCGAGACGATAACCCAAATTCTCTCGGCCCACGTTTGTCCTCCGTCTAAGTTATAAGCCCAACGAGCCCGTCCCCAAAACGGTCTTCATCACAAGACCTAAACCGCCAAGAACAATCTAGGAATTTTCAAGGCTGGAGAAAAAGCTTAGTGCTTCTACGATGGCGGATTCGATACTTACCTCTGAAAGACCTTCCAGTTCCTCTACACTGAATCCTCCTTCCCGTATCATCTGTCATGTGTACGTTCTGAACTTCTATACTTCAATCTCAGTCTGAATTTGTTGCAACTACTGCTTTATTGTCATTATTTTTTTTTGTTTTCGGATGATGAATCTAGATTTAAAGAAGCTTGCTTATCTTCGTTCAGGTGCCAGAAGCAATTTTCTCAGTATACTTGTCCACGATGCAATTCTCGGTATTGCACCCTCCAGTGCTACAAGGTAATGCTAATTTTCTTGTTGTAGTTTATTCTTTCTTGCGATTAAATTTTCTTTTGCTTTTTAATTTTTTTTTTCGTTTGATGTTTCTGTTGACAGACTCACAGTCTTCGCTGTACTGAATCCTTCATGCGAGAAAATGTGGAGGAGGAGTTGCGACAAATGCAGCCTGATGATCAAACTAAGCGAAGAATGCTCGACATTTTGAAACGATTCCATTCGGAAGAGGAGACAGGCAGCATGGATGAGGAAGAGGGTGAGGGTGAGGAAGAGGGTGGTGAGTGTTTTACCCTTTTCTTTTCCTTTTAAGTTTGTTGTTATTTACTTAATGCGTTCTATTTGAGTAGTCCATGATTCTTTGTTTAAGAAGAATATTATAGATGACTCGTGAAAAAAAAAAAAAACTATCTGCTATCCCTGATGCATTGTTAGATAAACTTCTTGTAGTTTCATAGTTTAACGATGTTATATGCTTTTTTGAAGCACGTGGATTCGCTGTAGGCCTAGTGTTTTTGGATGTGAAGATTTATCCATTTGATGATTTCACATATCTAGTGCTGCGGTGCTAGATATTTTCAATATAGACATCAACATTCCTGTTCTGCTTACAATTTTCTGTGCCAAAAACCATTGTATCTTTCTCATGCTTGCTTTCCCTCATCAGGTCCACAATATTGGATTAATAAAATGGTGATGAGTAGGCTTTGGTGGACTATGGAACTGACAGCATTATTGCCCAAAAGGCTAGTCTAATTGTCTATGTATTAGTTAGTATAATAGTGTAAGCAAGAGAAGTCTATAGTCTAAGATTGGGTAGTAATTCTACTTGTTTTGACGTTATCTAGCGGTTGAGTTTATAGTTGGTCAGATAATCATTGAATTACAGGTGGTGACTCGCTATCTAAAGATATTTTTTTATGCTGCTCATGTTTAAAGATTCTCTAACATGATGCAGCACAGAAAATGTGTAGAATGAAGTAGTTCATGTTATGTACACCTGTTTACATGCATAAATGCTATAAAGTTTGTCCTGGAATGGAAATACATTTCAAATTAAGTATGTTACAGATTCTTGCTCTTCTTTTCTTGTATGGTTTCTTCTCTGAAAGTGCAATGCATGCCCGCAATTTCTTTTGAAAAATAGGCTTGCGTGACCAATCGCATGAGAGGGGTACTTATTGGATTTTCTCTTATTTAATTTCAGATTCTACTCTGTCAGAGGAGATTATTCAAAAGATTTCGTCTGGTATGTTATTTTCTTCTTCTTCTTCTTTTTGTGAGTTATCAAGTGCCAGGCTTTACCTGTATTCAATTCCTTGAGTTCTGATTTCATATTTGCCATAGAAACGGTTCTTCATGTTCCTTAGGTTCTAGTTGGAGTGTGAAGATCAAGTACTTTGTCATATAGTGGTTTGACTGGTTTCTCTTCCTGGTCATGCGTTCTGTTGACTAACATTCTATATTACCTGAAGTTCGGCAGAACTTGATTCGACTTTGTCCTTGGCAGGAGGTCAGATCAGTTTTGATGATTTATCTGTCGAAGAGAAGAAAAGGTTCCAAAGAGCTATAGCGTCGGGAGAACTGAGTAAGATGATTGAGCCATGGGACCCTTGGTGGCTGAAGCCTTCTGCAAGAACAATATCTCTTAGCAAGGACGGCACTCAACTCGTCCAACCTCTTGCCAAACAGGAATCAATGCCATCCCCTCAAGATGATCTAGAAAATGACCAGTCAAGTGAGATTCCTCGTGGTCCAGAAACTCCACTTCCTCCAGTCAGCAGGGTCTGTTCTTCTGAGCCATCCCCCCTTCTAGCCATTCACTTAGTTGACATCATCTACAGCTATTGTTTCACACTTCGCCTATATAATGGAGACTGGCAATCGGATGCCTTAGGATCATCAATGGTGGTTTTGAGTGTGTCCTCTGTGCTAGGTCAAGGAAGGCAGCCAGAATCTGTGCTTGAAGCTCTGTCTCACTGCTTGGAGCAAACTTGCTCTTCAGCTTTTAAGCACATGGGTGGCTCGCAGTTTGCATTCGGTCTCATAGACGACGTAATTAGCCTTTTATCTCTAGGAGGTTGTGCTTTAATATGCTCACTTTGCGATCTTCAAAGGCTAATTCGGGCCGGGAAGAAAGAACTACAATCAGAGAAACCAAAGAAGTCGAGAAGTGGGGAAATCAAAAGCAAGCTTAAATTCGCTGAGAGGAAAATATATTTCATCGTGTGTTGGGTGCATGAACAACCAGGGGAAGCTTGGTCTTCGTTGGCTAACATCATAAGGGCAGAGAAAGCTTCTGCCATGGAATATAGTGGTGGTAAAAGCCCTGTGAAAATGGAGGAAAAACCACAAAGGAGGTGCAAGCTTGTGATTGAGGAGATGAAATAACTCCATTTTCAAACATTTTTGATCGATGTGATGAAAACATTTTATCCTTGTGTAAACTGGACGTGTAAATCTTCTTTATCTTAGTTTGTTTGGCTACTGCTGATTATGATCAATTCAATAGTCTTGCTTGAGATTTTTTTTTACAGTTTCTCACCAAACAGTGAAATTCTTGGCTTGGAAAGTGGAAATGGTTGAATACCAGATTAAGCCGTTCTATGTTCCATCATTATTGCCTGCATGAGTCTTTGGATGATATATCAAGTTCAAACGTCGTCGTTTTGGCGCACGGATGGTTACAACGGCACCTGTTCGATGACGGTAGCCAGCCATTTGTACGCTCACTCGACACTCGGTGAAAAGAACAGTGGCACTCCCGTTATTCTGTAACGAATTCGAGGTTAATATCTAACACAAATGTTATAGCTACCCGATCGTCTCCGTTAACACTACCCGTCCTACGAGTACATTCCATTCCATCATCGGGGAGGGAAAAGTATAAACTGTCTCTCTTCTCTCTCGATTCGAAGAAGCAGGAGCCCTAGTTTCTCTGCGACGAAGTATCGTTGATTCTATACATTAGATAGAGTTAGAGAAATGGTTGATGTAGCTGATAAATTGGCGTATTTTCAAGCGATTACGGGGCTTGAGGATCCCGATTTGTGCACAGAGATTCTCCAGGCTCATGACTGGGACTTGGAACTTGCGATCTCATCTTTTACCTCCGGGAACCAGCCGGATAACCCGTCCATTGCGGATACTAGTGGCGGTGACGCTTCGACTACTGTGCAATCGAATTCAGACTTTCAAGATGCGGTAGAACGATCGGAACCGGCATCTGCAGGACCTGGTTTGGCGTGGAAACTGGTTACCTTACCGATTTCCGTTGTTTCTGGAAGTTTAGGGTTGATCTCGGGGGCGATTGGGCTAGGTTTGTGGGCGGCAGGAGGTGTTCTGTCTTACTCGCTCGGAATGATTGGCCTGGGCTCCAACTCAGCGCGAAATGGTGAGTCGTCCGCTCGATTAGTATCAGTTTCTCCTGCTGCGTCGGAGGCCATGGATTTCGTAGCCTACTTCGAGAGGGAGTATGGTAGTAGGAGACCGAATTTTGTTAGCGAGGGTTTCATGGACGCACTTCAGCGGTCTAGGAACTCATTCAAACTGTTGTTTGTGTATTTGCATTCGCCAGATCATCCGGACACGCCGGTCTTCTGCGAGAGGACGCTGTGCTCCGAGATGTTGACCGCATTTGTGAACGAGAATTTTGTGGCTTGGGGAGGTAATATTCGCGCCAGCGAGGGGTTCAAGATGAGTAATAGCTTGAAGGCTTCTCGGTTCCCCTTTTGTGCCGTGGTTATGCCGGCCACAAACCAGAGGATTGCTCTGCTTCAGCAGGTAACGAAAATATATTCTGAATGTTTTACATTTTGAATTTGCTTCTGTAATATTGGAACGCACTTGTGTTAAGGGCTTGATCATTAGCATAATCTATCGTCTATTATTGAAGGAGAGATATTTTGTGTATTACTCCAAACAGTGGCTGAGTGGCATAACTGAAAATGGAACTATCCTCCTTAGGGAGGGCGAGGTTTTATTTATTTCCATTTGATTTCATCAAGTTGTTTAGCAGTGCAAATTGCACTAATGTTTTTTGTTTCTTTCGACTCAGAAGTGAGGTGACTCTAATTTGTAGGTGTTTTTCAAAATTGTTGAAATGTGTTAGTAACGATAGGGAGATGGATTATACAGTAGAATCTCCCAAGGTTTTCATTCAGAATTGAGATTGGCGTAGTCTCTATTGATATTTTGCAGTTTGGAGAAAGAGTTCTATTGAGAGAGAGAATAGTTGTATACAAATCAAAAGGAAAAGGTTTTATGTTCTTGCTATCAGCCTATGCTGCAAAGAAGGTTTTTCCATGGGAATTCTTTAAGAAGATATGAGGACGATCAGTGAATGGAGAACAGAATCAAATCTAAAGAGGATTTCTGGTAATGTGTTTTGAGAAGTAATGTGATTAGAGGAAGTACTGGAACTTCTTTGTTGCTCAGAAATTTCAGATTCTTTTTATTTTCTAGATAAATTATGGCATTTGACTCTGGGGATATCCTAATTTTAGGGGTGCGCACTTGTGAAAGTTGTCAATTCACTTGGGAGAAATAATATGATTTCTTTGAAGGAAATTGCTTTAGTTGGTTGAAATGTTGGTGTTCTGAGTTTTCTGAATCTCGTAACAATTTGGTTGAAGTCTTTAGTTTAGCCTCCCGTAGTTCCTTTTTGCACCATCTTGCTGCCTTAAAAATTTTATCAGTCAAAAAAAAAGGTGATTGGAAGCTCTTTGGCAGAGTTTGGTGGCCTAATTTTAAGGAGCTAATGTGTATGTGTTGGGTATTTCTAGTTTCTTGAAATTTCCTACCTTACTTTGAATTTGAGGAACTGCTTATGCTTTTCATTTTTGCATGCTTTTCTATGATTCTTTTGTTGTTTGCTGATTAAATTACTAGGATATGAGCAAATATATCTGGTGCTGGTCAGTGATTTAAAATTCGGAATTTCAACCTTGCGGCATAATTGTTTCTGTGTCTGTCCTTGATCCTTGACGAAACTCTCTACATTTTCTTGTAGAAGGGCTCCATTTTGGTTGCTTGTGTTGTACTTGCTCTTATGTGTCAATTAGCAGTCACAGCTACACTGTTAAGCAGAAAAATTAAGGGAGCCTGCATGCCCACTCTCTTGGGGGAGAGGAGGGGGATGACTAACGAAAAATATGGTAGTACTTCTATTTCATGAGGTTCGGGGGCTTTTTGTGGTAAGGTTCAGGGGCTTAACAAGTCCAACCTTGTGCATAAATAGGTCATCTTTGGTTTGATTTTAATTAAAACTTATTTAGCTTGGCACTAGCATTGTACTTTTCCATGACTTTTACAGGAGAGATTATGCCCATTGTCGGGAATGAAACATATGAATTGTGAATGTATGGGACTGGCATACACACCTACAAAATTTGCTGCCTGTTTTCCTTGTGCTACTTAACCTTTTGCGCTGACTAGATGCTAATGCATTTTTTTGTAGTTTTTTCACTTCATTTTTTTGTTTCTGCAGGTTGAAGGACCAAAATCTCCTGAAGAGATGCTCACCATGCTACAGAGGGTCCTTGAAGAAAGTGCTTCTGTTCTAGTTGCTGCTAGGCTTGATGCGGAAGAAAGAACAAACAACATGCGGCTGAGGGAGGAGCAAGATGCTGCTTACAGGGCAGCGCTTGAAGCTGATCAGGTTTACCTTAAGGGGTCTTTTCCAGCTTTTGTATGGTTTTGTTTCTCTTCTGCATAGAGGACGCATGATACATCATCTTTATTATTATACACTAAGGCCAATGTTCGAAGTGGAGCTTTAAGGCCTTTTTACATTGATGTTTGCTTCCCAGGCTAGGGAACGCCAAAGGAGAGAAGAGCAGGAACGGCTGGAAAGGGAAGCTGCTGAAGCTGAGAGAAAGCGCAAGGAGGAAGAGGAGGCTCGTGAAAGAGCAGAACGTGAGGCTGCAGAAAGAGAGGCTGCACTAGCTAAAATGCGCGAGGAGAAAGCCTTATCACTTGGCGCTGAACCTGAAAAAGGACCTAATGTTACACAAGTAATTTCACTGAGTTCAAAATATTTTTTTTCTTTTCCACTTGTAATGCCAAAAGAAAAATGCTTCCACCCCCAATTTTAACCCCCATCCATGGGAAGTGTTGGATGTTTAGGGGGCCCCTACATATGTGTACATAATCAATTGGTATGTCACATGCCACGTAGATTGGGGTTACAA
The DNA here is from genome assembly GCF_013401445.1 of Tripterygium wilfordii. Taxonomy (NCBI): domain Eukaryota; kingdom Viridiplantae; phylum Streptophyta; class Magnoliopsida; order Celastrales; family Celastraceae; genus Tripterygium; species Tripterygium wilfordii. The sequence goes on from NC_052246.1 coordinate 3,000,759, forward strand.
TGGGGAATAATTTTTGGGGGTTCTTAGCGATATTCCTCTGAAAACTCTTTAAATTCTAGCCCCTTTTTTCTCTCACTGTGCATGAGTGGAGAATTTTATGCTCATCTGTCTGGTTTACCACTCGATCAATAGGTTCCAAAATTTCAATTCCTACCAGAATTTTATGCTTAGGAAGATGGGGCAGTTGGGGTGGTTAGGAAGATGCTTAAGCAATAGGTTCCAAAATTTCAATTCCTACCAGAATTTTATGCTTATCTGTCTGGTTTAACACTAGATGTATTTTGGTGGTTTGGATATGGGAATCTGGCATATGAATATGAATTTCTGTTTTTCAGGTTTTGGTACGCTTCCCAACTGGAGAACGCAAAGATAGAAGGTTCCATAGTAGTACAACAATCCAAACTCTCTATGACTATGTTGATTCCTTGGGCTGCTTAGATGCCGAGAATTACAGCCTTGTGTCCAACTTTCCTCGGGTTGTATACGGTCGTGAGAAACTCATTTTGTCTTTGAAAGAAGCAGGATTGCATCCTCAGGCCAGCCTTTTTGTGGAGATAAACTAGTGACATGTCCAAGAGTAGTTCATAGCAATAGGACGTTTCTTCTATTTCTGTTCCATGTTAATTAGCAACGGTGCAATGGGACAAATTGGACTCTCTTAATCTCTATCTGGATATCCATTCTCTTAAATGGAGGTTCAACCTCTATTCATAGATTCAAAAGTTGCCAAGTGGAAATGGGTGTTGAAATAATTAATACTAATTTGCGCATACATGAATTTTAAAAAAGTTGATGTCATCTTAGTATTAGTTGTAAGAATGGATTGATTAATTTCATTGATCTATAATTCTAGATTGTTTGTGCATTCCAGACTTTGTTAGTACCGATCTTTGTGCTTTTTAATTAGGTTAATTCGCAATTTGTGTTTTTTAGTCAGGATTTGTTATAGATAGCTGCAGTAAGATCCTTATTTCAGCCTTTCAGGTTTAAATTTTCAACTGCACGATTGTTTTATACGAAACTTTTACCCGAAGAGCTACAATGTGCGAAGGAATTGATCATGGATGTGCAGATGTGAGGGACAGATCTACGAGATTAAGAAGAGGGTGGTGTAGGTAGTCTTGTGACTATGGATAGATAAGAAGTTGCACTGTGATTATCACTTTGTTCTGCTCCAACTGTAGTGTATCTGATATTCTCCATACAAGATTGATTTATAATCACGTGAACATTTTAGAGCTATCCGCCTAAAAAACTGCGTACAATATCCCATCAATAGTTGAGGAATTTCACACCCAAATCCACTAGTTAGAGTGATAAGGATGATGTGTATTACCCTGATAATTAAGATTTGAATCGCTCTCTTCTTTCTCTCGTTCTTCAAAATAAAAATAGTTGAGGAATTTCTTTTCTCATTATTATTATAATTATTTAAAAGGTTAACTTGAAGCAAGAAACGCACTTTGTATTATTTAACAAAATATATATATATATATAATAAAATAAAATAAAATAAAAAAGGTAAGATGTTGTCTAACTGTGTCTATATATTGATAATCAAACCCTTTAATTTAACCGCACAGTGGTTACAAAGCCAGGAGTTTCGTGGCTATAATAAATAGAGGCCCATAAATGAAGCCGCACCGTGAGTTATGCCGATCACTTCTCTGGCCCAATATGGCCCACCATTGACAGCTATGCTGCCAACTTACTCCAGCATAGCCTTTCAAGAAGGGTAGTTACTAGTTAGAGAGTTACACGCGCTATAATTCTCGTGCAAAGCCACCGCATCATAGTACACTAGCCCAATGGGCCGTATATATTACGTTCCCCTAAAATTCCGGTAATTTTAAGAAAATTCAATTCCTTAATTCTTTTTTTCGTTAATATGATGTTCATTATTTGCTATTAGTTATTGTAATAAACACCAAATTATCACTTCATGGGATTAGTTTTGTGGTTTTCTCCCTTTTTTCTAATATTTCTAATTGTAGATTAGGAACTGTTAATTATATATTATACTCATTTATAAAGATAAAATGAAACTCTAGCTCTAAATATTCACAAAATTCTTTGAAATTCGTGAAGGACAAAATGATATTGTGCTCCCTACTATCCATTAATAAAAATCAAAAGCAAATCAATTTAGAAATTCAAATTTAATGATTTTAAGATAGCCACGCAAATTTAAAGTAATGAAGTAGTGTTACCTAAAAAGAAAAAAAAATCACATCCAAACGATTTTTTAAAAATTAAAATAGGTTTCAATTTCTAATTTTAGGTCTTATTTAGTTTTTTTCTAAATAATCACCACTTTATCGGGATATACTTTATTTTCTTCAAAAAAATAAAATAAAAAAACAGATATGAAATTGTTACTTTGTTAGTTATTTGTCAATGAAAATACCATTGTCTCCATACCCTATTCCTTATGTCCATTTTTTCACCTTTAAATGCATTTTTTCTGTAAAATTAAATTAAAAAATACCTCAAAAAATCTAATGAGATTTTAAATTCTACTCAAATTAGAATCCTAGACCAACCAAAAATTCTTTTATATATATATAACGAAGGAAAAAAAAAAGACGGATAAAGATAAAGAAGATGCGTGACAACACGCCCCTTTAGCTCGCTTGGGCCGTTGCAGGATTATAAAGTAGAGCCCACGCTTTTCTCGACAATTGTATATAATATTTTGCTGTCCCTCCCAATTGAGTCTTCCAATCACCGTTTCGAGATCGTCTTTTAGGGCTTCTGATTTTGCGGACTGCAAAATCCTCCTCTCCTATCTGCCTCTGGATTTCAAGTTTAATCACTGCCCTTGCCATTCCTGGAAAACGATGCGGATAGGGATATGGATGGTGTTGGTGAAATTGGGACTCGGGTAAGAAAGATGCGAATTTCAAACAACGGTAGGAGCTCCGCCGACGGGAAGTCGGCGGGATCGGAGATGTGTTTTGTGTTTGGATGTCGGTTCCGCTCCCGATCGGCATTCGATTCTTACTGTGCTGCTTGCGAGGCATTCTCTGAACAACAGCTTACTTCGGATCCAATGGAGCTCAAGGTCGAGCTCCTTTGATCAACACTCTCCTCCCTCTCTTTGACGCTTCTCTCTCTCTCTCCCTTGCTTTGTAGAGAATTCTTTTCCTTTTTCCTTTGGTTCAAAAATGGCGGTTGGTAAGTTGGAGGTGGACGACGGGGAGGTGGCAGAGAAGGATCCTTCTGGTCGTTACGTACGGGTACGTATCTTGTCTTCTTTTTCTTTTGCCTATTGAAATTAAGAATTGATTCGCAAAATCTGTTTGGTTGCCAAGAAGTTTTAGGAATTTAAACGAAATATAAGCTTGATTCAAATTGTCGATGATGAATAAAATGGTGTGTATGTATAGATGCATGTATTTGGATGCGGTTGGTCATGAGAATGCTAGAATGTAAATTATATTCTCCGTGATGTAATTTTTAGATTTAATTCAATTGTGTCTTTAGCAGCTTGGCCTAGAATTGATCACTTGATGAGTATTTAGAAATCTTAGCTTAGGATTGAAATAAGTGGGCTACTTAATTTTTGTTTCCAATGGATTTGTTTTGGTAAATTTCATGTTAGAGATGATGTAATGTTTCTCTATAGCTGAGGGAAAAAATAATTTGTTCTCTAATTAATGTATGTCTGTTTGTTCTTTAAATCATTATGCATAAACTATCTCATTTAATAATAAGTTATAACTCTTGTATTAGATGTTTAAGCAAGAAGCAAAATGTTAGTTGGATATATTGTTACTTTTGTTCGAGGGTGAAAATGGGTTAAACATTTTTTGTCTTGTTTAAGAGTTACTGAGACCTATTTTGTGTATCAAATTCATTGACATGGTCTCTTTACTGTTAGCATTCCCTCAATATTATGACAAATTGGTGAAGAAACTGCCTACTTATCAGACATGTCTGAGAATAAATATTGGATTTTGAAAACTTAGTTGTTTGCTTCGTTGGAGTCTGGGGCTTTGTTGGAATGAATTATTTTGTTTATCGAGTTTAGTGATCCAGTTTTCTTTTCTTTGTTTACATTTCTTCAGTATGATGTAATCTTGGGGAAAGGAGCATTCAAGACTGTGTATGCTCTCCTACCTATCTTCTTTAAGTTTTTTTTTTTTTCGTTCTAGTAATTAGCTTCCTCTGTGTCTGAAATGGGATCAGCTTCGTTAACTATACAGCTTTTTTTGTTTTGTATTCTCAATTGTTAATGTGTAGATATAAGGCATTTGATGAAGTTGATGGAATTGAAGTTGCATGGAACCTAGTCAATATTGAAGAGGTACTGCAGTCACCAGAACAACTGGAAAGATTATATTCTGAGGTTCATCTTTTGAAGTCATTAAAGCATGAAAATATCATCAAGTTCTTTTTCTCGTGGGTGGATGACGAGAACAAGACTATCAATATGATAACGGAGTTATTCACTTCTGGGAGTTTGAGACAGTGAGTTTCATTACAGCTTGAATTTCTTTCTCACTTTTTCTTGGTTTTTGTGTTTATTACTTTGTTTATGTATTGTTTGTTAATCTGCGAGTTAGATACCGTAAGAAGCATAAGCATGTTGACATCAAGGCCATCAAGAACTGGGCAAGGCAGATCCTTCGAGGTTTACACTATTTGCATAGTCACAATCCTCCTATCATTCACCGGGATTTGAAATGCGACAACATATTTGTTAATGGTAATAATGGAGAAGTGAAAATTGGGGATCTTGGATTGGCGGCAGTCATGCAGCAACCTACAGCTCGAAGTGTTATTGGTAACAGATTCAATATCTCTGAAGAAGTTGGAAATAGTTCCAGTTTATCTTAAAATTCTATGTTTTTATTAAACCATCCAATCACTGTTCTTTGAGCAGGTACTCCCGAATTCATGGCTCCAGAGCTCTATGATGAAGAGTACAATGAACTTGTTGACATATATTCTTTTGGCATGTGCATATTGGAGATGGTCACGTGTGAATATCCATATAGTGAATGCAGGAATCCAGCACAAATCTACAAGAAGGTCACCTCTGTAAGTACCTCCTGAAATTTGATGCAACCCTGGCATATTAAATCCTAATTTTATTTCATGTAATTGTGATCGCAAAGCATTGTCACTACAGGGTGTCAAGCCTGCCTCACTCTCTATGGTGAGTGATCCCCAAGTGAAGGATTTCATAGAGAAGTGTCTAGTTCCGGCGCCAATGAGATTGCCAGCTGCAGAGCTCCTGAAAGATCCATTCCTCAGGACTGAAAATTCAAAGGATCTCCATTGTGAATCTATTCAGTTTCCTAATCTCCTGACCAAATCAGTTCGCCTGCCACAGCCAGAACCTCTTCCTATGGACATAGACACTTGTCACAAGAAGTATTCTGTTGGTTCTTGTGCAAAAGAGTTATCTGAAACTTCTCAACTTTCAACTCTAGAATTCCAGTGCTTCACTGAGAGTAAGGAATTCAGGTTGAGAGGGGAGAATGTTTCTGATAACTTGGTTTCATTTAATTTGCGTATTGCAGATTCATGTGGTGAGTAAATCCATTTCGGTTTAATGTGTTGAGTTTGTGTTTGACATCCTTTGTTCTGCAGCTTCTACTTCGAGTGATCTAAAATGCCGTCTCTGTGACAGGTTGGGCAAAGAACGTTCATTTCCCATTCTTTCGTGATTCTGATACTGCAATTTCAATAGCACAAGAGATGATTGAACAAGTTGATTTGTCAAATGAAGATGTGAACGTCATTGCTGAGTTGATTGATAACATGATTGTCAAGTTCACAAGCAGCTGGAATGCGTCACTTGAAAGTACTTTAAGTGAAGCAGATGGATTGCTCATGCATTCTTCTGTGGTGCAAAACAATGGAGTCCCATTGAACAAGGAAAACGCTTCTTCACGGTCTGGTAGCATGAATGACCACGAAACTCCTGAATCAGACGGTTCAGATATATCTGCCGAGTTTGGTGTCACGGTTGTCTCTGATGGGAGTACTAACAATGCTTTGGGATTTTCTAATCATAGTCTATATGACTCTGCCAAGTTTTCTGATCTCTCTTTGATCGATGCAAGCTCTGATCCATCTATATCTATAAGTTTGTCCAGCATCTGCTCTCTATCCCTAGCGGACAAGGATAAACACGACGAGCTAAAGCTGGAGCTTGATGCAATTGATTCACAATATCACCATTATTTCGAAGAACTCTTGAAAATGAGGGAGGCTGCGGTTGAAAATGCCAAAAAGAGGTGGCAAACAAAGAAGAAAATCTCTGCTATATGACTTGCTAGATTTTCATTCAGTATAAGAGTTTCCTTTGCTCCAATTGTTACTCTTTTTCTTTTTTTTTGGCATTGGAGTAAGTTGATTCATAGGAAAATTCAATTCATTTGCGTTCATTCAACAATCAAATGTGAATATTTTTCTACTTCAAAAATACTTGGTTCCTTTCCCTCTGTGAAATCTTTAAACCTTGCATTTGAATTCAAGATCAGAGAATAGTATTCAGTGACATCTCTGATGCAATTGCTTTGTCAACTAGAGAGACAGTTCTACAATATACGATTTGTTATTCCAACCATTTTTCTTGCTTTGTTCTTCCTATACCGTGACAGCTCTAATGGTATCCTAAGATCTTTCCACAGACGTTAAAAGAGACTAATGCAAGCAAGCTAAGAACAATGCACTATTAAGAAACAAGCAGCCTACCTGTGAAAGAAGCAGCAGAAGTTGAATAAACAAAATGTTAAGGACGAATTAATCTAATGCAGGGTTAACTTACACATTTGAAACCCGGAATTTGGCAAAAAAAAGGAACACAGACAGGGAAGAATCAGTACATCTCACTAGAAATCAATTATATTTGTTAATTATTGAATTATAATTACATATTTCTAATGTTGGAAATTATCTTTTTTTTATTTTAGAAATTAAGCAAAAATAAGTACCCCTATCATTACATACAAACAAAAATCTTGGTCCTTCATATATTGTAATAAGGATCATAATCATATCACAAGCATGATAATAGGTACATTTTGATGAATGTATCAAAATAAAATATCCAGAACAATAAATAAATAAATATAGAGTTTCTTTTTTATCGTGGAAGAAAATTTGAATTTTCAAAACCTTTGCGTTTGGTATGGGGGTAAGAATTTAGAGGTATAATTTGTTACCCACGTAAATGTTACAAGGGTAATAACAATTATGGAGAATAAGTGTTACCCTTGTTTGGTAAAGAAGGGTAAAATTTACCCAAGTATTCATTACTCCTGTTTGTTACGACTATACATTGCTGGTGTAATACCATTACCTTTGTTTGTAATTATTGTAATGAACCAAACTAGAAAAAAGTGAGATTATGTTTTTTATTGTTACGATTATTATGTACCAAAATTTTAAAAATATAGATACATATACATATATATACACACACAGCCAGACATATATATATATATATATAACAACAATTGTTAACAAGTTTGTATATATATGTGTGTGTGTGTGTATATATATAAGTGCATATGTGTGTGTCTGTGTATATGTATATATATGTGTGTGTGTGTATATATGTGTCTGTGTATATGTATATATATGTGTGTGTATATGTGTATATATATATGTGTGTGTGTGTATGTGTGTGTGTATATATATATGTGTGTGTATGTATATGTGTGTGTGTGTGTATATATATATATATATATAAGTGCATATGTGTGTATGTGTATGTGTCTGTGCATATGTATATATGTGTGTGTGTATATATCTGTGTGTGTATGTACATGTGTGTATCTATATATATGTATATGTAAGTGCATATGTGTGTGTATAGATGTGTCTGTGTGTATGTATGTATATATATATATATGTATGTATATATAACGTATGAGCTTTTAGAATTTTTTATTTAAAGTGTTAATAGGTTGGAGTAAAACTTCTCATTACTTTTTATTACCAATGTCCCCCAACTAGTAAACTTTATGTGTAAAAAATAAGCTCAATTACTAAAATTTATTGCAGGAGTAAAAGTTATACTGACATAACAAACACAAGTAAACTTAAAATTTAATTACCCTTGTAACTATTACACTTCATTACCTTTGTACCAAACGCATCATAAGAGTAACTAGCATCAAGCCAATAAATATATAGTTTTTTTTTTTTTTAATACCGTAAGAAATATGTTTGCAATTGAAATTGAACTTTGGACACATATATGTCTGACCCGATCGAGCCACCTCTCCTGGTCAATAAATATATAGTTATAAATCTATTCAAGCTATTTTTATTATGTTGATCAAAATTAAGGATTATAAATTATAGTTTTGAAATAAATGGATGTGTCATAATCTCACGGGTGATTGACGGAGCCATGAAAATTCTTGATAGGTTGAGCTTGAGAAGGCTGAAAGGTAGATAAAGATGCAACGTGGCATCATACTTTACGCTATAATTTATATTCCAGGAATCATTATGGAGTATGGACCATCAGAATCTCTTACTTGTCTTAGATTTCTTTTGTCTACTCACTCAAAATTACCAGTTTTGAAGTTTTTTTTATTTTTTATTATGGATTACCAGTTTTGACTTGCAGATAGAAAGCATGAACATTTTTGGACCAAATTGTTTCTCCAACAAATATTTCCTTTTAGGTAAGAATATTCATAATAGTGTAATAAATATTTTTAAAAAAATATATATGATATGATACCAATTTAAAAAAAAGGTTTTTATCAACACCTATCTTTCCACCCATCTAACTTTCTTTTTTCATGGATTTGTAACACCACCTAACCATTTATAACTATTTGTCTTATAAATTGGACTCATAGTCTCATACCAACACACAACAATTTGTCCGCTCTAAAATTCATTGGACCCTCATGGATTTGTCCCCCTTGAGTTAGGCCAGGGATGCCCGACCCAACTGTCCTCCAAGGTTTCCTTAAAAAACCGGTTATTATAAGTTAAGGGAGTGTGTCACCCTTATATGTTGGACTATTAGTCTAATATCTACCGATATGGTAGTTTTTACACTCCCTCGCCCTTATGGTATGGGTTATGTCAGACCCAATAAGTGAACTAGACAAATTAGGGTCCATCATTTGGTATCCCTCACTTAGTGGGTGATCCATATTCGAAAGGCTCATAGGTGACTCAAACACCATCCGATAGAGGTCTTGAGAATTGAACAACCTATTTCGATACCAGGTTAATTTTAGTGTAGTTGAAGAATCACAAGATAATTATTTCCCTAAACTCTTTATATAATTAATTGTTATCCATATTTTTTGGTAGAATCCATTATTATGATTCCTTCCATAATTTTCTCCCCTAACTTGTGCATTTCCTAGAGGTGAAGATGTTCTAATTAGGTGAGTAAGAACTTGCTTTGTTTATAAACCTCCAAACTCTTGGATTCTTTATTCTCCACAAACTCAGGTAAAAAGGTATCAATCATGGCAGAATCCATAGATGAAATCAGAGTGCCTCTCAGTAAGCACTCTCTCTTTCTCTCTATAATCAATTTCAACATTGTGAACAAATAAAAATCTGTACTTTTTTTTTCTTATTTATGCGTCTGTTTTTGCAGTTTCAAATGAAGAATCATTGAATCCCACAAACCCAGAATCCTCATCCTCCTCAAAACCTCAAACAGGGGGCACCAATGAAGATGAAGAACCAGAGAACTCACCTGTAAAGCAAGTAGCTTTAACAGTACCAACTACAGACGACCCTTCTCTTCCAGTTCTGACATTTCGGATGTGGGTTTTGGGGAGTCTCTCATGTGTTCTTCTCTCATTCTTGAACCAGTTCTTCTGGTACAGAACAGAGCCTCTCACAATCACAGCCATTTCTGCACAAATTGCAGTGGTCCCTTTAGGACAATTAATGGCAGCCAAAATTACCGAAAGGGTTTTCTTCAAAGGGAGCTATTGGGAGTTCACATTGAATCCTGGACCTTTCAATGTTAAAGAACATGTTTTGATCACAATCTTTGCAAATTCTGGTGCTGGAAGTGTTTATGCAATCCATATTGTGACTATTGTGAAGGTGTTCTACAAGCGCCACATCACCTTCTTTGTTTCATTCATTGTTGTCATCACTACCCAGGTTGGTTCAAGTTTTAAATTAGTTAAATTTTCTGTTGTTGGTTGATTTGTGAGAAAGAATCCATTTTTATGATTTCTGAAGGTTTTGATGGTTGGGTTTGAATGGTAGGTATTAGGGTTTGGTTGGGCTGGAATTTTTAGAAGGTACTTGGTGGAACCTGCTGCAATGTGGTGGCCAGCTAACCTTGTCCAAGTTTCTTTGTTCAGGTATTTTGTTTTGTTTTGATTATTGTCTCTCTTTTTTTTTGTATTTTGTTCTAACATTAATGATAAGGGTATCCAATTATCCCGATTCCTGAGCTGTACACGTAAGATTTCAAATGCATTATATGAGACGTGTAGAGCCCACGAAAATTGAAACTCAACAATAACTCGGATAATTGGATACCAACTAAGTTTTTTATCATTTTCGTAGTTCTTATCCTATTGTTTATATCATTGGGCTGAGTCCATCTATATTGGGCAGTTGGGCTTCTACACTAACCATTAGCCCATTAACATATTATTTGCTGTTATAGGGCTCTACATGAGGAAGAGAAAAGGCCCAAGGGAGGGGTGACACGTATCCAATTCTTCTTGATTGCCTTCATGTGCAGTTTTGCTTACTATGTATTCCCAGGTTACCTGTTTGAGATGCTCACATCACTCTCCTGGATATGCTGGTTATTCCCAAACTCTGTCCTGGCCCAGCAACTTGGTTCTGGGCTTTATGGGCTAGGAATTGGAGCTGTTGGGCTTGATTGGTCCACCATCTCTTCCTACCTTGGAAGCCCATTAGCAAGCCCATGGTTTGCCACAGCTAATGTTGCTGCAGGATTTGTGTTCGTCATGTATGTTTTGACTCCCATATGTTACTGGTTAAATGTCTACAAGGCTAAAACATTCCCAATTTTCTCCGATGAGCTCTTCAAATCGAACGGCCAGGAGTACAACATCACTACCATCATTGATTCAAATTTCCATCTCGACGTCGCCGCCTACGATCGAGAAGGACCTCTTTATCTTAGCACATTTTTTGCTGTTACATATGGGGTTGGTTTTGCTACATTGACTGCCACTGTTGTACATGTTGCCCTATTTCATGGAAGGTAATAATAATCACAAAATTTAGAGCTGACCCAACTGTCCGATGGACGTGTTGAGCTGAGGAATTCTCGGTTACTGACAAAAATAACAGAAGCTGTGATTATACTTGTGTGTTGTGCAGAGAAATATGGGAGCAAAGCAGAGCAAGTTTTAAGGAGACAAAGATGGACATACACACAAAGCTGATGAGGAAGTATAAGCAAGTCCCTGAGTGGTGGTTTGTGTGCGTTCTTTTGGCAAATATTGCAGTCACTATATTTGCTTGTGAGTATTACAATGAGCAGCTTCAATTGCCTTGGTGGGGAGTTCTGTTAGCTTGTGGAATTGCCATTGTTTTCACTCTTCCTATTGGAATCATCACTGCCATCACAAATCAGGCATGTTTTTTTGCTTGCTAATCGCCTTTTCAACGTTTACTTAACAATTAATCACGTGAATGTGGTCTTGTTAATGACAGACACCAGGATTGAATATAATCACAGAATACATTATTGGGTATATCTACCCGGGGTATCCGGTCGCAAACGTCTGCTTCAAGGTTTATGGCTATATAAGCATGACACAGGCTGTTACTTTCCTGCAAGACTTCAAGCTTGGTCACTATATGAAAATCCCTCCTAGAACAATGTTCATGGCACAGGTTAAGTTCATATAAACAAACCCGATTTCCTATTCCGCGTTTCGTACTAAAATACTGAGTTAATCTTCTGCTTCTGATAATTTGTTAGGTTGTCGGAACCATCATAGCCTGTGTAGTTTATCTGGGAACAGCCTGGTGGCTACTGGAAACAATCCCAGACATATGTGAGAGCACATCAAGTGTTTGGACATGTCCAAGTGACCGTGTCTTCTACGATGCTTCTGTTATCTGGGGTTTAATCGGTCCTCGCCGGATTTTTGGCGATGAGGGGATGTATGAAGCAGTCAACTGGTTCTTTTTAGGAGGAGCAATTGCTCCAATCTTGGTCTGGTTAGCCTCCAAGGCATTTCCAGAACAGGAGTGGATTAGGCTCATTAACATGCCAGTCCTTGTAGGAGCCACAGCAATGATGCCACCAGCAACAGCAGTGAATTACACTACTTGGATCATTGCAGGATTCTTGTCTGGATTTGTGGTTTATAGGTATCGGCCGGATTTGTGGCAGAGATACAATTATGTTCTATCTGGTGCACTGGATGCAGGGCTTGCTTTCATGGGAGTGCTTATATATTTTAGCTTGGGATTGGAGAATGTTAGCCTTGATTGGTGGGGAAATGACATTGATGGCTGTCCATTGGCCTCTTGCCCTACTGCCAAAGGAGTTATAATTAAAGACTGCCCTGTTTTCAGCTGAACACGAGTAGAGTAGATTTCATGGTCTTTTGTGCTTATGATTTTGTCAATTCACATCATTTTTTTGGCAAAAGGGTGGGTAGAGGCTACCAGTATAATAACCCTTTCTAGGCATGATCATGAGAATACTACAACTCCAACAAAGCATTCTAAGTTAGCACAGTGACATTTAGTTCACAAAGTTCTAGTCAGAAATTATTCGGAGGTCTTTGTGTAATTGGTTGTAATACATATATCATTACTGCTCATTTAACATTGAGAACAAATTTCAGTTTGCTAGCATTATAATTTCATACTTCATGATATTGGTGACTCGTGAAACAAATAATATATATATATTATGTTTGGATTTCGGAGAAGATATATTTACCAACTACAATAAGGTTTGTCCATGTAAGAGACCATCCATCTAGTAGAATGTGGGTTCGAGTCCTGCCCCTCCATCCATTTATATCAAAAAAGAGAAAAAATTATACGAATGTCTCACATTGTTTAGAAAGGGGGATTTATGATCTATTGATAAGGAGAGTAAATGTCTTCCTCATCAGTCAATAAGTATTTTAGGTGGTGGCTTATTGAGCTACAACCAGTCTATACGTGGAAAATAGTTAAACTTATGTGGTTGGTTAAAGAATATATAGGTTTGTTGGGTATGTATATGGACACGTCCCTGACCTGATTCTTAACCAAAAAAGACACTACGATTAGGTTTTTGTTTCGAACCCTCTTCCAACCAAAAATACATTCTCAAAAGTCAAAACCAACAAATTTTGACTGAAACAATTCCCTCTCGTCCTTCTCAGTGCTCAAAACCCTAGAACCCAAAAAACCATACAAATTTCCAAAGTGAAGAGTCGAAAGACCAGAACTTTGATGCTACATTTCGACGGGTTTTTGTTTTTGAAGAGCATCTTTGTACAGTTTCGATCACAGAAGAAGAGATAGAAGGGAAGCAATGGATGCCCAGATGGAGAACATCGAAGAAAACGCCTTGTCCACCATCAAAACCGTTCGTTCCCAACTGGAATCCCGAATCGAGACCCAACGAGCTGCCCAGTTCGAACTTCTGGCCTCTCTTCAGTACCAAATCCCTGACATGGTGTCCTCCATCGACCTATCTCTTAAGGTCATCTCCTCCTTCAACCATCGCCCCTTCACACCCACGCCAACTCTGCCCGAACGGAAGGATACCAAGAAAGTCCTAGAAATTTCACACCCGAAACCCCTGCTAACAAAGATCCAGGGCACCAAAAACGAATCAGGCAAACAAAGCGGTCACGGGGATGGTGATGGTGCCGAAAGGTTTGGGCTTGATGAGAATGGGAGTCCTTTGTCGGTTGTTAGGTCGATGGTGGCGGTGTGCTTGATTCAGAGGGTACCCTTTAATCCGATTGATTCGTCGACTATGTTGAGAAAGCTGGAGAATGATCAGAGTGTGACTGCCGCGGAGAAGGCGTCTTTGAGAGAGGTTGGTGGAGAGTCCGGGGCTATTTTGGCAGTTGAAATGGCTTTGAGGTCTATGGCGGAAGATAATGGTGGAGTTGAGCTTGAGGAGTTTGTGGTTAGTGGTAAATCGAGAGTTATGGTTTTGAATATTGACAGAACCAGACTTCTTAAAGAATTGCCTGAGAGTAAGCAATATCAGGAACTAAATAATTCGCTCGGAAGAGATGAGAATACTCAGAATTTGAATCAAAATCAAGGTCAGAGTCAGCAGGGGCTTGATAGTGGGGGGTTTGGGATGGCTAGGCCAATGCAAGATATGTGGATGGGGCCACCTGGTGATCACCATATGCTTGGGCCAATGATGGGGCCTAGGGGCGCTGGGAGAGGAATGGGGATGATGGGAATGGGGAGAGGGACGATGCCTCGACCTCCTCTTGGGCCAAATGCAATACCTGGGCCACAGCAGAAGCCAAGGACTGAGGAGGATGATATGAAAGATTTGGAGGCTTTGTTGAACAAGAAGTCCTTCAAGGAGATGCAGCAATCGAAGACTGGGGAGGAGCTTCTTGATCTCATTCACCGACCAACTGCTAAGGAAACTGCTGTGGCTGCTAAGGTATTAGAAATATTAGTTATTCTATTGACATCATCTTTTGATTGATTTTATGCACTATTTGCATCATTAGATAATTAATTGGTAACTCAGAGTTTGTACTGACTTAAGTAAATAATTTGTTTCAGTTCAAAACTAAAGGTGGCTCCCAATTGAAGGAATATTGTTCTTCTCTAACCAAGGAGGATTGCCGACGTCAATCTGGTTCCTTTATAGCATGTGTAAAGGTAAGTACAAGTATATTATACTGGCGCTGTTTTATAAGCTTCTTTGGATAATATGTACATGATCAAGCTAGTTTTATTTTTGTACAGAACGAAAATGCAATCCAGCCAAAGCCTAAAATTTACAAGGGATCCTCTTGGATGTTAATTTATGCTGTTGACTATATTCTACTTAACATATCTCCACTGAAGGGAAATTGTGGGAGTAATTTTGTGACATGATGAGAATGTGTTTTTTCATTATAAGTATAACAACACTGAAACGTAGATTAGCTTTTTCTTTCAATTTATCGGACCTATATTCGATAACTGTGTTAGAATGTGCTGGGTGAGCAATGGAGGGAAGAATTTTTGTCATAGAGAACTGACAATTTCAATCTTTTCTATATTTCATTTTTCATTTTTGCACGGAGTCGCTGAATTGTTCAGCAGGTTATGGATAATTTTTTCTTTAATATCATCATTCAGCTGCAATCATCCTTCACCTTTTCAGGTTCATTTCCGGCGAATAATTGCTCTGCATACGGACATTAATTTAGGGGACTGTTCCTTCCTCGATACTTGCCGTCACATGAAAGTAAGCCTTTTCTCCTCTGCGATGGTCACTTTGATTGGCTTTTCTTCTAAGTATCTGTTTTGATAGTTTTTGCTTGGAGTAATTTCACTTTTGCCCTTTTCAGACATGCAAATATGTTCACTATGAGCTTGATCCAGTTCCAGATTTGCCACCTATGATGATGGGGGCTGCAGCTCTTCCACCCCCCAAACCATTGAAGCCTCAGCGTGCCCATTATTGCTCAGAAGTAGAACTTGGTGAACCACAGTGGATTAATTGTGATATTCGTAATTTTAGAATGGACATTTTAGGACAATTTGGAGTCATAATGGCAGATCCACCATGGGACATTCATATGGAATTGCCTTATGGGACGATGGCGGACGATGAAATGCGCACTCTTAATGTTCCTGCATTGCAAACCGATGGTCTTATATTTCTATGGGTCACTGGTCGTGCGATGGAGCTTGGGCGTGAATGGTATATTTCTATCTGTGGCTACTACCTTGATAAATTATCATTACTAGTTTGTGACTGATGAGCATTTAACATGCTTTGTGTATATGCTATGTTTGTTGCAGTTTAGAACTTTGGGGGTACAAGCGTGTTGAGGAGATAATATGGGTTAAAACGAATCAGCTTCAGCGAATAATTAGAACTGGGCGGACAGGCCATTGGCTCAACCACAGTAAAGAGCATTGCCTTGTTGGAATAAAGGGAAATCCAGAAGTAAATAGGAACATTGACACTGATGTTATTGTTGCTGAGGTTCGAGAGACTAGTCGTAAGCCAGATGAGGTTTGTTGAGCACATCTCCATCATTCTTTGATATTCATCTCCTACCTACTACCTTTAAACTCATATTCTCTACAAGTTTTTAGTTCTTCTATATATATTGCTCGGAGCATGCTGTGAACTGATAGGCCCTTCTTTTAGGCACTGCCGTTTACAAAATTGTTCTATTAGAAATGGTTTTCCTTTTTAGATGGGTACAGAGTGCGTATTGATGTTGTCAAGTTCACCCTTATCAGATGCAATGTTGAGTTGAAAAGAACTTTTGTGCAGATGTACCCTTTGCTGGAGAGAATCAGTCCAAGGACACGAAAGCTAGAACTATTTGCTCGAATGCACAACACTCATGCAGGGTATGCTTCTTTTTTTTCCTCACTTAAATGTTCTTTGCATTGCTTTAAACGCATGTTTTCTTACATGCTATTGATTCCCAAAACGCTACATTGATGGAATGAAGGCTACATTGATCTATAATGGGCTTAGTTTGCGTGCTATAAACAACCCACCATGTTATTCTCTGAAGTTCATATTTATCATTATTATTCATCAGGTGGATGTCTCTGGGCAATCAATTACAAGGAGTACGATTGGTGGATGAAGGCCTGCGAGCAAGATTCAAGGCTGCTTACCCAGAGGTAGAGGTACAGCCCTCATCTCCTCCGAGGGCTTCTGCAATGGAAATAGACTCTAATATTAGTCAAACAAGAAGCCCTTTTACTGTCGGAGAATCCAAGTCAACAACAGCTCAGTTTTCCGAGGCTGCACCACCAGATGCATCCCATGCTTCAGGAGAGAAGCAAATGGCCATCGATACTGATCCCGTTTGCTGAAGGATCTTGAACCTAGTTAGTCCACAGATGATGTCTAGACTTTGGGGATTCTAGTTGAATCCAGATCATGGAGAGTGATATATTCATTGGCATTTTGTTGCTAATGCTCATTTGTATTTGTCAAATGTGAGAACCAGTAGATCTACAATTAGTCTCCTTTTTATGAAGACCCATGTTAGATCAGCCTAAATAAATGTATTAATCTAGCTTCCACAGAATCTGAAAGCAGAGATATTGTGGCCTTTTACTATCAAAAGTTTATGGTCTCCATCTTCTATAATATTTTTTGGATTTGTGACCCATGAAAGATGAGACAGAGACTGTTGAGGTCATATTCGTAACCGGCTGGCAACTTATTTAATTCAGAGAATTGAGGAATGGAGACTGTCATCTGGTGTCGGTATTGGCTTTGATTTACTGCTGTTGTGGCCAACTTTTGCAACTTTTGACATGGTAGTCGGTGCTTTTTTCATAGGAACGAGCAAAAGAGGAAACCAAACACACTTTTCTTGGTTCTTAAAAATCTCATTAGATTCTCTCATTCACCAAGTAGAATGCATACATTTATAAAAAAGAGAAACAATATTTATCTTGTTTTGATGAAAGAATTACAAAACCCAATATTTTCATATGAATAAATAATTAAATATGCCAATGAATTTGAAAGAGGAAATTCTCAATTTATGTCTTTCACATGATGCCTTTGATCACAACACAAATTGCAGATCCAATAATAGCTGTCATGAACACTGAGACTCTCTGATATGGTGAAGAGGAAGAAGAAGAAGAAGGTGGTTGTGGGATTGAACCAAAAACTGTTGGGTAGGAGGGTCCTGCTGCTGAGTCTGGCAATGCAGAAGGACCATAAGAAGGTGAAAATGCAGAGCCATTCCCAGGCACAGATATATGCAGCTTCTGCTTCTTCTCACAGTGCCCTGGCTTTCCACTTGTGAAGTAGAACTCTCCAGATGAAGTAATGTTAAACAATGAATTTCCATTGTCCATGTACAAGATTGGATCTTTGAGGTTGCAAGTTTTGAAGTATTCTTCTGTCACTTGAATCACTGAATCTTGACTTGGTGGGTACAAGAACACTGCATGTAAAAATCCAACAAAGAACATATGAGCATATTTGAATGAATACTGGCAATGAAGAATCACAGAATGAAAGAAAATAACTTACAGAGGGAATCTCCAAGCCTCAAAGTGTGAAACTTGGACCATTTTGTGTAGAGTTGTGGGTCTGCTGAGGTGGGTATTCCCCATGAATCTAAATCTCCTACCTTGTACTGATAACAGAAAACTTGGGATTGCATCAGAAATAAGAACCAAAAAGCACACAAGATCTTGTAACTTGGAGTTTTTAGATTGGACATTCTTATGAACCCAAGAACTTGAATTTTTGCACTTCAGGCACAAGTATTTCGGCTCAAGAGACTGAAGAGAGATTGGCTGAAGAGAGATGGGTGGGAACATAAAGAAACAAGTTATGTGTACATTGACCTGAATGCCCTTCTTCCTACTCATTTGTGACTGGCAAACATTTACAAAATGGACGGTGGAGATCTTCTGTGTGGCAATCCTTGGACGTCGTGTTCATGGAAATTTGGGAAAAAGAAGTAAACTTGAAACATTCTACAGGGCTAATATTGGTAAGAAACCAATAATTTTGCCAGCAAAGGCACATGGGCCAGTTGTATAATCATCTTCCAATTGTGACTCTTGGAGATTCAATTCAAGAAAATATAAATAATTTATTCAAGTTTATCAGTAGTATCATGTTATCATGTGGGGAGGGAGAAAAGGGGGTGGGGGAGTCAGAATTGTCGCCTCTCACATGCTTAGTCTTCTGAAAAATTTCAATATCCACAAGCATAACCAAGTTTCTTCTTAACAGAGTGCCCTGTTTATGCAAAATTGGTAATGACTGTTTTCCCTAAATAATTTGCTACGAAGTATATGATTTCTTTATGTATGATGACAGCATATCCAACGTGGGTCAACTTGAACTTCTGGCCTTTTCTTTCCTTGTGTAGGCCCATCAAGCAGTCTATCCTTAGCATCTCAGTAGTCAGTACTCATACTCGAAAGGGTAAAACATAAACAAATGGTAATGGTAAACTGATGAAATGATCACACTGGGTGCTCATTCTGTTCGCAGGATAACCAGTAAGTAGCATGTCAATACTTATAATTGTAAGGGTAAAACAGGTGAAAAAAACTGACGAAATTTGTACATAAATACGTACTTGGAAACAAAAAAACAATGAGAAACCTTTAAAACTTGGGAAATATAAGCAGAAGTTCAGAAAGGGTAGAGGAAAAATGACCTTGGAACTTCTATCAAACATCTCACCATAAAATCATTACAATTTACCACTGTCAGCTGCCATTTTACCTCCCAAAAATCCTTCAAAATACACTCTTGAAAGTGCAGTTTGTTCCTGTAAGATGAATCACAAATTTAATGGCTCTGCCTCAACCTCCCTCGCATCAATTGCAGTCCAATCTTGTGATCCTGAATAGAATAGGAGACGGACTTCAAAAACCACCTTAGATTGTGAATAGAATTTATAATGATGCTAAAAATAGAGTTTATACTCAAGCAGAAAAGAAATCCGGAGACAAAAGTAACAAACTTACTTGACTTGTGCATCTCTGCAATAAACATGAGTCGCCTCTGCAACAGAAATGCCACAAAGAGGAATATCGAGCACATTCCAAACATAACGCCAATAGGAAGTCCGTTGACCTTAATAGGTGAAAGACATGCGTTAGCTGCTATAAAAAGAGAGGAAGCATAGTAGTACACCATGCTTTAGCTCTGCCTAAATTCCATCTTTCTTTCTTTATTAAACTTCAAAAGAGAAGTGCATCACCATTTTTTCACAATAAATAATTGAAGAACGTATCTCTAAATATCAAATTAATTTTAGGGTTCACAAAACTTACATTGTATAACACAATACACACAAAGAGGTTAAGAGGAATGCGAAAGAAGTTCATAATGGTGCTTCTAGCCTCTTCAGGAATGTATTGGGACCTCATCTTCATGATAGATGGCCAGAATAATCCAACACAAGCCTCAAACGTGCAGAAGCCAGCAAGCTGGATGCACCCAGAAAAGGAGATGCTTCCGCCTTTCACGCCAGAAGGTACTATCAAGAACTGTTGAAAACTAGGTAAATTTTCACTATACACCAGTTTATCCACATCTTGAGAAAAGAAAATGCTTTTATAAAATTTCATGCGTGCTGGAGATAGATTGAGGAAGGAGAATTACATTAGTTATAAAGGGCAACACCAAGGAAGCCGCTGAGACTAGAAACACAATCTGCATATAGCTCTCTACTCTGGGAGACGAATGAGCCAGCAGCCGAGAGGCAATGGAGCTCCCCATCATTGAAGACAACATGAATGTTGCAAAAATAAAACCATGCGGTATTTCCTCATCGTTTGGGCTCAGAGCAGGAGTCCAGAGGAAAACAAAGGTATACATTGAACCTTCAAATAAAGATTGTATGGCACCCAGCAAAGCGATTTTCTCATCTATAATCACACATCAGTAGAACTTCTCAGACTAAACACTGAGAACCAATAAGAGAAAGAAAATAAAGGGGTCACTGGGAAGGGGGTAAACAAAATATGTGCTCCATTAAGAAAGCATTTTCCCACATTTTATATGCTCTATTACTATTTTATATGAACTTAACCATCAAATAATCACTACAAGAACTATATTTCATTCATTATGAACACAAGAGGCACGGGATCAAGCAGGGGTAAACTACTGAATATATAATGGTGACAGAAACTTTGAGTCGGATTCACATCTGGAAAATGTCACACTACCTGTGTTTTTTTTTATTGAATAATTTCAATACCAGTACTAAAATAAATGTAGCATCGTGGCTCCAATGCTATAAAAAGGCTGGTGGAATACGCTTTTCAGCACAAGACAATGTCTTCAGTTCATATGAATATTAAAAGGACCATTGTAATATTAAAGTATACAATCAAGTTTTTTTTTTCCTGAATTTCCTTTTTCTTTTTCGTTGCCAGCACTTATGTACATGATTTGTTTCAAACTCAGCATGTTCCATGCCTCAAAATGCACAGATGTAATAGCAAGAAGGAGAGAAAGACAACTTGAGATACATAAATCCCACTTCTCTACTCGCAAGAAATCTTATCCATCGAGTTTTCAACTGAAGTCCTACAAGTTAAGAAAGTCTGTTAAACCATGTGATTTGTTTCCAAGTAAACCAGCAAGCCCATTATGTTAAGATATCAACTAAATTTGTTGCAAACAAAATGCATCAAGTTAGAAAAGAACAAAAATGTTGAGAGATTCACCAGCAGCGATGGCTGCAGCGGCACCCCTGAACTGGGTAATTAAGTCCTTGTTTTCCGAGGGATCTCCATAATTTTCAGACCAAGATGACAATATAATAGCCATCCCAATTGCAAGCACGCATGCAGCAGCATCAAAGGGAGCAACAGGGCCCAATGCCAATGAATCCACAAGAAGATTCCCACACAATCCAGACAAAATTGCAACCAAACCGTTGCCAAGAAATATTGCCTTAGAGAATGTAACTGACAGCCATTGTTGATCAAAACCCCTCTGCCAAATTCAATATAAGAACTGAGATACAAAAAAAAAATAAAAAATACCAAAGATTAAACAAGTCAAAGAAGTAAATATTCAATATCTCATCATTGTTAAATAATTGGTTCAAGTATCAAGTAGTATCTCATAGAATATTGTAGAAGTCAACCAATTTTTTTTAAAAAACTCCAGGTCATGCAAATTTCCCTTAGAGAAGGTAGTTTAACTAAACTCGGGCCGAACTGACCGCGCGCACAAGCTGCCTAAAAATAAGTAGGGCCGAGGCCCAACATGAAACTGAACAGGGATAGATCCCACTGGGGATCGAAACACGAAAACCGCGCAGGCATATGCCTTTGGCTGAAGCCAATAACCACCTGGGCTGTCCCAGTTAGGTTTTATGCGGTAATTGCTTCCTTTTAATACGCAAAGAATGCTAAATGTGCACCAATCCCATCCTTAACTCCAACTATGGTTACAAAAGGACAAAGCCACTCATGAGCAACTTGTAAGTGTCTCTACATGAGACGAGCCTAGCTCTATCTTAGAGCTCAATTATAGAATACCCACATGAGACTTGACTTGTCAGTCGTTTGCAAAAGATATGAGCCAGGGCTCTATTTTAGAGCCTGTTTATTAACCAGGCTGAGCCACGGCTTGGAATTTGGATAAGCTCGACTTGTCCAGACTCGTTTGTACCCTACCTCCAAGAGTATGTAATCTAAATGGTTTGAATATTTGAAAGATGCCATTTAAAAGAATTATCTAAATGCTAAGAATATTCCAGTGCTTTAAATAACAGGAAAAGTGACATAATTAACCTTATTATGTTCTGCAACAAGCCAAGACTCGAAAGCTGAAAATAGTAGAGAAGTCGCAATGCCTCCTAAAATACGTCCCACCATTAGAACCTTGTACTCAGGAGAATGCTTCGTGATGCAGCTCAGAATGTAAGTTATGCAGTAAGTAACACAGGCTCTCTTTCGACCTCTGTTATTCGGTGACAATTAGTCAGAAATTCACATCTAATCAACAGTGCATGATCAAGAAACTAAGTCAAGATAAAAACTCACTGTTTGTCAGCGAGCGATCCAACAATTGTTCCAAACAACATAGAGGATCCAAAACCAGCAATGAATAGCTGGCCAATCTCGCCCTTTCCAAACCCATACGTACTGTATAGGTAGTAAACATATGGACCCTGCAGCCAGTCGCCGGCTAAAACCACAATCAATTCAATCAAATACGAGACAAGCAGACATAAGTCAGAAATGAATAAAATAGTAAATAACAGTGCCAATCACCGGCAATTACCTAAGGAATGAGAACACCAGAGAGTCTCAAAAATAAATAAACTAAGAAATAACACGATGATATTTTCCCACTGAGATACTATGAGATAATGTCAGTCTTCCTTGATCATTTCCTATCAAATTTTTTTGTCCATTGCATATAGCAAAAACTCTAAAGCCGTACTACAATACCAACACATTAACAACATTAATCCAGCAAAACATTAGGAAGCATTGGCGACAATTAAAAAAAAAAAAAAAAAATTGCTACAATAATAATGATACCAATTTGGACGTTCTTTTTAATCCTACCAAAAACTGTGGGATACTAATATGATCAAGGAAACGTTAACGCAATGAATGCCTCGTATGGGCTGATACAAGAAGTTTACTCACCCAACGCAGTACATATTCTTGCAAAATACAGTCCTAACGATTTTAGAAACTCATGAACAGAGACAGCGCATAACCAAACAATGAAAATCATTTGAAACCTAGTGCAAATCCTAGATCGTATAAGTGTACCACCGAATAAACAATAAATAGGATCGAATCGAATCCATTGCTAGAAACAAGACAATCATGGCATTGCTACTAAATTGATTAAAAAAATAAGCGAATCCTAATGGGTAAATACCAGATCTAAACCATACCCATCATGAGAGAGTAAACAACAAGGTAATTATTCTTGAAAGAATTGAAAGCAGGGGACGTGTTGACACGATCCTTGCTGGTCTTGCTAAGCTCCAATGCAGCTACCACGGCCGCTAAGCCTCCGAATAACAGGAAGTATGTCGCTTCCATTTTCGGAAATCTCCTCACAGACCAGTCCCAGAGGGGAATGTGAGAGAGAGTGAGAGAGGTTTGAGGCCTCAAAGGGGACTCGCGATGATTTCCCGGCTGATTTGCAATTAATTTATATATTTTTTTTTGATTGAGCCCAAGCCCATGTTTTAGTTGGATTCTAAGATTAACTCTCCCATTGATAGGCGATAGCTACGATGACGGAAAATTTCCATTAATTTTTGCATAGACTCATGTAGACTACTCCTAAATTTGATAAAGGTTCGAATTATGATGATGACATTAAATGTTTTGGTATGCAAATGATAATTTGCTGTACTTATATGCATATTATTATTTAATCCAAGGATTAAAAATAAAAAGAGTAAAGCTTCGATAATAATCCCAACATGTACAAAATGTGAAATTTTCTTGCAAGATAAAAAAGAGGCCATGAAAGCCCAGTTGCCTACATACTCATACATAACTTTATTTGAACCCATTAATCTCCGCAACCATTACAGCTCCAAGCAGGCCCATCTTGTGATATGATGATATCGTCTCTCCACGCCCATCATTTGACATTGCAAACCCAGCCAAGTTGGCTTGACCCCGTTTCGCGAGTGGTGGATTAACCATCAGCAGAAGTCCAAGTACTCAAATTGCGGTTATTCATTAAAGGCCCAGGCTCAGGCCTTGGCCCAATGGTTTATTCATGTTGCATAACCGCAATGCTATGTAAAAATAGATAACAAAAAGATGGGGACTAATTGTACCCTCAATCTATTAACCCCACCACTTGATCCTACCAGTCTACCCCCAATTCTTATCTCTTTCTTTTTCCTCTCTGAAACCCTAAAACCCAACCAAGAATTTGCCCCATACTTTGATGTTGAGGGATCATTTTAGAAAAGACAGGCGTATGTGTTTCTTTCTTTTTCTTCAGCCTCAGCACGTGTGCAATGGAATTAGATGGAATCAATTTTCGCCTGTGTGTACATATGTGTCCCTGTGTGTGCGCGTATGGCTGTTGAAGCTACTTTGGTTAGCTCACAAGATGGTGGGTTGTGGGGTGGGGGAGGAAGCTGTGGGTAGATGGACATCGGATTCGCATTTGACTTGGCTTAGTCTCTCGGCTGAACCACGGCTGCAAGGTTGGTTGGCTAAGATCGCAGGTTAGAGTTTAGATGAAGGACAAAGAGGAGAGCAACAAATGTCTAATTTTTTTTATTTTAATTTTCCTTAATCTCAATCGTCGATAAGATTTAACGATTGAAATTATGAGATGCAGATTGTTATATTTGAAAAAAATCAAAATTGAGATGTACTCATAAATATTATATTTTTTACTGTAGTTTATTTAAAATGAGATGTGATTAATTAAATAAGAGGTACAAATAATCCTCATCTAACAAAAATGACATATTTCGACATTTTGTTTTAAAAATGTTAGGTAAAAAGTAGCTAAAATTTCTACTTCCAAACCCATTTCAGAATCTCTAAACATAAGATATAATTATATTATTTGGCTATGCTGATATGCTAAGGGTACGAATTTAAGCTGATTTGTTACCCTAAGATCACCCAAAAGGAGGAGGATAACTATTTGAATTTGATACTGAGCCAAAATGTGGAAACAACTCATCTGTGACTCTGCAGGTAGGTATCTGATCTGGACTGCTCATCCATGAAGATAAATCTAAACCCATTTCGCTGATAAACATTAAAACAAAAGGAAAAACAAAAAAACAAAAGGCTTACTCATTCACTCCAGTACTTCTCATCACCATCCTCAAGATCATGCCTGTCATCATCTGAGCCCTCCTCCTTCAAGCTCGTCTTAAATCTCGCCACATCCATCACAGCAGCGCTCCGAAACAACCCCACATCAACGGCACCAGAAACCATGCGATATCCACGTGTCCTAAGATCCTCCGGCCCATCATGAGGCATAGCGAATCCACACAAGTACGCTCCACCACCACCACCAGGGTTGGACCCTAACACAGCCTTCTCAGCTTCCCTCAACATACCCCTAACCTTCTTGTGCCCTGGGTCCCACAAGTACCCCATACTCGCACTCAAATCCAAAGGTCCCATTTGTACGCAGTCCACCCCATCTACGCCGGCGATCTCCGCTGATTTCTTCACACCCTCCACGGACTCCACCTGGCACATGATCAACAGCTCCTCCTCGTAATTACTAAGATAGCCCTCGTCAATCCCGTAACTGGAGGCCCTGACGACGGTATGGGCCGAGCCACGGATTCCATTGGGCGGGAACCGGCAGTAGGAGACGGCCTTCTTGGCTTCTTTTGGGCTTTCGATCATTGGAAACATTAGGCCCTGTGGGCCCAGATCCAGGGCCTTCTTGGCCCAAGTTGGATCGCTCTCGGGTAGGCGGAGGATCGCAGGGGTATTGACGGCGGCGAGGGCCCGGAGGCAGTGGAGCGCGTCGGTGATGCCGCCGGGACCGTGTTCCATGTCTACGACGACGAAATCGTAGCCAGATAGACCGGCGATCTCGGCGAGGGTCGGGGAGAAGGAGAGAAGGAATAGGCCGTATAAGGTCTCGCCATCGTTCAGGCGGGATTTGAGGGTCTTCTTGGTGCCGATGGTACTGGCTTTGGAGGTGGTACTTTCGATGGGAGAGAGATTCGAGGCGGAGGACTTGAGAGCAGTCATTGTTTTGAAGGTAGAAGCGGCGGTTCTAGTGATATCGAAAAACATCATGGATTTGGAGAATAGAAGGCTTTCGGAGATGGATTTTCTGACAGAAATGGCGCCGATGGCGGTGGTGACGGCGGAGGCGATAGTAGCCATCTCAGGTAACGTTGAATTTGGACTTCGGACTAATGAGAGAGTGATGGGTTTTTTCTGGTAAAGTTGAGAGAAAGCATGTTCTATCACGTGTGCACGTGAGTGATTGAAATCCAGACGGCAACAAATGTTTACTGTTCTAACTCAGTGTAATATTCTTATGACCATGCTTTTGGCTCTGCACGTCGGGCTAATGCCAAGAAAAAAAAAAGAAACAATGGCAAGAGAAGATATACCGAAAGAACACTATTAATAAAGCAAGTAATAACATTCATTAAGATCACCAAAATATATCTGCATTTCATAGGACAACCACCATAAAGCCGAGAAGTATGTTTACTCCAAAAAAAAATGGTACAAAGGATATTGATTTCACAAAACATCACTTCCTATGAATCAAGAACCTAAGAAGTTGCAAATATGAGTAGAAACAATTAGTCCAGATGCTGCAAAAATATTCGTAAGTAATATCTCGAATTGGAACTATGGCAATTGAATCGCTGTTTTTCTGGAGGTTAGAGCTTCAAAGCTGATTTTGCCATTGTCAAAGCCCCGTCAAAACTTTGGTTTCCACCAATAAACCCACTACTGTGAACAAAAACACAACCGGGAATTCTGGATTGTTTTGATAGTTCATCGTCCCTTAGACCCCGCCATTGAGCAGGTAGAGGCTTCCGACTTTCAAATCTATCAAGGGATACTGCTACAGCCTGTACTCGCCAATTTTTGCTTCTGTCATCCTGCATATAATGTTGAGCTCATCAATATATAACTTTTATCCCGATACCTAGCTGGTTAAGTGCAAATTCAAGATGCAGCTAAATGTGGCACCTTCCATTTAAAGGTGGAAAGGAGAAGGAATATTTACCTGATAAAGAACATATTTAATGGGAGGGTCAATCTTCAGCTCCACCTCAAGCTCAAATAAATGAAGCTTCCACTGTAAAGTCAGAAAAACCATATTCAGAATCTTTCAAATTAATATTACAGTTATAAAAGCTTTCAAAAATCCTTCAACCTAATTTTTACTACTGAATTTTACAACAAAGCAATGCTACCGTATAAATTGAGGAACTGAGCTATAAAATGATTAACAGTAACACATCCAAAAGAGAGTAGAAGAAATGGGAAAACATCATATGAAGTCCCTTCAATACTTTGCTGACATACGAAATGAACCAAACAACATACAATGATAAGAAGCTAAGCATTGGCTACTTACAGGGCAAGATCTAGTCAAAACCATAATTTCACCACTAGGATCAATATCAAATCTTGCCGCAAGACATTCCATTACAATTGATCTTGCAGGTAACCATGATTTTGCATGGTATCTGACATTCTGCAAATGAAACAGAAAGGGAGGGTCATATAATATCATATAAACTTCAATTTAAGTTGCCATCTCAGAATTCAAACAAGGAAAAAGAATGTCGTCCGTTTTATAACTTGTTGAAAAAGGTATATATCCAAGAGAAATAAGAAGAAAATGGCATAATTCAACCTCAACAAAAAAAAAACGAAACTCACATCTAAGAACTCACTGCCAGCCAGCACCATTGCTTGTGTAAACGCCTCATTCTCCTTCTCAGCTGATTGATCAGGATCTATCCAATCCAAATTTAATCTTCCTACCCTGGCAGACAAATGGGTATTATTTACATATCTTGGAGGCTGGTCTGTGTCATACCGATTAATTCCATTGTCAACCGCATCAATTGCCTAACACAAGTAAATTATAATGTTAACACAATGAATCGTATGAGAATTGAGACAACTGACTAAAATATGGGAAATACATGATAATGACATCAGGCTGACTCATGAATGGTCCTAGTATAGTAGAAACTTTGAACCTATGGAAGCAAACACATAGCTCTAGTGATAACATTTGGTGACAACTGTATAGCCATATTGATCATAAGTCTAAAAACCTGATGCGGATGTCTTTAGACTCTGTCCCACAATTAGAGAGAACAATGCATCAAGATACATGAATAAGTTAACAAACAAGCCACACGATCAATGAAGAGATAACAACAAGTGCAACACCATCCATCATCCAGAACTAATTAGCTTCTTGAAGAATTGTGAAGACCTTCACAATAGGCACCAGATTTATAGCTATTAGTGCCATCAAAAGCAGAGAAACAATAACTCTCTTTTAAAAAAAAAAAAAGATTAAAGCATGGAACAACTTGAAGAAGAATGAATACCTCCATGAAGCTCTTGTAAACAGCCAAAAATAAACTATGCACATCTGGATGCTCTTCATCTACTCCAAGCTCATTTGCTATTATCTGCTTCCCAAAATGCTAAAGATAGGAAAAAGAGGAGAAATGAAATTTCACTCTGGAGGGGGAGCGGAAGGAGGAGGGAGAGAGAGCCATATTTTTTAGTCCGGAAAGAGGCATACCTTATAAACAAGACCGGCACTGCTGAGTTTGGTCGAAAATCCATGTCCAAACACTTCCTCAAACCCTTTTTGGTGATGGTCATATCGATCATGACTTGGGTCATATACACCTCCAACATCAAGAACAGCATCAAGACCCTCTAGCACCTGTAACCTCAAATAAATTATAGACCAATTTCACAACTCATTTTAGGGGGAAAAAATACAAAAGGAGCTCTGATTGTCTCTGCAGAAGCATAAGAAATAATTAAACATAAAACCCAACAACCTCCCAATTCAGCGAACAGTACGGGGAAAAAAATCCTACATTTGTGTGTGCATTTCTGAAAGTTTATATTTCATCGTTTCAATTCTAAACTAACCTAGTAGCGCTACTTTCAACTAAGTTCAAATAAATAGCATCCAATCAAATCCTTTAACAAGCAAGTCCAAACACCCACTCACTTTTCTCATCTAACACTAGAATTTCGCAGCCACCAAACAGAAAAAAGAGGGGACACAGTTATAACGCTTCATTTCAACGGGCAATATTTCCCCCAGCATCCTACCCACTATCAACGTAGCTACATTTCCTTCAATTTTCCTACAATTTCTTAGAAGCCAAGTAAAGAAAATCAACCTGCGGATCACGAGTGCGGACTATTTCGGCATCAGAGAACTTGTCAGTTAGGCGAATCATAAAGCAGCCAAGGGCCTCGTCGCAGTGGAAGCTCCCGTTGTGGGTTCCCACGCGCTTCAGGGGTGCGTAGCCAGGTGACCCAGTAGAATAAGGAGGAGATGAAACCCTAATTGGTGAGTTGCTAGTAGCGGCCATGAGAGGGAGACGGAAGGTTTTGGTGAAAGGGGAAATGAAGCGCTTGGGGTTCAAGACTCTGGTCAGAGAAACTGAGATCATAACCCCTTTTCGTCGTAACTTGTGAAGGCAGGAGTAGAATCGAAAACTTTCATTGCAGTCAAATAGTACTGGGCTTGTAGCAAAGTATGGGCTTCTCTCATTTGTTGGGCTGGTTATCTCCAAGCTATGAAGTTGATGTTGTCCTAATTTGGTATTTCAAGGCCCAGAACTAAAAACAAACACTCATTTTTTGAGGAGGGTAGGGTTTGGACCCTTTGGATATTGGGCTTTGTGGAAAGTTTTCTCTTCCTCTGCTAGGAAGATAATGAGGCCCAAGAAATGCATGCTAGCATTGGATCTGTCTATCTAATTCTTAAAGCCCAGCCCATGCTGGTACAAACTAGGGTCTCCCAATTCAAAGACTTCAGATATTTAATTTATAAATACTCGTAATAAAACATTAAACATTAATCATGTAATGTCATGCATCAAACTAATCAAATGAGCTTGTAAAGGAGCAGTAGAGACTAGAGAGTAAGAGCATCCACATCAGATTACCTAAACATGAGTCTGTCTGTAAAATAGAGGATAAATATAGAAAATCAGTCAAAAAATAGCCTACATTGAATTACCTAAATTTATCCTATTTTAAAGACTTGCTACAGTGATTCCCTACATCTGAATAATTGTAGCATTACCTAAGAATAAAATATTGATATATATTCATTCTCTGTCCTCCTTCATCTCTTGCTCTCTCTTTCCATCATGTCTCTCACGTCAATGGAAGGGAGACCAATATCCAGAGGGTATTCCTGGTCAAAGAAATCTCCGACCACCAGTTCTCCGCCGCCGCAACCGCAATCACCAGATGCTCTACTTTTATTTTAATCACGCCACAATCGGAACCGTTTCTTTGTAGTTCTTCACTTGGTTTGTTGGGGTCTTGGTGATGTTGGTATGAATTGGTTGTTATTGATGAAATTGATGGGGCTTTGGTTGATCAGTTTGTTGTGCGTGTGGTTTAGACGGTAATTGTGGGGGTGTCTTCTGGTTCTTCTGGGTTGAATTTTTCTCTCTAATTTAATTTTCTTTCAAACCCACTTTCTTTGAAAGATCCACATTAAACTGGTGGATCTTGCACTTGTAGAATTCCACCAGAAAGATTTATACGACATCTGGTTTATCATGCACTTGTTCAATTTGTTGTTAACTAATCGAAATAAACAAAGGATCCGATGGATTATACAAATAGTGTGCTGTTCAATTTATTATTTTAAATTTTTCAATAAAATTCATTTATATTAATAGAATAATAAAAGAGAGAGAAAAAAACATTATTTTAATGAAATATATAGTATGATAGCTAATCTGACACAATATTGATTGAATAGATAATTTATAAAATAAATAAAAATGACATTTTATTTATATTTTAGAGAATCTATTAACATAATATGATGCAGATGCTCTGAAAGAGGTGTATGGTGATTGGTGAACCTGACTTTTTGACTTTTGGCAAGTCAAGACTGTACACCCTTATCTTCAACCTCATCGTTAGAGGTAACTAGTGATGATAATTGGTATATAGGATTGTCCTATCCGCTTATAGATGTGTACTGTTTGCATGTGCATGAGAGTGACTTCTCATTCATGAACCGTGAACAAATTGTCAAGTCCCTCCTTTTTCTTTTTTTTTCGGAAGTATTATATGTCCATAATTTTAATGTTCATAATTATCTATAATCTAGATGACATGAAGAAAAGTATGAGAATCATTTTATATTAAATGATCCTCACATTTCTTCTGATGTCGCCTAAATTATAGATAGTCATAGATACAAAAATTATGAACATATATCATTTTGGTTCTTTTTTTACATACCATACGAATTTACTTTTTACTCATTCAATATGAGTCTCAATTTAGATTGTTAAACCCATACATAGGTTTTTTCACCTGAAGATGGGATAAATGGAGTCAAAATCACGTGTGATCATAAAGATAATGTTCTTAGTGAAAATTTAACCCATGACATCTCGAGTCTATATGATTCAAGTATCTAACGCAAGATAAATTCACAACTGGTTATCAAGTTTCTACTATCTAGCATAAAAGGTTAAAAACAAAAACAAAAAAAAATACACAATTGTACCTTTGTATACATTAATTTTGGGTCTATAGGGAATGGTGACTCTAGAAACTAGGGACTCTGCCAACTGACTTAAAATTTATTGGTTTTAGATCCAATCAATTTGTATGTCCATATGCATTGATGTGTTGGTTGCCCTAATTTAGGGCAAGTTCTGAATTTTTTTTTAGGAACACTTGGTACTTTGTCTCAAGACCCCCCTCATTAATTAATTACGCAACACATATTTTCATATTTGGCACTGAATTTTTCTTTGCTTAAAAGCAGGTTCCCCTCCAACCCCTTGATCCCCTGGCGCATGTTAGTAGGTCCCATTGACCACCATTTAGGCATTTACAACACCAAAAGATACTCCTCAGAAACCAACCACCAGATTCCACTAACCCTAACCCACCACATGGTTTCATATATATATATTTTTACGTAGAAAATATATAGTTCAATTGCGGGGATTAGGGCTTCCGGGGAGCTGCATATTCAGTCAAAAATACACTATTAATTAATAGCTTTAATCATAATCTAATCATTCAGAAGCCAGAGTGGCCTGATAATTAATCCTTTAAGCTGGAAAATTTAAGTTCAACTTTCATCATTGACGAAGAAGTATTGGAGATTTATATATAAAAAAAAACATACTCGATCGACTTAATACATAATCATTGTTTAATTGTTTATCTAAAAATGCACTATAACCAAAACCTTGTTATAACCCGGATTTCTGTCACATACCGCTAAGAACAACATATAATATTAATTATCTTCTAATCACTACAGAGGTATTTTAACGTGATCTATGTATATAAATAAGTATATATATACGTACCTAATAAAACTAAATTATATGTGGGATTCAAAAGTTGAATTGGATTTTTTTGGGTCTGGTAGTGGTAGAAGTCATGACATCTGAGGCAGACCATAACCGAGCTGCTTCGGTTGAGTTGGAACCCATTTTGGACGTCCAAGCTTCGTTGCAATCCGCGAAGTACTTCCCGGACACATTCCTTAGCCTCGGCTGCGTAGCCACGTAACATGTTGTTGCAGCAGCCTAAATTAACACAAATCAAAATAAACTAACATCAAACATTCTTTTTAACCGAATCAAATAAGTTTGTCATTTGGACAGAATTTATATAAGTCTAAACTGGAACCGTCAAGTTCCTGAGCGATGTTTTCACACTATATATGTATGCGTATTATGTGTGAAATATTACCTGAGGGATTGTCTTTAGAAGCTTGGATGCCAAGAGAAACCCCATGTCTGTGACTAGGCCTTCACGTTCTCTGGTGAGTCTGGTTCTAACAATTCCAGGATGAACACAATTTACCGTCACATTTGCCTCCATTTCCTGCATATGAGATCCATTTATAATAATGGAATTTATTAAAAACAAAGCATGGAACCCAAAGAGAAAACAACAAATTTCCCTTTTTTCTCCTCGTTTTTGTCTTCAGTTGATTGAAACCATAGTTATAATTAAATATTTAGAATCAAATCGTCACCTCGAGTCTCCGATCAAGCTCCTTGGTGTGCAGAACATTAGCGAGCTTCGACAGAGCATACGCACGTGTCGGATCGTACTGACTGCCACACGGAAATATATATATATATATATGTATATAAATCACAAAATATAAATAATTTTTAAAGAACAAAAAAACTTAAAAAATTCTAATACGTAGGACAGGAACTGAGTGGACAACCTACCATTTGTTTCGGGAAATCTGGGCGAGATATCGGATCATATCGCCGGAAAACCAGCCGTGGATGCTGGACGAAACGTTCACTATTCGGCCCTGAACGCCACTCTCTCTTGCCGTTTCGATCATCCTATTAAGCAACAGCTTCGTTAACAGAAAATGACCTAGATAGTTCGTCGCAAAAGTCATCTCTATCCCGTCCTCAGATATGGCGTGCTCGTGCGCAAACTTCCCTGCGTTGTTTCTGTTTATATAAACAAAATCAATCAGAAAAAATATTCATTTTTCTCGGGAACCAAACAGAAAGTGCTCGAGAAAAAAGATTCAAATTTCATTACATGAGAAGATTGAGAGGCAAATCGAGGGACTCGAACTCCTTAACGAAGTTACGAACTGAACTCAGTGAGCTCAAATCGAGCGCCATGATTACGATCTTCGAGTTTGGAAACTCAGACACAATACGCGCCTTGGCTTCCTCCGCGGCCTTGAGGTTTCGAGCTGGCAAAACAAGCCCCGCCCCTCTCTTCGCCAGCACTCGCGCCGTCTCCGCGCCGATCCCCGACGTCGCACCTGTCAATTGTTTATCAACTCAAAACACATCACAAAACGCCAAAACAACATATCTAAACGCAAGTACGGCGTCGTTTAATTAACTAAACTCACCAGTAATTATGGCGGTTATAGAGCTGAGATCCCCGCAGCGTTCCGTGACTTCATCTGCAGTGGACTTGGAGCCGTAACCACTTGCTCCAGCAGCGCCGATTAGGTATTTCACAGTTTCAAGCATTTCCGTCAACCACTACTGATTAGTCTTTGTTTGGTGTTCTTTAATATATATGTATCATTAGAGTCTACCTCGAGACGAGCTACCTTTTGAAGGCTAAGCCTAACAGCGGGAACGACGGCTTTAAACGGCTTTGCATTTACTGAGGGAGCCAGAGAGAGAGAGGATTCAATAAGGCAATAAAGCTGAGGAGAGGATATGGAGGAGATACTTTACCAAGAAAAAAAAAAGTATATCGAGTAGATTTTATAATGGAGAGATTAGAGAGAAGTGGGAGATTATGCATTTGTCATTGATTGAAGAAGATAAAATTGTGCATGATTGGGTGGTGGTTTTAATTACTTAATTAGTTAGTTCAATTAATTTAATTGGTTTAATTATGTGGTGTTTATTATATGTGGGGGGTGGTGGGTTAGTATCATGGTATGGGTTGTCTCTACTCCCTAGTCACTAATCATCTTAAAGTTGTCTAATTATGATTGGAAGTAAGTGATCGGCAAATAGGGAGATGGGTGGTTTATTGGGAATTGATGATGTGTACTCCCGACAGTAAAAGTCAAAAAGCCACTTTAGATTTGACCTTCTTACAGTAAAAAGGCCAATAGCATCCATGCATGGCATCATAGATTTTTTTTTATCATACGAATACGAATACTATGAGTTGTTGTTAATGTACGTAGAAAATTGAAAGGAATATTCCTGAGGAAAAATTATTAAAGTAATAGGAAGTTCGTTGGTTGGAAGCGGGTCGGCGATTTGTCAAAACGATAAAATCGAGAGGGCACGTGTGTCGAGGTGGAGCTTCGAAGAGAGTGAGGAATAGTCAATTCCACGTGAGGGTTACCGATATATTTTCAGATCGGTCAATTCCCACGGCCTCGAATCTTTCATTTCCTCGGGCTTAGATCAAAATCATAAAGTTACCGAGTCATCAATCATTCTTGTTCAACTTCAAACATCCCTTAATTAAGATTAGGAGTGTGTGACCCGCATTTTAATGGCTTATCAATGTCGAGAATCACAAATAACTCATATAACATTCTTTTGTGTGTAACATCTTGTAGAAATTTCGAGTTCCAACTTTTTCTCCTCCCCTATAATAAAAAGAAGGGATATCAATTTCTTCTTTTTTCTTATGCGACTTTTTATTTCTTCTAAATATTTGTCTTGACATGAATTATATAGGATTTTTATTTTTCTCCTTCAATGAATTTCTATAATAATTTTCTAATGTTCCTGTTTTTCCAAATTTTTTTTATAGAATATGTTAATTTTTGCATTATTTTAATATTTTTTTTGAATTCCATTGATGATATGTTTTGTGCTATAAACTCAATATTATTTTTATTTTTAGGGAGGACCTTAAATGTGGGTAATCAATCTCTTTTGATATTTATTTTAAAATATTATAAGTAATTTTTAATTTTCGACAATAAAAATTATTAAATATGATGTTCGAATTATGATAATTTAATGTCACGTTCTTATACTTGTCTAAGAGTGCTAACTTCACAAAAATCTTTAATACCATATGTGTGTATATATATATATTATATGGATGCACTAGTAAATATATATGTATATATATTATAATCAAGTAATTAGTATTACTAGGTATGTGCAAATGAGCCATTGGTTGAGTGGCAATGACTTTGCATGTCCCTGACTGAGGTCATGGGTTCTAGTCTCACCTCCTCCGAATATTTACAAGGAGGTGTGTGGGCTTCGTCTGCCCCTATGTGGGCTTGATAGTCTGCCCCTGCGTGGGCTTGATTTGTGCCTCCTGCGTGGGGCCTGTTGACACCTGTACTTTCAGAGGCTTGATCTGGTGGTGTGTCGTATATTGTGTTTGTACTTGTACTCAAAAAAAAAAAAAAAAAGTATTACTAGGTATGTTTATAGAATCTAAATACAATTATCATTTTAACCACATAAACTGTTATTTTAGTATTGTTGTCTACATTCACATTCATGTAATCACGTAGTGCGAGATATACGATTTAACTGTTTTAATTTTGAAGTATTATACATAAACAAATAAATAAATCAGAGATAGAGAGGGAAAAAAAAGGGGCAGGGAACTTTATTAAGAGTCAAAAGGATTGGTGTTTACAAGTGTGGATAAAACAAGTCACGAGACTACTTTAGCTTTTTAAGGGCACATATCGGGTACAATTCACTTTGCAATATCTTGTGCTTCATCCCCTTTTTTATAAGACTCAGTGCCCTTAACAGGGGACCCCTTTGACATCATATTCCTTCCTCCACAAACTCAATATTTTATCTAATTTACAAAAAAAAATCCCATATTTTTTTCCTATTTTGACACTCGTTCCACCAATAATATTTTAAAAAAAAACCTTGCAGATATTTATATATGTGCATAATTTGGAATAAGTAGATGTTGTAATTGTGCAAGTGGTACACAACTACAAATATATGTGTGTGTGTGTTTTGTTTAACAAGTCAAAAACATAGAACTCAATATCTATTTTAAAAAAGAAAAAAAATGTATTAAACCCAATTACAATGGAGAATGGAGTGTGAAGTATGGCTTTGTTGATATTGTAGGCCTACCATAACAAAGTTGATTCACTAGCTAGTGTGAAACATCAATATATGGCTGCACCAAAAAGCTGTTTCAAACACATTACATGTTTGATTTGGGGATAAACTTGAGTTTTTATTTCTTTTTCATATTTTAAAAAAACCCAATTTGAGATAAATACTAGGTGGGGGTGTTATAGTGTGTCATGTGTCACACCAACGTTTATTCTAAATGGGAAAGTCATGACTTATGAAGAAAAAAAATAAAGGAACAAAAAAAAGAAAGTAAAGGAAAATTATAAGTCCTTTTGATATCAAAGTACATAAAAAGTATTAACTTTAATTATTGAAATCTTGTTGTTTACTTGTAATTTTCATGGGAAATTTAGTTCCATGGGCCTCTATGCTTTAACAATAATAATAATAATAATTTATTCTTTAATTGTTTGTTCAAATGATTGTTTTAATTTATTTTTGCCTTTTTTTCTATATATATATATATATACGCACACATACAAGTGTGCATGTGGGAAAAGAGACTCCCTACTTCCCTAGGGTGCACCTTATATCCAAAAAGTTGATTTCATTTGAATTTGCTTTGCCTGTGTGTGTGTGTACATTAAAGAAGAACCCCTATCAAACCAAACCTTAGATTTGTAGGCGATTATGGGAATTAATTATGATCATATTAATTAATATTACTAACTCTTGAACTCCTTTTTCGTTATTTGCAGTTTAGATAGCCAACTCTGTTTGCCTAATAAGATTCATTGGGAAAAGGGTAAATCACAACTCACAAGTGTATAAATTAGTGGACAAAAAAGTTGCTAATTTGGTGATTACTTACCACTTACTCATTTCATAATCTAATATATATATAAAACCAATTATTTATTTATTTATTTCAATTTTAAAATCAAAAGCAAAACATGAATTTGGGTCATTGAGTACCACCAATCTTCAATGATTGCCATTCTTTGTGAGGAAGGCCGAATCTTGAAGGACCCATTTCACTTGAAAAATTAGGATTAGGATTTCCAATCTCTTAATTTAATTTAGATCTTGGTCTTAATGAGTCTAATCATCTCTCCACCTTCTAGATTTAATTTTATTTTTTATTCGAATAAATAATTTTTTAAAAATATCTGTTAATGAGTTTCTTATAAACCAAGGTTGTCAATTTTAGACTCTATCATATCTCTTTTTTTTTTTTTCCTTTCAAATAATGAATTCAAAACATCCATCCACCAAGGTCTTAAGATTAGGTCTGAAGAGGACGTTAGGGATTTATAAATTAATTTCTGATGACAATCAAGAATTTTTTTTCATACATTGTAGACCCCTCAAATCTCCCTCTTTTTCTTGATGGCCTTTTCCTCTTGTTGGGTATTGAAATGTATGGAATGCTAATCTTTCTACTAATCATGATTATATAATTGTTTATCTTTCATTGGAGGATCTATCAGTGGCTTATAAGAAAAAATTAAGAGGATCTATCAATAGCCCACCACCACCCACTATATTAACATATAGGACATATAGATAGATCTATTCTATTTTATGTTGTAATGAGTCCATAAAGAGTTTGGTGATGATAAATTTATGTGTACGTGGGTTTGAAAGCTCGAGTTTAGTTTCATAACGAGTTGGGGATTGTGGATCTTGGATGTAAAGAGCTTTTAGTATTGTTTTAGGTATTGTGACTTCCTACGTTAAGAAGTTGACACATAACTTAGTTAATTATCAGGCAACTTACTCCACCAGCAGAGGAACTATATTATTTTTGGTGGTGATTAGTGTTTTCAATCACAATCCAGTATTGCTTCTAGATTAAATCAAGGACTAGGGTTTATGATTTGAAGACTTAAATCTTTGCTTAATTATATAATAATGAAAGACAATGACTCAGAATATACTATTTGCATTGATAATTTGCTAATCATATCATAATCATTGTCATTATCATCTAGAACCAAGGGGGAAAAAAAACAGAGAAAACAATAAAATCTGTACAACAGATGATACAGAGCAAGACAGCAGCCTTGTTTAAGTTGCTTTCATAGAGGATTGGCTCCATTACAGAGCAAGGCTAATGAGGCATTTAAGCAGATACCTCGATTATCTCTGCTTCTAGCTGCAAAATCTGTGATGAATGTAGCTTGCGCTGAAACTCTCACAGCTGAGCAGTCTGGGGAGAGCCGTGGGATGAACGTAGGTTGCGCTTGCACCACAAGAAGGCTCCCTTGATCAGATTGCATTAGAATTCATTAACATTACTGTCATTACAGGATTGCATGAGTGCAGGACTAAGACAATTCATACGAAGGCAGAGAATCTTCAACCATCTCAAATTTCTGTCTGAATTCCGTGTAAATACTTCTATTCTTGTGCTTAGAGAGGGAAACATAGTTGCAGGTATGTCGAATACCAAAACAGCAGCTTGACAATCCGAATTCCTATTCAAATTCGAAGCATCTAAAGCTGTTCATAATATTATGGTGAGGCTTTGATGCCTTGTAGTAAGGCTGTTCATTGCATCCTCAGCATCGTAGATTTAAACCATCCATGAAATAGTCTCTCCACAATATGGGAGAAAGAAAGCAGGAAAGAAAATATCACCAGATTTCTGCAGGTTTAAGTCCTAGAATTAATAAAAGATCAATTTTATTTTTACCAAACATTACTTCAGTGATTACAAGGGCAAACCAGTGAAAAAGGAAGC
Source organism: Tripterygium wilfordii (assembly GCF_013401445.1). Lineage (NCBI taxonomy): Eukaryota > Viridiplantae > Streptophyta > Magnoliopsida > Celastrales > Celastraceae > Tripterygium > Tripterygium wilfordii. The sequence goes on from NC_052246.1 coordinate 3,040,416, forward strand.
TGAGCTTAGCTTGTTCATTATATTGTCTCAGAAATATGCTATTTCAGATACTCAAAAATTGTCTCAACCTTATCCTAGCTCATTGGCAATCTATCGGCAGTTCTTGAGGCCATCCAAACTCCTCCAAGAACGACAATACAACTCCATTGGACCAACCAAAACCAGTCTGCATAGGCAAGCAGAACAAAATACAAATCATTAGGAACAAAGCAGGATAAAAGATAATCACCTATTGGCTCTTAGTTAATAATATTGTCATCAGGCCATACCTGGGGTGCGTATTTGCCACCACCACCGTATTGTCCACAATTCTCTACGTCATACTTCTCGTGCATCACACCCGTTTTCTTGTAGGCACTATAGTTGGTTCTGATCCACGATATAGCTATCTCTTGTGCCATTGACCTTGCCTCTTCTATACCTGATCTTGCTAGACCCTCAACTATCATGTGTTGTAGAGGAGCCCAACCGTTTGGAAAATCCCTGCTTGTTAAATGTTTGTTTAGTAATAGACCATATATGAAAAACATGAAGGACGTGTGGGTTTTGTTTACTACCAACCATTGTTCTCCTGATCTTGTCAAAGAAGTTGCAATTCCAGCACGACAAACCAACCCTGAACTTTCAAGACATTTCATGACTTTCTCCACTAGAGAAACATCTGGCACAGATGTACACATCAAACATAACAAACAGGTCACGGGTTGCAACTGTAGAATGCTGTATTGCCTACTAGTATGCATTTTAGGCCATAAAAACTGGATTTTTAGGTTTGCCAATAGGATGGCAGAACAGGCACATGTAGGTTAGTAAACAATTCTAAGAATTCCAAGGACTCAGCTACTCTAAAAGTGCCAAGCTCGATGGAGACTTGGAGTTCCGGAATTACAGACTGCAAGTTCTAAGCACAGTGACAAACCAAAGCCTAATTAATTGGGCCTACCTGCTGACCTGTTTATGTTCTAAGCTCGTCATAATAATGATGTCAAAGTGGGTAATGAGTTACGAACCTGAATAGTACGACTCAATCCATAGAGGAACGAAGTTTGAAGCGAATACATTTTGATTTTGGTTTGAAACTTCCACTGTTTGATATTGCTATCAACACCAAAAACAAAGAAATCAGCGAGAAAAAAAAAAAACGCAATTAAAGATATAAGTTCAGGGTGAAGATCACCAGGCATGTGGTGTCATTGAGCCAGTAATCAAGCCATTGCCCCATCTTTGCATTCCAAAAAACTGAGTCAATTGCCCTTTTCCTTTCTTTTGAAGCTTTCAAGAAACTCTCTGCCTGTTTACTGTCTCCAACAATTTTTGCTAAGTACGTAATGTCGAGTTCCATCTGGGTCAACAGAAATGAAAGCTCTTACCATATTAACCGTGGAAGTTATTGATCTCAAGTATTCTAGTTTGGAAGCATACCTTGAGTAAGAACACATTTAAGTCCACTGGTAAAATTAACGTAGTAGATAATGTTGTGAAATCTGAATGATTCCTGCAAGAAGCCAATGGTTACTACCTTGCATTTCAGTCTGTAAAATATTCTTGCCTTTCGATTTGGACTCCGCCTTTCAATGAAAAATATTGGGTGGAAATAGTGAAGAACAAAATTAGCACAAGCTTATATAGGACTCCTGTTCACGTTGCTCTAGGAATCTCCTGATCATTCTTTTCCTACCGTCGTCTTTCTAAGAAAAAGAATCATTTTGCGATATCAAAGAAATTAATAAACAAACACGGATAATCATTTTATTTGAAATCACCTCATCTAACATCAGTAGATCATTAGTATCCCCAATGTAATTGAAATATTGCAAACAAACCAGTTGAAAAAGGGCTAGCTTCCATTTGAAAATAGATGGTTTCCATACCTCATCCACCTTGTACTGAAATCCCATCCAGATTCAGCAGTAGAAGCTACTTCCTGGTAGAATTTCTGCCTCTCCAAGTCATTCGAGATATTGGAAGCAGAATGCTTGTCCTGGAAAATGCAATTAGTAAAATGTTATAACATTCACTACAATCATTTGATGTCATAGTTAGTTAACAGAGCCAGTGAGAAAAACACACAAGTGTTGTAGCTTCGGGCCTGGGTTTGTTCCACCTGGCACAATACCGATTTAAAGTATGGTCGCTGCTAGCCTGAGCATCGTGGATGATCACTTTATGTATATCTACAACAGACAAAAGGATTGCAAAGGTTCAAGCCACAAAGCTTGGCCAAAAAGAAAAGGAATCACAATAATTAGCTATCAACAACAAAGAAAAAAAAAATCAAACATATAACAAAAAAGAACATATACTTTTTGATACCTGAATTCCAAAACTGATATTCTTTAAGCAATGCTGGAAGAGAGCTTTTAGCAAACTCCATATCCAGAGTCCTCTTGTATATCTCAGAAATCATTGAACTCAGGAAGGGAGGCTGGCTGTAAAAAGCATCAGCGAGCGATTAAGATGAAGCATCTAAGCATTTAACATGATGTATGAAAAGCATTTGCCTATATAATAAATGCACTACGTAGAATTCGTAAAAAAGACCATGGTATATAATTGAATGAAAAAATACACGGAAATTGAGCAGCATTTGATCCACATCCTATTCGGCAGGATAATTGATTTGCATATACTAAAAAAGAATGAAGAAATTAAGCAAACAGGAAAAGTAAATCAATTAATAGTCCAAATAATGAGCAATCCAAGAAACAATTAGCAAGTGAAATGGAGTTGATAGTTCAAACAAATTAACTAAATAAATAACTGACAAAACATACACACACACCCATTAAAAAAGAGGGCAGCGTATACATAAACGAAAGAGAGGAGCATTACCTTCTATTAGTGTAATAGGCCCTTGCCCCATTAAGAACATAACCATATTTATCTATAAGGGAAATAAGATTATTCACAATTCCCTTTGCAGTGTCATACATTTTGCTTGCCAGCAATCCCCTGCAACACAAAAGGATTCACCAAATACACACATAAAAATCCAAATTAAGATTATATTATACCAAACGAAATATCAACCAATTGCATAACAAATAGTGAGAATTTTCTAACAAATGGAAACAAATTTTTAATATTTTAAATTATGAGAACCAAACCCATTTTAATTAATACCTGATAACCCAATAAGAATCCCAGTAATAAACCTCTCTAAACCTTGAACCAGGAATTATAACAGACCCAGGCAAAGGCAACAGAGTATGCAAATCAGGGCGTTCATTGACGTCACCAGAGACTTTCTTGCTCAAATTCTTCCAAAGAGAGTGAACCTCCAACGCCCATGACCTCACGGTCGGATTCTCCACCGCCGGCATAAAACCTTCAGGCTCCGGCACAAAATCAGGTGGATTGGCGTCCCCCAAATCATCCCCTGCACCTTCAAAATAAGTCCCTATGAAACCCTCCAAATCCTTAATCGATATCGACCCATCAACACTCCTAGGGAGCTCATCAAACGCAGACTCAGTTTTTGACAGATTAAACTTCAACGACAAATCAACGTACAGCTTCGGATCAAATTTTTTGGGGCCAAAAGTTTGCAGTGCACTCTCTTGGACACGTACAAGGAACTTGATCAAAGGAGTTGTAGGTACCACAGGGCCTATTTCATGGGTATTGCATGAAGAGAAAGCGTTTGTGACAGCCATTTTTCTCGGAGAGGAAGCCATGGCTGTAAATTGTAATGTATATAGAGATATATATGGAAAAGACTATTTGGGCGGCCGGCATCAGAATCTACGGAGACTTTATTTTGATTGTCCTTTGATGTCTCTCTTCTTTGAAAAGAAGGTTTTTTTTTTCCTTGGAAAGAAGTAGCTTTTCTATCGACTGATAGTGATATATTTATGCGAAGCCCATTGGAAGGAGAAAGAGGACATGATAACAGTTACCAGTAATTGAAATATATAATTTTTTTATTTCTTATATTAAAGTAGATGCCATTGAAATTGAAATTTCACAAGGGAAGTATGCCAAACCCATTTGCAAAATTATTGCAAAAAGACAAAAAAAAAAAAGCCCATGTGCACAATTTGAGTTAGTATAGGGTGTGTTTGGTAAACCAATGATTATAAATTTTCGCTATCAAAAAACATGTGACTCATAATGTGTGTTTATGGATATGTTTGGTGGAGCGCGTGTTGTGATTTTCAGTTGTGAAAAAAAGTTTACTCATGAATGATGAAATAAGTAATGATAACTCATAAGCTGTGAAAATTATATTATATTTATTATTAAAATTATTTTTTGTATAAAATAAATTTTAAATTAGTTATAATTTAATAAAACAAGAAAAAGATAAAAAATTAAAATTGCTAAAATGAAGTATGCTGTTCCAAGTCCAAGTATGTTTTATGTAAAATGATAATAAAGGCAAAGCAACAAGTGGGCTAAGTCATAGAATTAATAAAAAATCAATTTGATTTTTTACTAAACATTACTTCAGTGACTACAAGGGCAATCCAATGAAAAAGGAAGCTGAGCTTCCTTCCTATATATTGTGTGTAATTTCAGATACTCAAAAATTGTCTCAACAGTATATTAGCTCATTGGCAATCTATCGGCAGGGCTTGTGGCCATCCAAACTCCTCCAAGAACGCCAATACAACTCCATTTGACCAACCAAAACCAGTCTGCATAGACAAGCAGAACAAAATACAAATCATTAGGAACAAAGCTGCATAAAAGATGATCACCCATTGTTTCTTAAAAATATTGTCATCAGGCCATACCTGGGGTGTGTATTCACCACCACCACCGTATTCTCCACACTTCTCTACGTCATACTTCTCGTGCATCACACCCGTTTTCTTGTAGGCACCATAGTTGGTTCTGATCCATGATATAGCTATCTCTTGGGCCATTGACCTTGCCTCTTCTATACCTGATCTTGCTAGACCCTCAACTATCATGTGTTGTAGGGGAGCCCAACCGTTTGGAAAATCCCTGCTTGTTAAATGTTTGTTTAGTAATAGACCATATATGAAAAACATGAAGGACATGTGGGTTTTGTTTACTAACAACCATTGTTCTCCTGATCTTGTCAAAGAAGTTGCAATTCCAGCACGACAAACCAACCCTGAACTTCCAAGACTTTTCATGACTTTCTCTACTAGAAAAACATCTGGCACAGATGTACACATCAAACATACCAAACAGGTCATGGGTTGCAACAGTAGAATGCTGTATTGCAAAACTGGATTTTTAGGTTTGCCAATAGGATGGCAGAACAGGCACATGTAGGTTAGTAAACAATTCTAAGAATTCCAAGGACTCAGCTACTCTAAAAGAGCCAAGCTCGATGGAGACTTCGAGTTTCAGAATTACAGACTGCAAGTTCTAAGCACAGTGACAAACCCAAGCCTTATTAATTAGGCCTAGCTGACTGACCTGTTTATGTGCTAAGCTCGTCAGAATAATGATGTCAAAAGTGGGTAATGAGTTACGAACCTGAATAGTACGACTCAATCCATAGAGGAACGAAGTTTGAAGCGAATACATTTTGATTTTGGTTTGAAACTTCCACTGTTTGATATTGCTATCAACACCAAAAACAAAGAAATCAGCAAGAAAAAAGAACGCAATTAAAGATATAAGTTCAGGGTGAAGATCACCTGGCATGTAGTGTCATTGAGCCAGTAATCAAGCCATTGCCCCATCTTTGGATTCCAGAAAACTGAGTCAATTGCCCTTTTCCTTTCTTTTGAAGCTTTCAAGAAACTCTCTGCCTGTTTACTGTCTCCAACAATTTTTGCTAAGTACGTAATGTCGAGTTCCATCTGGGTCAACATAAATGAAAGCTCTTGCCATATTAACCGTAGAAGTTATTGATCTCAAGTATTCTCGTTTGGAAGCATACCTTGAGTAAGAACACATTTAAGTCCACTGGTAAAATTAACGTAGTGGATATTGTTGTGAAATCTGAATGATTCCTGCAAGAAGCCAATGGTTACTACCTTGCATTTCAGTCTGTAAAATATTCTTGCCTTTCGATTTGGACTCCGCCTTTCAATGAAAAATATTGGGTGGAAATAGTGAAGAACAAAATTAGCACAAGCTTATATAGGACTCCTGTTCACGTTGCTCTAGGAATCTCCTGATCATTCTTTTCCTACCGTCGTCTTTCTAAGAAAAAGAATCATTTTGCGATATCAAAGAAATTAATAAACAAACACGGATAATCATTTTATTTGAAATCACCTCATCTAACATCAGTAGATCATTAGTATCCCCAATGTAATTGAAATATTGCAAGCAAACCAGTTGAAAAAGGGCTAGTTTCCATTTGAAAATAGATGGTTTCCATACCTCATCCACCTTGTACTGAAATCCCATCCAGATTCAGCAGTAGAAGCTACTTCCTGGTAGAATTTCTGCCTCTCCAAGTCATTCGAGATATTGGAAGCAGAATGCTTGTCCTGGAAAATGCAATTAGTAAAATGTTATAACATTCACTACAATCATTTGATGTCATAGTTAGTTAATAGAGCCAGTGAGAAAAACACACAAGTGTTGTAGATTCAGGCCTGGGTTTGTTCCACCTGGCATAATACCGATTTAAAGTATGGTCGCTGCTAGCCTGAGCATCGTGGATGATCACTTTATGTATATCTACAACAGATAAAAAGATTGCAAAAGTTCAAGCCATGGAGCTTGGCCAAAAAGAAAAAGGGAACACAAGAATTACCCACCAACAACAAAGGAAAAAAATGAAACATATAGCAAAAAAGAACATATTACTTTTTGATACCTGAGTTCCAAAACTGATATTCTTTAAGCAATGCTGGAAGAGAGCTTCTAGCAAACTCCATATCCAAAGTCCTCTTGTAAATCTCAGAAACCATTGAACTCAGGAGGGGAGGCTGGCTGCAAAAAGCATCAGCGAGCGATTAGGATAAATCATCTAAGCATCTAACATCATGTCTGAAAAGCATTTGCCTATTTAATAAATGCATTACGTAGAATTCGTAAAAAAACCATGGTATATAATTGACTGAAAAAATAAAGGGAATTTGAGCATTTCATCGGTATTCCAACATAGCAGAAGCGTTACCTCCTGTTAGTGTAATAGGCCCTTGCCCCATTAAGAACATAACCATATTTATCTATAAGGGAAATAAGATTATTCACAATTCCTTTTGCAGTGTCACACATTTTGCTTGCCAGCAATCCCCTGCAACACAAAAGGATTCACCAAATACACACATAAAAATCCAAATTGAGATTATATTATCCCAAACCAAACCAAATTGCAGAATTTTTTTTTTTTCATTTAACATAACAAATAGTGAGAATATTCTAAAAAATGGAAACAATTTTTAATATTTTAAATTATGAGAACCAAACCCATTTTAGTACCTGATAACCCAATAAGAATCCCAGTAATAAACCTCTCTAAACCTTGAACCAGGAATTATAACAGACCCAGGCAGAGGCAAGAGAGTATGCAAATCAGGGTGTTCACTGACTTCACCAGAGACTTTCCTGCTCAAATTCTTCCAAAGAGAGTGAACCTCCAAAGCCCATGACCTCACGGTCGGATTCTCAACAGCCGGCAAAAACCCTTCAGGCTCCGGCACAAAATCAGGTGGATTGGCGTCCCCCAAATCATCCCCTGCACCTTCAAAATAAGTCCCTATAAAACCCTCCAAATCCTTAACCGATATCGACCCATCAACACTCCTAGGGAGCTCATCAAACGCAGACTCAGTTTTTGACAGATTAAACTTCAACGAGAAATCAACGTAGAGCTTCGGATCAAAGTTTTTGGGGCCAAAAGTTTGCAGTGCACTCTCTTGGACACGTACAAGGAACTTGACCAAAGGAGTTGTAGGTACCACAGAGCCTATTTCATGGGTATTGCATGAAGAAAAAGCGTTTGCGATAGCCATTATTGATAAAAACAAAGAAAAGAAGAGAAAAAAGGGTTTATTTTCATGGTAGTAGGCCATGCGAAATAAGTGAACTTTTTATCGGACACGAAGCCATGGCTGTAATGTATATAGAGATATACATGTGAAAGGACTATGATGAAGACCTAGGATTTGGGCGGCCGGCGATCAGAATCTATGGAGAAGTGATTCGATTCGCCTTTGTCGTCTCTTTCTTTCAAAAGAACTTGCTTTTCTATCGACTGATAATACGAAGCCAATTGGAAGGAGAAATACATAATAAAAAAGAAAGAAAGATAAAAGTTACATAACACAACTCCAGCCAATTGAAATATATAATATTTCTTTATTTCTTATATTAAAACAGTAAGCTAGACAGTCCATATAGTGATAACTCAAGTCCCTTCAATATCCATTATAGATGAGTTTTATCGGGTAAATCTTAATTCCATTGTTTTTTTCAATGGAATTTCTTAATTTCATTATTTTTTTCAATGAAATTTTAAAAACAAATGAATTCAGAACTAAAACAATGAATTATACATTGTGTTTTAAAAAATAATAGAATCTATATTAAAACAATAAATTTGAGATAAAAGAGGGAAAATAAAAATATTCCATTGATTAAATCAATAGAATAAACCTGTTAAGCTCCCATGAGCTACCAAACTTAAGGGCTACATGTCATTTTTTATATTAAAGTGTATGCCTTTGAAATTGAAGTTTCACAAGGAAAGTAAAAAACAAAAACCATTTGCACAATTAATGTAAATAGACAAAAAAGAAGAGAAAAGAAAGAAGCCTGTGTGCTTAATGACTTAATTTGAGGTTCAAAATAGGAAAAAACAAAGATGAGAATAAGAAAAAAGGAAATTAAATATCCGTTTCAACATTGTCTACAACAATAACCATCTAATAATGTGTAGTAACAAAAAGTCGCAAAATGCAAGTATGGGTGTTGGTAGAGCGGTGATTGTGATTTTCAGCTATGAAAAAATAAATTGACCCATAAAGGGATAAATTGTGTATGAGTGTGTTTAGTAGAACGACTGTTGTGATTTTCAGCTGTGAAAAAAAGAAATAAATGATAATAACACATAAACTGTAAAAATTATATCACATTTATTATTAAAATTAGATTTTGTATAAAATAAATTTCAAATTAGTTATAATTTAATAAAACAAAAAAAGATTTGAATTAAAACTAAAATTGCTAAAATGAAATTTTGTTTTGCCAGCAGTACCCCATAACCTATGCTTAACAACTCAACTTTTTTATGAAACCCTCTTGTTTCTTTTTCCTCCAAATTTACCAACAAAAAGAGCCCAATAGAACTACATCATCAAATTACAAATTTAATCATCATTTTCAATGAGATCAGCCAGCTGCCTTCAAAATATTAAAGTAGAACATAGTCAGTCTCCTTCCATATTTGAGGATGAAATTTACAAACCAGAAAAACATTATTTCAAACCACAAAATGATAAAAAAAAGAAAAGAAGTATGAGCCTTGATCTCCCCCATCCTTCCTCTTAATAGATAGACTTATGGACTGTTCTCTTCAAATTTAGATCCTGTCAACAAAGGTGTAAAAGAGACTACAAATAGTTGTTATCCTCAGTCCATCAAAGAGATTGTATATGCATCTAAATATCTTGAATACTGCGTCTTTCCATGATTTCCTCCACTACAAAATCATATCTACATATCAGTTACAAAAGAAAAGTGATTTACTAAGTAAACAGAAGCAATGAATAATGTTATCAAGCAGAGAATGAAAAACTTGAGGCGACATAGAATACTTGTGCCAATAGCTGATGACACACTTGAAAAGGAAAGAAAGGCAAGTAAGGGTTGGGTTACAAGGTGGACAAGGAGATAGTGAATACTCAGTCTTTGAAGTCCAAAAAACCCCTTATCAGTTTATTGTTAACCTCAAGGAGCAAACATGTACTTGCAGGAAGTGGCAGCTTGTAGGGATGCCATGTTGTCATGCAATTGGAGCTATTGGATTCAACCACCTATCAGTGATGGATTTTGTGGACAAGTGTTACACGAGGAAAACCTTCATAAAGGCATATGGACGCAATGTGCAAGCCATTAATGGTCAGAGTTTATGGCCCAAAACTGAAAACTCTGTAATCCTACCTCCAGAGTATATAAAGACTACTGGTAGGCCAAAAAATAAGAGGAGACGAGAAGTGGATAAACCCAAGACTAAATGCACAAAGTGTGGTAAACCAGGTCATAACAAAAGGACATGCGGGAAGCAATTCTGGGACCACCATTGCTGAGACAAGTCTTGTTAAGAGGACAAAGAAAGATGCTACTGACGATCGTGTGACAACAACTACTGGGAGACGATCAACAATGACAGGCCAAAGCACAAATAGGGTGCGACAAGAACTGTGGAAAATTTTACTACTAGAAATTTGGTGTCTCATGAGACATTGAATGTTGGTGGTCTAAGAAGAAAGGCTAGGTATGCAGCTATGCTGGCCTCCACCCAGGAATCTGTCAATCAAGGAGGTCCAAAATGAAAGTATGTTTACTCCGGGCGTCCATGTCAGCTATTCTGGTAACCGAGTAACCTCTGTTATAAACAAGTGCCTAAAATGATACGGATTTCTAGGTTTCCCTGACCTTCAGCTCAATAATAGATGGAATGTTCTCTTCAAATTTAGATCTTGTCAGCAAAGATGTAAAAGAGACTAAAAATAGTTGCTATCCTCAATCCATCTTTGACTCTGCATCAGCATTTTAACAATCTTAAATTCTTTGTATTTCCATAGTTTTCTCCCCGACAAAATCACCTATACGTTATGTCTTTTACTGTTTTACAAAATAAAAGCATTTTATTAATTACCTATATGTCCAACTGAGAAAATATTTAACTTTGAAATAAGTCAAGGAGGCATACATGATAAGTTAAAGATCCTGGCCTGCCTTTGTTCCACATTCTGCAGTATGTGGGCTTCAAATTCTGATCACCTAAAAAGGGTCATTCTGCATTTCCTGAAACAACACAGGAATTGAAAAATGTAAGCATGACCAAAAAATAAGCTACCAATAAAAGAAAATAGCTTCCCAATGGAGTTCATTCAAAAATATTCACAATACCATTGCAGTCAGGGTTGAAGACATTCCACATGGAAGGCAAAAGAAGTTTCAAACTTTATAATACGAGAAACAAAATACAAATCAAAAAAAGAACGCTTGAATCTGCTTCAATTTTCCGATTTCAAAACTGTAGAAAATAAGCTAAAAGGAATTGATAAAGAAATCTACGAAAACCTAAATCAGAATTGGTGAAGAATAAACTGCAAGTAAGCTCCTCGGAATTTCTTTCTTCGTCTTCCACACAATCAAAGCTGGATACCAGCTTCGGAATTTGGAACGACATAAAAAAAATACGTTCATCGTCACCGGAGCCGCCTGAAATCAGAGAATCTGAAAGTCCTGTGGAATTCGATAGCCCTAAGGGCAAATGCAATGAGAAACACTCGGCCAATATTTTTGTTGCCCCGGTCCCACCTCTATTACACAAAAAGTCAAGTCAAACACGTATTCTAATACAGTCACATCAGCAAAACACAAATTTCTATACACTTTTTCTTCCCACACACTTTCTCTTTCCACCCAACCCAACAACATTCCATTCCTCTATATTATCCACAACAAAACTACACCAAAACATCAAATATCAATACATCCACATCAGCAAAACACTTATCCCAATACAGCCACATAAGCAAAACACATTTTACAATACAACCACATCAGCAAAAGACAACATCTTTGTTGGCCCAATACCAATTCACCATTGCATTTGCCCTAACCCTAAAATTGGTAACAGTCGGTAAAGCCCAGTCAGCCACCCCTTTCGTCGTGGAAAAAAGCCCAGAAGCCCAGGTGTTCTAAAATCTTAGCCCAGTAAATGATAATCACAGGCCGAGGCCCAAATTGAATGAGTTGGACATTTGGACGTTATATCTGGTTTGGGCGGTTGGCAATAAAACTGCGGGCGGCATCAAAGCTTTCCAGTGGGCAGCGAAGCGAGCGACCTTAGACAAGCCCAACATCGAATAAGCCGAAGCTAACCTATTTCCAGTTTTTACTTTCAGTTTTTTTTGCCACAGCACAATCGAAAATAAAATAAATAAAATATATGATAGACGGTTAGAATGAATTGTTTTTATTCACATTTGCCTGTATTTGCACGTGCAAGAGTAAAACAAAATAACAATCTAGAACTCAATCCATCGTTGTTATTCACACACGTGATTGTCCAAAGCTTTATTTCATATTTATTTGCACTTGCACATGCACATGCACACTACTTGACATGATTGATTGCAGTATTTGTAATCTATTTCCTATATTTTCACCCTTCTCCTTTGACGTTATTTACTCACCTCTATACTTATACATAATTGGTTCTACAGTTAGCAAAACCATAAACACAATAGACAAATGCCAAACTCAATCTGATGTGTTATCAACGAAAATGACATTATATGCCTGAAAAATATGCAGAGCTTACATGTTGTAAATGCAGCAGAGCTTACATTTTGGAGCATATATGAGGAGGATACACATGAAAATTGCGAAAATACTATTAGGAAGCTCCTATCTCACGGCATTTCACAGTGCTAGCATTAGCACATATACCGTTCACAATGTGCGTTTGGTTGGGGTTACGACATATGCAAAGTGTAAAGAAGGAAAAGACATCCCCAATTCAATAGTTGTTGCTTGTAACCAAAAGGGATTGTTTCACTAATGCTTTCTATGCTTAGTTTGGGGGAAAAAAAAGAGGCCAAGATGCCAAATGGGGGGGTTTGATGTTAAGGTGGATAGGATACTCCGCCAAGAAACCAGCAGATCAGTCCCCTACCCATATCAACAGAGACAACCGGATAATCAACAATGCAAACACAAAAATACCCAAGCCAAAATATATTTCTAGGTTCAAAATCAAAACATTCAAAACTGAATCTGACTACAGTAATACCTAACAGCAATTCCTAGGAAAACATAAAAACGTTACCAAGTCAATATGACAGTGTAACCCACCAACCACCCTCAACTGCAGTTATAGTTAATATACACAGGCAAAAAAAAAAAAATAACACACACAACATGTCTAAGAAAGGACACAAATGTACCCATTTGTCTTCTAGGCAATAAATCCTGCAAGGAGAAGACTGTTTTGGCTAATAAAGGAGGTAATCAATCTGAAAACCTGGATGGATGTTCAACAAGGGAGGCACGTAACATAAAACCAGCTTACTGGTTAACTGCAGCAGCTCAGTTAAAATCGCTGCTAATTTTACCAGTCATTTATCGAAATCAATGAAACAACAAAATGAGCTCCAGTTACTCCTGAAAAAGGAACCCATATACGTAAACTCCACACAAATCATATAAATAAGGGGTAAGAGGTTGTAAAAGGAGAAGAAACATAGCCAAAGTCAAAGTCAATGGAATTGCAAACTATTCAGCAAAGAGATGCTACTTCTTCAGCACAGAGGCAAATAACAAGTCACCAACCCAAGACTACAGCTTTGAAAGGAAAGAGAGCGAAGCTGTACATAATCCGTCGTTGCATCATCATGCTTCTTTGTTGGAAGGATAAGTCGGATTAGTAATGCAGTAGATCAAGCCCATTCATGAAACTGCACTACATATCCAAGTTCTTAAAAAGACCTCTGCTTTTCAGCTTTCTATATTATAGAAAGGTTTATATGTAGCTGCAATTGGCTACAGTTGTAATGTTCCTGTTAAATGATGATACTAAATGCTTCAAGACTTAGGAGAACATAGAAGAAAGACAATGTGTATGTAAGGTCCTCACAGTGTCAGGGTAAAATAATGCAATGTAGTTTCAAACTATTTCACGCTGCTTGTTTTGGAATCGCATGTTTTCAGAGGTTTTCTTATATCTACAAATAAACTGCTAACACAGCATTCGTGCTAGTGTCACAAACATTGCTTGCACACCATACGAGAGGTGGAAGACGCAGAAAATAGACAAATAGTGAAACAAAAGAATCTGCATTAGAATAAAAATTTTGAAAGTATTCCCAGCTAAAAGTGCTACATGGATAGGGCAGACTTCAGTCTTCACACACAGTTAAAATGCGTTCACCGCTCATGCATCAATGGCTACATATACACCAAAACTGCTCCAGAGAAATCACTAAACTCAGCTTTTTCTACACTTCAAAATCACTGATAATGGTTTGCAAAGGCTGCAGAGAAAATGGTTAGAGGTCACCCTTCAATTCAATAATTAAAAAGTAACTGTTCCATTGTCAATCTTTCCTCCTTTACTTAATTGCCTGAGCGTAATTGTACGTGAAAGGCTGGTTACAAAACATAAATAAGGTGACTATTACAACGTGGACAGGGATATACTCCATGCTTCCTGAACTTGTCAAGAAGCATCCACTAGCAACCAAGAGTCCAACAGTATTCAATTGAATCTAACAAATGTGAGAATAAGCGATACACATTCGTATGAGCTGAGATATATGTATTTTGTCATTACCCTCAACTAATTGTAAAGTAGCAGAACAAACAAACCTCACATGCCTTAGATGCCTATGTGAACATAAAAAAAAAAATTGATATACTTGGGCGTCATTGATGACCTAAGATAAACTATCAAAATTGGGACATTCAATTGAAAGCATCATCATTATATATCACACAGAGCAAAACCAATATTTGTAGAGATGGCAACCATGAAATTTCTGTTTGAACACAAAAGGTAATCCCCAATTCACACAAGGCATTCCAACAAAAAAAAAGTCTTAACGTTTTTAGAAGATCAAACAAACAAGAAGAAACCTTTACTTTTTATGGTTATTAACAAATAGAAATTATATAAGAATACTGGAAAAAGATGCATCACAGACTTAGCTGGGCCAGCTCCATGAAAACCCTAGACTTCACATAGCAAATTGGAGAATTGATGATAAGATATACTGAGGGAAATGGTAAGAGGGCAAAAGATCATCAGACCGGGAGCTTGCCAACGTCATCGACAGGGGCGAGTGGACCCTCGTCGGAGTCAGAGTCGTCGGGGTCGGTGGTACTGAGATTGACGCACGAAAAGCGCTCGAGAGAAGAGAAGAACGCGGAGATCACGGTCGCACTCACCCAGCTCGCCAAAGAATCCAGTGACTCACGCGATATGATGCTGGTGTTGTTGGCATTGCCGACGGCGGCTGCTGTAGCGTCGGCGGTGGCATTGGCGCTGTTATTCTCCATTCTTGTTGATTCGAGAATGGAACGACGTCGATTTAGAGGTTGAAGATGATTGGGAGGCGTTTGACCCACAAATTGGGTCCAGATGGCGAAGGGACGTAAAAGAGAGCCGCGATTGACGAATTCGCAATTAGCATAAACGTCTGGATATATATATATATAATAAGGTGTCGGAATTACAACATTGACCCCATTTATGCATAAAAATCTAATTTCTCATATTTATTTAGTAACATTTTTCGGAACAGATTTTGACAAGATAAGCCTGAGTTAACGTGGATAAGAACAAATACCAATTTTGAAAGTGTAACTTATGAATTATGATGATTATCCCCTTGGGAATTATGATATGGTTGAAGGAACTGCCAAACCTCATTAGTAAATCTTTTTGTTGGTTACCAAAAAGACACCATGTCCTTTAGATATATGTCTAAACTCGAGTTGCTAGACCCACACCCACAAACGTTTCCTACATGACAACAATGTAAGTTGGATCAACGCCCATCACATGCCCACAAGGATATCACTCTCAAGAAAATTGAACTCAAAACTATTACTCCCAAAGGAATCAAACTCAAAACACCTCTCGAGTCCATACGGTTGATCCCAAAAACATTTACCAAGCAGACTATCACCCAAGTGGTTCCATTATATTAATAACCTTTGGTGTTCTCACAAAGATTAACAAAGAAAAATGAAATGCCAAGTCTAACGAGGCATCATAGCACCCTCCCACGGTACCGACCAGGATCCGCATTCTCGACCTCTAATGCAGTTATGCTAAAGAACGAGATGAAGCTATTAGGTATATGTATGCATATTCTTCAAACCGTATATAACAGGGAATAGACAAATTTGAGTAACCCAGAAAAGTAACTATATATTAATTCCAAATACAATTGCCAAATAGCCAAAAAAATTTGTCTTATCAAGAACTCGTGGCGATGACTGGAAGCCAAATCAAAAGCCAGAATCAACCCATGCGGCCACAACTACTCCAGGAAAATATCCAATACGCATGTGAATTCCAAAAACTTATACCTACGAGGCTTGCAATATCTTCTTATAATCATGAAAATTCCCATTGAAAGGTGTCGCCCTGCCTTCTGATACCACCCACAACTCATCAACACTTCCGGAGATTAGATGCTCGTCATGACTAACCTGCAAAAACAAATCAAAGACAATAGCATCTTAAATACCATACATTAACTTTTCTGCTGAGAATGTTGAACATAAAGAGGAGATGCCATACCATGAGAATTCCTCCTTGGAATAAAATAAGGCCTTGAATAAGTGCCTCCACAGCATCCAAGTCCTACATCCACAGATGCCAAAGCATCAGAGATCATTTATTCAACGCAAACATTCACAATTTCAAGCAAAATTGCAATCCAAAAACTAGTGATGAGAGAAGCAGATATTGCGCAGTTTTCTAGGTCTACGCATTTATCCACAACCAGGATTTTTTTTAGAAAAAGACCTGGCAAGTGAAGGAGTGGAAAACTTGCAGTGTGAACACTTTGAAATTACACATTTTGTTAATACAGAAAATCAATCTCTAATGTCATGACATGATCGACCAAAAGAATACATTCTTCTAAGTTCCAATATTTTACACACAATATCCAAAGGGTTAAAAAAAAGTTACTAGTTTTCACCATAAAAAATTCAAAAGACAGCGTCATTATATTCCCGGAACGGTGGTATTCACCTTGATGACCATTTTAGTATGGCACTCTTACAAAGATGTTCCCTCTGAGGAACCCAACCAGCAAAAACATACGCAGAAGAGAACATGTCTGTTTGCCTCGTGAAGTTGTTAATAACTTGGTTGGTCTCAAAGCCTCTAAAGACCATTTTCCTAGTACAGTTTCCTTAACACAAATAGAACCCACCTTTACTGGAGCATCATGGTTACAAGGGCGCTATGTTTACAAGCAGCCCTACATATGCACTCATCTCCCAAGAGGAAATCACACTGAGATGAATCATGCACATAATCCACAGTACAGGATTTAGAAGAGCTTCGCAATGGACAGGCTGGTGTCAGAACTCCCAAACAAACATTAAGGAGGAAGCGATGCAACTTTCTTACAAAGGTTGTGGCAAAAGTTTCTAGGAGCTTTCTTATTTCTGTAACACCGTCTTTTCCGTTCTAAAATTCATAGTCAAGAAAATATAATCTTACTTAGAAATATGGCACCGCCAAAACGTATCAATTCTTTACCCAACATGCCAGAACACTTAAGACAACAAGGGAGGGCTGGAGGGTAGAGCAAAGCTCAACTCTCAATGCTTTCAAGGTTTAGTTACGTCTTGACATAAACCAAAGAAGAAGAAAGAAAACTATAACGAGTTACGAGATGATAATAACAAGGAAAGCATAGTGACTTAAAAAATGAGAAGGCAAAAAGAAAGAACAATAACTCACAAGATGATTGGACGGCTCATCGAGCAATATTATGTGTGGTTTCTTGAAAGTAATCTTTGCAAACGCTACCCTACTTTTCTGACCACCTGCAATACAAAACAAGTAATCACAAAGATGCAACTATTATAATTTCTGGTAATTCAAGCTATTGAAATAGACCCATTCAAAAAAAATATTCCATGCGGCAAGCCTCTAAAGTTCAAACATGCCTGAAGAGATAAAATTCAACATACCAGATAAAGTGTACATAGGCTGAAGTGCAAGATTCCCAGTTACACCAAAGGAACCCAGGTGAGCCCTTAGCTTTTGTTCAGGAACTCCCTGCAACAGGAAAACTTCATATAGTTTCTAGAGTCCTAGACAATGTCATATGCAAGAGGAAACTATAGGCCAAAATACGATATGCAAAAGAAATATACAAATTCCATAGGCTATTGCCAGGGAGTGACGAGCTCAACCCAACCACAAAGCAAGTTGGTGATGAAGGATGCAGCAATAAATCATTTTGTTTTATACTACCTAATATAAAATTTATGAATACATTTACACATTTACAGCTAGGAGTTGGGTTGGGTTAGGAGGGGAGACTGGGGGAAGGGAGAAGGGAGAAGGATGGGAATTTTTACAATGGAGGGGAAGAAGGGGTAGAGGGAAAAACTCAATCACCCCTTGCATGGTAGAGTTTATGGGGGGAATGGAGGTTTTTTACTCATAAATTTTCTTGATGTTATTAACAACTATCGACAGCACATTTTGAAATGTAAGACTTGTCAAAACTACATTAACTAGTAGAAACAAGCAATCTCTCCTAAATATATATAGAAGAACTCAATCAGCTAAATTCTAAAAAATGAGGAAATTACAAGAAAAAGCTTACTCATAAATTTAAATAAGACAGATGAATCAAATCACCACCCTTTCACTTCAGTGAACCTACCATTAGAACTCAATGATAATTAAGTGGCTATTCTAACTCCCAACTAAGGCCCTTTTTTTTATATACCTTATAAGTCATGTTTTCTTTTCTTATTAGTTTAAACATGAGAGGGAGTTTGAAACTCACTCGGCTCAAGTCCAAAGGTATAGATAACCACTAGCCAAGAGCTCCCAACTGAGGCTACATCATCGATGTAGGCCATCACTGCCATAGTAATGCTTGGGTTTTGAACTAGCCCTCACATTGATGTTAACACACCTTATACCAGAAATTTTATGCATGAGTTGAAAGTACATTTTAAGTACTCCTAAACAACCTATCTTGGATAGAAGAAGACAAGTTAGAGGACATTACAATGGGATGTATAACTAGAAAAATCTAAAATAACCAACAAATTTATCCACGAAGAAAACCAATGCTAGTATTAAAAAAACTATAGAAGAAGAAACCAATAACTTACAGGGAAGCAGCGCATCATGTACAAAAGGGGATTTGAAGATAGGTCCAAACCATCAACATGGTGCTGACTAAACACAGCAATACGAACCTGCGGATGAATCAATATAAGCCAGCTCAGATTGAAGCATGAACACCTGGCCCAATTTCCCAACTTCTCAAGAAGCTATTAAGCTGAAGACCAGTGATATCACTGCTGGGTGTTCATAAATGAAGCACCAGAATATTTATTTAAATCTTGAAATTTTCACCAGATGGGGACAAAGTGATATTTCATTTTTTACTCTTTCTTCCTTTCAGACTAGGAAAGAGAAGATTTGCCATGTTGAAAGGTAAAACACAATAAAGGCTCCCCAACAATCTTTAATATATGTCTATATGATGAAGAAGTACCAATGCGATCGGAAAAAAAAAAAATTATAACTCAGCAAGCGTCATGTTTGAGAGGGAGCCTTAGAAAGAGAGAGAGGAACAATACCTTAGCTGAACGGAAAATGGTACCAGAGGTTGGTTGTAGTTCCCCTGCAATCAGTTTGAGAATGGTAGACTTGCCAATGCCATTTGGCCCCACCACTGCATTACAATTTGGAAAGCTATATATTAGAAGCAAACAGGAAGAGGAAGAACATACCTTATAATTGCCACATTACATTCACAAAAAAGAAAATTGTCAAGAAATGAGGAGACGTCAACAAGCCATCAGAGATGTCCATCTCCCAACACTTATTCATTTCTATAACCAGCTGTACTCAAACATAGATTTTCATTGACATGAAATTACAAAAATGCATTCAGAGATTCAAAGTTAGCACACAAATACAAAGACACAAACATTTCTAAGGACGAGCATCCTTACTAGCAATGCGGCTGTCCAGATCTATCCCAAAGTTCAAATTCTTGAACAACATGGGGCCGCCAGGATAACCAAATGAAGCATCACTGCAATCACATTCAGCAAACATCAAACTAATCTGCTTTGGAGTCCAAGACAAACAGCGTAGTATTAAAAGGATTTAAAAATTATATTATTTTGCTGTAAATAAAAATAAGATCAATGTTAGTGTCATTTTTCCAAGTCCATTAAAGCCATGAATCAAGTATTCTAGAAGCTCACAATTATGCATATTAAAATGCTACAGAGGAACCCCACGAGCACTATAAATTGAAAAATAAAGAATTTCACTAGTTGATCTGCAAAGCGAACCTGAAGCTTATGATAGGGGGGCCTGGTCTATCTTCTGGAGTTGGAAAATCGAATTTGTAACTGAATACAACAAAGATCACATGATATCTTATTAATAGAAAATTGAAATACAAATAGAATCAAGCTCATGTAAAAAAGATATTGGCATAAAAAAGGTAAACAACTCCCATGTACAAGGCTCCCGCAGTGGGCGGGGTCAGGGATAGGCAGAATGTACGCAGACTTTACCCCCACATAATATGTCAAGATGCTATTTCCAGAAATTGAACCCGTGACCTATAGGTTGACCCCTTGCAACTTTACTACTGGGCCACATGCTCGCCTTTAGATGCTGGCATAAAAATAAAATTAAAGGCAGAGAGCACAATACATACTCAGGGTCATTAATGACTTCATCTACATGGCCCAATCGCTCTACTGCCTGCAGAGGTAAAAGGAAATAAATGAACCTATATTCATCCAAAAAAGAGTGCAGGATTGTGGTAGCTAAAAGCAAAGTTCAACAAAAATGAGGGATGTAAAAAAGACCTTGATTCTCGACTGGACAAGAGATGCCCTCTTTGCATTATACCTGAATTTATCAATGAAGGTCTGCAAGAGTAGAGAAAAATATTCAAAAGTCAAACACAAGAGCTGTACTACTGATCATAGAATAACCAACCATTAAGAGCCAACATTTTGAAAGAAAAAAGCACTGTAATACAGACATCAATGTCATTGTAAGAAATGAAATATGAACTGATGACAAAATCTACAGACATGAAACCTAAAAGACAAACCAGCAAAACAAAGATATACAAAGTGCTGGCAGCCAATCTCAACTAAAGACGCCTTAAACCCAATTAGTTGTTGTCAACTACAATAGCCAGGTGCGAGAGACCAAAACTCAAATGGGAAGGCATAGATTCACAATAAAAGTAATAAAATATGTATAATAGTACAGTGTCTTCCAATTGAAAAGACCTCAATGAATTGGTTGAACCAAAATAGACCACATCAAAGCAACAAAACCAAATATCACATCATCAGAATGCCACTCTAGAGCATGGAAAAGAACCTGCATATGAGCTCTCGTACGCTCATTGGCCTCAAATGCTTTCTGCTGGTTCTTAAGTTTCTCCTCTCTTGTCCTCTCGAAAGTATCATAATTCCCTTTGTAAGTAGTCAGTTTTTGCCCATGCAGGAAGACAATATCTGTAACTACCTGGTAAAACACGAAGTTAGAGACCCCAAAAATATTAAAAAAGCAAAATAACATGAAGTTGCAGCTGGATTATTACTGTGTTCAAGAATTCTCGAGCATGAGAAACAACTATAAACGTTTTTGGCCACTTCACCAAGTAAGACTCTAGCCACAGGACAGCATGAAGATCAAGATGATTCTGCAATAAAATTAAATACATTATAAATCAAATTCTACTAAGAAAGGGATAATCCTGTGAGGACATATACAACAACAGACACACCGTAGGTTCATCGAGAAGCAACAAATCAGGCTCAACAAACAATGCACGAGCAAGAGCTATTCGCATGCGCCATCCCCCAGAAAAGGTTTTTGTTGCGCTCTTCTGCATTTCTGTAGAGAAACTGAGACCCTGGAAACATGCAACATCGGTATGGTGACAATGGGGAGAGAAAGAAAAAGATGAGCGAACAATTTCCTAGCCTAATAGTGCCGTTGAAAAGTTAAAAATCCAACATGTGCACTATCTAAACCAAGCACATGATTTATATAAGTACTATTTTTTAATGCAAGGAACTTTTATATAATTACAATTTACAAATGCATTATATCACAGTTTCCCACAGAGTAGGAATGGCAATAAGGCATAGAAGAGGCATATCAATCCTTCCCAAACCTCGCGCAGCAAATAAATCCTTTCTCATCCCGTCCAATCCCAATTTATACCAATGCACTATCACTATCATACAGAATAAAATATCTTAACAAATAGTTGCCAGCAGGGATTAGAGATAATTTGTTTGTTTAAAAATTTAACAGGTAATTTGTTTGTTCAAAAATTTATGATTAATTTTTTTAAGGTGTTTTTTTTTTTCATTCATTTATTCATGCGGTCCTTTATGTAGCAAGTAAGATTGCCCTTTTATTGGACAATGTAAATGCTCGCGTCAGAGTTAAATTAAGAGTTGAGATGGTGTAGGCTCACTTGAAAAGACAGTAAAGTCTTCTTCCAAAAAATTTAATTAATTAAAGAACAGCATTTCATTAATGTAACCAGTGGTAATTCCAAAGAAAAATATGTCAAACTACATATAAACTTTTTTCAGGCTTTACGTATATTTGGCACAGGACAAATTAAACCTGATTTGTGATGCAAAATTAAACCCATATTCACCGTGAATACAAAGAACCTCAAAAGTCGACATCATCCCATGAAGAACCTCAACAAGTCAAAGTCATCCCATTACGAATTGGGAAAATGCAAGGGAAGGCCCCAAATTTCATGGGCAAACTGTCATCCCTGCCGGCCAATCAACTGATATCAAAGACATTAAAACCTCACTATTCAAACCTAATCAACTTTTAAAAGGAAAAAAAATCAACATATCAACATTTTAGTACTCAAGTGGTAACTTCGTGGTCTCTTGTTAATTTTATCAGAAATCCAAATTAAACACCTTACTTTCCCTTCTTTCATCGTAAAAGAGTTCAAGGAATCAAGTAGATTCAGAATACCAAAACACATGAGATAAGGAGAGCTTTTGAAATTATCAATTCAAAGCTCAAGCCAAGCAGACAGTATCAAGTCATGGATAATAAGAAAGAAAGGGAACTCACTGCAAGAATGGTAGCGGCGCGTGCTTCTGCTGAATCAGCATCAATCGTTTCAAGCCTTTTGTATATTTGCTCAAGCCTTTGTGAAATAGCATCTTTGTCAATTGTGCCATTTGAAACCCCTTTGATGCTTTCATCTGCACCCTCAAACTCCAATTCTCTCTTAAATGTATTACAGACAAGTCAGTAGGATCGCTCAAAAAGCTTACAACTTACAAGCACCAAGAACATCTAAACAAAATAAGCTTGACCATCTCTATAAATATAACCTGTTGAGTGAGCAGACGAGCTTCCTCTTCCAAAAGCTGGGTCCTCTCAACATCGGCATTAAGAACACATTGCAAGGCTGATGTATTATCACCAACAACTTCTTGCTCAACATGTAATATTTGGCAGTTTGGAGGAATGCCATCAATGGCGTGCATAGCCATGTGCCTGAGGAATGTAGTTTTCCCGGTACCATTTCTTCCAACAAGTCCTGTACACTTGTATTATTAGTGTAAATTGATAAATTGAATTCTATTACTAAATAATTTTTATGTAAACCAAAAGAACATGAACCAAATATTTCTTTTTATTCTATCATCCAAAAAAGAAAAGCAAACTTACCATAATGCCTTCCAAAAGAAAGTGTTATTGTACCATCCACAATGAGCTCACGACCACCAACAGAAACACTGAAGTTCTCCATATGGATATCCTTGACCACTGGTCCACCGCCACCGTCATGACTCACACTTATAACAGGCATGCCTGCCCTAACAGCATCCATTTCTGCCACATGCATTTGATATTGTACCTAAATATTCAGAGAGAAGGCAAAGAGCAAACAAGAACAAAAGTCTTAACACTCAGCAAAATTGAAACCTTATTATCATACATCATATCATCTAATATATGATCTGATATATGTGCTCCATAGGACCAGCAAATGAACATAAAATACTAACACGCTCATTTTTTCTAAATTCTAAAGTATAAACACCAGGCTCATATTAGATCAACGATGCCCCGTCGAGAAATATGCCAAACATTCCAATAAAAACAACATAAGCTACGAAAGAACATCTACCTCTCTCTGCCGCTCGTCTTTTCTCTTTTTCCTTTCTATTTTCATTTTATCACGCGCAGACATCACTGGCCCATCCATCAACTCAGGCTTCTTCTTTGGAGCCTCCTCATCCATCCCCTCATTCATTCTCATGGGCACTGCAAGACTCCTCACAGTAGGACTTGGTTTGACCAACCCATGCTTTCCAAATTTCTCAGACAGTTTGCTGCAAACCTATCATTAATTCCCAGATGATCATAAATTGGGAAGGCAAAAACTTCAAGAAATCAGCAGAACAACCATCATAAAAGTTCAGTACAAGCTGTCTATAAACTAAAAGGAGACAAAATCAGAAAGAAGCAAATGAACACAAATGAACTATCGACAGACATCATCTATAAACCAAAAGATTTCACAGCTCCATATAAAGGCTGTTAAGGAATCAACAATAAAATCATCCCTTGAGATTTCTTAGGGTTTCCAAAAATAAACAACAATTATGTCCACTTAACACAACTTGTAAATGACAATAACTAACAGTTCCATTTTGACTCTATCAATGTTTTTCTTAGCTTGGTAGACAGCAGCTACAACGTGCCCCTAGCTTTTTCAGAATCTCAACCTCCAAAATAACCAGAATCAGAAATAAAATCCTTTCACGGTAACACTGAAACACTAAAAAATATATTTATTTCTGAGCAGAAAGAATTCTGGCAAACAGCATTCGTAAACGCAACAAAATAAATGAGTGCCTAGTCAACAATCATCACAAGTTACATGTTCCGTATGATATAAACCTTGAAATATCGAAACAGAATTCGTAACAATACTGTTCCCAGAGAAACCTTTAACACAATGAAGTAACTTCCTATCTCGAGAACATATGAAAAACATGATAGACGGAATCACTCACCGAACGGCACTCGGAAAAGTCGGATACGCATTCAGCGGCGACAAGAAGCTCGCCAAGGGCTTCGAAAGCGCCCTCGCCGTCTTCGCCGATGTCGAAATCCTCGTCTGCGAGAACGTTGACGATGTAGTCTATGATTGGCTGGTCTACGTCCAGGACCCGCCGACCCAGCACCTCGTGTACCACCGAGCTCGCCACTTCCGTCATGGTTGTGTATTAGAAGATTCAGAACTGCTTTGCGAAGCGAGAATGAAAAAGAAATAAAGGGAAAATAGGGGTACCCCAATAGCAGATCACTTGGTAAAAAAAAAAAACAAAAACGACGTCGTTTAAATTGTAATGCTTTTCCTTGCTGATGGAGAACGGCCCATATGGGAATTGGCTCATTAAATGTGGGCCTATAGAGTAAAAATGTAAACCAGAATCACTTACGCAGCCACGTTATGCATTGGGCCCAAAGTCCAATCACTATATTAATTATATTATATGCATTAATTCTCAAATTAGCTCCTCAACAAAATTTATGTTTTCCCTAAAATATGCACTACCCTAGGCAGAAATTTGTATCCAATATAACAAAGAATCACACACTTTAACCTTATTATCAATCTTTACAAAAACATACAAATAAGTTTGATAAATTTTTACACTATCTAATATGTTATCAAGATGACTATACTCTCCACCCAAGCTACTAATTAGATTGATAAAAACGTTGTGTATCACATTGATAACTAGGTTCGGATCCCCTCTCTCCTGTTAAAAAAAAAAAGAAGATAATTATACTTCAATAGAATATAAATCTCATCATCTAAATCTCGAATATAACTCACCTCCACTAGTAGGGCAACATAATGACGTAAAGAAATTATACCCTTCTCCATGTATTTTGTCTAATTAAGTTCATTCGTTGTGACATTCAAAGTAAGGCATTCTTGACAAATTACTTCCAATTTCAACATTGATTTCATTCAAACATACTCAAAAACAAAAACAAAAACAAAAACAAAAACAAAAAGGGATCCAGTCCGTACACGTGTCATACGTCCAGATCACTTAACCCGTCAAAGGAGTTAGCAGAGACTAGACCCTAGACCAAGAGAAGAGACCGACCCGTTTAAAACTCACATCCACGCTCTCTGCCTCTCCAATGTGTATAAAAAACGGAGAGCAGAAAACTGAGATACCATTCATTCTCAACCAACAATACAATTCATCAATTCGTTTCGTGAAGCGAATTTTTTTTTTTTTTTTTTTTTGGGTTTTAGTGATTCTTGGGCTTTTTTCTCGACTGTTTTACCGGGGAGATTTGGTGGGAAGATGAGGCTGTTGAAGGTTGCGACGTGTAACCTGAATCAATGGGCAATGGACTTCGACTGCAACGTGAAGAATATAAAGGAGTCAATAGCAAGTGCCAAAGCGGCTGGTGCAGTTATCAGGCTCGGACCTGAGCTCGAGATCACCGGTTATGGGTGTGAAGACCATTTCTTGGAGCTCGATACTGTTTCTCATGCGTGAGTCCTTACTTTCTCGCGGTTTCAAGGCTATCTGTTCTCTGTCTTTTATTGGGGTTGCTCTATAATTTTCAAATTAGCTGCAATTTAGGTGAAAATGAAGTAACTTGATAGTTGTGTCTTCAGTCTTTGTCTCTTTTTTATTTTTCCTGTTTAAATTGGAGGAACCTGTTTGTTTTATAAATCTATCTGCCTTGTTTTTGTTGCAAAGGTTTTCCAATGAATTTACTTAGATAGTTGATTGGTAGCTTAGCTTGATATCTAGTTGATAGTATTTAGAAGGAAGAATCGGAATTACTACAATTCAGTGAATTTTATGTTGTTTCTTTCCTTAGTTTTATCAGGGAAAAAAATGATAAGCATGCTATAAATGACTTTAGGAGAGGCTACAACTGTGTGACTTAAATGAGAACCATTGTTTATTGGTGGGTTGCTTTCATCGGGGCTGTTATGAGAAAACTGCTGCTTCTTTCTTTTACATTTATTTTACTTTCTTTCTCTGATAATTTGATCACAGATGGGAATGCTTGAAAGACATTCTTCTTGGAGGTTGGACTGATGGCATACTGTGTAGCATAGGGATGCCTATTATCAAAGGATCAGAGCGTTACAATTGTCAAGTACTATGTTTGAATGGAAAAATTATCATGATACGTCCAAAAATGTGGCTTGCCAATGATGGAAATTACAGGGAGCTCCGTTGGTTTACTGCTTGGAAGCAAAAAGATCTGCTTATGGACTTTCAGCTCCCGATTGAAATCTCTGTGGCTTTGTCACAGAAATCAGTGCCTTTTGGTTATGGATACATTCAATTTTTGGACACGTAAGAAAAACGCTACTATTTATTTCCTGTTGCTAATCAACTTCTTTATGTCATTGTTCACAACTTTGGGTTACCTAGACATTGGGAAGAAGTCAATACAAAAAACACAGATGGTTTGTGCGTTTCTAGCATATCCTAATGAACGCGTGAACTCACTTGTGCCAGAATTATATTGCAACTATAGTGATACCGACAATAGGATTGTGGGTAGCTTACTTCTATTGACTATGGTGAATTGCTAAATGTGAATGCTGTGTTTCTCACCAGGGCTGTTGCTGCTGAAGTTTGCGAAGAACTTTTCACTCCTATTCCTCCTCACACGGAGCTTGCACTGAATGGGGTTGAAGTGTTTATGAATGCTAGTGGAAGTCACCACCAGCTAAGAAAGCTAGATCTTCGTCTTCGTGCATTTATAGGTGCTACCCATACTCGTGGAGGGGTTTACATGTACAGTAATCACCAAGGATGTGATGGAGGCCGGCTTTATTATGGTACAAAATATGCTTGTGCTTCACCGTACATGATATTGATATTAATTTTGCAACTCTCTATACTAATTCAGTCCCAGCACTCCGTTCATTGCCCTGGTGATAGCACAAGCTTGTTGTAGCATCTATGCTTTCTAATTACTATGCTTTTTACTTGCTAATTTCATTCAGTCACTCGTGTTTTATACATTGTGCTCAGATTATTTTCTGCAGATGGCTGTTCCTGCGTTGTTGTAAATGGAGATGTCGTGGCTCAAGGTTCACAATTTTCCTTGACGGATGTTGAGGTTGTGGTTGCCCAAGTAGATCTGGATGCGGTATGTGATATTTTATTCCATGTTGTGGGCCTCTGTGTTCTTGGGGATTCTTGGGAGCCGAAACTGTATTAAATCGCCTTTATAAGAACAATTTTCTATCCTGCAGAAGAATATAACTTCACGAATATAGAGATATTAATCATCTCAAACCAACTGGAAATTCCACTGAGATTTTTCGGAACACTACCTGATAATTTGCATTGATGCTGTTCAAAACCATACAAGAATTAGAAATTATTTCTATATGTTCAGGAATTGATTTGTAGTATTTTAACTCCACCTACTTGATTATAGATTTTAGGTCTGTTTGGTGGTGCTTATATTTGAGAACAATAAGCTAGTTTATAAGTTGTCAAATAAGTTTTCGGGTGTTTGGTGATACCTTCAATGCTAACGTTAGTTTATACTTGATAATTTTATGATACACTAGCATATTTTCAAAATAATCTCGTTGGTGGAGGTTTTTTTAATTATAATTTGGCACCACTTTACTTTTTGGCTGAGTGACAGGTTGCTAACTAGGAATTATTTCTATATATCCTATTCCTGTTTAGTGGCATTTTAACTCTACCTACTGATTGTACTTTTTTTATAAGTAATTTGGCTCCACTTTACTTTTGGCTGAATGACAGGTTGCTAGCCTGAGAGGATCTATAAGTAGTTTTCAAGAACAAGCAAGTTGCAAAACCATAGTGCCATCAGTGGCCGTACCATATACTCTTTGCCAATCTTTCAACCTGCAGATGTTCCTTTCTAGCCCACTTAAGGTTAGCTCTTCATCAAGGCTCAAGCTACTTGTTAATTCAAGATTATTAGAGAATTGCTTATTTGCATTCTTTTGGTGAAAACACTTCTTTTGTGGCTGTTAGAATACATTATTATGATATAGTTTCCTAGTTTATGTTGATAGAGGTTCTTATGGTGTTTCCTTAATTTCTAAGTTGCTTCATCTCTAGATTTGACTTTTTCTGTATTCCCCTATATAAAAGCACTCTGTGTACTATGCAATATATCTTGCTTACTCGGTTGTGATTCCTGGACACTTTCAGTCTACTGTTTCTAACATGGCCTGCACTTTTGGCTTTCTGCTTTTTGCCCACTTTAAGAGATGGTGACTTGGCTTCTCATTGTGTTCTATTCGCATTATATTTTTTTGTAGATCAAGTATCACTCTCCTGAGGAGGAAATTGCCTTTGGGCCTGGTTGCTGGTTGTGGGACTATTTAAGAAGAAGTGGAGCTTCCGGATTTTTGCTTCCCCTTTCTGGTGGAGCAGATAGCTCTTCTGTGGCTGCTATAGTTGGGTGCATGTGCCAACTTGTTGTAAAAGGTAAGCTTAACACATAGTTTTGTTGTTGGATAATGCATTTTATCCATGGGTCATAACAAGTACCAGCTTCTAACTCTGTCTTTAAAAATATATATATCTTTCGGTTTTTTGCTTCATAAGTCATAACATCATTATTACTTATTGGTGAATCGTGCTTATTGGATGCAGAGATTGCAAATGGAGATGAACAAGTCAAAGCTGATGCAATAAGAATTGGAAATTATGCTAATGGGGAGTTTCCTACAGATAGTAAAGAATTTGCAAAACGCGTTTTTTATACAGTTTACATGGGATCTGAAAACAGGTACATATTGGATACTGAACCAAGGCCAAACTCTTTAATCTTTAATTTCATGGCGTTAATAATTGACATTTGTCTTGAAGAAGCCTTTCGAGTTTCTTAATCCTGTATGAGTTCTCATCTTAGTTTTTTTTCTTCCCAACTGTTAGCTTTGACCCATGAGTCATGACCTTACATCTATCAAGAAGTTGCTTAAAAGATAAGCCGTCCATTCAAAGAAAAATATGATCCAAGTAATGTGAAGTGAGAAAACGTGCAATGTGGATGCAGAAATCCTGGGAAAAAATTAATTAATTACCAGGGAGAGGCATCCTGAACCTTTTTCCCCCACAGAATATGAGATATACTGCTTTAAGACACTATGAGATATAGTGGTTTAACACCCCATAAACCACTGTTTATGGTCAAATTATACTTCAGACATGCTTTTGGTTTTATGTGATTAACAGGGATCTCTTTTTTCAGTTCAGAAGCTACTAAGATGCGGGCTAAGGCATTGGCTGATGAGATTGGTGCCTGGCATCTTGATGTTTCCATAGATGGTGTTGTTTCTGCATTGCTATCCTTGTTTCAAACACTTACTGGAAAGCGACCACGCTATAAGGTAATAGGAATATCTTTATTCTCTTTTATAAAGGTAGGAGGAAGAATTGCACCCTAGATCTCATTGAAACCAAGTCAGATGCTGTTCTTTCATCCTCTGAATATTCAAGTTGTGCTGTACAATTCACAGTATTTAAGTCATGTTTGAAAGTTCGGGAAAGCAACCTATTATTAGCAGTTATCTCATTCAAAGCATTTCAATTGTCTAGTTTATTTAACAAGCGAGATTAACCTCAGTTATGCTCAATTTATAGCATACAATTGCTTCAAATTGTCTCTTTTATCTGTCTTTTCACAGGTAGATGGAGGGTCTAATGCTGAGAACCTAGGGTTGCAGAACATTCAAGCTAGAATCAGAATGGTGTTGGCATTTATGTTAGCTTCACTCTTGCCTTGGGTTCATAACAAAGCTGGGTTTTATCTTGTTTTAGGTAGCTCTAATGTTGATGAAGGATTGCGTGGTTACTTAACAAAGGTACAATACTCACCACATTACACTATGTACTATGACTTTATACATACCTTTCTCCTTTTTTAAAAGGAAAATCATCCTTGACTTTTGAACATGGTGACAGATCATACCTTCGTTTCTTTTCTCTTTTGGGGAGAACTTTTAGGATTCCAAACTTGAAGCTAACACTAGGACCTGTAGAAAGATATTTTCTCAATTATGTTACCATTACTGGTTAGATTTTCAGTTCTGAGGCAAAGGAAACTCTTCTGCAATAGAAAATCTTTTTTATCATATGAGCCATTCAGCCTTGATACATCTTCTGATAGTGTTATAAAAATCTACTATGCAACTTTTCTCAAATTCCATTTCTTTTTGCCACATAAGCAGAATTGATTTTGAGGATTATTCGTATGACACTGCTGGGAAATAGTTCATCTTTTGCAAACGATTTTCTTTGGATTTTCACCTTAATTTCCTTTGCAGTATGATTGCAGCTCGGCAGATATAAATCCAATAGGAAGTATCAGTAAGCAAGATCTTCGGGCATTTCTCAAGTGGGCTGCTAGCCATCTTGGCTACTTATCCTTGGCAGAAATAGAGGCAGCTCCTCCTACTGCAGAATTGGAACCTATACGTTCCAACTATAGCCAGGTATAACAAGTAGCCGTTCTTTTTCCTTGCCATAGCTTTTTTTATTTCCGTTGAAGTTATTCCTGTCCATCTCTATCTTGCAAGTTGCAAACGTACTGTTTGAATCATACTAGCTCCTAGGAAGTTACTCTTGCTACTTGCACAACCTTTGGTCTAGCTCCTATATTGCCTCCATCTTGTGTTTCTGATTTTCCTTTGTCGATCTCATGGTTTTGTCTCTTGATGAATTTCCTCCTCCTCCTCTTCAGTTGCATGTCGGGGACTGACTATTTATACCTTTATTTCCCCCGTATATGATACAGTTGGATGAAGTTGACATGGGAATGACATATGAGGAACTTTCAGTCTACGGAAGGCTGCGGAAAATATTCCGTTGTGGGCCAGTATCGATGTTCAAGGTTTGCTTTTCAAGTCACTCTGTGCAATTGACTTATTGTAGTCGGAATGTCATCAGTGTGGATTTTTTTGTTCTATGCAGAACCTCTGCTTTAAATGGGGTTCGAATTTAACTCCGTCAGAAGTTGCAGAAAAAGTGAAACATTTCTTTAAGTATTACTCTATTAACCGCCACAAGATGACTGTATTAACACCTTCTTATCATGCCGAGGTATGTCGAACTTGTCAGACAATTTTAAAACAGCGATTTTAGTGTGTCGTTATCTTTAGACATATTTCTTGGGAAACTTATGACTTACCAATTCTATGCAGAGTTATTCACCTGAGGATAACAGGTTTGATCTTCGTCAGTTCTTGTATAATGCAAGGTGGCCGTATCAGTTCAGTAAGATTGATCAACTTGTTCATGACTTGAATGGGGATAAAATCGCCTTGGGAGAATTAAGTGAACAGAAAAAAGCCGCAGACTATGGAGATGGGATGGGAATCGTTGCAGCTCACTCAGGCGATCCAAGTGCTGGCATTTGATTTAATTATAGGCTTGCAAATTAGTTTGTCCAGTGCAAATAAAGCTGGTCACTTGTGATATTCTTTTTCTATTTGATGGGGTACTGCAGTACAGCCAATTCATCCCCACTTAATGCTCTTTCAATATTTTCCATTTTTCACTGTAATGCGAGTACAATTCAATAATTAATGGTTCATGTCACATGTTGTCACAAAAATCATACTTGAAGGACATAAATTTAACTTCTCATGGGCCCAAGACATCTAAAACTTGTACAATATGGCCCAATACATCTAATCTCGCCAGTTCAACTTCAATTCTTAACTTTTCATGGGCCTATTCAGACCCAAGTTTGATCCATGATCTCTTCACTTCAAGGGACTAGTACTAAGGATGGTCATATACTCATATTAGTGATTTATCAAATAGTTCAACTTTGGTCTGATTGAAAAGAAGAACTACAGGCAAAACCGCAAAAGGAAGCGAGGAACTAAATATCCAGCTCATAAAGCCTTTCTTTCATTCATCAATAGGGCCCTGGTCGGTCACTTTTCCGGGACGGGATCGATAAGTGGAAGTCATAAAAAAGAGATGTTTCTCTTCGCACCTCAGATCAAGAGGAAGAGGAAGGTTCTCAACGATGATAAGGACCTGTAGGTTCGCCCACTAACCGAAGAAAATTTGGCAGGAACGTGTGAAAATAAACGGAAAATAGAAAGGCATCCTTGGAATAGTCTTGTGATCAACTCGGAAAGGACGTAGTAGAAAGTCTCGATTGTGAACCCAAGGTTGAAGCGAGTGTGGTAGATCATGACCAAGATTGCTCTTTAGTTGAAAGTCGAATGCCTCCGAGAAATGGTCAATCCAATCTACCAAACAACATCTATAGTTATTCCTCATAGTTCGGAATCGGACCATATCAGTGCATAAAAGAACATGTAAATGAGTTGATCAATATAACGAACCAAAAAAGTACAAAACACAGAAAGATCTATAAAATGTATCTTACTCAAAAAAGACATGCCAAGGACGGGAAGGTTAATTTCCCATCAAGCATTTTGAAAAATTACAGTATCCTCAAGTAACCCTAGCCTATATCCTCCCTCTCCTTCCTGCTCACTCTCAGAGGTCAATGAAAAAGATTTAAAGTTCATCATGTGAATCATCGTCCTCAGTTGCTTCACCACCTGGGGCTCCACCAGACCTTTGATACACAGCAGTGATGATGGGGTTGCAAACAGCCTCCACCTCTTTGAGCTTCTCGTCATAGTCCTCTTTCTCAGCGCTCTGGTTGTCATCAAGCCATTCGAGGGCCTCCTTGGTAGCGGTTTCAATTTTCTCCTTCTCATCAGACTCCAGCTTGTCTGCAAGCTTGTCCTTGTCATTGATCTGGTTTTTCATGTTGTAGACATATGTCTCCAATGCGTTACGAGCATCAATCTTTTCTTTAACCTTCTTGTCCTCCTCTGCAAACTCTTCTGCTTCACGAACCATGCGTTCAATTTCTTCCTGGCTCAGACGACCCTTGTCATTTGTGATGGTGATCTTCTCTGATTTACCAGTGCCCTTGTCTTCGGCCTTGACGTTAAGGATACCATTTGCATCAACTTCAAAAGTGACCTCAATTTGGGGGGTGCCCCTGTTCGATGTAAGTATTAAATATGATCAGACTCATTCCATATTATTAAGGGAAGACAAATCCTCGAGTAATTTAATAATGGCAATATGCAAACCTTGGAGCTGGAGGAACTCCACTGAGATCAAATTTCCCAAGCAATCTGCAGTCCTTTGTGAGACTCCTTTCACCTTCGAAGACCTAGCATCAAGAGAAAGGAGCTTATGAACATCTGCCTCTTAATTCCAAATGTTTCTTTGTCAAGAAATAGCACATGCTGAAAGGCAAATAACAAGGATAAAGAATAATACCTGAATGGATACAATGGTCTGCTGATCCTGGTATGTGGTGAATACTTGTGATTTCTTGGTTGGGATGACTGTGTTCCTTGGAATCAACTTGGTCATCACTCCACCAACAGTTTCGATACCAAGGGTAAGTGGAGCCACATCCAGGAGAAGGATATCTTCACCCATTACACCAATAGACGTATTAGGTTTTGCTAGAGGGGGGAAAAAAAAAAAGAAGCATGACTGGCAAATCAAGATAATGTGAAAAGTTATACCTTTGGTTTCATCCCCACCCTCTCCACTCAAGATGCCTCCTTGTACCGCAGCTCCATAAGCAACTGCCTCATCAGGGTTAACACCCTTGTTAGGCTCCTTTCCATCAAAGTAGTCCCTCAATAACTGCTGAACCTTAGGAATTCTGGTGCTGCCACCGACAAGGACGATCTCATCAATCTGGTTTTTCTCCAATCCAGCATCTTCCATTGCCTTCTTCACAGGTCCCATGGTCTTTCTGAACAAATCATTGTTCAACTCTTCAAAGCGAGCTCTGGTCAGTGGCTCAGAGAAATCGACACCATCAAAGAGCGATTCAATCTCCACGCGAACCTGGTGCTGACTACTCAGAGCTCTCTTTGCACGCTCAGCTTCTCTCCTTAGCTTACCAAGGGCCCTGTTGTCCTTGCTGATGTCCTTACTGTGCTTTTTCTTGATCAATTTGATGAAGTATTCCATGATCCTCTGGTCAAAATCCTCACCTACACAAATAATAACCACCATAAGCACACATTTCCCACATCTACCAGTAATGAAAACTTAATATGCAAATAAATTTTCAATATATTATCTGCTTCTGAGAAAATCAGAAGTATAACAATTACTTTCAAATTTGTTAGACTTCACTAAATTTTCCTTCCATTCTACAATTCAAAGAGACCCCAAGACATAAAAATTATCTAAAAAATGAATGGGTCAAAAAATGAGAGATTTTCATACCTCCCAAGTGGGTGTCTCCATTGGTAGAAAGAACCTCAAAAACACCATTGTCAATCGTCAAGATACTGACATCAAATGTTCCACCACCAAGGTCAAAGACCAGAATGTTCTTCTCACCGCCTTTCTTGTCCAACCCATAGGCAATAGCTGCAGCAGTTGGTTCGTTGATAATTCTAGCAACATTGAGCCCTGCAATTACACCAGCATCCTTGGTGGCTTGCCTCTGGGCATCATTGAAGTATGCTGCACATCAAATACCAAATGGGAGAGGAAATTAGTAATAAAAAAAATCCTCAATACATCCATATTATTCGATGACAAGGTAGGAACAACATAAATAAAGTTTTCCTCACCAGGAACTGTAACTACGGCGTCCTTGATTTTCTTCCCAAGGAATGCTTCAGCAGTTTCCTTCATCTTGATCAAAATCATGGCACTGACTTCCTCAGGGCTGAAGACCTTGGTCTCTCCATCCTTAATGTTCACTTGGATATAAGGTTTTCCATCCTTGTTCACAATCTTATACGGAACAAGCTTCATGTCCTTTTGGACCTCCTTGTCCTGGAACCTGTCAGATGATAAACTTTATTAGGCAGTATTCTTAACCATCTCATGCAAATATTGAAAACGAATTGGCATGAACTTATTACTTTCGCCCGATAAGCCTCTTAACATCAAAGACAGTCCTTTCGGCATTCACAGCTGCCTGGTTCTTTGCAGCCTCACCGATTAGTCTCTCACTCTCTGTGAAAGCTACCCAAGATGGGGTGATCCGGTTTCCTTGGTCATTGGCTATTATTTCAACATGGCCATTCTTGTAAACACCGACACAAGAGTACGTTGTTCCAAGGTCTATCCCAATGACAGTTCCCAACTTGGTAGCCTCCTCTTTCGCAATAGAAATTGCGAATAGACATCCTGTTATGCAACTTCAGTTATGTTAATAGTGAATTTAAACACATTCCAAAAGTTGGATGTCTATAAGGTGGTGACAGAATCAATGAGAAACAAAGTTTTATAAACTAGGAGGTGAAGTATAAAGCAAGTTGATAAAATATAAAACACTGCATCAAAATTAAAAATTAACAGATAAAGTAAGCCGATCGAACAACAACTTTGGTCCCATGATTTCAGGCAAAACGAACTTGCATGAGACATTAAGATAAGAGATATGCAGAGAATCCTCATTCCACATTAACATACTTGGTAGCGTAATAACTAAACTACGTACACATTCACCTTCACATAATCTTATAGATGCTCATAGTGAGACGAACAAACAAACGAGACATCAGTGATCATTGCCTTCATATGTATTTTACATACACCATCAACTTATTCGTTATTGGACCTTCCTAACACCATCTCGATAATTGTGTAGCTTAGCTACACGAAGCTACCAAGGATCGGAGGCGTTCCAGGGCTATGATATTCAATCTCTAATCACTACCATGCATAAAAGTTAAACAGTTACACAACTTAGTCTTGTTAAGACTTTCCAATTAGTCAAAAGTTTCCATACTACCAAATCAATATATTCAAAATTCACTAATAAAATAAGCAAACAACTGATCAGGCTCATTAGTATAAAAGCATTCCATGATTTTATCGTGGACAAAAGAGATTTGGTTCTTTTCTCTAATCGGCACCGAATATGCCAATCTCATTAACACTGGAAACAAATGTAAACGATTTTTCAATGCAGAACAAGATAGATCATCCGAATCATTCACTTCTTCAAAACGTACCAAAGATCAAACTTGCAAGAGTGAAAGATTATCGTTTAACAGCCAAAAACATAACCAAATCCATACAAACACGGAATTTGTCATCCAATCTAGTGACAAATTCATAAATCCATCAGCTGACACTGCCTAGCTTAAATCAATCTAAAAAAACACGGTAGTGAACAAATCCAGATCTACCACATTAACTCCCACAATAAACTCGAAACAACAATCAGATCTGAACTTCCGGTAAAGTAGAACGAACGCTTACCGAAGGTGACGATTGCTAATACAACCAGAGCACCAGCAGCTCTCGCAGAGCCAGCCATCGTGGCACTACCTTTCAGTCACACAAGCACACAGAAAAGCACTTTTTCGTTCTCTGAGATAATCTGAACGTGAGAGCTCCCTGTAGATTTAGATGTTCAAATGAGAAGTGTCGAACGACGGAGAAACGGCCTTTGTTCTTTGATTTCTGGGCGTGTGACGAACAAGGCTTAAATAAAGAGCCTCTTCTCACCGACACCGTTAACTAATGCACCTTTGACGGTTGTTCAAGTTTACAAAGACACGGGAGAACATGTCATAAATGATCACGTGGACCAATAGAATATCGAGGATGGATAGCGCTAGCCAATGAAATTGGATCTTCTGTTGGGACCATCTTGGCCGTTTGATCATCGAAATATTTGCGGATTTGAACGTGGTCTCATTAGCGAACGATCGTGGCTACATTCGGCTTTGTGGGCTCTATTCAGTTTAGGCCCAGTAAAATGGGCCAAGGATATATTTTATTTTACTGGACTCGCATCTTTTAAAGTATTGGGCTCGACCTTGAGTTCTTTCGGAGCTTTAAGTTACTCGTAGTAAAATTAAAGGCCCAGTTATCTTATTTAAAAGTGTAAACTATTGAGTGCCTAAATATAAAGTGTTTTTCTTAAAGAGTCTATGATTTTGATTGATATTATAAATACCAAAATTTTAAAAAAAATATTAGACAAATGACTAGACATTTTTATCCTTTGTAATATGGGAACCTCACAATCATTATTTTTTTAGTGTACACTGAATAAACGCATAACCCTGTGTAATATCCGACATATCACTCGGGTCTGACAAACACATCTTTTAGACTCGCTAGTACTTTTGGTTAATCTAATAGAATTCCCACAAGTTTTGTCATTGGATAAGTAGTTAGTTTGCTAGGAATTGAAGTCACTTTTTTGAATCTTCGAATGGGTGCATGTATTTTCGTTTGCTATATATCGTATGATTTTATCAACTCTATGTAAGTCTACTTGTTAAAGTAAACTTACACAAGACTCCGAGTCAGCACTATAAGGTATGAGAGTTGAATATATTTGTAAACTGGCGAATCTAAAGTTGACGATATGTCAATGGGGTCGCTAGGAACTTGCAGAGAATAGGGAGAATGGCAATCGTGAGTGTTCTTGACATCGGCTTGGTGCCAACCAAAAAACCATCTTTTACTGACCAAGTCCCATCTTTTACTTTAACAAAAGAGAGAAAGAAAAATGGGAGAATTGATTGTCGTAATAAGAGCGATATGGAGTCCTCTAAAGAGTGCCTCCATGATGACTGGTGGCAGTATGAGACAAGCCTATAAATACGAAGCAAGCGAGCTTAGTAGAATAATCAATAATGATACTCCATATTAGATGATTTACAAAGCAGCTTCAAGGTCTATACATAGTGGGATTTAAGGACCTACTGGGTAGCTCCCGAGATTCAGGAAGGTATTCTTTAAATTGGGGTCAATCAACCGTAGAGGCCCGTTGAAGTGAGATTCTGCTGGAGACTCGGTCTTTCAGATGGTGAGTGCAGATTCTGTTCGAGGTAAGCTTAGCACTGAGCCAAGCATTTGGACCTGATGAGCCCAATGAGCTTGTTAATACTTGGCCCTGATGGCATCTTGGATCCTTCTCTGTTGGTCCAAGTGTCTCTCGAGCTATCGTACCCTAATTGGGCTCGTTCATCCCCTTGGCCCGTGAGATCCTAAACTGGTAATTGTACGAGTCGCGAGTTCGTTGGGCTGGATTCGAGTTTAATATCAAATTTGGGCCCTATAATATATCCATATAGAGAGTCTAGTATTCTACAATTGAGATTACACCAAAAATTGTTATGGTTTAAAAACTTGCCTCACTACATGATGAATGAAGCGTATATTTTTTAATAACAAAAATTCATACCACTTACATAATTTCTTTCGCTCTACATAAAAAATTATAAATTAAAGCATTAAAACTTTTATTATAAATGCTCCAACAATATTATTCATTCCCCCTCCCCAAAGGACAAAACACATATAAAAAAATAGAATAAAAATCATAAAAAAATAAAAATGGTGTAATTACGAATTAGAACCCAAAATAGAAAATCAGTGAACAACTGGAATGATAACGGTGATAATATTTTATTTTCGGTCAGTCAAACACCACGTTCGCCAAAAGCGCGTGTCAAAACACAGCCAATCAATTATTCGCATTCAAGAAAAAGATACGTCACAGCCCATGTTTGCACGCGATAAAAGCTTGCGTTGCACAAACCTGTGAAAACTAAAACACAAAAAGCTTGGATGGTAGTACTTTTTTTTTTCTCGCTATTCCCAGTAGCGATTCCCGTTCTCTTTCCCTCTCTGCTTTCTCTCACTCTGTTTAGGTTTTTCTGAGCTCGCCGCTGCTATTTCTCCGAATCGGAAGTCCATCGCTCACTCGCTGTTTATCCGAGTCAACTTAAAGAATCGCTGTAAGTCTCGTTATTTTAGTATTAGGGCAGTTACTGCCCTGAAAGAAGTTTCGAAGGCTTGATCTGGATTTTCTATTTGTAATTTTTGGATCTCGGTTGATTTGGAGTTGAAAATTTTCTTTAATTGTTTGATTTTGATCTAAGGGTTGACTGGTTGCTTTAGATTTGGTTGCGGGGGAATCGTAAACAGAGAAAAAAAAGGTATTCTGAATGATTAGATATATCAATTTGGATACAATTTTGTTTATTTTACAAATGCATGCACGTTTATTAGAAAACGTAAATTTAGTAATAGCAAACAGGGAACAATAAAGGATCGAATTAGATGGGAGGGAAGTAACAAAAAGTGAGGTTTTTAAATATATTGGCTCAATTTTCTAAGATGACTACACATTAGATAAGATGTAGTTAATAGAATTAAAAATGGGTGGATGAAGTAGAAAAGTGCATCCGAATTTTATGCAACTGAACGATTATTCTAAGGTTTATACGACCGGCCAATGATGCATGGTTATGAGTGTTGGGCTATTTAAGAGTGAACACATCAAAAAATGCATAAAAAATGCGAATGTTTGTGTGGTTATACCAGTAAAGATGTGATAAAAAATGAGATTATTAGATTTAAGGTAGGAGTAGCACCAATTGACGATAAGTTGAGAGGAAATCATTTAAGATGATACGAGCATGTTCAATGTAGAGATAGCAGTACGGTGGTGAGGACAATCGAGAGTAGGAAGTGAAGAGCAAGACCTAAAAAGGAATGGCTTGTAGTAGTAAGAAAGGACATGAATTCGATAGAAATGAATGACCTAAAAAGGACATGAAGCTGACCCTACGTTAGGGATAAAGGGTCGAATGATGATGATGGTGCATGCTTATTAGT
The DNA here is from genome assembly GCF_013401445.1 of Tripterygium wilfordii. NCBI lineage: Eukaryota > Viridiplantae > Streptophyta > Magnoliopsida > Celastrales > Celastraceae > Tripterygium > Tripterygium wilfordii. The sequence continues at coordinate 3,081,039 of NC_052246.1, forward strand.
ATAGAAGTGTTCGTGTTTATCTGTATATTTACATCTGTAGAGTTGAGTTTAGTTGGAGGCAGTGCAGAATAATAGGCTATATATGATTGGGAAAAGAATCTAGTGCAGGTTTGAGCGCTATTTGCTTTGAATTTATGATTTTTTTGATAGAGTCGAAAGGTTGTCTCTAATATTGGTGGATGAGTGAAATTTTGATGTTTGAAGTATCTGCAAGGGATTTCATTAAGAGAAATTCAATTTTTGGAATTGATATTTTGTTTCATGATTTGTTGATTTTCTTATTGAGTTAATATTTGTGCTTCTAAGATTCTACCTATGGTTGCTTTTTCTTTGGGCCGGGATTTGGTGTTTCTGAAGGTTTATTTCTGATAATTGCATATTACCATAGCCGTTGCTTGTGCAAAAGATGGTCTTTGTTTCCCTTTATTAGGGGGCTAAAATTTTATTTTACATATTTCTTATTACGTGTGTTGGAATAGACTAATTCCCTGATTGTGTGGGATTTAAAAAAAGAAGGGTCATTTGCAGGAGGCTATAAGTGTTTTGGTTATTTTGTGATGCGATCATGTCAATCTTATGGTTTTAAAGATGCGGGTTTGCAGTTTATTTTGTTTAGTTGACTTTGGGAGTGATTGTTTCTCTTGCAGTATGTTTCCTTGTTCCCACTAACATATTTGATATGTTTATGTCAGATTCTAATGGCGATGGAAGTCACTCAAATTCTTCTAGGTGCGCAGGCAATAGATAGCACTGTGCGCAAGCACGCAGAAGAAAATCTGAAACAGTTTCAGGAGCAAAATCTTCCAAGTTTCTTGTTTTCTCTTGCGGGAGAATTGGCCAATGATGAGAAGCCTGTTGAGAGTCGTAAATTGGCAGGCTTGGTCCTCAAGAATGCATTGGATGCCAAAGAACAACACCGGAAGTTTGAGCTTGTACAAAGATGGTTGGCCTTAGACCCATCTGTGAGGGCCCAGATTAAAGCATGCTTATTGAAGACTCTCTCTTCTCCTGCTCATGATGCTCGTTCAACTGCATCCCAAGTTATTGCAAAACTAGCAGGTATTGAGTTGCCACACAAACAGTGGCCTGAATTGGTAGGAACTCTATTGTCAAATATTCATCAGGTTCCAGTTCACACTAAGCAGGCTACACTTGAAACGCTTGGATATATCTGTGAGGAAGTCTCCCCAGACGTGGTAGATCAGGATCATGTAAATAAGATACTCACAGCTGTAGTACAAGGCATGAACTCTTCTGAGAGTAACAATGATGTGAGGCTTGCTGCCACAAGGGCATTGTATAATGCTCTGGGTTTTGCTCAAGCAAATTTCTCCAATGATATGGAAAGGGATTTCATCATGAGGGTTACCTGTGAGGCTACTCTTTCTCCAGAAGTTAAGATTAGACAGGCAGCTTTTGAGTGTTTGGTTGCCATCTCTTCGACTTACTATGATAAATTGACATCTTACATTTCTGATATTTTCAACATAACTGCAAAAGCTGTGAAAGAAGATGAGGAAGCAGTTGCTCTTCAAGCCATTGAATTTTGGAGTTCAATATGTGATGAGGAGATTGATATTATGGAAGAGTATGGAGGGGAATTTAGTGCTGATTCTGAAATTCCTTGCTTCTATTTCATCAAGCAGGCTCTGCCTGCTCTTGTCCCTTTGTTATTGGAGACATTACTAAAGCAGGAGGAGGATCAGGATCAGGATGAGGGAGCTTGGAATATTGCTATGGCTGGAGGAACATGCTTGGGGCTGGTTGCACGAACTGTGGGAGATGATGTTGTGCCACTTGTTATGCCTTTTATTGAAGAGAATATTACAAAGCCGGATTGGAGGCAGAGGGAGGCTGCAACTTATGCTTTTGGTTCTATTTTGGAGGGCCCATCCCCTGACAAGCTGTTACCACTTGTTAATGTTGCTCTTAACTTCATGCTCACTGCCTTGATGGAAGATCCAAGTAACCATGTGAAGGACACTACTGCATGGACTCTGGGTAGAATGTTTGAATTTCTGCATGGGTCAGCTCTGGATACTCCCATTGTTACCTCGGAAAATTGCCAACAGATCATCACTGTTTTGATACAGAGCATGAAAGATGTTCCTAATGTTGCAGAAAAAGCATGTGGAGCTCTCTATTTTCTGGCTCAAGGTTACGAGGACATGGGAAATGCATCTTCACCCCTGACTCCATATTTCCAGGATGGTATTCGGTCTCTTCTTCAAGTAACTCACCGGGAAGATGCTGGAGAGTCACGCCTCCGAACTGCAGCATATGAGACTTTAAATGAAGTTGTTAGATGTTCAACTGACGAGACAGCTTCATTAGTGATGCAATTGATGCCTATGATTATGATGGAGCTTCATCAAACTCTGGAGGGTCAGAAACTCTCAGCAGATGAGAGGGAGAGACAGAATGAATTGCAAGGTCTTCTATGTGGTTGCTTGCAGGTCATCATACAGAAGCTGGGGTCATTGGAGGCAACAAAATATTTCTTTGCCCAGAGTGTGCAGAACACAGACCAATTGATGGGCCTTTTATTGAGAGTATTTGCTTCTCGAAGTGCCACAGCACATGAGGAGGCCATGCTTGCCATTGGAGCTCTTGCCTACGCAACAGGCCCAGATTTTGGGAAGTACATGCCAGAGTTCTACAAGTATTTGGAAGTAGGTCTTCAGAATTTTGAGGATTATCAGGTTTGTGCCATCACAGTTGGGGTGGTGGGGGACATATGCAGAGCTCTGGAGGATAAAATATTACCTTATTGCGATGGGATAATGACTCAACTCCTAAAGGATTTGGCAAGTAACCAGTTGCACCGTTCTGTCAAGCCTCCAATATTTTCTTGCTTTGGAGACATTGCTTTGGCCATTGGGGAACACTTTGAGAAGTACTTGATGTATTCTATGCCCATGCTGCAGAGTGCAGCTGACTTATCAGCTCAGGCATCAGGTGCTGATGATGATATGACAGAATACACCAATTCATTAAGAAATGGAATCTTGGAGGCATACTCTGGGATCTTTCAAGGATTTAAAGGCTCTCCAAAGACACAGTTGTTGATGCCATATGCTCCTCATGTTCTCCAATTCTTAGACAGCTTGTACCTGGAGAAGGACACGTATGTTTTCCCCGGATTCTTCATCTTCCAGTTTGCTCTTGTAACTTGGCTTTTCGTCCTGTTTTTGAAATTTTTTTGCTTTCAGTTTCTGACTTTTGTGTTCTCTTTCAGGGATGATGCGGTGACAAAGACAGCAATTGGAGTACTTGGAGATCTAGCTGATACGCTGGGTACTAATGCAGGTCCCTTGATTCAGCAGTCCGTGTCAAGCAAAGACTTTCTAAATGAATGTTTGACATCATATGATCATATGATTAAGGAATCAGCTGAATGGGCCAAGTTGGCAATCAGCCGAGCAATTTCTTTCTGAGTCCATTGCTACACCGTACATTCTAGTTCTTGCATGCATTTGGGTGGGTCGAGTCGGGTCTGGGATTGCATACCATGAGTCTGGTCATCACCAATTTTGGGCACGCGTTTTTGGGGGTCAATTTGGCTGTCTGTATCTTGTTGGCAGCGGAGGAGAGTGGGTTTTCCCTAAATTATTTTATTTTATTTGTTGCCATGGAGAAAGTCGGCGGTGGTGACCCTTGCATTTCTGCCTACTCGGCAGAAATAGATGAACGTTTTCATAAAGAAGAAGAGGACACGAGTTTAATGGTTGTGGGAGGATTGAGATAGGAGACCCATCACCCCCTGACAATGCCGTCTCCAGCGAGTTGGGGAAATAAGCTTTTGGAGTAGATGGTGCCGAGGATTTTGTTAAGGAATGGTAGAACCTCATTTTTTTTTTCGTTATTTCTTTGGTCAGTCTTTTCGTCTTCTTTTTCCCCACACCAGAATCCGGTGTCAATAGTCTGCATTTTTATGTGTCAGTTCAGTTGTTACAGGGGGGTATGATCTTCTTTTTCCTATTTTTTGGGTGTACTCTTCTCTACCTGTACACTTTCTCATTGTGTGGGATGATGCTCATAAATCAAGGCATCCATATCATGCATTTGTCATTATTCATGATTATTATAATTACCATAGCTGTTCAAGTGATTGTTAGATACTACTGTGCCTCTTTAAATTGGTTTCTAAAATCACAACTAAATGGATGGATCATAAATAAATCTGACCCAAAATACCTGAAACCCTTTGACATCCATGTTTCTTTTTTTTTTTGAAACAGCTTTGACATCCATACTTAAAATGTACGTTCACATAAATTTCCACGTGGAGGTATTCCCAGTTGTTTGTCGGTTTTCTTCATGTTGATATGCAAATTGCAAAATTATCCGCTGTCTCATCGATGCAATTAATCAAAAAATAATTGGCCTTTGATAAACCACCCTTCTTGATGGTAATTTCCTCTTCATCGTACTTCAAATTTTTTTTTCTGGTATCTGCAACAAATGCTTGTAAACGTCACCGTAAAAAGCTCAAGTTCTTTCAATGGCGATCGCTTCTCCATCGACACCTGGCTTCTCAGTCTCCTTTTGTTGCATTCGTACCGAGTCGAATCGTCCGAGTCGCCTAGCTCCTTTTGCTTTAGCTCATTCCCGCCGATCTCCCCAACCTCGGCGACTCGTCATCTCTTCACGGCTCAACTCGACCACGCCGTCCGGCGCGGGTGGTTGGGTGTCACCGGATAACGGAGATGTTTATCAGTACGAGTTGCAGCATGGTCTTGCCGCGGAGCAGCGGAGGAGGATGGGATCGCCGGTCTTCGTGACGCTGCCCGTGGACACGGTTGGTCCTGGGGGTCAGGTGCGGAGGAAGCGAGCCATGTTGCAGTCTTTGAAGGCGTTAACCGCTGCGGGTGTGGAAGGGGTGCTGATGGAGGTTTGGTGGGGCCTGGTGGAGAGGGAACAACCTAGGGTTTACGATTGGCAAGGATACTTGGAGCTGGTGGCCATGGCGAGGCGGTGTGGTTTGAAGGTTCGAGCGGTCATGGCGTTTCACCAATGTGGCACTGGACCGGGAGATCCTCACTGGTATGTGTAGCTCTGAAATCTACCAATTTCCCTTATACAGTTATACAGTTTATTTAAGGTGAGACACCAAGCAGTTTTCTGGCTTTACTTTTAGTATAGACAAGGGCGACTAGGCTGTTGTTGGTTTATTCTCTGAGCAATTTGCTACCCAACCTGCATAAGATGTAGCGATGTCCCAAAGCCCCTATGAGGTTATGGTGACGCCTTGAGTGCTATGTTGCAGTAGATTTCGACAAGCTTCTGGTTTTTGTGTTGGGCCTTGTGATATCTACTGCAACATATCAACCCTCTGAATATGCTTTTATAGTCTTGATATGTCATCTTAATGTTATATTGTATTTTTTTTTACAAGCATGATATCTTTGTTAATTTTCAGCGGTTCATTCAGTAGTTGCTACTATTCTGGCTTCAGTTCACCTCATCAAACTTAATCTGTTAGGTATTCTGTGACTACTTCTTTATAGACCGTTATGTACTCAGTGGGCCTGATTCTTGCTTGGTATGTGTAAGGATTCCTCTTCCTCTGTGGGTGCTTGAAGAGATTGATAAAGTTCCAGATTTAGCATATTCTGACAGATTTGGAAGAAGAAGTATGGAATATATTTCTCTAGCTTGTGATATCCTTCCTGTTCTGCGAGGTCGCTCACCACTGCAAGCATACACAGATTTTATGAGGAACTTCAGAGATACTTTTAAACCTTTGCTTGGTGTTATCATCACAGTAAGACAGAGCCGTTGTGTTCAGGGAAGTTTTTGCTTTAGCATTGTTAATATTAAAAGCGGTCTTTAATTGTTCATTTTGCAGGGCATCCAAGTTGGGATGGGTCCTGCTGGTGAACTACGATACCCTTCATGCCCTTCCCATAAACTAACATGGGCATGGCGCACTCGTGAACTTGGAGAGTTTCAGTGCTACGATAAGGTAAACAGAAAGTTTAGACTCTTTGTTAACACGCTCATAGATGGATCATCTGTGCTTACAAGAGACCGCCCCCTATTAGTCTCCCTATTTATCTTATTTTGTTTCTTATGATTGTTTCAACAGTATATGCTAGCATCCTTGAATGCTTGCGCTCGAGCTATTGGGATACTTGAATGGGGACATGGCGGTCCTATCGGTGCCAGCAATTTGATGCAAAATCCTGAACACACTGAATTTTTTAGGAGTAAAGATGGATCTTGGAGTACACCATATGGGAAATTTTTTCTCGAATGGTACTCAGGTATGCTTCTGCGACATGGGGAAAGGATATGTAGAGAAGCTGAGGCCATATTTCGGGGCACTGAGGTTAATACATCAGCGAAAGTGTCTGGAATTCATTGGCATTATGCCATAAATTCGCATCCATCTGAGTTAACAGCCGGATACTACAATACATCGACCAGAGATGGGTATCTACCAATTACTCGCATGTTGGGAAGGTATGGTTTCACTTTGTGTTGCTCATCTTTTGAAATGAAAGACTTGGTCGAGAAACAAATGAGTCCATTAAGTAGCCCTGAGGGTTTCCTCAGACAGCTTCTATCAGCCGCAAGGATATGCGACATATCATTGGAAGGTGAAAATTCTGCGGCCAACTTGGATGATGAATCGTTTAAGCAGGTGCTGAAGATGTCTAGGTTTTATTCGGATGGTCTCAAAAAGCCGTCATTTTCATTCAACTTTGTTAGGATGGACAAGAACATGTTTCAATATCGAAATTGGGTTCACTTTACTCGTTTCATTAGGCAAATGACAAATGCCAATATTTTTCGAGCCAAATTAGATTCTGGAGCTGAAATGCGATTGTCTTCATCTCTAGATGCAAAAGTTGGAGTAGCTTTTGCGTACTGCTAGTTAAGCTTCACTTGCAGGGAATGTTGCAGACTTGCAGTTGCAATCACCATTGATGTGTATATATGGTAATACATGATTGGATGACCTCTAAGTTTTTTATTTGAGGAGGAAAAAAGTGTAGTTTTTTACATTGCCTTCCTGATTTTTAAAGTGGTTGGCTTTTCAGCTTTTGATGTTTATACAATATATTTGCTTGATTTGGGAGTTATAATTCATGTTGATTAGTAGGATGTGAAATGATTATGGAGCCTTTGTGTTTGTTTTCTCAACACAACCAATTCTTATGACAAATTAATCTCTGTTTGTTACTCTCGAGTCAGGTTTACTTTAATGATGATTAGTCTAATCCTAGTTATCAAATCACTATTAGGACACTTTCCAATCATGTTGGTTCTTCTGTTAAACAGCATCATTAGGTAGATCAAAGTGATTGCCACATAACAAACGGCTTATGGTATTGTATCATTCAATATGGTTATTATGAGGATTCCATCAAGTCTTTTAGAAGAGCACAGCCTGGTTTTTGATGCCAAAAAGAATACTTTAGACAAGACACGACACTTTTTTTAAATACATATATATATTGGTGAATGGAAACAAAGTAGCTACATGATGTGTTAAATTGCCATTGAAGCTTTTCTAGAGTAAGATTGATAAAATCTTGGGAAGGTAAGGTTTTCTTCACTTTATTGACCGAGAACGTATAAGTTTACTTTTTAGATATTTGATTGGGTCTAAATTTGAATTGTCAGATCCGTGAGCACAGAAAAACATGATAAGTTAGATAATACCTAGTGGTGGTCACAAGATATTGCTCTTAGTGAAATGAAACTCGAAACCTCTCAAGTGCACACGTTTTTTATCCCAAAAAAAATTACCAATTAAGTTATTATCCAAGTGATTAAAAAAGTGGCCGATACAAACACATTTTCTTGATAGTGTATTAATTGAATTTTACCAAGCTACGACAGGACCATCATTAAGTCCACCTAATGCTTGACTAAGCATAGTTTAGTATTATTCTAATCTATACTTAGTATATTACTTAGGTTATCGAGGTCAACAATGTTGGTCTATTCCCCAAAGTGTTTTTCTGCCCACTAGTCCACCTAATATGACCTTCCCAAAACCACTTGTTCTCTGATTTTTCCAATTCCTCTGTTGAGTGGAAAGTGAATAGTGCATACCAGTATACCACTCATGAACTATCAAAGGCTGAAGAGTGGAATGAAAGGGCATAGAATTATAGTGAATGGCTCAAGTTGGTCTTGGTATCCAAGAATTGTCGCAAAACCAAAATAGCATGCCATAATTTTCTTGCAAAATGAGTTGCCGCATTTGTGTCTGATTGTAACATCCTCTGACTGACAAATGTGGAACCAAACCAAGGTTCTCTTGTCGTTGGAAACATCCAGCTCAAACACTACAAATCAATATTGTCTGCTTCAGGTCAAAAGCTTGCATAACTTTGCTCTTCTTGGGTCGTCGCCATTGATTATTGAGCCTAAAAAACGCGTTGAATAAATTCTTAAACAGTTTTCAAGATACGTAATTGAGCTCATATCGAAAATGGTTTGACAGGTACATTGAGGCCATATATACAAAGCATTTGGTTGCTACCTCTAAAATTGCTTTATGAGGATAAGATGCAGAACCTCTAATCTTGAGGTGACAGAAAGTTATTTGGCACTAGGGCAGTTGACCTTCTGGTGTTGCATCATTACACTACTCCAAACCTTTTATGCATGTTCCTAGCACCCATGAATAGCCAGTACTGCTCATAGTTTCATGGCTTTGGTCCCCTCTCTACCCAATATAAATCCACATGCTCACTCCCTTACATGACAGCACATACCACACAATCAAAAATGAATCCTCAAACTAAAACTACAACCGCAGTTCTCATTCTTCTCTTGCTCCTTATTGATACCACAGGTGAGCAATTCCTCTCCATGCATGCATTGTCATTTACACTTTGCTCATAAAGATTTCATGCAACTTGAGCTTAATTTGTTCTCTATGAATTGTAGGCAGAGTTGGAGGCTTGAATCTTGCAAACCCACCAAGAGATAAGGTAGCTATATATATATATATATATTTAGAGATACTTTCTTCAGCTTGTTGAACTATGAGGGAAACTCACCTTTGGTTTTGGTTTTGGTTTTGGTATCATAGGCAGTTGCCAAAATGAGGATAAGAAGGCTTATTGAAGTGGACACTATGCAAGACTATATGAAACCAGGAGCCAATCCTAAACATGACCCAAAGCAAGGGAAATGAGACGGCGACTGCGGCGGCGCCTGAACTATTAGTTCGAATTTTGGTTGGCTTAGTACACCTTGCTGTAATGGAAAATTAGGTCTTTGGAGTAGAGCCATGACCTGCTACGTTTTATAGTTCTCTGCTATATATATATGAGCTTATGAATAATGTGAAGCTGGGTGTGTGGCAAATGAAGAGTCCAATATTATATGTATCTACCTACGCTAGATCTCCTTATGATAAGTTATATATAGACGAGTAATTGTGGTTTTCGTATTTGGGAACTCGTAATTATTTAGAGTCTAGAAAAAGTTGAATAAATTTTAAAAATAGAAAAATAAAAATGTGGTGTGATGTGACACATCTTCCAAATCATTATATTTAAATTGTAGACTGTATAATTTTAAACAAATTACGAAACTCTCATATCCATGGTTTTATTGTTCAAAAATAAATACTCACCATCTCTTCAACACTCTTGATTGACTTGTTTAAATTAGAGAAGAAAAGGCTTCACCAATTGCCCATTACTCTAGAGATCCGACACTTCTTCTCCTCCCTAGATGTAGGTCTACCTTATTAAATTTGTTTTGTGATGGATAAGATCTTTTCATCTTTTGTTGGGTTTCTTCATCAGTTGGGATCTAGATTTTCTCTAGTTATCGTGGTTTCTTGATCATCTGTCTTTAGATGTGGTCTGCAACACAAATATATATAGTTGTAAAGTGATGGAGCTATTAGATTTGGTGGATATCAATCTTTTCAACTTTAAATTTTGATTAAGGGGAAGTCCAAACACCTAATCCAAACCATTTCATCCCCAGACAATTTTGTCCAATTCATCTCGAGATTTGTCTAGATATATTGCGGCGTTTTTTTTTGTTGTTCTTGAATTCGAATACCTATTTTTCTAGGCTTGAATTTGGAATTTTTTAGTCTACTAACGTAGCACTATTATGTAATTTTTTACTTTCGTGAGATGAATTGTCGAGACTTACCTTTTTTTAAAAAAACAAAATGCCCATTAATCCATTATTGATTAAAGCAAATGGGTTTTATTTTCAAGCCCATTTACATCCTTCAAGCCCAAAACTTTAAGTCAGTCAAGTCCACAAATAACCATATTGTCCCCACTGCCATGACCATGACAGCACTGCCACTGGTTCCTCGTCTCTAAATCTCATGCTGTCTTCCTGTCAGTTCAAATTAATTAGCATGTTTTAATCTCCATTAATCAATCTAATATCTTCATCCATTACTGTAATAATTTCTCTTCCTCTCTCTCTGAGTTCTTTCATCAAACACTTTAAGCACATTAATCACCAACTTTTCAAGTTCCTGCAGATCTCTCTCTAGGTTCTCTACCTTCAACCATGCCGGGCCTTGTCTCCGTCAAGACACCTCCTGATGCTCCTCCTCTCCGGATATCCTTAACAGATACCCAAACCCGACCCGACCCACCAATGACCCGATCCAAGCCATCCCTCCCACTCCATCGTCGGCGAATCGTCCCGGAAAGAAGCCACCGCTGGACTCCCCTAACCCGGCCCTCCTTGCTGAAGCGTCTCTCGACAACCCTGATCTCGGGTGCTTCCTCCTCAAGCTCGCCCGAGACACCATTGCGTCTGGGGAGGGTCCGAACTAGGCACTCGACTATGCCATTCGCGCTGCCAAGTCCTTTGAGAGGTGTGCACAAGATGGTGAGCCGAGTCTCGACCTGGCAATGAGCCTCCATGTGCTTGCCGCGATTTACTGCAGTCTAGGCCGGTTCGACGAGGCTGTTCGAACTCGCGGTTTCGGTGCCTGACGCCAAGAGAGGAGCGGATCACGCCCTTGCTCCATTTTCCGGGCATATGCAGCTAGGAGACATCTACTCCATGCTTGGGCTGGTCCATCGTTCCATCCAATGTTACAAGGAGGGGTTGAAGATGCAGGGCGTGTGTTTTCAGTTTTTTCCCGTGTCTGGTTTTTTGGATTTGACGATTCATTGTGTTATTCATTGATTGATTCATTGTGTTATACATGGTGGTTGTCTTCTATGATGTGATTGAAAATTTTCTCTGGCAATTTAGTATTGAACAGAATTCCTGCATGAAGAATTTGGAACCTAGATATATATAATCCTTTATCATAGGCCCTTTGGATGTTCGACAAAAAAAGAGGATAATGATCATCTTAAATCTCATCAAGAACAGAAATATCACAGCATGAAAGTACCATATGCCCTCAGCGAGTTTTTTTTCGTATATAGCATACCTATACAAATTAATTAGGCACCTAGCATCCGGTTTCGATTTTTTAGATAAATGGCACCATGACGTTAGTGTGAATAGCGGCAGCGATAATGAATGCTGCTAACATCAACAGTGATTTGTTTGGTTTCTCCCTCTCGTTCTCTAATCGTGGACGGATGTTGTTCACTACAATCCGTCTGATTTGATGAACTAAACTACCACTAATACTTTGCTTTACCTTTATATCAATATCAATCAACTCCAATGGCAGACACTTTTAGAGTTTTGTTCCGAGTAATTTCTAATGTTGACCCTGTCAATATATATACATATAAGTGAGTGGGTTAGGTTTGTGTATGTATATATATATATACACTTTCACAGATTGGTGTCCCCACGAGCACCATGGGTTCTAGAAGTGTGTATTGTTCTACAGGTGTTTTTTTTTAATAATATCAGAAAGGAAGAGTCTTCGTCGATCACCTCCATCGATTTTGCCGATTCTCCTAGACGGCAACAAGAGCAGAATCGAGCGTTTGAAGAGGCTTCATCTTCCGAACACAAGCACAAACCCAGTTCGATTCTTCATTTTTTTTGGCTCTTGACAACTCCGACCATTTGCAGGGAATGGGTTGGAAATTGGCTCAGTTGGTCGAGTTTGAATGCAGAGTGTGAATACGAGCTGTCGCCGTTAGCGACATTCATTGCCGCTATTGCCATTAACGGCAATGAAAAAGCCAAATGAATACAAAAAGCCAAATGAATACCGTTATTCACAATAGCGGCAAAAATTGAAACCGGATATTAGACGCGTAATTAATTTGTATAGATGTCCTATATATATATATATATATGAAAAAAGCTCCCCTCAGCCCTCCTATCCTCCTCCAGTCTGTTAACGTACTATCTTTTGATTACGTATAATTATTCCAAATACCTGAAAATAAAAGAAGATGCAGCGACACCATATTAGGTTATTATCATTATTGTAGGCCTTCCCTTCCAGGGAGAATATTTTCTTTCTTTGATTCTAAATTCAAATTGAATAATTTGAATGCAATTGCAACCACAGAACTATCGTTCACATAATTGCTATGATAATATTATAGCATATGTATTGTCTTAATCAGAATTTGATTCATAAAATCTATATATATACGCATGCAACTCCATACTAAAAAGAATATGTTGAGGTGCTATATGTCCGACGTGTAACGTCCCATTGAAGTACACTATGAAGTTGACAAAATATGAACATTAATTTAAACAACTTTAGTTATTTGGTGCTTTTAACCAACACTAATTCATGGTTGTGTTTGTTGTAAGCCAGCTTGTTACACTAACACCACTTTTTGGTGGGTAGGCATGCATGTATTATATATTCAGTGATCCTGATACGTCAAACAAAATGTTTGCCTAGGATGATGAAGTTGACTGCGGTAATTCTTTACAATTGAGAGTGGTTGCAAGTTCAACTCTCATGCCCAGCAGTTTCAACGTTATTTCCTTGTATTTGGACACATGATAGGCTATGTGGAGTTAACTCTCATTTGTGTGCTTCAATCTCGTCCTCTCCACACAGGTTTCGGCACCGTCTTATCCGTCACCAGCGTAGAACGGATTGGATTGATTGTACAAGTTTAATGTTGGATCAACTGTTTCATGAACATGTTGAGTCGAGAAATTCTCGATTACCAAAAAAATCATGATACGTCATATCATGTGTTGATGATGGAATGAGGTATAGTCGCACTAATATATAGGATATGGTGATGTTAATTCATGAGTGGATGATTAAGGTAGTTAGTTTAGGGTTTAGAATTCAACTTTTAAAATTTTCTCTACCGCATGCATGAATTCACATCATGCTGTTGGCCTTGGTCACTTTAGCAATTGACAAGTATGAATCTCTTAGAAAAAATGTGGTGCTTATTAATGCCACTATTCATGTCTCTGTTTGTTTTTAAGTTTAATAGTGGATAACTAATGGATTAATTAATAGGGCACCAACAATACTTTTAACAACAAAAGCTAGCTAGCATGTTATGGTGGAGTACACTTAGATTTTATGCGGTTATTGAAATATATTATCCATATTTATGATAATTAACAAATAAATAAATTATTTTTGTACGGTATAAATAAATTTTTCTTTCTAAATATACCCTGAATTTGACAAACTCTAAACCCTAAATTTTAAGGCTTAATTTGTTAGTCTTAATGTGTCAGACGTATGTGTGTTCTTAGAAACATCACACACCACGTACTTAAATATTTAGGTTTATATCAGGTATTTAAAAAGTAAACTTGTATGGTATCGTTTTAGATTATATAAAATATTTGTAGAAACATAAACAAAGTGATGCAATATATTCGATCAGTTTCACAAATATAAGAAAGACATATTCTTAGTCATAAATAAAATAAAAACAAAATTGACAGATCATTTGAAACCGAATTCTGTGAACAATTCGCCCTGTGAATTTCTTTTGGTAGTCTTAATAAAAAAAACAGGTCAAGGAAATCCGAGATTTATCCATATATATCCTACCTAAATCATGGTGTATATAGTCATTTTAGTAAAAAATGGTAAAAACACCTATATATGGCCTTACATAATATATGTGCTGTAAATTTATATAAATATTTTGTAACAAAAAAATGGACCCAATTAATTAATCTCTCATAGAAAAAGAAATGTGATACTATATGTAATGCATCCACTCAATTCACAAATCTTACATGATCCACCTAATCATGTTCCAATTTGGTTAAAAAAACCTCATACCAATTTTTTTTTGATAATCGAGAACGACATCATAGTATTTTACCCTTTGGGCATCCAATATGAGACTAAACAAGAACTGTCAGGCTCGAGCGCACAGAAATTTCCCACATGATGACATGATAAGTTGGGCCAACGCTTAGCGTGTGGCCATAAGAGTATTTCTCTTAGTGAGAATCGAACTCAGAACCTCCCAAATTCATACGATTTGACCCTAGAGATATTCACCAACTAGACCATCAGACAAATAGTTAACACACCAATGCACTTACGGGACATTTGTTTCATAATTGAATGAGTGTGTGAGTGTGAGATGAGCATAAGGTGAGTGTGACAATGATGTGGGTGAGCATGCCTATATTTGATATGAAAAATAGTGAGTATGAATGTGAGAATTTTAATTATATAATTTTCATATTATCTTTTCTTTTTAATGAAATAAAGATATTATTAAAATAAGGATAAAATAATGTTTTTTTATATTAAAATTGATTATCCTTTGTGAAGAATAACCATTCTCACTATTTATTTTGATGAGCTACAAGAAAGAATAGAGAGGTAGAATAAGTTTGAGATTCCACCATTCCAAATCGACCAAAAACAAAATATGTGTCTATGTGATTCTCACCCTCATCCCATCTTCTAAATACCAATCAAATACCTCATTAGTATAGAATGTCACAAACTTCTCCAACAGACGCTATGTTCCAAATTGATTGTAAATATATCGATGTTGCCCTTAAAATGGAGGTTATTTTCCTAAACGTTAAGATTAGGAAATTCCTAAACTACCCTTGCTAGTGTGGGAGAGTTAATTATTGGGCAGTAAACTGCTCTCCCCATCGATGCCTGATCAGACAAGAAAGGATCAAACCCATATGGATTTGGATAAGCTGGAACTGAAAGTTTGAAAGCCATCGGGAATGTCAGCATTGGAATTCCAACATTACCCTCAACTGGAAACGCAGAAAGACTCAGAATCCAACGTGGAAATGACACTGCAAGTCCTGAAATTCCAATAATGGCCTTGGTGAAGCATTAATGAAGTGTTAAATGTTTTGAGGGTTTTTTTTAATAAAATTTTTTTGAGAGGGTATTGGGTTTGTCCCTGACACAGAAACAAATGGGGACTAAAACCCATTTGAAAATTTCGGATAAGGGAGAAGAAAGTCAACTAGCATTGCCAGATGAGTAATGGGTAAGGCAAAGGCAGGTGATTTTTGGCTTTGCCTTTGGTAGAGACCTTGAACACCGTGCCTCTATATCTCTTCCAGATTCCAGGTGTCTTCAGGTTTGATGACCCTATTTACATGTCAATCATGTGACCAACCACCCATGGCTTTATGGGCCCATATAGGACAGGCCCACACCGAACCTCCTCCTCCTATATAAATAAATACACACTACTTCAGAATGACTACGATTTACAAAATTTATTAAAATCTTTCTTCCGTGTAAGCTGCTTCATTCTTCTTCTTCTTCTTTCTAGTGCTTGTTTCATTCTCTTCTCTCCAAAATTTTCAGCCATGGTTAGTCAAGATGCTGCAAGAAATGTAGTTGGTATCATAGGTGGGTCAAAACATAAAGAAAAAATGATTTATTTACTTATTTGTTTTTTGATCTCCAAAGTTTCTATATATGTAAATTAACCAATGAAACAGTGTTTTTTTTTTGTGTGGGTTCTTTTGTAATAAATTTGTTTGTTCTGTAGAGAAATTCATCACAAAAAGGTATATATAAATTATAATGTGTTTCTTGTTTTTCTTTCTATATTATGAATCAATTGAGGTCCTGATCTTTTTCATGTTTGCATGTATGAGTTTTGTTTTTATTTTATCTGATATGCTAGCTGTTGTGTTTTGCAGGAAATGTAATCTCTGTCTGCCTGTTTTTGTCACCAATGTAAGCTTGATTGATTCATATAAACATATACATACAACCTCCATAGACATGCACCCATATATAGGTTGTCTATCTATCATTATTCTCTCATAAAATCCTTTATCACTTTGTATTAAACAAGCATATATAGTCTTTTCTAGAAGAAAAAAAAAAGGCTTAAAAACCCATTAATCATTATATACAAAAAATACCCAAAAGACCCACAAAATTGGTTTAAATTTTGCAACTTTTATCTTTGTTTTTTTTAAAAAAATCCCAAATTAAATTTTAATGCCATTATTTTTTTTTGGTCCAGGCCAACTTTTTACAGAATATGGAAAAAGGGTTCAGTGGAGCAATATTCAGCAGCACCATACCTAGCATGCCTAGTGAATTGCATGGTGTGGGTGTTATATGGTCTACCAATGGTGCACCCACATAGCACTCTAGTCGTGACCACAAATGGCACAGGCATTGCCATCGAGATGTTCTATATAGTCCTCTTCTTGATCTACTCACAAAAGCATAGACAGAGGCTAAGGGTATTGGGTATTGTTGCTGTGGAGCTCATCTTTGTTGCTCTCTTGACATTTCTGGTTCTGCATTTTGCACATTTAACAAACAGACGCACCATGGTTGTTGGGATTGTGGCCATTTGTTTCAACATCCTTATGTATGCTTCACCATTGACAGTCATGGTTGGTCACTCACTATATTATCTCCAACTCCCTCTCTAACTATTCCATGCAAATTGTTTATTGGTAGGTACGTTTTGTGCGTGTAAATAATATGTGTGGGGTATTGATTTATTTTTATACTATATAGTTTGAATGGGTATAATGGGTCGGTCCAAGAACCGAATAACCTGACAAATTAGAATTTCTTAAGTAATTGTGGCTAAGGATCTTTGGCCTTTTATTTTGACTTCTATATACGATTAAGATTTTATTTTTATTTTTATCTTTTATTATATTTTGTTTTTCGTAAAGCAAGGGTTTTGTTAATTAGGCATGTTTATGTGATAATTGCAGAAATTGGTGATAACGACAAAAAGTGTGGAGTACATGCCTTTTATCCTCTCTTTTGTTAGTCTGCTTAATGGTGTTTTCTGGAGTGCTTATGGGTTAATACGCTATGACTTCTTCATATTGGTAATTCTCTCCCTCTCTGTGTGTATGTATATATATTTTTTAATGGGTGGATGATCCCCTTACATGCAATGCAATGTGTGTGTATATATACACCTAGGCACATATGTATATATATATATATACACGCATGTGGACAGACATAAAATTGTGACAAAATTGTGCATCAGAGCTGAATTAAAAAGATTTCAAAGCCCATGGGCTGCTGAAAATCACTCCCCTATAAACTGGGCCGTAACTTATTTTTCTTTATTTTGTTTCAGTTACCTAATGGGCTTGGATCATTATTTGCACTGGCCCAACTGCTACTTTATGCCACTTACTACAAGAACACGCAGAAGATATTGGCAGAGCGGAAAGGGAAGGCCCTGGTGGGCCTGTCTGAAGTGCTTACGGAAGACTCCAAGACTGCAATTAATGGGCTTAATGGCAATGGTGTCCTTCACTGAAAATTGGGCCTCGTCTGGAATGGGCTCCAACATCTTCTGTTGGAGAAATGAGCTCCTTTAGGCTTTAACAATAACTTTCTTTGTACTTTGTAGAACAAAAATGGGGTAAATGTGTAACAATTTGCCTCTTTAAGTTTACTTTTCTTTTTAGATTTTGGATGGGAATTTAATTACTAAGTAACAAGATTCCTGTTTCTTATAATTAAGTACCCTTTGCAATGCCATATAAAAAAACCCTTTGCAATGCAAAAAACCTTACGCTCTTTTGAGGAAAGAACTCGAGCATTTTGGTTTTCTCAATCAACAATATAAATTAGGTATTGTTCACTCTAGATACCTCTATGGTGTTCCTACCCCGCTCAGCGCTCTCTTCCCTAGAACCACTCCTGGTCCTGGACTTGTTTGTGCCTTGACCGAACTCTGGTGAGAAGCCATTCGGCATACAAGCAAGTTCCTCCTGACTCAATATGCTTAATCCTTCCTCCTGGAAATTGGCCTTCATGGCCAGTCCGTCCACTGCTTTTCAGTGTTTTGCAGGTGGGTGATTCATTCTTCTTCCCTGCAGTTCAGAAGGCTGTAAACCCGGTGAGCCCTGTTGATTGGAAACATTCAGCTAAACATGCGTGCCAGTCACATACCATTGATTGATAAGAAAAACAGAGCACCAAGGGAGTTTACAAGGAGTCTACTCACTTATAGAAATAAACCTGCACCTAAAAAACCCCCAAGAAACTACACCATACACAGTACACAGAGACACAGGGAACACGAGTACAGGAACATTACAAGTTATAAGTATATTGCCAGGTAAGTTTACTGTTATGACTTCCTCCATGTGAGAATGGAACCAAGTTCCTCCCTGACCGTAGAGCATCAACAAAATCATGGAAGGCATTCCACAATCAGCATTTTCCCACACTGTGGAACAACCATGAAGCTTTTTTCCTGGATCAGAATAAAGTTTTAATATGCTTTTGCTTCTTCCATAATGACGAAGTTCGCCGCATTTAAAAGTTAAATGGTCAACTTGAATAAATCAATTTCTTCCGGTTACATACGTCTTGATTTCTGTTGTGGATGGTACCCAGGCATACCCATTCCCGGGTCCTTCCTTCTCAGCTGCTGTTGATGGGGCTGAGGAACAACACCTCGCTGCAAGGGGATGCCCCCAGGATTCATTGCACCGCCCATCCCTGCCTGAGATTGAAGATTATATGCTGGAATGCCCTGAGGTGGCACCCTTTGCATTGGCATCATGTGCATTGGACGAGGTGCAGATCTACCAGTTGCTACATGAGGTCCTTGCATGGTCCCAGAAACTGCATTACCAGCCGACACAGGTTGAGGAGGTTGAAGGTTAGTGGTTCCCTCAAAATCTGTAGTTGTGTCAACCGGACGTGTAGGGTAGTTCACCGTTTTCTCCCCAGACAGGGAAGGAACGAGAGAATTGCGCCCTGGCAGAGGTTCTATCCGGAAATATTCATGCTCTAGAGCTTGCGCTGCTGTTAAACGCTTTCGAGGATCATATTCAAGCATCTTAGACAGCAGGTCATATGCCGGACTTTTAGGGGAGAGATGCACGACACTATGAAGTCCAGCATTGTCATATTTATGCCCTTGGATACGCTGTACATCTTGCTGCCAATGTGGAAGATTAGCAAGTGTTGGCCATTTCTCGAGAGTAGGATGGCCTAATACCTTGAATATCTTGTCAAGCTGATCAAGCTGGAAAGGATTTGGTGTGGCTTTGGCTTCTGCCCCCTGGAATAGTGGCTTCAAAGTCAAAAGCTCGGCAAATATGCAACCAACAGCCCACATATCAACAGCACTTGTATAGTGCTTTGCTCCAAGCAACAACTCAGGTGCACGATACCAGATCGTGACCACAACCCCATTGTCAGACAATGGCTTCAAGGGAGCTTGATATACTCTTGCAAGTCCAAAATCAGCAATTTTGACTATTCCTTGTTCTTCTCCCTCACCCATAACCAATATGTTTGACGGCTTTAGATCTCGATGTATAATCCAATTACTGTGCAGATAGTTCAATCCATTAAGCAACTGCCAGAGCAATGATTTAACAGTGTACTGATTGATTGGATGGTTAACCTTGTCCCTGTGATGTCGAATGATTTCATACAGGTCGTGTTCAGCATAATCAAAAGCCAGATACAGTGACATGTCATTATGATTGATATGCACATTCACAAGCTTCACAATGTTTTCATGTGAAATCTCCCGAAGCAACATTATCTCACGTATGGCTGTAGGGGAAACACCATCCCCATCTTTGGATTGCTTGAATTTCTTGATTGCAATAGGTTTCCCTCGATTGGCAGGAGTTTTGGTTCTTGCGAGGAATACAAGACCATAAGTACCTTCACCAATCTTGCCAATCAGATTGTACTGTTGCAGCCACTCTGGCTTCTCATTGTTGCCAGCAGTAGTGTTGCTATTCACAATGCCTCTAGTGGTGTTGCCATCTCCCATGGTCACTGTACAACAGCATAAGCTGCTGTGAGCAAAGGTTGCGCTAGTTTACTGGAGTTGCTTGAAGTTCGGGCCTCCTGAATCTATAGGCCCAAGAGAATATTCTCCGTTGATAACTTCATCAACAAAAAACAAAGTTCAGCTGAAAACATCGCAAAAAAAAAGGGCACAATGCCAAGAAAAAATGCTTCCAAAAGTTTCTTATATGTGATACCTCATATAACTACAATAGAAGAGTTACGGAAAAATTCTTAAACACAAAGCTAGGTATCGCAAAATCATCCCGGAAAGCCCCACATGGCTTCATGGAGGAGAGTGATTGCTAATAATAATTTAGAGGTTAAGGTTCTAAATACCTGTAAGTAATTTTGAAATAAAATTAATAAAAATCGCTAAGTGATTAGCCAAATCCAGTGACTCCATAAAGAGGCCTACCTGGATAAGCACTAGAAATTTTCAAGCATTACTTGTTTAGTTTCAAATTCCGCTCGAGAGACATCAAGCTTACTGACAAAAATATCTCCGAATTCAAGTTTACTTATGCAACTAGGCTTCTGCGTGTCATCCTAATTAAGGCTAGCTTCTAAAAGTGAGCGAAGCTAAGATTTTAAGCTGAAACAAATTCAAGTGTTACCGTAGTGCCCAACCGAAGAGTTCATTTTTCCATTACAATTCTATGAAACGTAACCTAAACCTAATTAGGTAGCAACATCCAAAAGAAAGCTTTGAACAATAATCATGAACCAATAAAAACCTATAATTAAGAACAACATCGAAATCAAAGCTCTAAACAACAGTGATCAACTCTCAACTTTCGACAATTACAGGATCGCGCGTATTCATGAGTATCGCTGTCTTACGGTATCTTAAGATTTTTTTCAGTCTCATAGATCTAGCCCAAATTCAACCGAAATTGAGGAGATACGTAACATACCTGCTGGACATGAGCTAGAGAAGAACCCGCTGAGAGAGAGTATAACAGGAGAGAGAGGCAGAGATGAGATTATGCGAAGAAGCATAGAGAAAAGACATCCAAATCGCTGTTTTACAAAAGCCCCTGTTCTTAATTCTTTTTAGTTTTTAAGTTAAACGACGTCACTTTGGTTCATAAATAGTACCTTATCTTAAAATAAAAGGCTAAACCGACCTTAAAGTTTCAACTATTCTTCCTCTGATCCTTTCTGTCTTTAAACTTCAAAATAAAAGGCTAAACCATAATTTATGTATTTTTTAGGTAATTAGTTTGGCATGTTTGCAATTAATTTTCTATAGCACCATTTCTAGTTTCATCACAATCTTAATTAAGATTGCGGAGAATTAGGTTTTTCACTAAACTTCGCCTACGTTTACAGGCAATCCCAAACTAATATAAAGGAGGGTGGTTGCGTTAAATTGACAGTCAGTGTAAAATTATGTCAAACTTATGAATATGAGTCTAAATGAGAATATCATTGGGGTGTTTGTGATGAATTTCCGATGATATTCTCATGGACTTATGTAGTCGACCTTAAATTTTTGGGATAAAGGCTCGATTGATGATGATAGGAAGGAAATAAACTTGGGTTCTCCGACAAACTGGCAAAAACTTTGAAGCTAGCGTGTTACAGAATTCGACATCAAAATTGTTAAGTTTGAAGGCGTACAGTGATTTCTTTCATTTTTATTCTTTATTTGAAGAAAACTGCTCGTGTTTTAGGTGGCATCCAGTAACTGCCAACCAAGTCTCAAACTTTCATCTATTTCAGATAACCATATAAGTCATCCACCCCCTAATAACATACCATTCAATATGATTGACAAAAAAACAGAGCATCAAGGGAGTTTATACAAGGAGTCTACTCACTTTTAGAAATAAATCTTCCCCTAAAAACCCCCAACAAACTACACCATGTAGATGGTATACATACCGGGAACACAGGAGGGTAGAAGCATTACAAGTTATAGGTATATTGCCTCATAAGTTTACTGTTATGACTTCCTCCATGTGAGAATGGAACCAAGTTCCATTCCTGAACGCAGAGGATCAACAAATCAATCGTGGAAGGCATTCCGCAATCAGCATTTTCCCACGCTGTGGAATAACTATTAAGCCTTCTTTCCGGATCAGAACAAAGTTTTAAGAAGCTTTTTCTTTTTCCACGATGACAAAGTTGGACCCATTTAAAAATGAGATGGTCAACTTAAATAAATCAGTTTCATCTGGTCACATACGTCTTGATTTCTGTTGTGGATGGTACCCAGGCATACCCATTCCTGGGTCCTTCCTTCTCAACTGCTGTTGATGGGGCTGAGGAACAACACCTCGCTGCAAGGGGATGCCTCCAGGATTCATTGCACCGCCCATCCCTGCCTGAGATTGGAGATTATATGCGGGAATGCCCTGAGGTGGCATTCTTTGCATGGGCATCATGTGCATTGGACGAGGTGCAGATCTACCAGTTGCTACATGAGCTCCTTGCATGCTCCCGGAAACTGCATTACCAGACGATTGAGAAGGTTGAAGGTTAGTGGTTCCCTCAAAATCTGTAGTTGTGTCAACTGGACGTGTAGGGTAGTTCACAATTTTCTCCCCAGACTGGGAAGGAACAAGTGAATTGCGCCCTGGTAGAGGTTCTATCCGGAAATATTCATGCTCTAGAGCTTGCGCTGCTGTTAAACGCTTTCGAGGATCATATTCAAGCATCTTAGACAGGAGGTCATATGCAGGACTTTTAGGAGAGAGATGCACGACACTATGAAGTCCAGCATTGTCATATTTGTGCCCTTGGATATGTTGTACATCTTGATGCCAATGAGGAAGATTTGCAAGTGTTGGCCATTTCTCGAGAGTAGGATGGCCTAATACCTTGAATATCTTGTCAAGCTGATCAAGCTGGAAAGGATTTGGCATGGCTTTCGCTTCTGCCCCCTGGAATAGTGGCTTCAAAGTCAAAAGCTCGGCAAATATGCAACCAACAGCCCACATATCAACAGCACTTGTATAGTGCTTTGCTCCAAGCAGCAACTCAGGCGCACGATACCAGATCGTGACCACAACCCCATTGTCAGCTAATGACTTCAAGGGAGCTTGATATACTCTTGCAAGTCCAAAATCAGCAATTTTGACTATTCCTTGTTCTTCTCCCTCACCCATGACCAAGATGTTTGACGGCTTTAGATCTCGATGTATAATCCAGTTACTGTGCAGATAGTTCAATCCGTTAAGCAACTGCCAGAGCAATGATTTAACAGTGTACTGATTGATTGGATGGTTAACCTTGTCCCTGTGATGTCGAATGATTTCATACAGGTCGTGTTCAGCATAACCAAAAGCTAGATACAGTGACATGTCATTATGATTGATATGCACATTCACAAGCTTCACAATGTTTTCATGTGAAATCTCCCGAAGCAACATTATCTCACGTATGGCTGTAGGGGAAACACCATCCCCATCTTTGGATTGCTTGAATTTCTTGATTGCAATAGGTTTCCCTCGATTGGCAGGAGTTTTGGTTCTTGCGAGGAATACAAGACCATAAGTACCTTCACCAATCTTGCCAATCAGATTGTACTGTTGCAGCCACTCTGGCTTCTCATTGTTGCCAGTAGTAGTGTTGCTATTCGCAATGCCTCTAGTGGTGTTGCCATCTCCCATGGTCACTGTACAACAGCATAAGCTGCTGCGAGCAAAGGTTGCGCTAGTTTGCTTGAAGTTCAGGCCTCCTGAATCTATAGACCCAAGAGAATATTCTCTGTTGATAACTTCATCAATAAAAAACGAAGTGCAGCTGAAAATATCGCCAAAAAACAAAGAAAAAGAGGTACGATGCCAAGAAAAATGCTTCCATAAGTTTCCTATAAGTGCTACCTCATATAACTTCCATAGAAGAGTAATGAAAAATTCCTAAAATGAAGCGAGGTATCGCAAAAGCATCCCAGAAATCTCCACATGCCATCATGGAGGAGAGTGATTGCTAATAAGAATTTAAAGTTTAAGGTTCTAAATAGTTGTAAGTAATTTTGAAAAAAATTAATAAAAACGACAACGTAATTAGCCAAAAATGGTGACTCCATAAAGAGGCCTACCTCGATAAGCAGACTTTTCAAGCTTTGCTTGGTTAGATTCAAATTGAGCTTGAGAGAAATCAAGTTATACTGGAAAAAAAAAAACCTCCGAATTCGAGTTTACTTATGTAACATTTTAATTCAGTTTGTGTTTGCAACTAGGCTTTTGCTTGTCATCCTAATTAAGACTGTTGCGGATGGTGATTATACAGCTTTTAATGTGAGTGAATCTAAGATTTTAAGCTGAGACAAAATTCAACGGTCTCCAAAGTAATGTAAAATAAAGTACAGCATGAGCAACATGTGCTGGTGTGCTGCAATAATCTGGAATCTGATCCCTATAAATAAGGGATCCCTCCTCTGTAAAATATACGAAACCGAGTAAGTAAGAATATAAGTGGTGCCCAACCAAAAAGTTCGTTTTGTTGTTCCATTACGATTCTTTGGACGATAACCTAAACCTAACACAGCTTTGAGCTATAATTATGAACTAATTAAAAGGTATAACTAAGAACACCATCGAAATCAAGCTCTAAGCAATAGCGATCAAATCTAAACTTTCAATAATTCCAGTAGCGTACGTGTTGATAAGTATCGCTGTCTTTTTGGTGTAGTACGATTTTTTCAATCTCACAGATCTAACGAAAATTGAACCAAATTTGAGAAGATAGATGACGTACCTGCTAGACTTGAGATAGAGAAGAACCTTAGAACAGGAAAGAGAGACAGAGGTGCGAAGAAGCAGAGACGAATCGCTGGTGTACAAAGACGCTGTTTTCAATTCCTAAAAATAGTTAAACGACGTCACTTTGATCTATAAATAACTTTTAAAAAAAAATAAAAGAAATAAAAGAAATACTGTCTTCTTTATAATCTCTACTTACTATATAAGAAATATATTTTACTTAATTTCCCTCCTAAATTTTTAAGCTGTCTGGATTCCGAAAGTAGGCGAAACAGACGATGGAGGATCTGAAGAGAAGATGGAGCGTGACCTACACGAAGCACCTCAAGCAGAAGCGCAAAGTCTATCAGGACGGCTTCTTGGACCTTCATGTCTCAGCAAACAAAGTAACTTTTCTTGCTTTCTAAACTCGATTTGGTTTAGATTCCTGTGAAGTCTTGACGGTGATTTGCGCGAATAATCGTGTAATTTTTTTCCCTTTTTTTTTATCGAGTTAGGACGTGGAATGTTTGATCAAGACTCCTCTAATTCGCACTGATTTTCGATTAATTAGGATGATCTGTTGTCGAAGAACTTGTGAAACCGATTACTAATTTCACGCTTCCTAGTTATGATTCATGTAACCCGTTCATATGCTTTTAAATTATTATTTTTTTTTGTAGAATTGGTTACTAATTTAACCACATGAATTAATACTCGTGTATTTTATGTGTTTCTTAGGTAATTAGTTTGGCAAGTTTGCAACTTGCAAGTAATTTTCTGTAGCGTTGTTGCTAGTTTCACCACAATCTGAATTAAGATTGTGAAGAATTAGGTTTTTCACTGGAGTGAATCTAGGATATATTAATGAAATAAACTTAAGTTCTCCAATGAACTGGCTAAAATTTGAAGCTAGCGTGTCACAGAATTGGACATCAAATTGTAGAAGTTTGATGGCGTAAATTCTATTCAATTATTTCTTTTCTTTTTTCTTTTTATTTGAAGACAACTGCTCAAGTGTTCTGTAGAACGGAATGTTGGCTACATTTTATGGTGTTTTCTATTTCCAGTGATCCTGAAATTATGTGTGCAGGTCAAGTTGTATGATGAGTGCGACAATCTTCTAGAGTGCAGGATACTGAAGAAAGATGAAGTTATTGGCTCTGGTGAAACACTCACATTCAATGCTTATATTGTTGATGTCGGGGATCCTGAAGGGGATCTTAAGCCTAGCCATGATTCTAGTTTTCACGTCAGAGAGAAGAATACCTCTGAAAAACCCGGTTTGATGCATGGACAGAAGTTTAGGAGTAGCTCAATTGATCCAGGTAAAACCTCCAATATGGTTTGTGTTTAGAGTTAGAGTCATAAAGTGCTTGCCAGGTCACCCTCTTGTGCTTTCCTTTCAGGAGCAAGAACAATTAATTCCAAGAATAATATAGCCAGGCGGCCGGGGCCAAATAACACAAGCCCCTCACAAAAACTTATCAGAGGTTTGTTTGACTACTTAGACAGTCTTAACATTTTTGTATATTCCTTGACTGGGGGTTTTGACTCACCATAATTTGAAGTGCGATGGACATGTGAATGGATCATATTTGATGTGTAACCTACTATTTTTGGAAGTGGTCTCTAATCTCTATAGATAAGATGTGAGCAACTTTGTATATATTTTTGTGTTTCACTTCATTTGTTGCCATCATGTTGAACTTTCTACGAGGTGGAATAGCATACAAAGATTATAGTTATAGACTTGCCAACAGTCCCTATCACAACAGCAACATTCCATAAGTAGCTTGATCCGTGAATGAGCTTATGGTAGCACTCTTTTAACAGTTGCTTATATTCCAGATTTCAGGAAGAGTGAATTGCAGAAGTATGGAGCACCCCAAAGTAGTCCTGGAACGCCAAAACTCAATATAAGAGGTGAGCTAATGAATCTGGCATGCATCTTGGTGGATAGGTATACTTTGATTTATTTCCAAGCTATAATTTTTAGCTCTTCAATGGACTTACGAAGCATTATGGAAACATGACGTCGTTACTATGACAGCTGCAAGATTTCAATAATTGTCAAAATCACAATTGCTGAATTGTTTTATGAATTTTGCAGTATCTTCTTCAGGAAGCATTGTGTTTCTTTTGCTTCGATAATTTCTAAATTTTAAGATGTATCCCGGTTTGCTCCATCTATAATCAAGTTAGCATTTTACTTTTCCAATATAATAGAATGGCAGGTTCTGTACACTACACAAGTAACTCAAAAGGCGAAGAAGTATCATGATGGTTTCTTACAACTTGAGAGTTTTGGATCCTTGGGGAGGCAGGTTAATTTTCAAAACTGTTATGGACTCCCTTCCTAATTATGGAAATTCTGTTTGTTCTTCTATCTATGAATTATTAAAGTAGTACCATTCGGCATATAATCTTAAAATAGACCCAATAATAAACTAACTTATGAAAACATAAAATTAGAGGAAATATTAGCTAGAAAAGACCCTATACGATGCTGTGGATCTACATTGCGTGGATCTTGGATCTTTGGGTTTACTATTTGGATACCTCTTTACTACGAGGTTTGCAAAAGCTGTCATTCGTCAGACATCCCATCCAATATTACTAAAGAATGTTTATAGGCCAATCTCTAAGTCTCTATTTACGTAATTAGAAAAAACTTACCCGTTTATTATAAATTGCCAATCATGAAGTAGCAGATCTTCCATTATTAAAGGAAAATTTGATTTTCAATTTTCAGATCATGCTGTATGACGCAACCAGGAAACTCCTAGATAGCAGGTTCCTTAAGAAAGATGAAATAATAAGATCTGGTGAATCTATTTTGTACGATACTCATATTGTTGATATTGGAGAGCCTGAAGAAGAATGTAAACCCTTAGAAGATTTGGTTATTCGAGGAAGTAATGGCAACATTCTTGGAAAACGAGAAGCAACGTTTGGACAGCAGAATTGTGTTCTGAGTAATGATTCTCTTGGAGGAGGTTCGTAGCATGAACATCAGCTTTAAAGAATATTGCATATGTGGTGATTGTTTGATATCTTTTCTCCTATTCTAATGAGAGGGTTCTAAGTAATTTATGGTCTTATTAAATCCATCGTAATTCCCTTAGTCAGAAAAATGGCGTAGGTATTTATTTTCATATTCCCTCTAACCCTTGTAGTTTAATTTGTTGTAGAGTTCAAGAAGACTAAGTGCAAGAATGGAGTACAACAGAGTAGTTCAGATACTACATCTACCATAACAGGTCATTTTCTCTCGTCACTTGGGCTCTGCTTTGTAGATAACGAACTGCATGAAGTTAATATAATGTGCCACACAATTTAGGAGAACATCTCAAAACCTTCACTGCATCAGAAACTGTTGGGAATCAACCAAATTGTTGTACTTAATATGCTTTAGCACTTCTTATAGTCCAATGAAAGACACTGCTGTGTATTTTTAATGTGTAGCTCTCTCCCTCACTCTGTCTCCCAGTGTGTGTTCTGTTAATGAAGACCAAAGCCGTCACGTGTACATAAATATTATAGGTTATATTAACTTTTCATGCCTACATAAAACAGTACGTGCTTTTACTGGAATTTTTTTTAATCAACTGAAGTCATCCTATATGATAAAATGGCTCTGTTAGAGGCGTGCTGTCAAAGCTCTTTTCCTACTGCTTTTGACTTGCAATTCCATGATGTTTACAATCATATCGGCCTTCATACTTTGAAATTTATGTAGTTGAACTAGTTGATTAACTAAATCCTCTTCCTCAGTTTCTACTTTTCGTTCCAATGTATATCAGCTTCATAGTTGACTTTCCTTCTTTCTCTCTTTAGAAGTAAATTTCTCTCTGCTAACATGTTCCATCTTTAATCCAGAATGGCAGGTCACGTACACCACACAAATGACTCAAAAAGCCAAGAAGTACCATGATGGGTTCTTGCAACTAAAAACCTGTGGATCACTGGGGAGGCAGGTGGGTTCCCATAATATATAGATATTTTATCTTTCGCCAAGCTACTGAGCCAGTGATCCTGTATGGTCAGAAAATTTTGCGCATTAGTTTCTCTTATTTACAGCTTAAACTGTTTCCTGCTTGGTACCTGAGCTACAAGTCTGAGATGCAAATATATATGAAAATTCTTTGTGGTGTGAGATACATCGCAAAAAGCACAAACACACAGTTACAGATAAAAGAAGATGGGTTGGTTCTGATTGCATTTTGTTCTTCCTCTGTTTTTTTGTCCTTACACCTTACAAGGACTCAGTGACTACGCGCACTTTCTTTCCTCATTCAGGTCATGCTGTATGATGCCAGCAGGAAACTCTTAAACAGTAGGTTCCTTAAAAAAGATGAAATAATAAAATCTGGCGAATCCATATCATTTGAAGCGCATTTGGTTGACATTGGAGACCCTGAAAAAAGCAGTCACCCAACGATGGATTTGAATGTTCAAGGAACTAAATGCGACATTGTTAGCCGACCAGGAACAATGTATAGGAAACAGGATGGTCTTGAAGCTGATAAACATGCAGCGGAAGGTTTGCATGAACAATAGTTTCTCTAATATCACATTTTCCTTGGTGGTACATTCATATTAAAATGTTCAACGCCGAGTTGACCTCTTTTTGATTCTTTTCACATTTCCTGCACTCCATTGATCTTCTCTATTATTTCTGTTTGATACTTGTTTCCCATCTTTACTTTATTAGTTTTTGGCATTTTATCATTTCCCTATAAGAATGAAATGTCAAGTTATATAGTATGCATCTCATGGATGATTTTATTGCAAAGATGGCATTTTAGGCCTAAAACAGCATTTTGTTTCCACTTCCAAGTTTTTTTTGGTTTCTGTGCTTGTTGTCCTTATTTCTCTTCCTCATTTGATGATAGTTAGCTCTTGAAAAGTCATGCTAAAAGTTTTCTGCCTTTGATGCACAGGAAAACCTCAAAACAGAGCTAGTTCCAGGGAAGATGCAGGCTCGAACTCTAATGTCTATACGCTAGATGAGATCAAGTTAAGCAAAAATATCGCTACAAATAAACCTTTACGTGATGGTATGTCAATTAATTGCACTTGTAGTAGGCACGTAACATGCTGCAATAAAATGATTCTCATTTCTAGTTCAATTGCATTCCTAGTTATAATGAAATGATTTGAAATTCTTACCATTGACTCTCTAATTTTGTTACTTGGAAACGGCAGTTATAATGTCAGTTCACAATTTATATTTAAACCAACATGCAAAAATATTACGAGTCTAATATAACCTTGAAAACGGTATTGTAGTTTATAGTAAAAAGGATTCGAGTTCCTTACAATGGACTCTATGATATGATTAAGATGCAAGCAGCAATTATGCTGTCGACTTAGCTTTGAATTTTGATAGACAAACCAACATGTTAAAGATTGTGTAAGTGGTCAATGGTCCCATCAAATAAAAGAAAATGATAGATGAAAAAGATCATTGTCGTCTCTTGCATGGTTAGAGACATGTTCTTTATGTGTTATAATGGATTCCATCTACACACTGCTGCATTAAGCTTTACCTACATCTGACTTTCCAGTTTTTTATTTGCAGCTTGTCAAATATTGTCTGTTCTTCAAAGACCTAAGGGGGTCTGAGTGTTGTTCATGGGTGTATTGATAGAAGGGCGACTGCCCCAGTTTTGAAAACTATATGGATATTCAAGTTCCACCAGCCATTGTAGATTTTCTGGAGATAGTCAGCTGTCGAAAGTTTTGGTGCCTATGGTGTACCAAATGAAATCCTAGATATTTGCAAGTCAAGTGAGAATAAGGACCTTGAAGACTACTCAGATCTTATGTCCTGTAGAGGGACGTTCTGTTCCAATCATGTAAACTTGTGAAAATAATCGTGATTATGTTTTCAATATTCAGAAACTTCAAGATCCTAATCAAAATCAACTCTACTGCAGGATTTGGTTATATTGGCAATCAATTCTCCAAGCATACTGAAACTGGAATGTTGAATCTGTTTGGCTGGGTTTAGGACGCTTTTTAGCATCTCTACAATTTTCTTTGATGTCACTTTATTCTACTGAACTCAAATTTATTTGCTCTTGATCAATCTTCTTGTACTGTGACTCGTATGCGTAGAGACTAATCCAAACATATACTGTGATTCGTATGAGTAGAGAGTAATCCAAACGTTGTGGAGGCTGAAACTGCATGGCAAGACAAGTCTTCTACTTCTGGTATCTCAATTGCTTTTGCTATTTCTCTTAATGATGAATCAAAGAATCCTGAGGAACTAAAGAATGCAACAAAATTGGTGACTGCCAAAGCTTTTATCTCGGATTTTGAACAAGTACACAATAATCCTCTTTACATGCGAACATGTGTAGGGGTGCAATCTAGAGGTTACGTGTTCAATTTATTTCTAAAAACTCGCCTGGCTCTATGTACATTTTGCGTATTCCCAACTCTACCCATAGGAGAGGAACCTTGTGCACAAGTTGATTTACTTCCATACAATCATTCTCCTTGTCCGTTTATACATAAAATTGTGAAGATGACGATGATCTCTGCATACAAGTGAAACCCTCCCCTCCCCCATGATATAAGCATGTCTGTCGTGAAATCAATGCCTGTTGTACTCAACTTGTTTCTCCTCCTCATCTGTGAGCCCAATCCGTTCACTTGCCAGGACACATCATCCACTTCCGATCCCCAAATCTCTACTCGTTCGCTCAACACTTCCCCGTCGACTCCCTCCGCCACCGCTCTATCCATTCCGTCTCTGATGCTGCAGTCACTAAAACGACCATCTCAGATCCTTCCCTACCTGAAAACACCACAATCTTAGGCCTCGCCGTTGACTCCAAAGCTAACGGCCGCCTCCTCGTCATTCGCTCTATAAATACAATATCTTCGCTCAATGCCCTTGCAATCTACGACCTCCGCAGTTGCAATCGCATCCCTACTAACGATGACAGCGTCACCATTCTCCCTGCAGCGAATGACGTGGCGGTGGATTTTAACGGGAACATGTTCGTCACCAACTCGGCTAGTAATTTCATCTGGAAAATGGAATGCTCAACGTGAGGCATCAATCTTCTCGGTATCTCCGCTTTTCGTGCGTTATCCGGTGGTTGTTGAGTGCGGGCTCAACGGTATCATTTACTTAAGCAAGGGTTACTTGTTGGTGGCCCAATCCAATATGGGCAAGATGTTCAAGCTCCGTTTGGAATTCCGTATAGCGTAGTATAATTTTTCTATCCTATACTTTAATCATTGTATAAGTTGATGTATAATTTAATCCTATCAAATAATATGATTTTAGGCTTGTATAGTATAAGATTTGTGATAATATGTTTGGATTACCCCCAATTAAAGTGAGAGTGAGGGTCTTTTTTGTCATTTGACATGTTATTTTTTATACTAAACGCTCTATATGAAATAAAAACTGAGTTGGAGGTGTTTTAATATTATATGGCCGACATCGTATAAGAATCACTTTTGTATAAAGTTATACTATCCCGAATATTTAAAAAGTCGTCCAAACACCCGATAAGTTCATTAAATGATAATTTTATACTATACAGAGTCTTATCCGCTCATCGAAACGGTGCCTCAAAGTGGACGCAGATGATGGTGCTATGAGGGAGGTCTTGCTTATGGAGAATTCGGTTTGGGCAGATGGGATCTTTGTACGAAGGGACGGTGTCGTTTTGATGGTATCGCCAAAAAATCTTTGGTTTCTGAAAAGTCGGGATAGTTGGAGGAGGGAGTGGTATAATACAAGATTGACCTTGATGAGGAGAGATTTCAAACCTCAGTGACTGTGGCAGATGAAGATAGGGTCTATGTGTCATATGGGGTGTGGAGGACGGTCCCGGCAGATGAAGATAGGGTCTATGTGTCATATGGGGTGTGGAGGACGGTCTAGGAGGGGAATGTTGATAGGGAAATGTTCAGCATACAAGAGATGAGATCAGAGAAGGTTTGGGTGTTTGTTTTGGTGGGATTTGGTTTTGGCTTTTTTTTTTTTTTGCCGTGTTTGGTTCTTGAGATTCTAGAAGAGAAGCTTCAGTATCCTATTTCAACTGTTCGAAGTTTTTTAATGATTGCTTGCAGTGTTGATTCTGTTCCTGGTTATGTTTTCCGATACATTGTTTGTGAACTTACGATTAGACTACCGAAATGAACTTCAAACAAATTTGCGTCGGCATTGACAGTGGTGTCTTCTTTAAAAACTGGTGGTGCCGCAGTCACCCTGCTACAGACCAGTCTATTTAAAAGATAAAAATATGAATCCCCCTAAATCTTTCTCATGGGGGAAAGGCCCAAAAAAAAAAAAAAACGTGACTGCGAAATCTCTTTGTCTTTCAAAATGGTTTTGCATTTGCATCGAAGATGAATCGATCACAAAATATGAAAAGTGCATGACATCAAAGTAAACAATATAAACTATAAAGACTAGTCTAAATCATACTGAATCAAAAAAGAAAATGGGCAACACTGTAAAAAACATTGATTGCCAAGACAGTAGCTCTCTTACACAATCCGCTCCAGCTCTCTTGCATAACTCAGCGTTTGATTGATAAGTTGTAGAGATGGTATCTCTTTGCAAGGCGCGCTTTCCTTTGCCTTCTGGAAAAACACGCATCCGTTCTTTATCTCCCACTCAGGGTGATCCTACAATAAAGCAATAAACTTGATTTTATATTTAAGGGAGCCAAACCTGACCACAGCTACAAGCCAGTAAAGTGGACCCTCAAGGAATCAAGGAACCTGTATATTCCAAGGTCTTTACCACCTTTCATACCCACTTTCAAATGAATCCATCATTATAGGGATTTGTTCAAAGTGCATTACCTCCCTGATGTAATCCAAAAGTTCCTTGTCAGAAGAAAACAACAGCATTTGGCGAGCATCATTTATTGAAAGATAATCATATGCCTTCTCACTGCAGCCGGCTATTTCATCTCTGCATATGAAAGAACACATTTTCAAGTGTACATAGAGACAGTCCCACATTTTAAAGGTTTGAGTATAGGTGTCTCATGCCCAAACCATCCCAAAGGGGGCAGTACAAATGTGGTTCTATGGAAATGTGGTTCGTGTTGGAGTTCATACTACAACATTCTAACAATACAACACACGACCTGTGGTTCGTGTTGGAGTTCATACTACAACATTCTAACAATACAACACACGACCTGGCTTTGCAGAGAATATATGCGTATCAATTAGCGTAAACCATTAACAAATGTTTTGAGATTCTTTAAGATCAGTTACATCTCTATCATCACTGCCAAACAAATAAGATAGCATACTGTCAAATAGTCAACCCACCCAAGGAAAATGATATTGACACAAGTTGATGAACCAAATACAAAATAAAGAAAATTAGTTAATAATACACAGCAAGTCTGGATCACACAACTCAACAATGTATGTCAACCAGCACTGGCAAAAATTTTCACAATTAAATCAAAACACGATAACAAAACTTACCAAGAAAAGAGAAACACGATAACAAATGTAACTTCCTGGATGAACATACTCACATGGCGGCTAATTGTTCCATTTATATTTCTTCAATTTATTATATTTCCTTTTATATTTTGTTGAGTAGAATTCTTCGAGTTTAATAAGATGAATCAAAATAACATACCTTACTGTCTTTGCAAGAAGATCCATAAAGTAAACAAAAGATTCATGTGGTGCAGTCTGCCTAGCACTCAACACACAGTTATAAGCTCCTTCCATGAAGGATTGCTCCAGCTCTACAGCATGCTTGATGCAAGGATTATCCAGAGCTGTAGATGAGAGCAGTTCCAATTCAGTGTGGAACTCTGCGATTCTGTTCTGCACGAGGAGCCTCAACAGGTTGAGACCTAATAATATGTACTCTTGAGGAGATGAAGGAAGGCAACCACTGCTCCATAGAAGAATGTAATCATCACATATATAAGATTGATAAGAACCTTATAGAAAAACACAATTAGAATAGAACTAATCAGCACAAAACATCAAGCACCAGATTTCAAACCCAAATGTGATCATAGGAGTATGCTCAGTTCTGCACTAAAGCAAGGGAATGTTGAACAAAACAAATTTGATAATCACAACATACAGATACATCAATCTTTTGGATTTCATATGCCAAAAAAATCTTTTGATGGAGAATTGGAAGTGTTAGCGAACTGTTCTGGACAGTGATTATGACCAAGATACATTTCCCAAATTGGGTTTGAGGCACCTGTACAAAAGGCTTGATGAAGGAAGCCATTAATTTGGTTTTTCTTTGTTAATATGCTTTCCTAAGAGTCAAGGAATCCTATGTGGAGAAGGTTTCACTTTTAGTTAGGCCTTTTTTAAGTCATTACGTTTGTCTAGATCAGTCAGTTTAGGAATCCTAATGTTTTCTTAAACCAATGAATGTAAACCTCTATTTAAAGGCTTGCTTGCCTCATACATAAAAGGAGAATTTTTTTTTTTTATTTATGCAAAGTTGCAATAGGAGAGATTCGTTACACGTTCAGTGAGGCTAATGCACACTCGGTAAGAGGCTAAGAGGGGAAGGTGAGTTTATCTGACTCTAAGTGAGAGATTCAAGGTGATCTTGTTCAGTTCAGAAATAAAGAGAAATTTTATGCAAAGGTGCAATAGGGAGATTCCTTACACGTTCCATTTAGGTTTTTTTTTTTGTTTTTGAATTGTGGCTAATTTGGGGGTTAGGGTTTCTAGCTTGGGGTTCTTTCGGCAAGGACAAGCAACAAAGGAAATTCATCCAGCTTATTCCTTTGTCAGTGATGTGGCAGATCTGGAAGGAAAGAAACAACAGAATATTCAACAACATGGAATCCTCCTTAGACTGTTTCATTGATACTTGGTTCGATTGTCTTAAGTTTTCGACTTATTATCTCCCTGGAAGTGTGTTTGATCTTTTAAACTGTTCTTCTTTGTGATTTGGGGTTTGCACCCCTTTGTTGCTTCTTCTAATAAAAGTTTTCCATTCAAAAAAAAAAAATGCTATTTAAAATCTACATCAAGGCTAGATGGCACAAAGAACACAAATCATAAGTCACTAAAGATATCTTATTGCCATTAAGTTTCAAAACAGTTCAGAACGGGAGCACTTGAGGAGGCTTCAATACTCACAGATAATATAGATTGGTAAAATGACTAAAATGGTGTGCACGAGATTCCTTAACTTGCAAGATCATAAGCAGAAAACTTTGAAAGTCTTTTAGATAACTTCACTCATTAAATTCGACATTAAACCTTCCTTCCCCCATCACAACAAAAAAGGAAGTGAAATATGGCTTTAATTGAAGGAAATCCCTCTCAAATGCATCCTGATCCTCAGTTTTCATGCTCAAAATAACTGCATGCTCATATATGTCAATAAATTACCTGGCATCTGTGTAATATGGCTTTAATTGAAAGAAATCCCTCTCAAATGCATCCTGATCCTCAGTTTTCATGCTCAAAATAACTGCATGCTCATATATGTCCCCTGAATGTTCTCATCAAAACAATGAGAATACAAGTAGCAATACCTCAAAAGAAAAAAACAACAAACAGCTGACAAATCATCCACAATTTGCAAACCAAAAAATCCAAGCTACGCAATAAGAGCTTACCATGGTTTTAGCTCCAAAGGGGCAGTAAGAAGGTGACATTTTGTTATAATTGTCACTACGTACTTGCCCTCAATATATAAATAACACTTGCGAAGAAATGCATTGCAATTTGGTCCATTGTCCCTTTCATTTCACCATAAATTTTCAACTTATCATAAATACATTGATGGGATTACACTCATTTACACTAGAGAGCGCAAGTGTTCTCACACCTACACTAGTATTTGTTGTTATCGCACTTACAATAGCTGTTTTTAGCCAATGCAGAATATTAATGGTATAGAAAAAGGAAGAATACATGAATAATTTTAACTCTGTACAAAGAAGGAAAAAATACAGTCTCACTCTGTCCTTTTTTCTTGCAATCCTTGTAACTATCGCTACGATGAAGTTGAATATTTACAGCAAAATGACATGATTAGTCAGGTTTACTTACATATGGAGACTGGAGAGTGAGAAAGCACTTAAAATTATAATAATGATAACGACCACATTTGCATAATCCATGAAGCTAAGTCCTGTCAATGTTAAATTGAATATCTAAGTTGTTTTTATCCGCTTTCTTTTCAGTCTACCCTTGGGCATTTGAAGGTCAGTAGAGAGGTTTGTTTCAGTATACGACTCATTCATGTTATTTCTTCTTACTCCATTAATTCTCTAAAATGCACTAATGCATGTTCTGATTCAACAAGTTTGATGAATGCAACAATAATAAAATAATGAACTTGAGTTAAGAACCGTACTCGCTAATGTCAATTCATGGATTGCATTTGGAGTGTCTTCAAATAAAGGTGGTAGGCTTCTGAATCTTGTAAGCAAGACCTGCAATATAGTGCATGCAATACATTAACTGAAAGCCAAATATTCTTTGCCAACTATCCTTCATAAACCCCATGAGAATAGGTTTTTCAAGAAGCCAAATATTCAGCACATTTTAGCACCGAGTAGTACGCAAGCATTTAGCCAGTAACAGAAAGCTATCTAGATCTAACTAATACCATTTAAAGCTCTAAACTATTACAATAACCATCAAGCCTCACCATGACCAGAATATTACTCTCAAGATTGGAATGCCTGATTCTGATCCACAAGAAGAACAGAATTCAGCATAAACTACAAATCCAAGTAGCAAAAACCATCGAATTCAAAACCCAGTCGTGGAGAATAAACAAGTTACCATTACAAATTCCATCTGTCAAAACAGAAATATCATCTTGAAATAAACGACAGTAAACCCTAATTAACCCTCGGTAAGCAAGTCTTCACTTGCACATATACAATAACTCGTATACAATCCACAGAACAAAATCGTTCTCCAATTAACCACCAAACACATATACAATATACACCTAAAGTGCGACCAAAAGAAACTACAAACATTGCAAATCAATGATTCTGAGGTTAAACAATTAAGAGCTTTTGAGTTGGTGAACCTTAAGTTGAGAGAGTAGATTTGCGCAGGTATCGAAATCGTTCCTCACAAGAGCAGATTTGAAACGCTCGAACAGCTGCGACGCCTCTGTTAGCTTTGGATTCATCACGACCACTCCCTCTCTCCCTCCCCTCTCTGCCTCTCAGTGCTTTTGCCTCGACTGTCGTGGTTGCAAAGAAAGAAATCGCTTCGTGGAGACTGATGACCGAGTTTATGCCCGTTTTGATTGGCGACGTAGGCCGGGTCATATTTACCAAAACAAATGGGCCTCTCGGTAAAAAGCCCGAAGCCCATGATAATCGTGGCCCACTCTACCACGCTGGAAGTACTGCTAACCTGCGCTGGGATGCGTACAACCGCCCTTATCTATTAACCGCTTCGCTTCCTTTTCACTCCCCAGCAACAGGAAGAGCTCGAGATCAAACGACAATGGCATCGTCTTCGTTTACATCAACACAGACCCATTCTTCAAATTCCCTCTTTTGTACCAAGAATCATTCCAAAATCCCATCTCCGCCGCTTCTATCCTTCACTCATAGCCTCAAACTGTTCCCTTCGAGTTCGAGTCCCAAATCTCTCTTCCTGCAAAGAAAACAGAGCAGCGAGAATGGTCTATCCACGATCAAGGTCCAAAATTTTGAATTCTCGGACTCATTATTCGAAGGTACATTCGGTTCAGGCGACGACCCAACATCTCCTCCCGGGTCAGGCATCACGGTCGTGGAAGACAAGGAGGAGATTCCGTGCCCAGTGGGTCTTCGACGATACGAGACCATGGCTGTTCTGAGACCTGACATGGCCGAGGAGGAGCGCCTCTTCCTCACCCAGAAGTACGAGGAGGTAATAATCGTCCTAAAGTTCCCGTCTCTACCCGCTCTTTTTCTTTCACAAGGTTATAGTTTTTGATTTCATTGGTATTTACGAATTCAAACCCCAGAAAGAATTGGCTATTTAGTGTTTGTTAATCGTGATGTAGTCGTGGGGTTTTGGGGAGCTGCTTCAGTTTTTTGGGTGGCGCTGGCATTTTTGTCTTTCATTCATGGCATTTGAAATGATGCGTTGGACAGTTCATTTACTAAACAGATGGGGAATATTTTTGGTGATGTACTAGTAATTTGTAGAAGAAATTTCATGGCTTGAAACAAAGATAGGTTAGGAGATAATTGTTTGCTGCTAAGTAATCTGGCCGCTGTAGAACCCAAGCTTGATCAAGCTCCATTCTTATGGAACTCGATTCAATAAGACCTTGTGAGACTAGACAAGACCATATGCACACAAAGAGTCGGCGAACTCAACTAAATGGGATGCAGGTTTAATAGATGCTGGTTTGAATGAGCTTGGAGCTTATACCAGCTGTACTTGAATTTGGCCAAAACTCAAGCGGTGAACTACAACCCTGAATTACTTTTGTAGTCATGAAATATTTGGTGTTGTGCCTTTTTTGGGTGATTTGCTTCCTTATCAAATGGAGGATAGAAAATTTGGGATTGCGAGTTTGCGACTGCCACATGTTAAGCTGTTATGGATTGGCACTAGCATCAAATGAGCATTAGAGGAGCTAGAGAACTGGGAAATTAGCCCAATTGCCATTCATTTTGTTTTAGTGATCACATTGACCCAATGGAGGAGACTCTGTGCGGTTCTTGCATGACTCATAGAATTGCTTTGTTTAGTTGTCCACAGATTTATAGTTGAGCATAACTTATGATGCTATACGTCCTTGTATTGTTGCTCTTTTGTTTATGGGTCCTAATAATTATAAATTCCAAATAGGTAAGAATGTTCTGCTGTGTTTTCCATTGGACAAAAAAAAAACACAAACTTCTGTTATGTTCCTTCTGGCATCAATACAGTTCATGATTTGCCTATTTGTCGATTCACAATCTTGGTTTTCGACAACAAGGACCTAGAAATCCATGGTATGAATCTTTTGTTGGCCCATTATCGTGAAAATGCCATTAGAAGAATATTTTCCCACCTTAACATCCTCTAGTTGAATGAAATGTACTTTTATTAATGAAACTAGAATACTGATATTGCCAACGGGTCAAGGAAAATTTGCGTGCAAGGTATGGTTATAATATTAAAGAACTTTGCTACCGTTGTTGTTAGTTTGTTTTTGAGGCTAACTTTGGTCATCTTGCAGTTGCTTGTTACCGGGGGTGGAATGTATGTAGAAGTATTCAACAGAGGGGTCATCCCGCTCGCCTATACCATCAAGAAGAGAAACAAAGCTGGGGAGTCTAACACTTACTTGGATGGCATCTACCTCCTCTTTACCTACTTCACAAGACCTGAGTCCCTTTCAGCACTTGAGGAAACTCTGAAAGCTGATGATGATGTTGTTCGATCATCCAGTTTCAAAATCAAACACAGGAAATACTGATGTAGCTTGATTTTTTCTTTGTAGCCCGGAGAGCAAAGTTAGGTAAAGGAGTTTCATTGGCGACGTAGTTACGTATTATATGAATCTTTTTCAATTCCACTACCCATGTGTAATTTCTATATTGTAACAGGATTGTATTCTTTTAATTTATTCTCTTAATAGAAGTTCCAGAACCCTATTATGACGCATTTGAAAACAGGTTGTTTTGCTTTCTGCAGTCTTTGATGCTAGCTATGTAGCATAGCTTCAAAAGAAGATATATTCGATTTCTTTGATGATTCAGGAAGTGATTCAAAAGAAAGACAAGTAAAAGGAGGAAATGCAGATATCCTTCTGGATTGGGAAATTGTGTTTGTGCTGACAATTCCAGGTGAGACAATTCTTATTCATGAATGCTAAGAGAACTGTCATACTTAAACAACCAGATTTCATAGGCTGAGGTAGCTAATGGAGTCCATGAACCCACAGTGCAAAGCTGAATCATAACCTTTTATGCATCATT
Source organism: Tripterygium wilfordii (assembly GCF_013401445.1). Taxonomy (NCBI): domain Eukaryota; kingdom Viridiplantae; phylum Streptophyta; class Magnoliopsida; order Celastrales; family Celastraceae; genus Tripterygium; species Tripterygium wilfordii. The sequence continues at coordinate 3,121,826 of NC_052246.1, forward strand.
GTTTTTGTTTTCTCACATAAATTTTTTTTGATGTTTTTTCAAGAACTTAGTAACATTGAATCCTATTGAAATAGTTTATTATTTAGTTTGCACATATAAAAGTAGATCTTGCTGACATTACAATGCATGCATAAAGGAAAGGTTTTTTGCAATTCTCAAAACTTACCACAATTTCACTATCATAGGACACTCGAAAATTAAATTTATTAAAAATTAGGGTCATGGTTTCTGATCTTTATGTCTGTTTGACAGAGCACTTAGAGAGCACTAACCTGGAAACCACGCCCATTAAAATCATAGTTAAATCATAAAAAGTTGTCCTCTGTTAATCTCTGCCAATTATATTAGAGTCACAACAGTATAAAACATGTTTCATGGAATTCTATGAAGTGAAATTATGAAAGTGAGAGCACTTTGTTTTCAGTTAAACAAAAAGGGTTGTTTTTTTATTAAAAAAAATATCTAGAGGATCTGGTTTAGTAGTGCATGTTGCATGTTTTCTGATCTTATCTCCTACCCACTTTGTGTGAGAGGGAGCTATCCTCATGATCCACCACCAACAGTGAGATCTTGTCAATCCAAAAGAAATAGACATGCCCACATCAAACTACAATCCTAGAAATAAGAATTAATATTTTAGAGTACTAATTGCACTAAGCCGGGACAGGCTGGATGTATGCAAATTTTATTGTAATATTTCAGTTGCGTCCCTACTACAACTCTAATACTGGGTCATATGCTCGATTGTGTGGACTGGATTATAAAAAGTGCAAGAAAAGTGAATTGAAGAAAGAAAGAAGGTGAAGGTGGATCTCAATTCATGCAATTATGCAAACCCAAGATATTTGTGTTTAGCTAAGAATTCCACTCAAGGATAGCTGTTTGATTATGATATCGATAAATCAAACCTCGGTGTTAAGTAAGATTATTGATATTAATGGGGATATAAAATAAAAGACATTTTGGTTATGCCTTTTTGAACTATATACCCGCAATGTAAGCATATATCCAGGTAGACCTAGTGTTTATGTAATGATATAAAGGATTCAAAGCCTAAACACTACCACTTTATAATAACCAAAGAATTCATTCTTTTTCTTGAAGAATATGGTTCTTTTTGCTTTTTTTGTCCACAAAAAGCTCTGGCCTTTCTTAACACTTGAGTAGTACATTACTCCTTTTTCTACCGCTGAAAAGTGAAAAGGCTCTTGTTTAAGTTGCTTTTAAATGAGCAAAGGCTCTTGTTTAAGTTAGATAAGTGTCAATTAGTAGAAATTGAGTTGAACCAACAAAACCCACCTCACTAACTCTCCAATGATTTCACTGTCAAAGGCTAGCAACTTATTCACCTACCTACCATCCACTTAATCTTGCTTAAGCAAGAGTTACCTAAGCCAAAAAATATTTATTGCCTTGTAGTTGGATGGTTAGCTATTGCTGTAGTTAACTAATAAGAATTTGTTGAACCAATCATTGCTTACCAGACCAATCATTTCTACTGTTGTTTTTCTAATTCAACAATTGAGTTCATCATTCTTATAATTAGTACTTAGTACTGTCTAGCATTTATAGAGTGCACAATTGGTGTTTGTATTTATGCCTGTGAAAAAAACACAAATGGGATTCAGTGCTTGGAGTGAGTGGAGGTGTCATGGGCATGTCCCACATAAAGATAGATGAGAATAAGTAACCATATTTATACTCAACAGCCTTTTGCTCTGCTGCTATTTTTAATAGTAGGGTTACTGTAGTTAATATGTCCCTTGACTCAATCTAAGAGCATTGATCCTTTAAGAACCTCCTTTTTTTCTCTTTCTTCTGTTTATAAATAGATTCAGGAAACCATTTTTACTTCTCCTATGATCACCTTGGTTCAACTCATACTAAATAGAAGCTGGATTTTGCTCAACCTTTGATGGCTTTACCTCCAACTCCAACACCTTCACATCTTTACCCTCAAGCTCTTCAACTCAAACTTTACCAGGCTTTCATATTCTCAATTCCAATTCTCTTCTCTATCATCCTCTTCTTGTTGTTCTACTTGTTCTACCTCAAGAGGAGGGCTTCAACACTCTCTTCTTCACCTCCACCAATACTTCCAAGAAGTTCCAATGAAGGCACTCCATATGTAGTCTCTGTAAATCCTCTCTCCCTCTCTCTCTCACATTCACACACATTGAGATTCCATGTTTGGATTTCACAAGTTAAAAATAATAGCTTGGTATTGCAATACTAGATGGACTTATATTTTTTGTGTCTATAAATTTTTCAGGTGGGTTTGAAGGGGGAGCTCAAGAACAAGTTACCAAGTATCTTATGTGATGAAGAAACAAGGACAAGAGAATCACAGTAAGTTCTTTCATGTGATTGATTTCAAAGAGTGAATTTATGCTGTGATTTTGATAATTGAATGATTTATTGAGTTCCTTAATCAATCATATGCCCTACAACCATATGCTTGACCGGCACAGCCACACTTTGAAACTGACTACTGATAAGTTTCTACATTACTGCACACTAACATGTAGTCATTGATAAGACATGCATATCATCATATCATGGAAGGGACAATCTCTTAAATTTATATATAGTCATCTTGTAAGGAATCAGGATTGATGTCCTGAACACCTGTCCTTGAGAAGAAATTCTATATCTTACTCCACATCACATGCCAGTAAGAATCTATGCCTCTATGGTAACAACCATATGTCAATTCTCAAAAAGCACTTTTATCATAAGATAGTGGAATACCCCCAAAAAGAACATCTTTAATTCAAGGGCTGCAAACTATTGTGAATAAAGTTGAATACACAATTTGGTACACTTGGGTTTCAGGATTCTTTGCGAAAAAAAATTCTCGGTAAAGTTGGTTCTAAGAGGTGCTGTCATCTGCAATTCTCTTTTTTCCTATTGAGGTTCTATACTTACGGCGATTTTGGCCCCTCGTGGATTTCTTTGTTGGTTATGCGACATTTTCTGTCACTTTCCTGGTTGTTCTGTTCTGCATAGACACATATTAAACGGTCTCAATTGAAATACAAAGGAATCAGGTTCTAGAATTGACAAAATTTGCACCGCTTAAAACAAAGCTCAAAGAACTATCAGCATATTAGGAAAGTAGCAAGAGAACATTTGTTCTGCAACACACTTCTGCAAACCATCATGGTCTTATCAAGGTTAAGTAAATTATAAGAACCGCTAAAGACGAGAACTTAAGGAGAAAAAGAAAGGTAATTATTGACTCCAAGAATGCCTAGTACTGTCTGAGACGGTTATCTATCATTCTTTTTAGGTGTTGAAACATGATTTGTAGTTACAGAAAACCTACTAACTTTCTATTTCTTTCCCACTTAGTTTTTTTTATTAGAATATATAAACGTTGCATTGTTTTCAGAATCCTACCATCACTCTCTTGAGCAAGAACCAGTTTTTTTTTTTCATGGTCAATTACTTTTATAGCTGATTTATGAAGAGTATGAATCTTTGTACAGATGTTGTGTTTGTTTGGGAGAATTTGAGCTGAAAGAGGAGTTGCTTCAAGTGCCCTCATGCAAACATGTGTTTCATTCTGATTGCATACACAACTGGCTGCATTCCAACTCAACTTGCCCACTTTGTAGGTGTTCTGTGATCCCCACCATTAAACTTCTCAACCCGGCACCGCCCCCTCTCAGTGTAGTTCTGCTACCCCAACAAGATAACCTAAACCAGAACATCTCATCACAAGAGCAACAACAGCAATCAGAGAATCGACAAGAGGAAGAGGTTCGTGATAGCTCAAATTCTGCCGAGTTATCAAACGAACATGTGGTAATACAAATAGAAAGTTCATCAAGTTCAACAGAATGTGTACAGGCATCCAAATCAAGAATCTCTAGTTCTTCATGAAGAAAATTCTTGTGTACATCAAGTTCTGGGATTAACAAATGCAAATGTGAGTTACAGGTGGGTTGCCCCATCTGAGAAATTTGAACTATATATATAGGACTTTCTGCTAGAGTACATAAATCATTTCATCGAGTTTTCCCTGTTATTTGATCAATGGCTACAAACCAGGTTTGTAACATTGGCAATAGATTACAGTGAAGGTAGAAGAGACCTTCCAAGAGTTCTTTTTCTTTTCCGTGTAATTTGTTGAAACTGCATCTGAGGGAATCCATGCCCATTTTTGCTCCTGGAAATCATACAATTTATGCGAGTCTAATGGATTCTAACCTTAATACATGAAATGAAAAATATTGAAATTTTCATCCAAGGAAAGCAGCCTAAAACCTCTCAAAGCCGTTACTCCTTGAAAATGAGAGAAGTTGATGCATATAATGCAAATGCCAGAATTGCTGCAGTGGCAGTCACTTTTGTAGGCATTTTCCCTTTGTCACTCCTCAGCACCATGGCTTCATAGATTGGCCAGCAATTCAGCATCACAAACCCTGATATGAACATCTGCATAACTAGTCCCTCCATGTCTCTCCATCTAAGAACTTGAACCAGTCCGTGCACAAACGCAACGAAATTGATCATTGCTGCCATAACTAGAGGAACAAACATGGGTGATGCAACCCCAAACTCAAAGATCCCTTGGTCATATCTTTTACTTTGTTCATCATCAACTACTTTACTAGTCACATTGAAACTAAGTGTGGAACTCACAATGTGTCTAGATAAGAACTCAATTAGTCCAAACAAGTAAGATGAAAGCCCTCTTATAATCCAAATCCTCTGATCACTCCACCACCGGTGCACCGTTGAGCCCTCTAATATGAAGTCAAGTAAATCTTGTACATAGCCCCCTACACAAAGAAAAACATACAGGAAAAACCAATATGGTTCCGAGACCTGCAAAACATTTCATTCATTCTCAGTACAAATTGTGGCAATTTGTGATTTGGGTTCTCAAGAAATGATTCTACATATATTGTGATCTATTAAGATATCATATGATTCAAACTGAGCAAAAATGTAAATGAAGCGTATACCTTTGGTAAGATTGAAACTCCGTTGAGGAGAGCAAGTTGTGGCAGGAAGGCATATGTTGTGATTGGAATAGACCAAATGGACCAAAATCCATATTGTGAGTAAGCTAGGCCCATGAGAGGGCCTGTGAGAGGGCCCATAGATCGAGCACCATAAGTTATTGGGCTATATTTAGAGAAGGCTACTTCAAGAAGCCCAATGGCCCATCTTTTGTTTTGATTCAGACTATCAATCAAGCTAATAGGGGCATCCCCATAAAATGCTGCCCTATCAGGATTGCATAGTATGGATTTCCAGCCCTCGCAATGCAACTTATAACCAGTGTGGTAGTCCTCAACTAGTGACCCATATCTAAATCCCATCTGCAAATTCAATTTGGATCCAAAAAATTAGAAGGCCCAATATAATAATTATGCTGTTAATAAATAATAATGATGAATAAAAATATGGGTCTACCTTTGAGCCCCAATTGGTGTTGTTCTCATAATTGGAGCCAGCTACATGATGGGCCAAGGCCAAAATTTCTTGGGACTGGATGGGCTTGTCGACGATATGGGTCGGGCACAATTTTGGAATTTCTGGGGACACAAATGTGGATGGGCCTCCAAACAAAGCCCGACGAAAGAAAAAGCCTCCTGATCCAACAAAATTCGGGCCTCGTAGTCCATCCATTCCGATCATATTAATGTGGAAAAGGTGTTTGTGCTCACAACCATAGATATCATCCTTGTTGATCCCTTTGAAACGTTGAGGGAATTGAATGAACCCTAATTGAGAATCGATCATTCTAGGGTCCAATAAGTAACATAGGGCTCGACGTGGTGTATGGGGATCATTGGAGTACATATCGCAATCATTGGTCAGAACTATCGGAGCATTAGTCATGGTAGCCGATACTCGAAGCTGTTTCAACAAGAAGAAAAAATGATATGGGAGACAATTAAATAAATAAATTGATATATATATATATTCAAATAGTCTTACGGGACCCAATATTTTTTGTCTCAGCTATTTCAAATACTAAGATGGAAGTGCACGATCTCACATGAATCACGTGCGTCCATTTGAACATTTGAGATAGCTAAAAACACATTGGGCCGTCTTTAGCATTATGAATTATGGAGATGATTACCAGGGCATTGAGAGCACCAGCTTTGAAGTGGTGATGTGAGGTTCTCCTTTTTTCTCTAGAGAGATAAGTTAGATTTGGCATGGAATGGTCTGTGATGTCTTTGTCCTTGCCATTTTCTAATAAGACCTACATGTTCAATGTCATGGACAAGTGAGAAATCTTTGTATAAAGAGGTGAAAGAATAATACTAGTAGTAGAGGGTAGACCTGAATCACAGCTGGATGATCATGACGGGTAAATCCATCCGTCCACTTGTCAAAAATCAGGCGTTCTTCATCAGTGGTGATGTACTCATCACTAACAGCTCCTCTCTCTACAACGTTTTCCACCTTAGATTTCATGCTCTCGAACATCATCTGCCACATATCATAGCAATCAACGGTTCAGAGAAATAGTGCACGATAAGATCAAAGTAACAGTCTAATCTTATCATGTATTTTGGGAAGACTACTTTCTCCTTTGAACCCCGAATAATGTCTATAGCTAATTACGTCGCAATAAGATGATGCAACATGATTTTTGTTGCTATGTCTCTATATATAAACAGAACTAATGCCGTTTGCATCTTAGCATGATGTAAATTTGGAACAGAGAAAGAGACTTCGCATCCTCACCTTGAATTGAATGACCCCCCCCCCCCCCCCTCCCCATATGATGATAAGGATGCTTTTTATATATTTCTAGTTACACACTACAAGTCAATAATGGTCCCAAAGTATTCTTTATATATATATATATAGAAGACGACAAAGAGTCGAAAAATTTTTAGCAAACAGAAGAAATGTAGTAAAGATATTATTAATTTTCTTATAGTTATATTACTATGCATATATAACACACTTTTTATTATGCATTTAAAATAAATATTTTTGGCTCGACATCACAATCTATATCTAATTTCAAGTTTGCTAAAACCATCATGCACGTATAAAGATGAATTAATTTTTAAACCGTAACATTATGCACAGATGTTATTTACCTTTTACACTAATTAATAACCATATGCGTGTGTAGTAAGAGAGAGCTCCATACCTTAATCTTGCCAACCTCAGAAGAGTAAGACCAATCATGATTTGATGCCCTGAAATACTCTTCAGGACTCCTATCAACGATGTCGTTTTCTCTGCAAAACGGTAACCAATGCTTCGCAAACTTGGAAGCCTCGACGAAAGCAAAGAGGGTAAGTGAAGAACCACCGTCATCCGAAACATACACTGACAACTTCTCCGCCGGATAGTCATAAGACAACACCGATAACACCGTGTTAACCACCGTGATTGGCGGCTCTTTGTACGGATCCGCCGTGCATATGAACACATCAAGACCAGGAAACTCTTTTTTTTCCACCACTTGTTCAACATTCTCCGGAAACTCTCTGCGCCGAACTGGATTCATCCGGGAAGCCTGTGTGGTGGCCCACATGAAGGTCAAGATGAGATCCGAGAAGAGGAGAGAGAAAGATAAAGAGATGGAGAGTAGGGTTTTTGAGTGGAGGAGATTTTGCGTGTGATGAAAAAAAAGAGCTACGAGTCCACACATGTAAACTAGAGCAAAGAGACGGTAAAAGGCTGCGCGGCGCAACGGCTTGAGCGTGTGAAGAGGAGGGCTGCCGTGGATGGGGGTGGCTGTGGGGGTGGAGGTGCGCCCTCTTGGATGGAGCTCCATTTTTTTTGATCTTTTTTCTTACGGTTGTATTGCTTATAGAGGATCAAGCATTTATATAAATTTTTTTTAGGGGTTTTTACCCATAAGCACAAAAACTAAAAGTTGCATTCAAACAAGGATAATCTAAAAAAAACTTTAGAAAAAATGATAAAACCTACAAACTTACAAAAATACATTTCCTCCTTCTTCTTCCTCTTCCTCCTCCTTCCTTGCTCCACCATATCGGAAGTTGGCCGTCCGTCCATCGTTTTCAACGAGCCAACTATCGAAATAAAGCTCTAAGTTAGCTCAATCAAAGCTCAGCCATCACTCATAGTCGATTATCACTTGAGTCGCGGAAAAAACTTCGTGAAATCCAATCACCGTTTGAAAAAGAGCTAGATCCGGTCGATATGGCTAACGCCGTTGACTATCAACGCCCTCAATCAACTGCACGGACCAACGCACATCACCTATGAGGTTTTATTGCTTTTTCAAACTCTTTTTTTTTTCTTCTCAAATCATATTTGAATCTGCAGATATAATATCTGTTTCGGATCTGTTTTGATATGTTATCTGTTTCGAAACTTCAAACATATAACATTTCATTAAAGACAGATAACATTTTAACAAGACAAATAACATTTGGCAAGACAGATAACATATCACCTGCAGTCTGCATATCCTAAAAAATCACGAAAATCACCACAGAAAATGCCGAAAATAATGATATGATGACAAATCGAAGGAAAATAATAAGATCTATAGGTCACGTGGTGAGTATGAGTATATTTAGTTCGAATACAACAAAAATCGGGATGAAAAATCACTAAAAAATGGCATGAAACTCTCAAATAATCCATAAGGGGCGGAGACGAAGCTTCAGACGGAGCTCAGAGATGAATCATGTGCAAGTTAGACCTTTGCGTACAAAAATTTCTCACCTAACGATATGATAAGTTGAACTAAAGCTCAACCCTTAGCCACAATAATGTTGCTTCCAATGAGAATCGAAATCAAAACCTTCCGAATCCGTATGATCTGACCTCAGAAAGATTTACCAGGAGACATGAATGGTTAATATTTAATATTTTTATAAGCTATGCGAGGAGCACGTGCCAAGACTGGGATTTCTCTCCAGTCCCCATCTATATATCTGTAAGAGAGAGAGCAATAATTGATTCGAGGAGGTATGGGTGACAAAACTGGGCAAGACTCCCTATAATTGAAGATTATTAAATTGAAGAATACAAGTGCTGAATTGTGAGAGAGGACCAAATATCCAGGAGATTCATAAATCATAATGCATGCAATCGTACGTATGATCACAACTAATTTATGAGAATCATTAAAAAAAAGTATACATATGGAAGATTTTTATAATAAGTAGTTCAGGGTGGATTTGCTAAATTCATGGATATATGTAATAACTCACAAATTATATATGTTTATTAACATATAACATTTCATGAATAGGATCCTAAAAAAGAATCGAACCCACAACTTTGAAATAAGTCTTAATTCCTCCTAATCGATAGAGCTAGTAGATATACTGTTGGACCAACATCTTAACACAACTTGTATTCAAAGAAGAGATGGTTCACAGAATGATATACATATGAGCACTTTACAAAATGTCTCAATCAATTATCATGTGCCTCCACGACTCCCCCAATAATTTCAAAGACCAAAGATGAATAATTTCGTGTGAGATATTGATTGATCAAAAAGAATAATCCACTATGAAATTATGATACGAACATAGAAAAAATCGAATCAAATCAATCAGTGATTAAAGGGATAATACACGCTTATAGTACTTTTTTGTAACAAGAAACTCATTGACGATATTGTCATATTCAACCTCATTCTACATGGAAAATCCTGTTCTACACGGCCACACCGCACGCCGCACGCCTAAGCACTCTCTAGAGAGAGATAGAAACCTATATATAAAATGTTCATTTTTTTTTTGCTTTTAATAATCTCTACCTAATCGTTATTTTTGGGAAAGTGTAGAGCATGATTTAGTGGGATTAATTAATTCAGGTTGAGATCTCCATTCTCCACAAACATTTGTGGCCCTTTAGTCCGTATACCCTAATAATTTTTGTCAACTTTTCGTATTTTATTAATCTGAAGACTGAAGGGATATCAACAGGATAATTTAGTGAGGCACATGTTCTGACATCAACCGTTGATTTTGAGAATTTCTATCCTAGCTATTGATTCCAGTGTGTTTCCATTTTAATGTTTTAAAATGGGAATACTTTACTGATTTTTATCCATTTTGGGTTCTTTCATGGGTCTACGTGTGATTAGTATAATATATTCATGGGAAAATTAGAGATAAGTACGAAATTAAAAGTTTTGGAATAATGAAACTTAAATAAGTTTTGTTACTTAAGGTCTATAAAGGATAAAAAAAAATATAAACATTTGTTTTATTGACAAAAGCGTTCTCATCTTCCTCATTTGATTTCCAAATCGGATCGTCCTCCTCCAATGACTATTCCGGCCAACCAATGAATGGAGATGGTGCGTCTAAATCTGGGGAACACTTTCATGGTGGTTGCTTATGGTGGCGTTGTCTCCAACTGTTGGATCTGACTGTTTTCTTCACAGTTAGTCTCGGCTTCAAGGTCAAATTATGGTGGAATCAGTAACTGACAATGGTGAATGATGCATGGGGATTGGTCATGGTGCTCTGACACTTCTATTTGACTGGTCCGGTGTAAATCCCCTATAATATATGGAAGTCTAAAATCATATAGGACAAGATACTAGTTGGCTCGCAGTGGAGCCCTCCCAGAAGCTAAGGCTGTGGAAGTGGAACTGCAAATTAAGACCATATCATGCATATCAATATCAAAAATCAATCAGCAAAACAACAAAACCACAAGTATCTAAAAACTCCAATGCACGTGCCTGACTTTCATTGACAGCCATTCGAATATTTCAATAATGGGAGAGCAGACTTGAAGTCATTCATTCGATAGTAGCAATCCTATGAAGTAAGGCGTCTCCATTCTTCTACAACAGCAGCTTAGGTCATGACTAAGAGTGATCAAAGCTGGATCATTTAATTGGACAAAAATGACTTATATAATACTCCACTAGTTGTGGAGTCAGCTTAAGCCATAGGAGAGCCCTAGATGTCCATGTCTTTCGAGAGGTATGAACATTTGGAATTTTTTTAGGGTTACTGTCATGAAAATCACAATCTGGAGAGCCCTAGACGGCTAGATATCCCTTCTACTCGTCGAATTGACCAAATCACAAGACCAGGCTACGTCCCACTCTGAAGTAGACAGCCCAGTACGTTATTGTCTATTATATATAATCCTGCAGACCAAATCCACCACATAAAGGCCCCATTATGTATCATCCACAAGTGCACCACTAATCTGGACGACAACTGCCTCAACTTGCAAGGCTGGAACTACATATAGCTAGGGCCATTTAAACCCAGTCAACTTTTAGGATCCACTTTGGTAGTTAGCTCTAAAAAACAAGCCATCGATTAGCCAGATTGCTGCAATGCCTGCCCACCCTCAAAACATCCTCCACACTACATAAATAAAGCACAGCCTACTACCATAAATAATCAAACAAAAGGAACCACCACCAAACGACATGTAGAGAAAAAATAAAACAGTTCCAATTCAATTAGAGTTTTCAACTGTATCTGAGCCACATCAGGGATTTAGGAAGGAAAACATGACAAAGGGCTAACGGATGGTATTCATCAAAGTTCAGGGGCTTAATTGATTCATTTGTTAAAATTCAGGAGCCAAAATGGTTCTTCTCCCTTTGTTGAAACTGCATCTGAGGAAATCTACGCCCATTTTTACTACTGAAAGTCATACAACTTATTATGAGTCTAATGGATTCTAACCTTAGTACATGAAACGAAAAACATCAAAAGTTTCATCTTAGGAAAGCACCCTAAAACCTCTCAAGTCATTACTCCTTGAAAATGAGAGAAGTTGATGCATATAATGCAAATGCCATAATTGCTGCAATGGCAGTCACTTTTGAATGAATCTTCCCTTTGTCACTCCTCAACACCATGGCTTCATAGATTGGCCAACAATTCAGCATCAGAAATCCTGATAGGAACATCTGCATAACTAGCCCCTCCATGTCTCTCCATCTAAGAACTTGAACCAGTCCATGCGCAAACGCGGCGAAATTGATCATTGCTGCCATAACTATTGGAACAAAGATGGGTGATGCAACACCAAACTCAAAAATCCCTTGGTCATATCGTTTGCTTTGTTCATCATCAACTACTTTACTAGTCACATTGAAATTAATTGTGGAACTCACAATGTGTCTGGATAAGAACTCAATTAGTCCAAACATGTAAGATGAAAGCCCTCTTATAATCCAAATCCTCTGATCACTCCACCACCGGTACACCGTTGAGCCCTCTAATATGAAGTCAATCAAATCTTGTCCATAGCCTCCTAGACAAAGAAAAACATACACGAAAAACCAATATGGTTCCGAGACCTGTAAAACATTTCATTCATTCTCAGTACAAATTAAGAACCTATGATTTCAAATTTCAAAAGAGTTTGTGTTGTCATTTTAAGGCAATTTTTTTATTTGGGTTTTTCAAGAAAGGATTGTACATCTTATCCCAGCAACTCGTATTCCAGTTATACTAGTTCCTTAGTTGTACGCACAAGATTTCATGTGCATCATGTGGAGATATGGAGCCTACGAATTTACTTGGATTCTGTGCGTCCAACTGTTGAAATCTTTATCATTTTCGTTCCACATATATTGGGATCTATTAAGATATGATTCAAACAGAGCAAAAAATGTAGGCATGTAGCATACCTTTGGTAAGATTGAAACTCCGTTTAGGAGAGCAAGCTGTGGCAGGAAGGCATATGTTGTGATTGGAATAGACCAAATGGACCAAAATCCATATTGTGAGTAAGCTAGGCCCATGAGAGGGCCCATAGCTCGAGCACCATAGGTTATTGGGCTATATTTAGAGAAGGCCACTTCAAGAAGCCCAATGGCCCATCTTTTGTTTTGATTCAGACTATCAATCAAGCTAATGGGGGCATCCCCATAAAATGATACCCTACGAGGATTGCACACTATGGACTTCCAACCCTCGCAATGCAACTTATAACCAGTATTGTAGTCCTCAGCCAATGACCCATATCTAAATCCCATCTGCAAATTCAATTTGGACCCAGTAAATTAGCCAGCCCAATTAATAATTATGCTATTAATAATAATGATGAATAAAAGTATGGGCCTACCTTTGAGCCCCAATTGGTGTTGTTCTCATAATTGGACCCGGCTACATGATGGGCCAAGGCCAAAATTTCTTGGGACTGGATGGGCTTGTCGACGACATGGGTCGGGCACAATTCTGAAATTTCTGGGGACACAAATGTGGATGGGCCTCCAAACAAAGCCCTGCGAAAGAAAAACCCTCCTGATCCTAGAAAATTTGGGCCTCGTAGCCCATCCATTCCTATCATATTAATGTGGTAAAGGCGTTTGTGCTCACAACCATAGATATCATCCTTGTTAATCCCTTTGAAACGTTGAGGGAATTGAATGAACCCTAATTGAGAGTCGATCATTCTCGGGTCCAATAAATAGCATAGGGCTCGGAGTGGTGTTTGAGGATCATTCGAGTACATATCGCAATCGTTGGTCAGAACCATTGGAGCATTAGTCATGGTAGCCGATACTCGAAGCTGTTTCAACAAGAAAAAAAAATGGTATGGAAACAATTAAATAAATAAATTGATATATCTATATTCAACAACTTTACAGGTCTCAATGTTTTTTTTCATAGTTATCTCAAATACTAAGATGGAAGCGCACGATTTCACATTAATCATATGCGTTCATTTCAACGTTTAGGATAACCCGAAAAAAAACACCGGATCATCTTTAGCATTATAAATTATGGAGATGATTACCAGGGCATTGAGAGCACCAGCTTTGAAGTGGTGATGTGAGGTTCTCCTTTTTTCTCTAGAGAGATAAATGAGATTTGGCATGGAATGGCCTGTGATGTCTTTGTCCTTGTCATTCTCTAATAAGACCTACATGTTCAATGACTCATGGACAAGTCAGAAAAATAATACATAAGAACAGTTGTGGGTCATGAAGAGGTGAAAGAATACTAATAATAATAGAGAGTAGACCTGAATCACAGCTGGATGATCATGACGGGTAAATCCGTCCGTCCACTTGTCAAAAATCAGACGTTCTCCATCAGTGGTGATGTACTCATCACTAACAACTCCGCTCTCTACAACGTTTTCCACCTTAGATTTCATGCTCTCGAACATCATCTGCCACATGTATATTTTTTGTTCGACATCACAATCTAAATCTCATTTCAAGTTAGCTAAACCCCGTGATTTTTTTAATTCAAATATCATGATAACTTATTTTATATATTAAAACTAGCATATTTTAATCTGTACTAATTATATGCATGTATGAGGCCAACATGTAGTTTCTGCACGGGTGTAATTTACCTTTTACGCTAATTATATGCATCAATGTAGTGTTGGAGAGAGTTCCATACCTTAATCTTGTTAGTCTCGGAAGAGTGAGACCAATCATGATTTGATGCCCTGAAATATTCTTCAGGACTCCTATCAACGAGGTCATTTTCTCTACAAAAAGCTAACCAATGCTTTGCAAACTTGGAAGCCTCGACAAAAGCGAAGAGGGTAAGTGAAGAACCACCATCGTCCGAAACATACACCGACAACTTCTCCGCCGGATAGTCATAAGACAACACCGACAACACCGTGTTAACCACCGTGATTGGCGGCTCCTTGTACGGATCCGCCGTGCATATGAACACATCAAGACTAGGAAACTCTTTTTTTTTTACCAATTGTTCAAGATTCTCCGGAAACTCTCTGCGCCGAACCGGATTCATCCGGGAAGCCTGTGTGGTGGCCCACATGAAGGTCAGGATGAGATCCGAGAGGAGGAGAGAGAAAGATAAAGAGATGGAGAATAGGGTTTTTGAGTGGAAGAGATTTTGTGTGTGATGAAAAAAAAGAGCTATGAGTCCACACATGTAAACAAGAGCAAAGAGGCGGTAAAAGGCGGCACGGCGCAACGGTTTGAGCGTGTGAAGAGGAGGGCTGCCGTGGATGGGGGTGGCTGTGGTGGTGGAGGTGCGCCCTCTTGGATGGAGCTCCATTGTTTTTAATCTTTTTTCTAACGGTTGTATTGCTTATAGAGGATCTAACATTTATATCACAATTTTTTTTAAAAAAAACTTCTAACCACATCATATAAGTTATCTTTTGAACATCTAAACTCGAGTCGTCTGACCCACATAAATTTTTTTCCTAACGACATGATAAGTTGAGTTAAAGCTTAACGTTAAGTGACAAGAATATTGCTCTCAGTGGGAATCAAAATTAAAACCTTTCAATTCCATATGATCTGACCCCATAAAGATTTATGGGCAGACTATCATGAATGGTTAGGGCAAATGCAATGGTGAATTGGTATTGGGCCAACAAAGATGTTGTCTTTTGCTGATGTGGCTGTATTGTAAAATGTGTTTTGCTTATGTGGCTGTATTGGGATAAGTGTTTTGCTGATGTGGATGTATTGATATTTGATGTTTTTGTGTAGTTTTGTTGTGGATAATATGGAGGAATGGAATGTTGTTGGGTTGTGTGGAAAGAGAAAGTGTGTGGGAAGAAAAAGTGTATAGAAATTTGTGTTTTGCTGATGTGGCTGTATTAGAATACGTGTTTGACTTGATTTTTTGTGTAATAGAGGTGGGACCGGGACAACAAAAATGTTGGCCCAGTAAGTTGTTTCTCATTGCATTTGCCCTTAACATTTTTATAAGCTATGCGAGGAGCACGTGCCAAGACTAGGATTTCTCTCCAGTCCCCATCTATATCTGTAAATAAATGATAATTCTGTATATGGGTAGAAACTAGAAAGAGAGAGCAATCATTGATTCGAGGGAGGTATGTAAGACGACCAAATATGCAGGAGATTCATAAATCATAATGCATGCAATCGTACGTATGATCATAATTAATTTATATGAATAACATTAAAAAAAATCATATAGGAAGATTTTTATAATAGTACTTCAGAGTGGACTAGCTAAATTCATGCACCGGCTTGCACAATAACTCACAAATTATGTTTATTAACACATAACAGTACACGAAATGGGATCGCCATATCGTGAAAAGAGTCGAACCCATGACTTCGAGATAATTCCTAATTCCTCCTAATTGTGCTATTTGAACTTGAACAAATAATAAAATCATTTATGGAAAATAGAGCTAGTAGATATACTGTTGGAACAACATCTTAACACAATTTGTATTCAAAGAAGAGATGGTTCACAGAATGATATACATGTGAGTACTTTATAAAATGTCTCAATCAATTATCACTTGCCTCCTCCATTAATTTTAAGGAAAAATTAACATGAATAATTTTGTGTGAGGTTTTGATCGATGAAAAAGAAAAATCCACTGTGAAATTATGATACAAACATAGAAAAAGTCTAGTTGAATCAATTAGTGATTAAAGGGATATCATAATACACGCTTATAGTACCTTTTTTTTTAACAAGAAACTCATCGAAGATATTCTCACATTGAACCTCATCTTACATGATAAATTCTGTCCTAAAATGGGAATCCTTAATTGATTTTATCGATTTTGGGTTCTTTCATGGGGTCTACCTATGATTATGTTGTAGTATAATATGGGAAAATTAGAGATAAGTCATTGAATTAAACGTTTTGTTCGAATAATGACACCTAAATAAGTTTTCTTCCTTAATATCTATAAAGATTAAAAACAATATTCCATAAAAGACAAAAAAAAAATTATAGTGTCGGTGATTAATATAGAACAATTTGACTTGCAATGATGAAATTGAAACATTGGTCAGTTGTATTAACCAATTTTTTACTCTAGACTAGAAAACCCATATGGCATATCCTTACGATTTTCCCTTCTACCCTTCGAATTGATTAAATCACAAATGGCAGCCTATGTCCCACTCTGAAGCAGACGACCCAGTACGTTATTGTCTAGTATTATATATATAATCCTGCAGTTCAAGCCCACCACATAAATGCCCCATTATGTATCATCCACAAGTGCACCACTAATCTGGATAACAACTGCCGCAACCTGCAAGGCTGGAACTACATATAGCTAGGGCCACTTAAACCCAGTCAACTTTTACGATCCACTTTGGTGGTTAGCTCCAAAAAACAAGCTATCGATTAGCCGGATTGCTGCAGCAATGCCTCCCCACCCTCAAAACATCCTCCACACTACATAAATAAAGCAAAGCCTACTACCACAAATAATCAAACAAAAGGAACCACCACCACAAGACATGGAGAGGCCAGGGGCGAAGCCAGGATATACTAGGAGGGGGTCGTTGGGGTGGACACTAGATTTTATGTCAAGGCGACAGAGCTAAACGGGGGTTTGGGGGCAGCACCCCAGGAATTTTTTTGGGATTGTCTATTAATTATATCATTGAAAGTATGAAAAGTAACACTAAAAATCCAAAGTTTATAAAATAGAATAAGTAATAATTGTCACAGTGTGTTGTTGTTTCAAACATTTGAGCATAATTTTTTGTAACAATGGGGTCTAAATTGAAAATTCAAGAGGGTATTTTTTAAAATTACTATGTACTTAGCACTAACTAAAATTTTTTGAGCACTTGCATGTAGCTTCTCCCCTGGGAGAGGGAAAGGTTCCATCAAAGTTTAGGGGATTTGTTTAACCTGAAATGAAGTTCTACGCTTAATCGACTCATTTGTTAAAATTCAGGGTCCAAAATGATTCTTCTCCCTTTGTTGAAACTGCATCTAAGGGAATCTATGCTCATTTTTGGTACTGGAAATCATACAATATATCTGAGTCTAATGGATTCTAATCTTAATACATGAAACGCAAAACATCAAAAGTTTCATTTCACGAAAACACCCTAAAACCTCTCAAGCCATTACTCCTTGAAAATGAGAGAAGTTGATGCATATAATGCAAATGCCATAATTGTTGCAATGGCAGTCACTCTTGTATGCATCTTCCCTTTGTCACTCCTCAACACCATGCCTTCATAGACTGGCCAACAATTGAGCATCACAAATCCTGATAGGAACATCTGCATAACTAGTCCCTCCATTTCTCTCCATCTAAGAACTTGAACCAGTCCGTGCAGAAAAGCGGCGAAATTGATTATTGCTGCCATAACTATTGGAACAAAGATGGGTGATGCAACACCAAACTCAAAAATCCCTTGGTGATATCTTTTGCTTTGTTCATCATCAACTACTTTACTAGTCACATTGAAACTAAGTGTCGAACTCACAATGTGTCTGGATAAGAACTCAATTAGTCCAAACAAGTGAGATGAGAGCCCTCTTATAATCCATATCCTCTGATCACTCCACCACCGGTGCACCGTTGAGCCCTCTAACATGAAGTCAAGCAAATCTTGTCCGTAGCCCCCTAGACAGAGAAAAACATACAAGAAAAACCAATATGGTTCCGAGACCTGCAAAACATTCTATTCATTCCCAGTACAAATTGAGGCAATTTTTGATTTGGGTTTTTCAAGAACTGATTCTACACATATTTGGATCTATTAAGATATGATTGAAATAGTGTAAAAAAATATAAAATGTAGAATATACCTTTGGTAAGATTGAAACTCCGTTTAGGAGTGTAAGCTGTGGCAGGAAGGCATATGTTGTGATTGGGACAGACCAAGTGGACCAAAATCCATTGTGTGAGTAAGCTAGGCCCATGAGAGGGCCCATAACTTGAGCACCATAGGTAATTGGGCTATATTTAGAGAAGGCTACTTCAAGAAGCCCAATGGCCCATCTTTTGTTTTGATTCAGACTGTCAATTAAGCTAATAGGGGCATCCCCATAAAATGCTGCCCTATCAGGGTTGCATAGTATGGATTTCCAGCCCTGGCAATGCAACTTATAACCAGTGTGGTAGTCCTCAACCAGTGACCCATATCTAAATCCCATCTGCAAATTCAATTTGGATCAAAAAAATTAGCAGGCCCAACATAATAATAATGATGAATAAAATGAATAGACAAAGTGAATTCTCGTCGATATTCTCATAAAATCATGTAATCGATCCCAAACTTTTCAGATAAAGGCTTTGATGATAATGATGAATAACGATGAAAAAAATATGGGCCTACCTTTGAGCCCCAATTGGTATTATTCTCATAATTGGAGCCACCTACATGATAGGCCAAGGCCAAAATTTCTTGGGACTATATGGGCTTGTCGACCATATGGGCTGGGCACAATTCTGAAATTTCTGGGGACACAAATGTGGATGGACCTCCAAAAAAAGCCCAGCAGGAAAAAAACACTCCTGTTCCAACACAATTCGGGCCTTGTAGCCCATCCGTTCCTATCATATTAATGAGAAAAAGACGCTTGTTCTCACCACCATAGATATCATCCTTGTTGATCCCTTTGAAACGTTGAGGAAAGTGCACATACCCTAATTGGAAATCGATCATTCTCGGGTCCGATAAGTAACATAGGGCTCGGAGTGGTGTTTGAGGATCATTTGAGTACATATCGCAATCGTTGGTCAGAACTATCGGAGCATTAGTCATGGTAGCCGATACTCGAAGCTGTTTCAACCATAAATTTAAAAAAGAAAAGGTATGGGAGACAATTAAATAAAATAAATTAATACGATTTCACATTAATCATGTCCATCCATTTCAATATTTGGGATAGCTGAAAAAGAAAAAGAACAAGAAAACATTGGGTCTTCCGCATTATGAATTATGAAGATGATTACCAGGGCATTGAGAGCACCAGCTTTGAAGTGGTGATGAGAGGTTCTCCTTTTTTCTCTAGAGACATAAATGAGATTTGGCATGGAATGGCCTGTGATGTCTTTGTCCTTGCCATTCTCTAATAATACCTACATGTGCATGGAAAAGTAAGAACAGGTGTGGGACATGAAGAGGTGAAAGAGTAATAATATATAGAGAGAGAGAGAGAGAGTAAACCTGAATCACGGTTGGATGATCATGACGGGTAAATCCATCCGTCCACTTATCAAAAATCAGACGTTCTTCATCAGTGGTGATGTACTCATCACTAACAACTCCTCTCTCTACAACTTTTTCCACCTTAGATTTCATGCTCTCGAACATCATCTGCCACATATCATAGCAATCAACGGTTCAGATAATCAGATCTCATGAGTTTCAAAATATACTTGTCTAACTCAATTGGGACTCCGCACTTTGTTGCTCTAGCTAGCTATGCACTATTCATTGTTTAATTAAGTACTGGCCATGTTGAAGACTCTGCCATGCAGTTTTATGAAGACAAAAATACCAGCTAGGTTTGACAGAGATAGTGCACGACAAGATCAAAGTAATAGTCTAATCTCTTATCATGTATTTTGGGAAGATTACTTTCTCCTTTGGACCCCAAATGTCTAAATCTAATTATCGCAATAAGATGATGCAACATGATTTTTGTTGATATGATGTAAATTTGGAACAGAGAAAGAAACCTCGCATCCTCACCTTGAATAGAATAACATCAATGTTATGAAAGAATCTGACATCGGTTGGGTAAGACCGAACCAAATGGTTTATAAAGTCAATCTCATCCCCTTACATTCAATAATGTCACATGATAAAGACAAATTCGTGAGGATAATTTTAGTATTCATAGTCAGACAATATTGTGTTCTACTCTACTTGTTGGGTTGGGCATAACCAATCCCACAATTGTCAGTTAATCAAGACTCTAGAGTGGACAATATTACTGTGTGATGAGGCCCAACCTCCAACAAGGCATTTTTCTCAAGCTTAGTGAGTTGGGCTGTGACTTATAGTAGCTAGCTAGGCTTGAGAAGAACAAAGTCGTGTGGACTCAATGTATCCATAAGAACCAATAAACCCCAAAGCGAATAATATTGTTAGTATGTAGGGGGTGTGGATTTATGATAATTAATCATAAGAGGATGCTTTTTTATTATTTTTCTAGCTAGTCACTACAAATCAACAATAATCATAAACATATAGACATAGTAAAGAGCACAATAAGCAATAAAGGCAAAATGTACATATAGAAGACGACAAAGAGACGACAGATATATAAATAAATGGAAGACCGTAGTCATTGACACAATCCTCATAACAAACTAAAGATCACGTAGTGAGCTTTTTCTTCTTTTTTTTCTCCCTTATAATTATATTACATGCACGACACACTTTTTTATTATTCGACATCACAATCTAAATCTCATTTCAAGTTGCTATAACCAGTGATTTTTTTTCTTCGTACACATAAAGATGAATTAATTTTTTAAGTATTACGATAACTTATTTTATGTATAAAATTGCATATTTTAATTTGTACTAATTATATATACACGTACAGATGAATGTGTAGTATTGTGCACGGGTGGCATTCAATGGCGTACCTGAGTGTTCGGGGGCCCTAGACGAACTCTAAAAGGGTGCCATCTTAAAAAAGATTAAATGTAATATATTACTTAAATACGACTCTTCTGGCATTTTGACATGCAAAATCACTAATTACGTTGGTGAAATAAATGGTTTTCATCAAATCACTTTTAATAAACAACATAACTAACCCACTTAACCTGTAACTGTTTTTAAGTTGAATGGACTATAAGTTATTTGGTTAATTTTCTCCAAATGAGGTTTAAATGGATTTGGGGTTGTTATAGTACTGATATATTTTTTCAAAAAATATAAGACTATGGGGATTTGGGTGCCTGGCAACGGCCCATGTCGCCCCACCCCAGGACGCCTCTAGTGTTATTTACCTTTCACATTAATTATATGCATGTGTAGTTAGAGAGAACTCCCTACCTTAATCTTGCTAGTCTCATGAGAGTAAGACCAATCATGATTTGATGCCCTAAAATATTCTTCAGGACTCCTATCAACGACGTCGTTTTCTCTACAAAACGCCAACCAAAGCTTCGCAAACTTGGAAGCCTCAACCAAAGCAAAGAGGGTAAGTGAAGAGCCACCATCATCCGAAACATACACTGACAACTTCTCCGCCGGATAATCATAAGCCAACACCGACAACACCGTGTTAACCACCGTGATTGGTGGCTCCTTATACGGATCCGCAGTGCATATGAACACATCAAGACCAGGAAACTCTTTTTTTTCCACCACTTGTTCAAGATTCTCCGGAAACTCTCTTCGCCGAACCGGATTCATCCGGGAAGCCTGCGTGGTGGACCACATGAAGGTCAGGATGAGATCCGAGAGGAGGAGAGAGGAAGTTAAAGAGAAGGAGAGTAGGGTTCTTGAGTGGAAGAGATTTTGCAAGTGATGAAAGAAGAGAGCTATGAGTCCACACATGTAAACGAGAGCAAAGAGGCGGTAAAAGGCGGCACGGCGCAACGTTTTAACCGTGTGAAGAGTAGGACTGCCATGGATGGTGGTGGTGGTGGTGGTGGAGGTGCGCCCTCTTGAACGGAGCTCCATTTTATTTTATTTTTTATCTTTTGTCTCCCGGTGTTGTTTTGCTTATAGAGGATCTACCATTTATATAACCTGAGCGAGGAGCACATGCCAAGATTAGGAGAGATGAGGGAAGGCTGGAATTTCCAAAAGTATTCAATGGTGGAGAAAATATAAAAAGTATGATGTAATGTGGCATATTTACCAAACCATTAAATTATTAAATGAGAATTGTAAATTCTGTAAATTACAGAGCTCTCATATTTTTTAGGTGTCAGGAGTCTATTGGTCAAAAAAAATATTTAATTTTTAAAAAATTATAAATATGTGGTATTTGTTCTAAAAAAATTCAATGATATATTATTTATTCAAAACAAAAATCAAATTTATGGCGAACAAACACATGGATGGTTTGAATTTACATCCGAATATCCGAGAGTCTAATAACTATTATGCATTCTTCATGTCAATCAATCACATGAAAATGTGTCCATTGGAGTTGCTCTAAAGGCCACACTTCACGCTCCGTAGAACTTGCTAGAGAGAGATATAGAAACATATATATATAAAATGATCAAATTTTTTTATTTTGTTTTTAATAATCTCTACTTTATAGTGATTTTTGGGAAATTTTAGGACATGATCCAGTGGGTTAATTAATTCATGTTGAGATCTCCACAAACATTTTGTGTCCATTTAGTCCTTATACCTAATAATTTTGGATTGAGGGGAGGTACGGGTACAGTAGGTACCGGACTATTAACCAGTAGAGATCATAAACCGTTCGATTTACTTTTTGCAAATCAAACGGTCCACCTCAGTCAACGTTTATTAAAACTTTTCAACCATCAAACTTTTCGTATTTTATTAATCTGAAGCCTGATATCAACCGTTGATCTAAAATGAGGGATACCTACCTCATTTTATTATTTTTTGGGTTCTTTCATGGGGTTCTAGCTGTGATTTTGTTGTAGTATAATATAATTATTTTATGATGATATTTATAATAAATATATATTACCATAAATATATGAAATTCTAAAATCATATAGAACTGATGAGATAATATTAGTTGAGAATCACGAGTAATTCAGGATGTCAATGTCATTCATATATGTGTATCTTATAAAAATATCGAGTTCAAGCCTCCTAATATCCTTTCCCATAATTAAAAAAAAGAAAGACAAGATACTAGTTGGCTGGCCCCCTGTGGATGTGGAACCCTCCCAGAAGATAAGACCGTGGAAGTGGAACTGCAAAGACCACATATCATGCATATCAAGATCAATCATCACAAAACAATAAAATGAAAAGTCTCTAAATACTACAATTCATTTCACTGGCCTGACTTTCATTGACAGCCACTCGAATATTGCAATAATATTGAAAAGCAGACTCGTTGAAGTCATTCGATATATAGTAACTATCCTATGAAGTAACGCATCTCCATACTATAACAGCAGCTTGTGGAAATATTGGCTCATACCTGCTATCAGGAGGAGCTGTCCGGACATGTCAAATAGTTGTTCGGACAAATGTCGTAGATCTGCAATGGGGACAACCACTTAAATAGAACTTTAGGTTTATTTGTTGAGTGTATTTGCTTTTGCAATACCTTGGAGCGCCGCTTACAGAGAGAGAGCGCACTACACAAGGGCAAACACTTGAGAAAGAGTATAGGGATCCAAGAGATAGGCGAGAGAGAGTCTCTTGGGATTCATGTTGGCTTGTGTGGGGTGAGTTCTTGTCTTTTTTTTCTTCTCCTTTTGATTTCTTGTAGAGAGCACTTGAAACAGCAAGATAGCATCTAGAGTGGATTTGTTTTGATTTTAAAGCAACACAGCTTAGGTCATGACTAAGAGTGATCATAACTCGCTGGACCATTTAATTTTGGAACAAATTTAATTGGACAAAAAGGACTTATATAATAACGAGTTGTGGAGTCATCTTAACCCATACAACACAAGAGCCCTAGACGTCCCAGTCTTTCAACAGTGCAAATTATCGGTACCAAGAAACGATTATCAACACCATTAAATTGATATTTCTATAAATAATAATTAATGCCACATATAACATTTATCGGTATCAAGAGATGATTATCGATACCAAGAAACGATGAGCATTTGGAATTGTTTTAGGGTTACCATCATGAAAGACACAATCAGGAGCCAATAAAAGACCAAGTAATCACCTGGAGGCATTTCGTCTTGTGTATCACCATTTCATTGGATGCGGCCGAGACATCCTACCTGCCGTAAACAGTAAAGATTCCACTGAAGATTTTCGAGTCTAAGAAAACCACATGGCATATCCTTACAATTATCCCTTGGACTCTTCGAAGTGACTAAATCACAAGTGGCATCCCATTTCCCACTTTCATGGTCTTGCAAGTAGCAACTACTACTTCCAAAAACTGAAAAATCAACCATCTAAATAGAATCATTGTTGCTAATACGACAAATATGCATTACTGTCAATCCATTAACACCAATATTTACAGAACACGAGGGAGAGAAGACTTCATCGCACCCTCAACTCCTACCAACAAACAACACAAGTAATGTATACACAGATTCTAGACCTAAAGTTTCATTTAACTCACACCATCGCATAATGAAGTTATAGCTAGGGCCATTTAAACCCAGTCAACTTTTACGATCGATCCACTTTGGTAGTTAGCTCTAAAAAACAAGCTATCGATTAGCCAGATCGCTGCAATGCCTTCCCACCCTCAAAACATCCTCCACACTACATAAATAAAGCAAAGCATACTACCACAAATAATCAAACAAAAGGAACCACCACCATAAGACAAGGAGGAGAAAAAAAAAGTTCCAATTTAATTAGAGTTTTCAGCTATATCTGAGTCTAATACTGTCCCCTCAACTTCGAGGGAACATATGGGAAGTTTGCTCCCTGTCCTCATCTTCTTCACATCTTGACTTGAGCATATAAGGATTCTTCTCACCATGTTACAAAATTCACTGCAACAGATTTGAATCAAGCTTAGGAACATATGATGAAAATATCTTCTCAGTACAGAATTTCAAGTTGTGATGAGTGAAAAACACTTACGGCCAAGGGTCATCTCCAACAAGCATCATATCCCCCTCGTCATCAGTATAGACAATTTCCCACTTATCGCGGGGTTGAAGCTGTCCTTTCATGTCAAACATCTCCTCCAATTCATCAATAAGCTGTTTATACCCTTTTAACATGGTTAAGTCCACAGCTCGGCCAACAGCTACCCCCTGCATTTGAACCTTTTGGCACATACAAACATCAAAACCAGTACATTAGCTCACCTATATCTATCTACCAAAGATATCAAGAACATCAATTCAAGATTGGTACCTTGGTTCGACTTCTGGTACAGGTAGAAGTAGAAGTTTGCCTGTTCTGGCTCTCTTTGGGTGAAACATGTAACTGTTCTAGGTTCTTCTCTTTAGAAACCTTTGAAATGTCAGATTTCTCATCTGAGTCGAAAGCCGATAGAGAACTAACACCATGCCCTTCAGTTGAGGCACTAGATATGCTAACTGGTTGAGCAGGTGGTACCTTCTCTACATGTGCTGAGCTTGTAGAATGATTTACAAGATCAAAACCAAACAAACGATAACTAGTAGCAATCTCAGATTTCCTTTCTACCTCAGTTGTGCCAACTGTGGTATCATTGTTCAGCCTTGATGAATGGGGAGTTGAATAGCCCGAGGGAAGAGGCCAACCAGAGACACTCTTGCTATCCTCCACATCCTGAAATTGATGCTGAGAAGCACTCACATGAGGTGACAATAGCCAGCCTCCATCAGTATGAGTCATTGACATAGAATTGCTATGGTTAATATCTGTCTGCTTATGATGCCACACCACATGATTCTCATTTCTTTTGCCTTCAGCAGTAACACTCAACTGCGTTAAATCTTGGGACTGAGTCATTCCAGACTTCCAAGGAGCCAACACAGTTGATGAGAGATCTACAATCCAGAGAGTTACAGAAAATAACTATTTAACTCCTCCAGCAAAAAAAAAGGAATTATATAATTAAAAAAGGCACTTAATGAAAAAAAGAAGAATAAAGACTTAGCTTACCAAGAGCTGGAATTTCAATAGATGGGCGCGATCTTTTGTTCTTTGCTGCAACGGGTTGAGCGACATTTGCTGGTACTGAAGCCACGAAGGGTTCTATATCCCATGACGAAACCCTGTCAGGCCTTGGAATAGAAGCAGGCTCATCCCATTGTACCTGAGTAACAGAACAAACAAACCCATTAATATTGTGAGAATAATATAATTATTGAAGCAGAAATAGTAAGTCTCGAAAGAAATTACTTTCAATGATCGCCATTTCGACTCCATCCATTGAGAAGAAATATCTTCAACCCCTATAATAGTTCCTGAAAACCTGATCAATCAATGCACAGAAAACAAGTTACCACAGAGATAGAAACACAGAAATTCTCAAAGCACTTTTATAATGGAAAATTACAACCTTCTCTCAGGAGAATCCTCTCCCTCAAACCTCATCTTGAATCTCATGCCAACTCCAAACTTATTGTTAATAGCTTCCAAATATTTGTTGACGCTAATGATGAACTGACTCGTCCTGATAATTAGTGTTTACGAAACAAATCATAGAGTAACCACAATTCAGTCAATGAAAATATTTTGTCCAATCAATTTTAAGGAAGTTGGGTATCCTACCTTGGTTTATAGTAAACAACGAAGAGGGTTCGAGTCTGAACAGCATGAGATGCTGTTGCAAGCACACCCACGTGCATGCTCTGACTGGAAATCACATACGATGGCATGCTGCTCTGCTGACGAGCAAGACGCCTCACTCCAACACGCAACTCCCCATTGTCCCCCCTAAGAAACAACTTTCAGATTACCAAGTTCCATACATCGGATAATACTTTCGAAGGAGGCAGGCATCTTAAAAGAGAATTAGAAAGGGGAAAATAAGTACCTGAGGAATACAAAAGAATCTCCAGCAACTAATCTTTTTGAAGTAACAAAGGTGCTCCATCCTGTCGTAAGCAAGTGCCTCCGAGGTTGACCTGTTCATTTGCAGGCAGTTAGAAAAAATAGTAGTCATTATACAATAAATTGCCAATTAATTTCACATCAATTATGTCTCATTTTATGCAAAACCGTCAGTCCAACTCATAAGGAACAAATCTAATTCTAATATTCAAAAAAATAATAAGGGAAAAAAACTCGAAAGCAGACATGATATATTACCTCTAAAAATATGCTTAAATCGCCATTCATAACCATGAAGGTCCTTGGCAACTAACTCCTGGGTTGGAGTTGTCTGGGTCATGTCCTACAGAACACCGATGTTTGAGAATCACAAAAGGTTCTATAATAACTAAGATCAGAAACACAACTCAAAACACATTGAGAACAGAGAGGAAATCAAAATAGTTCCCCATATAAGCACAAAAAAACTTACAAGAGGAGGAAGACATTCAGTGGCATGTTTACGGAGAACCGAAAATCCACCATGGGTACTGGTATCAGATGCAGTTAACACCTTGCAGAATGAATGAACTGTTGGTCTTGGAGGTTCAGATTCGATTGAATCAAGACTTGTAGGTTCACCTTGCTATAGACAAATCAGATAATGAAAATCAATAAATAAATAAGAAACCAAATCGAATTATTTGCAACATAGAGACGTGAATTAGAAAGACACCAAACAAGCTCTTACATTAGCTTCTGGCAGTAAAGTAATCTGTGCATAAACCTCATCTGTTTCTTGTTCAGCCTATTAGAGGAAGATCAGAAAACATTTCAATTAAATCCACACATCTGCAAGCAATCTTAGATAAATTCATTGTTGAAATCATTGCACACTGGACTATTTGGTTAGGGAGGACTGGGGAGCAGAAAAGTAAGAAGCCAGACATGAATCACAAAAGAAACTATAGACAATCTTTACTCATATATCTTAACAGCATCGGTAATGTTCCATTAAAAAACCTAAATAAAACCAATAAACATAATTATAGGATATTAGAATTGTCTAAATCTTTAGCCATTAGTGAGGGTTGAAGCTTCTAGTCCACAAAGCAACACAAGCAATCGTTCAAATTAGCAGCTTCTCTATTTTCTTCTAGCTACCAAAGAGGTGGAAATCAGATACCCAGAAAGAGAAGCCAAGCTAAGGAAGAGATATAAATACCAGCAGATGCACATTTATAACGCGACAAAGAATCTTCGAGGCAAGATTAAACAGCGGAAGCCTCTGATTCAGGTCATCAGTCCTTGACGCCTCTAACTACATACAAATAAATAAAACACCAGATTCAGAATTTTTCACATAATTTCACGGGAAACAAACACGAAATTCCGATCTGAAGAATACAACTTACTTGCTCCATGTGCCCTTGGGGAAAGTAGAAAACTCTCTCTCCTACCTGAGGTACATCCACAAGCGGGCCCGCACAAGCTTTCCATAGCTCCGTGTACAGATCGTCCCTTCCACCACCTGCTTCCACAAATAGAAACTCTTGAGTCTTTCTTGCCGAAAATTTTCCCGAGAAACACACAGAAACAAGAAAATCAAACTTCACCTTCCGTTGACTGTGAAAAAGACCCGCCCTGATTCGCCATCATTTGAACAGACAAACTTTACACCAAGTCAACAGCAACAGAAATCAAAGCCGCCCTTCCTCTGAGAACCCTAATTTCACCTCATTATATACAATTAATCACCATAATAAAACCCCTAATTATTACAACAACACAAAGCCGTTAAATCCCCCACGATTATTACAAACCTTCACGATTCCCTCGAACTCACGCCCTTATTTCCCTGCGACAGATCCGCGAAACCGTAAGCGTAAAGACAAACCAAAAAAACCGACGCCGATCCACTTCCTCCTCCGTAACCCTCACAAAAGCCCGCCTTCCCCAGTTAGTCCTGGCTAAAAGCACCTTTGCTGCTCCTGCTTTTCTCCCTCTCTCTCTCTAAGAAGTACAAAAACAGTTGTCACTGTGTAGACAGAGAAAGACGACGCCGTTACAAAAATAAGCAAATCTCTCTCTCTCCCCGTAAAAACCAGTTTTGCGCGCTTCTTATATTACGCGTCCCCTTTTCTGTTTTTGTCGGTTTTTGGTAGTGCTGTGTTTTTTTTAACTTAAATGGCGGGTTGGCTGCTTGATAAATATTTACAATTAGGAAAAATGCCCAAAAATACATAATTTATCCTTGGAAAAAATTAATTAATTAACCATGATTGAGTTAGGAATTTAACCGGGGTGAAGGTTTAAAATAACGGAACCGTGACGGTGGAGTTTACGGTCAGGTGATGACGGAAGGGGGTTAGTGGACTTTGGTGTTGTGTTGGTTGGTACGGAGGCAATGGGAATGCGTGTGGTGGGGGATAACGGGGTGCCGTTAGGTGGTTGACGTTTGTTGACGTTAGCTTTTTTTGTTGCCGTATGTTGCTGTCTGCTTGGAAACAGGCAACATGGTTGGCTCGAGTTAACCCGGCAGAAATTATGGAGTTTTTTTTTTCACTATTTATTTATTTATTTTTATTGTTCTTTCTTCGAGGTCTTCTTTAGATCTCATTCAATTAAACATAAATTATTATTTTCAAGTTACAGTTTTAAATGCATGATGATCTTTATTTTTTTGGGAGTATCAAGGTTCATGGATAAATAACACTAATTATTTTTCTATTAAGGATCAACATTATCATACTTTTTATTCTAAAAGGTTGAGATCGAATACATAAGTTTATGATAAAATTAATGTGAACCTATTACATATATTCGTTTCCATAATTCTTTTTTTATTTATAATCATAATTTCATCAACTTCTATTGAATTTATATATTTCTTATTATTTCAAGTCATGTTTTTTCAAATCTTCCTCTTCGTTTCTTATCTATCCTATGTACGTTGATTCTCTTCACCCTATCTCTATGCTATACATGGTCATATGATGTTACATGGTTTTCTCACAACTTATCTTCAATTGATGCTACTCTTACCTTAGATGTTTCTTGTCCTATCTTTTTTCATGTGACCACACATCCAAAGAAGCATTCACATTCATTCTCTTGTCTACTTTTAGTAAGCTTATATTTCATATATTATGTTTTAATCTTACTACTTTAAGTCCTTTAAACCCTATGACTTGCCTCCATGTATCAATTTTTTAGTTAACTCTGAATATTATCTCATCCGGCATAATTATATCATCCAAAAATAACATGTACTAATGTGTTTCACCTTGGATATGTCACGTGAGTTTATTCATCGCTATAACAAATAGGAACGAGTTTAGTGTCTACACTTGACGCAAACTTATTGTGATGAGAAACTCTCATGTAACTCCTCCGGTAATATCGTAGATACCAATCTTAATCTTCGTTTCACAACTCTTTCTCAAAATTTTAATGTGTGCTTCATAAACTTGATGTCCATATAATTGTTACAACTTTAAATATTACATTTGTTTGAATTTTATTAAATTCATTTCTTACTATAGAGAAAACATTAATAATAGAGTATACAATAACCTTGAACCAACAAACAAAAGAAGTCATGGGTTGAACTTATTAATGCTTAATATGTATAAAAAAAAAAACATTCATAGTTACACATTGTCTATAAATGGTAAGCAATTTATGAACATATAAATTATGGAATGAGTGTGTAAAAATTATAATGTTTTAAATATTGATCGACGTCATAATAATTATTAGAAATTATTAAACTTCTCTTGAACTTTCTATCTTTCTCTAGAGCAGCCCTGTGCCTATCAAACCAATCAATAAATCTAAAATCAAGTAAAAAAGTCAATAAAAAAAAAGGAAAAGAAAGTGATATGCTTATGTCATACACAACTTTCTTTAGCTCTTTCATGGAATAACATTAAAAATTAAAATAAAATAAATTTTAAGGGGGTTTTGTTTAAAAAAAAAATTAGAATAAATAAGCATTTCCGAATCATCTTTTTCACACAATAAGCAACTCTTTGTTCCCTCAATTTAATTTATATCTAAGATGCCTTCCCACTCCATTACCTTTTGTCTAAAATACCATGTTTATTCAAAAATATATTCTAACAAATGGCATGAATTGTGTTGTCTGTGTATACATCTTATTCATAGATGATTCAAAAAAAAACAGTAATTCAACCATAAAAGTATCTATAATGGTCAAATTTGATCGGATATTCCAAATAGACTACAATTATTTGAAACTTAGAAATAACAAAAATAATGAGTCAAAAGTTAAAATTCATTTGACTACACTTTTTGAAAATGGCTAATACTATGTCATAGTTAATACTATTTGCAGCCATTAATTTGTATCTCACAATGTGGGGGGTGTCTTTTTTTTTTTTAAAAAGAACCTCATTGTGTGGATATAAGTTAACCCTTGGATACATTAAAGAGTAACATATATATATATATATATAATAACATAGAGTCTACGTCAGCATCAACTTTCTTAATAATTTGCTTGTGTGGATAAGCATTGTAAACCTGGGAGCTAATAAATAATAATAATAAAATAAAATAAAATAAAAGTTTAAACCTCCTGTCATTAGGCCTTTTCATGGACAAACAATAAGGACAAACCTATCACGGTTTGGTTATGTGTTTGTTTGGCTGTCTCTTTTTTGCATAATTGTGTGCAATAGGCAGATTTCTTAAACATGACTTTATTGTTTGACACTTGTCCATCACTAGTTATTTGAATAATTTTAATATTTAACTCCCTTAGAGGGGGATCAATTGCAAATGTCACATACAACTATTAGATTTTGGTGCATGCAACAATTGAATAAATCCAAAATTCATTCATATAAACAATAGAATGTGTTTTTCCACCTTGTATATGATGCTTTGCTCATGATTTTTGGACTCTATAGTCCATACATAATAGATGCAATTGGATGCTTAATTTAGTTACGAAAGAGAGTGTTTTTTGTCATTTGAATTTAATCATAGTTAAAAAAATATTGTTGGGAAGTGAAAACATCTCACAACTAAATTTACATAAGACGTTCCTAGCATTATGTAATTTAATAACGACAAATCATACATAATTTATCTATACATAAAATTTTGTTTTCATGATTTGACAGGGTTGAACCTGTCAGTTGTCTCCCCTACAATTTGACACACATTAATATTGTCTTATAATAGGGATCGAGAGGAAGTCATGTAACAGGATACAACGTTATTAGAATCAAACAATAAATAGATTTACATAGTCTTAGCCTCATAACGTAAAGATAGTATCTTTACAATTCTTTGCTCTTGGCCTTCCATCTTGCTTTCTATTTCCATGCAATCCAAACGCAGCCTTGAAATCTTCAAAAGAAAATGCTATGGAATCCCCACACACCAAGCCCTCAAATTAGGGATACCTTTACTATTGTCTCACTTATTGGACTAATCTAAAAGACAACAAACAATTTATTTAATTTATTCA
This sequence comes from Tripterygium wilfordii, assembly GCF_013401445.1. Classification (NCBI taxonomy): domain Eukaryota; kingdom Viridiplantae; phylum Streptophyta; class Magnoliopsida; order Celastrales; family Celastraceae; genus Tripterygium; species Tripterygium wilfordii. Next base: position 3,154,583 of record NC_052246.1, read on the forward strand.
TTAATCACACCCACCTGGCCACCTTTATATTCTAGAGAGAGAGAAAAAGATAGAGAGAGAGAGGGAGGGGTTGCCGGGTTGTACTATGATTGGGTACAAAATTAATATTGTATTGATACCCCACGTGGAGACCAATTTGTTTGGTGTTCCTTGGCTGTACTAAAACTCTTCACCTAGGATTGGGCATTTGCTTCCTCATGTGGGGTTAGGGTTACCCCCCTCACAAATAAATGAATAATTACTACTACTAATTAATAAAACCCAATTATTAAATACCAACTTGGGTTTTGTTTATTCTCAAGTGGGTTTGGAAAACAATCATGGGCCATGTTAGAGGATTGGATATTCGAATTTCCACGTCAGCATAAATGTTTTGATCTGAGTGGGATTTGGTCTCTCCTTTGGTACTATTTCTACGACCTTTGACTTTTCTTTTTGACTTTATTTTGAGGCTTTTACAACCGTTGGATCTCATAACTAAGGATTGCTTTAGCTCTATTGGATTGTTGGGTTTCTTAGTAATTTCACATGACCTTTTGATATCCACTAGACTAGCCCATTCAATGCTTTAAGTGCGCTTAACTGATCCCACTTTTCCTCGAAAATGAGGGAAAACGACATAAAATCATCTACGCAAATTTACCATTAAGCCCATGACTGATGGGCCCCAAGCCCACATCGCTCCAAATAAGTAATATCCAAAAGCATAAACAAAATCTTCGAATGTGATCCTAACATGTACTACAACAACATTTTAAGTCCACAGTCATATTATCCCAACAATGTTTTATTTTTTTATAAGTAACTCAGTGACAATAACAGAGAAACATCTATTAGGTAACCGGAAACGATGTCATACAAATTTGTTATTTGTATATATGATATGAGCCTAAACTTGAGCTAGTCATCAAGCACATGATAATTGCTAAAGAAACAAGAAAATTGGTAGGCAAAAATCCTTCAAAAGATTGGTCAAACACAATAGCTAATTCCCCACTAACCAAGTCAAAGCCCATGTTGCCGATTTTTAATTGGTCAAGTTTTACCCTATTGGCAATGAATTTAGTGCTTCAATTAGGTCAATTGTGGCACCTTATTAATTTGGACACACTTTTATTTATTTATTTTATTTTATTTTTGCGTTTTAAATACTTATTGTTGATGTCTGAACTCTGAATCTATAGGTAGCCCTCACCTTACCTGCCCTAAATATTATAAACTCTTAAATTTGATTGTTCGAGGCAGGTTTTCTGTGGGTATTTTATTGATTTGTAGGGTTAAAATTAATGATTTTATTTTTTTTAAAGGAGTTAATTAGATCTTATGTAAACCTGTCATTAGCATGATGCTTGCAAAATGGAATCATAAGCAGGGCCCCAGAGAATATATATATTATCTTCAACTTAATAATGGCTCTTAGGAATTAAAACTAATGATCTTAATTAATTAATTAAAACAAGCACTTGAGTGTGTTCTCTACTGAGATTAATGAAGATTATTGATCAGATCTGCACTGTTGTGTTGTGTGTATGTTTTGGTGATGCACTAATTAATTTTCTGCACATATTTTTATGAGTTTCCACAACTATTTTTACCTTACCTACCAATAATGGTGTTAAGCATAATTAATCTTTAGAACATTTTAATTAGACTAATTTTGAAGGTATTTAATTTGGTCAAATTAAAATGGATGACTTGCTAACATCACAACCACTCTTATACATATATATAGACCCTTTGATGGTCAGTTTGAATTTTATTTTCTAACTTCTTTGAAGGTGTAAGAATACTATAATATAATGCTCAACTTGCTAAATAAACCTTTTTTTCCCCCTTGTGGTTAGATGTCAAGTCCTATGGAGAAATCAAATCTCAAATGGCTTATAATTAGTAATATCCACGAAGCTCTCACTTTTCATATGAAGGGAAAAAAGAAGAAAGAACTTTTAATCATGATCATATATTTTAGAAAATATTTATCAGTTTTTAAACCCGGATTGGCCTATCGGTCGAACTGTGAAACCCGCGACCCAACAGCCTCTACAGGTTTTTGTTGGAAAAAGACCGTTTACGCATTAACCGTTATCAGACAGTGAAAAAAATCGTGAACCTGTGTGAATCGTGACCCGGTGGGTTAATGTAAAACCCGGTTAAACGTAAAATGACTAAAAAACACAAACTATTTTATTTTTTTAATAAATTGTGAGTCCAAATATGTAATTTACCTCCAATTTCCCCAAACTTGCCCTAACAAAGTTGGAAAATGAGAGGAAAAAATGCTGGTGGGACCGAAAGAGATGTAGATTAACAAAGAAATAAAATGTTATTGTAGTCTACTAAAGCTCATGCTGCTTAGGCTTCAAGTGCCTTTACTCCTTTAACAATGTGGGGTTTTAGTCCCATCAAGAAATTTAATAGTATTTCTCTTAATGATACCCTAATCTATTTCAATCAATATAAAATGAAATATGGGTCAGTAAGGAACAATAGGTTGATTAGGCTTGAGTTGTCAATGTCAAGCCACATAGTACAGTAATTAGCATCTAAGCAAGTGGGTTTTAGTTTAAGTGGGGGTTTTAATTTAACTTTATTGTCGGGCGTAAAAGTTAAGCTAGTTTAATTAAAAAACTGTTTCTTTACACTTATTAAACTATAAAATACAAACCACTCAGAGGTGACCGAGTTGATTGGAATAATCCTTACAGTTGAGGGATCAAAGTTCAACTCTCGACATCAACACCTTGTGACATATCGATTACTTGAGGAGAGTGGGACAATCCAAATATCTGGGATTTACATGAGGTAAAAGCCAATGTTTTCTTGTTATGAAAAAAGAAAATACAAGAGATTAGTATGCCAAACTTAGACTAGCTAACAAAGTAATAATAGAAGGTGTCTCATATGTGTGTGGAGATTTTTTTGGAATCCTACACTTTTACACCTAAGGAATTGTCCGTTTTGGACATATGCCCTCGTGGATTTATTTCAGGAGGGATGTCCACCTCCCTCACTCGAACCTATGACCTCTTAGAGGTGGGAGAGTAAGTACTCAAATTACCAATGCATGGAGAAGCACATTAGCTGGTTCACAAGTAGTGAAGTAATACAACATATATATGATATTCCATTCAAGAAGAAAAAAAAATGGCCTGCCGTCTTGACTGCAGCACTTTTATTATGCGAGAAGAACATTTTATTCGATAATTAGATCGAAAACATGGAATTAGATCTCATCAAACTGGCGAGAGTAAATGAGAAAAGTCAAGAAAATAATTATGAGAATAAGTTATCTCTCTGTCATGCTTTCTAGGCAACTGCCCGAAACCAATGATTTTCGTTAGTGCAAGAAAAGAGAATGTCAGAATGCATGAGTTTTGAAGCTGCATGCATTGATATTTTATTAGATAGAGAGAATATATATGTTACACACTTACCAACATTAATTTTCTTCAGGTTGGGAACATCATGAATCGAAACAGCCGGCTCCAAGTAGTTGAGCGAGCAATCATACTCCAAACAACCCACATGAAGAATACACCAACACCAGTCTCGGCCGGGCTATATAAACGCTTCACTGTTACTCTGTTAGATGTTGGGCTAATGGGCTTACTCGTGGGCTGATATTTAGGTCCAATGCAATTGCTTGCTGAAGCCTATTTGTTAATGCCCATAACGCCCGTGGCTACTTTTGTTTTCTTTATCCATACATATGTTTTTTTAGTGGACCCACTCACCCTCCTATTCTATTCTAGTATTCTACTTCTTTTACTGGACCTTTCTAATGTAGACTATCTAGTCCATAGAGAAGGAGTCCAGGACACGGCCTAGGAGATTGGGCCAACAAGGGAAGGACCACATGAATTCTCTTGAAGAATAATTCTTCAAGAGAGAAAGAAAGTTGGACCATTTGACCCGGGCTTAACTGACAGCTCCTTCACTTGGGCTTCTAATCTTTGGGCCCCTTTTTAGAGCTTCCTAATGAGATTGGGCTGGGCCAGTCAATCATGAGCCACCTGGTAGAGTCTTGTTCTAGTTGTAGAAGTGTAGTAGTAGACTAGTAGTTACAGGTTTTAGTCCGTTAGTGGATAGTGGTTAGCAATCTTCTCTTTCAGTTCCTACCGTCCTACGTATGACTTTGCCGACAGCCACTCTCACATCACAAGTGTGGACCCCTCCTGATCGCGTGATATAAGTGGAAGTCACGTGCTGACATTCTTACCAATCACGCGACGCGTCCCACTACATCCAATGCTGACAAAGTCTTAACCATTAAGTAGAAATCTTCAATGTGAACGCAACTAAATTCAAAGAGCATCCTAGGTACCTGCTCATCCTTTTCCATATTAAAAAAAAACTTCATAGTAGACCTTCCAGAAAGTCCACAAAGAAAAAAAAATAAATTTAACACAAACCACCACTCTCTTTCTTTCTCCAACTACCGCTGGCCACGTCGCCCCCAATCACGAGTGCAGACCCGGGCCTAGTTAAACAGTCCAAAATAATTTTTAAAAGAACAATTCAGAATTTTCATGTTTTCTTTATGTTTAATTTAATTTTTATTAAAACATATTTATAAATTTATTAAGAAGTTTTTTTACTAGAGCATACCCACTCCACAGCCTAATAAGGCACAAAATCCAATTAAGAACTCACATCACAAATTAAATAAAGAATTAGATTTTGATTTATATTTATTTATTATCTCCACTTTTTACGTAACTTTCTCTAGTTTGACAAATCCACACGCAATCCGCGGAATTCCTTGTTTAACTTTCCTGGAAATTTCGCAAGATTTTCTCTTTTATCTATAAAACTGTATCCTTTCATTTCTTCTTCTACTCCTCTCGTTCTGTTTCACCATTTCTCATAGATCTCAAGATACCCAGTTTGTTTTCTGTGAATTAATCGACTTCGGAACCTAAAATCAGATACCCAATTCGGGATTTTGTGAGGAATTGCTTGTTAAAGATGGAGAATAACCAGCAATCATTCTACCAGTTTAGTGACCAGTTGAGGCTGCAAAGTTCGAGCTTGGCGAATCTCTCACTCAACGACTCGATTTGGAGCAATTCGCATGTTTCAAAGAGGCCCGACGAGAGGAGGAACTTTGATATCAGAGTTGGTGGAGAAATCAGCAACAACAATGGTTCCTTTAACAACGACAATAGCTTATTCACCAACAGCTACTACAGTTCCTTCACCAACAGCAACAACAGTTCCTTCACCAACAGCGACAACAACAGTTCCTTCAACAACAGCACCAACAGTCCCTTCAACAATCTGAAGCCAAAAGGGTCTGATTTTAATGCCAACAGCTACTACAGTTCCTTCGCCAACAGCAACAACAGTTCCTTCACCGACAGCGACAACAACAGTTCCTTCAACAACAACACCAACAGTCCCTTCAACAATCTGAAGCCAAAAGGATCTGATTTTAATGGGTTCAATTCTGATTGGAAGATGGGGAACAATTTTGGTGTTAATCAAATCAATCCAATCTACCCAATTAGTCCGATTGGGACTCAAAAGGGTGTTGGGATTGGAATCAATGGTGGATTTAACAAGGGGATTTATTCAAAGCCAAGCAATAATTACAACTTTAATGTCAGTTCAAAGAGTGGGAAGAACAAAGCAGAGGATGATTATGGAGGCAAAGGAGTAAGGAAGAACAACAAGAAGAGTGAAAAGGACAACAATAGCGAGAATAACAAGGAAACTAAGGGCGATAAGAGGTTCAAGACATTACCACCATCCGAATCTCTTCCTTTTAACGAAACAATTGGTGGGTATATCTTTGTCTGCAACAATGATACCATGGCAGAGAATCTCAAGAGACAGCTCTTCGGTACTAATCTCTCCTCCTCTTTCAATTTCATTCAGTCTTATTTGTTGAATTAGTTTCTGGGTTTTTTCAGTCTTTAATTGATGTGTTATTTCGTTGTGTTCTAAATTATGGTCTTTTGCTTGTATGATCTAGGTCTGACTTCACGTTACAGAGACTCTGTTAGGGCTATAACTCCTGGATTGCCCCTGTTCCTCTACAACTACTCCACCCACCAACTCTACGGAGTTTTTGAGGTTTGTATTTGTTCTCCTGAACACCTTATTTGTTTCATATAAGTTCTATTGTTTAAAATATTATCTAATTGTATATATTCTCTTGGTGTTGTTTTTAGGCTGCTGGCTTTGGAGGGAGTAACATTGATCCTTCTGCCTGGGAAGACAAGAAATTCCCTGGTCAATCACGCTTCCCTGCTCAGGTAACAAAATATTGGCTTGCAATATTTGGATTAACTAGATTTCAATATAATGTTATGGCTTTGTGTCCTTTTGGTTCTTGTTTTTGTGATTGCATTGTATTGATTTCTTGTGTTGGTTATCAGGTTCGAGTTGTGACAAGGAAAATCTGTGAGCCATTGGAGGAGGATTCATTCCGGCCGATTCTTCACCATTACGACGGCCCCAAGTTCCGGCTTGAACTGAGCATACCAGAGGTAATTAAATTAAATTCATTACTTTGTGAAAGATTGAGAGTTTCTAATGAAGTCATTTTGGGATATGTACTGATCAACACTATTGGATGTTTATATTTTTGTTGCAGGCACTGTCTCTGTTGGATATATTTGAAGAAACAAGTTCTTGAATGGCATATCATTAACACACAAACCATACCATACAAATACAAGAAGAGAAATCAAAAGAGTTGATAAAATAAGAGCTTAAAGAAGTAGAGACTTGTGTTTTCTTTTTTTGTTTTTCCTTTTTTGGAGTTCTGAAGAGGGAAGAGACTGGGAAGGGATATGCATCAGTTGGTGGTATGTAAGGAGGCTAAATATTTGCTCAGTGATGTATAAATTATGTACAAAGGCTGTTTTGCCTAGACTCATTGGCCCTGCATATTCATAATACTAATAATTATGTATACTATAAATATTGTGAGATGCAATTATATGGTTGTTCTGTAATAGGTAAAGGATATGGATTTTTTGATATCTTGATTTGATTCCTCGTTTTTTGGCAAAGAATGTCTAATGTGGCTAGTGTTTGTAAGCAAAGTGGGATAAAAGATATATCATTTCAACAAGAGATTTCTGGATTAGGTGGTTGAGATGTCTCTTTGATTCCCTATCAGTATATGAGAGTGGTGTAGATTCAGAATTTGAGATTGGATAATACTACCACCACCCAGTATTAGATTTGTGTACATCAGTGTTGGCAACATTTGAAAGATTATGCAGATTATGTGATAAACAAAATCAAAGTCAATGGAGGTTTGCGTACGCTTTACACGTTATTAGCTAGACTTGAGCGAAGAATTGCTGACCCATGAAGCGCAGTTTGGTGGCCAACAAAAGCTAATGTGAAATGGCCAACGGCCACTCCATTGAACAAGAATTGAGTCCCAAGACTTGTTGCTGTGCCATCTTTTTCAACACCAACCGTGTTTTATTCAAACATTACTAGTCTGTTGTCGACTAATTCAATGCAATTGAAGTTCACAGCAGGATTGGTACAACTTTTGCTCATTGTTAATATTACTAGTCAAACCAAAGCTGATGACCAATTCAAGCATAGCCAGACAACGTCATACACTTGCTTCGAAATTCTTAGGTTTATTTGGATACATTTTTCCACCATGTGTTAAATCTCATTCGAAATGATAAACTACACCTCCTTATATACATAGTAATCCAAATCTGTAGCAAAAGGGGTCCATAGCTCAGTGGTAGAGCATTTGACTGCAGATCAAGAGGTCACCGGTTCGAACCCGGTTGGGCCCTATGTAGTATTTTTCATTTTCAATTTTATACCTCCTTCAAAAAAGTCCAAATTCCAATATATCTTGGGCTTAATTTAATAGTTTGAACTTCGAATATAATATATTAGAAATTAGAAATATAATATATGTATTATAAAGAAAATCTAGACTAACGCTACAATAATTAACGAAATTAGTAAATTCTTTATCAAAATTAAAATAATTATAATTTTATCAGCACTTTCTTCAGAATTGTTGATGAAATACATATTATCACCAAGGGAGTAGGACGAACGAACCCCACCAGATCTATCCACACTATAAATTCATTAAAATGATTCTATTTTCTTATTAATATTATTTTTATAATATTTTTAAGCACATAATTTATATACATATGAAAGTACTAAATAAGACATTCTCCAAAAATCATAATATAGGATGATAGAAATCAAAATTTTTAATTAATTCTTATTTGATTTTTCATATACCATTTTTATTGTTCAAAGTGTTAATAGAAAACTTTCCGATGCGAGAGAAAAAAGCTCATTTTGTGGTTTTCTTTTCAAAAACAAATAAAAATTACAACAAAAAATTTAAATGAATAGCAACTCGCAATTTAATGTTTCCTAAGCCCTATTAAAAATATAATTTTAGCAAATTCAATTTTTTAAACATTTTTTTAATAGAAAAATACAGCATGCCATGGCGGACTTGAAAAGCAAAAGGTCTCTCCTCTCCAGTAGAAAAGAAGTTGTTTTACCACAGCACCCCAGAAATGGCTTAAAAAGTGCAGAAATACTAAAGCAGACATAATAAACTCCGATTTCTGATACCGCAAAAGTTCTATTACTATCAAGGTGTAAAATGACATCCATCCCTAAGTTGACACCATGAAGAGGGTTTCATACAGTAAGTTGATGGCTATGAGAAAAAAAAAAAAAATAGGAGGGGAGAGAGAAGTATGCAATCTAAGCTAAGGGGACGAGGACACTCGAACAAAGTAGCAGCACCAAAGAACGACGAAAATGGTTAGTAAGTTACATGATTATGAACCAGAGATATAAAAAGATCCAAGCTCTAAGATGCACAAGTATAAAACAAAAATTTACACCCAAATGATTGTTAATTGTTATAATGTATATGTGCTTCATATGTTTTCGGACAGGATCATCATCAGGGGCAAACATCATATCTACAAGTTAAACACCGTTTATATAAAAGAAGTAGTGAAGTTTGGACCTTTTGAAAACGAGGACACAGAACAGTCGAGTGAAAAGAGAAAGAACTACTGGTTTGAAGGTTTTGAAGCCGAAAAGATTTGAACTCTTCATTTAAGCAAAACAGACACTATGATTGTCCATTATCGTATGAGATAAAACACACAAAAAAAAAAAACAAAAGTAACCTGAAGAGAACATACCAGTGAATTGACCAAGCAACATCTCCCCTGCTTGAAAAAAAGAGAGAGAGACGATGAAAGTTCACATAACAAACCACAACCGACAAGAACAATCCATTTTTCATGAAGAAAGTACTTAACTTACCAAGAAATGTCAAGTTGTTGTTACATGGAAATGTTTTATTGCTAATTTTCAGACATTTGTGAACAATTTATATCAGTTCACTGTCTCCCGTCTTTTCCCGCAAATGAGACCTTAGCATCCTTAGAAATGTTCCAAGTCATTGACGTCATCCTTTTTAGTTCCTCAAAGAAAAACATTAGCCTTACATATATCCTTCATAAAGAAACTTTTAATGACTAAAAATTCAATTGATATAACCATTGAAACAAATAACTAGGGAAAAAATGCGGAAAATCAGAAAACGAAGCATCAGATAATTAAAGAATAAAGAGGCAACAAAACACAGATTGTAAGAGAGAGGAGAAATTAATATTATGGTATTTATAAACCCATATGATTTTCAATAAAACCATTAAAACCACATGTTAGAAATTTTGCTAACAGATAGTAAAATAATAAGGGGGAATCAAAACACACAGAGAGAGAGAGAGAGAGAGAGGAGAGATAAATTAATATAATGGTTTATCTTTCCCTGCCTCATTGTCTCTTTTGGGTTTTTAAGGTTTTTTGTAAGCAGGGTTTTGAGTATCGAGTATTTGGACTGTAAAAGAATGGGAGGCTCCTAACTCCTCAAATTGCTAGGGTTTATTTCCAATGTCAATACTAATCACAGTAATCAGTATTTCCTGTTCTAGATCTAATCCATCCATCTATATATATTTCTGGCCATATATACTTCTATCATAAACCCTTGTACTTTTCCACATCAAGGAAGCATAAAAAGCCACAGGTCAGAAAATTTGCTGACAGATAATCAAAGAATTAGGAAGCATCAAAACACCCACAGAGAGAGAGGAGATCCAGATACAAATTAATATAATGGTACTTATAAACCCTTACACTTTTCCGTATCAAAGAAGGATAAAAGTCAGGTTAGAATCTTTGCTGACAGATAATTAAAGAATAGGACGGCATCAAAAAACTCCGAGAGAGGAGAGAAATTAACAAAATGGGTACTTAAAACCCTTGTACCTCTCCATATCATGGAACCATGAAAAATGACAGCTAACAATCCAAGATAAATGGCCCCAAATAGGCAGAGGAAGAAACTCACCGAGAAACATGTAACATGATACTAAAGCGTGTTGAAACTATAATTGACCTACTGTGAGGGGATGACTCTGTCCACTGAAAACCATACATTCCTATGTGGCAATCCAAATTAAGCAAGCGACATCAGATAACATAGTTACCTTTGCATAACATGGAGAAATTTGAAGAGCCCAAGTACAAACTTGTATACACTCTGCAAAACCCATTCTCTGGTGTAGAAAGAACGCATACAACACATCATTGTGTAAATAAGGAACCATGTCAATACAACGATATTTATAATTGGCCAAATCACCCCAAGATAATTAGCCTCAAATAGGCGGAGGAAGAGGATTTACAGAGAGACTTGAACAGGATACTAAGATGCCTATTTGACACCAGATCTGCCCTAATCTGACAGGTGGTTCAATCCATACAACACAAGATAACAACTAATAAGCTTGCATCTGTCGTTGACCAGCTCCCTTTTCTTAAAAAGCAGTCAATACACTTTATTAAAAAGCTGCTTTAGATTTTAGAGAAACTTTTTACCCACTCAATGGCTAAACGTAATGATTTTTGGGTTTCATTAGTTGAGCCATATGCAGGATAATAGCTTGGATATAGTTTCAAAAAATTTAACCATATGATCAATGAATCAACCAACACACATAATAAATATCTACTTCAAATTACAGATTCCTATGCGGCAATCCAAATATAAGCAACATCAGATACCATAGTTAACTTTGCTTACCTTGGAGAAATATGAAGAGCCGGATCACAATCTCGTACAAACTCCTCTAGACTCCTGATTACAATCTCATACAAAATCCTCAAGAACATCCATTTACTGGTATAGCAACAAACACACAAAAAATCAAAGGGTAAATAAGGAACCAATTTTAGAATTAGAAACTATAACCTATACAAACAAGATGCTTTCTTGGTTTCAACTAGTTTCCTTTTATTTTGCCGTTATCCCATAGGTGACTTTCTCCGATTCCTTGTTTAGCAATTATCTGATCTTCTCTGTTGCTCTCGTATTATAAAGGATTATATGAGATGCAAGTACATAGGCAACACAAATATAGAGGATAAGGCAACGGTGCCACAAATCTTTGTCTGCAATTTTTCAGTCGAGAAATAAACATAAAATAAAATTTCTTTCAATTTCATTGTAGATAAGGAACATATTGAACAACAAAAATCCAGAATTTGGAAATCTATGTCACCTGAAACAAAGAAGCCTGGCTCATATACAAACTGCAACCAGACTTCTGCCCACGTCGTCAACATCTACCCACGTCATCAACATCTATTGGAGCAAGGGTGAAAACTCATGTTATGCTTTTCTTGTGAGAAAGACCCAAAATTGGTTGTCCTTAGCGAGTGTTGATGGTAATTTCATAATACCTGGGAGTAACAACAGAGAGCTTTGGTGTAATCTCCACAGAGATTGCACTGGTTGCCCATTTGCTTTGAACATAAAATAAAATTTCTTTCAATTTCATTGTAGATAAGGAACATATTGAACAACAAAAATTCAGAATTTGGAATTTATGTCACCTGAAACAAAGAAGCCTGGCTCATGTACAAACTGCATCCAGACTTCTGCCCACGTCATCAACATCTACCCACGTCATCAAACATCTATTGGAGCAAGGTTGAAACCTCATGTCACGTTTTTCTTGAAGAAAGACCCAAAATTGGTGTCATTAGCAAACGTTGATAGTAATTTCATAATACCTGGGAGTAACAACATAGAGCTTAGGTGTAATCTCCACAGAGATTGCACTGGTTGCCCATTTGCTTTGATGCTAAAACATCTTTATTCTTCTTCAAATCCGAAAAGTCTCTAATCATCTAAGTCACAAAATTTTGAAAAACTAACTACTGAACATGAATGAGACATTCATCAAAAGCAACCCAAATAAATGAAAAATCAAAAGTGGAGATTATAAAAGAGACACACTTACTGTAAGTGGGACAAATGACTAGAGAATTCAAAAGTAAAGATAAAAAGTGCAACGAAATTCATTAGGACCGTTAGAAGAAACCAGCAGCTTCAGACTGTCTGGAACTACTGATTTCAACTTCTCCATTCAGATTGCCACAGAGACCGAGACACCAACTTAGATCAAATTGCTGCTAACTTTTCTGGTTTTTTCCCTCATAGAGCATGTGACAATATTAACAACTTCATGAAGCACGAAAAAAATTCACACAAAATCTAACTAAAAAGAAAAAGGTTACATGAATCAAAAGTGACTCATTGATATAAAAAGAAATATTCATACAAAATACAAGATCTCCCTGATACTCAAGTAAATAAAGGGTTAAAAATTGCCAAAGTTTTAAAACAAACTCAGGTCCTTAATGGAATGATAATTGCTATCCTGCCATTGCTAGTTTTAATAAATGATAAACAGAACGAAAGCCTATCTGCTTACATCCGTCAAATTATATAAGCACGACCAAATAGGAAATTTCTAAAACCATGGGTAGGGCAACTTACCAAGAACCTGGATCACTCGAAGATGTCCTTTTGCTCCAAATTCTCTTCCTCTGATCTTTTTAACGTGTACCTTGAGGCCCAATATGATACTTCTTAATTTTCACACTATGACCCACATTCTGTTACAAAATTACACTTGAACAGTTGAACCCAATCAATAATGGTTGCTCACTAAAGCAGATAGTTATTGCCCCAGTGGCTAATATTTTCTTTGTTTCATTTACTCCATAATCAATTTCAATGGCAGTTAAAAGTTACAAATATTATCACAAATCCAACAGTATTCAATTCACAAAATATAGAAAAAGCCAAACCCTAATAAAACCCATAAAATGAAATCACATGAACCCAAACAACTTTTTTTGGTTGGCGGAATGAAATTCCCAGTTTCATTAATGCAAGGAACCACCCTTGTCTAAACCAGTAAACCAAGCCAAGCCTTTCTCAGTTTTGTTCATGCAAGGAATCACCCTTGTCTAAACCAAGCCAAGCCATTCTCAGTTTTATTCACACAAGGAATCACCCTTGCCTAAACCAAGCCAAGTCATTCTCAGTTTTATTCACACAAGGAATCACCCTTGCCTAAACCAAGCCAAGTCATTCTCAGTTTTATTCATGCAAGGAACCACCCTTGACTAAACCAAGCCAAGCCTTTCTCAGTTTTATTCATGCAAGGAATCACCCTTGTCTAAACCAAGCCAAGCCATTCTCAGTTTTATTCATGCAAGGAATCACCCCTGTCTAAACCAAGCCAAGCCATTCTCAGCTTTTATTAATGCAAGGAATCACCCTTGTATAAACCAAGCCAAGCCATTTTCAGTTTTTATTTATACAAGGAATTATCCTTGTCTAAACCAAGCCAAGCCATTCTCAGTTTTTCTTTATGCAAGGAGTCACTCTTGTCTAAACCAAGTCAAGCCATTCTCAGTTTTATTTATGCAAGGAATCACCCTTGACTAAACCAAGCCAAGCCTTTCTCAGTTTTATTCATGCAAGGAATCACCCTTGTCTAAACCAAGCCAAGCCATTCTCAGTTTTATTCATGCAAGGAATCACCCTTGACTAAACCAAGCCAAGCCTTTCTCAGTTTTATTCATGCAAAGAATCATCCTTGTCTAAACCAAGCCAAGTCATTCTCAGTTTTATTCATGCAAGGAATCACCCTTGACTAAACCAAGCCAAGCCATTCATAGTTTTATTAATGCAAGGAACCATCCTTGTCTAAGCAAAGCCAAAGCCAAGTACTAGGTTTTATTAATGCAAGGAACCACCCTTGCATCAACTACGCCAAGCCATTCTCAATTTTATTCATGCAAGGAGTAACCAAGCCAAGTACTCGGATTTATTTGTGACAAGATAGAAAAAGAATTAAATCAAAAGAAAGAGCGGGAACAAAATTCAAAAATGAAACCCAAAAATCACAAAATAAAAACAAAAAAGACAAACCCTAATAGAACCCAATTATCAAAACCGAGTCAATCTCAAAAACAAAACCTCCAACTTAACTACTTTCAATATCATAAACTGATTGTCAACATTTAAAAAAGCGAAAAAAAAAATAGAAAGAAATCTAAACTCAGAAATATTATAAAAAAAAAAGAAGCCAAACCCTAATAAAACCTAATTATCAAAATTCCAAAAGGAAAAAAATGAAAACACAAACTGTATTAAACATGTAGATCCTCAAACTGTATTAAATTCCGTGCGTTACCAAGGCTTTGGATGCAATTACAAACATTATAAATTCTGAGCAAGAAAATTTTAGAAGAGTTAGGGAAAAAAAATGCAGCAAGTATATGAAACAAATGCTTTCCAAGAAATCAATGGAAATGCATAAACTATTACGCAGAAGATCAGCAATCAAAATACATAATCATAAGGGAATAAGCACTACCGATAAAAAGGACAGAACCAATATTGGGGCAAAATGATAACTAGAAATTAAAGCCCGTTTAATTATTATACTAAAGAATCAATAAGTTTGACATGAAATTTTGAGCACCACCATAACTTAAACAAAACCAGAGAAGTAGCAGAACTGCAGTAAAAATACCAGAGGTTACTCTTTAAACCATTTAGCATACCTTGACCAAGGAAAGAGCCACAATCTAGGTTGAGGCACTCTTTTGAAGCAAATCTGACCATTATAAGAGAAGTGTTCAAGTTTAGATCATCATCAATATCTAATTACATTTAGAAAAACGAAAACAGAGAAAAAGTTTAAAGAAAAAGAACTCCGGGTCTGAAGGTTTTAAAGCTGAAAAGATTTGAACTTTTCAGAGAATCAAACAAAAAGAAATCAAAATGAAAATATGATTGTCCATAATTATAAGAGATAACAAACAAAAAGTAATCCGAAAAAAAAATACCTGTGAGTTGACTAAGCAACATATCCCTTAAAAAAACATAGACAGGAAAGTTCATATCGCAAACCTGAAATGGGAACCATGATTTTTTTCAGGAAGAACACAGTATAACTAAATGCTAAATAACTATCTTACCAAGAAATGTCTTCAATTCCCCCCCCCCCCCCCCAAAGACCTTTGCATCCTTAGCAATCTTCAAGGCATTGATAGAATCTTTGTAGTTCCCCAAAGGAAAATTTGCCTTATCGCTCAAGTAACAAGCCTGTATAAAGAAACTTTTTTATGAAAAAAAATGAAAAGAAGAGAATGAGCCATCAGATAATTAAAGAAAAAGGAGGCATCGAAACAAACACACAAGCACAGAGAGAGAGAAATTAATAAAATGTATTTGGCCAAGACAGCCCAAGATAATTGGACTCGAATAGACGGAGGAAGAGGATTTAGAGAGAAACTTGGTGACAACTGTACTGTTCACCTGAAAATATTTGTCAGCCGCCCAATATCGTCTAATAAGCTTGCATCTGCTGTTGACCCACTCCCTTCTCTTAAAAAGTAAAACACCCTATTAAAAAGATGCTTTAAATAGGAACTTTTACCAACTCAACGGCTACAATATTTTTAGGTTTCACTGGTTAAGCCATATGCAGGAGAATCACTTGGATAAAAGCTTCAAAAAAACTCAATTATATGATAAATCACAAGAATCAACAACACATAATCAATATCTACAACAAATCCCAGATTCATACGAGGCATCCAACTAAGCAACATCATATCCCATAGTTACCTTTGCATACCTTGGAAAATTTTGAAGAGCCTGATTACAATCTCACACAAACTCCTCCTGAGTCCCGATTACAATCTCGCACGAACTCCAGAAGATCAATTTTCTGGTATAACAACAAAACATAAAACAAATCAATGCGCAAATGAGAACCGTGTTCAGAACTAGAAACTATAACATATACAAACAAGATGCTTTCTAGGTTTCAACTTGTTTCCTTTTATTTAGCCTCATTCTCTATGGGCCACTTCTCCGATTCCTTGTTTAGCAATTAGCTGATCTTCTCTGCAGCCTCGTTTTATAAAGGATTGTATAAGATGCAAGTACACAAGCAACGTAAATATAAAGGAGGCATCAACAAAAATTTCCAAATGCTAGGTAAATCTGGAAAACCAATGGTGCCACTAATATTTATCTGCAATTTTTAGTCAAGAGGTTATTAATCAACGTAAAATAAAATTGCTTTCAATTCATTATAAATTATAACATTACTATTATGATAGAACAAACATAAGCGATCGATTATTCAACCTACAGGCTTACTTGGCTGTTTTTCCCTAATCCCCTCACAGAGCAGGTGACAATATATGGTACCTTCTCCTGAAAAATGAAAAAAAAATTCAAAAGATCTAGCTTAAAAGAAAAATTACATGAATCAAAAGTGAATTCTCACAAAGGATACCAAACATGAGTGCAAAAACAAGACAATAAATCAGTTGATGCAAAAAAAAAAAAAAAAAATCATTTCATCATATACAAAATACATTATCTTATTGATACTCTTGAGAAATGATGGGTTAAAAATGTCGAAGTTTTAAAACAAACTCAAGTCCTTAAACTAGTAATTGTTAGTGTAGCAATTATCGTTCCATTAAGTTTAGTAAATGATACCAAACAGAATTGAAGGCTATCTGCTTGCATCCATCAAATTATAAAAGCACGGCCTAATAGAAATTTCTAAGGTAGGGCAACTTACCAAGAGCTGGGCCACTCAAAAATGTTCTTTCGCTCAGCATTTTCTTCCTCTAACCTTTTACACGTGTACCTCGAGGCCCAATATGTAACTTCTGAATCTCATACTAAGACCCACTTTGTTTTACAAAATTTCACTTTGAATCCCCCAATCCAATCAAGAATGGTTGCTTTCTCAACAATTTTTAGCAGTATTAATATTGCCCCAGTTGTTAGCAGTGTTTTCTTAGTTTCATTTAATCTATAATCAACTTCAAGTAATGGGAATTACAAAGTATGAAGAGTTACCAATACCATAACCCCAATAGTATTCACTAATCAAATGCAACAATAAATGAAAATAACATATATGGAATCAGTCGCAATACACATCTTTTTGACAGAATGAAATTCTCAGTGTCACTCAGGTAAGGAAGCGTAGTCTAAACCAAGCCAAGCCACGCCACACCACTGCACGAAATCTAACCTAAATCCGATTATAAAATACAAAAAGAAAAGAGAAAGCACAAAAACCGAAACAGCTTTGCATGATTTTGCCAAAAGAAATTATTAGTTTCATTTATGCAAGGAAATACCCTTGCCTAAACCAAACCAAGTGACATTGAACAAAACCAAGCAAAGCCGAGCAAATCTCAAAACAAAAACTCCAACTTAAACACCTTAAATATCATAAACTGATTGCAAGGATAAACGAAATCACAAAAAAGGAGAGAATAAAATTAAAATTAAACCTAAAACTCACAACACATTTTTAAAAAAATAACAATACCCAATTATCAAAAAGAAAAAAGAAAAAGAAAGCACAAAAACCCAAACAGCTGTAATGGTTGGCAGAATGAATGTCTCAGTTTTACTTATGTAAGGAATCACCCTCGCCTAAACAAGTCAATCCATTCTCGGATTTATTCATGCACGGAACCACCCTTGCTTAAACAAAACCAAGTCACGCCAAATCAAACTAAGCATTGCCGAGCCAATCCTAAAATAAAAAACCCAGCTTTCAATCACAAAAAGGTTTTCAAGACAAAAATTTTAAAAAAAAAAACAGTGAACAAAAAATAAGAAACCTTAAACTCAAAAAACGTTAAGAAAAAATAAAACACAAAAGGCAAACAGCTTTGTTGTTTGGCATAATGAAATTCTCAGTTTTAGGCATGCAAGGAATCACCCTTGCCTAAACCAAGCCAACCCATACCAAAACAAACCAAGCAAAATCGAAACAAAGAGAGAATAAGAAGCTAAGACGCACAAACGTTAAAAAAATAAAAATAAAAAACCCAACTATCAAAATTTCCAAGACAGAGATAAAACGCAAAAACCCTAACACCTTTACTGATTTCGTAACAACAAACAAACGTTAAAAAAAAAAAAAATAACCCAACTATCAAAATTCCCAAGACAGAGATAAAGCGCAAAAACCCTAACACCCTTTACTGATTTCGTAACGACAGGTTTCGTATATTTTGGCAGAATGATATTCTCAGAGTTACCCATGCGAGGACGCCTTGCCTAAACTAAGCCAGGACACACCAAACCAAGCAACTCCAAGCCAATCTACAAACAAAAACTCCAATTTAAGTGCCTTCGAAATCATAAACTGATTGTCGGGATAAAAATCAAAAGCGAAATAGATACCTACATAGGGTTCCGCGAAAGAGAATAGGACAGGGAGAAAGGAAGAAGAACATTGGCCGATTTCCCGAAAGTTTTCCTAATTCTGATAAAACCCTTAATTTGAAATTGAAAATAACTTGCTTTTCCGAATATATAGACAAGTGTTGAGTCGGTAATGCAGGCCATTTAGCGAAATAGATACCTGTATAGGGTTCCGCGACAGAGACTTGGACAGGGGAAAAGGAAGAAGAACGTTGGCCGGTTTCCCGAAAGTTTTCCTAATTCTGATAACCTTAATTTGAATTTGAAATTGAAAATACAGTATCTTGCTTTTCCGAATATATAGGCAAGTGTTGAGGCGGTCATGCGGGCCGTTTAGTTTAAGCCCAAATTCCAATAGACCTTTGGCAAGCCCAAATTGAAATATGTCCGAATCCATTATTGTAAAAGACCACATAAATTTTTTTGTCATGCTCTTATATTGGGGTGTCAAAAAATTGATTTCAGGTCGGCTTCAAGTCAGACAACAACAAGTGTTTACGAAATATTTAGAAGTTCGGACTCTAATTTGGACTGAATTTACAACGTACTTAATTGATCAAATCCATATTAATTTAAATTCGAACAAATAAATAGGACAAGATTTATATGTTTGGACCTGGATTGAATTTTAAATCAGAACCAGATAAATTTGGTTTAATCCTAGTCAAAAAAATTCGATCGTCTGAATTGAACAGGGATTTGTCACCACTACTCCTGCCTACAATGTTTATTTTAGCACATATAAATACACCTCCCCTACCCGCCACAAATTTCTTCCATCTTAGAACAGTGTAGTTAACCCGTGCCTAGCAGAGTCATACTGATTGTCTTATCAATATTGCATAAAATTCTTGTCATGCTTCTAGATGCCTGCCTAGAAGATTCGTTTTAGCGCACAGGTAAAATACATCGCCCCTACCCACCTAGAATTTGAAATCGTCTGCTTCTTTTACTGTCTTAATATTGCCATTAATTTTAAAATTTTCTCCTTCATTTCTGTTCCTTTCCCCCAGATCATCTCAAGATTTTCACTTAAAAATAATGTCCTCAACGGTCTACTATCACATGCACCCACTTCAGAAATTTTCAACTTTATCACATGCACCCTTCAATATAAATATTCACACAATCATACATATACAGAAAGTTAATAGACAATAATCTGGAATGGGGAATTGTTCTATCAAAAGGGTCGCCGGAAAATGCCCAGATTCAGTTCGGATTATTACAAAATCTGGTGGCGTTGGAGATCTTAAAGGTCCTATGTTAGTCGGAGATGTCCTAAATGGTCATCCAGGGTATGGCATATTCAGGTGCGCATCGTGGTCTAATCCATTGCCAAAGCACGAATGGCTTATTAATGGTCATTCCTACTACTTGCTTCCGCTTGAGAAGATACCAATTGAGCCACCGAAGGTGCCAACTGATGCGGCGACGTTGAAGGATTTTGAGAATGGAGCTGCTGCTGTGCAGGTCCTGCCATCGCTTGGAAATGGTGTGTGGAGAGTGAAGTTGGTGATTGGGAGTAAGGAATTGGAGGAGATTTTGAAGCAAGAAGGGAATACTGAGGCACTGATTGAGACCATGAGAGCGGCTGCAATGTTGACTCCAATGAGACGTTCCAAGAAATCTTGGAAGCCTAAGGTGTTCAAAGTGCCAGTGGCTGGTGAGAAATGAATCATGATGGTTTATTGCGCTTATGGAAATTGGCTTCAAAGGGCCTGTAGACGGGGCCTTCTGCACGATTGAGATTCTCATACAACGACAGCAGGCTAGGCCCAATATTTGTGTTTGGGCTCTTTCAAAAAGGTTGTATTTAATTATTTATCAGTGTATTAACACACTCTTTGTGTTAATAATGCATTTTAATTCCCAAGTGATTTTATCCACTCCAAATGATGATTATGTTTAAACAAAAAATATGTAAATTTGATTTAACCCTGCCAACCATTCCTTGTTTATTAACCAGTATAGATTTGTACAAAGAGAACCTTATCCGCCAAATATCATTACCATCAGTGGCAACAAACAATTCTGGAAAGAAAAAGAAGAGAAAGGAGGAGAACCTTAATAAGCACTAGATCCCCAGACCGACCTAGTGATGATACGTAGATTTGTCATCCTTAAACAGAGACATTGACTCCAGATATACTCATTCTGGCACATAATCTTGGATTCTGCTTCTTCTTGCTGAAAAGGAGGAAATAACATTAGAAATCATTAGAATGTGGAGAATGGTGAATAGATGAGGATTAGCCCGCTTTTGATGAGCACACGCAATGCTAAGAGTAAAGAAAATCCAAGTACCTACTTCATTTTGGCTGGTTGATATTTAAATTGAAGACAGAAGTTGATGAAGCATAGACAACCAAACAATAAATTATATTCCTGTAAAGGGAAGTGCATCTAAAACAAACCATTGCCTCTCAGGGGTTAAAGTTTCAGGTATGTGTGGGGGAGAAAGAACACAAGCTGAAGCTACCCTGCTGCTACTTCTGATGCTTCATAAATTTAAACCGATTTTTATACCAGCAAGTAATTTTTACAAAACTGAAGCAGCGTGTGACAAAAAGAGAAAAGTGGAAGAGAGGTCTCTCTCTCTCTCTCTCTCTCTCTCTCACACACACACACAAACACAAACACACAACACCATTCCCCGTTTATTTAATTCATTATGGCATGCAATTTGTAGAGTTCAATGTTTACATGGACCATGGCTGTAAGCTATTTTCAACGCCACACCTAATATTTGGGATTATGGCTTTAGGTATGTGCTGCAATGGCAAGTGCACGAAGTTTGAAGGAAACTCGTGCAGAATGAAGTTCAAAGAAAACTCATACAGGCTTTATTTTTGCTGGCGTTGATTCTCCTTCAGAATGAAAGTAGATTAAATTTAATCACATGCCAGTCAAGATTTTCAATCAGTAAGATAATATGAAAGAATCTGTCTTGTGCCAGAAAAAAAACAATTAGCTACCTCTCGAGCCTCTAATCTAATCAAGACCAAAACAAGCAGCGTCAGGAAAAAATCAAAATTTACCATTGGAATTATATAAACAAATTTACCTTGACTGATCCTCGTCACTATGGCCTACAGAAATTCATGTCTCCGCTCGTCCAAAGCCAACCTCATCCATGCTTTGGCCACGCCGCCTATACCTGCCACCAGACGCCACGAGTCCAGGACAAGGCCTGTAAGCCTTTATTGGCCACCAACCAAACCCTGGGACAGTTGCAATTCCACCTTGAATCCTTCCATCGCCATTGCATCCCTTTTCAATTTCCTCTCTACCGCATGCCTTGCAACCCCTGTGTGGAAAGTTCATGTACGCGACTTGAAATTAATATTGTTTCAAACATACAACCATCAGCCTTCTTTTGGGAAGAAGAGTACATAGACTAAAGATTCACTTATAGGATGTTGTTTTTTGACATGGCCACATAGAATTCCATAGTGTCTTCACTGGTTGAATCCTGTATGAATTTGTGAATCTATGCCAATTGAACTCCCATGTCTATGCAATTTGCAAACCATAAGTAATTGGAAACCTTTTCCCATCTGAAATTAAACAATCACTTGTCGAAGTTCGTAGGCCACATAAAACTTAGCATAACCAGAAATGTTGCACTAACTGAAATGACTAACACGAGCATATTCAATAGCGCACTAGAAAAGCCATTCATAGGCTATTTGACATAGCTCTTAAATATTAAGATGGGTTCAATATGAATTGATCTTGTCACATGGTAAATTATGTTAATCACTACCCAGATGCATAGATGATAGAGGCGAATCATTTCATCAAACACGTAGAGCGCAATATTTTCACCAGTCGATAGAAAACAAAAAGATGCTAATTCCAAGTTCAAAGCGTGAGTAAGAACTTCGTGGGTCAAATGGAAAATCATGGCACGGAAAGTCGTAGTTACCTCAGAGGAAGCTGTCCAGGTTCTTCAGTGGCAGACCCAGGTTGGACAGGAAGAGAATCAGATGATGGAGAAGGACCATCTTCTACAACAGAAGTTGAAGGAGAAGGAGAAGAAGCAGAGAGAGGTATAACAGACTTGGATGGGTACCTAACGAGAGTTGTGGAGCCGTGGCCAAGCAACAATTTGTTCCCAAAGAGTGGAGCCTGGTGAGGATTGGGAACAGAGAGAAGGGTTATTGCCATTCTCAGCTCACTCTCTCCTCTGTGTGCATCAATCAGAACAAGGCAGGTAGTGAATAACAACCACTAAAACCAATCTGACTTCTGCCCAAAATGTGAGGCTAAGAAGCTTAGAAAATTTACCTTTTGTCACTAGCCACTACGCCGTTGGATATTTCTGCTTAAGTGACATTGAGTCAACAAAACACAAATGTAAATAGAGTTTGTTTTAATGGCCATGGCCATGAACCATTTAAAATTATTTGGGGAGTGCTTATAGATGCGGCTTTACATTTATATACATACGAGTGAATGGTGATGGTAAATGCCGGATAAAAAAAAAGAAAAAAGAAAGAATGGTGATGGTAAAATTCCCCCAAGTTACAAGATCATGAGAAGGAAAAAATTGAACGGGAAAAAATAAAGAAAATGATGCCTCTTTGCTGCTAAGGCACAAACAACCAAAACTGGTAAGCTGGGGGGAAAGGCTTAAGGATCTTCAAAGAAGTTGTCAAGGAGAACCAGGCAATTTCCACCTGTTAATAAATACCACTATTTTCTGTAACCAGTATAAAACAACCATTAATATCATCTCTCCTACTTTTCCGTTTCAGGCATGCAGAATTTGTTGCTCCATCACTGCATCCACAATCATCACTGAACTGTGATGATGCACCATGTACCAGCGCCCATTATGGAACTCAAATACATTCATCATGTTAAACGGCCCTGTGTCTACATCTACATAGGCGTTCATTGTAACCCAAGCAATATCTGTTAGCACCCGAACTCTCACATTGCGAACCTGGAAGTTGACTCCTTGCTCCCAATCAAATGCAAGACGCCAACTCTGTATGACGGAGTTATATCTGTAGAAGAGAGAAAGACATCTCAGCTCCCATTTGATTACAACCACCAAAACGAGCTTCAACCATCCTTTTATATCTCTATAATAACACATGATTCAAATATATTCACAAATTTTCCCTCCTATGATCACATACACGCAAGTTTTATCATCATGCATCAATGCCCAAGTAAAGCGATCTATGTGTAAGAAATGCCTAATGTTCATGCGGTGGTAGGTTAAAATGCAAATGTTTAAAGTGTACATAATTTACTAAAAAGGAGTGTGACTTGAGAAAGAGACATACTTTTTTTTTCTTTGAGCAGAGATATAACCAAGCTTTCCATGTCAAGTTATGCAGAGTAGAAGATACTCAATATCGAAATAATAGAAGTTCCAAAGCTCTCAACAAAGTATCAAACTAGAATAAATTTTTAGTCAACAATCTAAAGCATACGCCCAAACCCATGTGATATTTGTACACACTCTAGTCCAAGCTTCTCAAAGTAACATAAGTGCACTATTAAGTAAGCTTGCTTGTATATGATGCTTTATCCCTAGTACTTCAAAGCTAATCGCATGAGACAGCCCCAGCAGCATAAATCTACAGAGAAGTTAACACATCACTAAAGCATGTAATAAAGTCAAAGCTAACCACAGATGAACTTAATATCCCCAACAGCTATACCTAAAGCTCATCCATAGCAGGCACGAAGTTGTTAAGTTAAAAAATATCATCAATGCAGGGAACACAGGTATGCATTCATAACAACCAAGTTAAATAGGAACCAACATACCCGGAAAAGAGTTCTCCTGAGGCATGAACACACTTCACATAATCTGCGTTGAGCCAATAACTACTCATGGCTGGCAGGGACCTTTCTCTAATAATATTAAAGAATTCCGCATTAACATTCACAAGGGCTCTTGTAGCAGAGTAATAAGCCTTCCACCCATTGACTGGAGTCACACTATCTTGTTCCAATGTAAAATCCTAACAGAAGAAAAGGTGAGAAACATAAATTAATGCTTACATAAAAAAGGTCCAGAAAGCAATCAACACAAAAGAGTACTAACAGCAACATGGAAAACGCCAAGAATTAAAAACAATACAGTAACAACATCTTGAAGTGGAAACTAGCAACAGTAACATTACCTAATGATACTCTTTTTTTGAGTGCCAAAATTGTAGTCATGAAAGAGAAGATATCACCTTAGATTGTATATCTACAATCCAAAGCATTGATTACAGCTCTAATCAACAAACATTATAATCATAACACCAACTACATAAAGTATGCAATCAGGCGTCCCTTAAAAGAAATAAACTGATTTCCTTTCCAGCAAAAGTCTCATATATTCTTTCTATCCGATGCTCCGAGACATTGGGATTGCTCAATGATATAAAAATAGACAGAACAAGGCCAAATTCTTCAAACTTAAGAATAATTTGAACACCACATGGATAAACTCTCTATTATGGGCACTTACAGACAACCAAAGAGTTAATCACACATTCACACCAGAGGAAGCACAAAAACAAAAAACAAAAGAACCAGAAAAGAGAAAAACCAAGGGGAAGAGTAAACCCTACCTTATGATAAAGAGCTTTCCAAGCATTATCATCGTTAGCAGCCTTTCGCATCAGCGAATTCGTCATGGAGAGCCTACACAGGCTCGGGTAATCCAAGTAACTAAGAGCGTGTGTCGTGATCTCCGGCACCAGCTGTTCCATCATCGAAGCACCCATCTGCCTCTCCGCCGCCAAAACAGTCACACTCGCCGTCATCTCAGTCCCACCATTACGGCACCCCGCTGAGGAATCCGGAACACAGTTATCCCGCTCGACGATACCCCCATTACAGTTGCATCAGCCGCTCTTGTCCTCCTTCCTCCTCGACAAAGCCACCGCCCTACCGCAGTCGACGCGGGATTCGGAGTACTTGGAATTCGATCGAATGGTGAGAATAGCGAGCAGAAGAGAGAGTAGGGTAAATGCAAAGGCTAAGAAAAATTGATGAGGCAAGAAATTGGAGAAGAAGCCACAAGTAATCTCCATTCACACGACATGAAAGCCAAACAGAACATGAAAACCCTAAGAATTCCGTTATCTGGTTCGGGCGTGATAACGGTAAGAAGGGTTGGTGGCGGAGCCCGTGTTTTGCCTACAAAGACTAAAAGGGGATTTCAACGATGGCTTTATTAGGGTAGTTTGGCTGCTAACGGCGCCGTTTCGGTATTGAAGACGCACGATTCATGGGTTTTTACCACAACCGCCGCGGATTTGCAGAGTAACGGAAGGTTTCGTCGGTCGTCAACGAAGGAGAAGGGACTCGTACGTATGCGAATTGGGTCCGACTGAGGGAGTGGGGCTGAAACGAATTACCCGCGAACTTCAAGGAGGTTTTAGTAACTTCAACATCTGCATCCCGTATTTTTTTTGGGAATTTTACATTACGAAACGATGTCGTTTTAAAAGTCCTAAGTTTAGATAGGGAATATTTGCACTCCCTAGATTTTCATTAACACCCCATTTCTCCCAAACTCTAAACGCAACCCTTAACCACCCCAAGTCTCTGGCCGGTGAACTCCAGTTGAGCATTTCGATGTCAGTTCTGGGCGGGCAAGAGTTGGGTTGAGTTCGTCCCTAGCCGGTGAACTCGTTGGTGGTGGTGGTTCGTTGTTTCGTAGCCGGATCCGAGCTTTTTCTTCACGATGGCCGCGAGCTTCCAACAACGATTCCGGAGGCTACAGAAGACGGTTTGAGACTAAATTGGTTGGGTTATGCTCGTGAGGATCAAGAGAAGCTTTTCGGTAGGTCAGTGGTCAGAAACGATGGCCAGACCAAGCAATGATAGTGGTGCTCGATGATGAGAGGGAAATGGGGTGTGAATGAGTTTGTTAATAACGTGTTTGGTGGTTTTGAAAAATGAGGTGTTAGTGGAAATATGAGGAATGCAAATAGTCCCCAACTAAATGAAGGAAACGAAGACGATTTGAACGATGTCATTTTAAAAGATCTAGGGTTTTGGGTTCATGAGATATATGGGCCTCTTTTAAGTATTTAACTAGGGTTTTCGGTTCACGAGTTATATGAGCCTCTTTTAAGTATTTAACTATTTCGAGGTAGGCCTTTGAAACTGGTAATGGGGTCCATTGGGCTTTAAAATAGACTTCCACCTATAATCCAACATTTCTAACTTGTTTGTGCTCACAAAACTCTTAAAAGAGGGTTTCAGAGTAACTTTGGATTGTATGAATGCAAAAATATGCCATACAAAACTCTGCTCATCTTACTAGCATGTCATGTCAGCTTCTATGGTTTTGGCCAAAGTCAGAGAAGAAAACTAGCCACCTTTCCTTCAAGAAGGAACCCTGAAACTGACCTAATGTACAATTTCAATTTTGGAATGCATAATTACTCACAAAATACACGATGATGGTCCATATCCCACCCATGCTTTCGCTTCGATAAGCTTCTACTTCAGGGCACTGATGCACCGGCGAAAAGACTAAGCATGAACCTCACAAGCTTCACAGATTTTCGGCCTTTGGCTGAGTCAGCAGGGCGTATTCCAGCTCAGGCTCCTGATCTCTTCTGAAGAGAGGAAGTGTTCCGGGATCTTCTTCTTTGAAAAGAAGGCTCAAGGGTGTTTGCGGCGGGTAGTTGTTCAGAATGAAGTCAATCTCTTCCCCACTGATTTCAGTTTGATTGAGAAGAACCTAGAAAGCATGTCCCAAAAGAACCATGAGCATACCTTGCATATTCAGGCGCATCAAAGGTTGTATCATTTTATCTATGCAATTTCTTATCATAGTATTTCAGCAACATAATGTCACTGTTTTATGAAATACCAGCGATCTATACACCTGGGACCCTCGGCTCAATCTTCTTTTATACAAAAAAAAAAAAAAAAAAATCTGTTGCCACAGAGGGGTGCCACCCAATGACCCACACACTCACACAGTATGAGATGTGAAAAAAATTTACAGAGACGAACTTACATCAAGAACTTCTAACAAGATGCAGCTATTGATATGAAACTTAATTCAGTTCTTCACAACCAAATGTTTAGTGGAAATCAAATACTTACTTTTAAAATTGGAACTGATTACATCATGCTAATCTCCTATACCTATCTAAACAAGTTATTTCAAACTTTTAGTCTGTTTTGAAAAAATCCATAGAACTACATTTTCCCATTGATTAATTTCACTTCCATT
Source organism: Tripterygium wilfordii (assembly GCF_013401445.1). Taxonomy (NCBI): domain Eukaryota; kingdom Viridiplantae; phylum Streptophyta; class Magnoliopsida; order Celastrales; family Celastraceae; genus Tripterygium; species Tripterygium wilfordii. The sequence continues at coordinate 3,182,476 of NC_052246.1, forward strand.
TTAACTGGTTATAACACCAGCGAGATTTTCTAAACCCTAATAAACAAACAAAAAAGAAGTTATCGAAAAGGATAATGCTTGAAACACCCAAAAAGTGACCCTCAATTAATGTGAAGTGTTGGATGTGAAGTGGGTCCTACGTGTGTGTTTTTAATAAATGACTATTTCAATACCCCATAGATTTGGGGACTTTTGGGGGTCACATTTTGAGGGTCTCTAGCATTGTCCGATCGAAAACTATCAAGAAGTAACATGTCTTTTAGACCGAATAATTGAATATCCAAAGAAATGTGTACTTCATCGCTTTTTTTCCCTGCTATTTGCAAAAGAAATGGTTTTCAAAAGCTAAATATATTCACTTTAACCTCATGGAATAAAATAAGAACGAGCTTATTCGAGCATCCATTGACTAACCTTCACAGCTTTGAGCAAAGCTGCATGGTGCCTCCTAAGCAAAGCAACCGTCTTGTCATACATATTGCTTATTAGTTCTTCAGTCCTCTGCGCAACTTGGTCATCCAAATCGAAGTTGACAGGGGGTTCAATTAGTCCATAGTCATCGTAGAGCGATCCTTCAAAGTCCAGCCGTGGTCCCACAAACTTAACTTGCTTTCTCCAAGGAGGTGGTTCTCCATGTATGACCATCGGATTCTCCAAATTCCATCTGTCCGAAGAATGAAAAAGACAAAACGTTAAGTCCATTAACCACAGCAGATAGCAAAAATTCATGGGTGTGCGTCCATGTGTCACGGAACTGACATGGTTAAAATTTTACGAGCAAGCCAAGAAGCATCTGCCAGGTAGTCAACTGATGCTTTGGATGTGTCCCTTCCATAAATGACCTCTTCAGCAGCCCTCCCTCCAAGAAGAACCTTGCATGATAATAAATTCAAATGAAAAGGTCTGAAAAATGCATCCAAAATAACTCTCAGCACCAGACCAAAAAAACACTCAAGTCCACACCTGAAGGCGATGCAACAATTGGGGTCGGCGCTCAAACATGTACGATTCATCATCAAGCCGGTGAAATACCAATTGTGATAATGTCTGCACATATTACTTGACAACTTTACTACATATGTTGATAAAAGACATAAAAAAAGCCACGATCACATAAGGAACATTAGGAGAGACAAATTGAAAGGAAATTTATTTGAAGTTTGAAAGGTCAAATAGCAAGCCGAATATTCAGTTCTAGTATGTGAGCATTTTATAACTGAGGCTCGAGATAAGAGATGAGCTCAGCAGTTAAACATGTTTCCAGTAAACAACAAGCTGGCAGTAATTCAAGGTTGCTTTTGCAATGGTTATGGACTTGCAATCAATGATCAGTGAGAGGTTCCTTTCAGACAGGAATGTCAATTATGAGTTTATGAGTTGAAACTGAACTACTGAAAGCCAACCCAATCCTTTTCACCGGGGATCTATGATGGCAGGACTCTAGAAGAGGTTAATGTTGATGTTGTAATAGTAAAATTACATAGAAATGTCCTCAATGTACAAGAGCAATAGATATCGAAAATTAGGCAAAAAAAACTAACAAAACGGAAAGATGACCTGACCGCGAGGGACAATTGAAATACGATCACAGGATTCAACTTTTGCATTTTCACATCGTCGGAGAAGATGAGAAGTTATCGCAACTCCCACTTCAGTAGTAGCTCTACGAGATTGCCCCTGATGTCCCAACTCAAATCCAACACGTTTGGGTCCTACAGTAAGTCGGTCCACTGCATCATCCATGTCTGACTGAAGAATTGACTCATGCCCTCTCCTGACAGCTACAAGAGCAGCCTCCTGGACCAACTGAGCCAATTTTGCTCCTGTCCATCCTGTTAACCACTATATTTTAGACATCAAGATGATCACATGAAAGTTCAGGAAAAACATTAATTACGATATATACCAGGTAAATTGTTGGCATAAGCAGATAAATCAACAGACTGAGACATCTTCACTTTGCTTGCGTGAATTTTCAGAATTCCCAATCTCCCTTTGGCATTAGGAGCGCAGATTCTTATCTATTGGAAAACCCAGAATAACAGTAACAATTTTGCCACGCCAAGTCAAAATTAAGACAAATAAAGTAGAAAGAAAAACCCAGTTGAAAACAAAGTTCAACTATAGAAGACCAATTAATTAATTTCCATCAAATCAAGAAATACTCTTAGCTTTTCCTCCACAACGAGAACATATGGTATACCAGCTGATGGAGTAACAGAATCTAACCTTTCGGTCAAAACGACCAGGTCGGAGAAGTGCAGGATCTAACAAATCCCTTCGGTTTGTAGCACCTAAAAATATAACGCCTTTACCAGTATCAAATCCATCAAGCTCTATCAAGAGCTGGTTCAATGTAGTTTCCCTCTCTTGAGTGGCTGCATTGTACAGGTTTTCAGTAGACTCCTTGAAAATTCCTTGACGTCTGATCACAGAAGAAAATGCATAAATCACATAATTATCCAAGAGCAAGCTAGCGTCTAACTTAAAGTTCGTTACATGCATGTCTTGAAAACTAAACTACACCTTAAACAATTAGGCCAATTATGCATACTCTATTAAAATCTCGATGACTTTGTAGCATTGGAAAAAAGTCAATGAAACAAATCCCAAAACCCTAGTCTGGATTGGTTATACGATCATAGACATCCTCTAAGAGCACTCATATGCATCAACTATTAGATTGAATCCACCCCCACAGTGCCCCCTTCTTATCGAAATGGTGAAAGAAAAGGGTATAAACTCATATCCATCCCATACACTTCCCACATGTAAAAAGGTAAACAATATCCGTGCACAAAGCTCCCGTAGTGGACGCGGTCGGGGACATACAAGATGTACACAAACCTTACCTAACCCCCACATAATATGTGGAAGGCTATTTCTAGGAATTAAACTCGTGACCTCAAGTTGCACCCCTACAACTCTATCGTTGGGCCACACGTTCCCTTGCATACAGGAAGTAGTAATATTAGCATTACCTCAAACAGAAGTACATTTGCATAAATAATGCCTACTCCCATTATCCTAAGGCTAAGAATACTACTAAAGTCTCACCAACTTGACCAATGCTAACATTATGGTATGACTAGTTGAAGGGTGATGAGGGACATTTTACCAGAGTCAGCAACAAGAAGAACCATACCTAGTGGCCAATGCATCAATTTCATCAATGAATATAACTGATGGTTTGTTAACCTGCACAGAGAAATTGTGTTATTTTCAACTGTTACCTCAACACAAGCAAATGCACAAAACATTAATCGATGAAGGAAATTCCACACAGGAAATGTGGGCAATATAATCATTTCATAGTTGGAATATACGGTATGGACTGAAATAGAACATAAAGAATTAATAACATGAAATCAAGAAGCAAAAAAACTGAAATGGGCTATCCGATCACCTTAGCTCTCATAAACAGATCCCGGATACGAGCAGAACCAACACCTACTAAAACTTCAACAAATTCGGAACCAGCCATTTGATAGAATGGAACCCCAGCTTCACCAGCAATGGCCTTGGCAACCAGGGTCTGGGATATGGTAGGTGGTTTTAAACACTTCCAATGATGATTTGAAAAAATAAATTGCAAAAATTCTTATGCATACAGTTACCTTGCCACATCCAGGAGGACCCTCTAGAAGAACCCCATGTGGAGGCTTTATCCCCATTTTATCAAAAAGTTCAGGATTCTTCAAATATCTGACCAACTAATCAGCAGAATTAAAAAAGAAAAAAGACAAGTCACCTACTGAAAAATGGGTATTATGGCTTCAAATGAGAGTCAAAACTAATATTCTAGAAACAGCATAATTTACAAGCAAGATATCATCGACTTATGAAAATGTATTTCACCATCGTCGTCATCATCAAAGCCTTTATCAAAAAAAGATGAAAAGGTATTTGGAAGATAAAAAGTATGAAAGAACCTGCACAAGAGAATTGACAAAATTATTATAGCCATCTAACATAGCAAAAGGGATCCTAACTACGCATGATCTTCAACAGAGAAATTTATCAACCTAGTGCCACTAAAATAGTGAGATTTAGCCTGAACAATTTCCCAGTCATAAAAAACTCCATCCTCGAGCATTCTGCATTTCTGCCACAAATTTAGTAGCAAGGAACTTCCAAGTACCGACAAATAATATTGTCAATGGCAACTGGGAAGGCAGTATAGCAAATCCTTTTCACCTTTTTCAATATATTCAAAAAGAATTCAAAATTTCTCAGTTCATTATTAGAAGGAAAGACAAATTTGCGAAGCGGAAAGAAGATGTACACAATTATAATATCAGCATGCTGCCAACTCTTAATGCAAGCAATTAATAGTGAAAAATATGCAGTAAGAGCACCTCTTGAAGTTCCTCTACTGCTTCATCAATCCCAGCAACATCACCAAATTTAACTCCTGTAGAACCCTGTAGAAATGTCAGTGGGAAAGAGTAAATTTCACAGAACTACTAAAAAATGAGACAAGGGCACATCAGTTATCAAAAACTCACATCAACACGAGCTTCTGCTTTAGACCGTGAAAAATCAATCCCTTGCCATATATCCTGCAGATTCAAGATAAATGTAAACAAAATGCAACAGAACCCTTTGTTATGAAATTCAAGGCACAAGATCAGTTAAATTATCGATGCATGACCAACTACATTAGTAATTCTGAAAGAATGCTACTCTTACCCATTTCCTAAAATTCTTAGGTCTTCTTGAAATTGTAAATCGGACAAGAAGGACCATGGTGACAAGGACAATCATGATCGGCTTTAGCGCCTCAAGGCTGGCAGATACACCACCAAAAGTGTAATATTCATTCAATTTAGAGAAAATCCCTCCATCACTAAAAACATCAACAATATTATCCCAAACGCTCTCTAGAATACCCAAGATGACTCCAAGAAGAAGCTTAAAAAATGGTTTGACTATAGGCCACACAACATATACAGTTGCTACAAAGACAAAACTTGTAACAGCAAAAAGTGCTGAAGCAAAAAACCCTCCAACTACTGCTGCTGCTGCAACCATCGAAGCTGTCACCATTCCAAGCTCTGCCATCACTCTGCTGGATATGGAAGATGCTGCCGGATGAGGATACTCTGGTAATTTTCCCACTGAAGACTGCAGTAAAAAATTGAAGCATGTTTCAATGTCTATGCATGTAACGTTTTCCACAAGAAAAAAAATTTCTACAGCACAGTGAGGAGAAGTTGAATCTACCCAAGGTTCATGAGCGATTAAAATAATCGCAAGCCTTATATGACCTGGAGTGCAATAAACCGAGTAATGTGATAATTTTGGTATTATGATTCTTAAAAAACAGATCCATTCATCAACAACCATAATCTCGCTGGAAAGAGTTGCTTCAAAAACCAAGGGCTCTTTGAGCTGTATGAGTACACACTATTCAAATGTATATCTTGAAATCATTTGTAATCATCAACTTAATGCATATGACTGTAAGTAGTGGAAGGAACAAAAAATCTACTAGTCAAATCCAGAGTGATAGAAAGATCAATCACCGTCAAGTGTTGCTCTATTTCATATCTTGGACCCTTGTACTCCTTCAATAGCACTCCTGCTTCATTCTCATCTAGCCTCATTGCCCTACAATAAACACCATAAATTTAACTGAAACCAGCATGTATAAACCTAGTAACACAAAACTTCGGTAAAAAGTCGCTGCAAATATTCACCATTTAGTTCTTTGCAAGCGCTTCTCGCCTGGGATTTCTTTCAAATCCACAATGAAATCCCTATAACCATATAGAGATCCACCAGTAACTTTCTCCATGGAGGTCAACAACTTGACCTTATCTCTCTCCATGGCCCTTTGAAAATCATCGAAGCTCATTCTCGGCAATTCCTCAAAGTTCTTATCAAATTGCTCCTCTTCTGACAGGTCTGCACCGAAAATTTGCTCTGGGACATAAAGCTTCCCCTTATATTCCCTCAAAATATCCTTCAAATAGACCGATTCAATGCCATTCCCACTCTCGTTGCTCTCTCTCTTCAACTTTGCTTTCAAATTCCATTTGTTTGCCAAACTTTCAATAATCCCCACCTCGGCATTCTTTCTTAAATTCTCTTTCTCCTTCAAAGTATAAAGCTTGTCCCCAATTAAAAACCTGGGCTCAACCTGGCTAGGGTTTTCCTTCAACACCCTAGTTATAAAATCGTCACCGGACGCTTCTTTAGAGTCCCCAGCTTGTGATGAGGACACGCATAGCACTTTCAACGATCGGCGAAGAAATGGTGCATCTGTTCGGAGCTTTCGACTGAAGTTAAAGGATTTGGGGCCTCTCCGGTACGATCCGACGAGGCAAACTCTAGCAGACAAAAGAGTATCAATGGTAGTCATATTTGGAGCAAAACTGCAGTTTCAAAGGTTTGTTGGACTATGATTTCAGATCAAATTATGCTGAATCAGTAGCCAATTACGTCCATCTTGTGAACATAGAATTCAAATTCGCAATAGGGTTTATCAGATTAGGGTTTTCGCTGAAGATAAGATGGAACATTTTTTGGGAGCAAACGGTGTTTTTTTTCAGCTGTACAGTTCTTTCGAAATCTGAGACTTGGGGCGGGTTTGGGCCGCTTGAATGGGCCGTGTTGATCTGTCCAATCGGACAAAACATTACTGAGAAAGGTGAAATTTAAATCCTGCCCCTTGTGCAATAATTATTGACCAAGAAAGGGAATGTGCAGGGAGGAAGTCAAAATCTGAAGGTACTCGTTGCTAGACAGAACATCAAAAAGTTAACTATTGAATTGGTGCCGTACATAATACCTTCTTAGATACAGATTTCACACCATCATTTAGCTGGTTAGTGTCAAGATTGAGTATCTTCTCCTTCCTCGGGCTCGGAAGTTTCTAACTTGTATGAGATTGTCATCACCCGCAGAGGCAACAACATTGTTCTCCCTGAAGCCCTCACTCTCAGATCGAGATGCTCTTCCGGACTGATTTAGCTGGTGATTTTCATCGTCTTGAGGAATACTGTTCTCAGCTGGAAATTCCACCAGCTCTGGGAATCTATTTACTAGTGGTTCTTTGTCTGGGCCATATAATTCTTCACATTCTGCATCAGGTTGTTCTCCACTTTCTTCTTTAGGTAAGGATTCTGAAAGAACAGAAGACTTGGTCCCAGCTTCCATGGGGGAGCTTCCGATGCCTGTACCATTGTGATTCTCCAGGCAGCAAGGAGAATAATTAGGTATATCATTCTCCAGCATAAGACGATCTTCAGAATCTGAAACATCATTTGACTTGGAATTAAGTGTGGAGAAAACTACTTTCACTTTTGACATCACTTCTTCTGCCGGTTGCATAGAGACTTTCGTCCAAGCAGATAACTGCCTACACAATGGTACAGTAAATACAAATCAGATATCTTACTGAGTTTGAAAATGAGAGGGAAGAAAGATTAGAATAATAAGAAAACTAGTCTTACACTCTGAAATAATATACTCTCCCACGTGGGATATCTTCTTTGAAAGAAAGAAAAATCAAATAACATTCACATTCTGTTTCAACCAAGATGACCTACTACAAATTGAAATCATGCCATGTGCTTCGTGAAAAGGCCATCATGATTATTTTCTCCCACAGTTAAAAAAAGTTTGTGAACATTGACTTCAACCTCTCTCACTTATGCATGAACACCTTGTAAAGATCATCTTTACTAAAAAATAAAAGCAGAGTATGAAACCGCGTTTAGAGAAATTCACTCGAGCATTAGCAAAGACCTAAAATTATATGAATAAAGTACATCTACCTTAAAAGTAAAAGTGTAGGACACCATGAAGAACATTAAAATCATCTGGAAAACATGATTTACTGATTTTAGATTCCATGTAAGGGATGTATTGTGCCTTATATTGCTGGCTAGGGTCAGTATTTTAACAAAGCCTCTTAGTATAAAACAGACCAGAAAGACTCAATGAGACAATGACTTGCCCAAAAAAATTGAAAAGACAAATTCAAGAGGATTACATTTTCATCTATGTAATAAGATGGAAACGACAGGGTGTTTCTCCTCCAATCAACGCACCAATCATCATCTCTGCATATATAAGGAACCAGTTAGTATAGTGAAAATTTCAACATAGGAAAATCTTAGCACTTCTAAAACCATTATTTTTTCACGGTATCTCAGTTGTCGAATTATAACTTCAAATACGAGAACCCCATACGAAGTATGCATATCAGTAATTTAATCACTTGATTTTGAATAAAAAAACTACAGAAAATTTAGGAAAATTTGAATGTTAATAGAACATAAAGGACACTCAAACATATATTTACATGGGCTTCTGGTCAAGAAAGGTAAAGAGATGAGCAGAAACACATAAATTTTCCACAGAAAAATGTACCTGGAAAATGCCTCCTCATCATTTTTGCTGCTTCCAAGGGTATCATACACCTATATTTGAAAAGAGAACTTATTATGCTTTAACAACACTTTGCACAAATTTGTAGAATCAAAATTCATATAAGAAATGGTGGGAAAATAATGAATTGGTGACAAAGTCGCTAATGCATAACTATCAGACATAGCTTGCATCTATGAGGAAATTGTATAAGAAACAAAATCCGACGCAATTCTGTATCACTCACTGGAACACAGGTGATCATTTGAAATTCACTCTGGCAAAGTGGGCAAAGATTGAGCCACGTCATTCACAAGACATGCATTCAATTCAAGCCACTGTAAGTTAACATGAACTTCAACATAATTTGTTTTAAAAAAAAAAAATTAGATCCATCCATCCGCACTTAAATTTGAGCAAAAAAAAAGAGGAGAATACGCATTACCTGCAACTAATAAGACAATTTATAACATGAATATAAAAATTCAATTGCAGATTTGCAGTTGTTGAGAAGAATGGGAATGAAAAACTCCCAAAACAAATACCATGTAAATGCAAACGATTTCAGCTTACCCAACTCAACCTGATATTTACGGGGAAAAAAGGATAAACCAAAGTTTTGATTGCATCACCCGCCAAACAAAAATAACTAACCATTCTCTTTTTTAGATACTTCACTGAAATCCAATTTCTAAAACATAGGCCTCTGTGACAAAATACTTTAATATTTGAGTTTTCCATTAATTGCACTTCGTTTTAGTAAACACTCTAACCGGGAAACTTAAGACCTTTATTGATGATTGCATTCGACAACAAAAGTTTTTTTTACGATCATTTGATTTAATTACTCAGGAGAAAAAACAAAATAAGACATCTAAAGAGATGCACCAGTTCTGGCAGCAGTCCAGAACCCCTCGGTCAATGATAATGTCCATGCATAGCCCATATCTTCCACCCTCAAAATCTTTATGATCCTGCACATTGCATTTATTCACATAATATAAGATTTATCAAACATCCAAATCCAAAATGAACAATGCAAGTTGTGTATTCATTTATATTCTAAATGTGTTTGGCTAGCAAGAACAGCTAAACTATTAACTATGCATAGTTCGACCCCATAATACTTTACACCACCATCATCCTTCACAAAACTTTTAAACCCCACATTTTTTCCATCTCAGCCATTGATCTCCACCTCCACTTATTTCAATCTTTGGCTCTCAAATTAAACTACCAAAATGCTAAACAAGTAATCAGGTCATCAGACGCCGTAATTCACTCAAGCACAAAGACACAGCCCTGAACTAATAAGATTAGAAAACAGAACAAAAAAAATCAGCATGCCCAAAAGATTTAGGACTTACATTATTGTCATCAAGTCCAAAAGTCTCCTCTTCTAACAAACCACTTGTAACCAAATCCACCTCCATTATATCAAATAAGGAACCAGCTCGACCAAATCAAGAATCTACACGGCATGCGCATAAAATTCAATCAAACGCACTAAGAAAATCAGCTAGAGAAACACAAAATCACTAGAAGAAGACATAGAATACAAGAGTTAAATCAAACTCATCCGAGGATCAGTCGACGAAACACAAAATCACCTGAATAGATTATGAGAAACCGTTTTGAGCGACTTCTTGAACTCTGATTATCTCCAGACTCCGGTGAACGCGAAAACGAGAACGAAAATAAAATCACGCGGGTAATGATAGGATTGTGGAAGGGCATATTCGTACTTCCGAATATAAACGATCGAGCTGCTCTTTTTTGCGCATTTTCAACGGTTCTAATTACAAAATTACAGAAAACTCCTTTAAATATTTTGAATTCTCAGGATAGGCCCTATGCGTGTGTTGGTTACTTGCGGTGGGTAATGGGTTCATAGACTAGAGGAAGAAGATCGAAGAGGTTCAGAACTTCAGATCACAGAGAATAAGTCAGACTCGCCAGTTGTAGCTATCTGTATTTCTTTCAAGGTATATTCCTGGGTCTTTTGGTTCTTTTCTCTTTATTGAAATTTTCCTGGAAAATTTGTATGAATGCTTTTGTATGTTCCTTTCTTTCTGTTTGTTTTTCTGATCTTTCCTTAGCCGAAAGTCTAATCAGATAGGCTAGTGAGTTTCTTTCCTGAATCTGTTTTACTATACGTAATTGTTACTTGTAGGAATGGAAGTTTGGTGAATAAATTAAATTAGATACCTTTTTTGTTCTGGGTGTCAGTTTGTATTTGGGTCTTATCAATGTTGTTGCTGCGGCATCAATGAAAACAAGATTCTCCATGGAAACTGCAGCAAAACACTGTTAAGCCTGAATTCCAGAATATATGCATTTTAGACAGACCAGTTGACTTAATTCAGTCGTATTGTTTTGGGTGCTCTACAGTCAAAAGCTGTGAATTTTGAGTGCAAAATCATTTTTCTTCCGCCATTTTTCAGGGAAATAACTCAAGCATTTCCCAGCTTTGTCCTGAACAATGAAGTTCAAGATTAGAAGTAGTCGTTAGACGGAGACGCTGATATTTGTTCGCCCTTGTCCCACACCACTGCATGGGCCCGGCACACCCCCCTCCTCCTATTCAATTTAAATAACTCTAGCACGACTACATTCCGGAGTTTATCTGTCGGCCAAGGGGCCTGTTTGGCAATACGTCATTACCGTGGGCCGCAACATTTTCTCATCCGTGGGCCTTTTGGGCTACAGCTATCTGAGAGTGGCCTTCATGGAAGAGACGAGAATACCCTTCGTCTTCAAGCACTTGTCTATTTGCTCAGGAACTGACATCTTAGGCTGAATTTGGGTGGGTAGGATTTTAGAGTCAAGTCCTGGTGTTCACTTTTCTTATCTTTCATTTGTAATTTTCTAAGTTTTTATTACATCGTCAGGTTAGGTGTAACTTTACTATAGTGGAATGAATTATATATTTTAAAAAAAAAAAAGATTTTCCCATGAATAGGAACTAACAAGTGACTTCTCCATAATTGCCCAAATTTTCTTTCTTTCTTTTCTTCCACTTCAAATTGACTTTTAAACCTTAATTAGATATGTTTGAATCCTGAAATTAATCTTTAAACAGCTTGCTTAATTTGCGGACCTTGATCCTGTGAGAACGACTCGTAACTAACAAGATCCACAGTTATCGTAACTGTAACCAATCATGGAGAAACACGTTTACAACTGTTTTTTTGCCGACCTTAACGGTTATAATAAGGGCGGAGCGTCACAAATCATGAACCCAATAATAGCGCCACGTGTCGCTTGCCTTCTCAATGGGGGTCCGTCGCTTTCTTGTACCCGCGGTGATTTTATTAACAAATTAAATAAAAAAGCATTTCGTTGCTTTAACCGACATCATCAAAGTATACATTAGAATATCTAATTATGAGTTTATACTTTATGCCCCCCAAAAAAAAGTTCACTGTTTAATTAAAATAACTTTTTTTTATGTAAAGCAACAACTTAGCACTATATATCACTATGTTAAAAAAATATATTAATATGAGTGGGGATGGGATTTGTAGGGACCATGACCACGTGAAGAATATTCATGAGATTATCCTCTGCTTTTTGCTATGTTTCAATTTGAGATATTAATAATTGTGTCCCGACCACTTGAGTGATAGTTTAATGATGAATCTCTTTGGTATCAAACCGTATGGACTATGAATGTCATGAGTTCGATTCTCACTAAGAACAATACATTTGTGGTTATGCATTATGCTTTAGTCTAATTTATTTTATTATCATATATGAAACTTATATATGCGAGTACATGTTAAACGTTCAAATAATGAATAATGAGTTTGTATGATATTGTTCTCGACTATTAAATAAAAATGAAATTGTCACCCAAAATAATGTAACGATTAAAGTGGAACTGTAAAGTCACGAAATTGAAACATTTTGTTGACAAATTAAAGCAAGCATTGAAACTCTGTCAATCAATGCATGTGTGGTCTCTTCCAAGGAACTTTCCATTGCATTGTCAATAAAAATAAAAGGAGATACAAAATGAGAGCTTAGTGGACACTTCATTGGCTTAATATCATATAAATACTGAAATTTATCTTATAAAAACATTCAAATACACTGAACTTTCTAGGGTGAATTACAAGGAAATTATTTTCTTAACCCAAATACCATGTCATTGATTAGAAAGAAAATAATATATTGATTAAATTAGTACTTTCTATTGGATTTGTATGGGATTAATCCATTTCGGATGCCGATGACAATGAACTTGTTCATTCATCTGAATACCTACTCCCAGAAGCATACAAGCAAATAAAAACAAGCAAAGGGAGATGTGTGTTTTAGCTATATAATTTAGTATTGCTAATTATTAAAATTATATCTCAATTATATTATATATTAAAATTTAACTTTAAATTCACACATTGCTCCTTAGAACATGTTATCTACTCTATAGGCTTTATAAAAGTATCAAAAATAAAGAAATTAAAAAGCTATATTGATTAGCATACACACGTGTACGGTTGTCCATTTTTTTCATGGGGAAATGTTAAAAAATAATTGTTCTTATTATGTTTAGGTCCTTATTTGAACAAATAATTTATTTTAGTAATTTATTTATTTTTAAAATACCCTTGAAAAGTATGCTTTTCATTGGAATGACATATTTTTCTAACCGAGCCATCTCTCATTTATTATTTTAGTAATTTATTACAAGTGTACGTCTCCACTTTTTTTAATAGCTTGAATAGGAAAAAAAAAAGTTGAATGATTTTTTCTAATAAGAGTCTTAAATTTAATGATTAATTTCACCTTGGAGTTGCTTCAACTTCTTTTTTGCCTTTTTTTTCCTTCTCCTTTTGTTGGACCAAATGAAAGATAGCACGTAATAATCAAATAATTGTTTACAAGTAAAGTGTTAGAGCATCCACATCAGATTACCTAAACATGAGTCTGTCTGTAAAATTTAGAGATTTTGTCAAAATAGAGCTCTGCATCAGATTACCTAGAGGTTCCCTATTTTACAGAATATGAACAGTAGTTCCCTACATCTAGAGAACCACTATTCACTTCCCTAAACATAAAATAATATTTTTTACTACTTTATTTTCTTCTCTCTCCTCTCTCCTCATTTTTTCCCTCCTCTCTCTCCTCACTCCTTTCTTTCTCTCTCTTCTTTCTCTCTCATCTCTTTCTCTCTCCTCTCCTCACATTTTAACTCCTTTATCTCTCCTCACTTTCTCTCTCTCTCTTCTTTCTCTCTCCTCACTCTCTCCTCTCTCTCTCCTCACTCCTTTCTTTCTCTCTCCTCTTTCTCTCCTCACTTTTTCTCTCTCTTCTTTCTCTCTCCTCAATTTTTTTTTCTAATTTTTAATAACATTAATTTATTATTTTAATTAATATATTGTTTTAAATGTAATTAATTAATTATTTTAAATAGAAGTAGTTTATATGAATAGAATAAATAAAGGAAAGAGAAATAAATATTATTTTAATACAATAGAGAATATGATAGGTAATCTGATGCAGTGTTGATTGGATAGGGAATCTGTAAAATAGGGGAAAGTGACATTTTGTCTGTATTTTAGGGAATCTGTTAAGAGAAACTGATGCAGATGCTCTTACACTCATATTCTATATATCTAGGATAGCTAACCACTTATTTCCTCCAACTAATATGTATAAAATGGATGATTTTTTCACTCATATTAAAGATTTCTTTATTTGTTATGATGGGGTCCTTGAGTTGGGTTTTGCATATATTTTTATTTTAATTAAATTAAATCAATAATTTATTTTACTTATAAAAAAAACCAAACTCAAGTATCCTATCATTAAAAAAAATGTAATTGAAAATTTGGAACCTAAATTGTGGTCATTTTCATGATAGGGAGTTATTACTTAATTACTCAACTAATATTTATACAACAATTAACAATAATAAAAAAAAACTTGGATGAGAAATTAGTTTTTTTTAAAAGAAATTTGATCAAGGATGGGAATGGGGTTCGAACTCGGGATACGAGATTATACATGACCTAGCTTACCAACTCACAACTATTAAAGATTCGTAGGTGATGAATATCTTTAGGGCTAAATCATATGGACTCGGGAGATCATAATGTTGGATTTCAATTGTGGGTAATAATATTATAGTCAGCGGTAGGGTTTGGCCATGCTTACTTAGTAATCGGGTGGAAAACGAGTGTATGACGTTTGACTAAATACTACCGACGACGTGCCATGATAGGGAGGGCATATACGTAACTAACCACAAGCGCCTTCTACGAGGTTGCATACTGGACGACCGTTACAAAGTCGTATTTTTTTTTTAATTTCCCTTAATAATTTAAACAGAAGTTCCGCCATGGACGTTGTTTCCAAAACCTTTATATAAAGCCAACGGCTACGTCACCGTTCTCTTCTTCTGCATTCCTCCACTCTTATAGGCGACAATTTCATCGGTTGAGATAAACCTCTGCGAGAAGTTCGCGCAAGTAAATCCATCTCGGGAAAACCCGAAATTTCCTCGCCAACTGAATCGTCATCCTTTAATCTCTCGTTCTCTGCAACTTTCCCCTTGATTCTTTCCCTCCGGCGAAGAATCCCGACTTTCCCGATAATTTCCATTATGCCCCTGTCTCTCACAGGCTTTCTTTTGAAAGCCAGGAGCCCCAAGAACATCTGATGGTTTGTTCCTCTTTCACTCTGTTTTGGGTTCTGGGTTTGGTTTTAGATTATTGAAAGCTCAAATCTTCCCTTTTTTTTCTGGTTTTTTCAGGTCCTTTTATAGGCGTTGATCGGAATAAATTTTACGTTTGGAAGAAATGTCTGCTGCTGGAGTCGCATTGAGTCCGGTTCGCCCTGAATCGGTGCGCTCTTCCGGTTGTGGGAATAATAAATCGATTCTTATATATATTTCCGTCGCCGGTTCTGTGATTCCGATGAGGGTTTTGGATTCCGATTCGATAGCGTCAGTGAAGGTAAGGATCCAAACTTGTAAAGGGTTTGTGGTGAAGAAGCAGAAGCTGGTCTTCGGAGGCAGAGAGCTGGCATGGAACGATTCATTAGTCAAGGATTACGGTGTCGCCGGAGGCAATGTTCTTCACCTGGTCTTGAAACTCTCAGATCTGTTGTTGATTACCGTGAGGACCGTCTGTGGCAAGGAGTTTGAGCTCCAGGTTGACCGGTACAGGAAGGTGAAGTACTTAAAGCAAAGAATAGCGAAAGAGGGAAAAGGGTTTGTTGATGTTGAGCATCAGGAGATCTTCTGCGACGGTGAAAGACTTGACGACGATGATGACCAGAGAACCATTGCTGATATCCTTAAAGATGGTGATGCTGTGATTCATTTGTTGGCTCAAAAATCGGCCAAAGTTAGGGCAAAACCTATTGAGAAGGACTTTGAGCTCTCTGTTGTGGCTGAAAATTCAAATGAAAAGGAAGAGGATCAGCCCAAGAAGGAGCTTCAAGTTATGACTCCATATCTGAACCCTATTTCGAATCCTAGATTGAGAGATTTCTGGTTGGAACCCGTAATTGTTAATCCAAAGCTGGAATTGGATTCAGTGATTTGGGATATGATCAATTCAACCTTTGATGGACTGGAGAAGGGAAATACACCAATCCGATCATCAGAAGGAACAGGAGGGACTTATTTGATGCAAGATTCAATGGGTGAGAACTATGTTTCGGTGTTCAAGCCAATTGATGAGGAGCCTAATGCTGTGAACAACCCTCACGACCTGCCAGTTTCGTCTGATGGTGAAGGGCTGAAGAGGGGAACAGTTGTAGGAGAAGGAGCCTTGAGGGAAGTAGCGGCATATATATTGGATCATCCTAGGACCGGACCTCGTGGATTTACCAGTGAGGTGATGGGGTTTGCTGGCGTACCTCCAACGACCATGGTTCGATGCTTGCACGCAGGATTCAACCACCCAGAAGGGTTTGAGTACTCTTTGAAGAATGCAAAGATTGGATCTTTGCAGATGTTTGTGAAGAATAGTGGGAGTTGTGAGGACATAGGCCCTGGGGCTTTCCCTAAGGAGGAGGTGCACAAGATCAGTGTGTTTGATATAAGAATGGCAAATGCAGATAGGCATTCGGGGAATATATTGATTGGAGAAGGGGAGGAGGGTCAGACTGTGCTGATTCCCATTGATCATGGCTATTGCCTTCCTGAGAATGTAAGTGTTTTCAGTGTTCTGTTTAGGCTAATTTGAGTCCTTTATTCATCAATTGCTTATTTTTGAAGGGAAGTACTCATACATTGATAGTTGAAGTTTCATAGATTGATATTACACTGGGGAAATGAAATGATTGTTAGGATGATAAGTTCTGTCGAGGCCTGAAATCTCGTGATCTGGTCAGGGTACTAAGAATTAAGACATCAAATAGATTTTGTTTAGGTTAGACATAAAATCTGCATTCTGTCTTTCAATTATATATGGAATTCAAAATCTAGGTAGAATTGTGTAATCCCACATGATAAAAATGGGCGGCTTATATATAGTTGGCCAAGAAGTTTCCCCCCTTCTAATGGCCGATAACTTTGCGTCCAGATTTGTGTCCATTTGATGTTGGCATCAGATTGCTTGCCATCTCTTTGTTCTGTTGTATTGCCATATTTCAGAATATACAAGAGGTCAATGGTCATATAATTCATAGTCTATGATGCATATTGGTAAAACCTGTACATTTAAAATCACAATCATCCAGCTTTTGATTCAAAACTCACACTTCTTCAAATGTTTGCAGTTTGGAGACTGTACTTTTGATTGGCTTTACTGGCCACAAGCCCGCCAGCCTTACTCCGCCAGCACCATTGACTACATAAAGTCGCTAGACGCTGAGCAAGATATTGCAATTCTGAAGTATTATGGCTGGGATGTTCCTTTGAAGTGTGCCCGGACACTTCGTATATCAACCATGCTTCTGAAGAAAGGGGTAGAGAAAGGTCTCACTCCATTTGCAATCGGTAGCATCCTGTGTAGAAAAACTATGAACCAAGAATCTGTTATAGAGGGGATCGTTCTCGAAGCTGAGGATTCAATGCTTCCTGGCATGAGTGAAGCTGCGTTTCTTGAAACGGTTTCTCAGATCATGGATTCCCAACTCGAGAAGATCACAGAATAATTCATCTGATTGATACAGTATACATACATATGTATTTTGTATGTAAGTAATCAAATGATAAAGTCCATTTTTTGATGGACTGCAGATTGTACAGAATGTGGATGGCTTATTATTAACGCTACTAGCCTGAAGCTTTCTTTCTCCTCTCTTTTGGTTCTGTCAATCCTACTAACCAGGCGCTGTAGTATTATGACAACGGCCAGAAGTTTCAGTCAATAATATATGTATTTTTATAGTTTTTTACTTTTTACAGATTATCTATGCAGTTTGAAGAGCAGCTCAAAACATGTACATGTATGTTTCAGTCTAGAGAGGCTTTGTACTTTGTAATAATGAAATTTGACACCTTCAATTTTCTTTCCATCCACCATCCATACACAAAAAGAAGCTAGTCTTTCTGCATCTAATGGTTGCCATTCACCACTGTTAGAGTTGCTCCTGTGTAAGCTTACTCTGTTACCGTAATGGCAACTACTATATAATGTTGGTAGGCATATACATATATTCGAATTGGTTGTAGTCAAGTTTGAGCCCTCACTCCCGCTTACCTAAAAAAAGGACAAACTTCAGTACTTGTGGCAGAGGACTCCCACTTTGAGTACTCCATTGAAACGCCATGGCTGCCATCCTAAACAAGAATATCAGCTCAGCACAAGTATTTGCTTCATCACCAGTTTAATCTCCCATAATTGGGCCGCTGTCCATGTGATACTGAATTAGTCTTTTCTTGGTGATGGCCCATGAAAATAACTTGCTTTTGGGCCTCTCAAGCCTACCCTTGTATTACTACAAGCCCATTTTCATTGAACTTTGAGAAGCCATTTTCATTTTTCAATTTTCATTGACAACGAACTTGGTCTTCCACATGATTCCTTCTTCCACCATTGAATTTTAACTATTCAGTGACTAATGTCTAATGGGAGTCATGGCTGCTTGAGAAGGATTGATGGGGGATTGTCCAGTCAAGTTTTAGGCTGCCATAGAAAGTGAAGTTTTTGGTGGGTTGGGTTGTTTCTGACATTAGCACCGATTGAGCATGTGAAGAGGAATCTTGATTTGTCACTTCCCTTGATTCACATTTTAATATTATATGCCTTCACTTCACACAAGAAAAATGTGACCTACGTTGACTTCCAAACTCCACAAACACAAACACAAAGTTTAATTTGTGGATTTTGATGCCAATCCCTAATGCCAATGGGTTATACAAATTGATCATGAAATTACACAAAATTGAAAAACAATAATGCTAAGCTCTACTGTGTTTTGTCCCAATCATTTTAAATATTGAGATGACCGCACATCATTCACGTGAAAATCGTGAGAATCATATGATTCATATGAAATCATGTGAGTTGGTGCGCGTCCATCTTTGAATTTCAGATCATTCAACAAAAACCACTGGAATAATAATTGAAAAATCTATTTTTGATTAAAAAAATTGTATATAAAATACCAAATATATATATATATATATATCCAACACAAAGGTCTTGCTTTTGGACACTTCATACATTCATACTCCACTCATTTACTTTCTCCTCCTCTCTTCTTCCTCTCTCTTTGTGAGAATGGTGAAGCATAAGAGAGCTCCGTCTGGCCGTACAAATCTGGCATCATGTGTTGTAGCAACAATTTTCTTGATCTTTCTAGTAATTGTTCTTCTCATAGTCTACTTCACCGTCTTCAAGCCTAAAGAACCCAAAATCTCCGTTAACGCCGTCCAACTCCCCTCATTCTCCGTCTCCAACAAAACCGTTAACTTCACTTTCTCCCAATACGTCTCCGTCAAAAACCCCAACCGCGCCGCTTTCTCCCACTACGACAGCTCCCTTCAGCTCCTCTATTCGGGCTCTCAAGTCGGATTCATGTTCATACCCGCCGGCAAGATTGAAGCCGGTCGGACCTCCTTAATGGCTGCCACTTTCTCCGTCCAGTCATTCCCTCTTTCCACCTCATCCTCCGCCGATGCTGCCGCCTCAGTGACTGTAAATCCGGTGCCCAATTTCCAAGACGGGTTCGGAGCTGGGATTAACGGGTACAGATTAGGACCCAGCATGGAGATTGAATCCAGGTTGGAAATGGCAGGTCGGGTTCGGGTCCTACACTTCTTCACGCACCATGTGAAAGCCAATACTGGATGTAGGGTCGCCATTGCTATGAGCGATGGATCTGTTCTTGGCGTCCACTGCTGATAAATAGTAATTAAATCTTATTTTTGGCTTCAAAGTTTTAACTTTTTTTGGGTAATTATAGTTTTTTATAGTCTGGGTTTTCAATATTTTAACCAAAATTGTTGAATCAAGTGTAAAAATGGGTTGTTGAAGCAGATTTAGTTTAGACATTGTGAATTTAGTTTCTGGTAGTTATGGGATTTGCATGTTGTCATGTTGATGATCTAATCATATTAATTTCTGGATTAGAGAGACTGATTAACTTCTTCTTTTTTCCTTCCCTTTTGTGTTTGTGTGGATTAATTGAAGAGGAAGGAAAGATTTGAATGAAGTAAAAAAAGCTTAGTCTGGCTATAATAATGTCCTCAAAATATGGCGCAAATTAAGGATTTTTTTTAGTCCAACATTTATGAAAAGTAGTGCATATGTTTGTCAAGTCAATATATATATATATCTATTGAACACAAATCTAGTTTACAGGTTTTTAAAAATTACTACATTTTTTTTTGAAGATTTTATTTGTATTTGGATTTATGAAGATCTCATATGAATTATTAATAGGTTTTATAGTTACCTAGGTACTAAACTGGTACTTCAGTAGTTGTGGTCTCAGTGTGAACAGCGATAAGAAAGGGAGTGAAGACTGTGAATGTTCTTTCTCTTTTTATTTTTTTAAAATCTTCTTTTGATGGCGCTGAAAGTGGGGCCTATGGAGTCTGCATAGTCTACACATTTGATCACCATCATTTATTGCCCACTTCCTAGGGATTGGCGTCTTCTTGACTTTTCCTTTATTAGTTTTTTTTCTTTCTGTTTCTGATAAATAAAGCTTTTGATGCATAACTTAAAAATCTAGTGCCATTTGTTTTGTTTTCTATTTATGTTTTTTTTTTCCAATGTTTTTTCAATTTTATGTTTTCAAGTGAATTTTGAGTATTTTCAAAATGGAAAAAATTTGTTTTCCAGATTGTTTTTTATTTTTTCGAAAAAAGAAAAAAGGAAAAAGAAAACACGTAACACAGAAAATAAGCAATCCAAACAAACCCTATATTTTTCTTGAGCTTACTAATGATATATTTTCCTTTTCGGGTAAATTAGTCATAGTTTACCTTAATTATCTTCAATTTTGTTTTATCACACTAGAAATGCCAATTCAAGACTGAAACAAGAAGTGAACAAATATTAATGTAAGGTGATTCATACTCTGGCATGTCTGTTAGCCTGAAGAGGAAAATGACATTGGTAGTTCAATGTACATTGCATCATCAACTCCATTGAAATTGCAAACTCCCCATTTAGTTATATAAAGGTTCTATACACTTATTTGCCTGTGACCAATAGCTTAAGATTACAAGGATAGGGTATTTGTGTTCCATAATATGTTACAATGAAAGCAAAAGTAATTCCTTCAATCACACATAACAACAATAATACACACCAATCTACATGTACCTGTGGAGATTGGATTCAAAGTGCATGTCAGGACTCCACCATTGGTGAATTCCATGAGCTGCCTTCAGGTCCCTCGAAGGGGTTAAATTGACAGTAACATTTGCAGAAGGAATGAGGTGTAGTGGCTCTTGGTCCTGTGGCTGCTGCTTCCCGATCGCGGTCATAAGTAGAGATGTGAGTGAGTTCTGGGTCGCTAACTTTTCGATACTTCCAGCTCCAATCTCCTCCATCTTCTTCCTGTGTTCAAAGTATCCGATGTATTCAGAGCATACATGATCGGCTGGATTGACAAACAAACCTGGAACCCATGCGGAGAGAGTGGTAAATTGATCATTGGACTGATGACTTCGTGGGTTCTTACTGGCATTTGCAATAGCAAGTCCTGCTGTGATCACACTGGCAGCAATTCGGATCCCATGTTTCACTTTCTTTTCTTTAATTCTCTCAATTGGGGCAGAAAGGAATGGTGGATTAAAGAGAAAAGATTCAAGAAAGATCCCTGTCTTGGCCATGGTCTTTCCAGCTAGCATTGCCATGGCTGCCCCCAAGGAATGACCGGCTAACCAGACATTTGAACCACCGACAGAAGCGACCATGTTTCGCACTGCTTGCATAGCAATCTCAAAGCGAGACGTGCGGTGGAGTCCATTTCGAATCAAGTGGATATCCAACTCAATGTCCCTTGAAAAGGAGTCTGGCTTCGTTAAGGTACCTCGAAAGGCAATCACATATTTTGGTGTTCCTTTTGTTGAGATTTCACCGTGAGATGATGGAGGTTTAAATTCATAAATTGCACCGAAAATGCAGAAGTCAGCGTCATCCACTAGGTTTCGTAGCAACTTAAAATGGAAAAATTCCCACCAAGGAGAAGCAAGAGCATCAGGGCCTTCGCGTTTCTGCTGGCGATCCCGCTCCAAAATGTAGACAGCCTGAACCAAACTGGCAGCAACAGATCTTCGATGAGTTGCATTGGTCCTACACAAAATAGCAGACAGCATAATAACCCACCTCATATGGCCATATACATAAGTACATACACACACAAAAAGTCTGGTGAGGAAAGAATACAGTAGAGAAAAGAAAAAAGACAAGAGTTGAGGAACGAGAGTCAGAAGTGAGATCATACAAAATCTAAATTAATAGAAACCTACAACATCTAATCACAATTCACAAATGAAAATACAAGTAAAAAAGCTTCAGAGCAGTGATCTAAATTTCTGACTTTGCATTTCCCATCAATATAGAAAGCGAGATTTAAAAAACATATCTATTGGTGAAAATCATTCACATGCCTACCTACATCTACATACACATGCCCTGTGTTGGAAAAGACCAGCACCAGGTCCAGCAGTGCCAGAAATATAATTTTGCACATTATTGCTTGGCAGTTGTAAACGACATGAACTCACTATTCATAGAAATTTCAACCAAGCATTGAATATATTGTTAAGAAAGGTCAAATTCCATTGCTAATTCAGTACTTGGATAATTAGTACAAGTTCACTAGTTCAGGTGTCATTTATTTTGCCAAAATACGTAATGTACTTGTGTATCACATTTAGAAGTAACAAATCAATTCAGCGATAGAATGATAAGGAAGTAAACAATGGTTCGAAAGTAATAAAGCAGGAATTTGGCGTAAAATATTTTACTGTACCCAGAACTCCCATACATGAGAAAGATCATACAAAATTCTGAATTTTTCAAAGATTTTTTTCCAACAAAAATTCAACGACCTGAGTTGTGATTCTTGCGAACAAACATATCACATGATGACACTTAATAAGCAGATGAAATAAATATGCAACTAGTAATATCAGTGAACTCCTTGAAGTGTTACCATTTTTATCTACTTCATGCAGAAAACCAAGCAACTTGATCAGACTCACTCCATAAATTGATAATTTGACTTTATTTAGACAGCGAGCCTCAGTCATTTTGTATGAATTACTGACTAACAAAGGATACTGGAAAAACATAGCCTTAAAAGTTTGGAATAACACTAAATTCTCCTGGCTCCAAATGAATTATATGTTTGAATTTTGAAAGAGTAACAACTTTTCATTTTCAGTTTTCTCTCAAGGTACAACATGGTGGGTGGAACTCTTACCAATCGGTAGCAGTTAGGTGTAAGGGTCCCGAAAGATCAAATGCTTCCCTCTCGGTGGCCATTATACCATATTTACGTTCTGTTGTTCCTTCTCTTATATCCTCAATGGCTGCTCTGCATTTCACAAGGTTGCCGAGAGTGGTCAAGATTTGTCATCATGGATTAGAAACTGATTGCACTCAGATTCTCATATAAGCAGAACTAGAAAGAATAAAAACCCCTGACTCTAGTACTCTACAAGCTTTTCTGCTCATTTTGATGAACTAATATTAAGCAACATCAACATGTCATTACAATACAACATTAGGAATTTCACAGTCTGACCATATGTTGCACTAATTGTGACAACCTAGCATAATTCTCCTCCTTGATCACGGTTCATAACCTTGCTAAAAAAAGTCAATAAAAAGCAACAAAGGCAGAGTAATAAAATATCCCTATCAAAGCTCAAAAACAAAAAATGTCAAACCCAAAAAATAACAGCCGACATGCTTTCTCTAAATCATGACATTAAACATCAATGGACACACAAAATTGACTGCTAAAACTAGTTGAACCTTACGCACAATGGGAAGTTTGTACTCCAACTAAAACATTTACTTGTAGCCATGTAGGACATTACAACTTAAAAGTTCAGATCATAAGATAATTGATGTACGATTTAAACATCATATGCTCAGTAATGAGCTAACTTCAAGACTAGGTGGACTTTACATTGTGTGATAAGTTGGTTCTCTCACATATAGTAAGATGAAAGCGCATTGGTATCTCCCAAAGCATAATGAACCCAAATGATTGCTAAAACAGATTAGAGATCCAAGCACACGCCAACACATCAAAAGATAGATGATCCCCAAATCAAAACAGCCCAACATTTGCTCTAGTAAAATCAAAAGCAATTGGTAAAAATGCAGAAACCCTATTGTTCAAAAAAAGGAAAAAAAAATTAAAAGAACAATGCAGAGATGCTTATATTAGGTAATTCAAACAGACCCATTATGGTAATCTAGCTTTTCTTGTCCCAAAACATCTCCCCACAACCCAACTGAACTAAGGCATACCGAATTAAATATCAAATCAAAATACGCATTTTCCACTAATACAGGCGTAGAAAGGATCAAACAAGAGAAGACAATCTGGGGAGAAAAGATAAAATCAGCAGCAAAAAAAGAAAATAAAAAACTACATCAACCACTATAATGAATAATGCTCGAGAACATCTTAAATAAATAAAACCCAATTCCGAGAATCACGTACTTGCGAGATCAACCAACAAAACAAGATAACCTAAAAATACTGGTAGAAAATATTCAAAGAAATTAAAAAGAGAAAATGGCACCAACAACAAAACTGGTTTCGGCATAGATAGTTATATGAGAATCCTCAGCACTTTCGAATTAGTATGGTGAGAAAATATGTTCGAAGGAGATGCATACCTTGGTGAACTTGGAGAATACAGACAGAGATCTGTTTTCCTCCCCTTTTACGAGGTGAGAGAGGCGTCGCCTTCAAATTATTTTGCGAGAGGGCCTGAGAGAAGAGAGGAGAGAGAGAGGTTGGTGCGATACCATCACACTACAGTTAAATTGTCTTGTCTAATAAGTAACATGGATATTTTGAAATTTTGTGTAAATGATTTATTAATATACGCATTTTGTCTAATAGTTATCGATTATCATGCAGGGAAGTCAATTAATTAAAAAATGATATTGATTAATTGTTGATATGATGGGCCGAAGAATAAGCAGCCCATGTCCATAATTACGGGCCTATGCCTCCTCCCAAATGAAAGGCCCAATTCATGTCCAAAATTAATCACAAATGCAGCCTTCCTTTTCAGAAATAACAATACTCGACTACTCAACGGCACAATTCAGTTTTGACTTTGGCAAATACTCGACTGCAGAGTCAATCCATCTGCTTTATTAGTTAATTAAGATAAATATATATATAACTCATATAGTTAATTAATTTTAAGAGGGTTTAAAAGATAGACCCGATCCTCAAACTAAATTAAGACCGAACAATTAATTGACATTATTGAGATTCAACGCATTATTAACAACACTATGTATGCGTATTTTAGCTCTAGGTAATAGGTATTATTCGCTCCGGAGTATGGTGCAAGTTTTTTTTTACCCTCGTCTCACGGTTCATGGTTTATATTTGAAAAATATTATTATGGGTCCTAGCAATGAAAGAGGCAGAAAAATATGTCAGAGCGACCAATACCTGGAAGCCAAAAATAACATCAGCAAACATGTTAATGCTTTGGTTTTCTAAGCTAATCAGAAGACTGGGGAGTTGGGATTCAGTTTTGGTCCTTTCAATGCCAAGAACGCCCGGCAGAGAAGCATTTGTCACAGTTCATTTCTCCAGAGTTGTACGAGTTAAAACTTAAAAAGGGATTAAACAAAAAAATGCAAGCAAACATTGCAGCATTAACTAAGATTTGGGGAAAAAAAGACCATTAGCAACCGTGGCCATCCATGCGACTTTATTCAGGACTTAGATAACATATGTCAGCTTCACACATCAAGTTCACAACAAAAGGGAATCTAACAGAAAAGAAGCAAAGCTAAGAAAAGTTCATCATTTTAATGGCTCAGTACACCTAAAATCTGGAACAATATGATACCAGCACAAAGCAAAAGCATTATCTGCTAAAAAGGCATCTTCTTCAATAAAAACTTCAATAGAGCAACCAAGCATGGCCGGGAGACTTGATAACACCATACTGTTTATTAGCTCAATAATTGACCCATAATGTTTGGGAAAACCTATTCTCAGAAGGCTTTCATAATAAGTATGAAGGAATGGGAGATAGACAACCACCAAGTTGAAAACTAAGAAAGTTGATAACTCAGCTTCTAGTTAGTAGCGTCAGGAGATCCATAGCCATATGGATTCTTGCTAGCCCAGTTCCACTGATCCCTGCACATCTCATTGATTCCATATTTAGACCTGCAACAAAGCATACATGGGAATCATGATCGTCATCATCCAAGCATTTATCCCAAAAATTTGGAATCAACTACAGGAGTCTATAAGAAAATCAACGGGAATAGTATACTCGTTTCTGCCATTCATTTATATCTAAGACCATATTTTCAACAACTCCTACTAAATCCATACATGGGAATGTAAATAATTAAGCAATGTAAAATATTATTGGTTAATTCAGTTTATCTTGCTTGAGATAATATGCCTAAGTTTTGTATTAGGAGAATTATCTCGATATAAAGCAAGCTATATTGACACGGCAGTTTTTGTAAAATGGCTGGCATTGGCAACTTTCCTCAAAGATATGTAGTAAACCAACTTCAAATATTGCCGTCTACCTACATCAAGAGAACAGAGAATTGCATGAATGCATCACTTACTTCCAATTCAATTCACGTTCTGCCTTGTCCGTTGATGCATAAACAACCTCAGCATCACCAGGTCGCCTCCCAGCCTTTACAAGAGGTATTTTCTGATACCACAAAACAGTCAATACATAAACTAGGAATATGAAAAATAAGTTGTAAGGATAGCAAGGTCTAGATTTAACTGAGGGTGGTGAATCTAATCATTCAATTAGAGGACCTTCACATCTCCAATTCAAAAAATTCACATATAGCCTAACTTGATGCAATAGTGAGTGATAAGATATTATTTGCAATTGTAGTGGCATGGCTAAGGTATAAGAGAGTTCATCTGCTTCTCATTTCCACCACAAGATTCGTAAAGCTCTTAGGACTATAATTCAAATATCAGGAAACGCCACTTCTAGTCAAGCCATCCACTGTATAAACCATTCTAAGAGTAGTAGAAACCCCTAAAGCTCGCGGTGTACTCCAAGATATTCTGTAATTATTGCACGTGATAACTCAAAGCAACATTATATTCAAGTTACAAACCTGAATATTCTGAAATGAACAGCTTTTATACCTTTCCAGATGCCTTTTCAAATGCAGAAACCATCTCCAGAACGGATGTGCCTTTTCCTGTTCCCAAATTGTACACCTCACAACCTGTAAGAACATAAATGCATGAGAAAGATCATAGCAACCTCTACTTCTAATATTGAGCAAACTAAGACTGGCAACAAATTGAGTTTAGATTATGAACTATTGGATGTTTTTGTAATGGCAAAATAAATTTCCAGCTGGCCAACAAAACTGAGAGATCTATAATTGCAAGATAAAAAATAAATTAATGACTTAACCCAACTTTTTTCCCAGAGAAGTGTCAAAACCCCAATTTTTTTGACACACTATACCACCAATTCTTACTTCCTAGTTGTGGTATTGTAAATGAACCGATTGTATAATCACATATAACTACCTATAGTAGTAATACCACTGAACCAGGCCCTATGTTAGGCACTTCCAAGGGATGAATACATTCCACAAAAATTGAGAATACCTATGCCACAAATTGATCCTTATCTAAGGAAATCACCCCAAACACCTAGGGATAGAGCGCAAAGAATAATTTACTATGACATCAACTGGGTCAATAAAGCAAATTACTAGAAGAATAGTAAGTAAAAGAAAACAAACAACAGGAAGTTTCCAAGCACTCACCAACACCAGCATCAGATAGCCTGCGTAATGCAGCAATATGTCCATCAGCTAAATCAACAACATGAATGTAATCACGTACCTGTAAAGAGATCAATGCCATCAAGATCAATTTTCTATGATATATAAGACTGGAGGCTAAGAACAGAAAATCAGTAAAAACAGCATTCCAGCAAATGAAAGCATACTCCAGTGCCATCTACTGTTGAATAGTCATTCCCGAAAACTGTGAGGGCAGGTCGTCGCCCGACTGCAACTTGCTGAACGAAGGGCATGAGATTGTTTGGAATTCCTCGGGGATCCTCACCAATATAGCCGCTAGGATGTGCACCAACTGGATTGAAGTATCTCAGCAATATGATCTTCCATGTAGAGTCTGATTGGAATATATCACGGCATATCTCTTCAATGAAAAGCTGAAAGATTAAATTTTCCAAATATAAATACCGGATACTAAAAAGGAAGAAACTTATTGATAAATATACATAGTATAAAGTAAGAATCTAGAACAGCAAACACTATTAAAATTTCTATCCGTTCTTAATATATGACTAAGCAAGTACACCAGTGCATGCTTGACAACATGCAGATGCAAACTTTAATCCATACCTTGGTTCTACCGTAAGGATTTGTTGCTTGCAGTGGAAACTCTTCGGTACATGGAACCTCCTTTGGCCAACCATAAACAGTGGCCGATGATGAAAATACAAGCTGCGGTAATTAACAAATCATGTCAGTCCTGCATTCGGAGGCCGTAAGACAGCTAAAAAAAAGCCAATAAATCAAGTTTCATGCTCGATGCAGCATAAAATCTTGCTCATAGAGTAGAGTAGCACACAATCCAAGAATACCATCCAACCCCCAATTGTCACAAAACATCCAACCATGGGTAACTATCAAGGTCATCATAACTAGGAACTATAGTATAGCCAATACTGCACACACATGAAGCAGGAAAGAGAGTTATACATTTTTACAACCATGGGCAGCCATAACTTCCAGTAAAACAATTGTCCCAATGAGATTGTTGTCATAATAGAGCAAAGGTTTCTGCACGCTCTCACCAACTGCTTTCAGTCCAGCAAAGTGTATGACAGCAGCAAACCTGCAATGGAAATGACCACAAATAAGAACAAGTAATGGCACTAAAAAATTAATTTAATCTCAACCATATACTAAATTTACATTCTTGTAGGTAAAACAGAACAAAAAGCTTGGCATGAACGAACTGAAAAGTCCCAGATACTTTATTCACGAAATTATAATAGTTCTAACCATAATAACAGTCAGACTTACTTTGTTTCCCCAAAGATTTTCTCCAGTGCTGCCTTGTTTCGTAGGTCCACCTACAAGCGGAATCAGGAATTTAAAACTTCGTGCAGAAGATATATGTTACTAAAAAAACATTACATTATTGGTAATTATAAGTAAGAACAGGTAGACAAAAAAGGAAGGGAAAAAAACCCTGAGATCTCAAAAATTGTCGTATTGGGAGGCGATTGAACTGATCTCAACCAATGAAAAGCTCAAAAACACTAAATGTA
The DNA here is from genome assembly GCF_013401445.1 of Tripterygium wilfordii. Taxonomy (NCBI): domain Eukaryota; kingdom Viridiplantae; phylum Streptophyta; class Magnoliopsida; order Celastrales; family Celastraceae; genus Tripterygium; species Tripterygium wilfordii. The sequence goes on from NC_052246.1 coordinate 3,211,817, forward strand.
CAAAATCTACTGATAAACCACATTTAAATGTGCCAAATCAACATCGCGTAAGGCAAGGAATTTCCAAACACATAAACAGCTGATCTAACGAGGTATCAATGGAAAATCCACTCAAATGGATTGAAACGATCGCAAACGCTTCCGCTATCAATGAATGACCTTCCTTCAACAAATCAAACGGAAAATCAACCGAAACTAATCAAACGACTGAAAAAATAAGCAAACCTTATGAAACGTTAGGTTGCCACCGAATTCGCCGGCTAGTTCCTTGACTCTCTTGAGAGCAATATCCGACGCGTTGTCGAGATTATCGACCACCGTAGCCTTGTACCCTCCCAACAGCAGCTGAAGCACCGTGTGACTCCCAATGTATCCGGCTCCGCCAGTCACCAGAATATTCTGCACCATGATCGCTTACACAAACAGAGAAAATACAAAAACAAAAACAAAAACGCTCACTGGAAGACAGGGAGAGACAGAGGAAGCAGGTAGGTATCTACGAGGCAACAGAGGAGGTGGAATTTATAGGAGAAAATAGTACACGAGTAAAAAATAATAAAAGGGAAAGTATTTCCAATCGTGATCTGTCACGTGAGTGGCGCTCCTGTCTTTTCCCGGAAGTTCTCTATGCTTTCTCTATGGCCCGCGGGATTGCGGGAATGCGGGATTGAGATTCGTTTACTTTTCTTGGTGTTTGGGAAGGAAATGACGAACTTGTCCTTACCTGAAGTGGTTCACGTGTTATTGTTTGGTGGGGTAATTAGTCAAAAGAAAACAGCCTAATTTTCTCCATAATTGTCTGTCGTTAGATCTAAACATCATTACCTTGGATCCAAGATCCATGTTCTGCATGGTCAATTAAACAAATAAAAAGGTGATTAGACAAAAACTATGTAATTTCTCACTTTAATTTGAATTATTTTTGTTGTTATGTAATTTTAGGAAAGTGATTAGTAGACAAGCATACTAATTATAGTCATAACTCTCTTAAGTTTCAATGTCTTCTATTAATATTTTTGTCTGATGTCTACGAGCCCGCACGAGTTTGTTCTTCATGAGTTATCGTCATTTATTTTTAAGCTCAAAAAACACGCATTTATATGAGTGATGCAAAGCTTTTTTTTTATTTATATACCACTCGATTGGATTATGACAATTCTATGTGAAATATTAATCTGTACACTCCCTCAATTCCTCACACTTTTGAATTGGGTTTATTCCTGATTGAATAAGTGGACAGGTAAAGACCACGTCCAAATAGACTGAGACTTTTGTTCTGATATCATATTGAAAATTCAAACCCAAAATAAGTCAAGAATATTTATTCTTCATAAATCATCGTCAGTCATTATGTTCTTTGATCTAGAAAATACGTATTTATGTAAAAACTGTAAGTTCTTTACTTATCAGTCGGTCGTATTATGTGAATCAAATATTACTCATCACAATTACCCCCACTCTCTCCAACTAAAGGAATTCATTCCCAAACCGAATGATTCACCTCTATCACCCTATCTGGTTGGCCAGTGGCAACATGTTGTTGTTTTTTTTTTTTTTCCCCAAAAACTATTATTTCATCATTTCAGGAAGAAATAGTGTAAAAAAAAGATATTCTAGGAGGGTACCCCTAAAAGATGTCCACCGCCCAGAATCATGTATGAAGTTATGGCCTTCCAAAATCCATAGCACCTTTTTAAAAAATTTATACATAACACAATTTCATGTAACCGATCTCAAATTTTTAGGATAAAGACTTTGATAATGATAATAAACAACATTTACAATTGCAGGAGGGGGGGAGTTGTAGGGTTTCTTCAGCTTTGTAACTTGAGCCAGAATTCATTGAGAAACAAAAGAATAAAAGAAAGATTACATGTCACACTTATGTTATATTATTAGAGGCCTTTCATTCACATAACAGAAAGAGAGAGAACCACATAAAGTTGGCCTCAATTTGTTACTTGGATAAGCAGCAACCCGGCCTAATTAGGTAGCCATAACAACTACTTGAATGAAAATTATAAAGCATTCACCTCTTGCTGACTTCCACAGTGACTGGGCGATGGAAGAATGTCTGGATGCAGATAATGTATACAACTTGCCTATTTTATTCTACCCTAGCTTTAGGAACGACTGTTGTGTACAACGAAGTCTTCACCATCGAATCTGCAGAAGAGGTCAAGTTTCACGTAAGCTAATTAAGATAAAAAGATTAAGATACCGAACCAAGAAAAAGGAGGAGGAGATGCACACAACACAAGAATCAAACAAATGATCATAAAGGGCGGGCGTGGTGGGTGGGGTGGGGTAAAGAATTCGAGACTTCAGATGCGAAAGTGAAGTTGTTTATCTTTCTTGACAGAAGAACAGTATCAAAGTTCAAAACGTACAATGATTGAAATACTATAAAATAAAATAAAATAAAAGATGATGCTCTCTTTGCATAATAATTAAACAACGAGTACAATTCAAGGTTATGTTCCAAACTAATCCTCAGGCAAGGTAAAATACAATAATAAATGTAAGGAAAAAAAAAATGAGTTTAAGGAACTTCGAATGGGATTCAGTTCAGCTGTGATAGAAGAAAGCACCTACCTTTTTGGGCCATCATTAGAGACCATTAAATGGGTGCAACCCACGACTTTATTGTCAAGCTCAGCCCAGCCCACATTTCAATCAAGACAACACTCGAAAGAACCCATTACCTATTTTAGTAGCATTTTATCCTGTACGAGTTCATGCATGCTCTCAAGGGGAAGGATTGATGAGAATATCATATCAGAATATGATGGATTTGAAGTCTAGTTTATAAGAGATGACAAACATTTTATTGTCAACCTGAATTTTTAGTAGAGAGTTAGATTCAAACTTGTGATAATAGACTTGGGCTCTCATCCCGTGTGACGGGTATTCATCACAGGTTCCTGGCACCCGAATGGGGTTATGCTGTGATAGAAGAAAAGAAAGCACCTACCTTCCAGGGCCATCATTAGAGACCATTAAATGGGTGCAACCCACGACTATATTGTCAAACTCAGCCCAGTCCATATTTCAATCAAGACACTTTATTTTTTCAAGCCCAGACCAACCCACATTTCAATCAAGACAACAAGCTCAGCCCAGTCCATATTTCAATCAAGACACTTTATTTTTTCAAGCCAAGACCAACCAACCCACGTTTCAATCAAAACAACACTGAACCCATTAGCTTTTTGAGAATTCGTAGCATTTTATCCTGAAAATCTTACATATTTTCAATGACAAAGACCATCATTTAAATACGAGTCACAAACATCACAAGCCGACAATGGTTTGATTTAATGGGAAAATATGAAGAGATAAAGGACTATCCAACAAAATCATATTTGAGGCCACAATCAATAATCAATAGCCAAGCATATGCACCTTGTTTCCCCCAAAAACTTTCTTCTGGAAGAAACCATGGCTCATTCAATCACCCTCCCAAGCCTTCAAGGCCACCTTAAATCCCACTTTTTTGGCCAAACCATCCTCTCCGATCGCCCTGGCCGATCCTCTTTTCCACTTTCCAGGCACCAATCAAGGTTTCCATGTGCCAAATTCAACCTGTCAGAGCTCTTGGGGGGCAGGGGACTCTGCAATGGAGAGGAAGGGATAGAAAAGGAGCTAAAGAAAAGCATGGAAGAACCATCATCATCATCAGCAGCAGCAGATGTGAAGAATGAAGAGAATTCAACTAGTTTGGCAATATCGGGAGCTGATAGTGTTCCGGAAGATGGTTTTGATAAGGAAATGATGGGACTAACTGGGGGATTCCCAGGAGGAGAAACTGGTCTCCAGAGATTCATCCAGGAAAACCCACCACCAAAAAATCAGTCGGGTGCAGATTCAGGTAATGAAGTAGAGATTAATACCTCTAAGAAGCCGAAACCACCTGAATTGCCACTTTTAATGCCTGGAATGATTGCTATTGTGAAGAACCCAAATAATCCATTCTACATGTACTGTGGCATTGTCCAACGCATCACCGATGGGAAGGCAGGGGTTCTTTTTGAGGGAGGAAACTGGGATCGATTAGTCACTTTCCGGCTTGAAGAGCTCGAGCGCAGGGAAAAGGGTCCTCCAATGAAGAATCCAAAGTCCTGCATACTTGAAAGCATGATAGAACAAGACTCAAAGTGATCGTACTTTCATGTCTTGATGTGTGTGTTAATTATGCATCATTTTCTACTTCCTGACAACCCCAGGTTTGACATCATAAGTAGTTGAGATTGTAAATCCATCTTCGAGCAATAAAAAGTTAAATAAATGCATTGTGTTAAAATATCAATGAGCTGATTGTGATCTGAAGCAGTATTTGCAATGTGACAACGATGTTCAACTCATTGTCCTTCCTCCTCAAATCGCGGTCAAAGATAAAGAAGCAAACACCCAACTGCAAAAATAGTGAAGAGAAACAATCTAGTTTGTTGCTTTGTCTTGTAATTCAATACTGCTTACTATATATTTAAACAATTTAAGCATGGTTTACTAGTGACTGAGAATTACTGAAACATAAATTGCAGGATCGAGATGACAAATTCCATCAATAAAATACGAGTAGTAAGCAAGAAAGCTTCTAACATACCAAACTTATAGCCTAAATCTCCTCCCTTACATTCCGGGGTTTGCTTTGGTTGAAGAGAAGCTTTCCCTGCCATTGATTTTGAAACCTTTGAATTTGAGAAGAAAGTTAGATCAGGATTTCCAGCAGCAGATGCTTCTTCATGCTTGGTTGCAGAACCTGCAAATTATATTCCCAAGACTCAAGACTAGTAATTTGCTAAATGCTAAAGGCATACAACTTCATTGGCAAGTCAAAGGTAAATAACCACAGGTTAAATGGCCTTGAAAACAGAATGAAAATTAACATAAATTTGCAAAAACATCAAGGCCCTCTCGGCTATGTGTAAGGCAAATGATTGATAAACTCAATGTCACTATTTTTGAACAATCGAAGTTAGAGTCAGCCTTATTTTCACATTATTATGAAGACGAAAACAATGGGAAAAAACTGGATTGGATCGTCAACTGCTCCCATCGGAAATTGAAATTGAAATTGACAGTCGTGGAACTGAAAACACCATGCACACTTAGACTCATTCAACAATTACAATAGTCTTCGACTAAAACGCGTTTAGTTATACTATAATTATCTGCCAAATTTCAATGACCTAGTCTCAAAGCTTATTACTGGAGAAATTCTTTTTCATGTAATGGAAATAAGAAGTTTGAACGAATATGATTGGGGAATACAAATGTTGTCTTTCACAAGATATATATATATATATATAATTTTGTTTGGCTTGTAATTTTCTTGTCTTCTGTTGGTTCTGAATTGAATTCCATGTCGTGTGGTGAACGGCTTAACGCACCAGTCAATGAGTTTTAGTCAAGAGTGAAAATGGTCTCTCATTTATTACCCAAACCCCACTCCATCAAATAGGATCCACTCATCACCTATATATACACACACATATATACACATCCAGTTATCACCAACACTTCCTCTCTTTGAAGTCTAGCAAGCTAGCTACTTGAACACTTGGTCTTGTTGTATACAGCTTATACATATCAGCCTCTCAAATTATGTTGAAATTTGGAAAACCCAAGTCCACAAACTTCAAATGCAGAGACCAATTGTGCAAGAAGCCATTGATGAATATTCCAAGAGGAGGAGGAGAAGAGAAGGAGAATAAGAAAGTGGTGATGAGAGTGAAAGTGAAGATGACAAAGCAGGAAGCAGTGAGATTACTGTCAAAGTGTAGGGATGGAGGAGTTCTTGATTTCAAAGATGCAGCTCATGCGATTGTTAAGCTTCCATTGGATTGTGTTAGTGTTGGGTCTGCAGTTGCTGGCAGTACTGGAGGAAAAGCAGTGCTTAAAACCATCCCTGAAGAATTTTAAGTTAATTAACTTGGTCCCCTTTTTTATACTTATTTTCTTTAGTCCCTTGGATATCCTAATTCTGTAATGAAAAATTATTTAGGTTCAATGATTAAATATATTTTTCTTCTTTTTCTCATACTATTTAAACCCTTCAAACATTACTTTTGATGCATTAAAATTACTGATTTATAGTTGTACATAATGCTATGCTATGCTAAACGTAAATGATAAAGATCTCAGTAGTTGATATCTCAATTATCTCAACTATTGAGTTTGATGCATGAGATCCATGTGGATTCGTTGGTTTCACATATCCCATATGATGTGCATGAAATATTGTGTGTTTATAACTCAACCGCTAAAATAATTGGGATACTAAATGCTGATATCCATATCATAATTTGTATGGCTAATAAGACTCTGGGTCTTCCCTAAACTCTCCAAGTCTTAGATGGGCCTTAAAAGTGTTTAGTTTTGGGGTAACTTTAGTCACACCCCTGTTTTTTCTAAAGACACCCCAATCTAAGTTGACCATCCCTTGTAAAAATCAGTTGACGGGGTGTCTTTAGAAAACATCGGGGTGTGACTAAAGCTACCCTTAGTTTTGAACATAGGAAATGGGCCTTGTGGGGGGCCCTATACTTCTCTAAGTAAGTTTACAAGGCCCTTTAACTTTTTGAAGTTTGAACAGAGACAATGGGTTGGGTATCGTAGGATCCGTATAGTTTACACTTTACAAGGCCTTCGAAGGTTGTGTTTAACTGTTTATATGAACCAAGACAATGAGCCTCAGGGGCTTAATTTAAGTAAGACCTGGCCCTTGAGCCTATCCCACTTTTAGATCTGGGCCCATAACCATAAGCATATTTTTGCGAGGCCTTTCAAGTTTGAATTTTGAGCTTTGAAGTTTGAACATAGACAATGGGCCTCATGGGCTCCCTTCGTATACATCTTGTGAGTTTACAAGGCCCTTAAAGTTTGGGCTTGCACATGTACAATTGACCCCATGGGCTCCCTATACTTCTCTAGGGTATGTTTAGTTTGTTTTCTGCTTTCTATGTGGTTCCGTGTTTTTTAAACATTTTTTTATTTATTTTCATGTGATTTTTTAAAATGGACAACCAAACATATTTTTAGAGTTGTTTTATGTTTTCTAAAAAATGAAAAAATACGTTAAAAAAAAAAAACAACCATACGAAATAGACTCTTAGAGCGTGTTTGATTGTAGTTTCAAAAACCTTTTTCGTTTTTGAAAATTGAAGTGGTTGTGAAAATTCATTTGGGTGTTAGTTTTTAGAAATTGTTTTGTAAAATTGAAAATCATTTTTGATTTTCAAAAATCAAAATTAGCATTTGATATTTGTAAAATTTTGGATATGGATTGGTGGCAAACTTATAAATAACTTGAATTTGCCCAAACTTCTCTTTTCCTTCTTCCAACGATTCCTTTTCTCTACAACTCGAAAGTACGTAGTGCCTTGAAAACATAGTGAAATTAACATAAATTTGTAAAAACAGCAGGCTCACTCGGCTTTGCGATCAAAACATTACGAGAAATGCATAATTTCAAGACTTCAACACAATCGTCCAATGGTTTGTTAATCTTTTTTTTACAGTTTTTCCTATCCCAGCCATTCTACACACCATTGTTTACCCTACGAGTACCAAAATATACCCGGACATACAATAGATTCAGGCGCACTTGCGAGACTCCAGTATCCATCACGAACAATTTAGTGCATTCATTAAAAAAAAATTATCCCAAAAGAAAAGGCTTCAATCATGCTATTCCCACATTACCCTGCCCACAATGTCGACCCAAACACAGTCTCATAGAACCATATCAAACAAAAGTTACAAAACAACTCCATTATGCCATTATCCCAACAACAACTTCAGAGGGAAAAAAATAAATTAAAAAGGCCCAAAATCAAAGTCTGAATTCTCAGAGCTCTTCATCACAGGAAAATTATATCTGAAATAATGATAGCTTACACGAATTTCCAATAGAAGCATAAACCGTGTTAAGACGAAAAGTCCCACATCGGTTGTTGAGGGGTCTTGTATCCAGCATATAAGCTGGTGCAGGCCTTCAAACACTTGTCAAGCCTTTTCCAAATGGAAGGGCTTGGAACTGCCACGGCCCAATGGGCCGAGATGGTAGGGAGGCTTGGCTTGGGTTTGTGCCGTGCTGGGATTTTCTACATGGTATCGGAGCAGGTGTGCGCTCGTCCCCGATGAAAAAGTTCACTCGTTGGGCCTTGGGCTTTGATACCCAGTCCACGAGTGCGGGGGAGTGTTAAAAAGGTGTTAAAGGGATAAAAATCCCACATCGATTGTTGAGGGGCTTGGTGTGTAGTTTATAAGCTTCCCCAAGTCTTCAACCAATTGTCCAGCCTTTTCCAGGAAGGTGGGCTGGGAACTGCCACGGCCCAATGGGCTGAGATGGTGGGGAGGCTGGCTCTGGGTTGTGCCATCGTGGGATTTTCTACATGGTATCGGAGCAGGTGTGCGCTCGTCCCCGATAAGAAGTCCACTCGTTGGGCCTTGGGCATAGATACCCAGTCCACGAGTGCGGGGGAGTGTTAAGACGAAAAGTCCCACATCGGTTGTTGAGGGGTCTTGTATCCAGCATATAAGCTGGTGCAGGCCTTCAAACACTTGTCAAGCCTTTTCCAAATGGAAGGGCTTGGAACTGCCACGGCCCAATGGGCCGAGATGGTGGGGAGGCTTGGCTTGGGTTTGTGCCGTGCTGGGATTTTCTACAAACCGATTTCTAAATTCAAATAAAAAAAATCAACACAACCTGCACTCGCACTATACAAACACAAATACACAAAGAAGCAGGAGATTAAACGACAAACCAGTAGCTTGGGCGTCTCTGCGGGAATTTGATGCGCGGGATCTCTCTCTAAAAGTTCTCGGGTTAAGTAAACTTTTGGTTACTGAAAGATAATCAAAATTTCATTTTGGTCATTGAAAGATTAAACGTTCCAAGTCAATCATCTAAAACTTCTTTTGTTCCACTTTGGTCACTCGGGAGATTTAGGGTAGTCAAATGCTGATGTGATGCTTTGACAACGTTTGATATCACATAACGTTAGAGCTTTGAAGACTCATAACTTTCAATCTGGATGGAGTTAGGGGCCCATAATATGTTTTCGGAAAGGGAAATTTGAGCCCTACACAAATTTATAGACCATTTGTTCTTTGTAACGGCAGGTTTTGGGCCCAAATTCTCACGTTTAAGGGGTCTACGCAACACATTTGTATTATTGCATGTAATTTACATATTTTCTTGTTTAATTAGATTTCCTTTTTCTAATGGTTTTAGGGTTTATTTTTCAGTATAAATACTTCTCTAAGTTATAATTGGAGGTACACTTGATTATTATTATTAATACCAAAACAAAACGAGATTTGTTCTCAATTTGTGGAGAATCCCACATTATTCCCTGAATTCGTCATCGTACGATTCAGTTTGTTACTTCCGCTTCGTCAAAAAGAGATGAAAAATAATTAACACAGCGTTGAGATATATACACTCCTTTGCCCCCGCCCCAATCGAGAAATAAAATCGACTCATTGTAAGACAAAGGATCGATAAACTCAATGTTATAATATAGGTCCCTCCCAAACACACACAGATAATAGAGCAATCACACAGAACAATCGAAACAGAGAGAAAAGAAGAAGAACATAAGATTTACGTGGTTTGACAATATGTCTACTTCTACGGGGTCTATGGTTGTTTTCAATATAGAAATTTCAGTAGTACATTCAGTTAGATATTTTAACCCTTCTATACCAACTTGACTAGTACGCTATGCTCCCCTCTCTTTCAATTTCTAATTTCCTTAGAGTTTTTAAGTATGAGCCATTATTTAACACTAAACGACATTATTTTGGAACAATCGAACTAGGAGTCGGGCCTTATTTTCGCACTATGATGACGAAAACAATGAAAAAAACTTGATTCGATAGTCAACTGCTCCTATCGGAAATTGAAATTGAAATTGACAGTCGTGGAACTGAAAACACCACGCACACTTAGACTCATTCAACAATTACAATATTCTTCGACTAAAACGCGTTTAGTTATACTATAACTATCTGTCACAAGACATATATGCACATCCACAAGACATATATATATATATATATATGTATGTCTTCCACAAGACATATATATATATATATATATATATATATATATATAATTTTGTTTTGGTTTGGAGTAATTTTTTTGTCTTCTATTGGTTTTGAATTGAATGCCATGTCGTGTGGTTAACTGCTTAACACACCAGTTAGTCAATGAGTTAGTCAAGAGTGAAAGTAGTCTCATTTATTACCCAAACCCCACTCCATCAAATAGTCCCCACTCATCACCTATATATATATATATATACACACATATAGGGACCCTATACATATATGCACATCCAATTATCACCAAAACTTGCTCTCTTTAAAGTCTAGCTACTTCTACTTGCTCTTGTTGTATACAGCTTATACATATTAGCCTCTCAAAATATGTTGAAATTTGGAAAACCCAAGTCCACAAACTTCATATGCAGAGACCAATTGTGCAAGAAGCCATTGATGAATATTCCAAGAGGAGGAGGAGAAGAAGAGAAGGAGAATAAGAAAGTGGTGATGAGAGTGAAAGTGAAGATGACAAAGCAAGAAGCAGTTAGATTACTGTCAAAGTGTAAGGATGGAGGAGTTCTTGATTTCAAAGATGCAGCTCATGCGATTGTTAAGCTTCCATTGGATTGTGTTACTGTTGGGTGTACAGTTGCTGGCAGTACTGGAGGAAAAGCAGCCCTTAAAAGCATCCCTGAAGAATTTTAAGTTAATTAACTTGACCCCTTTTTTATACTTATTTTCCTAGTGCCTTGGATATCCTAATTTCTTATCCTGATTCTGTAATGAAAAATTATATAGGTTAAATGATTAAATATGCTGTTCTTTTTCTCATAATATAAACCCTTAAAACATTACTTTTGATGCATTCAAAGATGTCAGATGTTAATCTCAACTGTTGAGTTGGATGCATGAGATTCAAGTGGATTCGTTGGCTTCACATGTCTCATACAATGTACATGAAATCTTGTGCATATAACTCAACCGTTGAGATAACTGGCATACCAAACGCTGAGATCCATACCATGACTTGTATGGCTAATAAGAGTTCTGAGACCGTCGAAGTCTTAGAGGGGCATTACAAGTTTTGAGTTTTGAACATAGAAAATGGGCCTCGTGGCTTGAGCCTATCCAGTATCCACTTTTAGATATGGGCCATAATTATTTTTTGTGAGGCCTTTCAAGTTTGAACTTTGAGCTTTGAACATAGACAATGGGCCTCATGGGCTCCCTCCCTATACATCTTGTTTGTTTACAAGGCCCTTAAAGTTTGGGCTTGCACATGTACAAATACAATTGATCCCATGGGCTCCCCATACTTCTCTACATCTGTTTACACTTTACAAGGCCTATAAAGTTTGATTGTTCGGCCCAGTTGATGGTCCTAATGGACTTCCGTGCGATGTTGTTAAGAGAGTTTTGGTACTTTGAACCCAGAGAACCATCTAACGACGTCTGTCCTCAAATGATACGACTCCCACACAATTTTGGCTTGTAATCATAAATTCATAACAGGAAACTTCAAACCAAAATAATTTCGGTGGGACCCTTATATTACTAATTTTAGTTAGATGGGTCCTATAATTTATAGTCTTGTCTGTGAATTTTTAATTTTACTAAATCTTATTTTAGTTATCTCATCCAATTTTCCACAAGGGGCATAATTAATAAATTAGGGTATTTTTAGTTTGTTTTCTACTACCTCTTTGTTTTCCGTGTTTTTATATGTTTTTTTTATAGAAGTGATAGGGATCCCAATAAATGGATCCCAATCATTCCAATAAACAATCATATCCCATGTTTTTATACGTTTTTTATGTGATTTTTTAAAATAGACATCCAAACGTATTTTTAGAGTTGTTATATGTTTTCTAAAAAATGAGAAAAAAATACATAAAAAACAAGCATACGAAATAGACTCTTAATTTTTAGAGAAATCCATATTCTGCTTTCATAAAATCAGCCGATGGAGTAGAAACTAAAATCACCCATTTCATGTAAATGGTCATTTCACAATTAGTGCAACTCGATCAAAGCAAATGGCATATAAATTGGGCTTGATCCCATAACCAATGAATGGCAAAATTAATCTTCTACAAGGTGTACAAAGATATATCATGAGAGAAACCAAACCTTAATTTATCCAAAATTGATCATTATCCAACCTAAAAGACCAAGAAGGGGAGCAAAAACTAGAAGAAGAAGAAGAATACCATATCTCTCTCCTTCATAACTAAAAACTACAATTACATATACATTATGTATTTATAAATACCCTCTAAGAAGAGAAGAAAAACCAAAAAAGTACATTTGGGTTTTATAAAAAAAAAGACTCTAATTTCTTCATTCTGGGGTCTCAATGATGCTCTCCAAGGAAGGTTTCCATGTTGATTCTTCAACAACTTTAACTCTCTCCCTCCCTCTCTCAATCTCTCTCAAAGCAATTTCTAGTGACAATTTTTCTCCTCCTCCTCCTCCACTATTGCGCTTCAATTGAAACAACAACGATTCCAACTCTTCTTTTGTGAGCACGAGCTTTACCCTTACACCTCCTGATGAACCAAACCCACTACTTCCCTTCAAGGACTCACCTGCTTCTGCTTTCCCATCTTTTTCTTCTTCAAAATCAAATTTCAGGTCATCTTCTTGCTCTGTTTGCTTACACGTCTTCATGCAATTCCCCATCACCACTTCACACAAAAACTGGAAATTGAAGAGAGAGAGAGAGATAGAAATTGCGGTTGTTAGTGGTGGGAAGTGGTTATGCGTGAAAGTGGGAAGGAAAGGGTATTTATAGAGGACTTGTAATAACAATAACTAATAATGATAATAAGAAGAAGAAATGATAAAAGATTTTCTTGTGTCAAAAATATTCTTAAACTATATATTATGCAAACAACTAAATAGTTTTGTGTTTTCATATTATTGCTATACACATACATGTGAAAATAAATAAAGATGATCATCTATGTGTCCTTACAAATGTATATGCATTTATGATCGATGTATGTTTATATCGATGTCGGCTAGGAAAGGATATATATATATAATATATATATATATATATATGTATATGCAAAAATTTTATAGTTTCTTAGGTGCCCAATTAATTTTTTTTATGTAGACTTGAACCCACTTGTAATTACAATAATAATAATCCATAAATTTATTCTCTTCTATATAGGAAATTTCATTGATGCTGCCAATGCCAAAATTTCATTTCTTTTGTGGAAAACTCATGAAGTTCGCTATACATATTCATGATTTAATGGCATTTATGTATGGGACAAAAGCAGTTGACTGTATTGAATCTAGTCGAGTATGGGTGTTGGGTTTGAATCCAACTATTTCTTGGCGGCCACCTGCGCATGGGCTTTGGCCTCTGTGTGGGGGCTTGCTAGTGAGCTTCAGTATGCTAAAAGGTCTTAGCGCACCGGACTTCAACCCAAAACTTATTATGTTGGCAAGTGAAAAACTTTCGTGCACACGGTATGCCAATTTGAAGTTTATGTATATTTAGTAGTCCGAATGACATGTCGGGTTAGGTGGTTCTTGTCCTAAAAAAAAAGTTGCGGAAAATAGACTAATTAGGTTTATATCAAATCTTAAGAGCCTTATATTCTCCGACAGTATCACGGGGCCTAAGGGGACTTCTATCAAGTTTAATTTCAATAACTTTTAGATTAATTTCAACGACTTTTATATTATTTTCAGCTTTTTTATTATCACCAATTTTTTAAAAACACTACTTTCACTTTCTCTTTCACTTGGCAGCTCATTCACTGGTTGAACAATCAAGAAATTCAAAATGTTAGGTTTGAAACTTTCAACTTAATTAGAAAAAACAAAAAAGGGTCGTTAACAGTGATTTTGATTTTTCTACGTTGCATGTACTTTAATTTTTCTACCTTTTGAATTAGACTTGAAAATATAGAGCATCATTCATCGACTGCTTATTTTAATCATATATAATCCAATTATTGAAGGCCTCGTTAATAATTTGTTTATATGGGGTTTTCCCTAAATTAATTGGATATATATTTCACAAAAAAAAAAACTAACACGAATTATAACGTAAAACTGTTCTTTTTTTTTTTAATTTCATTTTCAGACAATTAATAAAATGTAATTTTTTGTCTCTTAATTATACCGACAAACATATATACATATATATAAATATGGGTCATGAATTTTAAGTCTAGAATCCAGGTTGGAGAGTGGTTAAGAATTTAGACTTTTACGTTGCATGTGATTTGATCATCGGTCGCTGTCTTTCTCTTATTTTCTTTAGGACATCATGAGAAACTATTTACATTCAACTCTGAGTTTCTCAAGTCAACAGCAAAGGGTCTCCACGTGGTCTGTGGTGACGACTTCTGTAACTTTGTATTCCTTTCCTTCACTCAATATTCATATTAAGATTATACTTTAAATGCTCGATCGGGCCAAAGTCCAAGCAACTTTGTTTTTCCTTTAAGCTCAGAAAACACATTTGTTGTGTGAGAAAGACTGAACCTTTATTTATATATATACTAGTCGGAATCCCGCGCGATGCGCGGGTTTGTGTTTTTTATTTGATTGATATTTTTTTTAGATGTTGTCATTAAAAAATTTGCATTACTCATCTAAATTGATGTGGTATTTTTTTTATTGTAATACCTATGTTTTTAAATAATAAATTAATTTTTTAAACACATGATATTTAAAATTTTAAATGCATTTATTTTAATGATCAAGCAACTTTTTTTTTTTTTAGTTTATACATCTCTACTTACTTCTATGTTGTACCTTGTATATTTTTTATTTTAGCTCCATATTTCCTCGAATGTATTTTTCTGAACCATTACAATGTTGATTTTCTTGTTCAGTGCATGGTAAATCAACAGGGATTTTCTTGCGATTTGTTCTTGTCAGCATTTCTGCTAATGCTCGTCTACATTCTTTTATTGTCTTCTTTCCGTTTTATTTGTGTTTTTTTATTTTTTTTAATCACATTTCATTGTCATTTTTTCACTTTTAGTTGATCAAAAGTTATGTCCCTTCATTATATCTCTCTTGATTTTTATTGATTCTATTATATTTTAGATTTTTATTGTTCTATATAAAGAGGCCAATATTGATTCAATTTTACATAAAAGTTAAATGTTAATAGTATTTATACCAAAACTATTAATCTATTTTTTTAAAATGAGATTAGAAATATATACCTTTAAAATTTTATAATATGCATATTTATATTTCGATATCACAATAATTATATAAATTATCATTAGTTAAATATGTCATTAGATTGAATGAAAAAATATATTTTTTATATGATAAAACAATTACTGGATAAGATTATTATTTGTAAAAGTAATCAAATGTTGATACTTTGCGGTGTATTTTATATGTCATGTATTATATATTTCACCTGTGTAATATTGGTAAATGTGTTTAAATTATTATTAAATTATTTAGTTGTTGTCTTATCAAATTCCATAACCATTGATTAAATATAATGAGAATGAAATATATTTTTATTTAGCAAACATTGATTAGTATTTAAATTTCATAACTATTGTGTAAATATAGTAATTGTTACAATTGTTACTTTTTATTTTGTTATAATTTCTTAGATGTTTTGAATTAATTGATTTCAAAGTCTCTTAAGGCTTGTAAAAGGAATAGATAAATTTTAGGAGTCCACGTAATGAAAAGAGTCTAGGTGTTGAAGCGTAGGTATGATTTTTTTTTTTTGAGTTTTGTTTGTTAATTTTTAGATGCTATATTTTATATTTAATTTTTTCTTTCAATTTCTTTGTTAAAGTTTCACACATTGTGATATGATAAAAATAATTATTGTGATCGTCGATTAATTTTTAATAATTATTTATTGAAAATAGTATCATACTAATTCAGATCTTTATATCTCTGAATGTTTATGAATGTTTGTCCAATCCATATCGTCCCCATCATTGATTTATGATATTCTACACTCATAGCTCATCGGATTTTTTTTCATTTCCTGGCAATATCATAAAAAAAACCGATTGCTTTGCACACTGAATTGCTCAGATTACTGAATTGCAAACTCAAACCTACATCTAACCTAGCTCTCAAGATTTTTTAAAAATCCAAAAAATTAATGTAACAGTATCTATGCCTCTATCTGTATTTCATATTTAAAAATTGTCAAAGGTGAACACCATACTGTCACAATAGTCTAAAAGTTACATCAAGAAATTAATATTATCAAAACCCAATGTACATGTTGTAAATGATAGAAAATGCACACATTAAACCTTACAGATAAAGGTATTAGGGTTCCACCGCCTCTTCAAGCAAAAGTAATTGTCCCATATTCTTCTATTGATACATCGTACCTGACAGAGTGCCAGATCCCTTACTCTAACACCTTCTATCGCTCCTTCAATTTGTGATCAGATAAATTAATATCTATAAGTTCTATTGGTGCCGTAAAAGCTGAATGATGACCGCACTTTCTGAGATATGACCCAACCTGATATTTAGGGCATGATGTAGAAAAAAATCCTAGGATTAAACAAACTTCAGGTATTTTAACAGGGACTATCTCATCATACTGAGCACAGGGTTAAACCACAATGCCATACACATTCATCCATAGATCCCCCACAATTTGATATATGAAAAGAGAATAGATCCTGCCTTCGCTGAGAAAGGAGAGAAATATTGTTCAAAACTCAAGAACAACTCAACCCGGCCAAGAAGGGAAAATATCCTGTTGAAAGGAGTTGGCATTGAACAACCATCAAGAAAGTCAACTCTTTGTAGAAAAGACAGATTTAAATTTGCATTGGCCGGTCAAAGTTATGTAAGCATTCATTGTTAAAGAAAAGCAAATCAATAAATAGATGAGATTCACCAACTTACATTGCTAACAATAACCGATGGCCGATTTGGCTTTAATAGAACATCTGCACCAACTTGGGTGATAAATAAAGTTTCATCAAAAACATGGTTGTCCAATCCAATGGTTCCTTCTGGGTGAAAGAGGTCGGGAGAAGGGCAGTGAATGCACAACATACTATCAGAAAGATCAAAATGAATTGTAACCAAAAAGAAACTACAAATCTATTTAATCAGTAGTATTACCATCGCTAACACAATCATGAACATGAGGCAGGCTAACTGAGCTGTTTCTCTAATATGCAAAACAGTTACAAATTGAGCCTCATTTTACTATTCTTGTCCACATTCAAGTATCAGAGCTAAGAAATAGGAGACAATATTATTGATTTACCTTATGCTTTTCTTCAAGTGAAGTAGGACGAAAAAAATCAGGGGGCTGATCGTACAAAACTATGGCACTGTTAGTTTGAATGACAGAAGAAGAGCAATAAACCTTTATAGTATGATCCAAGAACTTTGACCACAAAACAAAAAAAAATCATAAGCAAGAAGTTAAGGAAAAGAGGAAAGAAAAACACAATTGCATGAAATTGAAATGAAATGGGTGTTTTTTTCCCATATTTTATTATCTCATAAATATAAGTCAAAGATATATGGTTATCTCCATTTCATGTCAAAATAGATCCTTTTTTTATACATCGGGTATATTTTATTGACTTTTCGAAAGATTATCCCTGTTCAGATATTACCTTCTCAGCCTCAATTCAAGATTTTGTGGATTTCAACTTCTCAAAGATCTATAGGCTTGACATCCAAACTGCATAAACCCTATAAGTAACCTCATCCTTTTTTTTTTTTACATAAACAAAGTACACTTGTGGGTTTGAGTATTTACCTTTCGCAATATTGTTGGCATGGACATGTCGCTGAACCAAGAATTGTGTTAATCTTTAAAATATGATGGTAACATGGTATACATGTTAAAGTTGAATTAACAAATAAGTTCGATAATCAATTCAAATTTCGGTGGAGGAAAGTCAATACTTACTTTTAGAACTCCAAAGTCCAAACAGTATAGAACATATATTCACTTTCCCATATTGCATTCTGAGTACGTTTAGGAGAAGTTTTTCAGATTCGTGGCCGAAAGGCTCGAGACAGTACATGTAATTTTTCTTCTCCTGCAACAAAAATAACTCAAAAACTATGAAATTGTACCTAATGAGTAAAAATCTATTAAGAAAATCACATCAGGAACTCAACTATAATTTGCAAATTTTTCAACACAATATCATTAAACGTATTGACTGATTCCATATTGATAATAAGATACAATTAAAATAAGTAAAGTAGATTAATCAAATATTATTTTAGCATGCGGTGATTAAACTCTTCGAATGAATCCAATAAAGCAGTAACCTATTGCTTCATAGAATCAGTTACCTCGGCAGTTCCTGTCATTGCAAGAATGTGGAAAGTGAGATGTGCTCTTAAACATTCATCGCATTGTATGTTACAAAGGATTTTGAAATCTAAATGTCGTACCCAGATGGGAGTGAGGAATAAAATTTCAGGTAGTTTTGACTAATAATTTTTTAGTAGTATCCCAAATGCTTAAGACATTAATAATAACAAAATGAAACTTTGATGCCAGGCTATATGGCATATGAATGACAAACTATACAATTTTCCTAAGACTTCTTCAAGTTACCTATGAATAAGAGAGGGGAACACAAATGCATTAGCTGCTACAAAGTCAGGTTGCCCAAATTTCAATCCGTCAAACTTTGCTCCTAATATGACTATCAAGGACTCAATCTTTTTTACCCCTCTCGATAGCCACACCTTACAAAATTCAAGATAAATACTCATTACGAAACACAATCTCATCTTCATCACAATTCTACCAAATGTGGATTTGATATCTAGGATAAATGCTCATCACCAAACACAATCTCATATTCTTCAAAATTCTACCTAGTGTGGATATAATATTATGAACTTGTGGTTGGTTTCCAGGCATAGCAGCTGATATAAGTGCTCCCTTGACCACCATCAAACTGAAAGAGCACCATATTAAATTCCAGCAGACAACAAAGTAAGAACTTTAGCACAAAGATGGCTTAGAAACAATGACAGTGACAACACACAAAAATTTGAAATCTATCAAAACCATAATACCCTAAAAATAAACAAAACAATGGAAAGAGTAAGAAACTCAAACAAAGAATGAAAAAATGCACCATGGACCTTTCCTTTGGCTTAATATCACATCAATATATTCTGCTTGTCTATATGTATTGAACCAATTTCACCAAAAAGATATGGGCTAAACGAATATTGACCCACTGTTGCCAATATCATAACTTTGCATCTGAAAACCCTTCGATTATAACTGCATACAACCATTGACTTGGCTACATGTGCAATCTGTACCACAAAAGTTGTATAGGAAGTCAATCTGAGAAATTTTTTTAAGAAAAGTACCAAGGCCAACAGGTAAGGAGAGACAACCATAAACCCAAAACAGCTGACAAAATGAAGGAGGAGACAAAGAAAGCAAGAGGAAAGAGTGAAAAAGAAAACCCACTCAGGATTCAATAATTTTAGACAGAAAATTATAATTAGACATCAATTAATTAAGGAAGCAGGGCAACGACCCACAAAAGATTACGATTGCGACTAACCTGAGCCGACTGATCGCAACCAAGCTATGAATCAGGCCAAACACCCACAGCAAATCGAAGACTCCATCCCCTAACAAATTAAGGAGCATGCCAGCCATCTGTACCAAAATCGAAGACGACGGCAGTTCCTGTCATTGGCTTTAAGCGCAAATCGAAGACTCCATCTCCTAACAAATTGAGGAGCATGCCAGCCATCTGTACCAAAATCGAAGACGACGGCAGTTCCTGTCATTGGCTTTAAGCGCAAATCGAAGACTCCATCCCTCACCAAATTGAGGATCACGCCAGCCATCTGTACCAAAATCGAAGATGACGGTAGTTCCTGTCATTGGCTTTAAGCTTTTTGAAGACATCAATTCATCGAGGAAGCAGGACAAAGACCCACAAAATATTACGATTGCCACTAACCTGAGCCGACTGATCGCAACCAAGTTATGAATCAAGACAAACACCCACAGCAAATCGAAGACTCCATCCCCCATCAAATTTAGGAGCACGCCAGCCATCTGTACCAAAATCAAAGACGACGACAATTCCTATCATTGGCTTTAAGCTTTTTGAAGACACGCTATGTTTGAGAAAAATAACGTAGGGAGAATCAGTGAATCAATGACGACAGGTAGAAGACGTTTATTTTTTGGTATTTAGTGTTTTGCTTGGTTTGCGGCAGGTGCTTGATTAGGAGATAATAAGCAGGGAAGAGGCCACGTGGGCATTAACTAAGAAGAATAACAATCCAGGTGTCAAAAAAATAGGAGCAGTTGTTTGAGCCTCTGCTTTATATATAGGTATAGATATGTCACTCAATTGAGTTACGTAAATTCGATTTGAGATATATGCTTGACAGTTTCAATGATGATGATGATAATTGTAATTACCAAAATTCATGACCAATATAATGACAAACCCGAGTTGGA
Source organism: Tripterygium wilfordii (assembly GCF_013401445.1). Classification (NCBI taxonomy): domain Eukaryota; kingdom Viridiplantae; phylum Streptophyta; class Magnoliopsida; order Celastrales; family Celastraceae; genus Tripterygium; species Tripterygium wilfordii. Next base: position 3,232,347 of record NC_052246.1, read on the forward strand.
CTACTTAAGTCCATGGGTCTAACCAATACATTTAGGCCGATATTAGGACCCATTATGAGGCCCACGTACAACCTTCGAGGCACTGTTTAGTGACAGTACTGTCACGCAAACCATGTCTGACTATAACAGTTAACATCTCCCGTTATGCTTGTTTTACTGTATTCACAGTAACTTTCCCTTATACAGGAACTATGTCTCGCAGTATCTTTAATGTATTGGTGCCCACACGATGCATGTCTCGCAGTACAGTCTAAGAGCTTTCACGGTTGTTCTTGTTGTGACGTTTATAGGATTCAAAGGTACAAACGAGCACCTTGATAAAAATTGACTATTAAACGTTCGTAGAATTTGCCCCCACAATAATAATACCTTCTCGACTGGACACAAATTTCCAAGGACGGAGATACGTCAAGTGAAGTAATCGTGACGTTATACACAACAACAACAATAATTGAATAGTTGCAATAACCATAGTAGAAAGAAAGAAAGAGTCGGACTTGGTCATGACAATCAGATAACAAAAATGTATATAATATGGTTTGAGTCGCAATTAAAGGACAGAGTGGAGATTAAAAAATGGGGAGACAGGAGGTTCGCTTTCATAGATCGGTGGAGCAATAATAAACACTAGATATAGTCTCCCAGATTTAGGTAGAAGTGTGACTGGTTTTTTAATTAAGACCAATTAAATGACCATGACAACGTAGACACCACATGATGAATACTGCCTTAAATTTGACCATAACAACAACAGCCTAATTTTGTCCCCATTTGTTTGATTTCCAGTGTTGACAAAAAAAAAAATGCAGCTTGTGTTGGGCAGAGGGTTTGATTCAACAACTAAATTAGAACCCATTGATTTAGTGGGTCCCATGATCTATACAAAACAAAGCTTCAAGCTATCATAACAAGGGTTCCATGATATATATCACTAAATGATGCAACACAACAAGCAGACAAATATATATATATATATATATCACAGGAGTCACAGGGAAATATGAGAACCAAAAACAATTTCATGTTGAACTGAAGTTGGTGAATCTTTTGGGGGCCGCATTATATATATCATCACTGAACTTCAAGAACCAATTGGATGATAGTCTAGTTGATGAATCTTTAAGGGGTCAAACCATAGAGATTCGAGAGGTTCTAAATTTGATTCTCAATGGGCGCAATATCATTGTGACACTCACTAGGCATTGACTCAATTTACCCGATCGTCAACTAATAAATTTCTGTTTGCGTAGAGGCGACAACCCGATTTTAGACCCATTTTAGTAGTCCAAAGATCAAACTTGTCTGATATCATTATGGGTTATAAAAAAATCATTCAACTTCAACTCTCTTTGCTGGAACACAAATATATTTCATCGATGACACGAGTGGAATACACAAAATTTGTTCGTTGTGGGCCTCAACAGAAGGCCCGTTTAGTTCCTAAACTTGGAGTCTTGGACATCCAAATTGAAGAGTTTATTTAGTTCTTTTTAGCACCTTAGCTCACCTTGGGCTTAAGCATTTTGGACCCAATTTGGGCTTTACCATCAGCTCCACTAGTCTATTACTGATCCAGTCAAGCAAATAATTAATAGGCCCAGACTACAAGCCCAAAATTGTTGGTCCTTTTTTTTTTTTTTTTCTTTCTTCCTTTCTTAACTTCGTCGGACTCATCATAGATTCTAGAAACACTTGACCACAAACACACACACACGTTATTGAATAAAATTGTGGAAATTAATTAATCAAATATATACCTGAGAAAATGATATTACGTCGGCTTAAAGTCATATTTATTGGGGATGGAAAAGACTTCAATTCCTTTAAAATTCTAATTTTGGTTGCTGTGAACTATGGTCACTCTTGTTTAGCACTTAATTTTTAGTGTTTAGGATTTAGATTTTTTTTTTCAAAATCTACTATATCATAATATTATGAACATCAAAATATTCAATCATACATTTAAATTCATAATTTAACATAATTTTATAAGAGAATTGGAGTTAAAATCGGAGGTTTTATCCCTACTTATGGCTTCAAACTACAATCAAAATTCAGAAGTCAGAAAGGCATACAATGCTTTTGTCATACATGGTCGGAAAATCAAGAAAGTCATATGTTGGAGGCTGTCTGTCGACATTATTGAGTCGTATATAATTTATCTACACAGTTATAAAAAGACAAATAAATGCAGAGTTTTTTCTGCTATTTTAAATTACAAGTAACCAAACACCAACCGTTGACTTATGCTATTAAGGATCCACTGCTCCCCTTCTCACCGTTCCATGTACTTTCTCTATGAACAAGAAAATCTTTACTAGTCTTTGGCTCTTTGCTGGCGATACACATCTCTGCCCAGTAGAATCGACACTGTTATGAACCGCAGAGAATTCAAACCTCGCACGAAGCCTTATATCCTCCTCTCTTCACTGCCGAGGTCTCCAATGGCTCCTTTTGAACTCTGCATCTTCTTTTTGTTCCTCCTCTCATTTATTCAGATTTCAATAGGCGTCGAAGACTGCCAGAGCGTATGCGACGGCAACATATTCGGCGGCAATCCTGTCGTTCGCTTCCCTTTTCAGTTCAAAACCGGCTCTAAAACCTCTCGATGTGGGTTCCCGGGATTCGATCTCGCCTGCGACAAAAACGGGTTTTCGATCCTCACTCTACCTCACGCTGGTCAATTCGTGGTCGAATATATCGATTACAGGTCCCAATCTATTTGGTTCAACGACCCTGGTTTCTGCCTCCCCAAACGACTTCTTGATTCCTCATTCAATCTCTCTGACACTCCCTTCATCGAAGAGTACAATCGCTACTTCACTTTCCTTAATTGCTCTGATTCAAGTGATGGGTCGAATTCGCAGATGATTTTGCCTCAGTCACGGTATTTGTCTTGCTTAAGTCAAGAAAACTACACCGCTTGGGCACTCCCGACGGATGTGTACGAGTCACAGGGGGCGATATACCCGTCGTGTACGGTGATATCTAAGACGGTTTATGTTCCGGTTCCGTGGCTGCGGTGGACCGATCTTAGTGCCGGTTCGAGGTTGTTGTGGGTTGAACCGGACTGTAAAGAGTGCGAAGAGGCCGGTGGAACTTGCGGGTTCGCGGGTGATTCGGGTCTGGATATCGGTTGCTTCAATCTTCCCAAAGATGGTGGTAAGTTCTCTTGTATTTTCTTGCCTGAACACATTATAAAACGGCGTCGTAGAAATGCCGGAGATGCTTTTTGTGTGAGTCAGCGGGGTATGAAGCGACTGTAGTCAAACAATTTGCTAATGGACAGGTGAGATGGTCCCAGGGACCCAGTCATTGGGTGGGCCATCGCTTTTTTTTTAATCGCCGTCACGACCATGAATACTTACCAAACAAGTGTTCGGTGTTTGATGTTGACACGTATCATGTTTCCACATTGTAGGGTCCACCGTTTGGTATTCTATTTTATTTTAAAAAAACAAAGAACTTATCGAAGACACGATATCATATTGGACCTCCCCTTATATAGAACTTATCCAATACAAGATCATAAAAGAATTTATGCAAGACACAATAATATTGGACCTCGCTCTACATAATAAACTTCAAGAATGCGGGTACGTGAATTCTCCGTCCCACAAACACTAGACAATTATAAGGCCGGTAAATCTATGACCTCTTTCATTTGGCAAGAGTTAATAATGTCAATTTACCACCCAGTCTTTGGTTTAGTATTCTATTTTCATTTAAGATTGCTTAGTGGTGTTTCTAATCTAAAGGTCACCAGAAAGAAAATCAAATTCTTTGCTAGATCCCATGAAGTTTCCCATCATTGTTTGGCTTTTCTTCAACATTTTTGAATTCTTAGTATTGATTTGACTATTTCAATAACCAACCATATCTTCAATTTTTGTCCTACCATTCCATGCAATTATCTTACATGGTACTAATAATGTCTCACTGTGTAATTGTTTTTTGCACATTTAAGGTATCCCAAGGAGTGCTAAATATGGCATTGCAATAGGCATAGGCATACCCGGACTCTTGTGTCTTATAGGCCTTGTAGGGTACCTCTACGGCAGAGTCAAGTCCTATAGCCAACGCCACCGGGCCGTCAGTACAGAATTTTCATCCTCAATTGCTCCACAGCCGGTGATCATTGTGTCCGGACTCGACGGCCAGACAATCGAGAAGTTCCCGAAGACATTGTTAGGCGAAAGCCGAAGGCTGCCGAGGCCCGGTGACAACACTTGCCCTATATGTCTAGCTGAGTACCAGCCCAAGGAAACAATAAGGACTATACCAGAATGTAACCATTACTTTCATGCTGTTTGCATTGATGAATGGCTAAGGATGAACCCAACATGTCCCTTGTGCCGGAAATCTCCGGACAGTTCCTCTCGAATCACGCCTTCTTGTTCCGCATCTTCATCTTCAACATCGTTGCCGTCCTCACCCTAAGATTTTTGTGATTTTTGTTGGTGCATATGTATACTGTATGTTTCGATGATATTTGTATATGGTATGTTTTAATTAATGAATGATAGATGTATAAATTGAATTCAGTTCTGGAAAGTGGAAACAGCCATGGGTGCGGGTGGAAGGTCTACATATATTTTGCTTGTTTCATATGTATATTCCGAGCTGGCATCATATGACTAATTATCAGGCAAAAGGAAGAAAGGAAAAAAATCCACCTCAAGTGGTTATCAGTTAATCAGGTAGTTTTTTGGCATGTGATGTATGGCTATCCCTCTCAACTGCTTAATTAGTTCTAATTATGAACCTTTCCAGCAGGGAATAACATTAGCTGTAAGTTTTCTTGAATGCACTTCTTACTGTTGATGTGTAGAAATGCATAAGAAAAATAAGATTTGTATTATTGATTCTTGCATTTAGAAGGAGATTAGGTCTCCTTTTATTATGCATGATAACTCAAACTATTAGAACCAATACCATACACATTAACACACACATAAATCAATATACATACTTCAACAAAAGCGAGGAACCGAGCTCATGGGTGGCTAAGTTGGTTATGAATGAATCTTTCCAGTTTGAAGATCAAAGTTCAACTCTTCACATCAACACCCTACAACGTATTAAGTCTACAACTTATCGAGTACAACTTGGAGAAGTTGGTTAATCTAGATATTCGGAGTTTATATGGACGAAAACCCCATAGTTGCTTGTCATAAAAATAAAAAAAAACACCCAAGGACAAAACTAATAACTCAAAATCCGGACTTAGGGCCCAAGGAGGCAAATCATACGGGCCAGCCCAATCATACACAGCCCTGGCCCGTATAAGATAACTTCGGCTATCGCTGTAATTACACGGCGAGATCCCAACCCTCTGGCCTAGGTCGGTACATTTCCAATCTCTCCGACTTACCATCTACATCCAGTTCGGTGAAAATCAAGAGCCCATGCCGACTCGATCTGGTGCGTTTTTCTGCAGACATCTCATGCGTCTTTTTTTTGCTCAGATACAGGTTCTCTCTGAAGAAAGTCTTCGTTGTCGTATCTTTTACTTTCTTTACTTTTCAGTTCTGAAGTAGACATTTAAAACCTGCTAATCAATTATATGCATATGTTTTCAGTCTGTTAGATTTTGCTTTTGAAACTTGAATTTCAGTTGATTTGGCAATGTACGTAATAGATTTATCAAACCCTAATATCCGTGGGAATTCCTTATCTGGTCCGAATTTCTACCTGGGTTCTGTTTTCACTACTTTATAAGCCTTTTTTTTTTCTTATTCTTGAATGCTTTTTGTCCTTATTTATGGTCACTAGGGATACAATTTGTTTCTGATATATTATTTTCTTTATATCTACTATTATCAACGAATACATCTGTTTCAATAGATTTTTAAGGTTGTTGAATTTTGGATTTTCTGTAACAGTGGTTATATGAAGTTGAGCTAGAGAAGTAGAGATGTACAACGGGATTGGGTTACAGACCCCAGGAGGGTCTGGAACTAATGGTTACATCCAGGGAAATAAGTTTTTTGTCAGGCCAAAGACGAACAAGGTGGATGTGAACAACAAGGGGTTTGATGTGGACCAAGGTACTGCGGGTGTGACCAGGAAACCAAACAAGGACGTACTTGATCATGACTGCAAGCGCCAAATCCAGCTCAAGCTTGTCAAGCTTGAAGATAACCTTATTGACCAGGGCTACACTGATGCAGAGATTGCCGAGAAGATTGAGGAGGCTCGAAAGACTCTTCAAGCGGCTGCTGCTTTTGAGGCAAGTGGTGGACCCACTGCTATTGTCGTTGCTGATAAGAAGTAAATAATCTCCCTCCCTTCTCTTATTGAATTTTTTATTATCAGTTTATCTTTTCCACGTATCCTCAAATTATATTTTGCTCTGTTTGCACTTTCTTATTCGTTGTGGTTATGACTGCTGTTAATGTGAGTTAAAAATTTTTACAAAGTATATTGCAATAGCATTGTCAGGAAGTTTTCTGTTTTAGGGTAGTACTGCCATGCTCTATATGCTCGTTAAGAACTTGTTGCCTGATTTTTTGAGTCAATAAGCAGTTTTGCCTCTCCTGTGGGCTTTCAAGGTAGTGATTATGTATATGGTGCTTGATAGCTCTGTTATCGAGGCATATATTGAAGTTTGAACTGAGAGCCGAGAGTTTTTTGAGGGTTGCTTTTTGTTTCCCTTTTTTCTCGCTCTCTGATTTTTTTTTCACTCTTAGCTCTATTTCTTTATGGGATCGTGGTTTCTTTAGGGTTATTCCCACTTTAAGAAATTCTCTCTCATTGGTACATATTATTTCATTTCCTTTTCAAGGTCATCTTGTTACTTCTCTGAGTTTTTTGATTGAGGTGGGGTGGGGGAATCCTCCATTATTCTCTCTAAAAATATTTCTGCATCATGGTAGTTGACCTAGCCCATTACATGAATGTGTTTGTTTTGTTACTTTGCTTCTATACTTCAATCAGGATGTAGGATGAAAAATATGGTAGCTTATGCAGGTTTGGTGCATGCTAATATGATTGATGCTTCAAAGAGTGTTTTTCGCTATTGTTTATAGCGTGATTGAGTAATCTCATTAGTGTGAGGTAATAAATAATTTGATCATCCCTTCCTTTTTGGCATATATGCCTGCAAATGATGTTTTCTGAAAAAATAATAGGTGTAAGATTCTTGACATATATCTTTAATAGCATGCATGCATAGAGCTGCATCAATAATGCACTCTTCATAGTTTGTACATTATATGTTCGTTGTGATACTTTCAACTGGATTTCCCACTGCAACTCAATTTTAATTGTCTTGCTCTTGGTGTATTTCATCTGAAATTGTTCTCAAAACAAAAATGTCGTACTGTGTTGTGACATGCATGTTTCTTTAATGATTTTTTTCTCTAGAGTATGAATCTGAAGTCTTAGCTGTGTATTTTGATGACTCTTTGACTTTCAGGATATCAGATACTCAGACTCATCAAATTGCTGCTAGAAAGGAGAAACAGATGGAGAAACTGAGAGCTGCCCTTGGGATCAGTTTGTCTGAACCTCATGAACCAAGTGGAGAGACGAGGAGTGACGCTGAGCTGGAAAGCGGAGATAAAAAGAAATACAAATGGTGGTGGTAAGCATCATGAGAAACGTGAACATAGCTTTTTGGACAGAGAGTACAGCTCAAAAAACATATTGGTGAAGATCCCGAAATCTGGAAAGGATGATAAGAAAAAGGGTGGAGATAGGTCTAATGAGCCGAGGCACAACAAGAACTAAGTAGGAGAAGAAGGCACAAGGATAGTTCTTCTGGCGAAGATAACAGTGGTGAGGATGGCAGTGGAGATCTGAAAAGTATTAAGAAAAGAGGAGATAAGTCTGATGAGCCCAGGCACCACAACAAGAAAGTAAGTAGTAGAAGAAGGCACAAGGATAGTTCTTCTGGTGAAGATAGCAGTGGTGAGGATGGCAGTGGAGATCTGAAAAGTATTAAGAAAAGAGGAGACAAGTCTGATGAGCACAGGCACCACAAGAAGGAAGTAAGTAGGAGAAGGTGGCACAAGGATGGCAGTGGAGATCTTAAAAGTTTGAAGAAAAGAGGAGATAGGTCTGATGAGCCTAGGCACCACAAGATGGAAGGAAGTGGGAGAAGAAGGCACGGGGATAATTCTTCTGGCAAAGATAGCAGTGGTGAGGATGGCGATGGAGATGTGAAAAGTTTGAAGAGGAGAGGAGATAGGTCTGATGAGCCTAGGCACCACAAGAAGGAAGTAAGTAGGAGAAGAAGGCACGAGGATGGTTCTTCCGGTGAAGATAGCAGTGATGAGGATGGCTGTGGAGATCTGAAGAGTATTGAGAAAAGAGGAGACAGGTCTGATGAGCCTAGGCACCACAGGAAGGAAGGAAGGAAGTTGGAGAAGAAGGCACGAGGATGATTCTTCTGGTGAAGATAGCAGTGGTGAGGATGGCAGTGGAGATGTGAAAAATTTGAAGAGAAGAGGAGATAGGCCTGATAAGTTTAGGCACCGCAAGAATGAAGGAAGTGGGAGAAGAAGGCAGGAGGATGATTCTTCTAGCGGGGACAGTAGCGGGGAGGATAGCGGTGGAGACCTAAAAAGTATGAAGGGAAGAGAAGATAGGTATGATGAGTCAAGGCACCGCAAGAAGGAAGGAAGTAGGAGAAGAAGGCGCGAGGATGATTTTTCTGCTGAAGCTAGTAGGGGGGCGGATAAGCGGAAGAAGAGGACTAGAACTTCGAGGCAAAGCTAATCAACTCTGTACCATTGCTTGTTCAAGATCCTTGTGTTGCATCCCATACTTGTGAAGTTTGTATGTGGTGTGCAGTGTGCTTTGAATTGGAACCTTGTGAATCAATGATTTGTGATGCAATTTTAACATACAAGAATTTTTAAGAGTGAAAAGGATTCTTAGCTCCACTTTCATATGGCATTTGATATTTTGCAAGAAAAAAAAAAAAACTGGTTCTGTTTTTATCGAATGGCACTTGTAAAGGAATCAATCCAGTTGTAATTGACTTCCATAAGTGAATATATATATATTGAAATAATATATACAGATGTATAGCTTGCCAAGATATTTTTCACTTATTTGTCAGCCCAAGCCGAAGACCAAGTCCAATATTGATTGAGTTTAGGCCTCGTACAAGACTGGCCCGTCTTAGAATAATCAATTGGGTAACTTTAATCACATCTTAATTTTTTTTAAAGACACCTCAAACTAATTTGAACATCTCTTATAAAAATCAGTTGATGAGATATTTAGAAAACATCGGTCTGACTAAAGCTACCCTAACCAATTCAAGGTGAAGCCTTATTCTAAACACGTACATTTGTTAATGGCGAATTCGCGATTTTAGAAGCTTAGAGAGAACAGAGATGCAGAGAAGAGGACGATCTACCAGTTCGGATCTGCTACCGTAGTCAATACCAATCATCTGTTCGTCGATTAAGTAAGTTTATCTTTATGCTTTCCGTTCCGTTTGCAAAGAGCCCTATGCTTTACAATTGTGTTTTGGGTTTTTTTTGGGATATTTGAGAATTTGGGTTTTTTTTTTTGGTTTTGGGTAGTTCTAGCCAAAACTCCGGTATAGAATCACGTCCAAGTGATTGAATTCAGATCTGAATGAGGTTTTGTTTGGTTTTTTAGGAATAGAGAGAAGAAATTGAAGTCTTGAACTTCTAGAATTTCATTATTGCGTGACCTTGGAAATGCTCGATTTATACTTAATTCACATGGGTGTTTATTCTGAATAGGAAAGAAAATGGAATTCCGGTTTGAAATCTTGGTTTTTTATCAGGATTTGGGCATATCTGGCTCAGATGGCCAGATCAAAGTTGTTTTCCCTGTTAAGAATTTAGTTCTGTAGATTTCTGTGTTCAATGACATAATTATAATAGCAATTCAGGCCACTTTAGGTAGTTGATACGGTCAGTCTAGAATATCAGTTCCTGCTGGGATTAGATAATGCTTAACGGAGGCATAACTTGCTAATTGCTAAATGATTGGGTTACCTTCCAGTTTTTGATGATTTCGCAAACATTGGATTCAGAAAATTTGGTCCAATTTTCTTGCTGATTCAGCTTGCCAATGGAGGCCTAAAGATATTTCAGGATTTGATAGCTGAAAGAAGTGATAGTAACATCTGAGAAATGGGTATTCAATTTTCTCAATGTTTCATGCTTGTTGTGAGGAGTTTTAATTGTGCGTTTGGATGATTCTTTTCTATGGTTTCTTGACTAAATGCATGTATACTAGTTTCGTAAAACTCATTTGGGCCTGCATGCATTTTTTTCTCTATTCGTCAAGATTCAAATTATATGAGTTTACAGCCCTACCCAAACTCATAAAAAATGAACATTTATTTTTAGTTTATGAAGCTAAGACAATTGTGTGTATGAAATGTTGTTGTGTGATGAAAGGATGGTGAAAATTATTTTTCTAAAGACATGCCAAGTGGCTTGTGTATGCATACGTGGATTATTTTGAAATCCTTACGATTAACTTTCGAAGGAAAATGTTTCAGGTAGGACGATTTATTGAAGCTGGTCCTTCTTAGCTGGAATTAAACAACCATGTCCTGCCTGGCTCTCTCCCTGCAACCTGCCAATGGCTCTGACATCCTCCTTCAGACCCGGGAGTGGTTCCCTCCAGCCCGTGCACTTGCAGCTCTCACCGCCTTCCGTCAAACGCGGCTTGCCTTTGCCACCACAAAGCATCGACAACACCAACACAACCATCCTTCAGAAACTGACGATTCTGCTGCCTCCAGTGCCACTGCTGATTCAATCGCCTCCCTCGGTGACGACCCACTTGCAGCTTCCAGCGGCCAGGTCATAGTTGGTGTGGAAAGCCGTTACCGTGTGGTGTACCGCCTCGTCAACGGCATCTATGTGCTTGGTATCACCACTGCAGACCATGATAACTCCATCAATGTCTTTGAATGTATCAACATCGTTAACCAGTCTGTTAGTGTCATTGTCACTGCCTGCCGCGGAGTTGACGTCACTCCTGAAAAGCTCAACCGGAAGTATGCTGAGATCTACATGGCATTGGACATTGTGTTGCGTGGTGTTAGTAGCATTCGCCTCGCGGCAATGCTTGCTTCAATGCATGGCGAGGGGATTGCCAAGATGGTGCATTCTGGGCTTGACTCAGAGAGCAAAATCCGTGGAGCTGATAGCTGGCCTGCGATGGAAATCCATTCTGTTGAGCATCAAGCAAGCATTGAAGCATTTTCAAATGCTCGGTTTGAATTACCCCCAGAGACACTTGCTGCAGGTGATGAGGTGGCGGCAAGTATTGCTCCAGTGGTGCAGAATGAGCAGCTGGAGCAACAGCAAGAAAAACAGGAGGAATCGACAGCAGAGAAGGATCCATTTGCAGCGAGTGAGGCTATAAATAAGCAGGAGGAACTTGTGGGTGGGTTTAAGAAGAATAAGGATAACTCAGCCTCGGATTTGACAGTGGCATTGGCAGGGTTAGAAATCACCACATTGCCACCTGCAGCTGCTACGGAATCAACACATATTGGTGTTGAAGGATTTGAAGGGGATTATGGTGGAATTGAGTTCAGCAATGAGCAAGCTTCTCTGGGAGAAACTTTTGAAGCATTTAGTGATGCATGGGGTGGGGGATTGGATGCATCAGAGTTTGTCGGTACCAAGAAGGCTCCAAAACAGCAAGGCCTTGGTGGGCTTGAGCTGTTACAAACGGGGCCGGATGGTGAAGCCGCAGCAAAAACTGCGGCAGCTGGAGCTGAAGGCACTCCACTTGAAAATCTTTTGGTGAAGAAAACTGAAATGAAGGGTCCTGAGATGTACATTTCTGAGGAGATAAGTGCAGAGTTTAGGGAATCTTTACTTGCTAGAGCTGGATTGATGGGCGTTGTTTATTTGAGAACATTGCCTCCGAAAACTGCTGGTGATAAGGAAACAGAGTTTTCATTTCAGGTTAACGGGACAAGTGCAGTTAAGAGATTTGTTATGCAGAGTTCTCGTGTTAGTAGCCTTGGAAATGGGATGTTCCATGTTAGAACTGCGCCTTCTGAGGATCCTATACCCATTTTGAAGTATAGCTTACTCCCTAAGTTAACACCATTGCCTTTGAGGGTTCGTCTTATAAAACGTCACACTGGGACTCTACTTTCTGTAATGATACAGTATGTCTCAAATCCAGATTTGCTGATGCCACTGAATGATGTGACATTTATTTTGAAGCTGCCAGTTGATCCTACGCTGTTGAAGGTTTCTCCTAAAGCTGTATTGAATAGAACTGAGAGAGAATTGAGATGGCACGTGCCAGAGATTCCGGCAAAGGGTTCTCCTGGTCGGTTACGGGCTAGGATGCCTGTGGATTCTAGTGAAGAAGATGGCAGTGAAGAGATTGATGAGATTGTTGGTTATGTAAAATTTTCTGTTCAAGGAGCTGAATCGTTGTCCAAGGTTTCTCTACGCCCTGCATCTGAGGGTAAGACAGATTTCTACGAAGGTAGTCACAGGTATGAGACTGGGGTTTATATGTGCAATTAAACCATGTGACTATGGCTGCTTGTTGACAGATTGGTGTGTTGACTTTGTTATTTTTGATAGAGGTTTTGTTGTTTCTTTTCCTATCTCATGTTTGAGGTTTCTCAAAAAGATTAAAGGGGTTATATAATCATGGCATATGGTTATTGTGCTAAGTTGTAATGTCAAAACTGTTATGCCCCTTCAATTTATGTGTTGTTTATGAGTTTATCTATTCTTCTCTTTTTATGCCAATGTTGGTGACTGGAGATAACTCTCTTCAATTATTCCTAGGATGGGAGGGAGTAGGTCTTGCTTCATATTTGTTAATTCATTTCTGGTTTACACGACTTCAGGCAGATAAAGCAGCTACAAAAGCTATGCTTGTCAATCGAGTAGGTGATTTTGGATTAGCTCCTGGGATTTCTTGAGAGAGGACAACTTTTAACCTCATGCTTTTCCTTTCCGTGACCATCAAAGCATAGAACCGGAACTGTAATATATTGTTTGCTGAAATTGTTTTGATATATATATATATATACTATGAAGAAAGTATGGCTTGACGATATTTAGGTCCAGATTACAGTTTCAACTTTCTTTATTGGGGAAGATGTCTGATAAACATATGCATATCAGTAGTACTGGACCTGGTTCGTCAAAACATTGGAAAACTTAATGTCGTTAAGTTGCTTGTAGATTCATCGTTCATGGAGGATGGCTTGTCGTATCTGAACCTTCTAAGTTTTGTATTTCTTGGTATGAACGCAACTACCTTACCTGGGAAAAAAACAACAAAAGTGGAGCATGGAGACAAATATGGTAGGCTCATTGTGTCAGTCACGGATAGAATCTTCTCTCCCAAACCCAGAATGCAATATTTTTCATTTGAACTATAATTCATGTACTGTTAAAGAAAAAAGAAGCAGCATAAATATACATATAACGTAATTCTTATGAAAAAAAATCAAAAATTTAAAAAATAATTTATTGCAATGAAAAAGAGAGAGAAGTGTGATCCGCCAGTCATGGGATAATTTTCGTTGATTCCCATATTAACGCCTTCATCTCTTACCAACTATTCTGTAGGTGGGGCCTCGTCGGAATTCTTTGAACTTCTAACTTGTGACCACAAAACTCGTGGGCCACCTTTTGGTTGGTTCAGGTCAGACCGGCTCACTCTACATTATCTAGTTTTAATCGGTGCAAAAGATGGAATTAAAAAGAGTATTTTTCTAAGTGTCTTTAGTCTTTAGTCTTTCTTTTAATTGAAGACTTTGACAGTAACCAACAAAAAGAAAAAAAAGATTAGCATGCCACTAAAAACCAACACACACCCACACCATCTCTCTCACCGCCCCCAAAATCATGGTTTCTTTCTCACATGCACACATCAAGTCCACTAACCCTTTCTAGCTAAGTGCCCCAGTGGGTGGGCCCCACTAATCCAATTTTGCCAAATTAAATTAATAGGGATTTTAGGGGTTTACCTAATCTAAATTAATTTCTCCCATTACCAGATGTAACCATGATCAACTCCACTTCCCTTTGTATAATATTATTATTATTATGCTAATTGAATTACAAAATCATCTCTACAATCCCCAAATTAGGGCAACTTAATAATGTTTACAATAATTGGGGACTTATAAATATTATAAGCCACATCATAGCCCATTTTTTTTTTTACACAATTATGAAATAAATAAATAAATAAAATCCAATAATATTTATTCTTTCCTTTCTGTTCCTTCAATTCTATTCGTGGTTTCGTACACCAGCCATTCACCGCCCACACTGTTTCCTTCTCCTTTCTCTCCCATTAAATCTCTCTGTTTTCGGCCTTTTCTTCTCCAATGGCTACTCTTGGTGACATAGGAGTCTCGGCACTTATAAACATACTCGGTGCTTTTGCATTCTTGCTTGCTTTTGCTCTGCTAAGAATCCAACCCATCAACGACAGAGTCTACTTCCCAAAATGGTATCTCAGTGGATCAAGGAGCAGTCCAACAAGAGGGAGAGGAAACTTTGTTGGCAAGTTTGTAAATCTCAACTTCAAGACCTACTTTACCTTCTTAAATTGGATGCCTCAGGCCTTGAAGATGAGTGAGACTGAGATCATCAACCATGCTGGCCTTGACTCTGCTGTTTTCTTGAGAATTTACGTTCTTGGGTATTATTCTATTTCCCCTCAAATATCTTGTTCCCCATTATTTTTCTCATTTTGTTTAAGGATTTTGCTTGGTTCTTGAGAAAAAAGCAGTTTATTTATGGCAAATTTTTTTTCTTTTCTAATTGTTGGGGGTTACTTCTTTTCTTCAAGCTTGGAATTTAAACTGCAAATTTTCAAAATTTTAAAATTTTTTTGGTGGGTTTTCACTCCCGTGACTGGTCATAGAACTGTTTGTTTCTTGGGAATTCTGGAGAATCTAAAGTGATAAACTACATTCCATTATCCCGTGACATGCATTTTGAGTACTTTCGTGGGTTTGATAATTTGTTTGAAATGTGGGCTATACTGCTTTAAATTTATAACTTTCCTACTGGTTCTCCGAGAATTTACACTTACCTCTTCTCAATTCTTTTCCTTTCCCTTCATTTTCTATGTAATTTTGAGCCTTTTAAAAAAATTATTTTGTAAGTTGTTCTGTTTATTTTATGTTGTCACATTGTTTTGGTTAAACGAACTGCATACTATTGGCCATTCGCTTTTTTTCCCCAATGAATTTCTACACTATTATGGTCATAAAGCAATTACTTCAATGGGAGAGCAAAAGGAAACACGCAGGCTGCTTTATGCAATTGCAACCTCAGTTGATTATAACTGCTAACGCCTTGGCTCAGATTATTTAGCTAGAATCCCGCTTGTCGATTTGATTTCTCACATGCCTTCATCATGTTGAAAGTCCATGCTCAATCTCAACACTTCATTATGCTCTTTAATATTCAAATCAGTCATGGCTTTATAGAAAATAAGCTCCGATATCAATGAGCAATCTTATGGCTAATGTCCACAATTCATCTGGCAGCTTGAAGATTTTTGTGCCAATAACATTGGTGGCGCTCATAATTTTTATTCCAGTAAATGTATCAAGTGGAACACTGTCCTTTTTGAAGAGAGAATTGGTGATGAGTGACATTGACAAGCTTTCAATATCAAATGTTCGTCCTAAATCTGAAAGGTTAGCCTATCTTTCTCCTTGACAGGACAAGTTGATTTCTCTGATTCTTTTATTATCATTTTTGATGAATTAATAAACAACTCCTCCCTTGCACAAGGCTCCCACAGCGGGCGGGGTCGGGGACATGCCACTTATTCACCTGTATTGATGAGTTAAGATCACAACTATAGCATTTTAAATGTATATGAAATTATGAATGGATACATCAAAAGCCTGCCAAATTGTTTACTTTGATCTTGTTTATTTGATTTATAGTTACAAGCATTCTAAATTATTATAATTTTCATTTTGAAATGAGGGAAACCCTATCCCTCACATTGATAAACCATACACCATGATCAGTAAAGTCATGGGTTTTTTCTTGCTAGGAGACTCGAAAAATGGTCTCCCAACTGGAAGCGTTCCCCTGGCCTACTCATCTGTATCCCGGGGGCAAATTATTATCATTTTATATGTTTTATTTACTTGGATGCCTAAAATATCTGATGGTGAAAGGCATGATAGTGATAGGTAGGGGCAATCTCTGATGATGAGTTTATCGTGATCTTGCTTTGATGCCATCTCAAAGTAGTTATTCAGTCATCACTCATCCTGTTCAGATGATTTATGCTGTCATTTTCTGGAATAGTTATGCATCTTTATTCTGCTGATAAATGTCAATGTGGGCTGTGAAATTTGTAGTAAGTACTCGTACGTTTTATTTTTCAGGTTCTTCTTTCACATAGGATTGCAGTACTTGTTTACAATATGGACATGCTTCATGCTGTATATGGAATATGATTACATATCATCAATGAGATTGCAATTCTTGGCTTCACAGCGTAGATGTGCTGAACAGTTCACAGTGAGTAAAACTCCTGTTGCATTCCATCATCTTGACGAGAGAGTCTAGCATTTTGTCTGTTTTTTCATTTCTACTTTCTGAAATGTTGCATTGAGTATCATGATATAATTTAAAATGGTGTTGTAGGTAGTGGTCCGGAATATTCCACGTGTTTCTAGTCGTTCAGTATCAGATTCTGTAGACCGCTTCTTCCAGACAAACCATCCAAATACCTACCTTTGCCACCAGGTACTTCTACTAGTTTATGATATATCATATATATATATATAATTTTTTTGTTTTATTTTCTGTAGCAGTAAATCCTGCAAAATTTGTGTCCTCCAAGTTTAACAGAGTGGTGAGATGCACGTGATATTTGTTCCTAGCCTTTCCTGATTACACTTTCTTGGCTGTATAATTTTGTCCTTGATAGTTATTGTCCTTTTGGTTCAGGCAGTCTACAATGCAAACAAATTTGCAAAGCTTGTAAGAAAAAGAAATAGGGTCCAAAATTGGCTGGACTATAACCAGCTTAAGTTCGAAAGGCATCCAGAAAAAAGGCCAACAAAAAAGGTGGTTCTCTATGAAATCTCAGATGGTGTAAACTTTACTTTTGCATCTGTGTCTATGTTTCCTTCTCTATTTCATAATATTGAAACCATTCCATCTTAGATCTATTTGCATAGAAGTCATGGTTTTAAGTTTTTGTTTTGCAGACTGGATTTTTGGGGCTTTGGGGGAAAAGAGTTGATTCTCTTGACTATTATAAACAGCAAATAAAAGAACTTGAGAAACGAGTAAGCCGTAGCTACTTTTTTTGTAATTATATTGGATATCATTCTTTGAGATGTCATATAAACTTTAATTGTGTTGTTGTGGTTAGCTGTATTGTATAAACTTCTACAGTTATCCTTTTAGATTGTTTAGTTGTTATAATATTTGTGCCTTACATATCTATACTTCTGACAGATGGCATTGGAACGACAGAAAATTCTCAAAGACCCAAAATCTATTTTGCCAGTTTCTTTTGTTTCATTTAATTCGCGTTGGGGGGCTGCTGTTTGTGCTCAGACACAGCAAAGCAAGAACCCAACTCTGTGGTTAACAAATTGGGCACCAGAACCCCGTGATGTTTACTGGCGTAACTTGGCTATACCTTTTGTTTCATTGAGCATCCGGAAACTGATAATATCCGTGGCAGTATTTGCTTTGGTGTTCTTTTACATGATACCAATTGCTTTCGTGCAATCCCTAGCAAATCTAGAGGGTCTCGAAAAAGTTGCACCATTCCTCAGGCCTGTTATAGAATTGTGAGTACGGTTTCCATATTAATTTGTTATATGTATGTTCTGGTGTCTCTAAGGCTTAGAAGTTTATTTGCCAAATTCTTTCATAGTGAGCTTGGATTTATTTATTTTCTTTCATGATTAGTTAGCATTTGACAATGTGTAATCTCTTTTTAATCTGCCTTACACCCACTCGCAAGTCTCTTATATTTTCTCTGTTTCATCATTAGTTAGTTGCGTGCAAATGTGAATATTCTCTAATCATAGTATAGTTTTTCCCCCATAACATTTCTATCCTAAATTAATCTTTTGAGGTCGCTGCATTTCCTTTGTACTTTTAATGGTTTTTGGAAACCTAAGATGTTCCAATAGTTAACAGTTGCTCCTAATAATGTATGCAGGAAATTTATCAAATCATTTCTACAGGGTTTCCTTCCTGGTCTAGCTCTTAAGATCTTTCTGTACATTCTTCCTACAATTCTGATGATCATGTCCAAAATTGAGGGATATATTGCACACTCAATGCTAGAACGAAGGGCGGCAGCAAAGTATTATTATTTTATGTTGGTGAATGTATTTTTGGGAAGCATAATAACGGGAACAGCTTTTGAGCAATTGCATGCTTTCCTTCACCAATCACCAACCCAGTAATGTTTCTTATCCTTGTGCTATTTCAATATTTATCTAATAAATGAGAGATCTTTGACTCTCTTTGAGAAAAAGAAAATAGATCCTCGATGCGGTTGTTAGGTAGATTTTCAATGTTTGGTTTACTCATAATCATTAATGATGAGGCATTTGCAGTCTAATTTAGACACACACAGACATTAGGCTTTACACATTTTTTTAAAGATGGGCTGTTATTTTATCTCCATATAGGCATTATTAATATGAAAAGTCAATCTATCACAGGATTCCTCGGACAATTGGTGTGTCCATACCAATGAAGGCCACTTTTTTCATCACCTATATAATGGTTGATGGGTGGGCTGGTATTGCTGGTGAGATTCTTCGATTGAAGCCACTGGTCATATTTCATCTCAAAAACATGTTTATAGTGAAAACAGAAAGAGATCGAGAGATGGCAATGGATCCTGGGAGCGTGGACTTTCCAGAAACTCTTCCAAGTCTCCAATTATACTTTCTTCTGGGGATTGTTTATGCAGTTGTCACTCCTATCCTCCTTCCTTTTATACTGGTCTTCTTTGCCTTCGCATACTTAGTTTATCGTCATCAGGTTAGTTTCCTCATGATGCTTGATGCCTCCTTCACCCCAGGATTATTATTATTTGTTCATGTGTTGAGAGAAAATCTGTTATTAGTAGAAGCACAGTCTGCGACCAGATTTTATTATTTTTTATGCATAATTGACATCTAATGTTATGCGCTACTTGATTGTGCAGATAATTAATGTGTACAACCAGCAATATGAAAGTGCTGCAGCATTCTGGCCACATGTTCACAGCCGCATAATAGCAAGCTTACTGATATCACAGCTTCTATTGATGGGGCTGCTCAGTACAAAAAAGGCTGCTAATTCCACTCCCTTGCTGGTTATCTTGCCAATACTGACGTTAGCATTCCACAAATATTGCAAGCATCGGTTTGAACCTGCATTCAGAAAATACCCCCTCGAGGTAAAATCCAGATTTTATGTAAATTAGTGAAATTACTGACAAACTAATTTAAGCTAAACATCTGTTTACATCTCTCATAGAATCGTGCGCAGGATATCTCTAGAGACTATAGGCAAATTTATATTGCATGTAAACAGATAGGAAGGATCACCTTCAATTTAGTTTAGTCTTTTAGTTTAAGGTGGTGATAGGGAATAGATTGGTCAGCTACCTGCATAGCAAACAGATTCTTCAATGGTGATGGCATGCACTTATGCACGACATGCTACAGAATTCTTTTCAATGATGTTTTTTGGTTATTTGATTTCTTGTTTTGGTTCTTTAGGAAGCCATGGAAAAAGACATAGAAGAGAAATCAAGAGAACCAGAACTGAACTTAAAAGCATACTTGGCTGATGCTTACTTGCATCCAATTTTCCAGTCATTTGAAGAGGAAGTGCAACTCGAGCAAGTGGAGGTCAAGGTAGACAAATATCGATCTCGCGCTTCGAATCCTCCAGCTAGTGAACTCAGTTCCCCTTCGCCACCACATCACCTCCATTCTTCCTCCCCTCCCCATCATCTTCATTCTTCCTCTCCAACCCATCATGTCTATGATCCTTCCTCTCCTCCACATTACGTCTATCATCCTCCATCCCCGCCTCATTACGTGTATCAGTCTTCATCACCACCCCATCATGGCTACCATTATCAATACGATCCTTGAAGTTGATCCCTCCATGAACTGAACTTTTAGAGGTACACTAATCCGCTTACAAACCAATTTGTTTGTCTTGTTAACCTTTTCTTGCTATTACTCGTCCAGGTTGTGCCCCTTTCAAATGTAATTATTGGTTGATCAATGTAAATGATAATGGCTGTGGTTTCTCAAATTTCTGCTTCAAATATTAGAAGCTATCTTGTCACTCTAATGGGTTAATCCTGCTTAGTTTATTGATATTGGCGTTGTAGTGGAATGTTTTTTGTTTGTTTTGAAGGTGACCAGATGGTAATGCTGTTAAGTGTGAATGACTAGAGTTTTGTCCAAAACAGTATAGGGGTGCGTTTGATAGAGCGGTTTTATTGTCATAAAATTTTATTATACGTCCTACAATATGTAATTTTCGCAACAGTTTCGTAAATAATAAGAGCCTCCAAAAAGAAACAATTAATAGGTAGTGAAGAGATCTCTGACTATGCTTGATACCTCATACATCCACACACATTAGAAAAAAAATCTCAATTCTCATATCTCCCCCTGATGAGTTCTGTAGTTCAATCTCTCCGATGGGCAGGTGCAGCTAGGGATGGTCGGCTTCTCGAAAAGCAAAACATCTAAGAATTGGCCTTATACCTTCTTTCTATTTATTGACCCCCAAGAAAAAGAAAGTGAACTGGCAAAAGACTCCAGCGAGAACTCCAAATGCAACTCTTCCAACCCGATCGACGAGGCCTCACCATCTCAATCAGATTTAGGAGTCTCATCATTGTGCATCAAATATGTCTTGTTGGAACACACCAATAGAACCGATATCATTTTGGATCATGTAAATTTCAGACGAGTGTTAATGTGGGAAGTGGAAGTTGAGTCGTTCAACAGGAAAAGAGTCATTTCCACTTTTCAGCCAATTTGATACCACTAAACCCTAAATATATCCTATCCTGATTCATTAAATAGAAAAATATATTTATTTACTTACCGTAGCATCCAAGGCCGCCTTTGCTTGCGCCCCCTCTATATATGTCGCTATTCCTGAATGTAACTGGGAACTAAAAAATAAAAGAATCTCTCTTTGCTGCATGTCTTCTCTGTTTTGATCCGTCTGTCCCCATCTATCTACATCAACAACCTTAACCGCCGAGTTTCCACCTGCTCATTCTATCCAAGATGAAGCCCCATTTCCCTGACTGGTACTCACCAGAGACTGGAATCTGTCACAGCAAGCACCCATCGGTATTACTTCCAAATGACCCATTTCTTGATGTAGTTTCCTTCATCTTCTCTCACCAACACCATGGACTCTCTGCTCTCATTGATTCCTCATCTGGGTTTTCAATTTCTTACTCAAAGTTGTTTCCTTTAGTCAACTCAGTGGCTTCTGGTCTCCGTAAAATGGGTGTCTCACAGGGTGATGTTGTTCTGTTTTTGTTGCCGAACTCCATTTATTTTCCTATTGTGTTCTTGGGTGTTTTATATCTTGGTGCAATTGTAACCGCCACGAATCCATTTAGTAGTGTGCAAGAAATTGAAAAACAAGCCACTGATTGCAATGTGTGTTTTGCTTTTGCTGTGAAGGAAAACCTCATTAAACTAAAGGCATCGGGTATTCCTGCTGTTATTGTACCGGAAAATGTCGATTCCGAACCAAATGAGTTTTCAGCTTTTTATGAGCTTATATATGGTAATTTTGATCCGACTCCTATGCCTTTGATTAGGCAACAAGACACTGCAGCAATCATGTTTTCGTCTGGTACTACTGGGGTTAGCAAAGGAGTAGTATTAACACATAGGAATTTTATAGCTGCAGTGGAGCTTTTTGTGAGGTTTGAAGCTTCACAATATGAGTATTCCAGTTCAAAGAATGTTTATTTGGCTGTTTTGCCAATGTTTCACATATATGGAATGACTCTTTTCGTTACGGGATTGTTGTCACTGGGTACAAGTGTTGTCGTAATGAGGAAATTTGATGTAGATGAAATGGTGAAAGCAATTGATAAGTATAGAATTACTCACTTCCCAACTGTTCCACCAGTCTTGATTGCATTGACAAAGAGAGTGAAAAGTGTTTGTGGAAATTTATGTAAGAGTTTGAAGCAGGTGTCCTCTGGGGCTGCCCCAATATCTGGGAAAGATATAGAGGAATTTGTTCAGACTCTTCCTCATGTTGATTTCATTCAGGTAATTGGTCCTTTCATCTGCTTATACTCTTCATCACTAATTTTTTATATTGGCTATTGAAAGCTAGTACCTTTTAAATAGGTTGCTTAGCATGTTATAATATTAAAATTGCTCTTCTGTTGTTTGATTAATAATTATTTCTGCAGGTTATACCATTCTATTTGATTTGTAGAGGCATTTTTATAATGGATTGTTTTTTCTTTTATAGGGTTATGGCCTGACTGAATCAACAGCAGTCGGGACTCGTGGCTTCAATACGGAAAAATGCCGAAAATATTCATCTATAGGACTTCTGGCTCCAAACATGCAAGCCAAAATAGTGGATTCTGTAACTGGAGCTTCCATGCCTCCAGGCAGTTGTGGTGAGCTTTGTCTATGGGGACCTGGAACCATGAAAGGTAATAGATTTCATTGCTTTTTCTTACAATTGATGGATCCGTTTACTATGTTGGAGACAGACAGAATTCATGATTATATCATCTTCATGACATTAAAAGTTATTTATCTTTCACCAACATGAGTATCTCGGTTAATTTCATCTCAATATCCACCTTGGGCATATCATAGGTCAGACCATAATAACCTTGTTATTTACCAGCACTCATATTATGGTAGGTATTACTTGTCATCTTAGTGAACATTAAGTACTGGTCTAATTGATGCTAGTTTTATTCTTATATATCCTCCAAATCTTACCGTCCAATAACTAAAATATTCTGGTATTGTTTTTCTCTGCTATTTTCCTTTTCAATAATCTGTCGTCAATTGAGGTATATAATTTGGTAAATGTTCTTCAAATTTACAGGATACTTCAAAAACATAGAGGCTACTCTGTCGACGATCGACAATGATGGTTGGCTGCATACTGGTGACATAGGTTACATTGATGAAGATGGTTACCTCTATATAAATGACCGCTTGAAAGAGATGATAAAGTATCGGGGATTTCAGGTACAATTTCTAGCATTTTGTATCATATAATGTTGGATGAAACACTACTATTCAGTTGAGTGGTGAAGATTTAAGGAAAAAATGGCTTTTCTAATTTTCTTTAATCTGATGGTTAATTAAGGAGGCATTGTTATATTATGTATGCAAATTCTTCCTTTCCTTATTTTTCTTGTCAGCAATTTTTTTTAAAAAAAAAAAATCAAAGTGGTTGCAGATTGATCGATTATCCATCACAGGGTGTTGCTTTTGCAGATTGCTCCTGCTGATTTAGAGGCTGTATTGACTTCCCATCCAGAGATAATTGATGCAGCAGTAACCGCGTAAGTTTTGCGAACTCAATGCAATTAATTAGTGAGTAGAGGACATTTGTGTAGGCATGGTGAGGAAGTGGTTAACATCATTGCTATATGATGTACCATAGCTTTGTCCTTTAGCAATATCAGTCTTTGAACTTTATGAAACACTTTGACAATATTTGTTAATTTTAGCCACAAAAGTTCACTTCAAACCTGTCGATTTTTCTAATTAGCCATGGTTGCACTTTCTGCAATTCACAGTGCCACTGATGGAGAATGTGGAGAGATACCGGTGGCTTTTGTTGTTAGGAAGCAAGGAAGCAAACTTAACCATGGAGCTGTTATCGACTATGTGGCTAAGCAGGTGTCTTTTCCCCCCCCCCCCCCTTTCATTTGAGTTCAGTTCATATGCACAGCGCACTTGCAGTCATTTTAATTATACAAATTTCTTTCGAGCAAATTTGGATACTTGTCGACATATATATTTTCTTCTTTTCAGGTTGCTCCTTATAAGAAGGTAAGAAAGGTGGCGTTTGTACAGTCAATACCAAAGTCCGCTGCTGGAAAGATCCTTCGACGAGTGCTCAGAAACTCCATCACTTCAAGCCTTTAAGACTTCTTTCTCAGGGAAAGTAAGATTTCAGATTTGCAGTAGCCCCAGAATAGTGTCTTGGCATGAAACAGAGATATGTAGTGGTGTTGTGAAGCAAATAGTCTATTGAAGTTAGCAAAATAACATGCAACACATACAAGTTTCTTGACCTAACTTTTAGGTAATTGGTATTGAAGTAACCATGTAACATAAGATTGTAACGACCACCAAAAAGAATTGGAGAATTTGAGCATTTTTTCAGTTGTGTTCTGATATCAAATGAAAGCCTTATTCAGTATTTTTCAGTTTCTGATATGTTGAGAGAGCATTTTCTCTACTTGACTAAGAACTTGCAAACTTATGCTGCATAGTAGAGAGGTGAACCAGTAAACTATTCAGCTCAAGAGACTTGTATGGTGCATCTAGTTGGTGCATCTATCAGGTGAAAAATAAAAACACCTACTGATATCAGAATAAGGTTGTGTTGCAGGGCCAAAGAACATGGAGATGAGCAGATATGACGGTGTCAACAGCAAGAAACTGAGAGGGCATGGAGAAACAGAGAAAGCTTGGAAAAACAGGGATCCAAGAAGCTGCCGGTTTTTTGCCATGCCGCCGGTAGACGGTGTGATCTCGATATCGTGATTAAACCTCGAATTTTTGAGACATATACGGTATTTTGTTACCAAAAACCGTCGTTGCCACCGGTACACGGTTTGACCGGCGGCACGCCACGATTCTGAAAACTATGGTATGTTGTTACGATGAAAGATTAATTATGGTCACAATTTAATTACTGGCTACTGCCGTCACCTAATACCATCTACTACCACCATTACCACTAATAAAAACTTAAAAAGATGAAACAAAGAATCTCTAGAAACTGATAGGACTGATAGGACCAGGACGTGATAAGGGAGGACTTTCCAAGTTGGAGCAATGGAGTCTGCAGCATATAACCTCCAATTATTAGCTCTTAACGAGGTTGTCGGTTCAATTTCCACTTCTGAGATCTGACAATATATTTTATATTTTAATATTATTTAAAACTTTTTTTTTGTGCGGTTCGTTACAATCCGTTATGAAGGAGGATAGTCACGTGAGTGAGGAAATTATCTGCTTTGGTCTCGACCCTTCCGCTTCTGTCGTCCATACAAAAAAAAAAATTAAAATCGAAAAATTAAAAAAGGGGAGCTGTTTTTTTTTCCCTCTTTGAATTCTCAACGTTTTCATTGCTTCTTTGCCCCAATGGCTTCCACTTTAGCCATACATCCATTCTTTTCTATCAATCACAAGCATTCAAGTTTTTCTTTCAAACCCAGCTCAAATGTGCGTAATATCTATGTAAAGAAGGCAACTTTTGCTCTCAAAGGATATCAAAACATTCATAAACGATGCCATCAGAGGAATTCTTTGGCACCCATTAGTGTTTTTGAGTCCAATATCTTGTTCTTACGAAGGGGTTATCAAGAAAGCGTCAATAGACGAAGAATTTCAATGAAAACAATGAGTGCAAGTAGTGGTAGCACCAGTTCTACTGCTTCACAAACTGTAAGACTTCCAAATTTTTTGTGGGTTTTTTGGCATTTATAATAATAGTTTCATTTTTTCAGTGATTGATGATTGGTGTGTGGAGGGTGTTTTTAGGTGTTGAAGGTCTTGCATTTACTTCTTTCGCTTGGGATTATACTTGCGATGGACAAATTCTTGAAAAAGGCCTTTGTTGCCGCCGCTATAAAGTTCCCAAGTGCACTGTTTGGTATGTTCTGCATATTTTCTATCTTGATGATTCTTGATGTTACTGTCCCTGCTGCTGCCACAAGCTTGATGAACTTCTTCGAGCCGGCTCTCTTGTTCATTCAGAGATGGCTTCCTTTGTTCTATGTTCCCTCATTAGTTGTCCTGCCTCTTTCTGTTAGAGATATCCCCGCCGCTTCAGGCGTCAAGATTTGCTTCATTGTAGGTATGCCCTTTGAGGTTTCACTCACTTTCAAGGACTTAAATTATTCATGAAGCTCTTCATTTTTTTTTTCGGTTATAATTTGATTCTTTGAATAATTTCTCGAAGTAGCTTAGCTCTTTAAATTTTGCTCAATATAAGAAGCTTATCGGATTCAAAGATATGATTATAAGGGAATTCCTTATTCCTGATCCTATTTAAACACATTTGAGATGAAAACTTTCTTTCTGATAAAAGACCTTGTTGTTGTTAAGTTCAAATTTTTGCTGTCAACTATACTTTTCCGCCTGTTTGGGTACGTCTATGGGTTTGTGCGGATAGAGAGAGGGATTTCCTCACACCACTGTTGGTTTCTGCAGCTGGAGGCTGGCTGGCTTCGTTATGTGTAGCGGGTTTTACAGCCATTGCAGTCAGAAAAGCTGTGAAGACGGAAATGATAGATGCTGAACCTATGTCAAAGCCACCCCCCTTTTCTTCCTTGGAGCTTTGGACATGGAGTGGTAGTTTTCTGATAGCATTTGCTGCTGCATTACTATATCCTACAGCATTGGGGACAAGTGCTAGAACGTGCCTTCCATTCCTTCTTGCGTCCACCGTGTTAGGCTACATAGTTGGTTCCCGGTAAATTTTCAGTTTCCTTCAATTAGCATTTTCATAACAACCCATATCTTGGTTAGTTCTAGATGGTAATAGCTTCAATATATGTCTTTCGCTTATTCATTTAGGTTCCCGTCTGATGTCAAGAAGGTTTTCCATCCAATCATCAGCTGCGCCCTATCTGCAGATTTGGCAGCATTGGCATTTGGCTACCTTTCCAAATCTGGACTTGATCCTGTTCTAGGTAATGCTTCATCATCAAATCTTACTCGCGCACTCTCCACATGAACGGGATATTAATGTCTGCGATTCTTCACAAACTGTTATCAATGTAAATGTAATTCATTCAGATCAAGATATCTATATATATGCTGGTTGTGGCTAAGCTAATTTGATATAAACAGGATACTATCTTACAAAGATGTCATCTAATCCTGGAGCCGGCGATGTGCTAATGGGGTTTTTGGGATCTGTTATTCTTTCTTTCGCCTTCTCAATGTTCAAACAGAGGAACGTAATTAACTACCTATAATTTCAAAATCAATTCTTGATGTTCAAAACACACAGTACTCTTTGTTTCGTGAAATGATAATTATTCGTTATAAATTTTCAGCTCGTCAAGAGGCATGCTGCTGAGATTTTCACATCTGTCATCCTGTCAACACTATTCTCCTTGTATTCAACCGCGCTCATCGGACGTCTTGTTGGATTAGAACCAACTTTGACAGTATCAATTCTCCCCAGATGCATAACTGTTGCATTAGCCCTAAGCATCGTCTCGTTTTTCGATGGTAACACAATTCTATTCAAAAGTTTGTATGTTTTCCTTGCTTAGAACACATGTCAATGCACATAAACTTCATTCCCCTACTCAATACAAGAAACTGTTTTCCATATTTGTTGCAGGTGCAAATTCATCTCTAACAGCAGCTGTTGTTGTAGTAACTGGTCTAATTGGTGCAAATTTTGTGCAAGCAACACTAGATAAACTACAGTTTCGCGATCCTATCGCTCGAGGCCTAGCAACTGCTTCCAGGTAATAAATTTCCCAAAAGAAATGTGCTTTAGTATTCCATGCTTTAGTGCTTTAAGCTTACAGTAGTGAGTTATTGTTGTGTTCAGTGCACATGGACTGGGAACAGCAGCATTGTCGGCAAAGGAACCAGAAGCTCTACCATTTTGTGCCATTGCTTATGCTCTTACTGGTATCTTTGGCTCTTTGATTTGCTCAGTTCCTGCAGTTAGACAAAGCTTGCTTGCCATAGTTGGCTGAAGCTGCAGTTTGCTGCTTAATTTATCAACATTAATTCTGGTTGTAATTGTGTCTTCTGTAGACAGCAAATACTACTACTAGTTCAATACTACCCATTTATTTATGTGAATTGATGTGTATAAGTCGAACATTTGACTTTGTAGAGATCTCGAGTTCGAGCCTCTCATCCCCTCTCTTGTATTTAAAAAAAAAATTGAACATTTGACTTGAAAGGTCAAATTGAGCTGAGAAAAAGAAAATAGTTTCATATATTAAATATTAGTTAAAAATGAGAAAGACTATAAATAAATAAAAATATAAAAAAAATTGTAGGCAAATCACTTCAAATTAAAGAGAGCGAGCGACGAACCTTAGAACACTTGTAATGGTACTAATATAATGAAACATGAGTGAGATTTTGATGGGGCATGAATATAAAAGTATGCACAACAATATAATTTTGTTGTCCTAATTTTATTGGAAACAATATGAGGAAAGGGAACATTGGTGAGCTTCTTATTGGCTCCAACACATGAGGCCCGTTTATATCACATTCACAATTACACCAAAAATAAATACTGGACCCCATATATATTACATCAAAAATTAAACTCACAAATTTACAACATTAATCAATATATTTTGTTATTCCAACCACATCAAAAAAACGCATTCTTCAATCCATTTTATTGACTCCAACAAAATCATACAATTGTGATTGCTCTTATCGGATGGAAATGTGTGGCTACAAATGGGACTGTGGACCCGTTTGGATGAGCTTTTTTTGGAGCATTTATACTAGTTGTTAGTATAAATGCTTCATGTCATCCAAACAATAATTTGTTGGCACATATTCCGAGACATTTTTGTTGATCATTTCTAGTACTTTAAAAATGCTTAAACTTTGTACAATTTCACAATTTTTGACTAGTTTTTTCGTATTTTGTCCCAAGTCTAGCATTGTCCTATCTTTTTTCGAACTACAACCTAAGCAGATGCAAGAACAACTACACACACACCACCCATGAGCATTGTCCTATCTTTAATTCATTTAAAAGTCATTATATTATTTTTAATAATTAAATTGTTTGTTTTGATACAACGTATACAACAAATATGCATAATACCCTTACATATAATTTATCACAAAATGTTACACAACACAGTTAATAGCAAAAGTACAATCAAACACCTACTCAACATTCAGCCAGCATTTCTGCTACTAACATTATCCAACATTTCTGCTATCACTATTTCTGTTGGCATATCTGCTACTTTGCAAATGCTCTATCAAATAAACCCTGTCTAGGGTACTGGAGCGTGGTGTGCACATACCCGAAGGTACGTGGATTTTGCAACATCTGGTAAAGAAAGAAACAAGAAGTCTTTGAGACGGAAAAAAAGAGAATTCTTCGGGGAGAGATGAGTTATGAGCACCTAACGAATACTTCATTTCATTTGTTTGTGCTCAAAGCGAGAAGGGAAACCCAGAAACTGAATAACACATTTCTTTGCTCTTTTGAGGTAACGCTAGAGAAAATTGATCTTTCAGTTGTCACATGAAGCTGTGGATGACACAAGCTTGTATTTTGTTGTTTTGAAGTATTATGCTCTCAATTTTAGCTGTAGAAATTTTGTTTTCTTTTTTACTTTTTAAGTCTATTTAAGATGTTTAGTGTTTTTCGTTGCTGGGTTCTTTTATTTCTGCTCAATTTGGGGGTTTTGGCACAATTTTACCCATTTTAGGGGACGTATCTTCCCAGAGGCGAACTCTTTTTTTCCTCTAGCTCTTTGATGTTGCATTTCTGGGGTTGTTTTCTGACTTGGGTATTAGTTTTTGCTTTCAAGCTTTGAGCTTTTGCTCCTGTATCTATCATCTGACTTTTGCCGGTCAGTCTGTGGAGTGCTCTATTTGGATACAATTGCAAGGAATGTGTAATATGTGAATGTGTTGTTTCTGCTTCTGAATTCATGGGTAGGGAGCAATTTGATGGATGACTTAGATTGGTTATTGTGATGCTTTCTGCATTAGATTTTCTTCAGATGAAGATGTCCGTCTATTCTGGATGTGGGCTGGAATTTGGGAACTATTGAAGAAGCATCATCATTTTTATGTAGCATTGCGTTTATTTGAAAATTGTCGCTAGACTATATATGGTGGAAAATCTTTCTGTTTCTACGAACACCCGTTGACTAAAATACAGGTACTAGAGTACTTAAACTTCACTGAACTGAATTTTCAGGAGGATATAGGGTCCTTGTTACAATTTGAGAATGAAATTTCGAGTGAGAAACCGATGAATTTTAGCATTACGAGAAGCATGGATTTTAAAATGCCATTTCAAAGGATTAAGTGTACTGATTTTAAATTGAAACTTATATCATATTTGCATGATTCATTCAAAATTGATACTTGAAATGCGCGATCTTTGCCAAATCTTCTCTTATGGACCTTTCTTGGATCCTTAACTTCAATGCTTATTTTCGTGATCGATTGGACTGGATTCTACGTTTCTTCAGATTTTAAGCATGTGTAGCTTCCTTGTACCTCTCATCCTCTGCAATGTTTATGATGTTATGGAGAAGTATACTATCTCCCAACAATAAAGATTGATTAATGGATTGGAGTAGTAATTTCTTGTGTTGGATGATGTAGGTGAAATGGCAGAGTGGGTACTAGGAACTGCAGTTTCTGAGGGCAATCTCATGGTATCGGTGCGGTGTTGAGACATAGCATACTAGTCATTTACTTGTAAAGATGGGGACATACTCTGGTGGAAACAATGTAGTACCTGAAGCTAATGCAGGGCCATCGCTCTCACATTTTTCCTGGTTTTATCCTGGAAACTTGTATTCTCCACTGAAGAGAAATAATAGCCCTTTGCATGAAACTGAAATAGATGAGGAAACTGTTATTTCTGTGGATCCTATTCGTTCTGTTGCTCCTACAGCCGAGACAACAAAGAACGTTGGGTCTGGAACTAAAATCACCAAGGCTAAAAAACGAAAGTCTTCTATGAAGAGTTCTAATCAGAAACCATCTAATGTTTTGAAGCCGAAGCAACCCAAAAGGAGTTCTTCCAAAAAGACAAAGGCACAAATTGCGCCTGAGGCAAAACGCGAGAAAAGTAATTTCAACATTGATGTAGAAAGCTCACGCTGTGATTTCTCTGGGGTGCCATCCCCGTATTGTTCCTGCACAGGTATGGCTAGAGTCTGCTACAAATGGGGTGCTGGTGGATGGCAGTCGTCATGTTGCACCATTAACATATCTGAATATCCCCTTCCCATGAATTCCGAAAGGCCTGGGACTCGCTTGGCTGGTAGAAAGATGAGCAATGGAGCGTATACTAAACTTCTACTTAGACTTGGAGCTGAAGGTCATGATCTTACTCACCCTGTGGACCTAAAACATCACTGGGCTAGACATGGTACTAACAAGTTTGTTACAATCAAGTAGAGTTTTAGAGAAGTTAGCTCAATAAGAATTTATCAGTTGCTCATATATATTATGCATATCTTCCATATTTTCCTGAAAGAAAGTTGGCCAGACACGGTGCCAACAATTTTGTTTGTATATATAGTTATGCCAGTCTTCCCCAGTCTGTAAAATGCTACTCTGCTTCCAGAGTCCATTACTTGAAAATTGGCCATTTGTATGGTCAACATCATCGATGCTTCTGATACAGCACGTAAGTTCCATTTGTTTTGTTGTTTGTATATATAGTTATGCCTGTTTTCCCCAGTCTGTAAAATGCTACTCTGCTTCCAGTGAACATTGGCCATTTGTATGGTCAACATCATCGATGCTTCTGATACAGCCCATAAGTTCCATTTGTTTTGTTAGGTTCATACATATTTAGATCCAGTCATATAGATGATGTTGAATTGCAGGGATGCAATCTAAAGGTCGTAGGTTTAATTTCTCTCTACGTTCTCTCTCTACATATTATGTCAGAGTTTCGGGTTACTGTCTAAAGATAACATATATATCAAGTTACCCTTGAGCTTGGAGATCGCACATCTTGGTCTGATATTGAGTTTTACTGGCTTGACATTCCTTGTATACTGGGTATGTGTAATTGTCTATCAAGCTAAACTGCAGCTAATGCTTCTTGATTAAGACTTGAGTGATGAAACCAATACCCATATGCAACTACTGACTGTAGTCATGTAACTGAGTTTCATTGGGCTCCAAACCATGAAATCAGAACACCACCTTAATGAGTGGATTGATTGGTGATGCAAGCCATGAAAGCAGTATGGAGATCAACAAAAAAAGAAAAGAGGAGCAGATAATGCCAGAAAGTTCATTCTTGATTCTTCCAAGAATTTCTTAACTCAATTCCATCTGTTATTTCTTCTCTATATTACTAACTCCCAACACAATTACAACATGAAATAGGTACATAGATTGTTTCTCATTTTAACCAGCAGCCTAAAGAGCAACTGGAAAAGGCAAAAAAAGACTGAATAAGAGGAAGTGCTTTTGTGTTTATGCTTGTGTTTAGGCTTTGGCTTCTACTGGGGCTCGGACCTTGCTGGTGACAAGCTGTTCGTAGAGTTCTCTTATTTTCAATCCAATTATAGTTTGGAAGAGACCAGTTCCATTGTTACTACCAGGGAAATCAGCATGCTTCAACATTTGTTGAGTGACTTCTCCATAAAACTTAGTGGAAATGCTGCTCAAATGGCTCTCTACATAGATTAGCTCATCTAATCTGTCAAATTGCCCATCCATCTCCAGTACAGACACCTATGATAAACGAACAAATGCAAAACAGACTGTCAACATTGCATCAACTTACAAAAGGTGCATAATTGAGCTCAAAACTAATGGATCGTTTGGTTTGCGGATTTGGAGATGGGAATGAAACTAGGATACCAGGAAAGCTATTTTCCTTGGACTCCTAGATTCCAAGAACTCCACATACCAAACATAGGAATCAACAAAAGGAAAATTCTTATTCTTGGAAAGCTGGATTCTACGAACCAAACGACGCCTAAATGATTCCACAGATTAAAAGATTTGGGAGTTGACTACATGAATACAGAATACTTGATCAGAAGCTTCTTAGATTCTCAAACCAAAACATCACTATTTTCAATCTCTTTTAAACATAAGAACTTTGTACTCCAATGAAATGTTCACTTGATTGAAACACAAAGAATAGTTAGAAGGATTAGATTGGATACCTCGTCGCCAAAGTAAGTATCAGGGCCATAGGAGAACTTGATGCCAGGATAAGAGCAGGTCAGTTTCCTTCCACAGGGTATCCATGAAATAGTGGAGCCTTCATCAAACAAGTAAACAGGGTTGAAGTACTTCACTCCTTCCTTCATTATCAACCTCACTCTCAGCACCTTCCCCTCATTGTCGTCCGGGATGAGTAGGGTTGGGAGTACTTCAATCACAGCATCTGCATATTGCTTCTGCGGATCTGCTCAAAGCAAATACTCATAAATTAGAACAAGAAAATGACCAACCTAGTGAATGATACACTAATTATAGGAAATTTACCAATATAAGCATCAAAGTCTGGCTTTCTTGCTTCAATACTAGCTTTAATGCTTTCAAGACTGTGCCCTCTCTCGGCCATATCCCTCTGCAACACTCTCAACATGATCAGATTACAGTAGGAGACAGATGAAATGGTAAATCAAAGTCATTAATTTGATTTGCTTAAGTTCATATATGTTCAAATTTCAATTACCTGAATTTTCCATGCAAACTTAACTTCATTACTGATGTCCAAGTAAATACTAAAGTCCAACAGGTCCCTTACTCTCTCATCATACCTGCATATTTCCATAAAAACTTCAAAATCAACCAAAAAGATCATTATTTTCTCTTGTATAAAACTAATAGCAGAAAATACCCCAAAAAGTAAGAAATGAAAGTGAAGCATGGAGAGACAATTCCAAGATTTACAAAGGGTGAAGTCCTTCAATGACAAATATCTTGGGAGGCTTGATGAGCTCAGGAGGGTCAAGAAGACCAGTTACATGATTATAGATTGGTTTCTCTACAGCAATTCCATCCTTGATTGACTTAACCTGTTCATACATGAGATCAAAGTTATTGGCTCTTGGGTCAAGAGCAGTCACTCCCTTCTCTTTCCTTCCAGTTCTATCAAGAGAGTGATAATCATCCAAGCATATCACAGTAGTTGTGTCACTTATCACCGTGTTTGAGTCTGGATTTCCTCCTCTGGGTGGCTCTGCTGCTCCTCCAAAAACACTAGTTAGCCTCCTCATGAAAGTACTCTTCCCACATCCAGAGTCTGCTGCCAGACCAATCACAACTGTCTGTGAGTCACCTGCTGAGCAGGTTATCACAGTAGTGGTACTACTACTACCTCTCTTGCTGCTTCTCTTACCAGAAGTGCTATAAAACACAACATGTTTTTGGTGAAAATCCAAGTTGGTTTTTGTTGATGTGGAGATTGAGCTTGTTGAGTTGAGAGATTGGGTTGTGTAGACTCTGCAGACTGCCATTCTCTCTCTCTCTGGAATTGAGAGAGGAATTGAAGTGAAAGTTGCTGAATTGTGCACTCTATGCAATTTTCAGCTACTTTGAGAGAAATGGAAAATAAGGAAAATTTTCTCAGGAAAATTTTTGGGAAAACAGACGTGTGGAGAAAAGATTGAGAGAAAAACAGATGGCAGTTTGGATGACAAGAAGCTGTTGGGCTGATGTGTCATTTTGTTCTCATATGTTTCTCTTAACTGCCCCCTGTTTTGAACACACTGGGAGTTAACATTAAGATAGGAAGACAGGGGACATGCATGTACTTAATCTAATGGGCAGAGGGTAAAATAGTCATTCAGAATGTTTTTCTTTTGAAATAAAAAAAAAGCATTATTGATAACAGAGGTATGGAGAAGCATGGGATCATTTGCTGAAATTAGGATTTTCGGTATGCCACGTGGCAGGAGATTGGTGGCTGATTTAAGAACATAACTTATTCTATTGATATATTTTGGTTACAAAATGTTGTACAAAAGCTACAATAAACCTCTACACAGTCCAATTCAATCTTGGGCTGGGCTGTAACTTTTAAGTGAAGAAGCCTGGCCCCAGTCAAATTGGGCTTCTTAAAAACAATACTAGTCCCCTCTTACATGAATGAGCTGGGCCAAGCCTAGTTGGGCTTCTCTAAAATTAAACTCCAACTTAAAGCAAGTTTTTTTTTTTTGTACTTTTTTAGAGAAAATAAACCAATTTTAATTACCAGATATTTTTGCATATTAATATTATCCGATTGAAATTCACACGTGGCAAGCATGCGGTGACTGGTGAGTGCTGGGCCTGCCTTCCTTCACCGCACTGGACTTTGATCAAGATTGGGTGCAGTCGCACGCTCACTCTGCTCATTTCGAACGTCCAAGAAACTGAAAAGGGAAAATAAAAAACCCTAAAATCACAGTAAAAACAAAGACAAACAAGCAATATTTGTAAGACAGAGACCAGGAATTGTCTGGTTCCGTGGTCGTGACGGATTCGGTGAACAGGTGGAGGAGAAGCCGATGGACAATCGGTCCTCACTGACCTCCAAGTCCAGGTAGGTACTTGTGGTGGATATGGTGGTTATACTTTCTTAACCTTGTATATTCACTTGTAGGCGTGTATGTATTGAAGCACTTTTGATCTTGATTTGTCATTTTTGTTTGATTTGTTTGATACCGACTCTTAATTGGGTATCTGCTTTTCCAGTTGGGTATTCTTGTGTTGGTTGTTTTTAGCGCCATATCGAGTGAGTGGTTGATAGATTTAGTATTTGGCACGGTTGGGGAAAATGTGAGATGATGGGTCTCTTGAATGTGCTGATTTATCGAAGTTTCGGGGTTGAGGTTACTGGGAGAAACATTTAATTTCTTTTTTCGTAAATGCAGTTGAGATGGAGTTCTTGGTTCTGTAACGAATCTGTGTAGCTTGTTGTCCTGATGCACTGCATGCTCTTTCATTTTCCCTGTTTGCTTTTCAAATCCTCCTGTAATATCTTGGTGAATTTGGATCTAGTCTTTGCTTCTCCACCACCTACTGTTCTGGACCTCAATAACGTTGATTTTCTTATTATTGTGAATGGTAGTGGCGAGTGTTGGAACTGGCAAGGGAATGGCTGTTTACAAAATGAATCTAATATCGGTAGGTAATGGTTATTCCTCCAAACTTTTCTTTTGTTTAGATATTTTGATAAATCCGGTGATTCAGGCTAAGACAAATGAGGTTATTTATGTCTGTGGAATCTCATTCTTTTTGTGCACTTGTATCTCAATGCATGTGGAATTTAGTGACGCTGAATGAGGAAGACGTATCCTACATGTACGATGAGGAAACAACCCCAATTAAGGATTGCGGAGATTTGGCATACAATATGACTCACAGTGGTTGGGACTTACTTTTCCAACATTCTCTGACAACATTATTGTGTTTTTTTTTTGCAAAGTGCATGTTGCCAAGCAATGCAATTAATTTTGAAATATGGTTTCAGGCAATATGAACAAGGAACCAGAAGGATGCAAGGAGAATTCTTTACAAGTAAAGAGGCGTAGGATGCTACAGTTTGATACTCCAGTAGTAGATCCTGCCTTCCAGTATGGAGAACTCTCATCCACCTTTATAAAATCAAATGTCTGTACTCTAATGCTTTCAGTGTCTAATGTGTCATTTTTACATTAGATGCTACATGAATTTATATATGGAATGCTGCATGTTGAACAAGATTGAGATCCAAGAAGATTTGTGTGAATTTCAAACTTTATGATAATAAATAGTTAAATACCTTTCTTTATTCAGTGAAAAAGCATGTAATAGAGTTCATAGAATGTGCATCCATGTACTGTTAAGTTCTTGTAGACTGCTAACTATGTGCAAATATTGTATTGATTATAATCTCTGGGGCTGTAATGCCAGATGTTACTTCTGATATTTGAATAAGTTTAGACATTTGCTTGAGATGATTGACTAATTTGGCTTTATTCTCCTTCATCTACGTGTACATAATTTGTGAAGGAGTTTCAAAGCTATGCTTGTTGTAGACATGGTGTATGCCTCATCCTATTGTGAGATGCTATAAGACTGTCCAGAGACATCCTTTCCATGAATAATGCCACAACTTTTGTATTATATGTAGGAGAGGGAGAACTTGGTTGAAGATGTTTCTAATGACATGTCAGAGTGGGTTTCTACCTTTTCAGGTTTGTCCCTTGGGATACTATTTTATTCTTGATTATAAACTGGTTTTCATTTACTAAATATATGTTTTTAATATGTCAGGAAATGCAACTGCTTCCAGTGTTGAGGGCCTGGATCTTTTGACCGAGGGGTGGATTGCTGAATGCTTTAATGATAATGAGATGCATTTTGATCCTACTGAAATGTATGCTTCTTTCGTTGTAGAACTTTTTAGTTTGATTACACTTTCACTCTGATCTGATTGTTCTTGTCCTATTGTCTGAGAATTAGGAATTATGCAGGAGCAGATGATGTTGAAATTGACATATCAGGTATACGACATCATTATCTCTCTCCATCTCTTCTTGCCCGTTTCTTTTTCTATGCTGTTACGTTTATGGAATCAGTTTGCTTTTGTAGAGTTATGCAATTTTTCTCCAGAGACTGAAGTTAATGTGGATCAACATCATATTAAGCGGACTCCTTCAAATATTATATTCAAAGGTGTTTGCTTGTTCTTCATTTTTTTTGTTACGTGTATCTACTTTGCTTTTGCCATCTCTTAGCGCTTGTATAGCAGTTATCCTTGGATTTGGCAGTCTTTCATTTGAGGTCACTGGAGTACTCTGTCTTTGTTTCAGTTGGGTGGTGGTTCTCTATTGTTGGCTCGATCGTTGTTTAGAGTAGAACATTGTTGGATTTTCCGATTTTGCTATTTTGCCTGTGATCATTTTCTACTCTTTGCAAGATATGTGAAACAAAACTAATGATGACATAGTTTATTGTTTCTCGCGCTAGGTAAGAAATCTGTGATACACACCCCTACTAAGTTAGCTGCTTCCGTTGCCTATCCATTTGCTTTCATCAAACCCTGTGAGTTCCAAGGAGACACGACTCTGAAGGACATAAACCAGCGGATCCTCACTCCACCATCAAAATCAAAGCAAAAGAATGAAGATCCTCTTGATTACCCCACATCAGCATTTTCTGGGAAGCCTGTTGTTGGAAAGACTAAAATTCACACCGATGGAGGAAGAGGTAGCATCACAATCATGAGAACCAAAGGCTGACTAGATGAGCGTTCTTCCTGTTTTGCAGCCCTTTCATCGCACCGTGTTGTTCGGTTAGTCTCTTTTGCAGTAGTTTACGGCTATCTAAGGGAGAAGTTGATCCTTCAATTTTTGTGGTGGTTTTCAAAACTTATTGATCACATGACAGTGCTAATCTATCCAAGCGGTATCTAAATGTGATGAAGCGTTTTGTTCATACTTCATACATGGTGGCTCAATTGAAAATCTTGCAGTTTATTACCAGCCTATTTTCTTTTGGTACCTTTGAGTACTTTCATTTGAGTCTATGGGAATATCCATAACTTTTGTGATGGAACCATGTATCTAGAAGTTGTATTTATTTCAGTAGTTTATAAGTTGCTTTTACTCTCCATGAGCACTTCTCCAATGTCTCCAGTGAATTCGTCCTTATTTTAGTTGAGTCATTGGATTTCAGATGACACTCGTGTGGTATTTCATAGAGGTCCCGAGTTCGAGCCTTCTCCATTCGGCCATTCCCTCCCTTGTATATGTGTCTATATATTTGTACATATTATATATATTAACAACAAATAAAAAATGCTTGCTCCAAAAACAATAAGATGAACAAAGTATCTATACGTAAACAACAGAGGTGTGTTACATGGAAATGCAATTATGAAAACTCTATATATCCCTAATAATTTCTTCCATAACCGGTCATAACATTATTACGTTATCTAATTACATTGAATTTTATTATTACGTTGTCTAATTATATTGACCTTCGTTATTATGTTGTCTAATTACATTGAATTACGTTATTACATTGTTTAATTATATGTTATGGTTGAATTTGTTAGGGATACGTAGCACTTCCGATGCAAGCATGCTCCAAAAGGCCCAAATCATTTTGGCAATGAGGCTCGGCCCAAGAAAAGTTTCTATCCAAACCCAAATCTTTTGGAGATGAGACTCGGCCCAAGAAAAGTAATTATGCTCAAAAAGGCCCAAATCTGTTTGGCAATGAGGCTCGGCCCAAGAAAAGTTATCTATCCAAGCCCAAATCTTCTTCTTAACGTTGAGGCCAACCCACGGGATTTCAAAATCCCTAGTTTAGGTGCTTTTATTTCAGCAGCCACTCTCTTCCCTTGCCTCCGCCTCCCTGTACGGACAAATCCTGTATATCGTCGTGTGCTGAAATCTCAAACTCAGGTTTTGCTGCCGATATCGTTGTACTCTCCGGCAACTAAGGGTAAGTAATTCTTAATCGCTTATATGTTTGGAACCACAAAGTTGTGAACTTTTTTGTGAAGATAAATGAAATATGATCTCTAAAGAGTGTTTGCAAATTGATTCATCTCTTCCCTTAGGAATAGTATAGAAATTAAATTCCATGTAACTGCCCAATGGAGTCAAAATCGTAAACGATTTGTAGTTTCATAGAGGGACTGGGTTTGCAACAATTGTTATCAGAGCGCGTCGGCGGCTCTCTATGGGTGCCCACCATTCGAGCTGGCTAAACTCCGGCCGTATAAGATCCATTGGCAGCCCTTTCCATGTGGGATGCGTGACATAGGCTGATTATTTGAATTTTATTTTCTTGGATTAGATACTTTTTCTACTTTTTCTCTGTTACATGACATAATTGTGGGTTTCCCATCTCAAATTAGACGAGATTTTCGCTTATCTCACAACCAACTGTGGGTCGTGGGTATGAATCATTTGTCGAGGATAGTGATTAAGGTACATTAAATGACAGATTAGTTTCATATACTTGTATAGGGATGCATATTTACACCTCCTGAAGAAAATGTAGCAGGAACACCAAAATAATGCGAGTAAAATGGTTAGGTTAACTGCTGGATAGATCTGCAAATGAATTGATCCTGTAAGAAAATGTTCAAAATCAGCCAATAGTTTGTCAAAAAAGCTGACCCTATCATCAAGCCCAAATTTGTTTGTTGTTTGTTTTGTTTTGTTTTTTTTTTCCCCTTTTTGCTGTCGACTATTCTCAAGCCGGGTTTAATTTAATGATGTTTTAGTTGTTCTCTAGCCTAAAGGAAGTCAATTTGTTATGCCAGGTTTTTGAAGATGTTTTCGGCGCAGAATAAGATTCGTAAAGATAAGGCTGCTGAGCCGACTGAATTTGAGGAGTCCGTGGCACAGGTGTTAACATTATTTTTTTGACATCACTTGATCCAATTCATGTAAATTTTTTACCAATGGTTTTTTCTCCCTAATTTAATGTATCTTGACTTTCTTTTCTTTGTTTTTTTCCAATATAGGCTCTCTTTGATTTGGAAAATAGTAATCATGAGCTGAAAAGTGAAATCAAGGATCTTTTCATAAATTCAGCAGTGTAAGAATTATTTACGTTTTTAACTTTTTAATTGTTGGTTAATTATTTTATTATCACTGCTTATGTTTACCTATGAGCGTGTGACCTAGTGGTAGAGTTGCAGGGGTGCAACCCAAAGGTCATATGTTCAATTCCTGAAAATAGTCTCTCCACATATTATGTGTGGGTAAGGTCTGTGTATATCTTGACTGTCCCAGACTCTGCCCACTGTGGGAGCCTTGTGCACGAGAGTTGTTTTACCTTTTTAAATCATTGCTTATGTTCATAAGGTTCAATCTATGTTGTAGTCAGCTGGATGTTGCTGGAAATCAAAAGGCCCTTGTGATCCATGTCCCTTACAGATTGAGAAAAGCCTACCGCAAGATTCATGTTAGGCTTGTGAGAGAGCTTGAGAAAAAGTTCGGTGGGAAGGTGATTGATAATTGTTCTTGTTTATTGTGGAAATTTAATTGTGATTACTTGGATGAATTAGCTTTGACTTATGCATAACAGTTTCTGAATTAGCATCTGAAATTCAATAAAGTAAGTATATTTTGCATAATTGAATGTTAGAACTTGGTGCTTAGGGTCTTTGTGCATGTACTTTTGTTCTTCTTGCATTGGACTATAATTGAAATTAAGTCCTATAAAGTTGGATGTGTGTGATGTTGTGGTTACTAATTATTGGAAGTTGATGAATTAATGTTTACGACCCCAAGAAAAAGTTAATGCTGATAAAGTTTAACTTGTGGCATTTTGAAATGTGTTTTGTTGGTTTGGAATTTGTGTTTAGTTGTATTGAAGTAGCTTTGACCTGCTTGTTATTTTTAGCACATCTTTAGCTGTGATTTCTCTCCAAACTTTATTTTGTAGTGTTGATTTATGGGTGTTTTACTGATCATAACGAATTTATATGGAACTACATGTTTCTTTAGGATGCATGCTTGTCTTTTGTAAGTGTTTCTTGTTTTCCTGTCTTGTGATTGTTTAACCATTTAACATGAAATATCTCGCA
This sequence comes from Tripterygium wilfordii, assembly GCF_013401445.1. Taxonomy (NCBI): domain Eukaryota; kingdom Viridiplantae; phylum Streptophyta; class Magnoliopsida; order Celastrales; family Celastraceae; genus Tripterygium; species Tripterygium wilfordii. The sequence goes on from NC_052246.1 coordinate 3,273,839, forward strand.
TCTTTTGTTTTCAAGCATGGTTAGGTTATTGATAATCAGTTTTAAGTTATTGCAACTCTACATTACATTTTTTACATCTTTCAGCATGTAATCCTAGTTGCCACCCGGAGGATAGTGAGGCCTCCAAAGAAGGGATCTGCTGTTCAACGGCCACGCTCCCGCACGCTGACTGCTGTGCATGAGGCAATACTTGAGGATGTTGTGTTGCCTGCTGAGATTGTTGGGAAGCGCGTTAGATACCGAATTGATGGATCCAAAATAATGAAGGTACTCCATTATAATATGAACATGAGAGAATAATCTTAGCCATAGAAATTGCAGGCACTGTGTATTTCTTGTAGATTTTGCTCAAACAATGAATTTAGAAATGTACATGAGCCTTCTATCCTTGTGAACAATGTTCTTAGAGCTCACAAGTTCAATTCTTGAAAACAGTTTCTCACATATTAAGTGGGGTTAAAGTTTGTGTATATCGTGTCTGTCCCTAATACCGCCTGCACAGGTATTGTTTACCTTTTTAAATGAATTTTAAAATGCCTTACATGTGCTAACATATGTACAAGCTTCGTTCACTTTCTCATTGTTTACACATGAACTGTGAAGTAATTTCTATGGAAACTTAAATTTCTTATGCTATGGAAACTTACATGACTTTATAGTCGTTGTGGGAAACTTAAATGACTTTATAGTCGTCGTGTTTCAGACAAAATTATCATTATATTGTTGTTTTTACTGCAACTGCTGTTGTTTTGGCAGGTCTTCTTGGACTCAAAGGAGAAAAACAACACAGAGAATAAGCTGGTTACCTTCTCTGCAGTTTACAAGAAACTTACTGGAAAAGACGTCGTATTCGAGTTTCCTGCAACAGAAGCATAGACCCAATATTCATCTTTCTGATGTTTGATCGCTTTGAACTCTCTATTGTGCACTTAAAATTTTGACACTGCTGCGTTTCTGCTCTTTAAGACGGATTTTATTTATGTTCGTCAATTTGGATTAATTTTATGAAGTGTTTTGCGCTTGGCTTGGTTTGAAGTTCGATTTCATTGTTCTCCAGGTTTGAGAATCCTAAAATCAGTCCAACCCAGAAAACAAAACCACATTGTAGGTAACTTCATTTATTTATTGAATTATGAGGATTGCATGCTTCTTATATAAAGAAGTTACATTTTAGTCTAAAGGAAGGAAACCCATGCGTTGAAGCTCTTGAGTGCACCCAGGAAGAGGTTCCTTCTTCATGAACCCCAAAGAATTGGCATAACGAATAGGCGTGGCCACACCAACATTCTTGGTGATGAGGACTCTGCCAGTCAGCCTTCTCGTCGCTCTCTCTGAACAATCGTCCCTCGAACTTTTCAGCAGTTTAACCTCGCATATTTCCTCCTCGTGATCACCCTCAACCGGGATATGATAAATCCCATTGCTGTCCGTCAGTTCCTCGAAAGTATAGGTAATTTTATCTGATGTTCTGTTCCTGCATTGCAAGCGCACACTCGCAGCTGCGTGCACAACATTGATCGGATTTAAGGTTTCGGGGGTTCAGATGATTATCTAAAGAGCACTATTATATGGTACTCTAATACAAAATTACAAATGTTACGTACCTTCCATGTACTCGGTGAGTTTGGTCTCGAATTGGACGCGGCATGTGTCACAATAGACTCTGCCCTCTACGTACAAGATGTCGTTGGAGACAGGGGCGGAGGCAGGGGCACGGGCAGGGGTGGAGGCGGGTGCACGGGCAGAGGCAGAGACTAGGGAAGAGAAGCAGAGAACGGCTGCCATGAAGAGGGTGGTGGCGGCCACGTTCTTCGCCATTTTTGACAATTCACTTGGTGCTAAAGGGGGCAATAAAATTAGGTTCCTTTTATACCCAAAATAAACATGTAAAAATTCGTTATTTTTGTGTGGTAGATGTAAATTCGGTTTTATTAGGTGATAAGACTCGGTCAAGGTCCTTTCAAAATGTCATATGCAGCCTACCATTTTTTTTGGTAATCAAAACATGTAAAATGGGAGGGTGTTGGGATAACAGGGATAATAGCTGATGAGTTGTATGCATGGAATTTTTATGTGCATTATGTGAAGTCCATGAATTCACTGGAATCCCGTGCGTCCAACTCAACTACCGAGATAACTATAAAACTAATAGGGATCTTTATCATTTTCGAAATACATAAAACTGTAAATAAAAATCAAGAGCAATTTCACTTTGATCCTCAAACCACTTGACAACCCTAAATCATTATCTTATACGACTAATATTTACTTAGTAAATGTGATTACCTTCCATAATAATTTGCACACACCATTGCTTTTCAATTGTTATTGGCTTGGATGGGGATAGCACAAAGTGGCACAGCTTTCTTAAGAGTAGCACCAAACATCTCTTCCATGTTAAGCTCCATAGGGGAGACAACATCCTCAGGCAGCTTCCAATCAAACTCATGAACAATCGAACCCAGAATCAAATGAACCATACGAGTCGCAAGAGGCAATCCTGGACAAATTCTTCTACCAGCACCAAATGGTATATACTCAAAGTCTCTCCCTTTGAAGTCCAAATCATTGGAACCCAAAAACCTCTCTGGACAAAACAACAGTGGATCGTCGTTCCAGTACTTTGGGTCTCTGCCTAGTGCCCATGCATTGACTAGGACTCGAGAGTTCTTGGGAACGTTAAAGCCAAGTATTTCTACATTGTTCACTGCTTTGTAGGGCAAGAGAAGAGGCACTGGTGGGTGGAGTCTTAGTGTCTCTTTCACTACTGCTTGAAGATATGGTAGTTGATCAATGTCTGAATCTTGCATTGCACGGTCCGTGCCGATAACTTCGATGAGTTCTCTCCTCAGTTTCTGGAGTACTTCACGGTTTCGAAGAAGTTCTGCCATTGCCCATTCTGTTGTTATTGCAGATGTATCACTTCCAGCAATGAACAAGTCCTGTTGAATTAAAAAAAAACAAAAACAAATTCAACCCTCCCAAGATTATGTGCAGTAATACCAAAAACATAGTGCTTTATATGTATGGTTAGAGTAACAAATGTGAATCCAATAGAAAATTAAACATTGCTTAAATGCTTTAATTAACGAAAAGATTTGAGCATCAAAGTCATTGTCTTGTTTTGGCCACAAAAGTCTTACAAGACATAAAATCTGATTTAAAAAGATTTGAGCACAAAAGTAATTGTCTTGTTTGGGCACTTGTCACAAAAGTCTTGAAAGACAAAATATATGATTAAAGGTTGAAAGGTACACTTATCAACCTCTTTAATTTCAATGGTCCAGCACATGGTGGTTAAGAAATTAGTTTATAATTTATTAATTCTGGCCTAGCCCATCCTTCCCAAAAAAAGAAGAAGAAAATATCAATCACATGTGGTAACATAAAGCATAAATATCAAGCTCAGGTTATCCAACACATTTCACATGGATTTCTTTCTACAATTAGCATATTGACATATAGATGCATAATCTACAGTACTGATGAAAATGTCACTTACCAGAATCAAAGGCTTGATATTATGCCTATCAAAGTCGGATCCTTCTTCATCAGATTCATAAACAATGACATTCATTCATTCAAGCACACAACTATTCTAGAGTGATGAAAATGAAGCTCACTTACAAGAATCAAAGGCTTGATATTATGTCTATCAAAGTCAGACCCTGGTTCGTCGCACTGATCAAGAAGAACATCCAAGAAATCTCCACTTCTTTCACTCCCAATTTTCCTGCTCTCCAAACGCTTCTCAATCATCTCATCAAATATCTCATGCAACCTCATGTAAGCAGGCCTTACATGCCTCCTCAATCCCTGCAAATCAAACAACTTCAACACCGGAAAAATATCAGATAAATTCTGTTTCCCAGCATCCTCCATGATCCTCCACACAAGGTCTTTAAACTCCTGAGCCTTTTCAAAATCTGTGTCTATTATATCAACTGAGAATATAGCGTTCGATATCAAGTTCAATGTAGTTGCAAAAGCAACCTGGCCAATATCAACTTGTTTGCCCAAAACATACAGTTTTTTGATTTGTTCAATGAGTTGTTGGACTTTTAGGTGGCGTAGGTGTTGCTGGGAGTCAAGACGTTGCTTAGTGAACATCTGGGTGATGCATATACGTCTACGGTTGCGCCATCGTTGGTTGCCAGGTACCCATGCAAGGGTAGACTCAGGGTTAGGTTGGGCAGTAATGACGTCAGGGATGTAGCGCTCGGAGAAGTCCTGGTCATGGATTTGGAGGACTTGTTTGGCGGTTTCAGGGGAGGAGACAACTATGGTGGTGATGGAGCCTAGGTAGAGTGTTATTATAGGGCCATGGAGTTTTGCGAGGTTGTAGAGAGACTCGTGGAGGCGGGGGCTGAGGTGACGGAGGGAGCCAATTAGGGGAAGGGAGGAAGGACCAGGGGGGAGGTTGGTCGCACGGCGGAGGAAGGGTTTGAGGAGGAGGAGGAAGAAGAGGGGAAGGCAGAAAAGGAAGATGTGAAGTTCCATGTTGTGTGTGTATGGATGAGAGCATGGAAGGTTTGAAAAAAGTACAGTAACTATGGATTTTATAAAGCTAGCAAATGGTTTTGAGTGTGGATTATAAGATCAACTTTGACCATAGATGAACCATACCCTAGCAACCAGATTCTCCTTTCTTGCCAATAGCCACCACGTATACATTACTGTGACAGCTACCATAGTTGTTGAAGTTTGAAATCAATAACAGCAAACTTTAAGACAACAGAAAGGAAAAAAAAATGAAAAAAAAAAAACCCAAACGTACGTATCTCTTTAATATAATACTCCAGAATCCCCAGGTGTTGGCATTTGGCAGAGGCGGCGGGTGGCCAAAACAAATAAACATCAACGTTTTACAGATTCTGAAGATCAATTTCGTATACTTCATATGTTAATGCTACTTTGGTTATAAACTCCATGAAGTTTTATCATCCACTAAAATGCTTTATTGACAGTATCAATCAATCATTCATCACCTGAGTCATCAAATCTTATTTTTTTAGCCTTTGGTGCATCTGAAGAGATTTCTCTGAAGTGGGTTCCGTATAGCTTTGACTCCTGCATTGTCAAATGACAATAAAATTAGAATAGTGCATCTTTGGTAGAGGTTAACATCCGAGGATCTGTAAATACTAATTTTAATCTGCTCACTATTTCAGTCCCAAAAAAGTTTGCACCATTCACACAAAGATGAACCCTTAAATGATCATGTAATAAGACGTGCAGGAAATAAATATTAGGAAACATACCTATGGGAACGTATGAAAAAAAATATGACATACCTTTTTCTTTACATGAGTACCGAATTTCAGAAGGGCAGCTGGCACATTTTGCCCAGCTTCCCTGAGTACATTCACCAGCTCCCCAGCAAGGTTCTGTATAGTTTATAATTTCACATCACTCATTAAAGATTTTGCTAAATGCATGAAAACATATCAACTTCTTAAGTAACAGATGCCTAAAGATGTTACCCTATTATGATCTGTAAAAAATGTGTGAGCAACACCCTTCCTTCCAGCTCGTCCGGTTCTTCCTATTCTATGGACATAATCCTCTGTCGTGAGAGGGAAGCTATAGTTGATAACAACCTCAACATCAGGAATGTCAAGTCCTCGAGCAGCAACGTCAGTAGCTACCTGCATGTGTAAGGTATCAAATACATCACAGTTTCTAGTTTGTTGGCAAGCTGCCACGTGCCAACCAAAATAAAAAGAGGCATCCGAAATATTTCTATGACAACCACAGTGCATCCACCAAAATGAGCACATTCCAAGTGATATCATAGGGTAACTTCCAAGGATTATTACCAATGCCTTATAATAAAAAATTATACCAAAATGAAGACATGCAAAAATTTCAACTATTTCCTCATTTTACAAATGCAGATCATAATGATTTCTTTCCAAATTTTGCTTGAACAACAATAGCAAAAGACTAATAAATATAATGGTAGCAGAAGACTAACAATATACCATCAGGGGACAGCTTCCCTTCTTGAACAATGATAGTGCTTTCGTACGCCCATGTTGTGATTTGTCACCATGAATTGAAACAGCAGTCCAACCTCTAGGAAGTTAGAGAACTCATAATTAAGAGGGAAAAGGCAGAGCGCACTACTAGACAGAATTTCTATCACAAGCATCATGAATGGAAAATAAAAGTTCACCTCTTTTGAAGCATTGGTTCAAGACATTTGGCTTCCTCCTTGTACAATACAAAAACCAAGACTCTGTTCCTGATCATAAGAAGCATGAGCTCTGATCAGTTATCTTTGACCATCAAAGTTCAGGGAGTTCAAAGCAGTGCTTTCAGTGATACGAAAAAAGAAGAAGCTAAATCAGATGAAAATTTACCCCCATCTCAAACAGTATAATGGCTCGGATTCCAGGATACTAAAATTACAACAAAGAGCTACTCTTTATCTTCTGGGTAACGGGTAACAGGGAACCTCAGCAGGTCAATTCATCATCCAGTGAATGAGCAATGACGTTTTCAGTATATTAAGGAGCATCCCAAGAACAGTGATTATAATCAAGGTAGTGAAAACGTAAGATCGGATCGGAATCGGAGAAGGGGTGTAAAATCGGAATCGCAAAATCGAATCGTAAAATCGTAAGATTTTACATACAATGTAAAAATAAGCATATTTTGCAATCCTAAGACATGTAACAAGAATAACATAATGCAATAATAATTAGATAATGCCATACATGTTCAAAGTTCTAACAATCAAACATACTAAAAATTAAACACATGCTACATAAATTCAATCTCATGTTCCAACAACAAACATACAAACTAATAAATTAACACAAATCATCAAGATCATCATCTTCACCACTCCCACCACCATCACTCCCATTATATTCATCTCCCTCTCCCTCCTCCATATTCACATTTTCTTCTATATCTTCATCCTCAATTGGGTTGCTATCAAGTTCAATTGTCATATCATGAATCCCATCATTTCCAACCGGTTCAACAATTTGAGCATTGACATCCTCATTAGGAGAAGGAACATCCACACCTCCCTCCGTGATCCATTCATTATCTGAACCAATATCTTCAAAGGTTGGCAACTCCATACTTCTAAATTTCTTATTCTTCAATTTGGAATTGTACATCACAAACACCAAGTCATTCATCTTCTTTTGGTGAAGACGATTCCTTTTCTTGGTATGAACCTAAAACCACACAATGAGTTAATTGAGAAGTATTGAAGTTCCTAACATTTAACAAACAAACTTAAAAAATAAACTCGAATCTTACCATCTCAAATGCACTCCAGTTACGCTCGCATCCAGAAGAGCTACAAGTTAAACTAAGCACTCGAATAGCAAATCTTTGAAGTTCGGGAACATCATCTCCATAAGTGTTCCACCAATCAGCAGGATGCTTTTTCTCTAATAAATCCCTAGCATCAATCCTAGAAAACATACATTGACCATGATGGAATATATCAAGCTGTGAGATTATTGTATTTCTTTCATTTCGTTACTTCTACATGCACTTTTTCTCAAATCTTTCTTGAATAGCTCATTCATGGTCACTTGAGTAGAATTGTTTTTCCCTTTACCCTTATACATAGCTGATGTCATCCTAGTTTGAGACTCAGGTAGTGTTTCACTAACTGAGCTCCCAATTTCATGTTGACGCAACAAACTCTTCCTTTCCTTAGCTTCCATACCTTGAGACAAAATCTCCAACATTCTCTTCCTCACATCATCGGGTACACTTCGACAAGCTCCTACATTATCGTTTGTACAAGCAAGGTGATGCTTAAAACGATATATACCTCCGCTGCTAATTTTGGCACAAAATTTACATTGCACCTTCTTTGCATCATGACCAACCTCAATACCATATTCCCATCCTATATCATTTCTACTCCCTGAAGCATTTTTTCTCCTAATACTTGCAGTTGCATTTCCAGAACCAGAAGTTGACATTTTATTAATTGAAAATCAAAGAACTGCATACCAGAATGGTCGAGGTGTAGAATAGTCACAGAGTCAAGAGAAACTTCAGTATCAGATCACTATTGCATCATCTCCAGGACCACTTGTCGGCGTCTTCTCAGTTCTCAGTCGATGAAGTATTCTAGGTTAGAAATTTCACGAACTGTAATAAGGAGTTGGCTTGGCTGTATAAGAACTTGGGCTAAGGTTGAATTGGGCCAGAATAACATAAAAACTTGGGCTAAGGTTGAATTGGGCCATAATAACATAAGAACTTGGGCTAAGGTTGAATTGGGCCAGAATAATATAAGAACTCAGAATAATAAAAATTGGCCCAAAAAATAAGGCCCAGTCTAACACATAGGCTTATAAGGACAGTTCTCAAGATCGTTAAAATCGTGTATAAAATCGCGATTTTAACGATTTTAACGAGTTTAAGCGCGATCTGCGTCGATCTTGATGTGGCAACGAGTTTACCACTATTCTACTCGAAATCTTAGGTAAGATCGTAAGATCGAGCGATTTTACGAGCATAAGCGCGATTTTGACTACCTTGATTATAATGCTGAATAAAGGAGTATCCAAACACAGACATAGATAGATTGATAAATATAGAACTAACTACCTCTGGGATTTGTGATATTTCTCTAGCAAAGCAACCAGATGATCGAACCGTGAACGTTCATCCAAGACCTGGATATGTAAAAGGATGTTTTGACATGAGAGATATTATGTCGACAAATTATGAACTGGCATCTGACTTAACAAGAAATCACACCTCAACTATCTGCATAACATCATGGTTGGCAGACAAATCTTCTGACCCTATGACAACCTGAAATAAAGCTCAAATTTATACAAATCTCAAAAGGAAATTTGATCGAAGGTTAAACTAATAAATGGCACACCTTAACAGGATTAGGATCCATGAAGTCCTGAGCTAGTCTATGAACATCTGTTGGCCATGTAGCGCTGAACATTACCATCTGGCGAGCTACAGGGACACAAAAGATTTATCCACACCTTATTATTTGCAGTATGCCATATATACATAAAAAAGTTTATCATCCTTACTTTATTTGATAATGATACCATTATTTGTACACTTATAATCAGTATAACACTATTCATAACATTTTCAACTGTTTCTTTCTTGTGGTGAGATTAGCAATATATATATATATATACCAAGACACCAACTAAAAAGAATCTCTATCCTGCATGAAGTATATACAGAGAAGAGTCCATAAACTTTAACGCAGAAGAAAGCCAAGAGATTTCACTGTGTTTCTGAGCAGCAAAAAATAATTTTAGAACTAGTTTTTTTTTTTTTTTACCTTATCAGAGAACTAGTTCCTCAGGAAATGAGAAGTGATCTCGTCAACAAACCTGAGCCTTTACACACCGTAAAAAAAATACCAAAAGAAAATCATTTTGTATGCAGAACTAATTAAATTTTATTATGTGGCATTAGCCATCTATGATTTCTTTTTAACTTTTACCCGCTATTTTTCAGTGTGCCTCTAACCTATATTAAGCATGTCCCTCATTCAGGTAACTGATACAGAGAGTTGCCAACCTGAATGTGACACATGATAAGCCATAAGTTTCACCTCTTGACATCTACTCTTGTTTGAGACACAAGTATCTATACACTCACAATGAACTCTTAGTGCATAAAGGACTCTTATATTCGTTTTCGGTTGTCTGTGTGAGAAAGAGTTCCTATTTTCACATTTCATTAAGTGAAATTATTCTACTTAATAATAGCAACAAACAAATTATTAATTCTTAAATAACTAGAACAAATTTAAAAGAAGAAAAAAGAAGGTATAACATTATAAATGGATGCACACCAGAACAGGTCTTGCTCAAAATGAATCGAACTTCTGGTTCAAATCCCATGTCAAGCATTCGGTCTGCTTCATCGAGAACCTGCAGAATGTTAATGCACAATTCACATTCGTAGAGAGCAGTGATACCCTTTAACTTTTCACATGACTACTAATCATACAGTGTAGACAAATCATTACTACTCATACAGTCATACCCACCACTGGATGCTTTTGATCCTGATCAGTATAGAACAGGAAAGGCTGGGTTATCATGATAGTGACACTAAGAACATCAGTAAATCCACGACAACGTTTTATGGGCAAGACAGTATTTTAACTTTTTACAAGTAAACATGTGGCCCAGTGGTAGATTTGTAGAAGTGCAACTTACAAGTCACAAGTTCAATTCTGGGAAACAACCTCTCTACATATTAAGTGGGGGTAAGGAATGCCAACATCATGTTTGTCGCTTACCCCGCCCACTGCAAGAGCCTTGTACACAATAATAATTGTTTATTTTTACATGCGAACATGTGGCCCGGTGGTAGAGCTCCGTGGTGCAACCTAGATGTCACAACTTCAATTTTTTGAAAAAGCCTCTCTACATATTACGTGGGGGTTAAGGTTTGAGTACATTTTGCTTGCCCCAACCCCGCCCATTGAGAGCGCATTGTGCACGAGAGTTGTTTACCTTCTTGACAAAAAGCATTTTCCAATTTATCCAACTTACAAGGCATATGTTGGCGAGCAGGTTTCCCACTCACATAATCTCTGTAACTCTATGCCCGTCATGGTTGCTATCTTTAGATAATAAAATTGGAAAAATATGCAAAAAGGACAACCAAATCCTTAAACAGGTGATGAGCTGCAACCCAAATCCAGTGCACTCTCAATGCTTTTCGCATTTTTCAGGTGATATTTAGTGGGTGGAAGGGGATTTGAATTCGTGTCCTCAGACTTGCCAATGGGAATCTAACCATTTAGACTAGTGGTGGTTCCCTAATGCTTTTGCACATTGATCCAACACAAGTATTGATAAAGGGAGGTTTCAAAGAAACCTGCCCTCCAAAGATGCTACATTCAGATGATATAGTAGGACAATTTCATAGAGTGAACAATCTAATTTTAAGGTACCAACATTTCCCATATAGCCTACAGGCTATTTGGTTCCACTGCACTCCAATGAAATTTCTTCCATTGAAAGAGGGATGGAGGTCATATTGAAGAAGTACCTAACACTCTGATAGTCTCATTACACAGCAAAGAAACAAAAAAAATAAATTACCAAAATGGTATTTTATAAGAATATTCCTTACCACAAAAGATACCTCAGAGAGGTTGCATTTATTCATTTCAATAAGATCCTCTAAACGACCTGCAGTTCCAATTACAATGTCCTGTGTATATAAGAAATTTAAAACCAATAAAATTAAAACAATAGCAAAATACAAATGTTGAAATACCTACGAAAGGAATACACATAAAGTAGCTAAATTCACTTTCAACAGAAATGAATCAGACTAGATCCATAAAACCAACATGATCAATCACTATCAGCAGAAACTTCCATATAGGCATATACCGAATATCTTCAATCATCATCGGTATCACTTAGCTCTAGTATCACTTTTAAAAGTCCATTCACTAACTACCCCATGGGTCCTCTCTACTACAACCAAAAGTTATCAACCAATACCAAAAATAGTAGAAGGTAAAATTGTACAAAAGTATTTAGAGGAAAAAAAACTGTGCAAGGAAAAGGATAACGCTAACAAACTATGTGAAAGTGAAAAAATAACCACATATACAAATGCTATGAATTAATAGCAACAAAAGAAAAGTATCTTACAACGCCCGACTTCAGGGCAGAAATTTGAGGTCGCTTTGATGTGCCTCCATACAAACAAACTGACTTCACTCCACAAGGCTCACCAGCATTGTGTAGAACATTAGAAATCTATCACAAGAAAGGGAAGACTAACATAAATCACATTCTTTATGAAACAAACTCAAAATAATTCAACGGAAGGACAAAAAGGGTACTGTGATTTGAAAAGGTGGGAAAAAAGCAGCCAATTACATTACCAGCAACTAATGTGCTTATGTGCAAATAGATGTTATAGCCACATCATATTATCATTACATGGATAAAAGCCACATGTTCCTAATCTACAGAATATGACAAGCGCCAATTTCAAAATCATGTCACAAAAATTCAGCACCTGTTGATACTAGCTATAATGCTTTCTGTTGCCACCAAAAGGATCCCCACTCCATTTCTCCAGCCACCTGTAAATGCCAATTATAGACGTTTGGCTGTCTTCCCGTGGGTTACAAGCTTTCATTTTCCTCTCCCATACATATCTATGGCTTTTAATCGACATTTGATTCTTTCTATTTTGAGTAATAGAATGATCCAGTATTCGTAGACAATTTTTTTTGATTAACTTATTTAGATACTGGTTTGAAAACATATATAGCACACTGCAGTAAATGATGCCCAAAGTGATTCCAAACTACTTGAGTTTCTCAATAAGATAATATCATATCTATTGAATGTTTATCAAGCAATTCCCAATATATAATTGATGTACTGTGATACAAATGCATCCAGATAACACATTAATGAAACTTTGAAAGTTTTGCATTAGAGATGCATCCATTCAAATTCAACAGTTCAAAGACATTCGGTTGTCGAAATAAAGAATTAATTCAAGACACATACTTGATCAGCTAGTTCCCTTGTGGGAGATAGCACAAGGCAAAGTGGATTCACCCTCTTCGAAATTTTATCCTTTCTCTTGCTGAAAACATGCATTATCCCCGGTACCCCAAAAGCCAAAGTCTTACCTGAAAAAAGCACACAACAAATCAACAAACCAAATCAAAGTTCACATAACATACCAATCACAAGCTACCAGAATTAGCACAACATTGTAACAAAGAAAGCACGAAAATTACATAACAATAAACATCGTTCCATAATACAAAAGTTGCAGCAAACTAAACAGCCAAAAAGTAACATTGCATTGTATAGCACGTTTATCCAGAAGATCAAAACCCCGCAGAAAAAACTACCTGAACCAGTCTTCGCAATTCCAATAAAGTCACGACCATGCAGCAAGAAAGGCCAGGCATGAGCCTGGATTGGAGATGGACGCTTGAAATCCTTGCAGCAATCCAAGACATTTTCTGGCAACTTGGAGTCCTGAAAGGACTTCAGCGGCGTGTACTTTGTCTCTTCCGAATTCTTCCCAGTCACCACCACCGTCTCTTCACCGCCATTACCCCCATCACCAGTTCTGCCATTTTCGGAATTTAATTCTTCTTGCCTTTCACAGACCTCGCTTTCCTTCCCGATCACTGTTTCATTTTGGTGCATCTTCTTCTTTTCCTTCTTCGTGTAGTCCTTGATCGTGCTCTCTTCAAGCTTGGTCGCTTCAAGCTTTCGCTTCATATTCGCATCATTTTGCTGCTCAATATTAGACCTTTTGTGCTTCTTCTCTCTCTTGTCTCTTGCTTTGGTTTCTAGGGCTACTGGTTCGCTGAAAGGAGAAGCTTCTTGGAGCTTTCGACCCATCGCGGAGGCAGAGCGAACAAAGAGCTGGAGAAGACGGAGAGGGAGGTTTTATCAAGGGTTTTAGGCTGCAAAATTGGTGGATTGGGCTTCTCTAAATTTAGTTAGCCCATTAAAACTTTCCCCAATCCCCATAGTTGGATCCAAGCCACTTATTCAGATTAGTGGGGCTATGTTTTACTTCTTATTGGCCCATTGGAGGATATGGAATTGGGCTTTTCTAATTTTAATGAGCCCATTAATTTCTTCCCACACAAAGGACCCATCAGGCCATCACTTATGGGCTTTGTTTGCTTAGCTTTGATGAGACGCTGCAATTAACGGCTTTTCTAATTTTAACGCCTCATTCACTGGTTCGCTTCAACTTCCAAGCGAGTCGCCGTCGGCCGTGTTTCAGAATGGATGTCTTCCCCGTCCGTCTGGCCCTCTTTTTGGACGTCATTGGTATCGTTGACAGGAGATCTTCCGGATTTCTTTCACTAGGAACCCAAAGGTTTCTTAACATCCCTCATCGTTCCAGAAAGTCCACTACTTTGAAAAGGGTAAGTGCACCCACATTGAACTTTGAACTGCATAGGTTAAGACTTGTATCCAGTTATCCTTTTTGTTTGGATAATTTTCACTATGTCAAAACTTGGACTCTCTTTGGTGTCCAGTTATGTCCTTTTTGTTGGGATAATTTTCACCCTGTGAAAAGTGAAAACTTGAACTTTCTTTGGTGTGGTTGATGAAGAATAGTTTTTGGATTTGGGTTTTTGCCCCCTCTTTTATGTTCTGTAAGTTTGTTGATCGAACTCATCGTTCTAGCTCAAGAAATTGTGCGAAACCACATAAATAATTTCTTTCAATTGTTATTGATTAATTCATTATGCTGTTCTCTATTTGGTAGACATAACAGTATTAATTTTACCTGGAGAAATGGAGAGAATGATCAAGAGAGCAAAAGGAAATATGTACATTACAGTAGATTTCTTATTTACAGTGAGGAAGAATTATACATATGCGGAAAGAAAAATATAAAAATAGCAGTAAGCCCATTATTTGTTTATTTACAGGGAATCTTTAAAGCTATTTAGAACTTCCATTCATGCTTTTGTCTCTTTATTCCAGCGTCAAGCCTCAGGAAGTTTTGCCCCTTTCTGAAACTCTCTAAGGAGTAGACATCATCTGTAATGCCATCTTCACAATGAGTGAAGTAAACCTCCGGCATGTGTGAATCCTTCCAATTATCTTCGCCACCAAAAAGATGAAGTGACGATATGAAATTGCAAGGCATCTTCAGAAACTCCAGCAATTTGAGCATAGTTAGATTTTCAATGCCTGATGGAACCTGCTGTAATCCACAGTCCTCAACGATTAGCTTTTCAAGACAAGGCAGTGCTCCCTTTTCCACACCTACCGTTTTCAGTTGCTCTAACTTATTTAGACCCAGGAACTTAAGCCTTTGAAACCCTCCTGCCTTAAAAAGCAGGCTCTCTCCATCAAAAGCCTGAATGAATTCAAGATGCGCCAGATTTGGTAAATGATGGAGAGGAAAGAGCGGATCACCAGTTAATCGGCTCCACCTTAAACATAGCTTGGCCAAACCTTGAAGTGAAGATATCCAGTTGGGGAGCTTCTCTAAACGTCCTCTCAAGTATAGCCGTTGAAGAAACTTAGGAGGGCAAGTCAAGTATTGCATATCAATGATCTCATTTTTGTTTACTACAGTCAGAGAAAAGGCTCGAAGGTTCTTCAGCTTCTCAATGGACGAACATAGCGCCTTCCCATCTCTTGTTCTGAACTTTATGATGCCCAATCTTCTCAGTTGTCGGAGCCGGCCAAGTTCTTCCATTATATGGTTGCCATACTGATATGACTCTATGAAACAGAGCTTTTGTAAGGACTGTAGACATCCTATTCTTTTCATGGCCTTGAAACCATATTTAAAGTGATTATTGGAATTGGGCTCCTTTTCATAACGATAAACCAAGAGGTGGCGCAGCCTTTTGAGCTCAAGAATGTCAACCGGCAATTTACTGACATGAGTTTGTTTAAGGTCCAATGTCTCAAGGTATCTGAGCTTCCTGATAGAGCTTGGAATATTTTTTAATTTGGTATTCCTCAAGCTTAGATACTTTAAAAGGAAGAGGTTGCTTACCTGTTTTGGGAATTGCTTCAAGGGTGCATCTTGCAGGTCTAACACGTTAAGCAGTGGTGAGTGGCCAGAAGGAAATATAAGCTTCGAAGATTCATTTACAGAATCCATGCCCCAAAACATGAACAGTGAACGGAGTTTTGGCACAACCAGGCTATGATGTGCACTTTGCAAGGTATTATGCACTGATATACGCCGTACTTCTTCCGGCCAAGACATGTTTTGCTCCTTAGCGATTGCTGCAAAATTCTGTGCTCTAGCCTTGGAAACAATAATCTCCCTCAGCAAATCATGGATGCGGCATGTTTTGACCTTTCCATCACTAGTTGTCTCAGCCACTTGGATTAAGCTTCTGTTCAAGAGCTTCTTGAAGTAGCCTTCCGCAACTTCTTCTAATGTGTGTCCTTCCTTCTCTTCCACAAAGCCTTCTGCTATCCACAATCGAATCAATCTCATTTGCTCGATCTGAAGCCCCTCTGGAAAGATGCTGAAGTACAAAAGACAAGATTTAAGATAATAAGGCAAGTCATAGTAACTGTGTGACAATATTTTCTTCAAATTCTTAAGCTTGTCATTCTCTTGTAGTTCAGCACCAAGGCCACGTCGAACCATCTCCCATTCATCTATATTCTTGTCCTTTGTCACCAGGACACCACTAACTGCAACTATGGCTAGTGGCAGTCCTTCACATTTTCCGAGAATTTCATCTGAAATTTTCTCTAGATGTGGAGGACAAGACTCATTCTTAAAGATCTTCTTGCAAAATAATGCCCGAGACTCTTCCTGCATTAATGGATTCAAATTATAGATGTTACCGGGGAATTCTGTGCATGCAGTAGTGGCAACTTCAGAATCACGCGTGGTGAGTAGCACTCGGCTGCCAAGATAATTATTGGGCAATGCATATCTGACAGCATTCCAGGCATCGAAGCCCGACACATCATCTAAAACAATCAGGTATTTCCTATAATTTAGGATTTTCCTGATTTTTAGTCGTAGTTGATCATAGTTCATGCTGTTCACTTCCTCAGGAACTCGTTTCCTCAATGCTTTGTATAGTTGTTGGAGTACGTCTTTGAGGAGATCCTCTGTCTTGAAAGATTGAGAAACAGTCGCCCATGCTCGGATTGTAAAGCATTTCTTCACATTCACGTCATCATATACCTTTTTCACCAAGGTGGTCTTCCCTAAACCTCCCATGCCTACCACTGAAACCACTTCGCATTCAAATTTTCCAGTGACTAGCCACTCAACCAGCTGCTGTTTAGGCCTTTCAATCCCCACCAGATCAGCTTCTTCAAGTAGAAGGGCATCCCCTTGACCATCTAGCATTGTTATGCCTGTGGAGTTCGAGTCTTGCTCTATCACCTGATATGTGCTTTTGTATCTCTGGTACGCTTCAGCTATTCTGCTGATTCTAGAGTTGATGCCTTTGATTTCTGAAGCGATTTGGTTGCGAACATTAAATTGCTCAAGAGAGGAAAAGCTCCTTTGAAGAGAAGCAAAGAATCCATTGCTACAGTGTTGTGGTAGCCGAACCCTGTATTCATCAAGAACATCTTCGATGTCATAAGCAACGTCTCTAACTTGCCTTATCCAGACTTTTAGGGCAAGGTTGGTCTCTTCTTTTGCATCTGCAACTCTTAGAAAAGCCTTCATGTGCTCCAATTCATCTCTTATGTTCACAATTTCCTCACGGACCCCTTTGAGTAGATGCACCTCATCTTCTAGTAAGGAAGTAAGCTTCTTGAGTAGAAAATTCACAGCAGCGTCAGCCATTTTCCTCAAAGATCTTCTGAAACGTTGAACAATTCAATTAGCAAGGTGCTTGAAACACATACATGCAATTCAACACAAAACTGAAGAGTGGAATATATTAGACCATACCTGTTATGCACGTATCTTCATCATTGATAACTTTTCCTTCTATGGGATGTGATTCAAGATGGGAGTTTTGAGAGCAGGAGATCATTAAGAGATTTTCCAAGTCAAGCTTCCACTTGGTTAAGACTTGAGAGAACACCAGATTCTCTCTTACTGCTAAACTGCTAAACTCTGTAGTTTCCCTTCCGGCAGTCCACTTAAATAGTTTCTTTCTGCAGGTTTATTTGTTGTATTCACCATGAATTCTTTATTACCTACTGTCGGATGACTTCATTGCTTGCGAGTGTAAGCTAGTTACTCTGCTCCATTGGCAAATATTATATCTTTCTGTTTCACTTAATATACTTTAATACTTGATTAACTGTCTATGTATCTTCGTGACAGTGCAGATGAAGTAACCAAGCAAGCAAAAATCTAGCATTCTAGCCATGGAGATTGAAATTCAACAATTATCAGGCATTTTCTTTTCCGTGCTTTCGATCCTATCCACCAATGTTTGCCTTCATAAAATGACACCCAAATTGGAGAAGGAAGCTTTGTCAAACTTATTGGTAAGTATATTTAACGAGGATCAATCTCCGTCACTTTTCTTTCTTTCCATATAGTGTCTTGAGGAAATTGTTGAAGTCAACAGTCAACACTCTTCAAGCTTTCACTTTCATGATGACTGGTGAGTATATGTGGACAAGGAAAATCATGTTAATCTTATCCTAGGAAGTTTGAAATTCTGTTACTTAATCTTATCCTAGGAAGTTGGAAATTCTGTTACTTTCTCGGCAAGAATATTTCGTGATCCAGAGAACACATTGGTTTGTAGAGATTAATGCAGAAACAACACAAATAATGACTGAACAAGACAGGAAGTTGAGTATGCAATGCTGAAGAAGGGAAATAGTTGAAAAAGTCAGGTACCAGTGATTACTTTTATTACTTACCCCTTGGTGAATTAATAATTATTTTGGTCATTAATGCAAGCAACCTTCATGAGTGTTTATTAGTTTATTTTTTGGTGGAAGTAAATTAATTATTGATTAACAAGATAATCATCATTGACCTTGAGTAGGTGCCATCTAAGCTCATGATCTCTGCAAAAGTTCCTAACCCTAAACACCATCATTAGATGAGGATCGTAGAGTTTGGGAAATTTAAGAGTTCCGTCATCCCCGCATAAATATACTTGGATGCTTGCTTATAACAAACGATTGTTCTAGATACAATGATTTCAAATTTCTCTTGCATAATAATGCATAATACATGAGCATAATAATAGGAGGCCAAGGTAAACACACAATATTGTGCTAAGGTCACAACAATTGTTATTCACCATCATAATGAAAATGAAAGGCTTCAACAAGGGGATTGAGTACCATTGAACTTTCCCAGAAAGAGAACACAACATGGCTTACATGGATTATATTATCATATAATACCCTTTTGAGAAAATATAGAGTAAGAGATTTGATCTTATCTCAATGACGAATGATGGTATTAGGTTAAATCATCTGCAACTGCAACAAGAAGTTGCAAAGAAATTTGTGATCCATAAGATAAACAAATAAATTGAATAAACAAAAGATACATAAATAATATTTTTGCTGACAAGAGTAGGATGTATGTAGCTTACAATTTTAGCCAAAGATGCCATTGGCCAGTAGCAGATAAATTCATTAATTGACACAAGTAAATCTACAGAATAAAAAAATGTACCATACCTTGTTAGAAAAAGTCTATTCTTTAACTGCCAGGATGAAGTACTGGGCATATTATCATATACACTAACTTGAGTGTTGGAGTATCCCAAGCGACCGCACTCCCTTTGCTTTTGCTTTTGCAAGTCAAGAGATTTGCCGTCTATGTCACAGCAGTTGAGTTGACGGGTGGGTTGGGTAGATTTTTACATCCACATTCATAAAAAGTTTTAGTTAGCCCATTAAATTTGTCCCCATGGCCCATAATACAATTCAATCCAAGCAACCCATTCAGAGTTAATGGGCCTTTATGTTACTTCTTATTGAGTCCTAATTATCGTTCCATACTCCCATTCAAGGAAAATACAATTGGGCTTTTCTAATTTTAATGAGCCCATTATTCCTTCCCGTACAAAGGATCCATTCACCTCACCTAGCAAGTCGGATTGGGCTTTGTTTGCTTAGCTTCGATGAGACACTGTAGTTAACGGCTTAACGCCTCGTTCCCTGGTTCGCTTCATCTTCCACGCGCGTCGCCGGCTGCGGTGTCTCAGAATGGATTTCTTCCCCGTCCGTCCAGACATCTTTTCGCCATCATTGGTATTGTTGTCAACAGGTCTTCCGGATTTCTTTCGCTAGGAACTCAAAGGTTTCTTAACATCCCTCATGGTTCCGGGAAGTCCGCTACTTTGAACAAGGTAAGTGCACCCACGTTTAAATTTGAACTGCATAGGTCAAGACTCGTGTCCAGTTATGTCCTTTTTCTTGGGATAATTTTCACTATGTGAAAACTTGGACTCTCTTTGGTCTGGTTGATGAAGAATAGTTTTTGGATTTGGGGTTTTTGTCCCCTCTTCTATGCTTTGTAATTTTGTTGGTCTAATTTATACTCATCGTTCTAGCTCAAGAAATTGTGGCGAAACCACATAAATAATTTCTTTCAATTGTGATTGATTAATTCATTATGTTGTTCTCTATTTGGTAGCCATAACAGTATTAATTTTATCAGAACAAATGGAGAAAATGATCAAGAGAGCAAAAGGAAATATGGAGCACACACAGAAACTAAATTACAGTAGATTTCTTATTTACAGTGAGGAAGGATTATACATATGCAGAAAGAAAAATATACAACTAGCAGTAAGCCCATTATTTGTTTATTTACAGTGAATCTTTAAAGCTATTTAGAACTTCCATTCATGCTTTTGTCTCTTTATTCCAGAGTCGAGCCTGAGGAAGTTTTGTCCCTTTATGAAACTCTCTAAGGAATAGACATCATCCGTAATGCCATCTTCACAATGAGTGAAGTAAACCTCTGGCATGTGTGAATCCTTCCAATTATCTTCGCCACCAAAAAGATGAAGTGATGATATGAAATTGCTAGGCATCTTTAGAAACTCCAGTAATTTAAGCATAGTTAGATTTTCAATGCCTGATGGAACCTGCTGTAATCCGCAGTCCTCAACGATTAGCTTTTCAAGACAAGGCAGTGCTCCCTTTTCCACAGCTACCCTTTTCAGATGCTCTAACTTATTTAGGCCTAAGAACTTAAGCCTTTTAAACCCTCCTGCCTTAAAAAGCAGGCTCTCTCCATCAAAAGCCTGAATGAATTCAAGATGCGCCAGATTTGGTAAATGATGGAGAGGAAAGAGCGGATCACCAGTTAATCGGCTCCACCTTAAACATAGCTTGACCAAACCTTGAAGTGAAGATATCCAGTTGGGGAGCTTCTCTAAACGCCCTCTCAAGTATAGCCGTTGAAGAAACTGAGGAGGAGAAGTCAAGTGTTGCATATCAATGATCTCATTTTTGTGTACTACAGTCAAAGAAAAGGCTTGAAGGTTCTTCAGCTTCTCAATGGAAGAACATAATGCCTTCCCGTCTCTTGTTCTGAACTTTATAATGCCCAACCTTCTCAGTTGTCGGAGCCGGCCAAGTTCTTCCATTGTATGGTTGCCATACTGATCTGACTCTATGAAGCAGAGCTTTTGTAAGGATTGTAGACATCCTATTCTTTTCATGGCCTTGAAACCGTATTTAAAGTGATTATTAGAATTGGGCTCCTTTTCATAATGATAAACCAAGAGGTGGCGGAGCCTTTTGAGCTCCAGAATGTCAACCGGCAATTTACTGACACGAGTTTCCTTAAGGTCCAATGTCTCAAGGTATCTGAGCTTCCTGATAGAGCTTGGAATATTTTTTAATTTGGTATTCCTCAAGCTTAGATACTTTAAAAGGAAGAGGCTGCTTACCTGTTTTGGGAACTTCTTCAAAGGTGCATCTTGCAGGTCTAACACGTTAAGCAGCCGTGAGTTGCCAGAAGAAAATATAAGTTTGGAAGATTCATTCACAGAATCCATGCCCCAAAACATGAATAGCGAACGGAGTTTTGGGACAACCAAGCTATGATGTGCATTTTGCAGGGTGTTATGCACTGATATGCGCCGTACTTTTTCAGGCCAAGATATGTTTTGCTCCTTAGCAATTGCTGCAAAATTCTGTGCTCTAGCCTTGGAAACTATAATCTCCCTCAGCAAATCATGGATGCGGCATGTTTTGACCTTTCCATCACTGGTTGTCTCAGCCACTTGGATTAAGCTTCTGTTCAAGAGCTTCTTGAAGTAGCCTTCTGCAACTTCCTCTAATGTTTGCCCTTCCTTCTCTTCCACAAAGCCTTCTGCTACCCACAATCGAATCAATCTCGTTTGCACGATCTGAAGACCCTCTGGAAAGATGCTGAAGTACAAAAGACAAGATTTAAGATAATAAGGCAAGTCATAGTAACTGTGTGACAATATTTTCTTCAAATTCTTAAGCTTGTCATTCTCTTGTAGTTCAGCACCAAGACCGCGTCGAACCTTCTCCCATTCATCTATATTCTTGTCCTTCGTCACCAGGACACCACTAACTGCAACAATGGCTAGTGGCAATCCTTCACATTTTCCGAGAATTTCATCTGAAATTTTCTCTAGATGTGGAGGGCAAGAGTCGTTCTTAAAGATCTTCTTGCAAAATAAAGCACTAGACTCTTCCTGTGATAATGGATTCAAATAATAGATGTTACCGGGGAATTCTGTGCATGCAGTAGTGGCAACTTCAGAATCACGAGTGGTGAGTAGTACTCGGCTGCCAAGATAATTATTGGGCAATGCATATCTGACAGCATTCCAGGCGTCGAAGCCCCACACATCATCTAAAACAATCAGGTATTTCCTATCGTTTAGGATTTTCTTGATTTTTAGTCGTAGCTGATCATAGTTTAGGACTTCCTCAGGAACTCGTTTCCTCAATGCTTTGTATAGTTGTTGGAGTATGTCTTTGAGAAGGTCCTCTGTCTTGGAAGATTGGGAAACAGTAGCCCATGCTCGGATTGTGAAGCATTTCTTCACATTCACATCATCATATACCTTTTTCACCAAGGTGGTCTTCCCTAAACCTCCCATGCCTACCACTGAAACCGCTTCGCACTCAAATTTGCCGGTGACTAGCCACTCCACCAGCTGCTGTTTAGGCCTGTCAATCCCCACCAGATCAGCTTCTTCAAGTAGAAGGGCATCTCCTTGACCATCCTGCAGTGTTATGCCTGTGGAGTTCGAGTCTTGCTCTATCACCTGATATGTGCTTCTGTATCTCTGGTACGCCTCTGCTATTCTGCTGATTCTAGAGTTGATCCCTTTGATTTCTGAAGCGATTTGGTTGCGAACATTAAAATGCTCAAGAGATGAAAAACTCCTTTGAAGGGAAGCAAAGAATCCATTGCTACAGTTATGGGATAGCCGAACCCTGTATTCGTCAAGAACATCTTCGATGTCATAAGCAACGTCTCTAACTTGCCTTATCCACACTTTTAGGGCAAGGTCGGTCTCTTCTTTTGCATCTGCAACTCTTAGAAAAGACTTCATATGCTCAAATTCATCTCTGATGTACACAACTTCCTCACGGACTCCCTTCAGGAGATGCACCTCATCTTCAAGTACGGAAGTAAGCTTCTTGAGTAGAAAATTCACTGCAGCTTCGGCCATTTTCCTGAAAGATCCCCTGAAACTTTAAACAATTCAATTAACATGGTCCTTGAAACACATACCTGCAATTCAACGAAAACTGAAGAGTGGAATATCGTAAACCATACCTATTATGCACTTATCTTTGTTATTGTTAGCTTTTCCTTCTATGGTATTTGATGCAAGATGGAGTTTTGAGGGCAGGAGATCATTAAGAGAATTTCAAAGGCAAGCTTCCACTTGGTCTAGACTTGAGAGAACGCCGGATTCTCTCTTACTGCTAAACTCTGTAGTTTCCCTGCTGACGGTCCACTTGTATAGTTTCTTTCTGCAGGTTTATATATTGTATTAATCGTGAATTGTTTATTACCTACTAGGATGACTTCATTGCTTGCGAATGTAAGATACTTACTCTGCTCCATCGGCAAAGATTATCTATTTCTGTTTCACTTATATATTTTAATCCTTTGTTAACTGTCTTTGTATTTTCCTGACAGTGCAGATGAAATAACCAATCAAAGCAAAAATCTAGCAATGGAGATTGAAATTCAACAATTACCAAGCATTTTCTTTTCTGTGCTCTCATCCCATCCACCAATGTTTTCCGTTATAAAATGACACCCAAATTGGAGAAGGAAGCTCTGTTGAACTTATTGGTAAGTATATTCAACCAGGATCAATTTCCTTCACTTTTCTTTCTTTCTTTCTATATAGTTTCGTGAGGAAATTCTTGAACTCAACTCTCTTGAAGCTTTCACTTTCACGACGACTGTGAGTATATGTGAACAAGGAAAATAAAGTTAATCTTATCCCTAGGAAGTTAAAATTGACACTCCAACAAAAATATTAAATGAGCAAGACAAGAAGTTGAGTATGCAATGCTGAAGAAGGGAAACCGTCGAAAAAGTCAGCTGGCTTTTCATGGTCACCAATGATTACTCTTATTACTTTTACCCCTTGGTGAATTAATAATTATTTTGGTCATTACTGCAAGCAATCTTCATGAGTGTTTTTTCAAAGAAATTCAGGCCAATTCAACAATAAAACACAAATTAAGATCATATATTTCCAAGTTTTGATAGTCAATCGTCAAAAGGGTGGTGAAAAAAATCCATGTATTTGAGTCTACATCTAGTTTATTAGTTTATTTTTTAATATTGATTCACTAAATTGTTAACGAGATAATCATCATTAACCATGAGTCAGTGCCACCTAAACTCATGAACTCAGCAAAAACTTTTCTAGCTCTATGCTTTGGTAGGACATTCACAAACGTTTGGGAGGGGAGGGAAACTTTCCAATACAAAAAAAAAAAAAACACATATTTTCTATTAAAATGTTCCTGAATCCTTCCTGACACTTTGCATACGGATCCAGGGGTCTGTAATTTCTAGAGTATACAATTCTCATCCAACGGTTCAAGAGGTAATATCACATCGAACCACACTTTTGTATTTTCTCCAATAGACTTATTCTTCACTATTGGATGTGGACGGTAGACGGTGGTGTTTGGAAAGTTCCAAGAGTTCCCTCGTCCCTGCAAACACGCATAATATTTGAACCGTTGCTTATAACAAGTGGTTGTTCTCACCTTAACAAAATCTTTATGTTTACCCTTGACTCCTAATATCGCCATCATAATGAAAATAAAGGCTTCAAAAAGGGTATTGACCACAACAATTTCCATTGAACTTTCCCAGAAAGAGAACATGAAGAATTTGCAAATAAATTTGTGATCCATAAGATATACAAATAAACTGAATAAACAAAATATACATAATATTTTGCTGACAAGAGTAGGATGTAGCTTACAATTTTAGCCAAAGATGCCATTGACCAGTGGAAGATGTTTTGACATATTGTTGGGGCGGCTTATCAAATGCAATTAGTCAACCCTCCATATGTTAATTATTTATTATTATTGTTGTTGTTGTTGTTATTTTGGTCCTTACTTAGCTGTTTTTGTTGTTTGTATTTGGTGTTCTTAAGAATCCTTCTACTTACTCACAACAGCAACTTCGGATCTGCAAACTACAAGACGATAAAGTTTATGTTCTGCAGACAAACATCCATAACGACAGGCCAAATATGAAAAGATCAAATATAGAAAACACCAACTAGGTCGGTAATCTCTTTCAGGAGACCAGAATAAACAATCTCCATAAACGTAACACAAAAAGAACCCAAATGGCAGCTCCTTATATTAGTTTAGTTTAATAGTGTGAGCAGGGTGTGTTACTTGATTTGAGAGCTGATAAGAGAGAAAAATGCCATGGAAACTGCTATGAATAGAAG
Source organism: Tripterygium wilfordii (assembly GCF_013401445.1). Classification (NCBI taxonomy): domain Eukaryota; kingdom Viridiplantae; phylum Streptophyta; class Magnoliopsida; order Celastrales; family Celastraceae; genus Tripterygium; species Tripterygium wilfordii. The sequence continues at coordinate 3,299,226 of NC_052246.1, forward strand.
AGATGGAAAGTACAGCTACACCCGCAATTCTTCGGGGCAGGTACTCAAAACATGCTATATATAATTGACTTGTAGTTAGCTTGGTTTAATAAGGATTTTCATGAAAAAAATTTCTTTTGTATAGACGAGGATTGGAGCTGGTGAAGGACTTGATAAACAAAGGAATTGATGAAAGCTTGATGTGGCTAAGCTCATGTCATCTTCTTCTTTTTCTTCCAAAATATTCAGGGTTGCTGATCTGGGATGTTCTGTTGGGCCTAACACATACTTTGCTGTGCAAAACATTATAAATTCTGTGAAACTCAAATATCAAGAAACTGATGTTGAGTTTCAAGCATTTTTCAATGACCAAATCTCTAATGATTTCAATGTTCTCTATCTTCCTTCTGACAGGGAATACTTTGTTGCCGGTGCTCCTGGTCCTTTTCAAGGTCGCTTGTTCCCCAAGAATTCTATTCATTTTGTCCACTCCTCCTATTCAATCCATTGGCTCTCAAGTGTTCCAGAAGAGTTAGTAGACAAGGATTCATCCGCGTACAATAAGGGGAAGATCTATTACACAAGTGCCTCAGGAACAAGTTTTCGAAGCTTACACAGCTCAATTTGCAAAAGGCATCACATCTTTTCTCAATGCCAGGGCACAAGAGGTTGTCCATGGAGGGTTTATGGCCTTATTGATACCTTGCTTTCCAGATGGCACTCCTCATTCACAGTGCAACGTTGAAGCCATGTTTGATTTACTTGAAGACAGCCTCATGGATTTGGTCAATATGGTAACATTTATTTCGTTATTGTGCAGATCGATTACTCTGAACAATTGAAAAAGATGATTGTGTTGTTTTGTTTCTGTCATTTCAGGGATTAGTTAGTGAGGCTAAAGTGGACTTCTTCAACTTGCCAATGTACCGCACAAGTCCACAAGAATTGAAGGGGTTGATCACTTGATTGAGAAAATTGGTTATTTTAGCATTGAGAGAATGGAAAACATACACCTTAGTTGGACTCCAGTTGATGCTTCTTTCATTAAGAATTTGATCCAGCACTTAAGAGCTGCTTTGGAAGGAATGATCAGGGAACACTTTGGTAATGATAGAGTTGACGAGCTCTTTGATCAGTGCACCAAGAAAATCATGGACTCTTTCATCTTTTCAGTGCCAGAAAAGTATAAGTCTAGGTCTGAATTGTTTGTCCTTCTCAAGCGAAATGGTGATTGATCATGATTGAGGTCTTCTCATCACAGTTTCTATGATCTTTACGTGCTTGTGAATCAATATACCGAAGTGTCAGCTGGTCTACAGTTACCTTATAATTTTCTGTCTGTGAAGAACATGATTAGCATGTGTATTCATTACCCTGTCTTCACTGCAAGAGTCTTGTGCGCTCGCGCTCCAGAGTTGTTTGTTGTTATTTTGTGTATGAGTTGAGTAGTTTCCGTTTAGTTTGTAATAAACAGCTCATCAACTATCCTATGTTGCAATGGAAATGACAAGGTAATGGACAACCTAACATTTTGTGTAAATTGCTTTGTGGTCACCTTAAAATTCCCAATTTCTTTGATATGCTTTACTAGAAACTCAATCTATAGAATTTCATTACTTGAGCTCGTGATTATTTGTCGTCTGCGCCGCGACACCCCATCTGTTGTGCTTATGTAACTACTAAAATGGTGAATCTCACCACATTCAGAATTATGCAGAACAGATGAGTAAAAAAAACATATTTTTTTCAAACAATTGAACAATAACATGGTAGTTTGTTAACTCTGAATAGATACCAGAGTCCATGACTATCTTTGCGAGCAGATTGAGCCATTCATCGATGACATTGTCTCCAAAATGCTCACTTATCATTCCTTCCAAAGAAGCTCTGATGTGAAATGTTATAAGTATGCCTACACTAGTTGTTTTTTCTGTTGGAGTTATGTAGTGTCCACTGGCCTCCTGGATTATCTTGTGTCATGATGTTTGTCCTGATGCATATGTAATTCTGGATTAGTCATGCCGGCTAGTATATAGAATTCTCTACATTTCATGTAAAAGTGTTCTCTAGTACCTGTGCTTTCTTACTTGTAGCCGATTACTGTGTACCGTGAATTCTTTATTACCTACTGTCAGATGACTTCATTGCTTGCGAGTGTAAGCTACTTACTCTACTCCATTGGCAAATATTATATCTTTCTGTTTCACTTAATATACTTTAATACTTGATTTATTGTCTATGTATCTGCGTGGCAGTGCAGATGAAGTAACCAAGCAAGCAAAAATCTAGCATTCTAGCCATGGAGCTTGAAATTCAACAATTATCAGGCATTTTATTTTTCTTGCTTTCGATCCTATCCACCAATGTTTTCCTTTACAAAATGACACCCAAATTGGAGAAGGAGGCTTTGTCAAACTTATTGGCAAGTATATTTAACCAGGATCAATTCCCTCACTTTTCTTTCTTTCCATATAAATTCTTGAGGAAATTGTTGAAGTTAACACTCTTGAAGCTTTCACTTTCATGATGACTGGTGAGTATATGTGGACAAGGAAAATCATGTTAATCTTATCCTAGGAAGTTTGAAATTCTGTTGCTTAATCTTATCCTAGGAAGTTGGAAATTCTGTTACTTTCTCAGCAAGAATATTTCGTGATCCAGAGAACACATTGCTTTGTGGAGATTAATGCAGAAACAACACAAATAATGACTGAACAAGACAGGAAGTTGAGTATGCAATGCTGAAGAAGGGAAATAGTTGAAAAAGTCAGGTACCAGTGATTACTTTTATTACTTTCCCCTTAGTGAATTAATAATTATTTTGGTCATTAATGCAAGCAAACTTCATGAGTGTTTATTAGTTTATTTTTTTGTTGGAAGTAAATTAATTATTGATTAACAAGATAATCATCATTGACCTTGAGTAGGTGCCACCTAAGCTCATGAACTTTGCAAAAATTCCCAACTCTATGCTATGGTAGGACATTCATAGGCGTTGAGGAGGGGAGGAAAACTTTCCAAGACAAAAAACATATATTTTCTTTTGAAACAATCCCAAATCCTTCCCCAACACTTGTATGGGATCTTAGGGCTGCGCAATCCTCAGAGTGTACAATTACACATCACACCATCATTAGATGAGGATTGTAGATTAGATGAGGATTGTAGAGTTTGGAAAATTTAAGAGTTCCGTCATCCTTGCATAAATATACTTGGATACTTTGCTTATAACAAACGATTGTTCTAGATACAATGATTTCAAATTTCTCTTGCATAATAATACATAATACATGAGCATAATAATAGGAGGCCAAGGTAAACACACAATATTGTGCTAAGGTCACAACAATTGTTATTCACCATCATAATGAAAATAAAAGGCTTCAAAAAGGGGGATTGAGTACCATTGAACTTTCTCAGAAAGAGAACACAACATGGCTTACATGGATTATATTATCATATAATACCCTTTTGAGAAAATATAGAGTAAGAGATTTGATCTTATCTCAATGACGAATGATGGTATTGGGTTAAATCATCTGCAACAAGAAGAAGTTGCAAAGACATTTGTGATCCATAAGATATACAAATAAATTGAATAAACAAATATATACATAAATAATATTTTTGCTGACAAGAGTAGGATGTATGTAGCTTACAATTTTAGCCAAAGATGCCATTGGCCAATACCAATAGCAGATAAATTCATTAATTAAGACCAATAAATCTATAGAATAGAGGATGAATAAAAAGACAGGTGACACATGAGAAAGAGCTCCTTAGAGTCAATCCAGAGAGGGGTGTCAACTCAGGAAGTAAAGTCAAGTTCAATATAGACAGTGGAGAATCAACTCAAATCCTAACATGTTGTCTCTCAATAACCTCAACGTGAGATTAAATCGAGATCCTAACAAACTTAACAACCGGAGATAAGAATATTTCAACAAATGCTTTACAACGCCTACTAAAGGAATTAGTAGCCAGATAGAGGTACAAACTCTGAATTGCAACATTTGATACTTTGAATAAAAGACACTATTTTGATCTTTGGAGTGTCCTGAGGCCACCACCCACCCTTTGCTTTTGCAAGTTAAAGATTCGCCATTAATGTATGGGATGAGCAGATTTTTGCATCCACGTCCATAAAAATTTTAGTTAGCCCATTAAATTTGTCCCCATAATACGATCCAATCCAAGCAACCCATTCAGAGTTAATGGGCCTTTATGTTCTTCTTATTGAGCCCTAATTATCGGCCCATACTCCCATTGAAGGAGAATAGAATTGGGCTTTCCTAATTTTAATGAGCCCATTATTTCTTCCAGCACAAAGATCCATTCACCTAGGCCCTAGCAAGTCGGATTGGGCTTTGTTTGCTTAGCTTCGATGAGACACTGTAGTTAACGGCTCGTTCCCTGGTTCGCTTCATCTGCCACGCGAGTCGCCGGCTGCGGTGTCTCAGAACGAATTTCTTCCCCGTCCGTCCAGACATCTTTTCGCCATCATTGGTATTGTTGACAACAGATCTTGCGGATTCCTTTCGCTAGGAACTCAAAGGTTTCTTAACATCCCTCATGGTTCCAGGAAGTCCGCTACTTTGAACAAGGTAAGTGCACCCACGTTTAAATTTGAACTGCATAGGTCAAGACTTGTGTCCAGTTATGTCCTTTTTGTTGGGATAATTGTCACTATGTGAAAACTTGGACTCACTTTGGTCTGGTTGATGAAGAATAGTTTTTGGATTTGGGGTTTTTCCCCCTCTTTTATGCTTTGTAATTTTGTTGGTCTAATTTATACTCATCGTTCTAGCTCAAGAAATTGTGGCAAAACCACATAAATAATTTCTTTCAATTGTGATTGATTAATTCATTATGTTGTTCTCTATTTGGTAGCCATAACTGATAACAGTATTAATTTTATCAGAACAAATGGAGAAAATGATCAAGAGAGCAAATGGAAATATGGGGCCGGCACACACAGAAACTAAATTACAGTAGATTTCTTATTTACAGTGATGAAGGATAATACACATGCAGAAAGCAAAATATACAAATAGCTGTAAGCCCATTATTTGTTTATTTACAGTGAATCTTTAAACCTATTTAGAACTTCCATTTATGCTTTTGTCTCTTTATTCCAGTGTCGAGCCTGAGGAAGTTTTCTCCCTTTATGAAACTCTCTAAGGAGTAGACATCATCCGTAATGCCATCTTCACAATGAGTGAAGTAAACCTCTGGCATGTGTGAATCCTTCCAATTATCTTCACCACCAAAAAGATGAGGTGACGATATGAAATTGCTAGGCATCTTTAGAAACTCCAGTAATTTAAGCATGGTTAGATTTTCAATGCCTGATGGAACCTGCTGTAATCCACAGTCCTCAACGATTAGCTTTTCAAGACAAGACAGTGCTCCCTTTTCCACGGCTACCGTTTTCAGTTGCTCTAACTTATTTAGACCCAGAAACTTAAGCCTTTGAAACCCTCCTTCCTTAAAAAGCAGGCTCTCTCCTTCAAAAGCTTGAATGAATTCAAGGTGCGCCAGATTTGGTAAATGATGGAGAGGAAAGAGCGGATCACCAGTTAATCGGCTCCACCTTAAACATAGCTTGGCCAAACCTTGAAGTGAAGATATCCAGTTGGGGAGCTTCTCTAAACGTCCTCTCAAGTATAGCCGTTGAAGAAACTTAGGAGGGCAAGTCAAGTATTGCATATCAATGATCTCATTTTTGTTTACTACAGTCAGAGAAAAGGCTCGAAGGTTCTTCAGCTTCTCAATGGAAGAACATAGCGCCTTCCCATCTCTTGTTCTGAACTTTATGACGCCCAATCTTCTCAGTTGTCGGAGCCGGCCAAGTTCTTCCATTATATGGTTGCCATACTGATATGACTCTATGAAACAGAGCTTTTGTAAGGACTGTAGACATCCTATTCTTTTCATGGCCTTGAAACCATATTTAAATTGATTATTAGAATTGGGCTCCTTTTCATAACGATAAACCAAGAGGTGGCGGAGCCTTTTGAGCTCAAGAATGTCAACCGGCAATTTACTGACATGAGTTTGTTTAAGGTCCAATGTCTCAAGGTATCTGAGCTTCCTGATAGAGCTTGGAATATTTTTTAATTTGGTATTCCTCAAGCTTAGATACTTTAAAAGGTAGAGGTTGCTTACCTGTTTTGGGAATTGCTTGAAGGGTGCATCTTGCAGGTCTAACACGTTAAGCAGCGGTGAGTGACCAGAAGGAAATATAAGTTTTGAAGATTCATTTACAGAATCCATGCCCCAAAACATGAACAGTGAACGGAGTTTTGGCACAACCAGGCTATGATGTGCACTTTGCAAGGTGTTATGCACTGATATACGCCGTACTTCTTCTGGCCAAGACATGTTTTGCTCCTTCGCGATTGCGGCAAAATTCCGTGCTCTAGCCTTGGAAACAATAATCTCCCTCAGCAAATCATGGATGCGGCATGTTTTGACCTTTCCATCACTAGTTGTCTCAGCCACTTGGATTAAGCTTCTGTTCAAGAGCTTCTTGAAGTAGCCTTCCGCAACTTCTTCTAATGTGTGTCCTTCCTTCTCTTCCACAAAGCCTTCTGCTATCCACAATGGAATCAATCTCATTTGCTCGATCTGAAGCCCCTCTGGAAAGATGCTGAAGTACAAAAGACAAGATTTAAGATAATAAGGCAAGTCATGGTAACTGTGTGACAATATTTTCTTCAAATTCTTAAGCTTGTCATTCTCTTGTAGTTCAGCACCAAGACCACGTCGAACCATCTCCCATTCATCTATATTCTTGTCCTTCGTCACCAGGACACCACTAACTGCAACTATGGCTAGTGGCAGTCCTTCACATTTTCTGAGAATTTCATCTGAAATTTTCTCTAGATGTGGAGGGCAAGAGTCGTTCTTAAAGATCTTCTTGCAAAATAAAGCACTAGACTCTTCCTGTGATAATGGATTCAAATAATAGATGTTACCGGGGAATTCTGTGCATGCAGTAGTGGCAACTTCAGAATCACGAGTGGTGAGTAGTACTCGGCTGCCAAGATAATTATTGGGCAATGCATATCTGACAGCATTCCAGGCGTCGAAGCCCCACACATCATCTAAAACAATCAGGTATTTCCTATCGTTTAGGATTTTCTTGATTTTTAGTCGTAGCTGATCATAGTTCATGCTGTTGACTTCCTCAGGAACTAGTTTCCTCAATGCGTTGTATAGTTGTTGGAGTATGTCTTTGAGAAGGTCCTTTGTCTTGAAAGATTGAGAAACAGTAGCCCATGTTCGGATTGTGAAGCATTTCTTTACATTCACATCATCATATACCTTTTTCACCAAGGTGGTCTTCCCTAAACCTCCCATGCCTACCACTGAAACCACTTCGCATTCAAATTTGCCAGTGACTAGCCACTCAACCAGTTGCTGTTTAGGCCTGTCAATCCCCACTAGATCAGCTTCTTCAAGTAGAAGGGCTTCTCCTTGACCATCCAGCAGTGTTATGCTTGTGGAGTTCGAGTCTTGCTCTATCACCTGATATGTGCTTCTGTATCTCTGGTACGCCTCAGCTATTCTGCTGATTCTAGAGTTGATCCCTTTGATTTCTGAAGCGATTTGGTTGCGAACATTAAAATGCGCAAGAGAGGAAAAACTCCTTTGAGGAAAAGCAACGAATCCATTGCTACAGTTATGTGGTAGCCGAACCCTGTATTCATCAAGAACATCTTCGATGTCATAGGCAACGTCTCTAACTTGCCTTATCCACACTTTTAGGGCGAGGTCGGTCTCTTCTTTTGCATCTGCAACTCTTAGAAAAGACTTCATATGATCAAATTCATCTCTGATGTACACAACTTCCTCGCGGACCCCCTTCAGGAGATGCACCTCATCTTCAAGCACGGAAGTAAGCTTGTTGAGTAGAAAATTCACTGCAGCTTCGGCCATTTTCCCTAATGATCTTCTGAAACTTTAAACAATTCAATTAACATGGTTCTAGAAACACATACATGCAATTTAACAAAAACTGAAGAGTGGAATATGGTAAACCATACCTATTATGCACGTAGCTTCGTTATTGTTAGCTTTTCGTTCTATGGTATGTGATTCAAGATGGAGTTTTGAGACAGGAGATCATTAAGAGAATTCTAAGGCTAGCGTCCACTTGGTCTAGACTTGAGGGAATGCCGGATTCTCTCTTACTGCTAAACTCTGTAGTTTCCCTGCTGACAGTCCACTTGTATAGTTTCTTTCTGCAGGTTTATATATTGTATTGATCGTGATATCTTTATTACCGACTGGGATGACTTCATTGCTTGCGAATGTAAAGATACTTACTCTGCTCCATCGGCAAAGGTTATCTATTTGTGTTTCACTTATATATTTTAATACTTTATTAGCTGTCTATGTATTTTCCTGACAGTGCAGATGAAGTAACCAATCAAAGCAAAAAATCTAGATATGGAGATTGAAATTCAACAATTATCAGGCATTTTCTTTTCTTTGCTTTCGATCCTATCCACCAATGTTTTACACTGTAAAATGACACTCAAATCGGAGAAGGAAGCTCTGTCGAACATATTGGTAAGTATATTCAACCAGGATCAATTTCCTTTTCTTTTCTTTTCTTTCTTTCTATGTAGTTTCTCGAGGAAATTGTTGAAGTCAACTCTCTTGAAGCTTTCACTTTCATGACGACTGTGAGTATATGTGAACAAGGAAAATCATGTTAATCTTATCCCTAAGGAAGTTGAAAATTCTGTTACTTTCTAGGCAAGAATATTTCATGATGCAATTGCAATCCGTACAATGCTTTGTGGATACAAAAGTCTTTCTCTCTCGACCGAAAGAGTTTTCTCTTTCTTCTTCGATAGAGTGTAAGGGGAGTTCTTATTGTGTGGCAATAAGGATAATCTGTGATTTTCCTTATGGAGGATCTTACAGATAAGTGGAAGAAGTTAAACCTTACAGGAGTGGAAGAGCAGGGGTTGCATCTCGGAAGAGAAGATCTGGAATCCTCATCAACAAAGGGAGAGTTGAGTCTATTAGGGAAACTTTTTCATGAACGAAGTATTACTGGAGAAGTACTTTCCAATACTATGAAAAGTATATGGAAATTACATCAGCATCCTAAGTTTAAGGATCTTGGGGGCAATCTGTTCGCAATCGTCTTTGATAATGCAAAGGACAAGTTAAAAATTATGGAGGGGAGACCTTGGTTATTCGATCGACATTTATTGGTCCTACAAGAGATGCAGAGTATAGTTCCGGTGCGGGAGATCCCTTTTGTTTCAGAGGTGTTTTGGGTGCAAGTACATAATCTACCTTTGGCGGCAATGACGGAGAGAGTTGGGAAGCTTATTGGCAATTCAATTGGTGTCTGTATGGATGTTGATACTCAAAAGGATGGACTAGGATGGGGACCGTATTTGCGTATTCGGGTTTTGATTCCTCTATATAATCCCCTTCCCAGGGGAAAACAGTTGGATCTGCCGGATCGTTCTGTGACCGTGGGTTTTTTGTATGAATTCCTTCCAAAGTTCTGCTATAAGTGTGGGCGTATAAAACATGAAAAAGGTGGATGTCCGGTGGTGTCTTCTAGTCGTCTACATGAAGATGAAGATCAATGGGAGTATGGAAATTGGATGCGAGCACCAAGTTTTACAAGGAGGCAACCAAGTATGAACAGTAATGAGAATCGGCGGCGGTCTTTTACGTCCGGTGATCGGTGGAAACCGGAGGAAGGCAATCAAAAGAGTCAAAGTGCTGATGGGAGTCAATCACGGGAGCCAGCTAAGGTGGGAACTGCTTTTGAGGAGTTATCATCAGCAAATCACGGAGTTGAAAAAGTGGCTATTTTTGAGGAATGTGCAAATAAATCGGTTACAGCAAATCAAGGGTTAATTACCCCTAATGTTGATCCCTTTTTAATTGTAGATTATGAAGAGGGCCCATTGGGGGCCCATGGTAATAAGTCCATGGATGTTATGGACAAGTCCACAAAGGCGAATGAGGTAGTGGTGCAAGCTATGATTTCTCGAGATGTCCATACTACAGGAAAAAAAATGCCAGAAAACTAGTTGGAAGAGGAGAGCACGGGCCATTGGAGAAAATACTGCTCAAACTATGGAGATTGTCGAAGATAATGTGGGAAGAAGTAAAGACAATGGGAAAAGATTGGCGGAAGTCGAGATAGGGGAGAATAAGAAGCAGTGTATTATTTTGGCGGAGGCTGTTCAACAGCCCCGCCAAGATCAATGAGTCTTCTAGCCTGGAATTGTAGAGGGCTTGGGAACCGATCTACAATCCATGAACTTGGCCATTTGGTCAGAATAAAGTCCCCACGCATTTGTTTCTTAATAGAGACAAAACTACATTCTTCTAAAATTGATTTTGTTCGCAATAAACTCCACTTCAAACATGGTTTGGCAGTGGATTCAATAGGTTCTAGGGGTGGTTTGATGTTACTATGGAAGGAAGAGGTGGATATTTCAGTGCTTTCTTATTCTACTCGGCACATTCATGTTGAAATTAAGGAAGGGTCTGATGTTTTTTCGTGGAATTTAACCTGCTTTTATGGTCATCCTGAGGCGTCACAGAGGAAATTTTCATGGGATTTGTTACGTTTTCTTTCTGGTTCGATACAATCTCCTTGGTTATGTGTAGGAGATTTTAATGCCATTTCAAATGGTGGAGAGAAAGTTGGGGGTAGTGTCAGATGTGGTTCATTGATGGATGATTTTAATAATGCAATAGCAGATTGTAACTTGTTAGACTTGGGGTTCAGGGGGAATAAATATACATGGAGTAATAGGCGAGGGTGCCCTGAGTCTTTTATTAAGGAACGATTGGATCGATCTTTGGCTACTGTGGATTGGTTAGTGAAGTGGGGTAGCTACCAAGTTGAGTACATTAATACTATATCATCTGATCACAGCTGTCAATATGTATGTTGGGATGATCGAGTATTACGAAGAGGTGCCCATACTAAGCGATTCCGTTACGAGCCGAACTTAGGAGCCAAGGAAATGTGCAAGCAATTGGTGAGACAACAATGGGTACGTAGTCCTGGTAGGGAGGGTGGTCATATGGCTTTGAAAAGTCTGCAGAATAACCTTCAACAATGTGGCCCAAAAATTCAGCAATGGATGGTTAAGGAGAGACAAAAAAATAGCAACACAGAAAAAGTCTTGAAGAGAAGATTGGATTCACTAGTTGCTAATGAGGATGCTGGTAAACAAGAGGAGATATCGGTAGTAAGACAGCAGTTAAATGAATTGCGTGAGCAAGAAGAAGAGGTGCTCAAAAATCAGAGTAAGCAACATTGGTTGCAAGCTGGCGATCAAAATACCAGTTTTTTCCATACTAGTATGAAAATAAGACAGAATTTGAAGCGAATTGATCAGATAGTTGATGAGGATGGGGGTTTGAGGAGTACAGAGGTGGGTGTCGTTGAAGCATTTCATGAATATTTTTCCAATTTGTTCTCGGCAGGTAATGAAGTGCAGGATTACTCTTTTCTGGATCCAGTAACAAAGGTGGTTGATACGGAGATGAATGAAGATTTATGTAGAATGGTTACTAGAGAGGATGTGTGGAATGCTATACGTAGTATAAGTAATCAAAAAGCTCCAGGCCCGGATGGTTTTTCTGCTGGATTTTATCATAGCCATTGGGATACAGTGGGTGAATGTGTGATAGAAGCTGTGCTTGAATTTTTTGCTTCTGGAGTTATGGAGTCTGATGTCAACCTTACTCATATTGCTTTGATTCCCAAAACAAAAGAAGCACTCAAGGTAACTGAATTTCGCCCCATCAGTTTATGTAATGTATCATACAAAATTATCTCAAAAATCTTGGCTAACAGATTGGGACTTATATTACATAAATGTGTACGAGGTAATCAGTCTGCTTTTATCAGAGACAGGCTAATTACAGATAACGTCATTGTGGCCTATGAGGCGTTGCATTCCATGAGTTTATTAGCCCGGAGTAGAACAAGTTACATGGCGGTGAAACTCGATATGAGTAAAGCTTATGACAGGGTGGAATGGCAGTTTGTACAAGAGATTATGGTTCGTTTAGGCTTTTCTGATGAATGGCAGAAGTGGATTATGCAATGTATCAGTTCGGTGACATACAGAGTCCTTGTCAATGGTTCTACTACGGACTTGATTATCCCAACAAGAGGTATTAGGCAGGGTGACCCACTCTCTCCCCTTCTTTTTGTCTTATGCACGGAAGCCTTGAGTAGTAATTTAAATGCTGCACATGCTGCTCATACTTTTCGTGGATTCCCATTTGGTAGAGGCAGGCTACGTGTTTCTCACCTGCTTTTTGCCGATGATAGCCTTATTTTTTGTCGTGTCAAAGACGAGGATTGGGAGTGTATTTTCAGTATTCTAACTGAGTATGGAAGAGTCTCGGGTCAAATGATCAACTACAGCAAGACCAGTATTTTTTTCAGCCGATTTGCTTCTCCTTTACAGAAAGCACGGATGATTTCTATGATTGGGGCTGTGGAGGCAAAAAATTATGATAGATATTTGGGGTTGCCGGCAATCGTTGGAAGATCACGGAAGTCGGCATTTCTTTATATCTTAGATAAAATGAGGAAGAAGGTCATGAGTTGGTCACATAGAAACTTATCCAAGGCAGGTAAAGAAGTTTTTATTAAATCTGTGTTACAAGCTATACCCACGTATGCAATGCAATTATTTCAATTTCCTAAGAGTCTTTGTACTGAGGTGGATCAAATCCTACGTAGAGTGTGGTGGGGTGATAATTCTAAAAGTACTTATAAAGCTTGGCTTTCTTGGCCTAAACTCTGTGAATCGAAGAAAAATGGAGGGATGGGTTTTAGAAATATTGCGGCGTTCAATGATGCATTACTTGCGAAACAGTGTTGGAGAATCATTATAAACCCAACCTCGTTATCCAGTCGTGTATTGAAAGCCAAATATTTTCCGAACACTGATTTCCTCAAGGTGGAGAAGAAGAGAAATGCTTCTTACTTGTGGAAAAGCTTCTTGAATGTACGATATCTGATAGAAGATGGATTGAGGTGGAGGATAGGGAATGGAGCAACAGTACATATTTGGGAGAATAATTGGTTGCCGGAACCAATTATATATACTGTTAATATAGAAGAGCTAGGCATTCCCAGGACAGCTATGGTGGATACTCTTATAGATTGGTCAATTGGGTGGTGGAATGTTAGACTATTAGAGGAATTGTTTGAGGTGGAAACAGCAAGCATGATATTGAAACAACCAATTGGGTCTCCTTATGTTAGTGATTCAGTATATTGGAATGGGACATCCAATGGTTCATACACAGTGAGAAGTGGATATTACCGTGCGATTGAAATAAGAGAAAGACCATCTGCTTCTTGTTCGGAGCCAATAGCTAATCCTTGTACTACGGTTTGGACTCATATATGGTCCTTGAATGTCCCTCCTTCCACGAGGGTTTTTCTTTGGAGTGCAGTCCATGAAATATTGCCTACTAATTCTTTGTTACATCATAGGCATATTCTTGATAACCCGGTTTGTCCATTGTGTAAGCAGAATAATGAAACAACACTCCATGCACTTTGGGAATGCCCTTCGGCACGAGATGTATTTTGTGTTAGTCTCCGAAAATTACAAAAGCTGAATTCGTACTTCAATGGGTCATTTGGGCAGTTTTGGAATGATATAAGGTGTGTTCTTTCTACTCAAGAAGTAGCTACTTTGGCAATCACAATGCGGATGATCTGGTTAAGGAGAAATAAGTTTGTACATGAAGGGAATTTTATGCATCCTACACAGATAGCCTTGAGAGGCATTCATACAGCTGATGATTTTATTAAAGCTAAACAAAGCTTGGAAGTCCCTCAACCTGGCGGAATTTCGGAGAATAATCAACGGATACTAGAGTTCTGGCGAGGTCCTCCTAGGAATGTCGTTAAATCTAATTGGGATGCTGCTATACATACTCAAACTAATCGTACAGGTCTGGGTATTGTATTTAGAGATGAATATGGAGACGTTTTGGCCAGTTGTGCATTGGTGAGATCTACTATACTAGACTCGACCTTGGCTGAAGCTTTGGCTTGTTTACAAGCAGTGAAATTGTCTTCAGAGTTGGGCTTTACTGAGTTGATATTTGAAGGTGATTCTGCTGTCATTGTTAATGCAATTAATGGGAGTGTTCCAAACCGTGCGGTATGGAGTAAAGTGATAGAGGAAATCAAGAGATTGCTAGGCTATTTCAGGAGTTGGAAGGTTGTCTTTGTGCGACGTACAGCAAATTCGGCTGCTCATTCCATGGCCAAACATGCGCTCCTTGTCCAAGACATGCAGGTCTGGATTGAGGAAGTTCCTAGCTCGGTTGTGAATATTGTTTATGCAGAGAAGCTAGCTTGGGAAAGAGATATGCAAGGCCTAGGAGGAGAATTAGTATAAGGTGTCTTATAAGCTGATTTATGTCTTATTATTATATGTCTTGTCCAACTTTCTTATTTTGGTTGTATTCCATCATTATGGTGGCCCGAGTACCTTTGATGGTCTCCATTTCTTTTACTCACGTGGTGAGTTCTGAAATATATATTGAGTCTTTTGACCTTTTCAAAAAAAAAAATGCTTTGTGGATATTATTAAACAAAAATATTAAATGAACAAGACAAGAAGTTGAGTATGCAATGCTGAAGAAGGGAAACCGTTGAAAATGTCAGGTGGCTTTTCATGGTCACCAATGACTGCTCTTATTACTTACCCCATGGTGAATTAATAATTATTTTGGTCATTTGCAAGCAATCTTCATTAGTGTTTTTTCAAAAAATTTCAGGCCAATTCGACAATAAAACACAAATTAAGATCATATATTTCCAAGTATTGATAGCCAAATCGTCAAAAGGGTGGTGAAAAAAATCCATGTATTTGAAGTTTATTAGTTTATTTTTTAATTATTGATGCACTAAATGGTTAACGAGATAATCATCATTAACCATGAGTCAGTGCCACCTGAACTCATGAACTCAGCAAAAACTTTTCTAGCTCTATGCTTTGGTAGGACATTCACAGGCGTTTGGGAGGGGAGGGAAACTTTCCAATGCAAAAAAAACACACATTTTTTTATTAAAATGTTCCTGAATCCTTCCTGACACTTGCATACGGATCCAGGGGTCTGCAATTTCCAGAGTGTACAAATTCTCATCTAATGGTTTGAGAGGTAATATCACATCGCACCACATTTTAATATTTTCTCCACCAGAATTATTCTTTACTATTGGATGGAGACTGTGGACGGTAGTGTTTGGAAAGCTCCAAGAGTTCCCTCGTCCATGCAAACACGCGTAATATTTGGACGCTTGCTCATAACAAGTGGTTGTTCTCACCTTGACAAAATACCTTGACTCCTATTATCGCCATCATAATGAAAATAAAGGCTTCAACAAGGGGATTGACCACAACAATTTCCATTGAACTTTCCCAGAAAGAGAACACAAGAAGAAATTGCAAATAAATTTGTGATCCATAAGATATACAAATAAACTGAATAAACAGAAGATACATAATATTTTGCTGACTAGAGTAGGATGTAGCTTACAATTTTAGCCAAAGATGCCATTGACCCAGTAGAAGATGTTTTAACATATTGCTGGTGCGGCTATCAAATGGCACATTAGTCACCTCCATATGTTAATTATTTATTATTATTGTTGTTGTTGTTATTTTGGTCCTTATTTAGCTGTTTCTGTTGTTTGTATTGGGTGTTCTTAGAATCCTTCTACTTACTCACAACAGCAACTTCGGATCTGCAAACTACAAGACAATAAAGTTTATGTTCTGCAGACAAACATCCATTACTACAAGCCAAATGTGAAAAGATCAAATATAGAAAAACACCAACTAGGTCGGTCATCTCTTTCAGGAGACCAGAATAAACAAACTACATAAAAGTAACACAAAAAGAACCCAAATGGTAGCTCCTTCTATAAGTTTAGTTTTAATAGTGTGAAAAGGGTATGCTACTTGATTTGAGAGCTGATAAGAGAGAAAAATGGCAATGAAAACTACTATGAATGGAGGACATGGACATTACAGCTACACCCGCAATTCTTTGGGGCATGTACTCAAAATATGTGTATATATAATTGACCTATAGTTAGCTTGGGTTAATAAGGATTTTGAAATTTTTTTTTTCTTGTTTTTTTTTTTTTCTGTAGAGACAAGGGTTGGAGCTGATGAAGGACTTGATAAACAAAGGAATTGATGAAAAGCTTGATGTGGCTAAGCTCATGTCATCTTCTTCTTCCTTTTCTCCAAAAATATTCAGGGTTGCTGATCTGGGATCTTCTGTTGGGCCTAACACATACTTTGCTGTGCAAAACATTATAAATTCTGTGAAACTCAAATATCAAGAAACTGATGTTGAGTTTCAATCATTTTTCAATGACCAAATCTCTAATGATTTCAATGTTCTCTTCAAGAATCTTCCTTCTGAAAGGGAATACTTTGTTGCCGCTGCGCCTGGTCCTTTTCAAGGTGGCTTGTTCCCCAAGAATTCTATTCATTTTGTCCACTTCTCCTATTCAATCCATTGGCTCTCAAGTGTTCCAGAAGAGTTAGTAGACAATGATTCATCCGTGTACAATAAGGGGAAGATCTATTACACAAGTGCCTCGAAACAAGTTTTCGAAGCTTACACAGCTCAATTTGCTAAAGACGTCACATCTTTTCTCATTGCCAGGGCACACGAGGTTGTCCATGGAGGGCTTATGGCCTTATTGATGCCTTGCTTTCCAGATGGCACTCCTCATTCACAGCGCAACGTTGAAGCCATGTTTGATTTACTTGGAGACAGCCTCATGGATATGGTCAATGTGGTAACATTTATTTCGATATTGTGCAGATCGATTACTCTGAACAACTGAAAAAGATGATTGTGTCATTTCAGGGATTAGTTAGTGAGGCTAAAGCGGACTCCTTCAACTTGCCAATGTACCACACAAGTCCACAAGAATTGAAGGGGGTTGATTGAGAAAAATGGTTATTTTAGCATTGAGAGAATGGAAAACATACACCTTAGTTGGACTCAAGTTGACGCTTCTTTCATTAAGAATTTGATACAGCACTTAAGAGCTGCTTTGGAAGGAATGATCAGGGAACACTTTGGTAATGATATAGTTGATGAGCTTTTCGATCAGTGCACCAAGAAAATCATGGACTCTTTCATCTTTTCAGAGCCAGAAAAGTAGAAGTCTAGGTCTGAATTGTTTGCCCTTCTCAAGCGAAATGGTGATTGATCATGATTGAGGTCTTCTCATCACAGTTTCTATGATCTTTAGGTTCTTCTGAATCAATATACTGTAAGTGTCAGCTGGTCTACACTTACCTTATAATTTTCTGTCTGTGAAGAACATAATTAGCATGTTGTATTCATTACCCTATCTTCACTGCAAGAGTCTTGTGCACTCACGCTCCAGAGTTGTTTGTTGCTATTTTGTGTATGAGTTAGTAGTTTCTGGTAAGTATGTAATAAACAGCTCATCAAGTATCCTATGTTGCAATGGAAATTACAAGATAATGGACAACCAAACCTTTTTGTGTAAATTGCTTTGTGGTCACCTTAAAATTTCCAGTTTCTTTGATATGCTTTACTAGAAACTCAATCTATAGAATTCCATTACTTGAGCTCGTGATTATTTGTGTCTGCGCAGCGACACCCCATCTGTTGTGCTTATGTAACTACTAAAATGGTGAATCTCATCACATTCAGAATTATGCAGAACAGATAAGTAAAAAAAACATATTTTTTTCAAACAATTGAACAATAACATGGTAGTTTGTTAACTCTGAATAGATACCAGAGTCCATGACTATCTTTGCGAGCAGATTGAACCATTCATCGATGACATTGTCTCCAAAATGCTCACTTATCATTTCTTCCAAAGAAGCTCTGATGTGAAATGTTATAATTATGCCTACACTAGTTGTTTTTTCTGTTGCAGTTATATAGTGTCCACTGGCCTCCTGGATTATCTTGTGTCATGATGTTTGTCCTGATGCATATGTAATTCTGGATTAGTCATGCCGGCTAGTATATAGAATTCTCTACATTTCATGTAAAAGTGTTCTCTAGTACCTGTGCTTTCTTACTTGTAGCCGATTACTGTGTATGCAAGTTCCTGTGTTATAGATTTGCTATAAATGTACAGTTGTTATCTCTACTTAGGATTTGAGAGAGCAATATAGGTTTGCAGAGAAAGAACCGCGACAACATCGATGAATGGAGATGGAAAGTGTAGCTGCACCCACAATTCCTTATTTCAGACATCAGAACTACTCCATATATGATAAAATTGCATGCTTAGTGTATATATATAATGAGCTTACATCTAATGGTTTTGCTGGAATCTTTTGCAGAAAGGACTGGACCCAGTGGAGGCCAAGATAAACAAAGAGATTGGAGAAAAGCTCGATGTGATTGAACTCGTTCCATCTTCTTCACCAAAAATATTCAGGATTGCAGATATGGGTTGTTCTGTTGGGCCAAACACATTCATTACCATGGAAAACATAGTCAAATCTGTAGAACTCAAATATCATTCTCAATGCACCTCTCAAGAAGAAGCTCTTGAGTTTCAAGTGTTTTTCAATGACCTCATCTCGAATGATTTCAACACACTCTTCAAGGAACTTCCATCGGATAGGCAATACTTTGCGACTGGAGTGCCTGGTCCTTTTCAAGGTCGATTGTTTCCCAAGAATTCTCTCCATTTCATCCACTCATCCTATGCACTTCAATGGCTCTCAAGTATTCCAAAAGAGTTGGTAGATGAGCACTCCCCGGCATTCAACAAAGGCAGAGTCTTTTATGCAAGTGCCCCAAAAGAAGTTCTTGAAGTTTACTCTGCTCAATTTGACAAGGACATGGCATCTTTTCTGAATGCCAGGGCACAAGAGCTTGTCCATGGAGGACTTATGGCCATTTTGATACCATGTATTCCCCATGATGTTCCTCCATCACAATGCAACATCTTTGCAGTTTTTGCTTTACTCGGAGAGAGTTTTACAGACATGGTCAACCTGGTAAGAGAACACTTGAACTTTTCCACTTCAGACCCTCATCCTTGATATTGCTCTTACTGATTTGTCTTGTTTGTCACACTTCAGGGATTAGTTAGTGAAGCCAAAGTGGACTCCTTCAACTTGCCTTTGTACAGCCCAACTTCACAAGAGCTGAAGGCATTGATAAAGAAAAATGGTTGTTTCAGCATTGAGAGAATGGAACCAATACACCGTCGTCGTCCAAAGAAAGTAGAAGCTTCTACCATAGAAGCCTATATTGCAGCACTCAGAACTAGTTGGGAAGGAATGATCGGTCAGCACTTTGGGGATGAAATCATTGATGAGTTGTTTGATCTGTACACAACCAAAGTTGTGGCCTCTTCTATCTTCTCAGAGTCATCAAATTATGAGGCTTTGGTTGAACTGCTTGTCCTACTGAAACGAAACCATTGATGGTCAAGAACATTTATTCAATTTATCCATTCAAAGCAGTGCAAAACATCATAAACTGTATCAATCTCTAAGGGGCAAAACATGTCCTGGCCTGAAAAAGTACGGCGTATATCAGTGCATAACACCCTGCAAAATGCACATCATAGCCTGGTTGTCCCGAAACTCCGTTCTCTATTCATGTGTTGGGGCATGGATTCTGTAAATGAATCTTCTAAACTTATCTTTTCTTCTGGCCACTCGCGGCTGCTTAACGTGTTAGACATGCAAGATGCATCCTTGAAGAAATTCCCAAAACAGGTAAGCAGCCTCTTCCTTTTAAAGTATCTAAACTTGAGGAATACCAAATTAAAAAATATTCCAAGCTCTATCAGGAATCTCGGTTTCCTTGAGACATTGGACCTTAAGAAAACTCATGTCAGTAAATTGCCAGTTGACATTCTGGAGCTCAAAAGGCTCCGCCACCTCTTGGTTTATCATTATGAAAAGGAGCCCAATTCTAATACTCACTTCAAATATGGTTTCAAGGCCATGAAAAGAATAGGATGTCTACAGTCCTTACAAAAGCTCTGCTTCATAGAGTCACACCAGCATGGCAACCATATAATGGAAGAACTTGGCCGGCTCCGACAACTAAGAAGGTTGGGCATTATAAAGTTCAGAACAAGAGACGGGAAGGCGCTATGTTCTTCCATTGAGAAGCTGAAGAACCTTCGAGCCTTTTCTGTGACTGCAGAACACAAAAATGAGATCATTGATATGCAACACTTGACTTGCCCTCCTCAGTTTCTTCAACGGCTATACTTGAGAGGACGTTTAGAGAAGCTCCCCAACTGGATATCTTCACTTCAAGGTTTGGTCAAGCTATGTTTAAGGTGGAGCCGATTAACTGGTGACCCACTTTTTACTCTCCATCGTTTACCAAATCTGGTGCATCTTGAATTCATTCAGGCTTTTGATGGAGAAAGCCTGGTATTTGTGGCAGGAGGGTTTCAAAGGCTTAAGTTCTTGGGTCTAAATAAGTTAGAGCGACTAAAAAGGGTAGTTGTGGAAAAGGGAGCACTGCCTTGTCTTGAAAAGCTAATCGTTGGGTATTGCGGATTACAGCAGGTTCCATCAGGCATTGAAAATCTAACTATGCTTAAATTACTGGTGTTTCAAAAGATGCCTAGCAATTTCATATCGTCACTTCATCTTTTTTGTGGCGAAGATAATTGGAAGGATTCGCACATCCCGGAGGTTTACTTCACTGATTCTGAATATGGCATTACAGATGATGTTTACTCCTTAGAGAGTTTCAGAAAGGGACAAAACTTCCTGAGGCTTGACGCTGGAATAAAGAGACAAAAGCATGAATGAAAGTTCTAAATAGCTTTAGAGATTCACTGTAAATAAACAAATAATGGGCGTACTGCTATTTGTATATTTTGCTTTCCGCATATGTATTATCCTTCCTCACTGTAAATAAGAAATCTACACTGTAATTTAGTTTCTGTGGGTGCCTCTTATGTCCTTTTGCTTTCTTGATCATTCTCTCCATTTGTCGTCAAAAAATTAATACTGTTATGGCTACCAAGTAGAGAACAGCATAATGAATTAATTAAATCACAATTGAAAGAAATTATTCATGTGGTTTCGCAAAATTGCTTGAGCTAGAACGATGAATATAATTTCGACCAACAAAATTACAGAGCATAAAAGAGGGGGGAAACCCAAATCCAAAAACTATTCTTCATCAGCCAGACCAAAGAGAGTCCAAGTTTTGCACATAGTGAAAATTATCCCAACAAAAAGGACATAACTGGACACAAGTCCTATGCAGTTTAAATTTCAATGTGGCTGCACTTACCATTGTCTAAGTAGTGGACTTCCTGGAACCATGAGAGATGTTAAGAAACCTTTGGCTTCCTAGTGAAAGAAATCCGGAAGATCTCTTGTCAACAATATCAATGACGGCGAAAAGAAACATCCATTCTGAAACACGGCAGCCGGCGACGCGCGTGGAACGGTGGAAGGTGAAGCGAACGAGGGAATGAGGTGTTAAACTACAGTGTCTCATCCAAGCTAGGCAAACAAAGCCCAATCCGACTTCTTAGGTGATGGATCCGTCATTCCTTTGTGTGGGAAGGAGTTAATGGGCTCACTAAAATTAGAAAAGCCCAATTCTATTTTCCTTCAATGGGCCCATAATTAGGGCTCAATAAGAAGTAACATAAGGCCCATGTGTGAGGGATGTCTGAATCTGATGTGGGTACTGGGTGGGTGAGATGAGAATCCCCCGAGGCCTGAAGTGTACCAAGATCCTCTGCAATTGAGGGTTCGTGAGCTTGCAATACATGATCGGTGATCTTACCTTCTGAGACTATTCCAAGCAATTGCTATTGCATTTGCATGCACTGACAATTGCAAAGGATCTCCATCCTTCTAAAGTACCATAAACGAACACTACAACTTCTCCACTTCAGACCCTCATCCTTGATATCGCCGCGCTTACTGATTTGTCTTGTTTGTCACGCTTCAGGGATTAGTTAGTGAAGCCAAAGTGGGCTCCTTTAACTAACCTTCGTACAGCCCAACTTCACAAGAGCTGAAGGGCTTGATAAAGAAAAATGGTTGTTTCAGCATTAAGAGAATGGAACCGATACAGCGTCGTCGCCCAAAGAAATTAGAAACTTGTTCCATAGAAGCCTATATTGCAGCACTCAGAACTAGTTGGGATGGAATGATCGGTCAGCACTTTGGGGATGAAATCATTGATGAGTTGAACTGCTTGTCCTACTGAAACGAAACCATGTTTTATGGTCAGACAATTTGTTCAATCTATCCAACAAAATTTGGCAATGATTGGATTTCATCCCAAATATTGAACAGAGCCCCAACACTCGGATCTGGTTTCTGCGGAGAGAAGCAATGTTGGAAATGCATTTTTTTTTTCTCTCCACAGTTTTCTTCCTGTACATCTTTCTGATAGTCTTTCAAATTTCTTCTCTAAAGTCATTTAGGATTGCGGATTTGGGACGTTCTGTTGGACCTAACACATTCACAGCAGTAACGGAATTCTATAGATTGAGTTTCTAGTAGAGCATATCAAAGAAACTGGGCATTTTAAGGTGACCACAAAGCAATTAACACAAAAAGGTTTGGTTGTCCATTATCTTGTAATTTCCATTGCAACATAGGATGCTTGCTGGGCTGTTTATTACCTACTAACCACAAACTACTCAACTCATACACAAAATAGCAACAAACAACTCTCGAGCGCAAGTGCACAAGACTCTTGCGGTGAAGACAGGATCAAGTAATGAATACATATGCTAATCATGTACTTCACAGAGAAAATTATAAGGTAACTTAACTTTAGACCAGCTGACACTTCAGTACATTGATTCACAAGCACCTAAAGATCATGGAAACTTTGATGAGAAGACCTCAATCATGATCAATCACCATTTCGCTTGAGAAGGACAAACAATTCAGATAAAGACTCGTACTTTTCTGACTCCGAAAAGATGGAAGAGTTGATGGCTTTCTTGGTGAACCGATCGAAGAGCTCGTCAACTATATCATTACCAAAGTGTTCCCGGATCATTCCTTCCCAAGCAGCTCTTAAGTGCAGGATCATACTCTTAATGAAAGAAGCGTCAACTTGAGTCCTACTCCGGCATATGTTTTCCATTCTTTCAATGCTAAAATCACCATTTTTCTCAATCAAGCCCTTTAATTCTTGTGGACTTGTGTGGTACAGTGGCAAGTTGAAGGAGTCCACTTTAGCCTCACTAACTAATCCCTGAAATGACAGAAACAAAAACAACACAGTCATCTTTCTCAATTGTTCAAAGTAATTGATCTGCGCAAAACAAACAAACAAATGTTACCATATTGGCCAAATCCGTGAGGCTGTCTCCAAGTAAATCAAACACGCCTTCCATGTTGCGCTGCGAAGGAGGAGTGCCATCTGGAAAGCAAGGTATCAATAAGGCCATAAGCCCTCCATGGACCACCTCATGTGCCCTGGCATTGAGAAAAGATGTGATGTCTTTAGCAAATTGAGCTGTGTAAGCTTCGAAGACTTGTTCCGAGGCACTTGTGTAAAAGATCTTCCCCTTATTGTATGCGGGTGATTCCTTGTCTACCAACTCTTTTGGAACACTTGAGAGCCAATGAAGTGAATAGGAGGAGTGGACAAAATGGATAGACTTCTTGGGAAACAAGCGGCCATGAAAAGGACCAGGTGCAGCAGCAACAAAGTATTCCCTATCAGAAGGAAGATTCTTGAAGAGGGTATTGAAATCATTAGAGATTTGATCATTGAAAAATGCTTGAAACTCAACATCAGTTTCTTGATATTTGAGTTTCACAGAATTTATAATGTTTTGCACAGCAAAGTATGTGTTAGGCCCAACAGAAGATCCCAGATCAGCAACCCTGAACATTTTCGGAGAAAAGGAAGAAGAAGATGACATGAACTTAGCCACATCAAGCTTTTCATCAATTCCTTTGTTTATCAAGTCCTTCATCAGCTCCAATCCTTGTCTCTACAGAAAAAGAAAAGAAAAAAAAAAAAAAAAACCTTTCAAAATCCTTATTAACCCAAGCTAACTATAAGTCAATTATATATACACATATTTAGAGTACCTGCCCCAAAGAATTGCGGGTGTAGCTGTAATGTCCATCTCCTCCATTCATAGTAGTTTTCATGGCCATTTTTCTCTCTTATCAGCTCTCAAATCAAGTAACATACCCTTCTCACACTATTAAAACCAAACTTATAGAAGGAGCTGCCATTTTCTTGGTGATGCTACTTGGGTTCTTTCTGTGTAACGTTAATGGTGTTTGTTTATTCTGGTCTGCTGAAAGAGATGGTTTGTTTCCATTGCTTTAGCCGCCCTAGTCGGTGTTTTCTACGTTGATCTTTTCGTATTTGGCTTGTAGTTATGATGTTCGTCTGCAGAGCATAAACTTGATTGCCTTTGTACATTTCAATTATTCAAAAAAAAAAGGCATTAGCTTAAACTAGACGGGAAATGAAACAAATACAAGGAGATTTAGGCAGACCTGGAAGCATGGTTTGAATCTGGAGGAGTTGTTGTAAGGAGAAACATTCTAAGAACACCTAATACAAACAACAGAAACAGCTAAATAAGGTCCAAAATAACAACAACAGCAATAATAATTAATTATCACTTGCAGAGTTGGCTAATCTGCCATTTGAAAGCCGCACCAGCAATATGTTAAAACATCTGACACATGAAGATTTTTCACATGATGTTTTAGTTTTGTTGTGGGTGTTAGAACTTGCAAGTCTCTCATGCACATGCTCTACGAGGTTCAAACAACTAACTTAATCATATGAACCAACGATTTTTTGTTGTCCCGTTCCATTCCCTCCTCTTTAATGGTCCTTGATGTATTCATTCAATCTAGAGACTTTGTTTGGCCTAATGATTGAACATTAAAGAAAAGGTACCCAAAAACAAAAAAAAACAGTGACCCACGCCTCATAGAGCTGCCAATATTTGTTTGATTTACTACACGTCTTCATCAAGCCATTCCTAGGACGTAAAGAGGAAATGCTTACCATATATACTTCAAATCACTAGCAGATCATGGATTCTTTATTTTTCCAGATATCTTTAATTACACAAGCAGGAAAAAATTGTGCTACTTAGATGTGGGCGATGAGACCCACTAAGAGACGATCAGCTACTTGCCCAAAAGGGCTGAATATCTGCATCTCTCAAGAACTTGATCCGAATGTGTCTCACAAGGGTTCTTGTCAAAATTGATGAGTGGCAGTCTCTAGGTACCTGTCAAATTTTCAGCCTCAAAAGCTAATCTTACAAAAAAATGCTGCCTCTGCTATTTCCATAGACACGCATCACGCATGTCATCGAGCAAAATTTACCAAAAAATGTACATGCGTTGCGGGGGTTATGATACATTCTCCCCTAAATAAGCAAAAACCCTTCTTTTAAAAACTCGAGCCAAGTCAATTATTTCAGACTCCCTCATCTGTCTGGCCGTGCTGTCCAATTGACACAGTTTCTGGTTCCAACGGGACAACCTATTCGCAATGTCAATGGTAAGACTGGCCATATCTCGACTATTTGTTAATACTCGCAAGACAGACGCAGAATAAGCAGCATTTGAAACAAGTCTGTTAAGCAATATCAGCACCTCCCGCATCAGCAAGTTCCTACATACAACCAAGTAAAAATTAGCGTATCGGGATTTGCAATACAATGTAGAAGCTCCATAGCCAAACAACAGTCGATTATTATCTATTACCTAGATTTCTAATTAATTACCTTGCCTTGCAAATATCTGCTGGCTCAGAACATATTCTTGGTTCAGCACAGACTGCTGCTTCTGCATCCACCTCTGACACCAGTACTTGCAATATGAACATAAGAAAGTTCGCCTCTCTAGATAGCTTGTAATTTATCAGTATTTCCACACCAGACCTCCCAGTTGAGGCTAAGAAAGACAGCAAAATAATAGAATTTCTCCGAAGTTCCAACACCTGAAAAGTCCATTTATTAAAAAGTTGCAAAATACAATTTCTTACAAGCATCCATTCAAACATTGCATAAGAGAAGCACTCAAGCACGACAATTTATGGTCTATAAAAGAGCAAGCAGATGTCTAATGACCCATTCTGGCCATCCAACTGTAAAACTGAAAGATTTATCAATGTGACAAATTGTATCAAAGGACAATTGGCTACAAGCCTACAACATTTCTTTACCGATGTAGTCGGAGCTTGATGAACTTAAGTTAGAAAGTCTATTTCCAAGCAGGCCATGATTCATAACACAGCATTCTTTAAAATGCACAAAAATGTACCATTTTAATTAACCAATTGGTGATGACAAGGAATCCACACAGAAATAAAATAAGAGATCACTACACCAAATGGACTATATAAATTGGTACTGCTTTCCTCTTAAATACCTTTACACCATTGCCGGTGCAAGCTATGCAATCTGTCAAGCTCTCAAGGATGCTATGGAGTCCTTTACATGTCAAAGAGCTCAAAACATCATCGTCAGCAGCACCCGTACTGTCCCCCTTGATACAGCTAGAGCAGAATATGGCCAGTAGTTTTGGACCTTCAACATCACAAAGAAAAGTAAGTTGTCCAGAATTGGGTGGCATATTAAAGATGGTCTTTACCATAAATTAAGTGTCAATTTTATGCATATGAGACAAGCCAAACAAAGTATGGCCTAGCATCATTCTTGATGGGCAGAGACAGTAAGCTCAGAGACACAACTCAAGCTTGACCTATCTGAAATTAAGCGGGCACAAAAGCTTCAAGGATATGCTAAGTAACCTGGCTAATGTGATCAAGGGGTGTCTTCAAGCAATGCCATAATTTTGAACACTTCATGAATAAACTGAGGGAGCCAAACGTATGAAGGTGCAAGACTATAATTTGCAGATTTAAAACATTAATTGAGCAATACACAAATCCATGTTTGAGAAGTAACAATCAACCATATGAATGAAAATTATATATAGGTTCTACAAGGGGCCAATTCCTTTCCTTTTTCTATAGGTATTTGCAAGATAATGGATGCCAGTGGCCATTGCCATAAAGCCATATCCAGATAATTGCTTTTTAGTTGAGCTGTTACAAACCAACTACAAGATGTACAAGTTACACCATAACACGCCACTAATTACCTAGAAGAAGCTTAGAGAGACAAGTTATATGACAAAAATAATCTCAAGAATTCAGGTGTAGTTCATTTATTCCATTCACGTGAAAAAGAACAAAGAAATGAAACAACTAAAAGGAGGAAGAAGAATTAAAGTAACTGGGATTACAGTTTAGAAGCAAATGTAGGAGATGTAGAGCTTCCTTCTGCACAAGCAAGCCAGATTCTTTTCTCAGTAACTGTGAAATGCTTTCAAACAGTAGTGTTGTACCAAACCTGTTTCAAGCAAAGTTTCCTTAAGAAAACAGAAGAACAGCTATATTAAATTAGAAAAAATTAACAATTTACACCAACTCATACTTACTTTTCCCTCTCCACATAAGTGCTATTCCTCATCACAATCTCATTCATAGTAGAGACTGCTTCTAATCTTATACACTCTTCAGTACTCTTCATGGCAATTTGATGCATATGCTCAAAGAGAGAACCCCAGTTTATGCAAGAAAGCAGCACTGAAGTCTCATGATTCCGTGGTTCCTTCTCACACAGAATTTCAGCAGTAGAAGGCTGAATTCCAAATGGCATATTGCCTGCATAAAATGTACCATCCTTAGCCACAAAACAGGAGGCCCTATTTTTCATGCATTCGGGTCCAGAAAAATCCTCAAGTTTGTTGCTGGAGCAAAGCCCCTCGAACTTCACATTGTCCCTGAGTAGAGGGCACTGGAAAGATCAAATCAAAGTCTCATAAGAATACAAACATATACCAAATCAGAAGAGTCAAATTATAAAGCATAACAACGCAACATTTTTATGGTATACTAATATGCATAAGACCCGCTTCATATCCTCTTAAAGAAATAAAACAATGGATCTGCTATCATTGGAAGGGTGAGGGATTTTAAGGAAAAGCAAGAAAGAAGAATCAGTATGTTTACTCTGCCAGCTTTACAAATCAAGGAATAGCACTAATCCATTTACATCTTTTTGCAAGGATACCCAGATCATATTCCAAATCAGCATCCACGTTTCTTTCACTTTCAATACAACCTCCACCACTGACCCCTTTCTTGCCAATCACAGGACTCCAGAAACACCATTGAGAATCCCCTTACTTGTCTCTTCAAATTAAAATTTACAGTTCTCCAAATGTTATCCTTCCTACTTGTCTCTTCCTGCACATAGTTATTAGTTCTTTTCAAAATCGAACTAATTCAATTGATTACGGCTTGATAGGCTTACACAAGGACACAAAGGAAATGCAGATGTAAAACTTCAACTTTAGTCTTTGCACATATTTTTTTATCCCAGGTATGACATTACAAATCCATTCTTGAGAGCCAAAACCTTCAAACAACTAGAACTAACCTAAATCAACCAAAAACTAAGAAACAACATAGTACTAAGTTTATAAGGTTGCTGCCCATAGCAAACAAGACAGCCCCTCTGACCATTAGGGCACTTGCAATGGTTTAGGGGGAAATGTCCCCAACAAAATTAATCTGGGGTCCCACCTCTATTACACAAAAAGTCAAGTCAAACACGTATTCTAATTCAGCCACATCAGCAAAACACAAATTTCTACACACTTTCTCTTCCCACACACTTTCTCTTTCCACCCAACCCAACAACATTCCATTCCTCCATATTATCCACAACAAAACTACACAAAAACACCAAATATCAATATATCCACATCAGCAAAACACTTCTCCCAATACAGCCACATGCACAAAACACGTTTTACAATACAACCACAACAGCAAAAGACAACATTTTTGTTGGCCCAATAATTGTCTACCATTGCAAGTGCCCTTAGTCATCCATTAACCCCTTTAAATCCATTAACCCCTTTAAATGGCTTTGAAATCAAAGCTTTCATTTTCAGCAACTATCCTGCATTCCTGCTTATTTCAAGTCTACTTGCAATCAGAAAATCAAAGCTTTTCCACCGTAAATTGGAGAATAATTCTTAATCGCCCTTCCAGATATGAGGTAGACCCTGAATTATTAGACTTCTCAAGTTCACCCATTGGCAGTTTTACAATGCTTGACATATGGACACTTGGCATATAGTAACGAATGAGCAAACCTCAACGTTATCGTTATATTTTCCATTTTATGGAACAATGGTATGATATTTAGAAGAAGAAAAAAGCAAGACAACTAATACCAATGGAATAACCCAGCGCACCACAAAACTTAGAACATTAATAAGCTAGATCATATTCCATCAGTTACAACATAAAGTAATAATACTTCAAGCCAAAGTTAAGCATAAGAAGTTGAATTTCACAATCAATTTAGACTTAGAAGCTGACATTTTGAAGCAAAAACCATACCATCCCTACACTTCAAGCATCTAAGCTAGACTTGCACCAATAATACAGTAAACACATGTGAACCACTGTAAGCTATACCTTAATTCAGCTTTCCTTCCCCAGTAAAAGAGGTGCTTCAAAAATACGCGAAGTATACGTAGGGATCTATGAACAATAACAACCTGTACAAAAAAAAGGAACTTATTTCTCAGAAATGGATGAAAAGAAAACGGACCGAAATAAAAAACACAAACCAAATTACTAAAGTTAAGTCTAAATGGTAAAACATGAAATGTCAAACGAACTTAAGAAGCACTGTATAAGCATACACAAATATATTAAGAACTCATTACTCCACATCAAGGATAAAACTGTATATATAATCTATTCATGGTGTGGAGTACACGTGTGTGTGCAAGATTAAATATCTACAATCAATAAAGCATCCAATCTACACCCCTAAAAGCAAATAAACGGACCTGCACTAGGCAATTGGTAAAAAGCCAGCAATCACTATTCAGAAAGGAAATTTCCTTTAGTACCAGGCTGAGATTTACATTGTACAGTTTTTATAGTAAAATCCACCACTGTCCAGTGTCCACAAAATAAAATGATAAGGGGAAATGCACATGGCCTTCATGCTTACACAGAAACATCCCTTTCAAAACATTACAACACAATTTATTCAAGAGCAAGTATACAAACACCAAATGTAAAAAAGTGATGATCCACTAACACGTGTCCTTAGCAGCTATTTAATCTATGCATTTTGGAGAAACAGAATTATAGAGGGGAAGAGAGAGTGAAACGGAAAAAGAGCAATCAAGAAAACAAATAATGATGATGATCAGTAGCTAAAGCAAAGCAAGAAGACAAAAAATTAAGTGGCACCAAACAAAGGAAGATGGCAATGAAGATGATGATGATGACAGAAAATTTTAGCGAGAAAACAGAAAATAAATATGCAGTTCTCGCAGCTTCACCAAGAAAAGAAGAGAAAATTAACAGCTGAAAACTTTAGATGCTTTGGAAGTACGTCTCCTCCCAGACTCAGAAGAACAGGTTGTGTTGGCAACTCACATTTTCAAGGCTACAGAGATCAACTAACAGTTTAAACAAAGCATCCAACTTCAGCATCCCAGTACTGATCTGCAATGCAGAAAACAAAATAAGGTCAGACCCAGTGCGCCAATGGAGTAAATGTATCGAACAGAATAAACCAACCATTGATTATCGAACGGGATATTTGATTATCGGACAGATCTGAAAATGGTTTGATGATTAAGTTTTATGTTGGATATTGGATTCAGATCTAGATAATACTCTCTCCAATCCAAAATCTGATCGGTTTTTTGCTGTGTGCCAAATGCATAATGCAGTTAGGCACAAGCCAAGTCCTTGCAATGAAGACTGATGGAAATCAATCATCAGGCATACCTTAGTCAATACAGAGTACAGATGAGAAACTTTTTCAGCTTCAGAAGTACAAGGAGAGTGCAACCAATAATCCAGAGCTACAACAGAAGTGCTTTCATCTGCCATAGAATCCCCTCTCATTTTGGGCGATGCATTCATCCCCATGCACCCAAAAAGAACATGAAAATCAGTTGCACAAGTCCTGAACAATGCGGAAATCAGTTTCTTTTCAAATTCTTGGTCACTAGTGGATTGCCAAATGCCCATCAATTTCTCAGAAAGGTCAGGACAGGTAGGATGATCACCATGCGAAGTGATAGGGATAACATCAATGGCTTTCTCGGTCTGAACTCCTATTGCTCTACAGGTTGATATCGCTAAGAACACAAAGACAAACATAAGAAAGAAGAAGAAAGTATTTAAAAACAATTGCAACAGAAACAATAAAACTATTATTGCAGACATACTCTACTCACTTCTTCTATCATTATTACGAGAACCAACAATTTCATTGATAGATTTTGCCTGCTTAAATTGTTGGGAAACCTTACGAGGGTCTTCAGTAACAACTCCACGTCCCCTGCCACTTTTTCATTCACAGTTTTTTCCCAATTAGAAAAGATACTTGAAACTTCAGATCCTACTAAAAGGCACAACATGACACAGTCATCTCAAGTTATATATACAAGTAAGTTCTTAGCAATTAGCATTATGACAACAAATAAAACTAAAATCAAGTAAGATTAAAAAAAAGTTATAGCCCCTACCAGGCTACGTCAGGTTTATACAGTTAATTTGAGAGGTTGAAAGTAAGGCCAATAAAAAATTGAAAAAGACAACATTCCAAAAAACTACTGCCATGTATCATCTAAAAAAATTTCAGGGATACCCACTATTAAAAACAATTTCCAAATGATGAGTCCAAATATATCTATAGAACTCCCAACTCAAATAAGAAATGAAAGGATTATGTTTTATAAGAAGGATTAAGACAAAACTCTAATTACCTTCCCAGGTTGCCCCAATGTTAGTGCCCCAAGGCCCCCACCTCACTCACTTAAGTGACCAATTGAATACATTGTGACCGCTAAATATATTTATCAATCATGCGAATACCATGAATGATGAAACCACTACAAAAATATCTGTCCCCAATAATTCCTAAAAAAACAGTCAAATTTTTCTTAGCTGATCAAAAATCAAAAATAAAAACAACTTATGGAAATTGAATCCTAAACCACATAACATCACTATCTCTCACCAGAGGACAAATATGATAAAATGAGTCCATTCTCTGTTTAAATCTTACAAAATGAGATTTCAGTTATCTCCTCCTTACAACTATATAGTCAGTTTCAGAACATGACAGACTATATACATTTTATTCAATCCGACAATAGCAAATACAAGGATATAAAAGAAAAATCTTACTCACAAGTCTGTACACTTCATGGAGTGAAAACCAGAACCCTTTTCTTCATAATGTGAACATACAGATATTAGCTGCTCATCCTTCTTCTTTCTTTCCTTTCGCAGTTCAGAGCATTCATATTCCTGAAAGGAATATGATATGAATCATTAGTCATTACATGAAAGAAGGCTAACCAGAACATGAAAGAAAAATTCACATCAATGTATGAGTTATGACATGATGTAGGAGCAATTCTACTTTTATCTTCTCTTTTTTTTCAAAGGGCAAAGGGGACGGACATGAGGATAAGTGTAAATCTAATTAGCCACAGACAAAAAAAAATCCAGAATTTAGCTAAGTGAAACCCAAAAACAGTGTAATGCTAAAAACTGAGCGAGTTTATTTCACCCATTTGAAAAGTCTCAATCTAGGCATTACTGTCGACCATTTTAATCGACATAGTTTTCCAGGATAAATATTACAAAATTTTGCAGCCGGAGGAACAGAAATATCTTATTACAATAAAAAAATGGCACAAATAGAAGAACCATACCAGCTCTGTTAGCTGCTTTGAGACACGTCCCAGCTCACCCTGTATAATAGCAAACTTTAATCACAAATTTATCTCCTTCTTTTTATCATAAAAGCAGACATGAATATAGTAAGCAAACCCCAAGTCGACCCCTAAGAAAAAAGAACCAAATTTTCTTTCTCAAAAGCAAATAAACGAAAAGACATCAAAACGTGGTTTTTTCGTCATAAACCCAAAGCACCAAACAAAAAACTTAGAAACGAAACAAGAAAACTTATTCAAATTACTTATATTCCAGTTCGTAATGCTGCGGATATTCCAATTAATCTTAAAGGGAAAATACAGGAGTGTGCGTCCGCGAACAAAACCCTAACCTTTAATCGCTGAATTTCAAGGTCTTTCGCTCTATCGGCCTTAGGAACGCACTGAACTGACGATCTGCAAGAAGTAACTTCCGTCGTAATGCCACTAATTGAACGATCGAAGTAGCTAGAATCATTGGGAGGCCGCTGAGACAGCTCCCTGGGAGGCGAGTAACTGAAATCGTGATTGTAAATTTGTTGATGTTGCTGGGGTAGGTGTGGAGGACGACTGGAGAGTGGAGCAACGGCTTGGGTGGCGGAGGTGGTGGTGTTGGGATTAGCGGAGAGGGCGATTTCTTCAACCTGGATCAATTGTTCCAAAAAATCGGCGTCCCATTCTTCGAAATCCTCTTCGCCGCTCATCGACGCCTCGATTTTTCAATTCCCAAATCGGAGAGGGAAAATTGGGAAACAAACCTACTTGAACTGGGATACTTTTTTTGTAGAGCGAAGGGCCGAAGCCGGGCAGGCCCAATTCATTATTTTGGGCCCACTTATGAAGCCCACATAACTTGAAGGACAATGGCGGTGGGTCCTGGGAAAGTTTCCTAAAACGACACTGCAAAGCTTGCGTTTTGTCTCTCAAAGTCGCCATCTTTGCTCGGCTCACTGTATGCCTTAGCTCAACCCAGAACGCCCTTGTAAGAATTCATCATCTCTGTTGGCTTTTGGGATTGATTGAGAATCGGTCTTGTGTGAACCTTTAGTTTATTTTTCTGGGTCTTTATTCAATTTGGGAAGTTCAAATTTTTCCCTGATTCGACTTTTTCATTGGGTACTGGGATTTTGTCAAACTGGGTTTGATTCGGTCTTTTATTCTGGTAATATCTCTATCTGTTTGACGCTTATACTTGTTCTTGGTTATTCACATGTTTTGGTTGTATCAAATCATCCGCCATCTTCCATTTGTGTAAGTGAGTTTGTCTTAGGTGTGTTGGTAGATGTTGTTTGTTACCCTGTTATCCATATGAGATCATTACTTATCTTGATATCCATTTATGCAGTGACCAACCGTTGCTTGATCAAATCGATCTTCTGTGTGTATTTTTGCACTTTTTATGAGCAGAAAGTGATCCAACCCATGATCTTTTCAGTTATTTGTTGTCACACACTTCACTATTTGACGAGCTTCATTATTGCCCTTGTTTAATGAATTTGCATCCTGTTTATGCAAATTTGTTTTAATCTGTCTCGTTCTGATTTCCATTCAGAGTTTACAACTGAGAATGTTTTGATTGAATCGCTAACGTCAAATTAGTCTTCTACAGATTGCGCGATTTTTTGTTGTTGTGATCAGACTGATTTATAGCGGTTCTGCTCAAATATGCGAAATTAGTCTTTTACATATGCTGATCAAGTCATGGCTTAGCCTGGTTTGCAGATGCATAAATGCAAGACAGAACATTGTGTTTGTGAGAGATGAAGCATACTTGAATTGTTGAACATACAAATCATCATACAAACTAGAGCAGGAAACTGAAAATCTATATAGGCAACTTGGGATCTTCATATGGGTGCTCTGCAGTTGGGTTTACAAGTTGCTTCCGGGGGTCGCGGAAGCTCCCATGGTTCATACGTGGCCTTCTCTGCTGCATCAGACTCCTATTTTCAGCGTGATCGCTTGTACCACCGGCTGCACCAACTCCAATATTGGCAGCTGAATGAACTGATTCCGATGAGGTGATGAAAACCAAGAGCAAGAAGAGCGCAAAGACTCTGTATAAAGCCCTTAACTGCATCATTGTGTTTCTTTTTCAGTCTGTGGAGAGGGTAGAAGTAGATTGATAAATATTTAAAGAGTTGTAAAGGTGACAACTTTAACTTTGCTTTGGTTGGAAGTCAGTGAACAAATCATTCAACTTCTCACTCCAAGTATTGATTGCTGTGAGTGACTTCGTTTTGCTATGAGTGGTTATTTTCTTGGTGGGTATTGTTATTGTTTGTGGTTGTTATGATTCTTTTAGAGGACTAAACATCTAGATTAAGTATGGATTGCAGCTCACGAGACGCATAGAAAATAGGTGCATCTAGCCAGTGAGAGCCGAGAGGCATCAACTTACAAGGATGGAGGGGGTCTATTGGGTCCGGATGGAGGGACAGGTTTCCTATGCAATCTAGATTGGATAACATACCAAAATCTAGATTTTTATGACTAAATATTGGAGGAGGTTTTGACGGTCCACATGGAAGAATATGTCCCTTGGTAAATATGCCAAGTTTTAGACCGAAAATAATAAAGATATGAGTTATGAATATCTCAGTTATCCCAACTATAGAGTTGGACACACGGGATAGAAGTGAATTCATAGGCTTCACATGTTTCTCATGAAATTCTATGCGCACAACTCAGTAGCTAGGATTCCTATCGTTATTGAATTTTTAGACTAGGAGGACATCTCGGACCACCTTTACTTTACTTGGCCCAGATGAAGGAATTTGTATATACTTAGGTAACATGCTAAAATCCAAACTTCTTTTTTTTATAACAACTAGAGGACGTTATCATAGTATTCACAATGAATGTCAACAATGGTTTCGTATTAGCTTCCAACATGAACAATACTTGTTTAGTTAAGAAATCCAAACCCGATAAGGCCTTGGAGCCCATACATTTGCTTGGGCCCATTTTAAATTGGGAGCCCTTTAAGATAACCAAGGCCCAAAGTTTTCTGATTTAAATTTTTTTTTTTCTGTTCTTTTCTTTGAGCTCAAGAAAAACAAAATAAAAGCAGCGTGTACACAAAAACTCAGAAATAAACAAACAACTCTCTCCTCTTCCGCTCTGAGTCGGTCTCTTTGGTTCTGGTGATAGTTGTTGAACTCAGCCATGGCAGCTTTGCAGTATCTCGAGACGCTTCGTAGCGCGCATCCGGAGCTATCGGAATGGTACAATTCACTGGCGGATCTGTACGAGAAGAAGCTCTGGCACCAGCTCACTCTCAAGCTCGAGCAGTTTGTCGCTCTCTCCGTCTTTCAGGTACTCATATTTCTATTGCTTTCTCTATGCTGATGCCTTGTATGTGTGTGTCTTGATGGTTATTGTGGCGGTTAGGGATTGTTTAGATCTCGGATGAGTTCTTCAGTTCAACTTCGTTTCCTGGAATATTTTTTTCTTGAACGGAAGTTTTGGGGGGAGTTGGGTTTTAGAAATCTGGAATTTAGGGGTTTTCGGGGGCAGTGGAACTCCGAATTTTTAGTAGTAATTAGGGTTTTGATAGGAAAATTATGCTTCTAATTGGGAGATTTTACCTTATGGGCTGCAGCTTAAGTGACAAAATAGACGAAAGTTCGTTTTTAGAGTCTCCTTTCTTCCAAGATAAGATGTGTAGTATAGCAGTACTAACGGGTTTGGCTGAGTAGAAATTTTTTATTGAAACGGTAATTCTTTTACTTTATTTCTGGATTGTTTTAGGTGTGTTAAAAGACTAATTTAGGAGGTTTTAAAGTTTATTGTGAGTTGCTACAGTGTCAAAAGCAAAAGCTATTTAAAAAAAACATTGTCATATTTGATTAGCATTCTCCCATTTACTGTGTTTACCTACAATAATGCAGTCGGCTCTATGTATTGTCTTATATACTGTTGCGTTTAATGTCTATGAATTTACCATGTTTCCATTTCCTTTGGACTATGCGTGTTTTATACATTGCTGCTATCAGTGCTATGCAATTGAAACACCACTATTTGGTTTTCCCTTGTGTGCATCTGGCATTCTCAATCTTTTATGTATCAACTGTCAGGCTGGCGATGCTCTGATACAATTATATCACAATTTCATCACCGACTTTGAGACAAAGATCAACCTTCTCAAGCTTGCACATTTTGCTGTCATCGTCTCTCGTCAGTATCCGGAGAAAGAGGCTGCCATTAGTTATCTTGAAGGGGTAATAGAAAAGCTACGAGCTACTAAAGAGAGTCGCATAGAGGAGCCTATCCTTTACATCAAAATGCAGATTGCTCTCCTCAAACTTGAGCAAGGCGATCAGAAAGAGTGCAAGAAACTCCTTGATGAGGGAAAGAGTGCTCTGGATAGTATGACAGATATTGATCCGTCTGTGTATGCCAGTTTCTATTGGGTTTCATCTCAATATCATAAATATCGTCAGGAATTTGCTGAGTTCTACAAAAGCGCCCTTCTTTATCTAGCATACACTTCAGTGGAGTCTCTGTCAGATTCATTCAAGTTGGTATGTGCCTTTGTTCGGGTTATGAAAAAGCAGCCTTTGTAATTTTGTGTTATTTCTCATACCGTTGGAATTCCATGCTAATTTTGTTATTTTATGGTTTTCCAAGTTTAAATCTATGATCTCTCCAATCTCTTTCAGCAGATAATGCCAGAAGGCCTTTTTTTAGTAATTCTGTCAAAAGTCTCTTAAAATATCTGTCTATTGACGTGTATCTTTTTGAAATGCATGAAATATATTGCTATAAATATTGGTACATTGTTTGCAAATTTGAATTTGATCTGATTTCTCATGATTTGGCATTTCTTGTAATTTATCCACAGATTAAATCTGTGCCTTGTTATATTGTTAGGATTTGGCATTTGATCTTTCCCTATCTGCGCTGCTGGGAGATAACATCTACAACTTTGGAGAATTGCTCGCTCATCCTATTGTAAGTGTGACTGACTTATAGTTTCTCATTTCATATGAAACGGTGTACCTCAAATATTTTCCTTCAACTTGTTAATGTGAATCAATCAAATTAATGTTTGTCAGTGTTGTCTTTACTCAAAAGAATCGTTGTTTTTGTGTACAAGCTTGCAGCTATAGTAATTCTTAATGATGGCATGTTGTGTGCTCAAGAAATAAGTATTTGCGGGACAATATGAGATATTGCTATAACTTAGTTCCGTGTGGTAAGATTTGGAGTTTTAATCCACAAATTTATGCCAATCAGTATTGTCTTTCCTCAAAAACATAGGCATTTATGTGGGACATATGCGGTTGAGTTTTGCGGCTATTGCTGTAACTTAGTTTTATGTGGTGAAATTTGGAGGGTAATCCACTAAGCATAGTTATGCCACTGCTTGGATTTTTCAAGCGTGAGATTTATTAGCTAGAGGCAGAGGTTGTTATGTTTGTAATTAAAGCTCAGAGAATTTTTTGAGAAGTAAATACTGGTGCAAGGTGCTTGTGTTCAGTGCACAATACATATGGCAAGGTGAGTGGTACATCATTGGAGCAATATGGTTATATTCTAATGGAGCTTGTTTTCATCACTGTGCTAGCCCAAATTCATTTAGATATAGTAAGGCCCACTTATATCTTTACTTTTCACATAAATATACCGTTCATTTATTAGTAAAAACTATAGGTTAGTGTTTACTTCCACTTTCTTGGCCCAAGTATTTATTTTTGAACCTCGAAGCTTTGTTTCTATATTAAGCACTATTTTGTTCAATATTATTGTTGGTTTGCTACTTCAGTGAGCTTGCATGAAGTAACGTGTATTTTCTAGTTTAATTTGAAAGCTGGAGTTCGTCAAAATGTGCGTACATATCTATGTTCTCTCTTGTGCACCTTCTGAATTTTTATAGTTCTCTTAAAGATTGTTTAAAATAACATATTTCTTAATAGGTACATGACAAGCATTTGCAATTGAGGGATTTATACTCATTGCATTAATTTCAGGTTTTTGTATCAAGCATTAATGAGACCTCTTTTAAATCTTGTGCAGATTAGGAGTCTCCTAGGAACAAAGGTTGAATGGCTTTACCATATTCTCCTGGCATTCAACTCTGGTGATCTGGTTCGCTATCAAGAATTATGCCGTGTGCACAATGCTGCCCTAAGTGCTCAACCAGCGTTGGTTGAGAATGAGAAGAAGCTACTGGAAAAAATCAACATTCTCTGCCTCATGGAAATTATCTTCAGGTGTGTGTGTGATATCATTGGCCTATTTACTTCTCATTAGCATGGAGGGAGGTTTAAATTTATCTATTTCTGTATGTACCTTTGCTTATTTGAAATGTGATTTGCTCTGTTGCAGCCGCCCATCTGAAGATCGAACTATTCCGTTAACTGCTATTGCTGACCGCACGAAACTCTCTATTGAGGATGTGGAGCAGCTTCTGATGAAGAGTCTCTCTGTAAGTCCATTTTCCTTTCTTATTACTCTTTAGATTTTAATCTTGGATGATCACTATGATGGTAAATTCTTCAAGACTTTTTATAAACCTGAGGATTGATTGTTATGTGTAAAACCAAGTGAAAATGAACATGTATCTGAGAAGCTTAACTGTAACGTGTAAAAGCCTAAAGAGCTGATCACATGTTTTGAGACCGTCTCGGTAGCATGGTTCCTTAAGCCAACGTTGCCTTTCTATAATTTGAAACCAGAATATTGTGGAGTCAATAAACAAGTTAACTTGAGGATTCCTTCTGAATTTTTATTCTCTTTTGTGGAGTATTCACCAACTCAAACTTGCTGATTGTATGTTTCGATACGGGCACGTGTTTATATGCAATCAATCAATAATCCTTTAGAATCTTTTGAACACTGGCCGAATACTTCTGCAGGTACATCTTATTGAGGGTATAATTGATCAAGTTGTGGGAACAGTTCATGTATCCTGGGTTCAGCCAAGAGTTTTGGGGGTTCAACAGATCACATCTTTAAGAGACCGGCTTGACAACTGGTTGGATAAAGTACACACTGCTTTGTTATCCATCGAAGCAGAAACACCAGATTTAGTTGCATCATGATTTGCTTTTTGGCTTGATTTTCTTTCTGCCCTTTGTATCAAATTTTTAATCTTAATTAGAGGCAGAAATGAGAAGACAGGACAGGGAGAGAGAGACTAGTAAGGCCCTGGATTGTCATGGCATCCCTGTACTCTTGTTTTTCATATTGCACCATCCATTTTATTTAGCCGTTTCCTGAAAGCAGCGGCTTGTTTCCTTGACTTTTGGTTGTGTTGGTTCTTAAATGGCATGCCTAGAGACATGGTGAAAAAACATCCTTCGGATTATAACCATTTTTGGAGTGGTTACTGCATTATGTGTTTATGTATTTGAGAAATGTCATCTGATGGAGTATGGTGTGATAACAAGTCCGTTTTCTTTCTTGTTTCTCTTGTTGTTGGTGTATCCTTTCTTATAGCCTTATAGGCTAAAAAACACGTCTTTCTACATGTAGCGGTAGTTGTACTTTTGAGCCTAATTTTTTATTTTTATTTTTAGCATACAGTCAAATATGTGATTCAAAAACAGAGTTCCAAGGGTGCAACTTACATAATAGTATGTGAGTATAAAAATTGCAAACATTCTGTTATTACTGCCAGGAGGTGAAGAAAATTGATTTGTGTTGGTATCCACATTTGATTCTCTTATTTTGCCTAGGTTTTTGGACATAAATTTAGCCAACCATTCACATTCAATTGATTATTAACAGTTTGATTGATTCTTTTTATTTTTTGATCGATCATTGCTAACATGTAACATACATTTGATAATGACCAACCAAACGGTCAGTTTGATAATGACCAACCAAACGGTTGGTTCAATTTGATACAGTATCTTGGACAGCCCTAACACCCAGTATCACATTCATTCCTAAGTTATATAGGCAGATGTAAATAGTAAAATTGTGAAGAGTGGCACCATAAATACAATATTTTTTGCGATTACAAAAATAAAATAGAATCTAACGAGGTCAAGCAAAAACACAATTGAAGAAAAAGATGCAGATAACCAAACCACCTTACTCAAATAAGGAAAAGAATGGACGTAACATGACCCTTTTTTTCTTCCACACTTTTTCTCCATCAATTAAGCAAATACAAATTCAAAAACAGATCACTCTTGCCTGACAAATGGGGAGGAGCTCATGTCAGTGCTGTAAAAAGAATCCTCTGCCCCACCATAGTAGGTTTCCTCTTTCTCCTCATCCCACTTCAGTATTTCTCTTATGTATTTAAATGCTTCGTCGATGGTAAGTCGATCCCTTGCCCTAGCTTGCCACACAAAAAGCTTACGGCCTGTGAGAGAAGCGTAACGGTCCTTGAACTTCATTGCAACATAATAGTATGCCTGGTGGGCAAGTGACTGATTGTTGTTATGAGGCCGCACTGGACTGAAGTCACTGAACCACTCACAAGTGCTTAGATGCACCCGATTAACCTTTTCCTCGAAGAGATCATATTTATTGAGTATCAACACGAAAGGTGTATCCTTGAAGCAAGGGTGTCTAATCATGGACTCAAAAAGTTCTTTGCTTTCCAACATCTTGTTTTGAAGTAAGGATCCACCACCACTGCTTTCTGGCGAAAACGACACCTGGTCATAGTCACTGAGAGCAACGCAGAAAACCACTGCACGTACATCTTCAAACATTTCCACCCACTTGCATCCCTCGGACATTCCCTTTGCATTTACTCTAATAAGCTGGTATCTATGAAAACAAAATACAGAACATTTAGGAATTATAGAATAACTACTAAAATATCATTTTCTAACTCAGACAACATATCAAAAATTTGCAAAGCACAGATACTACAAGTGAACACGTGACCTAGAGATAGAGTTGCAGGGGTGGAACCTAGATGTCACAAGTTCAATTCTTGAAAACAGTCTCACATCCTATCTGTTCTAGGGCCCGCCCACTGCGGGAGTCTCATGCACATTTACAAAGCATATGTATTGTAAAAGGGTCCTCTCACTTTAGTCTCCTTGTAACAAAGAAATCACTGGTGGAGTACACTAGTACAGTCATCTAAACAGTGAATGGAAGCATATGTATTGTAAAAGGGTCATGACTTTAGTCTCCTTGTCAAAAGAAATCACTGGTGGAGTACAGTCATCTGAGCAGTGAATGGTCAAATGTATTGACATAAAAACTTCTGTATATATACCAACAAAAGACAACACACTCATTACCTAGTCAAAGGCTGTGTTGGGGCTTCCATATTGTCTGCGTAGGTTTCAGACATCGGGCTACGATCATCGAGTGAGAATTCTATGAAAGCTAAACCATTCCCTTGCGTGACTCCTTCTGCATAGAGTATATCTCGTTCAGAAGGTTCATATTCATTGCTTGAGACCTCAACAGCCTGAAAATAAAGGGATCATGTTATCTAGCCACTGACCACCAAAAATGTCTAAGAAGAAATGTAACCCCAACTTTACATCAGAAGGTCCAGAGGAAATAGTAATACACAAGTGGAAACCATTCTTAGAAGGCAAATGCACAAACAATTGATAGTGGCTCAAATATATCAGCATTTACGGAGCAACAGAAAGTCAAAAAGATGAAGCATGCTCAAATACATCGAGCCACTCACCACCAAAAATGTCTAAGAACATAATGTAACCCCAACTTTACATCAGAAAGTCCAGAGGAAATACACAAGTGGAAACAATTCCTAGGAAGCAAACATATTTCTTAAATAAGGCCCTGTCTATAGGCACAAACAATTGATAGTAGCTCAAATACATCTGGCATACATTTAGGGGGCAACAGAAAGTCAGACTGATGAAGCACGTTCAATAGGTCATACAGAACAACCTTAAATACAGTGTTATCTGCAAAAAGAAAGAAAAAGAGAAAAAGGGTAATACAGAGCAACCTTAATACTGTGTTATTTTGAAAGCCTCCAAGAAACAGAAACTCCCACTGGAACTGTGCAAACAAAACCTATATCCTCAATGAGGAATAACGCCGAGATCAATATCAAGTACACCAAATAATCATATACCATCAATCACCATGTAATCCGCATTGCACAAAATATGTAGCTAAAAAGGTATCATCTCAATTCAGGAGTCACTTCTCCTCAGGAGAGGAGCCCAATACAGAAAATGCAACTAATGCTTAATGCAGACCAGGAAAAGGTTCGTGATAGGATTGTCCCACATCGAAAGATATGGGAGCTAAGATGTTGTTTATAGGGGGAGGTATGGGCCTCCCTTAGTACCCAAGGTTTTCTAGTATGGGCTGGGAGGCCTTGGGTACAGCCGGCCCATATGGGTGGGTGTCGGTTGGGCCTTGGGTGCTGAGCGTGTATGGGCACGACTCTATCAATGGTATCGGAGCATGATCCTGTTGTGCCTTCAACTTGGGACCGTGCCTGCGGAGTGGCCGGCCATGGTGCTCGACCAACGGGGGTGCGCCTGCCAGAGTGGTCGGCCATGGTGCTCGACCAACGTGGGCGTTGGTCTTGAAGGGGAGGGTATTGATAGGATTGTCCCACATCGAAAGATATGGGAGCTAAGATGTTGTTTATAGGGGGAGGTATGGGCCTCCCTTAGTACCCAAGGTTTTCTAGTATGGGCTAGGAGGCCTTGGGTACAGCCGGCCCATATGGGTGGGTGTCGGTTGGGCCTTGGGTGCTGAGCGTGTATGGGCACGACTCTATCAGTTCGCATTCAATTTTCTGGGAAAACCCTTCCCCCCTTAGAAAAAAGCAGGAGCATAGAACAGTAGAACACTTGCTAAAG
Organism: Tripterygium wilfordii; assembly: GCF_013401445.1. Classification (NCBI taxonomy): domain Eukaryota; kingdom Viridiplantae; phylum Streptophyta; class Magnoliopsida; order Celastrales; family Celastraceae; genus Tripterygium; species Tripterygium wilfordii. Next base: position 3,342,853 of record NC_052246.1, read on the forward strand.
AACAAATATCAATGAAAATAAAGCGGCACCATACACACTCAGTGCCTCAAATCATATTTTAATTGCTGCAAATATTAATGTCAACAAGGACTGGAAGTATACCCGGCTTAGAAAGTACTCCGTAACATCTGGAAGGAAGTGAAGCTCATCTTTTCGTTTGTATGTTTCCTGTATAGCAGGATCCTTCCACACTTCTTCTACGAGAGGCGCATACTCCCGTGTTGCGGCAGGGAAAAACGCGTCCAAATCACCAGTGGCTATTATATCGAGCAGCCAATCGGAGAAATGCTTTAGTCTCGGGTTGATAGAGTAAATACATTGATTAGATTCACCAAGGTCACTCTCTCCACCTGAAAGTAAAGTTGAAAAATATTGATTACTATATGAAGGAAACCATAGATGTCTCAACAACTTGTTTGCTTCTCTTAAATCACAATAGTGCCGATTACATCACTGCTACATTAGTAATTTAGTATTAATAAACAAAATCTCTTATCCAGCTCATAACATGTCATCACAATCCATTTTGCATATGTTGCATACTGCATGACAATCATCTAAATTAAAGTTTTCCATCAGCAATCCAAAGTTTTGGAACTACTGAATCTTAACTTTCAACAGAAATGGAGATTTCACAAGTTGATCAACATGCAAACCTTACAGAACCAGCCCAAAGACATAGATTTCAGCATTGACTTTCAGTTTTCCAAGTATATAAGGCAAGCCAACAAGAGGGACCTAGACAATTTTCTGACTAACAGCTATTCTGATCGGAAAATTTGACAATTCACTTTATTTGGTAAAAATGCATGAAATTGTGTAACTTAGTTGTACCCTGGTTGCATTTTAACGAATTACATAAGTAGGAATTGAACATTTGTTCTTAACTTGTGTAAATAACTCTCATAAAAGAAAGGAAGAAACCTGCATACAATCATTCCCAAGAAATAACGGGTCGGGTGGCATCCTTCAAATCATCATATCATATGATTTTGTTGTGTGTGTGTGTCGGTTTTGGGGGGGGGGGGGTCAACATTAGTATATCACAAGTGCATCAGCATATTCTGAGATCAGATACAAATTATATATAGATGTACCTGTTTCAGAGTTACGATCTTCGGAATCTAACGCTTTCATCCTAGAAATTGCCTCCTCCTCAAAGCGCTCCCTTCCATCAAGCAAAATGCTAAGATATCTATACACATTACTCTGGATCATCAGCTTAATATCCTGCCGTTCTTCCTCAGCAAATTGGTTCCCATACAAAAATTTAGCCTGTTCAACGAAGCAAGAACAATAAAAGAATGTCCTCAACAGTTAAGCTATAGAGAAAGAAATCATACAGAAAATATATGGACAAAATACTAGTTAAAGTTTCATATTTAAATGGAAACAATTTCAGCAACTTGGTTCGTTGTATGTGAATAATTAAATAAAAAAAATTAAATGTGATACTTTGCAAAATAAATTTTAAGAGGAAGCATGCCTTATGTACATAACCGATGCCTAACTAAATCGGCTTTCCCTGAACTTCCTAACTAAATTGGCATGAACTATGCTTTAATGGCAGGAATGTTCTTCTGTTCTCTGGTGCTGCAGTATTTCTACCACAAGTGTGCCCCAATTACAACAAACAGCATATAATATATTTTCATGTTTACTCCATCCATCAAGTGATTTAGATTTTCTTTTCTGGCTGTCCTTTACCAATCAAAATTTTGATACTGACTAGACATGAAGTAACTAACCGATATGTAAAAAGAAAATGGATCAAAGAAAAAAGAAAGAGCACATTGCTAAATCACCAAACCGAAGGTCATACCTGCTTGAAGATAGTGCTGGTCCCGGAGCCTTCCATCCCAAGTAGAAGTAGTTTTTGAACTTTTTTCTGCTCCAGATAATTTGGAACAGTAACGTAATTGCTAGCCTCATCTCTCACTCCATGAGGTTGACCATGGGGCACAGGCAGAGAGAACAAGGAACAAACAAACCGTATTGATGCCTGTCTAGCAAAGAGAAAATCCAAACTATTTTTCATACATGACATTTAGGACATAGTCTTAGCTTTCAGATATTTAAGATTCTACCAGCACTTACCTTCTCCCAAATGTTCCCCCTGATATTATTCTGGCCTTCTTCCTCATAACGACCATCATCATAGACCCAAAAGTGAGTGTCACGAGGGCACTGTACATTGGCCAGCTGAAAACGTAAAGAAACTAATTCAATGATTTATTCACTCTGACTACAAACCAAAGGAACTAAGAAATGCATGTTATAAATGTGATAGGGTTACTTTGGAAGTTCACTGTTCCGCATGAGCAGGCTTTAGTTTCAGTCCATAGACTCTCTTTTTTATGGACACTCGTTGGTTATAACTAACTAAAGGTCATAAATTACTGTGCCTCTGAGCATTACAGTAAATTCCCACACCAGCGACTGTTGCCTTTAGCTGGTTACCATAAGCCAAAGATCATTTATTTGTTTCTTGTTATAGCTACAGTTATGGTTGAACCCAAAAGAAAACGCTAAGTCTATACTATCAAAAAAGTAAACAATACTGGTTAAGAACAGTCTCTATCTTTTATTTTAGAGGTAATAATATGCCCAGGCAGACAAGTGTGCACATGCGAAATGCCATATCATGAATCAAAATGACAAATTGGAAATAAATAATACAAGTATACAACTTGATGGCTATTAGCACAAATATGTATCCAGATGTCATTAAGGAATTTTGAATATGGAAAAAAACACAAAATAAGTAAAATATTAATCAAACAGTAAAACAAGGAGCTTACTCTTAGAACCCTCAACTCAAGTTTTGTAATTTCCCGGCCATTGATGTAAACTTCAGTGTTCCCATTGCTGGCATTAGGGCTAAGTTTCCCAGTGAAATTTAAGTTTGAACTGATAATGCTATCTGGTTTTTCTCCATCCTGTAAAAAGAGAAGCACATATGTTCAAAATCATTACAGCAACTATAGAAATGATAAGTAAGGTTTCCAAGGTAATGACCTTTTAAATCATATATCTCACCTTTCCCCAGAGGCCAGATTCCTTGTCATACCAATATCTACCAGGCTTCAACTTCCGTGGGGCCAACTGGCATCCAAGCAATTCTGCCATCTCTTCTGGCTTCAAAGGAAATCCATTTACCGTCAGCTGCTCTGGCCGAAGTTGGTTGGCGGAGCATTCTTTCTCAGCCTTCATTATTTGCTTCACTTCTAATGGAATCAGCAATCTAGATAACACTCTTGAATGCTTTCCTAACTTCATTCTCTTTGACTCATCAATCGGCTCACCAATGCATGTTACACACTTACGCCCTTCAGGCATTGATCCCATTGCCCTAAGCACACAATTACTGCAATACTTGGCATCACAAACCAGGCATGATTCCTTTGTTTCCCATTTCCCCTTTCCGCACCGGTAACAACTTCTACTTTTCTTCACCTTCTTTTCTTTTGAAAACCCAACATACTCTGGATAAACAGGCTTCTCCACATCAACCTCTTTCCTCTCTGATCTATCAACAGTATTAAATGTAACAACTGCTGCTTTCCTTCCTTCGTTGGCAACTTGTTTTGGTGGATTAGTAAGATGATTATGGACAGAACCTGGAGAAGCAGAAGGTGAAGCTGAAGAAAAATCATGGTGTTGCAAGACAGACACTACAGACTCTGAGCTTGCTGACACCCTTGGAGTTTGTGTAGGTGAACTTGTCACACCACCAGCAATACAAGACACTGGCAAAGGGATTGGTTCAATTACTGGGGGACCCGAATGAGTTATTGATCTCTGCGACTCTGAAAGTGGTTCTGCAGTTGGGATTGCAGGAGAATTTACATCAAGAGGTTCGACTTTAGGGACTTCATATGAGACCGGAGGGCCCTCATACTCCATAGCAATTGAGTAATCGAGCTGAGACTCATCTTCAGGGAGAGAAGCTCCAGGTGGAAGCATCTTTCTCACCATTTCCCTCCAGCTCTCTCTCTCCTGCTCCATTTTCTTCAATAAAGGCACCAAATAGCCAAATCTTAACGATATCTTCTCAATCTATAACTGTCTATGCACCACACATGCCCTACAATCATACTCCTCGGGATCCAAATTATATGCTCCAATTCCTGTACGACTCAAAAGGATCCCAAGATCCAGAAACCAAACAATTGAACTAAGAAAGTTGAATTGAAAATTCTAGGGCATGCTTGTGATATGTTGGCAATTTAAACTGGAACGCCATCTACCAGCCGCAATCCTAGACTCAGATACCAGTAATTATTTTTGAAACTCATGGATTTTAAGAATTTCTTCCAAATTCAGATGAATCTTGAAATGAAACCAAATTCAAACATTGAAAAACAAAAACACATCTTTTATTAGCGAGAAGTACAACATCCACCTAATATTAAATCGATCGATTCTCAGTCAAACAACATATGCTCAAGTTGAAATAGCAATTAATTCAATCATTCATAGTCTAAGTATGACTTTCAGCTGGAAACCCCCAAAATCCACTGAGAATCCAACAATTTTACAGTCAAAATCAACACCACCATAATGTTCTAACTTCTAAGGTTACTAGAACAATTGGAACAGCCAATCGTACCGACGCTGAAAAGATCAAAAGTCAAAACTTGAAACCAAGCCAAATCAAAAACGAAAGAGGAACCCCAAAGTTGTATAAAACAAGACCAAACCAAACAAACAAAGACAAGACAACCCAAAAGTCGTTACAAAAAGCGAAGATCAAAAGAAAATAAAAGACGATACCAAATATACTTTTCAGTGAAAATTTTCAAACTTTCTAGAGATTTAAAATGAGAGAAAGAAAGCGACATCTTAGACAAACAAAGGGTGAGAGAGGGTACCTGAAGAAAAGGACAAAAATGGAGACAATCTGCATAGACAACTTGGGAAACTCCAACAAGAAGAAGAAGAAGAGTTAGCAGAACATTAAGAACAAGTTGGCCTTTTGAGCATCCTCTGCTATGGTTCGAGGAACCAAAGAAAGTAAAAAAAAAAAAGCCTCGAACTTTATTTATGCAAAAGATTCACATTTTTACAGAGAAAGGAAATGAGTCATGATATGGTTAAAAAAAACCTAAAAAGACAACCAAATACCATCATGAGTCATGACTCATGAGCTTTTTTTTTTTTTTGAGTACAAGTACAAACACAATATACGACACACCACCAGATCAAGCCTCTGAAAGTACAGGTGTCAACAGGCCCCACGAAGGAGGCACAAATCAAGCCCACGCAGGGGCAGACTATCAAGCCCACATAGGGGCAGACGAAGCCCACACACCTCCTTGTAAATATTCGGAGGAGGTGAGACTAGAACCCATGACCTCAGTCAGGGACATGCAAAGTCATTGCCACTCAACCAATGGCTCATTTGCCATGACTCATGAGCTTGACCAGAGAGAAAAAAACCACCAAATGGCTGGCTCCACATTCTAATCAACGTAAAGGCCAAAGGGTGAAACCGCGTGTAATGCACCTACGTCTGACAACGAGTGGATTATTTTGATGGGAGGGAGGATATATAGCGGACGACCAAGATGTTCTTGTTTTGGATATATCCACACGGCACGCGCCTTGGTGGAGCGTGGACTAAGCTTGGCATTTTTCTTTTTTCTTTTTGATAAAGTTATTTTTATTAGAAAAATGAGGACTATAATTAAATTCAGTTACGAACTTATGATAGGAATCCCGAAAACTGATATGTTAATTATCTCAATTGTTAAGCTGTATGTACAAGATTTCACATGCATCATGTGAGATATTTAGAGGCACGGAATTTCATATGCATAATGTGAAACATTTAAAACCTATAAATTCATTGAGGTTATGTACGCCCAACTCAACATGTGAGATAATTGAGATAATAAATTCTAACTGCTAAGATTTTTATCATTTTCGTTATAAATTGGGGTCTGAGCCCAAATCAATTTTGGGTTTTTTATTTTCTCATCGGGAAGTCTTGATTAGAATAATGAGGCCCAATTTCGCTTGCAATAGATTGGCCCAACTTCAGTTGGCCTTTGGTTAATTGGAACGTTTTCATTGATAACACCGTTCACGGACAAAGCTAAGCCCAATATGATTTCCGGCTTTTATTTTCTAGATGGCCCAATTTAGTTTTGCTGACGTGGCAAGAGAAGAGATTTGAGATTTCGCCAAATATGGAGGCGGAATCACATGAAGCCATTTCCTTTTATCCTATCCAGAACCCACATCTCCCATAATCTGTCAGTCTTATTTCTGGCTGGAATTCTACTCCCAAATTCATGGATGACATTCAAACCTCCTAATAATCAAAACCCAACTTCACTTTCACTTCCATTTTTTTTCCTATGAAGATCATCTATCTTCTTCCTTTGTTGATTCAACTTTAGTGAGCTTTTCAGGGTGTTCTGAGTCCTGGGAGGCTGTGTCAATGTTGGGATTGGGATGATGATTAGGACACCAGTCTTTCACCAGACACATCTCTTGAATCCTCCACAAAGCCTAGATTTCAATATGAAGTTGAAGGAGCAAGAAAGTTTGTCTCTTTTAAGGAGATGCAAGAACATGAAAGAGTTCAACCAAGTTCATGTGCAAATCCTTAAGTTGGGTCTCTTCTGGGACTCTATCTGTGCAAGCAATCTTTTGGCAACTTGTGCTTTGTCAGATTGGGGTAGCATGGACTCTGCCTGCTCGATTTTCCAACGAATCGATGAACCGGGTACTTTTGATTTCAACACCATGATTAGAGGGTATGTCAAGGATCTCAACATGGAAGAAGCCTTGTTTCTTTATGAGGAAATACTTGAGAGGGCCATTGAGCCTGATAATTTCACATACCCAGCTCTTCTCAAGGCCTGTACCTGGTTACAGGCACTTAAGGAAGGAATGCAAATTCATGGGCATGTGCATAAGCTTGGTTTTGAAGATGATATGTATGTGAAGAACAGCTTGATCACTATGTATGGCAAGTGTGGTGATATAGAACTGTCTTCTGCTGTCTTTGAGCAGATAGAACAGAAGAATGTGATCTCTTGGAGTACTATTATTGCAGCTCATGCTAGCTTGGGAATGTGGTTGGAGTGTCTGATGCTGTTTAGGGATATGAATGATGAGGGATGCTGTAGGCCTGAAGAAAGCACACTGGTCTCTGTACTCTCTGCTTGTACCCATTTAGGGTTTCTTGATCAAGGGAGATCCACACATGGGTACTTGTTAAGGAACATTAGGGAACTCAATGTCATTGTGCAAACTTCCTTAATAGACATGTATGTAAAATGTGGGTATCTAGAGAAAGGGATGTTTCTCTTCCAGAGTATGCCTGAGAAGAACATAAGGTCCTACAGTGTCATGATCTCTGCACTTGCAATGCAAGGATATAGGAGGGAAGCTCTAAGGCTATTCGCGGAAATGCTGGAAAAAGGACTGGAGCCAGATGATGTTGTCTATGTGGGTGTACTGAGTGCTTGTAGTCATGCTGGTCTGGTTACTGAAGGTCTACAATATTTCGACAGAATGAAATTGGAGCATGGGATTGAACCAACTGCTCAACACTATAGTTGCCTGGTAGACCTTCTGGGCAGAGCCGGTATGCTCAGCGAAGCCCTGGAGCTGATAAAGAACATGCAATTTGAACCCAACGACGTTGTGTGGCGAACCCTGCTCAGTGCCTGCAGAGCTCATCATGATATTGAAACTGCAGAGATTGCTGCCAAGAACCTGTTCCGATTAAACTCCTGCAATCCTAGTGACTACTTGACATTGTCGAACATTTACGCGAGGGATCAAAGGTGGGAGGATGTTTCTAAGATCCGAACTGAGATGGCTCGTAAGGGCATCGCTCAAATGCCAGGATTCAGCATGGTTGAGGTGAAGAGAAAAATCTACAAGTTTGTTTCACAGGACAACTCGCGCCCTCAATGTGATGGCGTTTACGACATGATTCATCAGATGGAATGGCAGTTGAAGTTTGAAGGCTATTCCCCAGACTTATCACAAGTAGTGCTTGATGTTGATGAAGAAGAGAAGATACAGAGATTGAAAGGGCATAGTCAGAAGTTGGCAATTGCATTTGCACTCATACATACGTCCCAGGGTACGCCTGTACGAATAGTTAGAAACCTCAGGATGTGTAATGACTGTCACACATACACCAAACTAATTTCAATCATCTATGAAAGAAAAATTACTGTCAGAGATCGGAACCAGTTCCATCATTTTACAGATGGAACTTGCTCTTGTAGAGACTATTGGTGAAGTGATAATTTTCTACTCATGAGTTTTTTGAACTGGGCAGGGAATTTACTTTTGCTGCTATTACAATATTGCTAAACAAGACCAAGCATAGGCATAATGAACTGTGAAAACATACCTTTATTGCAGACTGTTGTGAGAAATTACAGAAGGTACAAATCCTGCTTCCAATGTTTAGTCAAGGTTTCTCATCTTACCCAGCATAGAAAAAAACAACAACATTTCCAACTCAATTGGTCCCCAGACCAAACAGAGTTTAACTACCAAATCGTATCCACCAACGAATCTTGTGATGGTGTGAGAATACGTGAAATACAATAGCAAATATGTTTACTCAATATGAACTGAAGAAATTGCTGATGAAACTTCCTGGATTCGTGGATCACCACTTTCTAAAGATACACCATTAGGATCTTCTCTGACTAACAACGCGAGAACATTGCGAGAACTCCAAACTTCCGCCACATTGATGCTAGAATCCCCCAAGGCAACAGTGAATACCGCATCAAAACCACCTGCTCCAGGAACTCCAGCCAACAGAACTCCATCCATGTTCATTGTAGCATCCAAAAGGTCGGTTTGCGAATTGGGTTCTATCTGCAAATTAAGAAATTCAAAAATATCATTTAAAAAATAAAACTAAGAAATCACATCAATGGGACCCATATTCGCAGGTCGGTATACCTTGCTACTGAAAAACATTAGAACCTAAGCCAAGCGAAAAAGAAGAATACAAGAAATTTCTAATATCCATTTTAGTAGATCTTGTTAGAGGAAAAAAAAAGTCATAGAAAGGAAAGAGAATGGCCATGCATTTAAGAGAAAACAGCCTACCGGAATACCAGCAGCCTCACCCATCTGGCGCATATAGTTTCTGATATCAAGCATAGCACCTCTTGCTCCTAACAATGCTTTAATAATTGCTTCTTGGTTCGGCTCTTTGGCAACCTCCACCCACTGTTATTGCAATTTGTCAAAAAAGAGAGATTATCAAGAGTTACAAGGAGGAATAGTATTCATAGCATATAAAAAATGTTGACCCACGAAGACTCAGAAAACTCAATGCAATGCACAAGAAAAAAATTAATTTTAATAGACAACATCTTTTCCATGGAGTTCAACCCTTTGAATATGAAGTGAGATAAAATGCACGACAATGCACTGTCAATTAGTCCACTATATGCCACTGAGCTGAGACAGCTCTGGTCTTATTTCAGAGATATGGGAGGGTCAGAACCTCATACAAAGTACATTTCAACTCAAATTATCATCAATTAGAATATCACTACCATACTCTAAGAATCCTAATTCCTAGCCAGATGAAAAAAAAGGCCATTATACAACTGGAATCCTGAAAGCTTACAACAATAGCAAAAGTTATCACCTTTTTGTGGAAGGAGAGGGGGGCATTGGAGTCAAAAATCCCCTCTAAATGGCTATACAGCTGGGTTTTTTTTTCAAGCGTAGACAATCAGAAATACCCTATGATGTGGATGCCACAATTCCTAGCCTTACAAAATTTTGTAAGTACAAAAATTGAGAGTCCTAAGGCTTACAATTAACCATATCTCATGGGGGAAAAACAATTTGAAGGTTACCTATTCTCCATGTGTCCTCTCTTGATGAGTGAGTTATAAATTGATGATCCACAAAACGGTTTGTTGGATTGACAATACATTAGTAGGTAGGGAATATCATTAAACCACGACAATGAACGATAAATTTCCCACCAGAAACATCATTTGTGGTTTTTTCTTCAGAAGATTTGGAAATTTTACTTCAATGATAACTTCCTCTGAACAGGAAAAATGAGCCAAATATACCTTCTCAGGCCTAAGCCTGCTGCAGGTTCTTATGACATGTTTATACACATCCCAACATTCCTCAGCAAGTCTGCTTAGCATGTTAAGTTGTGTTTCAAGTGCAAAATTGGCCTCTGACAATTTTCTCCATATTTCGTGTGATTTCTGAGGATCAGACTTTTGCCACTTTTTCACAGAACCCACCATTGATGGTGTGGATGATCCACCAGTTCCAGGTTCCCCTAGTAGCTGTAGAAAGCACCATAATCACTATGTTATGGTTCATGGAAACAGAGAAGTAGCTTGTGAAAAATGAACAATTAAAATTGTGTCCCTTGAACAAAAGAAAATAGTAGAAAAAATGACGAAAGTGTTTCAGGACAAACATAGCAGTTTTTTTTATGATTTCTGCATTTTCTTGCCAAGTTAAATATTAAAGTCCCCATATCACGAAATTCTTACATTTAGAGCTGCACTCATTGAGAAAGCATAAGCATATCAGAAGGGACCATGCTACACATGATACAACTATCACAAATCACAGCCCATAATATGCAGCACAGAGACCAGAATGGCAAAACTGAATATGGGAAATAATTTCCATATCTGGCAAGCAATTGACTAAGGGAGGATGCTTTTGGGAAATTATTGTATTATTAATATCATTGAGAGTTAGTAAATCACTGTATTATTAGTTGTTGAGGGAAAAGGGCACTCAGTTAAAAGCCCATATGAGATCTACATGTGAACGTGAAGCAACCTCAACCTCATATATACACACAATAATAAACAGCAACAGACATAAATTTTCAAATATGCTTACAAGAGTCATCAATGGCGGTAAGGAAAACTTAGTCCTTTCATGGTCCCATTTTCCTTTTAGGATGTCAAGAATGACTTCCTGTAATGGTAATACTTTTGCTGCATTCTGCATTAGAAAGGAAAGTTAAAACAAAATTAGATAAAAATGAAACAAATTCCAGTGAAATCTGGGCCAAGGAAGTACACTATTTTGCAATTGTAAAATAATGTTATTATCCCTTCAAGTGAAGAGTGAACAAGGGCATGCGTAATTCATTTTCCCTAAAACTGTTTTATAATCTGTTAGTTCACTGGCAGGGAGGATCGCAATCAAAACTATGACAAGACAACCAGCCCATATGAGTCTACAAGGTTCTCAATGAGTGAGAAAGGAGTAATAGAGAGAGAGACCTGAGCAGTAGAAAGCACTTCCGGTGAAAACCGAACATAACGCTGACTTCCATAAACCGCAGAACTGACATCAAACCCACTGCCAACTTTCCCTTGTGCAATACAGTGGGCGCTTTGAGCTATTATATGTACTAAATCAAGATCCCGAGAATCATTTGTATCTTTGTGTTGTTCTTCAGACAAAGAGGACAGATCAACCACTCCGAGATACTGAAGTAATGCAGCAACAACGGCAGTTGTCATTGCTGCAGATGAACCCAATCCAGTTTTTGCAACCTCAGGCTTGCAATTTCCTTCATTAGAATCATCTGTGTTGAAAGTTATTGATGTGAAAGGAGGAAGCGTTGCTAGTGCTTCGGGTGTCAAAGGCAGTCCACGCGATTCAATCTATCAGGGGCAAAAACGAGCATAACATGTCAACGTCTTAAATGAAAATTTTGGGCTGGAATTACATATTGAGTTGTACAAGCAACTTGAATTTGTCAGAACAATGCTCAACGGATCTGCTGCAGCGAACTTTTCACATTATTTAAAGAATACTTTTTTTGCTTAATCTCTCACCGATAACACATTAAAATAATTGAAACAGCAATGATATAAATCAAGGGACGTACATGGTCCTAACAATTAATAGGTATAAAAAAATTTCAATGAAAAAAACATGAAAACATTTAACAAGTGCAAAGGAAAAATACCTGATTGCGATACGAATAGAAGTCATTGCTACCTAAGACCGTGATATCAACACCTGCACAAAAAACCAGCAAAAAAAAAGATTCCTGAATACTACAAATGTATTATATCCCTTTAACAGAAAAATGATAACAAAAAGCATTAGGCAATACCTTGACAGAGTAGTTTATGCAAGGCATCCTTCTTATTTTTGTCAAATGTTGCATGCGCAGCTGCTAAAGCATATCGCACTGCTTGTTCCACAAAAGGGTTTCCCGATTCACTGAAAGTTTTAAGATCAAAGGCAATCGTCACCTCATAGATTCATAAAGCATGAGCTGCTTCAATCATTTTCACTTGGGTTACTTGGACCATGCACTTTTCTACAATAAATTCCAAAACTGATAAAATGCTAAATACATGTAGGAGACCTACAAACCATGTATTACATGGAAACTTGCCTTGAGGAGACGGACTGAAGCATCAAATTTTTCAGTGACAACTTATACATACTTTCTCTTGAGAGCTGAGGAGATGTCAACTTCACATCTGTCCAAACCTGAAAGGTAGGAAACAAAAGTGGAAAATAGATTACTAAGAGAGCAGTAAACTGATCAAGAATAGTTCTCAATTTAGCAAGATACAAATGCTAAAAGAAATTATAACTAATGAGCAACAAATTAGCAATCTTTTAATTATCGTTAGCAGCTTGAGAGCGGCACATCCTAGGAATGTGCATTTCATAGCAAAAGAAGTCAATAATTTATTGAGTCAGGTACAAGTGACGAGTAAACCAGGCAATGTTTTTGTCCTAAACATACATACATATTTGACATATCACTGACGGATGAGAGAGCAAGAATGAATATTGATCACTGTAGCCACCCACAAGAGTAACACACAATTGAATATTGAAAAGTAAGAACAATAAAATTTAACAGATCAATTAACTGTGGAGTATATCAAGAAGAATTTAAAGGTTCTCACTAACCCAAGCCCAGCTGTCAGGCATAATTTCTTCATGAAGTGGTTTCACAATCGCATAGAATCGGGCATTTGTACTTAGTACAATTCCTGCATTCGGTCTTTCTAAAATAAGATATCCCCCAGTAATCAATACCTTCCCAGGAGCAGAAGCAACTCTGCATGAACACCACTGACATCAGATTTAGAATAAAATCCTCACATTCCCAAAATGACAGAGAAAAAAAGAAGAAGAATCGCTATTCTACTTATTTGATTGATTACCAAACAAACACATCAGTGATACATCTGAGGAATTAAATTAAGAAACAAATAAATCAAAAGTAATGATTGAATATAGCATATGAAGTCTTACACAGCCATTGCTCTTGTTCTTGTCTCTACGCAACTCGCAATCTGATTCGGCTAGAGATCAAGTTCAATCAGAATCGTTTCGATACACAAGCAGCTCTCGCAGATTCGCAACGCGAAACTCGAGCGTAGACGACGAAGCTATCGCTCGCTCGCTGGCTCTCTCTGACTATACATTTGTCTTCGGCCCTGCAGAGTCAAATTCTGACTTCAATAAATGACTTGTCCACCCACCCACATGGATGGTGTGCTGAAGTACGGTATCATCACTAATAACACGTGTAGTCCCTTACCTTCAATGACGAAATTAGCCTTTGAAGTTTACGCCGATTCCTTTTTAGTCCTTATAGTTTCATTGGCTCAGGGGTGTCCACGGTCTGTTTTTATCGATTACTTTACATAAATTTAGCCCATCTTTAGGTCAATTATTGAAGATTTGGGGTTTTTTTCAGTCACTCCTCACTAATATACATTTGACAATAACCGACCAAACGGTCAATTCGATTTAACACTGTTTTTCTTTTTTTGGACAACCTTAGGCTCGACAAATGATCATTAGCCTAGAGTCACTTGTGTTAGGGTTTAGGACAGATTTACTATATTTAATGAAAATTTTAAACTCATATTGATAAGTTGAGTATCCCCATATTTAACCCAAAATTGTTGTGGAAAATTTACTACTGTTGATGCATTGCATTCCTCATAGAATGGGGTAGGTGGGTGCAACATTGAATTTTTATGTTAATAATAATATAATTATGACTCAAAAAAAGACAGTTTTGACTAAAATTATAGAATTGAAAAAAAAATTTGAGTTGTACAAAGATTCAAAGTCTGTAATTGACACATTAATAATAAAATTAAAAAGAGTGAAAAAAAAACATTGACGTATGGGCTTGAACATGAGGCTTCGTAAGTTTACCATGGGCCTTAGGAGACTGATCAAGGTCTTGATATTGGGCTACAAGCTGTGCTCTCACAGGTGAAGAAACAAGGCCTTTGCAAGCAAACTCTTCTTCAGAGAGGAGTCGCAGAACAGCATCAAAAACGATTCTGACAAAGTACCAGGTACGATTTTGTTATTCTTAGATTAAATCAGTTTCAATCTAAAATTCATAGCAGCATAGATTGGATCCGAATAATGCACTTTTTGTGAACTGGGTTGAGCTGTTCTTTCTCTTTTTTCTTTCACGGTAAATTCGCCGGAGTAAAAGGTTTTGATTTGTTGTGTTTTTGTTGGTCTCTGGCGAAAATTTTGTGAATTTGCTAGTATTGGTTGATTAAGCTAGAGAAAATTTACGCCCCTACCTTAGACAGGTAACTGTGTATGATGGGTTTATGAAAGTCTGTTTTGTAGTGTTGAAATATTGGGAATTTGATGTAAAAGTTGTTTTCGGTTTTCAACACTGTCTAAATGTCTGGAAAAAGAGATATTTATGGATGCATAATCTCATGATGGTAATGGTGCATCTGAATTTGAGAATAAAAGAAGTTTTTATGTGTTAGAATTTATTGAGTATGACTGCTTGGTTGTAAGTTAAGACTTGTTTGTTGCTGCTGAACTTTTCCACCCTATGTTGCAGGGATGCAATAGTTTAATTTATTGTTTTATCAAGGAAACGCGAGAGAAATGCAGAAGCTAGGAGATTTCAAGCTTCCCCAGTTCTTCAATTACCCACCCTATTTCACGTATTGTCCTGCCGCTCCTTTTAAGTCATTTTATTGGTAGATTAGTAAGACTTTGTTGTCACAGTTTATTTTTAAATTTGAAGGTTATTTAGTGACAGCTTCTCTTTTTACTATCTATTTTGGTCGTCAGTTTTTATTGATTTTGTGCTTCCCTCTTGAGTCTAAATTTTCATTTGTGACTGGGATTTATTAAACTTTCTGGCTTGTGATGTGTTTATCCATCAGTCTGCAACCTGTGAGGGACACCCGGGATAAGCAGGTAAAACTGTGGAAGGAGCTAATCCTTGAGTACTGTAGAACTGAAAAGATATTTGTTATTGGACTGGAAGAAGATTTTCCTCTATTCTCAAATCCTGTGATTGAAAGTAAGTCCATATAATTATATAAACATTAGCTTGTAAGTTGTTAAATTTTGCGATTATTAGTGGAAACCTGATTAACTGACCTGTTGCAATGACAATATTTTTGAAATGGAATTGTATTTCAAGTGATTCTCATTCCATCTTTGATACAATTGAAATTAATGGCAGCAATATCCTTAGTTCTTAGAAGTCTGTCACAATTAGTTGTAACTTGTAACAATTTACTTTAGATAATAGTCCATCTTCGACTGTTGTATATGGATTGGCATTTTTGGAGGAGTGCCACATTTGACAGCTGACATGTCCTTGCATTTTGTACTGTTCACGTCAAATTGGGAGAAAATTTTCTTACTTATTTTGAATAAAAATTTTCATCCCATGGAAACAACAAGTAATTAGTAAGTTATCTTTGGAACTTGAATAGGCAAAAATATCACTATTTGATAGATCTAACAAAGTGAGTCATTTTATCATACCGTCGATCTTCTTATGTTACTCCCTTTCAAATGAAGCTTATCAACATGTTTCTCATGAACTTTGTTTTCCTTATAACGTGAATATGTGTAATTGAAGTACTAAACAAATCTACAATATGCAGGTAATAAGTTACTCATAAACAGGTTCCCAAATACTAATTGTTTCGCGCTGAAACATTTTTCTGATTCAGCATTTATGCCAAGGATCTTGAGTTTTCCTCTTTCTCCTTGGTGGATTTCGAAGATTGTCTATTCTTAACTGCCATATACAAAGTTTTTCTCTGCCATGAACTTTATGCCTATCTGGTGCTGGAAAACTATTGATTTATATATAAGCTCAATTTAGTGATGACAACACTAATCTTTCTTCTCTTCCACTCAATCCATTTTCAATAATTCTTGTACATATGAGCTACATGACTGTTTTAATTATGCATGACCATGGCATTATTTCACTGCTCCGTTCCTCTACGGTGTATTAGTTTCCATTGTATTTTGTAGGATCTCTTGGTCACGAAGCTAAGGAAGCATTTCTTTCTTTCTTGGTGTCTGAAGGTTTGTTTGGGACTTCCTTGCTAGAATTTTGCCTCTCCTCTGGGTTTGCAATTTTTTTCCTTTAAAAAAATAAGTTATAACTTTTCAATGGAGGATTGATATGATCTTCGAACCCCTTAGGAGGACGTTCACGAATGAATGTAGGAAAGATATTTGAATATTCGCGAAAAAAGGAAAAATTTTGTCCCATCTACTATTTTTTTGTTTGGCTCTTTCCTTTCTTTTTTTTTTAAAAAAATTATTATATTGCTGATGATCTAGATTCATATCATGATCTGTTATTATAAAGTCCGGTCTATTGCTCTTTCCTTGTGCCTATGAGATTCTGCTCTTGCAGGTCGTGCAGAATGGTTAGATAAAGGACATAGGAGATGTCTTATCCTCTGGCATAGGATTGAAGACTGGGCTGACATTATAATACACTTTGTGAGTACTTTTATTCTAATAATACACCTGATTTTATCGAATTGTATTCTTTAGTATCTGTCAAATAGATTTACGTATTCAACTAGGTGAAAGACAATGGGTTGGAGGACAGCGTTATGACTGTTGAAGAAATGCGTTCAGGGATTGAATCTCGAGGAACAGGTAAACTTTGAATGAGATGCTTGTGTGAATGCTGAGTATGGAATCAACTTTAACTACTGCTCTTATGATCAATTTACATCTGATTTATGTTGAAGCAACATGCTCTGGGTATTAAGGAGGAATACGGTATTCGTTTATGACTATTACTTCTGAATTAAGTCCTAGTTTTCTTGTTGAAATTAAACAGTAGAGACTGCTAATTGTTTTTTGCTTATAGAGGAAAGTTGAATGGGGAATATCCAACTGGAAATTTAATAGCAGTTCTCATTTGTTACACTCAAATTATGCATGTGAGTAAAACCCAGCTTCACATATAGCAAAGCACAATATATAATGTGCAAAAATTTCTCCAAATTTTGATTAGAACTCTGATTCCATCTTGCTGCTAAAAATGCTAGAGCTTCATGGAATGGATCGGACAATTTTAATGCGAGCATTGAAGCTACTTGAACACAAGGGGAAGCTCGCGATCTTCAAAGGGACTTCAACAGATGACGAAGGTGTCAAATTCTCCTTGTAATAATCTACTAAGTGCATCACTTGCTGGAGTGCCGCATTTGAATGTAATCAATCATTAAAAGATTCTTGACGTAATTTTGGTGGATAGTTTTCCCAATGAGTCTTTAAATCTTACCGTTTATCATTCCGATCTTCCTTAACTGGATATCTTTCTTGATTTACTGGTTGAGTATGATTCATTTGTTAACGCTACAACTATGATTGAGGTCCGTAGTTATGAATTCAGCACCACGTTGGAAGGTATGAATTAATATCAAAGGTTTGGCCTCTTCGGTCGCTTGGTATGCATAGGGCCTGTGGATCCAGATGAAACCCTAGCCCTAGAATGAGTACTGTGCCAAAAGATAATTTTTGGGCGGTTAACAGCTTACATACGCGTATCTGTCAAAAGTCTTCAAAAGCCTTCAAAAGCATTCAACTAGAAATTGAGCGAGCATATACACAACTCTGCATTTGAAATGAGTCCTACTCCAAAAACTCAACGTAGCCATTATAACTTGAAGGGTACATATATTGGCTGCCATAAAGAATCAATTCGTCTATGCTAGCAAGTTACAAACCATTCAGGATATATAATGGTGATTATTGTTTTGGTCCCTAGCAATTCCTATCTGCAATCTCATACATACAAGAAGGAAAGAAAAATGCATCAAAGACCGAAGAAATAACGTTTATCTATCGACCAAAAGTGTAGGTATGACAAGAGAGCGCTCCCAAATTGCTTATTCCATTCCGTATGACGGAGCCAGGCATTCATCAACCATATCTACTAGGTTGGGATTTTCCAGTGCAGCAGCGACTCGTTCTTTATCATTCAATTGTTTATTAACTGCATTCCAGAGAGGAATTAGAAATACTGATAAATCCCTTCAGGAAAAAAAACATCAGAAAAAGGTTTTTTAAGTTATCAAAATTTGAAGGTCAAAATGGGTACAAAGTTCTTTGCAAATTGCAAGAAGGTAACTAAGGCCAACACAAACATCTTTCAGTTTTTGCTGGAAAGGCTATCGAAGCTATGCCGGAAATCTCATTTGTAATTTAGTTTACCAGAGAAAAAAAAAGGTTCACCACTACAACTTGGAAGAGTCCAAAAGCTAGTAGTTGGAAACAAGCTTGTTAAGTCAAATCAAATTCCCTAGAACCAATTGATGTGATTTAAAAGAGGAGTTCCATAACGTAAAAGCAGGCTACGGGCCCCTCCCCATATAGTTGAAGAACAAGCACAAGCTTTTTGAAATATTGCCCAAGCCATGAAAGACAAATGCAGAGCGAGAAAGGGGGAGAGAGAGAACCTGCAGCTTCAGTTGCATGAGTTCCAGGTGCTACCCTTATATCAACCTAAACGCAATTGATAAAGTAATATCAGGGGGGACACTAAAGAGAAACGTGGAAAACTTTTGACAAGGCACACAGCATATTATGACCAGCATAAAGGTTGAAAAGTAAACAAAATGCACTTTAAATAACCAGCAATGTCCCATCTACATCACCAGGAGGGGTAAAGAGCTCTTTCTTAATGCGATCTTACCCCTTTCAATATCTGGATATTATTTGAATCAGTTGATGCACCAATAGTTGTCTAAGAGAATACATTATTCATTGAACGAATGAGAAGCATATGGCTAAAACTAAAACACTAATTGGCAACTCTGTAAACCATATAGCTACAATAGAGAAAAGCAATATACTTATTGTTTTGATTCATTCGCAACAAGAACACTAGGATGCAGATGGAAAAGCAGACATTTGATAGAATAATCAAAAACTCTTTTGAAAGGTTAAACAATGTAATTCAAAATCCATCAAATGGACAAGTGAACCATCCATCACAAAGAAAAATAAACAAGAAGAAAAACAATAGAGTAGGGTACTGATTGACATACTCAGAGTATGGCAGAAAGGTTGAAAAAATAATGCCGACAAGTAAATATATTAAAACTAACAGCTGCTTAAAATAAAATTTTAAAGAGCGATGTGAAATTAACTTCTAATTGAACAGCAAATTTGAAACCAACTAGAAATTATCTTCCATTCAAACCAACAGATAGATGAAAAGTTGTCAAAACCACGAAATTACCTTATAACGAGAAGGCAAGCTCCTTGTGAGTTTTACTCTCAAGCAAAGACCAATAATTGTAGCCATACTACAATGTTCAACAGTGGGAGTAAACGTCACCCTAAACAAGAAAACATAGTTAACAAGAGTGAGTACTATTTTCCTTACGTTTAAATACATTGAAGGAATAGGGTTATGAAAAGGTTTCTCATTACCTAACATAACTGTGCTTGTCATCTACTTCAACAGCATCTTCTGTTATTACTTTAAGCTCTTCCAAAGAATAAGGGTGCTCTGGATCTTTGATATCTCTAATATGATTTAAGAATGTTAAGGGGAAAAACAAGGATGGTTTTGAAAATATAAATTGCCTCATATAATTTACAGTACCTTTTCATTCCTCTAAATCAGGAAAACAATTAAATGGAAAAAATGATGACAGATGATAGAAATACTGTGATTACATCACGCACACCCAGAGGGAGAGATTAATTGCAGCAAATGTGAAACATTGCGAGAAATGTAACACATTCTTGTATCTTCCAGGGCAATCAAATAGTATCCTGGATGACAATATGACAGATATTTATAACCATGGCCGCAAATCCCAATCGATTTTCCATTATTACATTTGATCCTGATGGTCATAGATATTCCAAGCATGCTCTTGGATATAAATCTCTAAATATAATATTATATTTAGCTATGGACTGCTTCACAGACACACAAAAATATAGATACCTAATCAATCCATTATAACTAAACCCTGCTTCTCACTTTGTTTCCTTTATCATAAAGTTCTATGTTAGCTGATATTTCAGTATAAATCTATACCTAATAAAACACACCATATGTAAATCAAAATCATAAGAATGAACATTCTGTTTAAACTAGAATGCACAGGAATTATAATCCATGCCACTAATCAAACCACCCAAAAAGGATATCAAAAACCTCCAGTTGGTCAATGGGTTCGACAGCATACTCATCCACATCGCAAGAAGCGCTTCGAACCCGCCTCTCTTTCTTCTCATAAACCACAGGATTCGCATTAATGAGGCCCGATACCATTGTTGCTCTGTATTAAAAGGGAAGATTAATAAAACACACAGCACAAAAACAAATCGCAATTTTTGGACAAGTTCTTCTATCAAATTGAGAAAACTGAAAATTTCTGCTTATGCACAAACCTTGCACATAACATGGGATTCAAATATGTATGCATAAATCTTCATACCCGGGGCTTCAATAGATGCTTCAAGCCATTCAAACATTTAAACATAATTACCCCACCCTAAACCCGTATACAAGAAATTTACACGTCAAAATAAAACAAAAAACAGTCAAATTCGTTTCCTCGACTCTCATCCCCGCTACGAACTACGTAAGTTTGATCTGAAATAAGCACGAAAATCATGAAGTGGCATAAAAAAACAATTATAATTGTTCCGCCCAAAAAATCCACAGCCAAGAAGGAAAATTTCAAATTCGAACCCTAATTCAGCTTCTTCGATTTGACAAACAAGAATACAAATCAATTATATATAAAAACAAACCCTGAATATTACAGAAGAAGAAAGAAGGACTAAAACTTATAGCATACCAGTTCAGTTCTATCGATGGCGTCGTTCAATACAGCTATGTTGAGCGTCCGAGGTGTTTTTAACTTTTTATGGCGAGGGGTGGGAAATACGAGAAAGACGAGGGGAAAGGATATAAGGAGTCGTGATCAGAGGGTTTTTCGGTCAATAACAAATTAAAGCAGGGATAAAAATGGAAGAAAAGTCGTTTTAAATACGTGTTTGAAAACGGCGTCGATTAAAAGTAAAAAAAAAATTTATTTTGTCCCTACAAGCGTGTTTTCTTTTTTCCCCCGACATGCGGGACTTCAAGCTTGCGATGTCCTCCTTTTCAATTTGAGATCCTTTTGATGAGTATTAGTCATTCGCATTTGATGATAATCATGTACGTGTTAAGATTGTCTTTCATTTAAGTAACTAAAAATATGACAATTTGCATCCGTGCTTCCATTGGTGAATTCAATAATGATTTATTCCGTTTGACACAACTTATTTACTAGCAAAATAAATTAGCTAACTTATAAATTGGGAGATAAACTATCAGTGTTTGACGAAATTTACAGTATAAGTTAACTTATAAACTCTAAAAAAATCTATTTAAATTTAATTTAAGTCTATTTTTCTCTGTAACTATAAAGCATATCAAGGCAATGCATACTGAGGCAGGCAGGTAAATACAGCCATATATTTTGTACTAAGCTCGATAAACATTGTAAAATGCAGTTCAAAAAAAAAAAAAAAAACTTGTTCAAAGGTTGACATGCCACCAGATGACCAAAACAATTTAATGACAAAAGTTGGAACTTTCTAACAAGTACGAACAGATCATTTGTACCAGAGGTAAAGAAATTAACACAAACACCAGGGACTTGGTTTAAGAAGCCATCTAGAATATCCCTGACCACAACAATATTTGAGTTGTTTATTGAACTTGTCTCTGCTATGTGAAATCTCCTTTGAGTTGACAAACCCAGTTGTTCACCCCCCATGCCCAAGGCTACCAAGTAATTGGCAATATATAATTAGTGGATTCGAGCAACCACCAACCCCCCCAGGCAATTGGCAAGATAACCTTACAAGTACTTCAGCATGCCACGACCTTCCACACTAAGTTTTGTCGCTTGCAGCTGCTTCTTTTTTGGTGCCTTCAACTGCTGCAACTTCTTGTTCATCTGCACATTGCTAACAAGTTAACAAAACCAGATAGCTAAAACGAGTTTAAGAGAATGAATTAAAGAACAATTATGAAACTGTCTCAGACAGGAACAAGGATGCTCACAACATTAGAGAACCGCACATAAGCATTTTTTTGACAAAACTGGACCATCATTTAGAACGATATAAGGTGTAAACAATCATAAACAATATTCATAACATAGAATTAAACTTCTTTCCAAACAAGAGTATCACTCAGAAGCTTCCACCACTATGTACAAGCTTGGATCATTTGGTTAATGTCAGCTGGTAACGCACCAGGTTTAGCTTCAATTGACTGTTTGCCTTGTGTTAGACCACTAAGGCACTAACCATTCTTTGCCAAATAATAAAACTAAAAAAGTTTATCATATTTTACATTTTGAAGAGAAAACACACCTTCATACGGCGCTCATCTTGCATAACTTGTTTAGCACGAGCTCTGATTTCTTCCGGGTCAATCTTTGATTGCGGGCGCACCACAAAATCCATTGGTGTTGCTTCTGGCCTAGAAGCATGTAGCCTAGAAGATTGTTGGCCAGATTTCCTCTCCCTGCATTTGCCATAAGATTCATGTTAAAACACATGGTAACGAAAATTTGTTGTGCATAAAATAAGCTAGAAGCAAACAGGCTGAATTTGTCATCACATCATTACCGTGACATCTCCAAATCAAGGTCACCATCCCGTGATTCCATCCCGGTAGCTTTATTTGCTGGTCTGTAAAACAAATTTACAGCAATACATCAAAAGCCAAAACTATAGGTAAATGCATTAGCAAACAAAACCAAAATAATGAGCAAATTAGTCAGAAGAGTACTTTTTGACTGCTGGCCTTCGGAAGGGAACCCTGTCATCATCCATGCCCCTCATATCCTCAAACCTTGTACTCTTATTAAATATAGGTCGACTCTGCATCCATTATTTTCAAAGTGGAAAGAAAATGTGAGTAACAATGGGTACAAGAAGTGGCTTACACAACATTTTCTACGATGTAGAAAAAAAAGTGTTTGAAGAATGAAAAATTACCATGGGACTCAGAAATTTACAAGAACTTGCAAGTCAAATGGCAATAAACGAAAGATGGGAACAACCAAAGAATGGAAATACATCCTATCAAAGAAACTTAATGATTATCTAAGAACAGCAGGGCAAGGTTCAAGTCCCTTCCCAATAGTTCCCATGCTAATAATAATAGTAAAAATATAAACCTGACTTATCAAAAAGAACCAAAGAACAACAGATCCTCCAGGTATAATACTACGATCATGTTAAGTCAAACCACATTTGTGCAACTTTTAGCCCCAGTATCTGGCAGATGAATGCAATGAATTCTTCAAATAAAGATGGAGGGGACAGCAAGTAAAAACTGATAATTAAGAGCACAAGTGGTGGGGCAACAGTATGAAATTACCCATTTATCAACCAAATCCTTAGCAAGCTTTCTATTTGATGTGGTTTCCTCATTGGATTTTGATAAGAACATAATGACCTGGCCAAAAAATAGAGTAAATCAGTGTAGAAGTAGTTTCTACTGCCAAGCCTTGAGCATTGAGGTGGAGGTTAACCTTTCCAAGACCACTCTTCTTTAGTTGCTCTCTCCTATCATACTGTTCAAGATCAATTGGAAACTGTAGGACAGAAGCAACAGTTCAGGTTCTAAAGAAAATCTAATCAGAACCATGCCCACAATTACACAAATTCAAATGGGAAGTTATCTTGTTTATACATCTGTCAAAATCTTCAAAACTGCTGCACGGATGTTTATATTTGGCAAACTTCCATCTGGAAGGGGTTCGAGCCAATTCTTTAAAAGAGTTAGTACTCCATGATCTAGGAATTCTTGTTGAAGCTGCTTCCTGCACCAATTAGTAAGTTGAAGGAAAAGAAAATGGGAATTGTAAAGCTATTAATATGCATTGAAGAAAATAAAACTGACTGAAATACACTACTTACTTTGAAAGAACCTCAGTAAGAAGAGGCAGCTTCTTAAGTTTATTAATAGCAGGTTTTGCCTGTCTGTTAAGATCAGCGTCTTCTTCAGCTGTGACCTCAAGCTCAGCCATTACATTCTCAACTAGCAATGCAATTTCTGCGGGACTTCTTTCATTCTTCTTCCTTTTCTTACCCATCTTGAAGAGCTCCTTGATTTCATCATCCTCTTCACCTTCTTCAGCCTATCAAGATAAGAGCAATATTAGACATTAATTAACCAACTTTGAGCAAAAGATTCTCAAAGCCTCAAACACCATTCGATTGGACTGAAGAAAGATACCATAACATAAATACTTTGAGGAGCTTATTCAGTTTTTATTAATAATACTCAAGAAGAAAAGAGAGGAATTCTAGCTTCCAATTTCACAAGGTTATGAGAGGGTTTGAATATCAACCTGAGGAGCATCACCAGGAGACCGGGGTTCATCATCAATTCCATAACGGTCAGCAGGATCAAGTCCACTGTCATCAATGAAATTGTCATCATCCATGGTCCTGGCACCATCACGATCATCCTAATCAATCAATGACATAATTAATCACAAAGGAAAAGGATTCTAGATCATAAATTTGAAATAGGACTCAAACGAATGCAATGAATTTAAAGACATTCTTTATGAATAGATTAAAAATCGAAAAAAAAGATACTAATCAGCACGGCAAGCCCACGAGGACACATACATACAGTATATAGAAACCCAAATGTGATAATTGATGTGTCGATACTACCAAGTACTGAAATGATTTACTATCATATCAATGAGTGAATTTCTACACAGAATCATAGTTTACAATATTCAATTATACAAACTTAAGACCCAAATGCTGAAATGCGTTCAGTTACCCAACATGGTTGATTGGAAACCCCATTAATATTCACTGATTTCGTAATGCATATTCAGCAGAGCTACAAGGTACATATCAAAACAACCAAAAGAAGCTCCGTGTTCTTTGATCATAGGTGTGGCACCACCAAACCTAGTACATGGATACATGGCCAACTCATCAATAAACCACTATCCAACTAATTTGAGCAACGGTCAACCACACAAAATAAGAAAGAAATCCGCTAAACCACATAAGAAGTAGAGTAAGGGCATGAATCAATTGTAATCATGGAATTTAAACAATTTGTCATAAAGAAAGAAGTAAGCCATACCTCAGAATCACCACCGGCAATAGTGTCCCACATCTCCTTCACCTCATGATCCTTGGACCTCCCTGACATCATGTGTTTTCTCGACAAACCCAAATTCGAACTGCTTCCCTTTCCTCCACTACCTGCATACTTCTCGAACTTATGCCTCTTCTCCTTCTTCCCACTCGCATCACCTGCTTCCTTCTTCTTTTTCCTCTTTTTCTCCAGAGACTCCGACCCCTCTCTGGCAAACTCCCTCCCAAAATCCTCCTCATCCTCATCAACCAAGTGAGCCGGTGCCTTACTCTCATCCCCCACCGTTTTCTTGATCAACCTCTTCCTCGGTTTAACCTTATCGACATCGTAGACCGGTGTCGGCGACCGTTCTCGAATGTCCCAATCGTCAACATTATCCTCCACGTCGTCAAACAACGCATGTTGATGAGGTTCCGGCGATTGCTCGCGATCAGATTGCATTTCATCGAAGTCCATTAATGGCTCTCCATCCTCATCGCGGTACCTGGAATAAGAAATCAGTAATAAATCTTCGCAACCGATTCTTCAAAGACGATAAAAAAAAAATAATTTTTGAAATTCCATAGAAGATAATAAATCAAGGAATCACGAGAAATCACAAAGAAAAAAGGTTAGATTGGGAACAAGATTGTAAACCCTAGATAAAGAGAGCTTACGGATCGTTGTTAAAAGACATGATGATTGACGATCAATCTATTCAGTGCCAAATCGAAGAAACTTGGAAATAATTATTTATAGTGATTCCTGAGGTCGCCGAAGGAATCTATTGTAGATAAAAGAGAAGGCGGAAGCAGATGATCTGCGCAAGTCTATATACCACTTCGGGAATGCTTTGCCAGTTTTGGTAGATGTTTGTCGTAGTCTTCCAAAGTCCAAACTGATTTGCCCAAAGTGAAATTATTTTTTATTTTTACCGATAACCATAGGAGCTGCCCCTTGCACATCGAAGCTGACACCGATGTGGGACATATATAAATTAGCCTTTCTACATTTGACATCAACCTAAATTTAGGCGGTCGGTCCAGACACAAAAATTTCCTATCGCATGCGATAATGTAAATTGGATCAAAGACATTTGTAGATGTTTTAGCACGTATGGGGACGGGGTTTGAGATACCATCATTCTCACATCACAAAAACAATACATAACTTATTAACATTTGTAATTTTTCTATAACTAGTAATTTTTTTAACATGAAACCCGTAATCATTACTTTTGAATGTGCACTGTGGATTTCACATAATAGCTCCTTAATCACACGTGTCAGGTAAGTACATGATAATTTTATGGACAAATTCAACAATAATCGAACTCATGAACTTCAAAGTAAAAAAAAAAAAAAAAACCCCTCTAAATATTAGGTTAGAACCCCGTTTCATAGAGTTTATATTTTACATAAATAAACCAATTTATAAACTATTTGGTAGTAATACTTTTAAGCCTTCACCATAGCTCATTCCAATAATATTTTCCTTGAAGCTTTTTTTCTCCATGATTTATTGCTAAAAAGGGGAAGCCATACAATAATGCTCAGCCAATCGTCATCTACCCCAACCAATAAGCATATCTGAAGGAAGAGAAGCAGGGTCGAGTTCCCAGCAGTCTTTCAAAAGATCTGGAGCTTCAACTCCAGAAAGCTTTCTTGCAGGAATCTGATGAGAAAACAAGCGGATATCATCTTTTTCTAGCCATCTAATGGCATGAGAACCAATCTCTCGTCTCTTAAATAGAATCTTGAACCCCTCAACCTTCTCAAGGTAGGCCATGCTCAGTCCATGCATCTCACTGTATGTTGTCAGAAACACAACAATGTCATAGCTTTTCTTATCTCTAGCTGAAAGGTTTCTTCCCTCTGCACCCATAGCTGCTTCATTGTAAATTGCCCAGACCGAACCCTTCTTTGGATAAATCCAATAAATTTCTCTTGCTGCCCTTTCACAATCCACAATATGTGAAAAGATATTGACTAAGTTTGAAGAGGTTGTCTTTCCAACTTTGAATCTCCCACAAGATACATGAAATCCCATTTTCTCCCAACACATCAACCCATCATCTCCATTACTTTGCAGATCCAACCAGCTCAACTTCACCTCAAACGGGTAAACTGAAACAATCTCATCTATAAAAATGTATTGTCTAGGCATTCCATCATCATCATCATATATAGCCCAGACTTGCCCTTTCTTAAAAGTTCTCTCTGTTCTATCTTTATCAAAATCATAAAAATCAGAATCCTCGGCTGCCATAATTTCCAAATCCCCCTTCTTCGAACTCCTGTGTCTCTCAATTGCCATACCTGCACTCTTTTGAGAAAACCTATCAGCTTCTAAGTTTCTACTCTTCTTAGAAGTTCTCCGAGTCAGACTTCCCATATGCCCACTTGTATCTGAGCCTTTATTTCTCCCAATCTCGAAATCTCTAGACATTTTCAGAGCACTGTCCATCTCCTTTTCCTTCTCCTTCTCTTCCACATTCATCTTTTCCTTCATTTTTACTCTCTCTTGACTTGCCTTGCGCTTAACTTCCAACTGCATCTCTGCCAGTGTCATAGTATCCACGACAGATTTCACTTGCTTTGGATTCGCCCTCTCCAACACCTCCCCAAGATTACTGGTTCTCCTCCTCAAAGCCACACTCCTCAACCTCCCACCTCCCCATTCTGCAGCACCATCACCTTCCCCAGCCTTCTCCCCACCACGATCTTTCCCCTTCAAATCCCCATTTTTCTCACGACCAACCACTTTTCTGTTTAAACCAGCACTACCCATTTTATTTTTCGATCTCCGGCCCCCAATTCCCTCACCAAGATCATCACTTGATTTCCGCTTCAAACCCACACTGCTCCTCAATCTCTTACTCCAAACCTTAACCCCATCTTCCTCTTTCTCCTCCTCCTCCTTCTCTTTCTCCTCCTTGACACTTTCCTCCTTAACCTCTACAGCCACAAAATTCACTTTACAATTCGGGCACAACAAATTATACCCCAAATACCTCCTCTCAAACTGGTGCAACAACCTACACCTCGTACACGCAGTCCAAAACGTCTCCTCCTTCTCACCACCACCACCACCACCACTCATCCTCTCTCCTTGAATCCTTAACCTCAGCTTCATATCAAACTCCTTTCTCCTTATCTTATCTGAAAAAACCCTAAACCCCTCACCCACAAGCTTAAACGCCTCTTCACATCCCAAATAGGAATTCTTATCAGGGTGCAAATCAAGCGCAAGTCTCTTGTACTGTTTCTTTATATTGTTAATGTGAGAGAAGGGTTCTACCTGGAGGACTTTGTACCAATCGGGAGCGGCATCTCCAGTGGATTCCGCGGAGGCACGTAGGATTTCGAAGGCGGTGATCATTGAGGAGAGGCCGTCAAGGTTGGGCGCCAGGCGATTGGCCTTCTTGGCGTGCTTGATAGCGGATTTGAGATTTGAGGCCTTGAATTTGTCCTCCGCAAGACCTTTGTGGTGGAGGGCTTCTTGTTCTGGGTCTGGGTTTCCGTCCATTTTGTCAGAGATAGAGGGGGAGGGCGGGAGATTTTCTTGGTGTGAGTCTCCTTTCATTTTCACAGCGGAGAGAGACAAGGGAAGAGAAACAGCTTCCCAACAGTCGCAATTGGTTGGGGTTTTAATCAGATTTTAATTTGGTACAAAAAAGAGTTGTTTTTTGTTTTTTAATTTTTGTTTCTGTTTTCTATTTAAGGTTTTATTTACAGAAAATGTTTTTTTTTTATATTTACTATTCTCAATTATTTTTTTTATATTTTCAATTAATTTCCTATGTTTTCTTATTTTCCAAATAAAAAATCAAATATAAAGAGAAAATACATTAATTTTTTTTCTATTTTTTCTTATTTTCAAAAATAACAATCAAATATAAAGAGAAAATATATAAAAGCAAATACATATAAGAAATTCTCACATCACCCTTACCATTGACAAATATAAATGGGTTTATGATCTTTCTATTTAAGTTCATCCCTGTTTTTTTCCCCCTGATTCGGCCTCTTTGTAATAGTAGATTTATCAAGGCTTGGTTCTGTATTTATTGTGTTTAATTTTGACTCTGCATAATTATGTTAAATTTGTATATTTGGATCAAATTATCATGAGTGTTGACGGTCGGTTTTTGTCAATTTTTTTAGTATTGGTAAAATCGACCAATCGGTTTTCATTGGTTTTCGATTTTTAAGTGTCGAGTTGGACAATTGGAATTCATAAGAGATACTTGCAGACAAAGTTCACTACAAAGTCATAAAAAACTTCAATTTTTTTTCACACCTAACCGTAGTAAGTGTTGTTGAGTAAAAGAAAGTTATTAATTTGCAAAAACAAATAGAATCGTTATTTTTTTGATACTAGGGAGGGGAATACCCACAAACAAACCAAAGGGTTAAACCTCTACTTGCAATACCCGCCTAGGCCAAGCAACTCCAATAAAATCCTCCCAAAGCAGACCCTGAATGCCAACAATAGGATGCTGAAGAATCGTTAGTCCATTGCCATGGTTGAGAGACTCAGATGCAAGGAAATCAGCAACCCGGTTCCTTTCTCTATACACGTGAATTGCTTTCACCTCCCAAGCTTGATGAACAAGCTTCCGGCACACACTAATCAAATTGGAAAGAGAGAGCTTTGGAACACTCTGCTTATTTAGCCAATCCGCAACCATATAGGAATCTGTCTCCAAAATAACTTGGCGAAAACCCTCTTCCCAAGCTAGACGAAGCCCATGAATCGCTGCCCAGAGTTCGGCCTCTATCGATCCACAACTGCCAATATTAGCAAAAAAACCTTTTAACCATACACCGCGATAGTCTCTTAGCAAACCTCCAGCACCAGCTGCACCATGCTCACCTTTACTACACCCATCAGTATTGAGGGTCACCCATCCTTGAGGAGGAGGAGACCACCCAATCATTTGCAAACCATACATGCCTTTATGTACAAGAACAGATGCATGAAGGCTAAAGGCTTGCTTGATTTCAGCCAAATACCTCTTGATCCACATGAGCTTAGAATCCGCCAAGTAGTCCTTATCATTAAAAACCATGTCATTTCGCCACCTCCATATGCTCCAAATAGCCACGACAAACATAGTGTCCCAGCTGGCCCCAAGGTCAGTAACTGAATTCTTACACAAATTATAAGAAAGCCAATCTTGAAAACCCATTAAGTTTTGACAACGGATTTCAACAGGAGGCATTAATAAGTTCCAAATATGCACTGCCATAGGACACCTCCTAAATAAGTGATCCACATCTTCAATCTCACCAGGACAATTTTTGCAAAAAGGAACATCAATAAATCCTCTTCGGACCCTTTCTGAATTACATAGCAATCGTTGATGTTTAACCATCCAAATAAAGGCCTTGACCCGTTGAGGAGCCTCACTTTTCCAAATAGACCTCCATATCTTATTTGTATTGACCCCCTCATAACCTGTAGCAATGTCATATGCAGTCTTGATTGAAAATTCGCCACTACAAGACTTGCCCCAACATAAACTATCCACAACATCATCATCTTCTGATAGCATGAAAGCCGCCAACTTTTGTTCAATATGACTAGGAAGGAAATCCTTAAGAGTATGCCAGTTCCAACCAACCCCTCTCCTCCAATAATGACTAATCGGCCTGTACATATCCACCATATTAACATTCTTTAAAGATATATCAAACAGAGGACTATCTCCAATCCAAACATCCAACCAAAAAAGAGTGTCCTTCCCATTGCGCACCATAGCCCTTATACCCTTAGTCAAAATAGGGACAGCTATAATCACTCCACGCCAAAGATTAGAAGCCCCATTTTTACTCTGTAACTTGTCCAGACTAGCATCTGAATGAATGTATTTGTTACTTACCACTTTGGCCCAAAGACTATCCTTTTCATTAATAAGGCGCCATCCTATCTTAGCAAGATAAGAATGGTTCATTTGACACATTCTTTCAATCCCTAGGCCCCTGCATCTTTCGGTCTCGTTTAGAAAATAAAAATGTAGCATACAACAAAAATATGAAAACACCGAAAAGGAATAATATATTATTTTAAGGGGTGGGTGTGGTGGACAGCATCATGTTAATTTTCAAATGACGTTTTGGCTAAATATATAGAATCTCACCAAACAACAAGAGTCAATAAAAATATTAATTTATAAAATTTTCTTTTACCAAACTCATTTTTAATTTTGATAGAAAAAGGAAAAAAAAATATTATACTATCATTCAATAAGAGATTGCACAGCTATTTTGGTGAATCAAATTATATAATTAATATTTTAATATATAATTATAATCGGTTGGTTTGATTTCAATATATTTTTATTTTTGACAAAACTGATCAATCCATCGATTTGACCGTTGCTTCGGTTTCTATATATCAAATAATTGAAACTGTCTATTCATTTATAATATATTTATATATACTTTTTGTGTAATTTATCATGCAGAGCATAGGTGGGTTATTTGTCAAGGAAAAAAAAGTATATTCCCATTGAAAAAGGATTTGCTGGAATGATTCCAGTAATTTCACATCATCTCCACCATTGAATGTATTAAGTGTAGTATTGTTGTTGCATTGGATGGTGGAGATGGGGTGAAATTGTTGGAATAATTATTCTCATTAGTCATTTAGAGAATTTAAAAAGGAAATTAAATAAAAAGAAAAGAAAAGGTTAGGCCATACCAAGGAGAAAAAAGGATTTTGGGTAGGCTGACGAACACGTGGCGGTCTGGCACCGGAAAATATCCTAGCCTTTTTTGACACTTTTATACTCGCAGAGAGAGAGAGGGGGAGGAGAATCGACCGTCGGGATGCAGGTGTTAGGAGGAGCAGGAGCTATAAGCGACTTGTTGGTGGCGATTCCCTCGTCAACCGGAAGTTTCTTTAGGTCTTGTGTTTTCAGGCACCTCCAGTCCAACTACTCTCTTTCTGCTCCACCCTTCAAAGTATGCTATTCTCATTTTCTTTTCTTTTTTTATTTTGATGCCTTTGTTTGGTGGCTGAGAAAGGGAGATTCTTTGCTTTTCTTCATTTCTTAGAGAGGGACCTTAAATTTTTTATTTTTCTTTCGTCTCTACGAAAGGTTCGCTGTAGAATAGCAGTTTAATAGACGTGGATTTCGTATGCTGCGCTTAGGTAAAATTTTTGTGAGGAAACACTTTATGATTCTTATGGGTTCAATTTAGTTTTTTTAGCTTTCTGCTATATTTTGGAGCTTTTTTGGAATGATGGCTAAAAATTGGGTAATTTTGCAGAACATTGAAAGATCTGTTATCATTCTGATTCATTCATTGTCTTCGCTTGAGTATATCCTACCCATGATAATTGTTCTGGAAGATGTGCTGATAGAGATAGTGTCAGTAGTATGAGTGATGGTAACTTAATTCATAATGTTGTTTCCTGTGCTTTTGCCTTGTGGTATGTGGTTGAATGTGATAGTGGCCGATGATTATCTTCTATTGTACTTGTGTTCGGGCATTACCTGTTGAGATAAAAGAATATAGATTTGATGAATTTAAGTTTTTGAATATAACTACAAAAACTATTTTCTGTGGTAGTCACGGAAGTGTGCTCCTGGGCACCAGCTTGAGGAAGGAGCTTTGGATGTTTGTTTTTTCAGTCTATAGGGAAGCGGGAAAAGAATGTAAGCTAGGGTCCAAATCATAGATATATGTGTTACTACTTACTAAGTTCCTTTGGGAGGAAGTTGATTTTTTACGAAAGATGAAGCAAAATTGTTGTCAAGTACTATAGTTCTTTATGACGGCTGTATCTATGAGAATGTTCTATAACATTCTTCCAATACCGTTTAAGGTTTGCGTGCCCAGATACTGTGACAGAAGCTTACATGCATAATGCTACTTCTTGCTATTTTTCTCTCCATACTCTCTCTTGAATCTTTCTTGTTCACATTATCTTTTCTCTTCTAGAGATGTCTTTCATCCCCTAATTGGATCTCAAAGCAAGGGACTGGACTGGAGAAGTGTCGAGCTCGAGGCTTGACTATTAGAGCGTCAGGAGACTCAAGTGATAACTTGATGCCAGTAGCTCCTCTGCAACTAGAATCCCCAGCTGGCCAGCTTTTGGCGCAAATATTGCAAACCCATCCTCATTTACTACCTGCAGCCGTTGATCAACAGCTTGAGAACCTTCATACAGACAGGAATGTTGAAGGAGAGAAAACTTCGCCATCCCAGGATCCCCTTTATAAGTAAGCCATCTGTTTTTTTCCCTCTCTCTTTCTCTCTCTAGCTATGTATACGTCAAGTATATATTTACACAAATTGTCATCCTGAAGCTAAAAAAGATAAACAACTCCCGTGCACAACGCTGCCACTGTTGGTGGTGTTGAGGACAGACATGATGTACCCAGGCTACCCAGGCTTTGGCCTGCGGGCCAAATGGTACGCAGACCTACTCCTACAGTCCTACATAATATGTGAAGAGACTGTTTTCGGGAATTGAACCTGTGACCTATAAGTTGCACACCTATAACTCTACCACCGGGCCACATGTTTACTTGTAAATTGTCATCTTGATGCTAATAAAAAAAAACTAGATTAATGAGCTATCTTCCTTTTTATATTTTAGCAAGTACTATGTGTGAAAGCATGAAATCTCTTGTGGCATTATTGATTTTGATTTCAGGAAAATTCAAAGCTTGTTCAACCAGATTGCTTTGGTGCAATTGATTTTCCTAGGTTAGATTGAAAGATTGGAAAGATTTGATGGAGTTAGGCATGTGATAACTTTGTTTAATTAGCATTGTGGTGCCCTGCACATTTTGATGTGGTTAGCAAAGTTAATTGTTTATTGGGTGACTTATGCGGCCAAACTTAGAGCGACGGAACCTCGTGAGGTAAAGTTGTGCTTTCCACCTGACTAGAATATAGTCTGCAGCACTCTTGTGCACTAGTTCTTAAAGAAACCATGGATACGTCTTTGGGTAATGTTCTTAGAAATTAGATTTCCATGAGCTAATCCTGTCTGCTAGGGTCATTGTGCACATGGGCATATCATTGTACTGAAACGCCGTGGCTGCACTTGTACCTAGCAAATTGATACTTGTTGTTTATGCTGAGACTGTGACAGATATCTTTTTAGTTCTCTGAAGAGAATGGTTATAGGATGTCTAAATTGTTATTCTTCGCAGCATTCTGTCAACTTTGTTGGTTATAAAACGTCTGCTTACGTTGTAGAATGCTTTAAACTTCCTCCCTTCATCTCCGCATTGATTCTCCAGTTGGGGTGGGAGTTTGAACGGGTAAAGGTGTTGGGGTTTGAGGATTTTGAAAGGTCTGTATTTATTAGACTTACACAGTTCATTCATAGAGCACTTCATTACAAGCCCCTTCAATTGAGGTCGAGGTGGCCCAGGCATCTCTTGATACTTTGAACTGCTCATGGTCAAACCTTGGTTTTGGGGCACTTTCCTCAATGCGTGTTAGTCCTCTCTCCAATGATTTTAGCATTTGTGCTTTCGAATCCTTTAGGCTCTTTCATTAGCACCATCAATGTTTTTTGTCCCCATCAATTCTTAAAGACATTCATTCACATAGTTGGAGTGGTACGGTTAGACAGGAAGGGATCTTAGTAGATCCAAAGATTTGAAATGTTTTAGGCTTGGTATATGGCTTTGATGGAGTTCACACGTCTTAAGTTTAGCTTCATCAGTCTTAACTATTTTCAGCCATGCTTGTTAAGTGTTTTCAAATGCCTGGCACAAATAGAATCGATGTGATGAAAACCCTGAGTTTATTTTTTCAGGAGAATAGCCGAAGTCAGAGAAAAGGAAAGGCACAAGACATTGGAGGAGATAATTTACTGTCTGATTGTGCTTAAATTTGTAGATAATGACATTTCAATGATCCCGAAGGTGACAGAAACTTCAGATCCTGCAGGACGAGTAGATTTTTGGCCAAACCAAGAGCAGAAGCTAGAATCGATTCATTCTTCTGAAGCATTCGAGATGATACTGAGCCATTTATCTATCGTGCTGGGAGAACGCACAGTGGGCCCCCTTGATCCCATTGTTCAAATAAGCAAAATCAAACTTGGAAAATTGTATGCTGCATCTATAATGTATGGATATTTCCTGAGAAGAGTTGATCAACGATATCAACTTGAGAGGACTATGAAAACCCTTCCCAAGGGTTTCGATGAAGACAAGGCGAGACTTGAAGGTCCAACCCCATCAAACCAGTTATGGGATCCAGATTCATTGATCATGATTCAGCCTGATGATGGAACCGTCACTGATGAGAGGGGCTTCATGGACAGCGAAGACGGAAAATCATATAGACTGAGGTCCTATGTGATGTATTTGGATGCAGAGACACTTCAAAGATACGCAACCATAAGATCCAAGGAAGCCATTTCTTTAATAGAAAGGCAGACCCAAGCATTATTTGGGAGGCCTGACATTAGGGTTTCTGATGATGGGTCGATTGGCATAGAGAATGATGACGTGCTTTCGATTAGTTTCTCTGGATTAACAATGCTAGTCTTGGAGGCAGTAGCATTTGGATCTTTCATGTGGGACGCAGAAAGCTATGTTGAAACAAAATACCATTTTGTTAATAGCTAAGGCATTGCTTTCTCTAGTTATTCATGTCAAAATTGTAAAGCATGTTGTGTCTTTCCTCTTCATCTTCTTCTTCCTCTTCCCCCCACACTGCACAGTCAAAACTGGTGATATCATGATGTTGTAATACTGTAATTTCTCTTAGATGCCATGGTTAGGTCTTGAGGTTGTTGAGGATTAAAATTTATAGACTATAGTGTAATTGAGCAGTGCATGTACTTAGCTGCTTGTGGTGATGAAATTTGGTATTTGGTTTACTGTCTACTGCAGGCACCATGCAGAGTCAGAAGTTAGTGAACCTAATAAGCAGTTGTGTTACTCACACTCTCAAAATCCTAGCCTCTTCCCCTCACACCCTTATACAGTTGTACACATCAATCTTGGTAAACAATAACTAATTATGATAATGATATATATAATCATCACCTTAACTTAAAATGATGAACACAAAAAATTGTACACCATTAAATCATTAATCATATTGGTGTACTATGCTTTTTTGTTTTTTTTGGTTCTCCCTATCAGAAATTCCTAATCTTGTTTTGGGTTATTGTTATTATTATTATTATTATTTTAAAAAATTAAAGTCTTGCATGGAATGTATTAGAACGCATGTGTTAGGTTTTGACCCAATTTACTCCGTCGTCAATGGAAAAAATTTTGTACACAAGGGTCTGATTACCCGAGTTTAAGCTCATATCAGATGTTCAAAGGGTGAACTTGTATGACGTTGTTCTCTATTACTAAAAAAACTATTGAATGATTAAAGGAAACAAAACCCAATTGTCCTAATCATCTAGTTGCCACACCTGACTTCAACCAGAATAAATCCTCTTATTAATTATTATTATTGTCTAATAATCTCTATCTGCTGCTTCTGATAGATATGAATCCACTAAATAGTAATTAGTACCCAAAAAAAAAAACACAGTGGCAGCCACCGTTAATGCCGCATCATTCAAAGGGCATTATTGTACACAATCACAATAACAAGATTATATAACACAAACCCCTTGAAGTTTGACCTTTCGATTCCACTTCCCTCTCATATATATATACACATTCTTTGCATTGCATGTCATATTGTCATTTGATATACTGCCTTTATATATATATCTATAGGAGGTGTGAGAGAGAGAGGAGAAAACCCAGATAAATTTTTATTTATAATTGTGAGAAAAAAAAGAAGATGGATTGCTTATATGGTTCCTCTCTCTCATTCTTCTCTCTCCTTGTCTTTCTTTGTATTATTATTAGTTCATCATCACAATTAGCACAAGCCTTCAACCTCAACACCATCTCCTTTGATGAAGGTTACTCCCATCTCTTTGGTGATTCCAATCTTGTCCGCTCTCCCGACGGCCGTGGGGTCCGCCTCCTCCTCGACCGATTCACCGGTATGTCCACATCACCATCATCAAGATCACCTACATATATATATATATATGTATGTATGTAAAGGATTATCTATATAATATGGATTAATTTTTCAGGGTCTGGTTTTATTTCTTCAAGCATGTACAACCATGGATTCTTTAGTGCCAATATCAAGCTACCATCGGATTATACAGCCGGAGTTGTTGTTGCCTTTTATGTAAGTGAAATTGATCATTTTCTTCTTCTTCTTGGTTCTAATTCATTATATTATAATTCTTTGAGAAATTTAAGGATCATGATTCACGTAAAAGATATAATTTTGAATTGTTCTTCGTTAATTTTGGATGTTTTGATTTGGTTTCTGAAATGGGAAAATTGAATATAAATCAAATAAACGGATTTAATTTCCATTTTATTCAATTTCAATTCCATTTTTAATTTTCTTTCCTTAATGTTTCGATTGGAAAAAAAAAACTGTCATCAAATTATTTAAAAGAAATACTTGTTCTTTTTTTTTTAATTACTTCAAGGACTAATTTGATGTTAAATGAACCTAAATTAATATGTATTCATATTATGGGAAAAAAAAAAAAAAACAGACATCAAATGGGGATGTATTCGAAAAGACACATGATGAATTGGACATAGAGTTCTTAGGAGACATAACAGGGAAACCATGGAGGTTTCAGACAAACTTGTATGGAAATGGTAGCACAAGCCGAGGAAGGGAAGAGAGATACCATATGTGGTTTGATCCAACCAAGGACTTCCATAGATACAGCATCCTTTGGACCTCCAAGAGCATCATGTGAGTACTAATTATCTTTTTCCAACCACCTCTACGAATATATATATAATATATACTGATATTTTAATTTTCTTTTTCAAATTTTAGATTTTTCGTCGACGAAGTTCCAATCCGAGAGGTGGTGCGAAGCGAGGAGATGGGCAGCGACTTTCCGGCGAAGCCAATGTCCTTATACGCCACCATATGGGATGCCTCAACATGGGCTACTTCCGGTGGCAAATACAAAGTTAATTACAAATATGCACCATTTGTGGCCGAATTTAAGGATTTGGTTCTAGACGGATGTTCTGTGGACCCCATCCAAGAATTTCCGTCCGCCGTGTGCTCCGCCATAGACTTACAAATAGAGAGCAACGAATACTCGGTTGTGACGCCGGAGCAACGGGCCGCCATGCGCAGGTTCCGGCAGCGTTACATGTATTATTCATATTGTTATGATACATTAAGGTACCCCTTACCACCACCCGAATGTGTAATTGTACCTTCGGAGAAATTTAGGTTTAAGGAGACCGGAAGGTTGAAATTCGGTGGAAGTCATAAGAGCCACAAACGCCGCTCAAGGAGGAGGAGCCAAACTCCGGTGGTGGTTTTGGACAATGATGACTAGCTAGCAAGTTGAGATATTGTGTACCTTGAAAATAATATGTTTATGGTGTTGATTGGGCTCTTAATAGTTAATTCTTCCATAACATTTGCAATATTATTAATGGGAGAAAATGGTTGTTGTTTTTTTTCCTTCTTGTATATATATTTTAAATTTTTTTTAATTATTGCATGATAGTTTCTTTTTTCTTGTTTGGGTAGCTAAATATTGAGTTGAATAATTCAATAATTGCTGTAAAGACAAAACATAAATGATAATATTTTTTTAATAAATATTTTAAAGGGATGTCTATTTTCATTCAAGTTGCTTAGAGTTTTAATAATGGAATTGTCATCTTATGCATATTTTGATGTATATTTAAAAGCTAAGCTTATCCAATGATGTCACTTGGATTAGATATTTAGATATGTTAAACATAAAGTGCCAGTGCCAAGAGTTCAAATGTGGAGTACTGATTCTGACAATTGAGATTTATATAAGTCCATTGCATATGACAATTAGGTGGACTAGATATATATCATTTTCATCTGGACCTTTATCCTAAAAATTCGAGGTCGACTACATGAGTCTATGAGAACATCATCGAAAATCCACCACATGTATTTGTTTTCTCCTCGAGTCTATATATATATATAATGGATACTACCGACCAAGTCATTGCCAACTTAATAGTTACTAGTTTCACTGGTCAACTAAAAGGATGGTGAGCTTACCATCTTACAACATCCAAATAAAATAAAATTTTAAATGCTGTCAAAACCACTTCTGATGGTGTGACCATCAAAAGTGAATTCGGTGAAGAAATCCAGGATGTCGTTGCAACCTTGATCTTCTCTATTTCAAAACATTTCTTAGGAGATCCTTCCACTATTAGGGATAGGTCTTCTGAACTCTTAGCTAATTTAAGATGCAAAAAGCTTCATGATTTTCGTCAATACAAAGATACTTTCTTAACCCGAGTCATGATGCGTCCTGACAATAATCAATCCTTCTGGAAAGAGAAATTCTTAGCTCTCAAATGGCTTTCGTCAAAATCATCCCAAAACAGAACTCTTGAAAAAGAGCACCGAAATTTCCTTGGTATGAAATCATTTATCAGTTCCAAATTGGTTTCTGCAAAATCAGAAGGTGAATTGGCGCAATTACTACAAAAAACACTTTCTGAACTAAAAGTCCATACAAGCCAATCTTCTAGATCATCCACCACAAAATGCAATAAAAACTCCTTAAAGAGTTATATATATATATATGGACAAGTAGCCTTGAGTTTAACTTTCATGTTCAGCAAAATTTTGTCAAGTCATCCCATGAGCCGAAAATCCTGTAATTGTTTCGTGCATGTGGGACGAGGTTCACATGTTCGGACTTTATCATGCAGGGTGGTGTCCAATGTGACCAATTTTCCCTTCCCTAGACACGTCCTCATTTGTTTATAATAGGAATACTGAAGAAAAAGAAAGAAGATATATGTCTCTACAGAATTATTGGAGACCATGGAGCAGTGTAGACTGTAGAGTAGCCAGTAATCACAGATTCACGCAGTTTGAGCCCATTTAATGAAACTATGCAAAGCTTCAAACTGGGCCAGCCCAAATACTTTTGAGCCCATTTGTTAAAGGTTGAGAACCAGAATGAACCATCTTGGCCCAAGTCCACTGTTCTAGAATTGTAATACGCGATTAGAGCATGACATCAGGACCCGACTAAAATGGCATGCAGATAATACCCAATGGCTAACTCTCATAATTATTTTCATTTGTTGTTTAATTAATAAATGCTGTTTTGCAAGTGTATAATGAATTAAAATTGTTTTAATTGTCGTCTTCTTTTTTTAAACGAGAACGACGCCACACAAATTTGCTTTTTGAA
The DNA here is from genome assembly GCF_013401445.1 of Tripterygium wilfordii. Taxonomy (NCBI): domain Eukaryota; kingdom Viridiplantae; phylum Streptophyta; class Magnoliopsida; order Celastrales; family Celastraceae; genus Tripterygium; species Tripterygium wilfordii. The sequence continues at coordinate 3,383,576 of NC_052246.1, forward strand.
CCACTATTTACACGCCTTAGTTTCCTATATGAATGTTTATTCGCGGGTATCTTAGTTTCCCAAATACTATAACCTGAGTGCACATAAGTTCTCTATATGAATATTTATTTATTTTTGCAACCAAACAGCTTTGGTAAATATTTTTGGTATTTAAATTCTACTGAACCCTTTTTTGCAAATAATAAAATTATTCCTCCATTGAATTTAATCAACATGAAGCACATCGAAGGAAATTAAAACACAAACAACAATAGAAAATTAAAAAAAAAAACCCATTTCCTAATTTATTCAAACCTTAAAACTTGGGTCATGACCACCCAATCAGTTTTTAATTGTCTAGAGACCCCAAAACATGGTTAATCTGCTTCAAACGTTGTTGAATGATCAATCCAAGGTCATTAAGATCCACCAAATTCAGATTCTGGACCGTTCCAGGCCACACCAGGCTTTCAAACATGACATTGATTATCTCCTGCTCCCTAACAACCTTACACAGTTTCTGCAGTTGATTTTTTGCCTTGTCGATCCTCAGCTGAACGAACCTCACATCATCCACCTTGTTTTTGCCCTTTTCCATCTCCGACAGGTTGTGGAACCGAGACAATATGGGTTGGATTTCTTCATTGGAGGGCCAAACCTCATGCTGTTCTTCATAGGGATTATAGATAATTGCGCAGGCATCAATCCCACAGAGAGTGCTCAGTTCACTAGCCTTTTTCATTAAGCTCTGCTTTCTCCTTTTAAAGGTGGCCTTTCGAGCTCTCTCATCGGTTATATAGGCTAGCTGGACCTTCTTTCTTGGAACTCTAGCCATATTTGCAAAGGAAAAGAAGAAGAAGAAGAAGGAAAGGAAGATTGAAGTTGAGAATGGTAAATGTTATATGATGCTATTTATAGAGAGGGTTGTTGAGATTTTGCATATTTCCATTTCTGGTAACTTAATATATAGATATATAATATAGTTATATATACTCCAAGATGTGTCACTGACAAATCATCAAACACACTAATGTTCAAAAATACCCTTCTCAGTCTTGAGGATTGAAAACCATGATAATGATGATCCACAAAGGGTAATTTTGGTATTTGCGCACCCTAATTAATACAATAAAAAAAATTGGTATTTTTGGCACAGGTTTATATCAAGGTGGGAGTGAGTCAATTAAATTTTTATTACTATATTAGTAAATATTAGTAAGATTGAATAATTAAAAATAAATGATTATATTAGTTTCTAGAGTACTGCCTTGCTGAAATAATGCAAAGCTACCAACTGGGCCAAGCCCAAGGACCTTGTCTCTAGGAAGATGGGCCATACAAATATCCTGATACTACAATACACAAGCAATGCTGTCACACATGTTTTGATAATACTAATTACATACAAATTAGTATCGAAAATGATAAAGATCCCAGCAGTTGAGTTTGATCACATTATTCAAGTGAATCCGTGGGTTTCACATATCACACATGATGCACATAAAATCATGTGCGTACAACTCAACAGTTGGGATAATTGAGATATCAGCTACTGGGATCCATATCATTACTGAGTGAATATTGCTATTTCAATTTTCTTAAGCAAGAATTATTGGCTAGAAGTCAGTGTAAATATGTGTGATAATTAACTACTTAATTACTTGAAAACCATCTAAGATAACATTAAACGGGTTTTAGTGTCGTCTCCTATTCTTGACACACACAATTCTGAATCTGGATTCTGGACTAACTTTTCAGATCTAATAATTACTTGCAATTAAACAAGATCTTCCATTGATTAATTGAATATTGAAGCACATTAATAAGAAAAAAACAAAGTAAAATTAATTAATCACCATAATTTCATCCATCTTTATTCAAATCCAAAAGGGACAAACACTTGATAGAAAAACACACTTCTGCAAAGCTAGTTCTTGTTGTTTCTTTGAGACCCCAGAGACTTTTCAATCTCTTTCAAATTCTTCTTAATAACCCATGCAAGGTCATTTAGATCCACCATTTTATTCAGACTCTGCACAGATGATTCTCCAGTAAGGCATTTGAACATAACATTTGTCATTTCCAACTCCCTATTAGCCAAACATTGCTTCATCAGCTTCCTTTCAGTCTTTTCTATCCTTTGCTGGATAAAACCCTCCTGATCCATCCTTCTTTTGGCTTGCTCTTCTTCAGACATGCTCTTGAATCGACCCAATGCCTGGTTCACGCCATCGATCGAGGGCCAAACAAAGGGTTTAGAATCCCAGCAAGAGTATATGATCAAGCATGCTTGTATGCCACAGAGAGTGCTCAGTTCACTGATCTTCTTGATCAATCCATTTTTTCTTTTTCTGAATGTGGATTTTCGAGTGGCGTCGTCGGTTATGTGGGCTAGGTTAACCTTCTTTCTCACCATATTGGGGAAGGAAGAATTGAAGAGAATGTGAGCGAGGGTGATTGAAAAGGTTTCAATGGATTGGTTGCTACTTATAGAGAGAGTTGCATATTGTTATTTATGGAAAGGTTATAATTGTTTCAAATCCCAATTTGTTCAAAATACCCTTTTGGAAATATGCATGAGAGTTGGAAAATTAATGGCTTACAAAGAGTAATATTGGGCTAATAAATATTTGTGGCACAATTAATACCATAAAAACATTGTTATATTTGATATGGATTGAGATTCTAAAATTAGTGAGAGACAGATGTGGTGAGTTGGATAAATGTATCCTTTCATATTTGGCAAGAAAATTATATCTTTTTAAAATTTTGAACTAGTATGTATATCTCTAAGATTGAATCAGAATCATTCCTTTTATACCATGTGTAAGATGTTAGTAGCGAAAGCAAGTCGATCTATAGACCTCCAACAATCACTACAGTAGTAAAGACAACGAAAACAAGCATCGTTACTGTTATATTTCAATGTTTCTTGAAATGTCGTATAAGCCTCATTAATATATGGGCTCCGTTTGGCAGAGCGGAAAGCTTGATTTTCAATGCTAGCGGAAATGCTATGAAAAATATGCTGAGCTTAAAGCTGTGAAATATACTGTGAGGTGTTTGGTGAACTAAAAACTAACGCTAGCGGAAAAACTGTTGAAATAAAGTATTATAATATTATATTTTTTTATTTTTATATTAAAATTTGTTATTAAATTTAATATTAGATGAATATAATAAATATAATTTTATTAAAATTAATTTTAAGCACAATTAATTTTATCAATAAAATAATTAATTTGTTAAAATTTCTATTTTAAAATAATGTTGTTAATAATTTAATCTTAAATTTAATTTAATAAATGTAATTTATTACTTAAATTTGAAGTATAAATTTTAAAGGAAAATGAATAAACTGTTAATATTACATGGGTCCCATGTGTAATAAATTGTTATAATATATTAATAAAGAATTTATTTTAATAATATATTAATAAAGATATTAATGGGACTGTACGTCCCAACTGTTTTTTTATAAAAAACTAATAAAGTAGAATGATATGTGGGGCCAGTGTGGGCCCCATGTTCGACTTTTTGAAAAAAAAAATAATTTGACAGCGGTTTCCGCTTTATAAGCTCCAATTGGGAGCTTATAAAGCGCTAGCGGATCCGCTGTTTCCGCTATGCTGTTTGGCACAGCGGAAGTCGGAAGCGGCTCCGCTAGCGGATCCGCTCCGGTTTCTGCTGTGCCAAACAGGCACATGGTGTCGTTAATGTATTCATAGCGTTTTTATCACATGTAATCACTGAAAGAAATAGCGGCCCTTTGTTAAGTGCCATGAAATCAACAAAAAGTGCCGAGAATGACCGCTAAGTTCTTTTTATTTTATTCTTTTACAGCGCTTCTAAAACGCCATAAATTCTTTCGCTTCTGATCTTGCTTTTGTTATTCTTCGAAAACACAAACAGCAATAGAAAATAAAAAACAACAGACCCCAATTTCCAATTTATTCAAACCCTAATCAGTTTATAATTATGTTGAGACCCTAAAACATCGTTAATCTGCTTCAAACGTTGTTGAATGACCAATCCAAGGTCCCTGAGATCCACCAAATTAAGATTCTCAACTGTTCCCGGCCACACCAGGCTTTCAAACATGACATCGATCGATTATCTCCTGCTCCCTAACAGCCTTACACAGTTTTTGCAGTTGGTTTTTTGCCTTATCGATCCTCAGCTGAACGAACCTCACATCATCCACCTTGTTTTTGCCCTTTTCCATCTCCGACAGGTTGCGGAACCGAGACAGTATGGGCTGGATTTCTTCATTGGAGGGCCAAACCTCGTGCTGGTCTTCATAGGAATTAGAGATAATAGCGCAGGCATCAATGCCACAAAGAGTACTCAGTTCACTAGCCTTTTTCATTAAGCTCTGTTTTCTCCTGTGAAAGGTGACCTTCTTCCTTGGAATTCTACCCATATTGGCAAAGGAAAATAAGAGAAGAAGAAGAAGAAGGAAAGGAAGATTGAAGTTGAGAATGGTAAATGTTATATGAAGTTATTTATAGAGATAGTTGTTGAGATTTTGCATATTTCCATTTCTGGTAACTTAATAGATATAGATATATGTATAGTTATATACTCCAAGATGTGTCACTGACAGATCATCCAACACACGAATGTTCAAAAATACCCTTTTTGAGTCTTGAGGATTGACAATGTTATAATGATCCATAAGGGTAATTTTGGTGTTTTAGACACCCTAATAATTAATACCATAAAAATATTGGTATTTTTGGCACAGGTATATTATATCAAGGTTGGAGTGAGTCAATTAAATTTTTATTACTATATTAGTAAGATTGAATCACCATCATTCCTTTTGCACAATAATTGTTTTTGTCTGTCTCATCCATTAATGTTTTTAATAATTAAAAATAAATAATTATATTAGTTTCTAGAGTAACTTGCTGAAATTATGCAAAGCTACCAACTGGGCCAAGCCCAAGGACCTTGTCTCCAAGAAGATGGGCCACACCAAGTTTTGGTACTACTAATTATATGCAAATGCATATAATTTTTTTTAAAAAAATTCTTAAGCAAAAATTAATGGCTAGAACCTAGAGTTAGTGTAAATATGTGTGATAATCTAAGATAACATTAAACTTGTTGTAGTGTCTCATATTCTTGACACATCTGTTCCAAAGGCTATACAATTCTAGACTAGCCTTTTCATATCTAATAACTTGCAATAAATAATTCACTTTAACGTTATTTTCGCACTGAGTTTCAACCCAAAATTTTAACCAGCCCATGTGATTTACGGGTATTGTATGTGACCCTTGAATTTAATTACCATTAGTATTGAATTCGGTGGACTATGCTTTCGGTGGGTTTCTTTGTCACCAAAAAAAACTAGATCTTCCATTGATTGAACATTGAAGCACATTAATTAATAAAAAGGAAAAGTTAAAAAAAATGAATTAATCTCCATAATTTCATCCGTCTTTATTCAAATCCAAAAGGGATAAACACTTCATATAAAAAACATAATTGTGCAAAGCTAGTGCACTTAGAGAGCAGACCCCAAAGACTTTTCAATCTCTTTCAAGTTCTTCTTAATAACCCATGCAAGGTCATTTAGATCCACCATTTTATTCAGACTCTGCACAGATGATTCTCCAGTAAGGCATTTGAACATAACATTTGTCATTTCCAACTCCCTATTAGCCAAACATTGCTTCATCAGCTTCCTTTCAGTCTTTTCTATCCTTTGCTGGATAAAACCCTCCTGATCCATCCTTCTTTTGGCTTGCTCTTCTTCAGACATGCTCTTGAATCGACCCAATGCCTGGTTCACGCCATCGATCGAGGGCCAAACAAAGGGTTTAGAATCCCAGCAAGAGTATATGATCAAGCATGCTTGTATGCCACAGAGAGTGCTCAGTTCACTGATCTTCTTGATCAATCCATTTTTTCTTTTTCTGAATGTGGATTTTCGAGTGGCGTCGTCGGTTATGTGGGCTAGGTTAACCTTCTTTCTCACCATATTGGGGAAGGAAGAATTGGAGAGAATGTGAGCGAGGGTGATTGAAAAGGTTTCAATGGATTGGTTGCTACTTATAGAGAGAGTTGCATATTGTTATTTATGGAAAGGTTATAATTGTTTCAAATCCCAATTTGTTCAAAATACCCTTTTGGAAATATGCATGAGAGTTGGAAAATTAATGGCTTACAAAGAGTAATATTGGGCTAATAAATATTTGTGGCACAATATTAATGCCATAAAAACATTGTTATATTTGAGATGGATTGATACGAGATGGGGAGGATGTTGAGGTTCTAAAATTAGTGAGACAGATGTGGTGAGTTGGAAAAATGTATCTTTTCATATTTGGCAAGAAAATTATATCTTTGAATTACTATATATATATCTAAGATTGAATCAGAACCATTAATCCTTTTACACTAATGCGTAAGACTTTAGTAGCTAAATCGATTCGATTTACAGACCTCTAGCAATCACCACAACAATAAAGACAGCGTGAGCGTTTCTTAAGCGTCACAAAAGAAAAATAAATATCGTTACAATCGTTACTAAAAGAAATAGCGACGATTTGTTAAGCACCGTAAAATCAATAAATAAATAAATAAACGCTGGGAATTAAGAAGCAGGATTGGCCCACTAAGCACCTCTATTTTAAATATTCTTTTATGGCGCTTCTAAAGCCTCATATATTCTTTTACTTGTTTATATTATTCTTCGAAAACAATCTTGCCGCGGAGTTATCACAGTAAAACTTTAATGGCTCGTATATTGAATGGACAATTGAATCCCTGTGATAAAATTCTTCTTAACCATCTTTGAATGGACAATTGCTGCGGAGTTTTCTTTTATTTTTTGCAAAATGTAAGAAAAAAATACAAATGCTGTTTTTGTCATTGAGATGGCGGATGATCCGCATTGTTGTCAAGAAGAGCCTTGTCGACTTGCTTCAGATTTTGCTCGACGAGCAATCGAAGGTCGCCGAGGTCCAGCAGGTTTAGATTTTGATAAATCCCACCGGCCTTTAGACTTTCAGACATGAGGTTGGCTATTTCCCTCTCCCTATTAGTCCTCTGTCGTTTCTGCTTCTGGTTGCTTGCCTTTTCAATCCTCTCCCTGAGAAACTCTTTATGATCCATCTTATTTCTACCTCGTTCGAATTCCGACAAATTCTGAAACCGGGACAACACGCCTTGAAAGCCTTCGGCGGAGGGCCAAACCTCAGACTGATTGCCGTCGGGACTGAAAATAACGGCGCAGGCATCAACGCCGCAGAGAGTGGTGAGTTCGCCAATTTTTTTTGTTAAGCCCTTCTTCCTTCTTCTGAAGGTGGCTTTTCGCACCGCATTGTTGGCAATATAAGTCATGTTGACCTTCCTTCTAGGCAATCTAGCCATATTCACAAAGGAAATATTGAGGAAGAATTAGGAAGTTGGAAGATTTTTTAATAAGGGAATGGTGGTTTGAGAATAGAAAACCCTTGATGAGGTTACTTATAGAGGGAGCACTGTGAGATTTTAAATCTGATTTACATATTATCATACATGGAAAGCTAATAGTTACTCCAACATGTGATGTTCAAAAATACCCATTTAAGAACAGGTTAGGTGATCCCAAAAAAAAATGATGGATTTTGGTCTATTCTTTTTTTGAAAATAATTGATCGATCGACGATTATCAATTATATCAATAAATTTTTACAGCCCTAATAATAAGTGTAATTTTGGTATATTGTGAGTTGGAAAAATAGTTCCCCTGACATTTGGCAAGATGATTATGTCTCGTTTTAATTATGAATTCCAATTCTTGTGTGTGATGACGGATACTATAATGACTAAAAGAAATTTAAAGAATTAAATATATCAATTTCTTGAAATTATTAATTATGGTAAACTGCTAAGGTACCAACTGGGCCAAGTCCAACGGGATAATGACAGCGTGTCAAGAAACATGGGCCAATAGCGCCTGGGCCCATTTTTTTAGGCCGTCCCCATTTTATTGTGTGAAGACTTAAAAGTGAACCTTCTTGGCCCAAGTTAATAAGTTTAAGGTTTACACTTGAGCCACTAATTAGAGTAGTAAAGATATAGTATATATCATTCTAGTAATAAGATTTCGGATTCTCCGACCCGTTTCAAGAAAAAAAAAGAAGGTTAAGAATGTTTTGCGATTATCTAATATTAAATCACATGCCATGTATTCATTTTACACAAATAATGTTTATCTGTCTTATTACCCATTTTTGGTCCTCTATATCTGGCTACAGATTTACTTTCTTCTTTTGCTTGACAGAACGTCTTTAATTGTTTATTACCTTATTGAGCATGTGATGGATAAAATAAATAAAAAATTCAAAATATTCAAATTCCTTGTCTGCTCAGTAACGGAAAAAAAATGAAAATTATGGGATGCTACAAACTGGGCCAAGCCCAAAACACGGTGTGTGGAGAAACAAGGACAGTTTACCTGGGGATCATCTTTTATGGGAATAAATATTAGGGACTTTTAGAGGTCGGTACACTAGATTATACTTAATTGTAAAAAAGTGCAATCACTAAAACATCCTTTTAAAAAAGTACACTGGGGATCATCTTTTACCAAAATAACCTCAATTTTGATTTTCTCTCTCCACGAATTGTGATACAATAGTGATACTTTTAAATAGAAGATCCAATTTAGTGTTCAATTTATATTTTTGGCTCATAAAATGATGATATAAATGTTAGAATGTAAATTTGATAGCATTACATGTCTTTCTGGTTCAATTATGTCATTTTAGTGGATTTTTGATGTTCGTGATACAATAGTGATACATCTCTGCAGCTGTAAATGTTTTTCCAAAACGAGCAAGAGATGTACAAACCAAGAAAAGAAAACCAAGAAAGGAAAAGTAATTAGGAAGAAAAAGTATGCATATTGGTTCAATTGTATCATTTTAATGAATTTTTTGTGTTCGTGATACTATAGTGATACATCTCTGCACTTGTAAATGTTTTTTCAAAACGAACAAGAGAGGTAACCAAGAAAAGAAAATCAAGAAAGGAAAAGTAGTTAGGAAGATGAAGTATGCATACTAGTTTCATCATTTTAGTGGTTTTTTGGTGTTGGTGATACTATAGTGATACTATAGCGATACATCTCTGTAAAAAACGAACCAGAGTCCAGATCTGCAAAAAAACAAAGCATAATCCAGATTGAACAACGAAGCATAGTCCAGATCTGTCAAAAACGAAGCAGAGCAACTCGACGCAGTTCAGATTGAGCAACGACGAAGAAGGAGATGAAGGGAGGAGAAACTCGGCCAAAAACGGAGAAGAAGACAACGAAGAACCAGATCGAGAACCAGAAGAAGAAGAAGAAGAAGAAGAAGAAGGAGAGAAAGAAAGAGATAACTTTTAGTAGAGAAGAATGAGAGAAACAGAGGACACACTAGAGTTGGATAGTTGGAGGGAGAAGAAGAAGAAGAAAGAAGAGGGTATTATAGGTATAAACTAAAAAATATCTTAAGTCAGATGACCAAATTACCCTTAAATTGCACTTTTTTACAATTTTAAAAATGTTCATGACCTTTTTACAATTAAGTTGTCTAAAGTGTTCTTACTGTCAATTGTCCGAAGATTAAATCATCTTGGCCCAAGTTACCATTCTGCCGAAACACCCATCCCAATTGCTCATGCCGCCCATTTACCTATATAATGGGCTAGCCCATTAGGTGAAATTGATGTACTCTGTGGTTGGCTTCTTAGTGGTATATATGTTGTCTATTATTAGCAAATATTGTCAGTCGAGTGACCATCCTGGGTTTAAAACTGACCTAAGAGTCACAAAGTGATTGTTAAAGTTGGCCTTTCCGATAAAAAAAATATTGCAAAAGTTTGTTTCGCACATTGCTAAATTATCAAAGAGAATTCCTGGCAAATTGAAAGAAAATATAATAACTTTTTTCAGATCTATGAACTGGATTAACAATCAGATAATATCATATATTACCCCTTTTAGCAAATAAAACTAAACTAGAACGTAGGTAGAAATTTCCATACACGTGGGTTTGATTGTCTAAGTTTAGACTCGTATTGAATGTCAAAGATATAAACTTGCATAATGTCGTTATCGGTTATCAAAATTTTTTAAAAATAAAACTAGAACAAGATCTTCCATTGATTGAACATGCAATACACATTAAAAAAAAAGAAAAAGAAAAAACAAGCAACATTAACCACCATAATTTCTTTTGCATATGATCATACATCAAACACAAGAAATTAACCCATCTTTATTCAAAACCTAAAACTAAAACCCTAAAGAATAAATACTTGATAAAGAAACTGGTGCACTCAATTAGAGAGCCGCCAATGAGCTATTAATCTCTTTCAAATTCTCCTGAATAACCCATTTGAGGTCATTCAAGTCCATCACATTCATCAGATTCTCAACAGATGATTCTCCTCTAAGGTTTTCAAGCATAACCTTTGTCATCTCCAGCTCTCTATTAGCCAAGCATTGCTTCTTCAGTTGTTGGTTGGCCTTTTCAATCCTCTGCCTTAAAAAACTCTCCTGATCCATCCTTCTCTTGCCCTGATCCAACTCGGACATGTTCTTGAATTTACGCAACACCCGGTTCGCCCCATCGGCCGAGGGCCACACTGAGGGTTGAGAATCAAAACAACTATACAAGATCACACATGCTTGGATGCCACAGAGAGTGCTCAGTTCATCAACTTTTTTGATCAAACCATTTCTTCGTTTTCTGAATGTGGTTTTCCGGGTAGATTCGTCGGTTATGTAGATTAGGTTAACCTTCTTGCGAGCCATTTTTGAGAGAGGAAAGAAAGTGTAAGAAATGGAAGTTTTCAATGGGTAGTTAGGTTGCTTGAGAACAGAAAAGAAATAGGTGTTGTGCTATTTATGGAGGGAAGTATGGGTTTTTTCATATTGTCATTTGTGGAAAGTCAATATTGACAAATTAGTAAAAATACCCCTTTGAGATGGGTAAAAGGGTTGAAAAATTACAAAGGGTAAGTTTGGCCTAATAAATATTTGTGGCACAATTAATGCCATAAAAACATTTTATTATTACATTTGAGATGGATGGAAATCTCAAAATGTGGGTGGTGAGTTGGGAGAAATATTTCCTTTCACATTTTTGCCCTACACATTTGGAATAATTATTAAATACCCCTTCCCTTCAGCCAACTATCTTTAACCATAGTATTGTTAATATTTCATGGCTTGTATAAATATTGAAAATTTTCATGAAAAATAATAAAAAAAAGTGCTGATTTTGTATAATTTTCAACATCAAAATCAAAATAAGGTAATTGCTATAACCCTAAATGGGAGCCAGTTGAATATAGAGAACAAACAGACTATGAACTCATGATTGCCAAAAGCTTCGGCAGTGTCGTGGGATTTACTACTTACTAGTATGCTGGGAGAGCCATCATTATGCTGTTAATTCCGACAATTATCAATTATCAACTAGCAGACTAATAAAGAAAGTTTTCCACTACTGATCAGCAAACTAATAATCCCACCCAAACTAACATCCAATAACACAAGCTGAATCCAAGCAAAGCAAAGCAAAGCCAAAAACCAAACAGAAAACCAGACAGGGATACCAATCTCAAACTAAGAAGGAACTCAAGGGATCATAATGCGCAGGACAATGATACTTATGCTGGACGTTCATTAATTACATGCAAGTTTTGTTTAATTTTAACCCCGCCGAATCCTTCCGGCGCATGATCATACAGCTTGTCCGTGAATGAAAAGAGAATCAACAAACAAAAATTCAATTTATGCTGCCTCCAAATAATTTATAGGACTACTTCCCCTTTTTTTTGTACACTACTGCACAAAGATTAGAGGGGGTGCTAGTGAATCCTGTACTCACCATCAGCCATCCTGCTTTCCCTTCCTCACACTATGACTGTGTCCCTGCACAGCACCGCCACTGAAAACAATTCATCCGGCAACTTGGTCTTGAGCATTTCAGTCTTTTGGGTAGTAAACAACATGTTATGCAACTGGGTATCCAGCATCCCAGGCATTTGGGCCGCCAGCAACATCCTATGCAATTGGGTATCGAGCATCCCAGGCATTTGGGCCTCCAGCAACATCCTATGCAATTGGGTATCGAGCATCCCGGGCATTTGGGCCGCCAGCAACATCCTATGCAATTGGGTATCGAGCATCCCGGGCATTTGGGCCGCCAGCAACATCCTATGCAATTGGGTATCGAGCATCCCAGGCATTTGGGCCGCCAGCAACATCCTAAGCAATTGGGTATCAAGCATCCCGGGCATTTGGGGCGACATGGGCATTTGAAGCCACTGTGAAATGAACATTCTGGGCATTTGGGCCGCCAGCATTTGATTCTACAACTACAGCAATAATCAGCAGTGATTCTACAGCTACAGCACCGGTCAACAGCAGCAGGTGTATTATTAGAACTCTTGGGGAGATGGAGAGTCTGCCTGATCTTTTTGAGGCGGATTTCGGTTGTGATGTTCTCCATTTCATGGATAAACCTGCATAGATGGCGGATGTAATCCGGGAATAGCTCCAAGTTGCAGTGCCCACCACCTTTAATCCACAAAGGTTCATATGGCTCCCGCGCCAGTTTCCACAATCCATTTCCATGTAGCCAGTTCACAACATCGTCTTCTGTACCCTGAAAAATTTTATCCAAACTTTTCAGGATACATGCAATTGAGAGGCAACTGGAATCGAAATGTTTTTTTTTGGACAGCAAAATGAAGTTTTTTGTGAATGCAAAACGAAGATGATCACTTTCAAGAGAAATGGTTCATTAATCTTGATGCGAACAATCCATAGTAACAGCCAGAATCATGCAATAATAACAGAAAAATATGGCAAACTCTTCAAGACAAGCTCTCATTATGCTTAATGTAATCAAAGTGGTAAGGCAAAGGAAGACATAAGGATATCCAATCAAGTATCTCAATTCTCAACCCTTCATTTTCCTATGTTTTAACTTGCATGTGTTGATTTTCCTTAAATTTTCTCCACTTCCTGGGAATTGTATATACACAGTAAAAGTATCTTTCAAACCTTGACTCAGCACGATATGGCATAGTTTGGTAGTATGATGTAGATAAATTGTGGTTAGGTACCTAGCCTTGCAAATCAAACCATCCAAAGATTCATGAGCTAACAGAACATCACACTGAATGACTAACTCGGAGAACCAATTCACGTGAGAGAGAGAGAGAGACAATTGGATAATTGCCATGAGAGTAGGCTGGTTTCAATCCCAACAATGTTATAATCTTGTGCAGGGGTCTTTGTTGTAGAAAATCCCACGATGACACAACCCAGAGCCAGCCTCCCCACCATCTCAGCCCATTGGGCCGTGGCAGTTCCCAACCCACCTTCCTGGAAAAGGCTGGACAATTGGTTGAAGACTTGGGCAAGCTTATAAACTAGACACCAAGCCCCTCAACAATCGATGTGGGATTTTTATCCCTTTAACACCTTTTCAACACTCCCCCGCACTCGTGGACTGGGTATCAAAGCCCAAGGCCCAACGAGTGGACTTTTTCATCGGGGACGAGCACACCTGCTCCGATACCATGTAGAAAATCTCACGATGACACAACCCAGAGCCAGCCTCCCCACCATCTCAGCCCATTGGGCCGTGGCAGTTCCCAGCCCACCTTCCTGGAAAAGGCTGGACAATTGGTTGAAGACTTGGGCAAGCTTATAAACTAGACACCAAGCCCCTCAACAATCGATGTGGGATTTTTATCCCTTTAACACCTTTTCAACATTTGTATGGTCTAATGGTTTCATACGACTAAAAACATAGGAGAGCAGGTTTCTGATGCGGAGATGGTCGCTTAAAATGCAAAGGCTTAACCCAAATATTATGACAATGAGAAAGCTACAAGGATCCAAAAGGCTGGATAGGAAAACCTCGTCTAGTTCACAAGATTCTCGAAGTGGTAGTAGGAACCAGGATAAAATACTGGTACTTTTTTTTTTCCTATTAAAAAAGGGATTAGATCTTGTTACTAGATTTGCAACACAAATGACCAAAAGGGTCCTATGCGCTCACGCATTTAAGAAGAATGAACTATCAGCCAACGCTTTCCACTATTTCAATCTTGTTAGGCGGCTACTTCAACCAAAAATGTTAAGGCAAAAGGTGTGACAGTACTTCTGGAAAATAATAACTACTTAAGCTTGGATCCTAGTTCTTCTCTCTCACTTGCCTGCCCTTCTTACCAGAATCTTTCTCTTACAGACATACACACAGTCATGTATATCCAATGTTCTATTCAAATTTCACTAAACCATCATTTAGCTCTCTATTTGATTGCTTACTGAAAAGCTACAAGACAAAAATTAAATGGAAATGGTAAAATTTCAACCACACGAGAAATTAATATAATCAATCACAGTAAAATTTCAACTACGAAGGAGCCATTAATATAATCAATCACTCTCAATAAGAAATCAAGGTAATTGCATTTTAAAAAAATGAAATCAAGGTAATCATATATAACAGAGCACAGAAAACAAAATCAAACTAGAAAGTTTAACATAATATCTATATATAAGCACTTCAACTCGCAATACATTATTCTCCACACAATCAGTCATAAGCAATTGTCAAATATTTATTGAGCATTTTGCTTCCACAAAAAGAAACACTAGAAGCTAACTTAGTTGACTTTCTAAGTAAGGGAATGCTTAAAGAAAATAGTGAGAATATATAAGAGCTAGAATACATTGTTTCAAGTGGAAAGTAACTAAAGAAACTATCACACTTTTTAAGATTCACCACCACGAAAAAAAGTTTCAAACATGGACAATCACATTAAATTCCAAAAGAACACAAGGCGAGCAGACAATTTGGAAATTCTATATTGAGAGATGGGATCAAGAAAAACATACATGGATTACTAGCACAGGACACTTCACCTTCTTTATCTTGTTGATATTCTGCAATTTTGCAACATCTGTTAATAGCTTGGAATATAGTTTAAGCCCTATTAACAGTCTCCACCAATGTGATACAGTACCACTATTTTGATATGCCATCGGTGGCAAACCATTCATACCATCTAAAATTAAGCATTTCTCGAACAAGTAACAATCACCAAGAACGATTCCTTACCTCATAAATGTCAAAGCAACATGAGAACTTCACATGGCAGAGCACACGAAGCCCAGAGAGGATACCACTATGCAGAACCACACCTCTTAGCCTCGGCAATTTAGCTGCAAGGTGCAATGTGGGTCCACTGCCAACTGACTGCCCATACAAAATCAAGTCTTCCTGACTAACTCCATACTCAGTCTGTAGACACTGATAAATGGCCTCTATATCGGCATATGTATTGGATTCACTGGGCTGATATCATAAATACAAAGAATGTTAGTTTGTGGCATTATGATATTTTCTTAGGTAATCTAATATCCTAACCCAAACCAAGAATGTCATAGGCCATGAACCAAGTCTGGCAATAATCCTCGAAAAATCCAGTAAGAGTCTGTATTTCAATGGCTCTAAAAAATAACACATTCATGTTTGAGTAAATTGACAACATACCTTACCAGTAGATGCCCCATAACCAGAATAGTCGTATCTGCAAAATAACATACATGTTAGATGAAGAAGTTCAAACGGTAAAAACAATCAAACAAGTTGCCAAACAGAAGCAGAAATGTTAGAAGAGAATGTAAAGCTGAAGAAAAAAAAAAGCAAGGGCAAAGGTTTTTTCCAGAATCCAAATCCTGTAGCTAAAGTGAAAAAAACAAAACCACGTCAGAAAACGCAAAAAGGTAAAAGAAAAGTAGACGTAAGTTTGACAAAGCCCAAAAGGCCCAAAATTACAAAAGATAAACACAGGGAGCATTGATTCCCAAACTCAAAAGCAGTCTAGATTAATAGAATGATAAATATGGAAGACTAGTTATCTATATTTCTTTACTTTTATATTCTATTTTCAATTATACAAAATAAATCTACTACATAGCAGAAATTAACCAAGTATTAAAATGCAGTAATAACAGATCTAAAAGCCAACTACCTCATACCCAGATGAGGGGAAAATGAGGGGAGAAAATAAATGTAAATGTCAAGATAGTGACACAATAAATAAGGTATTTTTTAAAAAAAAATTAGCAAAATGGAAAACAAAACCCAGTTGCGGTTAAACGTATGTAAACAGAACCAAATTGGGATTAATCATTTCTAAGCATAGATTTGAAAAATCAAGGATAAAATGATGAAAAAAACTGACCCTATCAAATTGACTCTGAGGTTGACCTTAAGCTGCACAAAGAGATCATAGAGCTGGCCAAGGTCAGCAGCATTCCCATGAGAGTAAAGCACAGTGAGGCGAGCATATGGATTTCTCAAGTAGAAGGCAACAATCTTGTTGTTCCTCTTTGTATCAACCAACAGCACGTCAAGCGAGTTGTCATCAGCAAGAGGCATGGGAAGTGAAGATGATGAAGAAGTGGAGACCACAGTGAGCTTGCCATTATCACGCTTCTTGATCTGGTATGTGGGTGGGGACGGAGGAAAGAAGGCAAATTTTGAAGCTAATTGAGAGAACATGCAACCCATTCAACCCCCCCAAGAAGAAGAGTGAAGAAAACCCAACTCATCGAGAAAGGAACAAACTTGAGTTCATATGGAGAAACAGAGAAAGTGGGTTATGTTTGGAGTGGAAAATGGTGTACTTTTATCTTGGTTTCAGTTTGGATTTTTTTTTGTGGGTAGTGTTATTTCTCGAAGATTAATGTTGCAGAGTTTAATGAAAGGAAAGGAAGAGAAAAAGGAGATCTTGCAAGTTATGAAGAAGCAGGGGTTTGGAAAATGAGACACACAACGCACTGTGCTTCAAGATCACTGAGCAACAAGCAAGATATTAGAGACTGAAGAGAGAGATAGAAAGAGAGTCTCGTCTCGTCTCTTTCACTAGTGAAATATAGAGACTTAACTCCAAAAACTGAGTTCAATATGACTTCATTGTCTGTCAGTTTGTACAGATATCAGGTCAATAAACTAATAAATAAAACATATAAAAATCTGTTCAGTTAATAGTTTCAATGCACACTCTCAACTCTCAAGAGCGGATACATTTTCACAAACTCTCTCTCTCTCTCCCCTTGACAAACAACAGCTCTCTTTTTTGTTTTCTTTATCAGGGTGTAATCAATTCCGTTTCTTTTTTATCATTAGTATTTGGCATTTGATTGGGTGTTAGACATAATCATGCTATAAGCTGACTCTAGTGTTAATGAAGTAACTCCAAAGAAATTAGTGGAAATGACTGAAATGCCTTGAATAAGGCCAAATGTAGCTAGCATTTGTCCATCACATTTCACACCCCCTCTGCACATATTCTGGACTCCCAGCTCCTTCAGTCAGAGAGGCCAAGTTGCTTCTGAATTCCCTTAACACTTTTGAAATACTCGTGACAAAGCACAAACACACACACACTCCCTCTTATCTTTTTCCCCCTTTTGTTTTCAACAGCACACCAGTAGAAGAATCTAATAATTAGCGTTCAATTCAAAATCCTCTTTCATGACTTAATGGCATCAAATCAGCAAGGTTAATTTAATTTGTTTTAAGGGTCCATGTATTAAACCTTAAACCTTATCTCTATCAGTATAAAAAGTAGGACCAGTTATCCACCTGAGAGAAACACTTTGTTTTTGTTTGTTTGCCTATTAATGTAGCAGAAACGGTGGCGCGTGGGCCTCACATTCCCATTTGTCATGTCAAATTATTACGTTCGGTTCCATCATCAGTCTTCATATCTTCTTTGACTTTAGTCGTCGGGACCCACTACCGTATCTGATGGTGATGCGTGCGTCACCAACTTCCGAGATTTTCGACATCTGATGGCTCTCGTGTCCTACTCGTCTCCCTATTGCCATATCCCACGTGTTTCCTTAGGGATGCTCAGATTAATTCAATCAAAATTATGATCTCCCCCCCTATAAAATGGATTAATTATTAAAATTAACCATGCCATCTGCAGAGGATTCGAGGAAAAAAAAGTCCCGAAGGGGATATAATGAAGAATGAAACCCGACCCAAATACCCGAATTATCTGAGCCCAGGCCGCGCCTTTCCTACACTTCTACCTCAGGTGAGTGAGACTGAGAGTGACTGATAATATTCGGTATTAAAGAAGTAAATGGTGGAAGACACAATTAGTTCTTTCTATACTTAGTGGAATAATTATTTACAAAAGTAAAAAACTTTTGTAGGATTATTTACTCAAAAAGATCGATGAGTGAGTTGGAATAAATTCTTATTGGAATACCCAGCAATCTACCTACGAGACGAGTATAGTATGGATTGAAAGACCGTTCCAACAAAAATGAGAGTAATATTAGACCCAACAAGTGGAGTAAATGCTACGTCTAATATGATCGAATTACTCTAATATCATATCAAAAATCTACACCTCCATACATGTCAACAATATTGTTCGATTTGGATTATCTGATTCCCAATGATACATCTGGCCCGCCGACTTTGTTCCTCTTTAACCCAACTATTAAGAGTCGAAACTCATTGGTCAAAGCCCAACTCACTTAAGCAATGAAAAGATTTTATTGCATATAGGAGCTTGGCTTTAGTCTTATTAACCAATTGGTTGGGATTTCAACTCATAACAAGTAAGGACTAGATGGCTTCAACGTTGTAAGAACATCGAAACCAAGTAATTTAAATCGATAAAACAAAAGATAAATAGTTTATGGTACACGAGAATGTGAGATGATTCCAAACCCTCGTGCATGGAACATTAATTAATGAATAAACAAGATACTACATGTCTACATGGGGGCTGGAGAACTTCTATTGATTCATGTTCTATATATATATATATATATATATATATATAATAACCTCAATGCGGTGGGGGAAGTGCATTTGATCTTCCCCTTGTATAAGAACAAACGTCAAAAGGCAAAGACAATCAAAAGTTGCTGGACATTGGTTAAGGAGATGTTTAGGGAGTGTCTAAAAATAAGATAATAGATCCTAATCACAGATTCTTGTCTCTTCATCTAAGGCCTAAGCATGACTAGTCGTCTAGAGATTGTAATATGTGGGGCTGAATTACTATTCAAGATCCAGTCCCTTTACGGACTTTTCAAATACTTGCTCTATAAAGATCAGACTCTATTATTAGACGTGGAATGTGAAAGTAGGGATACCAACTCAAGTGTGCCTGTAAAAATGGCTTATATTTACCAATTAGTTTAGAGTCGACTACATGAGTTTATGAGAACATCAACAGAAATTCACTATGCGTTGATCATACTAGACCTACATCCTCTACGCATTTCCACTATTCAATTGGAATTCCATCAAGTACTGTGACTTAACGTCCTTTCATTCCCCGTAAGACTTCCTTCACTTGCTTATCAAAAAGACTTCCTTCACTTTGATCATCCTAATACATCTTATATCCAAGGATCTCTATTCTCACGAGAGATATGAAGATCTTCGATGTGCCCTCCATGACCGCCATTAAGCAACTCATTGAAATAACCTATCCACCTTTCGTTAATTTCTACATCCTCACCAAAACTTTATCCTCTATATCTTTGGTAATGTTGTCACAAGGCATTCGGGCACATGCCAGGCGAGGCACACCTAGGTGCCTCACCTGAAACGCCTACTTTCAATGTGACGTGGCCTAGGCAAGCGCCCTAGACCAAGCGCAAGGCGTATAGGGCGTGCGTCCCAGTGAAAAATGTAAAATTACTTTTCTTTTTGAAGAAATTTTAAGCCTAAAAGTTTAAGCCCTAGATCTCTATTGTCTCTCACCTCCTCTACTAGTCTGCTGCCTTGTTTATCCTTTTTTAAGCATATCATGTATTTATCCTTTTTTAAAGAATTTTTTGCATGCGATAAAAAAGAATTTTAAACTTATTATGTACTTATCCTTTTTAAAAGAACTTTTAAGCCTTATCATGTATTTATCCCTTTTTAAGAAAAATTGCACCTAGCTTTGCTTAGGCACGCCTCAGCTGTCTGATGGGTCGTGCTCCTTTCGACATTGACAACATTGATCTTTGACTCATTTACATGATTTAAGTCTCTAGTTTCCCTTTCATGTGTTTTAACTAGCTTATAAATATCTTTTCTTCCAACTCTCGTACAAGAAGTTAGCATATAAAATCAAGCAAGGAAGGTTTTGGTTTAACTGAAACATGCAGCAATCTCTTGCACAAGAAGTTAGCATATAAAATCAAGCAAGGAAGGTTTCTGTTTAACTGAAACATGCAGCAATATAAATTTCAGGGAACTGAAGAATTATCGCACAACTCACTATCACAAATCCACATTTAACACATAAAGGGCCTCATAAAGTTCAATTCATAAACAAAGAAAATTGCTGGTCAATGGCATCAGACCTATTCCAACAGACTGACAGCTCATAATCATCCAAGGAAATTCATAATGACCAAATGAAGCACCAAGTTGCAGAGAACAAAATCTGCAAAAGCACGCTCCGGTGGCATATCCTGCAATTGGAAAGACAGGAAGTGAACTGCTATCAAATGAACAACCCAGAGAAGCAATGAAACTGAAGAAGAAACATAGTCACATGCATGCAGATTTATTTTCTAGAAAAACAAAAATAAGACACGAGTGGGTTGAGAGGGGGAAGGGAGGTGGCATTGAATCCATTAAATCATTTGGAGTGAAGATCTTAAGAAATGAGTTTCATCCAGTCAACCTTTTCCACTCTTAAAAGGAAAAGGAGTTCGCATAACAAGCATACCTTAAATTCCTTGTTTTCTTCGTTCACTTGGATACGAAGACAGACTGCAACCAAAATGGAATAATCTCATGCTCAAAATTCCAAACCACATAAACTTCCCCCTAATTAAGTTATACTATATAGTCCACTTACCTGCAAGGACTGCAGTGCCTACACATGAAAGAACTCCAGAAAGAAAAGAGTTGAATGGGAATGAGCCAACAACAGCCATGTAAACCACCTGATAATTGGCAGCAGGAGCACAATTAGACGAGGTAACTAGTACATTAGTTTGCATAGAAATTTAAGAGATCCATTAACTAATAGAACCATGCAAACGAAACAAACAACAAATGGAGTCAAAACCACATAGACATCTGCATATACAGAGAGAGAGAGAGAGGGAGAGAGCAGATCAAGCAAATAGTAATCCCGTGTCTAATTAAAGTATTTTTTGGAACCGATGGGAGGGGTACTGTATATTGCAAGAATCACAAACAATGAAATTACTGAAACATTAGCATATTGCACTTCAAAAATATAAACCGCATTATTTTGAGGAGCATCACCGCTACAGGGCCTGGCTCCTCACCATACTGCCACAGTATTTGGAATTCCCCATTCCAGAAAGAAAATGAGAAACAAAAAGGTTATACAATTCAAAAATATATCTGCATAAATTCACTTTCAAACAGCAGATCTAACTGAGTCAAGCTCAACTCAAACCAGAGTACTCAGATGAACTAAAAACAATTTCCACAACATCCCAAATAAAGATTCTCCAATCATTTGAAATTATGCCAGTGAGTCATAAATAGGTCCAGTAATTGCTTTCCTTTGAGCACCATTGCAAACTAACATCTGATAAGGGTCAAGCGCAGTACCATTGGCTTTCACTCCCCTTCACCATTACAACAGTTAAACTGAATGAGTAAAGTGCCTTTTAGTGGTCTACTCATTTTAAATAATTACATGAATCTCAAATAGCATCCTTCTTATGCACCAGAAAATCCTACAAACCCTAAATTCCTGAAATAAATTGAAAACAACACCACAGAGTATCCACATAGGACCTTCCGCAAACCACATAAATCCTACCAGCAATTGTTGTACTTCTAAAGGGAAAATAGATCCATCAAAAACCCGTGATACCTGAATCAGAGCAGTGAAGACAGCGAAAATGACATAGATATCGATGATCTGTAATAACAGAGAAATTTTGCGTCAAATGATGAAATTCATACTAAAGCTAAAGAAAATTATATGCATATATAGCAGCGAAGGACCTTTAGAGAGGTAGGCGTGGCGGCATAAGCCGATCGTAGAGAATTTAATAGGTCTTGGGCATCCTTGCTTGTCGATCTCGCCATTGTCAAGCCCTCTTCTTCCTCTTAGCCTCGTCGTAAGTCATATGCCGTCCTCTTTCAGTCTCGGTCTCTATTTCTATCTAGGAGGACAATAATGTCATTTCGTCGGGGTTTTTCTTTTTCTATTTTCTAAAACTCTTTACTCGTTTCTTTGAAAATATATTTTGTTTGGAATTTTTTTTACGAACGGGAGAAGAGAGGAGATTCGAACGTCAATTATCAAAATGATATACACCATCTTGATTCTTTACCATTCCGATTAGTAACTCCGCATTTGTTCTGAAATTTTTTACTCCTAAAATAATACATTTTCTCGTCCTTCTAGATTTTAATTTCTATATTATAACCAACCAAAAACTTGCGAAATCCTTGCTAAAAAAATTACACAACCAAACTAGTGAGCAACTGATTCTTGGAAAAATTACAAAACCAATCCAATTTCCTGCTCAAAAGCCAATTTCACAAATACAAATTGAGATTACATATAAAAACTAAGAACCTGTCAACAATTTTCTTCTCAAAAAAAAAAAACACCTGTCAACAAAATTGATCATTGCTACTCTTGAATCTCTACACACTTCAGCCACTGAAAAATCTAACAGAAAGAAACACATGGACCTTCCAAAAGGAAGATGAGCATAAAATTCATCGCTACCATAAGCCCCGCTTAGTTCATTTCCTCTGGAAGAACTCAAACAAGACGTTGCATAGATCACTGCCAAAACTATATCCCAGCAATTGCTTTGTTTTGATGCCATCAACTGTTTGATGATCCACAAGACACTTCAATTGGTAATTGCATGCCATGCATTGAATAAATATTGTTACATCACTGTTGAGGAATAAATTCCTAGCTGTGTCATTTCTTTGCTGCAGATTGCTCCGTAAGATACCTACAGAACATGCAGCGCTTTAGGAAATTAAAAGAATGATACAACATAAA
Source organism: Tripterygium wilfordii (assembly GCF_013401445.1). Classification (NCBI taxonomy): domain Eukaryota; kingdom Viridiplantae; phylum Streptophyta; class Magnoliopsida; order Celastrales; family Celastraceae; genus Tripterygium; species Tripterygium wilfordii. The sequence goes on from NC_052246.1 coordinate 3,406,628, forward strand.
ACCAAAAAAATCATTTCATAAAAAGAATTAAAACTAAAGATAGATGAATCTAGTTAGGTTTTAGAAGAAATTGAGTTTCATCTTTAAAATGCAAAAGGGAATTTCAAGGCTGGTGACTTCAAGAATTGATGTTACTCCCCACATATCCTTACACCTTTGATTGTAAATGCAGAGACAGGCTTGCGGGCTTTAATTTCTCACTGATATCATGAGACTGGATTTTCTACTCATTATCAAATCCCAACCCTACCCATAAAAACAGGCAAATCTTATATAACTATAGACGAGAATCTGTCAAGAATTTAGTGTGTCCTAATCCCTTCCACCCAACATTTCTAAGACACATAAAATTAAGAAGAATATAATCAAGTGAACATTTGCAGAAACCATAGATTTGAGTAAAACGAATCACATACTTGCCAGTGTAGAAGCCTGCAGAATACCAAGCATTTAAAACAACACTGAGATCTGTTTCAGAGCTTTTGGTTTGAGCCATTTGCCTTTCACTTTCTTCGGCGTTATCATTCCCTGTATTTGATGAAAACATGGTGTACTACATAACTCAGATAGTGCAATAATGCATAGAGAAATCAGACAGAAATATCCAAACATATTACAACGCAGTGGTGCAGGCATGATAAATGAAGAGCCAGGCAAGAATGAAGGTTCCAGTTTTTCTCATTAAGAGAGAGAATGAATATAAAAAGATGAAACAATAGAACATTTGCTCACTATAAACATATAGAAGTAAAAAGGTAGTTAACTCACTTGATGGTGCTGCAATAAACTAAAAGACTACAACAAAAGGGCAAAAGCATTCTTACCTCCATCCTTACAAGGACCAACAGAAGGTTTCATCTTCATATAAGATATTGCTTTCCCTGCAGCTCCCATTGCTGTTTTGACAATATCTCCATTTATGCAAGGAAGTGACCTTCCAGAACACGTCATCAGCGAAGGATCATTAAATGCAGTACCAACACATGTCGTGCTTAAGGAACAAGCAGGAAATGAGGAACAAGGAGTCAGAGTGGAATGACAAACATATGGGCAACATGTGCAGACTACAGTTGGGTGACAAGCTTGGTTTGCAGAGACTTGATTTTCTTGGGAAGAGGACCAAGCACCCCACTGTACTTCCGAACCAGAAACGTCTCCAGAATATTGGTAATTAGAAGTGCCAAGTTGTTGGAGCTGCTGTAGAATCTTTTGCCTCTTCTCCTCTATCTCATAATACTGGCCCATTAATTGGCTATAGTTCTCTGTGGCTTGCGAATACAAAGTGTCTTTATGTGAATCTTTCATGTGCATGCCATTAGATGTATCTACATAGGTTTCAGGTAAATGTGTATCTACAGGATCATTTTCTTTAATTGGTTCAAGGCTATTTGTATCTCCCAATTCTGTTGCCCTGCTGGACAAGACATTACCATTCTCATCCGCCTCCCTAAAGATCACAACATACAAACAAAAAAACAGAACATGTAATCAGAAAACAGCAACGTAAAATAGCACCTACTAACTTGCAGGCACTCAAGCTTCAAGTTAGATGTCACGTAGGGGAAGACCATGAGTTTCAGACACAACTGAATTAAGAATTGGTTGGGGGCAAGAAAAGAAAACGAGAACAAAATAAAAAATCATGACCTGTATATGCAATCAAAAGTTATAACTTCATCATCAAAAAGTAAAGAGAATCAAAGATCCCAATCTCCCATGCAATAATTTCGAAGATAACCTAAAATCCATGCATGATGGTGCATTAGAAGTCTACAACTCAAGCGAGATGAGGTGCCAACATTACACAATATTTCATGCTCAGCTATATTCTTTTCCGTCTCTCTGGCTATGTTTTGATCATGGTCTGTTACCAAATTTCCGTTAAAAGGCTTCAAGCTATTATTGATTTATCAGGATATATATATATTTGATTTTTCCCGTACAACTTCCAAAAGTAATATCATTAACATTTACAATAACATATTCAACTTGCACTGGATTTGTCAACTAATCATATATTATAAGCCGTCAATAAGTCAAATTTTATCAACTTACATCTGTACTGGATTTATCTTATGCATGACACTGGATGTCAGGTTTAGGGCTTAAACCTAAAAGGCTAAACCTGAAATAAAACTGAACATACAGAAGAAATATGAAATTGTGACTAAAAAGCAGCTAGAAATGCTCAGTTGTGAGCTTAAACCTTATGTCTGCACCAGTTTTGTCAACAGCAGCAGAAGAAATAGTTTCTCCATCAATTGAATCGTTCTGGGTTTTGTTTTGTACGTGCATCATCTGTTGCAAAATATAAAATTCGTAAAAATCATTTAAAAAAAGGCAAAATCATCAGATATGAAATACGAAAACAAAAAGAAAAACCAAAAATTAAATATCAAGATACAGCTGCGAATACATAAATTAGTTAACTACAATACTAAATATCTCTGAATACATAAATATACGCATGTATATGCACTCAGAGAGATGGAGGAATAACTAAGGAACCTTATACTTAGAAATGGCGGCGTCAAAGGCGTTAACGAGGGCTGAATCATCCCACAAATCTCCTTGCTTCTTCATTCGCCGCTGCTTCTTCTCCTACGGTCGAGAAAACCCAGAACCCAAGGGCCAAAACCCCCGTTTTATAAGTTCATAGTGCTTTGTGGAAATTTTATTTAGACACCATTAAAATATTAATACTAAGTTTGCACCATTTGCATCCCCATTATAAGTTTACATTAAAATTTGAGTATAAAAAATTATCCTTTAACTATAAAATATTATGTAGAAAAATGTTAAATTTACACACGTAAATAAACTCATATCCCTTACCCTTTTTTACTTCTGAATGCAACATATAGTGTTGTTTTAACACACCGGAAAATCGACCCAACATTCCGACAATGAAATTTTATGTGAATTCTTATTTTCGATCCGTGGTTTTGATAATTTATGAAATAAAATCGGTCATTTTATTGCTACAAAGTATCAATGGGTGTTGATACTTGTCCTTTATATCCGATTTTGTGTGTTAAACTGTTCAAAATTTTATCAACGAAGCAGATTCGATTTTGTATCCACAAAACGGACAAGTCGTGCGATTTATGTCTAACATAATCGACAGGCTATGTTGATTTGAGGTTCCAAAAACGGCACTATGTGTCGATTTGTGCTACATCTACCATGGGTTTCTTTTTCCATATTAGTTCCATAAAATCAAACAGAACTTTTGATCCAAGAAATGAACCAATTATAAGAAACAAGGGGAACAACAGAGAGACTCACCTGTAGAGAAACCAGTCAACTTATGACACTTGGTAACTGATAATCAAAGTAAGCCACCAAGCATGAATGTAGTCATCACGTTCGGCTGCAAGTTTAGAGGGAGCTTTGAATGAACCGGTCAACTTATGACACTTGTGTCGTTTTGTTTATTTGTACGACATAATGATTTTTTTTTTTATAAAAAAAATAATGCTTTAGACCCCATTTAATATGGAGCGTTGAATGTAAAGTAGGCCCTATATATGTGTTTTTAATAAATGATTATTTTAATGTCACATAGATTTGAGAGACTTTTAGAGATAATATTTTGGGGTCTCTAGCATTGTCCATAAAAAAAAAAGACGAGTTATGTCGTTTTGTGTTCTTAAAAACGGTAAACTCAGTCGTGTATCAAATAAAAAAACGATGGGTGTTTGTGAATTGTACAGAAAATTAAACAAACCCCAAAAAATTTATTTATTTTTCATTGTTGGCAATGTTGGTTTTGAAATGTTGTAACTGATATTTATTGGTATAATCCTTCCGTAATTTGTCATATTCCAACTTCTACGATTTTTCAATGAAATCGATATTGCTTTGCAAAATTTCTTGGTGTGTACACTCTACTTTTTTGTTTTAAAATTGTGGTGTAAACTTAATACTTTCTAATTTAATATGTAAATACAAATTTATTTTTAATGTAAGGGTTAATATGTCATTCTAAATAAAGATATTTAAGTAAAGTAAAAAAATTTAAAAATAGTGTAAACTTAGGGTCTGTTTTTTTTTTTTTTTTTTTTTTTTTGAGAAGAAAGTCCATTAACTCAACTCCACAGATACATCAATGGGGCGCTCCTTGTCAACCAAGGAAACAGCCTCATGAGGACAACCATTCCTCCAAATTGTTTTCCTACTACCATTCTTAGCTAAACGAGCTAACAAATGAGCTACAGAGTTACATTCTCGTGGTACATGCTTAGGGTCTGTTTGGTATCACTTGTTTCTTGTTTTTTGTTTTAGTTTTCAAAAAATAGAAAATAAAAAAAAATATTGTTTGTTTGTATTTTATGTTTAAAAACCAAAAAATTTTTTTGAACACAAGAAAAAAAAGGTTTTTAAAAGTTTTGAAAACAGAATTAGTTACACTTATTATAAATTGCACTTTCTTTAAGATTTCAGATTGCAAATTGTATAGAGATATGAGACAATGATCAAATATACTTTGAATTATTGTTTTATTTCTCATCTTTTTTTCTTTCTGTTGATGTTTTCAATGGTGAATTACGTTGCAATAGACAAGACAAATACTGCAGTTATGAAAAATATAATGGTGTGGATATATTCAATTATTATGAAAATAAAAGCATAAACACACACTTTTTTTTTTTCTTTAGTTTTTGTTTTCAAGTGTTCAATCAAACAAGTTTCAATTTTATGTTTTTGTTTTTTATTTTTGTTTTCAAAATTTTTAGAAGTGATACCAAACACAACCTTAATATTTTAGTGTTGTGCAAATAAAATTTGTCTCGTGTTTTTTTGTTTTTAAAGTTTAGTTAGTTTTGGGCCTCGGGAGAAGTCCAAGTACAAAAAACCCTCAAAAGTTCGGCCCACCATTTTATAAGTTCATGACCTCTTCTCTTCGTGCTTTCTTGTTTTTTGAAGTTTAATTAGTTTTGGGCTTTTCCTGAAGCCCAAGTACAAAAAACCTCAAAAACTCGGCTCAAAAAGAAAAAGAGGAAATAAAGTTGGAGTCACAATGTCACATGCACTGCACGTGTCTCTTTTTTTTCCTCCCTTTCTAGAGCGTGGGACCCACGATTCCCAAGCAAAAGTTATCAACCGAGCCATTCCATGTCAATGCTTTCGTGTCCAGAATGATCGACTCAAACGCTCTCATCTCCGCACATTGGGCCCACTCAAGTTTCCGATTTGGCCCTCAGATAATTATTTTAATCCCCAAAACACCCCCACCTTGACTTCCATAAATAGCCCAAAATTCCTTAGAAACACAGCCGCACGCCTCACCCACCAATAACATGCTTCGCTAGTCTAATTCATGGCCAATTAAATTGTGGCGTTGATGGAATTTTGTTCTGGCACCGTCACTCTACCTTTTCCTTTTTGGTAACTCCTCCTTGCTTTTCGCCCAAGAAAGAAAGTGACAGGAACGAACCAGCAGAGACCGCCGACTCAAAAAAACCCCTCACGCCGTTGAAACGTATGTGTAGTAAAGCTTATTAACGGCGTCGTTTTGCATGTACTGTTCCCCTATATTTGCTCGGAGTCTGGGTTTTTTTTTCCCTCCGTCTCATTCCAACTACCTCGATCTCGAAGGAACCCTCGCTCATGAAAATCGAGCCTTATCGAGATTTTTATCGTTTCTGAGAATTGAGGGTATAATTCTTATTTTCTATGTCACTTTTTTTTTGTTATGGAAAACAAATCATAAAATCTTTGGTGGCCTTTATTCGCTTGATGTTTTTCTCGTCGGGTTTGGATTCTGCTTTTGCTTTTTTTTGCATGTGAATTTGTTCAAATTTTGTGATTTGTGAAGAATTGGATAGATCGGGGTGGATTTTCTTTAATACGAGTTTTTGAGTCGATTTATTTTTGGATAAATTTGGGCACTTGTATTGATTAGGGTTACTAGTTCTTTCCCTGATCGGTATAATTTATATGGGGTTTATGTGGTTTGACTTGAAATTTGCATGATGATCTATTCGGTTAAAGAGTGAACATAAATAAAGAACAGAGTTTGCTTTTGACTTTCGAATTTCGTTTTTTTTTTAAATTTAAATCTTTTTATATTCTTGAAGATGTCTAAGATTTGAAGTTAGATTAGCTGAGGAGTTTAACCTGGCTGATGAGACTTGCACGGATGCTTGTATGCTCAATCATATACAAAATTTAGGGTTTCTAATTTTTTTTCGTAACATTGTTATTATTTGTTTTTAAGTTTTATTAGTGTTAACCGGATGATATGGTGTCTTTTTCTGATTTTTCTGTTACTTACAGTGTTGGACTAAATTGGGATTTGAAACTTGAATTTTTTAGTTCTGAATTGTGGGATTTTATGTTGTAGGAGCAGCGCTACTAAGGTTTGTGAGGTGGCTTTTTATATTTGAATCGCTTAATGGTCAAATACAAGAAGGGCATGTACATTATGAAGACTAACAATAATACTTGGTATGCATTCTTTCCATATGATTCTAGGTAGCTACTTACTTTATCAATATCTTTCTTTTAGAAATTTAATAATTAATCATTATTGTGATATTGTGGATTTTTGGTATGCTGTTGTGATGTTTATTGTTGAATGGACAGCGTGATCCATAGCATTATGTCATTTTATGATAGGTAATTATATTTATACCTAATTTCGTGTTTATGGATTTAGAACTATTGTCGAAGCTGGTATACATTCTTGCCACGTGTGTAGGTGAAGATTAGATCACTCTGTTTCTGGATATGTTTTCCAGTTGCATAGTTAAGATGACGTGAGCATTTGGCGTATTGTTGTGATGTCATTAATTGTTGTCCCTACAAGCGTATCCTTTTAATGACTTGTTATCATCAGTGTTTTCAAAAATGTTTGTGATGTGCGTTTCGCTGCGAAATGGCATGAAAAGGCACCAAAGCGTATTGATTAAACGAAACCAGTTAAGCGTACGTAATTCGTTGAATCGTGGCAAAACATACGCTTCACAGGTTTAGTCTTATGCTACATCGTTTTGCCAGGTATTGGGAATAAAAAAAAAATCCAAAAGTTAGGTCGAAAGTCGAAGCCAATCTTTGCAACTGTAATGAATCGAAAATCGAAATAGCCTCTGTCAGTCGTCCGACCTCCGAGCTGCAACTGCGATCTGCGACCTCATTTACCACCTTTGCAACTGCGACTTGGTGAAGGGCATTATTTGCTTGGAGTGACTTCGTTCGTGGTCTTCCTATTCCCCATCTTCTGATTTCATGATCTCTGTGGGATTTACTTCTCCTTCAATGGGCTTAGGGCATTATTCGCTTGTAGCCTTGTTTCATTATCTGAAAGAGTGTTTTGCCTTGGGCTTCTCTTATTACCACATCTCTTATTAAAATTTAAATCGGTACAGTTTATATGTACGTTGTTTGAATTTATACATTTTTTATTCATTTTTGTATCACAGTACAAAGGCTACTGTCTCCATTTTGGAGAGAAATCAATCAATCATGACTATTTTAGTACCATAGATTTTTTTTACATGAATATGCATATATAATTATGTTTAATATAAATACTTTTTATATATTTTTAATATAAATAATATTTTTTTCGAAAAACTTACGTCTCAACGCATCAATACTTACGCCTTGCCTTGTGAAGACGATAATGCATTGCCGTACGTTTTCGCGTTGGCAAATATCTTAATTTTTTGTTTCTATGTTCTTACAACTATTTTTTTAAAAAAATTGAGCAGTAGGAATAAGGCTTTGGTTTTCGAATCTCGAGTGATACTGCTGTTGAACTAGCTTTTACTTGGATGACGTTAAGCAGTTCAACTGTTCTTTTTTATTTGTGCAGGGCACTAGCATATATGGTATAATAAGAAATTGAAGCCCTTTTAAGTCATGATCTATTGTTGTTATGATGATTAATGCAAGTGATAATTGAATTTCTTTTTTTCTGAATGGACATAATTGACTTTCTATGCGAAGGATTTGATGAATTTACAATCCATATTTAAAATCCCGGCACTCAACTAACATTACGAACTTTTCATACCAGCGGAGTATTCACAGGGGGTACTGCAGAACACTTAATGAGGATTTGGTTCATCCCACACGTACACGCCATGGGCATCCTGCTTTCCTATGTTCCCCGGAATAATTAGCATTTTTCGTTTAAAAAGGAATTTCCCCTCATTTTGAACTTAGCTTAGGTCGACTAACCGGACGACCCCGGTGAGAGAGCTTTCTTAAGGATTGGCTTTCCAGTGGTAGAACCTTGGTGCATTACCTTTCTATGTTATATGGACTTGTATGTTTCCCTGGAATAAGGAACTTCTTCCTGATCTGCCGCTTTAGCATTTTTCGTTTTAAAAGGAATTTCCCCTCATTTTGAACTTAGCTTAGTTGACTATTCGGACGACCCCGGTGGGAGAGCTTTCTCAAGCATTGGCTTTCCAGTGGTAGAACCTTGGTGTATTACCTAGTCACAAGTTCAAACCACAAAAACCACTCATCTGTTGCGCTCAGTGTTTTCTTTTTCTATTATCAAAACCTGAATCTTAGCAATCATCTTCGTCATCTTTTTATTTCCCGAAGATGCTTTGGTGTGTATTTTCCAGTATATTCTTTCTCTATATTGATGCTATTTCCTGCACTTACAATTCAAAATTATTTAGTTTTTCATCTCTCTCTGCTAGGTTTTTATGTAATCTGATTTATGAGTGGCAAGGACAACTTTTATCTTAGAAGCACTGTTTTTATAACTGCGTATGTGTTTTGGGATATTGCTTAGTTTCATGTGAGGAATTACATCTTTATGTAAAGAGATTTGTTCTGATGGTGATTTGTTTCTTGAGATGAAGGATACTCTTGCATCCAGATGTAGATAGTTATATGCTTAACTTATATAACTTAATCAATGTAATCTTGTTGTACTACATGATATGAGTACCATGGCAAATACTGTGTGTTGTTTCTGTGATGCATAGGAACATGTTGCAGATCTTTGAAACAAAATTATCAGAATTTTTAGCTGCTTGTTTTTAGTAACTGTTGAGTTTCTGTTACAGAAGCCAAAACCCAAAATGATCCCTAGTGTGATTGCATCTATGACTAGTAGTTGGTCTCTCGTTTATTGCGTCATTTGGGCACTATTCATAGTTTTTCTTTTTTTTGAAGTGGGGTTGGTTCTGTTTTTATCTTGATCTTCTTTTATGGGTGATGAGAATTGCTCTCCATTCCAACATTTCAGATTATTTTTAGGGTATTAAATTTTTTTCTAACTTTCTACTAATGGTTGACTTCTTTTTTTTCATACAGTGTGTGTGAGCCTACTTCAATGGTGCATTTCCTGTGAGAAGGGGCTGTTGGAAGGCCACATTTTTTGTTTTACTTTTTATTTAGACAATTGCCTGCGAAGTTGTTGAGTGGGATTGATCTAGTAGGTAGAAATGGAATCAAAGATAGCAAAGGAATTGGATAGTAGTCGTAGAGTTGCGCCCGGCTTGAAGAGAAAGGAAGCATCTCTTTCTACAACATATATGGCCGGAGCTCGCGGAGCAGTGTTACCTCAGTGGTCATCATCTATTCCGTTGTCCCTTAACCTTGATAAACGTAGGAAGGTAGATGGATGCAATGGCCGGCTTATGAGCCGTGGATATATTTCTACAAGATTTTTGCGTCGCTGTTACTCAAATTTCGAGAGAAGTGGGGTTCCACAGCGTATTCTGTTGTACCAGAATGGTGAATGGACTGATTTTCCTCAAGATCTCATTCGATTGGTAAAGAAAGATCTTGAAGCAAAGAAGCCAGCTGTTGAGGTGGATATGGACGGTGATCCTTATGTGCTGGATTTCCTTCATATGTTTCGTTTGGACTTGAAAAGAGGTCTGCAACAACCAATTTCTTGGATTGATGAAGCAGGTGGCTGCTACTTTCCTGAAATTTATGATGATGCTGATGAGTATGACTGCTGCCAGCATCAATGTGAGAAAGATCACGAGCTTTCTTACGCAGGTGTCCATGAGATCAAGCTGCAGCTTGAAATCAACGCAAATGGAGAATCTAAATTAAAGGAATGCAGTGGAGAGTCGGATGATGTTATTGAGGAGATTCAAGGTGCTTGCAATATGAAGCCTGATGAAAAAATTATTGAAGTTGTTGAGACAAATAAACAGATGACGGCATCTATGACTGCTGGAGCAATATCTGCTAATGAAAAGTTGGGTTCTGATATTGTTCAAAAGATGTTTCTTGATGGCATGATGCCTTCACGTGGTGTAGAAATACTTGATTTATATCGCTGTTCTAGTGCTTCAATGCCAGCTCGTTTAGAGCTTTTTGAGAAGCAGGTTGAAATCACAAAAAAGTATCGTGGAGATGCAAATGTCCATTATGCTTGGCTTGCTTCCTCTAGAGGAGCATTGTCTACAATCATGATGTATGGGCTTGGGCATTATGGACCATTTATAACTACGTCGAAGTATGGCATTGGTGTTCATCTTGCTGCAGCAAACTGCTCTGGTGCCAGGTTTAGCTCTTTTTTTATTCTATCTATGCCATATACCGCGTGATGCATTTCTATTATATTACCCTTAAAAAATTAACTAATCTTCATGGGTAGGCCATCCTGATTCAGTGATGGTGATACTTTCTTTTAAGTTGCCTGCCTTGGCTCTTCAGAAAATTTTCCCTTGAAAAGATTTAATACTAGTACGGCTGTTGATCTGAGCATGATCCTCTTATGTTCACGGTTGACTCAATTTTTGACAGATCAAACAATGTGTGGTCAAATGCAGTTTGTCCGCTAAAATTGAAGTGATACCATGACATGCATGAGTCAAAACGATCATGCCGGTTAATTTGTTTCATTTTGATACATATCCCTGAAATCTTCAGGCAAACCATCAAATCCTCGTTGTTGACTGTTACCAAGGGGCATAAAAGGCATGCTTGCCTATGATTATCTTCATCATTGCACTCTTATAACGTTCTTTTAGTCAATTACATATGAAAAATTTTCTGTACAGTTATTCGCCTTATTTTCCTGTTTTATGATTGTATGTGCTATTCATCCGTATTTTCTATTGTGCTGTGGAGAGGTATTCAGCTTTTGATTTGTTGACAGTGTGGATTATTGTGATGTTGACGAAAATGGTGTGCGATACTTGTTATTTTGTCGTGTCATACTGGGAAATATCGAGTGCCTTTGCCCTGGGACCCGACAGTTCCATCCCAGTAGTGAGGAATTTGACAGTGGAGTAGATAATCCTCAGAATCCGAGGCATTATGTAATTTGGAATATGAATGCGAATACCCACATTTATCCAGAGTTTGCTGTTGGTTTCAAAGTCTCTTCCAAGGCTGAAGGTGATTCCTAACCTTTGTGTATACTTGTTGATTGCCTGAATACCAACATTTACCCATTGTTTGTTGGATTAAACTTGGCTTGAAAGCTCCTTATTTATTTTGACTGCCAGACCTTTGTTTTATCCTTTATACAAAAGATCACAAGTTGTTATTAATGAACATGGTTTATTAAGCTCATAAGTTCATGAATTTTCTCCGCTTTATGAATTTGTTTGGCGGTGTCTTTGTGTATTTTTCTGAATTCTCTGTGGAACACTTTTAGTATCTGTGTTGTTCTACTTGATGTGTTCTACAGGTAATCTGGTTGGAAGTGAGAACAAGCATTCAGTTTCAGGGGTTACTACGTCCTCTCAAGGTCGTCTGGGAAATACACAAATCAACTTCAATTCCTCTGCTGATCTGGTGAGTCTCCAGTCTTAATGTGTGGCACATCTGTTGGTCCTTTATCTTGGGGCATAATTGAGCTAATATGCAACATCATAGTTATAACCCTTTTGTATCTGTGTTCTTTCCTAAATTGTACATTTAAGTATCAACTTTAGACTGCTTAGTTTGGTTCTTGTGGATGGTTTGGTTTGGTTTGCTCTTAGCTTTCAGATTATATACCTTTTTAGGCTTTTGTTTGTCAATTGTAAACCTAGCTGACCTGAAGTTACAGATGAGTCTAGGGGCCTTAGATGCTGATGGAGCCTTCTATTTCATTCGAATGCCATTCTGATTTACAAATTGATATGCTTTCTTGCCATTTGAAACTTATAAAAATGTTTGTTTCATTTTTATTTCCACTTGTTGGGTTGCAAACATGTTTGAATTGTGCCAGATGTGATGATTTACAAATCAGTTTGCACTGACTATTTATGTTTCACTACTGTGAGACGTGACCAAGTTAATTCTAGAAACTGATGATGTTGCCGAGAATAGATTGTCAACTATATCGCTGCTAGAATTGCAGAGACTTTTATAACCTTATACCTACTTGCACACAATTGCCTCATTATTAAGTACAAGAGGAAAATGTGAATAAAAGGTAAGATGCATTATTGTGTAGTGACTGCAGCCACTAAATCTTGACAAACCTGTTGAGGTTTTTGCACCATTAGGAAGTTTAGCATCGCCATGCAGTCTTGATAGTGCAAAATTGTGGTATCTTGTTTTTTTTTTTTTTGTTTTTTTAAAAGTTCCTGGCTGTCATTTGAATCACATGCTAAGATTATCAAGCATGGTCTTTTATTAGTTACAGCGGCCATCGGGCATTATTCCTATGTCATTTTACTCATTGATAAACTGTCAACATGAGACTGTCAATTCATTTTGTCTATGCGTTATCCAAGTTTACTTATTTAGTTATGACATTTTTTTATTTATGATTTCCTCTCTGATTAATAAGTTTGCTTTTACCTATAAATCTATATTCTTGTGGTTACTTATTTAGTTATGACATTTTTTTATTTATGATTTCCTCTCTGATTAATAAGTTTGCTTTTACCTATAAATCTATATTCTTGTGGCTTTCAGGAAAAAGATGCTAGTGTGGGTTCGGCCACTTCGAGGACTCCAAAATCCCCCTGGATGCCTTTCCCTAACTTGTTTGCTGCCATCTCAGATAAAGTTTCTCCTAGAGATATGGAACTTGTATCTGGTCACTATGAATTATTCAGGGTATGTTTATCATCATAGTCAATTTTAGTGTTTCTTCCAATTGGATGCTTCCACCTCAATTTCTTCCAATTTTTTAAACAGGCTAAGAAGTTAAATCGGGATGATTTTGTCAAAAATTTGAGGCTGATAGTTGGAGATGCATTGCTGCGAAGTACGATAATCAAACTTCAATCCAAGGTAATACGGGCATGGCAACTAATTCTTGTAACTAATGCATGCTGAATTTCTTTACCAATCCTTGTCTAAGCAGTGATTAGATATAAGAGAACACATAATATCGTGGTGCATGTCGGGTCATCCTGTGATCCTCGAATTGAGTTTTCACTGAAGAAATCTTATTTTTGATAGTACATTAGCATTAGTATAGACATACATGTAGCTCAGATGGTAGAGCGTTCTCTTAGCATGCGATGCGAGAGGTACATGGATCGATCCCCCGCATCTCCACCATTTGTTTCCATTCAAAAAAGTCTAACGGGCTGCAGCCGTTTTGGTTTTTTTGTGTGAATATTCCTTCCTCATCTCCGTTGCACATTGCTTTGTATCAGAGGCTTTCTTGTTAAGTACTATGAAAGAATGTTACAGGGTGAACAAAAAGGAGTCATAAATTGCACTGGATAAACCCAAAGAAATTTTAGTACGTATCAAGACCAAGTTTATTATTCATGCATGATCCATCCAGCCTTTCTATTTTGCAAAATTCTTCAAACACCAAAGATAAAGATTTTTTTTACCTTAGACATCTAGCTGTTACAATATAACTATTTTTTGCTGAAATAAGGAGAACAAGAATAATAAGAATTCCGGCTTCATCATCATTGCATTCATGTTAATGAGGGGTGAGATATGATGTCTACTCTTGGGAAGGTTCTCATTCAACATCTTACAAATTTAGAGGAATTGGATATGAAGAATATTTCATTAATATAACTGCAATACAAAATTGATTATTGAAGAACTGAAAATTTCTGAAATCTGTATTAATATGAAATTCCATGGTCATATGCAGATACCATCAGCTTGTGTAACTGATGCATCAAAGCCAAATGTTGAAGGTTTAGGTGGGCCTTGATTGGCCATAGCGCAGCGCCTGCATACTTGATTCTGGCCAGGTTTTCCGTACAGTGTCTGGGGATTTCTTTGACACTTGATTCTGGGTATTGCAATGCGTCGACTTAAAGTAGTGAATACAATAACGGGCTGGTTACAAGTATTGTAGGTCTTAGTTGTCTGAAAAGTTTTAGGTGTTCGCTTCTCTATTTCCCTTGTTTTCTTGTTAGTGAACGATATTTTCAACTTGTCAAACTGGAAATTGTTCCAGATGTGAACTGCCTCTCGAACCTTGGATACATTTTTTCCCTGAATGTGGACAATTCCAATAATTATTTCCTTTTTGGTACTTCCGGCAGCATGATTTTGCCATGTTTGTACTGTTTAATCTGTAATTTCATGCTGTGCCCAACTGTGGGCTGCCAACATCAGGGATGTTGGTTGAAAAAAGCCAACCTCCTATTGAGGTATTTTTTCTGGACATGGATGCACTTTAAGTTTGTGTTTCTAGCCTGTCCCAAGGCCTCGAAATACTGTGATCAGTACTTTGTTTTCACCATTTTTTTTTCCTGGGGGTGATATTTTTGTTAAGAGTCTTACCTCATGAGTCATGATATGTTCACGAGATTCTTCTCTTTGTTGTACATCTTTCTAATGGCGTTCCGTATAGACAGATTCAGTCTCCCAACTGCACTTTTTGACCTGTCTCAATGGTTCACTTTTCCTTGGTAATTTCTCTTACATGGATCTTTTTGAATTCCAGTATGTGTAAACACTTCTATTGAATGACTGCATATGTTTCCGGGGATTGTTGACGATATTGGATTCTCACTCGGGTTGTTTATAGTCCCTTCAGATTGGTTCATCCCTGAAGCAGACACGAAGAGGTAGGGTCTTGGAATTGGAATTGAGTCCAAACATCGCCATTTCAGTGCTTTCAATTTGCAAAGGTCGACCAACATTGGAAGTACAGGTCTGAAGCTTATTAACTAAATATCACACGGTTATTCATTTTACAAGAAAATAAATTGGTTTTGGTGGGATCGCTGTAAAAATTTCGTTTGCTCTGTAAGTCTGCTTTCTTCAGGTTGCTGTCTTGAATCCAACTCCATCTCCAAGGTGAGAGTTGGTTACGGTCAGAATGTGAAGTCGAAGCCACAACACAATATGCCATCTGAAAGTTGATGTTGGCGATTGGCCCAACATCAAGCCTCTAGGTAGGTAAGGTTGGGATCCATTAGCCGAGCCTCATGCATCTCCTACAGTCCTACTACAATCTCCAAGACATCCCAATCTTATACAGAGGCTCTTGTTTCCTTTAAAATAGAGTAGAAGGTTGGTTAACATTGAAGCTTGTTTGTTATTTTCCTTTGAACTCCTCATCCTTGAGAGAGATTTTCTTAAAAAAGGAGATGACTCTTTCTGAATGCACACACCCACCTCGAATAAAAAGAGAGAAAACGACACATATCATCTATGTTTTAAACTTTTAATGGTATATGAATGCTAAAAGTTTCTTATGGGTGTTTTTTTTTTTAAACCAGGAACACATTCCAAGACATGGCCACGTTAGATCTCATCCACATGATAAATCTCGGGCACGTAAGTCCGCCATCTCACATGCACCAAATAATTACAGGATATTTAGTTCATGGGAGCTCTAAAAAAATTTATTTGACGTGAGAGTTGAACGCATGGTTAAAAGAAAGTCCAGCAAAGGAAAAACAATGAGTCGCTGACCTTGGCTTGTTGATTATGTGGGCTGGTTTAGCCCATATAATAGAAACAGAGGGACTGGTCATTGGGCTGGGATTGTGATTTATATAGGCCGGTTTAGCCTTTTGTGAACTGCCCACAACGTCAACCAGAAAAGAAACAGTGGTGTGTTACCGTGTTAACTATCAAATCAAACACAAAAGAAATGTTGGCCATGTGGCCCGAACCCAATTAACGAGACTATTTGCCATGTATTATCTATGAGACATATGTTTGACCTTTTTTGTAAAAAAAAAAAAAATAACAGAGAAGAAAGAGAGCAGACAAATTTATCTTTTAGACAATTAATATGGGCTTAAACTCAAGGTATCAATGTATACGCACATAAATTTTTCGAGATAAGTTGAGTCAAAAGTAAACGTGTAGCCACAAAAAGATAAATATGCTTAACTTGCATATGTTCAAATTGATTCACGCAACTTCGGTGGTTGTTTGGGTCAGAAATTGATTTCCATAACAGTCAATGGCTTGCACCAAAAGTAAAACATTAAACTCACCTAATATGGAACAACAATGTAACCAATAATTTGAATTTTAGTAACCGACATACACTACTGTCCAATAACAGAACACTAAATATTACCAAGCATAGTGTTTGGTCATCCTTTGATGTTACACTTGAAGACCCAACAGTAACCAAACTGCCTGCATCTAATTTTGAGTTTGAAAATGGTAAGGAGAATGGTTGAATTTTAGAGTATTATGGAGGTCAAAGACTTGTTCCACCAGGAACCATTGCTTTGGTTAGAAAGAATGTGACTTATGTGTGACCAGTATATTTATCACAAACAAGAAATCTAATCGAAATTTTTTAAAACGATACCATACAAAATTTGTCCTTTGAACATCTGGTATGAGTCTAAATTCGGGTCCTCATGCTTTTGCGCATAGAAGTTTTTCATCTGATGACATGGTAAGTTACATCAAAGCTCAGCGTGTGACCACAAGATATTTCTCCACTCTAAACTCATATATTATACCAAAACAAATTTTTATAAGATATAAATTATGTTCCATATGAATCAAATAAATAAACAAGAAATTGTTATTCATCAATACAAGAAACACTTTCTCATGGGAAATGTTGAAATGAATTTTAAGGTATACATGTTGTAAACTTATTCAATGATGACCAAATAAATATGTTTATGTCTCTATATCTTTGAACTAAAAAAAATGAAAAAAAATAAATTACATGTAATCTCCAATTAATGAATTTATAATCCACATAACTAGGTGTTGTTCTTCTAGCACAAGAGAGGCGATTGAGATGATGATGCCAAGCTGCAAGATCAGAAGACAAAAAAAAATTAATGTTAAATTTTACGCCAAAATTGAAGAATTAATGAACATCTAATCAACAATTGTAATTAATTACCAACTCTAAAAAAACTATTATAATTAATTAGAGATTAATTGTTTCTCAAGAACATTTTGAGTACTTACTCTAGAATCTCTCTCCAATAGGAGTCATTGGTTACATCCCCATCATCCAAGAATTTCTCCCAACCATCAAAGAAATCATTATCAGCAGGCGAGGCGGCGGCGGAGAGGTGAGATGTTGGTGTGCTGCTGCTCTTGTTTTCCACAGGAGAGGCTTCAACCAAGGCAGGAATTCTATTGTTTTCTGCTTTAACATCAAAGGAAGTACTCCCAAAGCTTTTATGGTTGGTTTCAAGGTCATTTAGGCCAGACCCACCTTCAAAATATTCCCCAATATCAAATTGTGACTCATTAGGCACAGCCTGAGGTGTTACACTAATTGGGTTATTAAGCAAACCCTCATGAGAAGTACTAATTGAGGAAGCAATCATG
Organism: Tripterygium wilfordii; assembly: GCF_013401445.1. NCBI lineage: Eukaryota > Viridiplantae > Streptophyta > Magnoliopsida > Celastrales > Celastraceae > Tripterygium > Tripterygium wilfordii. The sequence continues at coordinate 3,424,265 of NC_052246.1, forward strand.
TTGAGAAGGTTAGGGTTTTGAGGTCCTGATGAAAGAAGTGAGGTTGAAGGGTTCATAAGCTGCAATAGATTTTGCAATAACTGAATTTGAGCTAGTTGATCATTGCTCTCCCATGGAATAATGCTCATTGGATTGGAGAATTGCGCCGCAGAAAGGAGTTGAGAGAGATTAAGGAGATGATTGATATCTGTTCTGGGTTTGTGGGTGTTTGGATCAATCCCCATTTGAAGTAGTTTCTTCTTGATTTGGGTGTTCCAGAAATTCTTTATTTCATTATCTGTCCTCCCTGGTAGATGACTTGCAATTCTTGACCACCTGGAAAATCAAAATCAAGTGACACAATTAGTAAAGAAAACAAATAATTAATCAAAACAACAAGAAGAAAAACCACATACTTGTTTCCAAGAACTGAATGGAGTTTGATGATAACTCGCTCTTCGTCCTCCGTAAAATGTCCTCTCTTGATGTCAGACCTCAAATAGTTTATCCATCTGAGTCTGCAACTCTTGCCACACCTATTCAATCCTGCTTGTTTTGGGATTGATTTCCAATTCTCATGGCCATTTCTGTTGATGTACTCAACCAGCTTTTGATCCTCCTCAGGTGTCCATGGACCTTTCTTTAGGTTACTGTCACCACAACATGGAGACCTCATTGTTGTCAAAGAAGCAACAAACAAACCACAACAAGTAGTTTAGTTAATTTCTTTGCAAATCTTGGTGAGACATGCATGGTTTATATATATGGTTTGCATGGGAAAAGTTATTCAAACAATGATGTCACTCTCTCATTTCATTCTTTTGTTCTTTTTTTTAGTTGTGTCTCTTTGGGTTTCAAAAAAAAAGGTAAGAAGGGATGTGGGCTAGCAACTAAATTGGCATTATTCATTAAATAGAGATATAAATATGGTACTAATATCTTGGTTAGGTAGTGTAATATGTCATGTAATATTGAGGAAGCTAGGGTTGAATGTTCATAAAGTAGACACGGTAGTTGATGAGGTAGCCATTTTTGATTATCGTTGTTTTGAAAAATATGTTGTTTCAAGGTTATTTCATAACGATCTTTGTAACGTGTTTATGCAATGATAACGTCATAGATTACGTTCTCTAAGATTTCTCAAATTACGAAAGCAATTTTACTAATTTTTCGGTAATCGAAAGTTTCAACCTGAAACTCAATGCCTCAATTGTCTTCTTTCGAGACAAACTAAATATATTGAAAAAATAACGTTATCACAAATCAATGGTGAAATTGAAATGCGTAAATTAATATAATTTATAAGTATCCAAATAGTAGAATTCCTTTTATATATATATATATATATATATATATATATATATATATATATATATCTTCTTTCACCTTTTTTTTGTACTCATGAAGATAATTTGTTGTTGCAATGACACACACAAATAAGGCATATGCCTGAAATATGTGTATGACAAAAGTCTAGCTATAGCTAGTGAAGTATATGTACGTGTGTGTGTGTCTATATATAAGTATGTATGTATTTGATGCAGCGCATTCCAGTATCAAGACTACTTAATTGTTTAAAACAGTAGGGATTATTTGAAGTAGTTATACCAAGTTCCCAACATACACAGATTCATTGAATATATATATATCATTTGAATATATATAATGAACTGATCAATGTCATTCTCCAACAAGATTAATTTAAGGTAATCCTAATTCCCTTCATGATGTACGTCATCACAAGAGTCATCATTTTTGTCACTCTCTTATTGGTTTTACATGATTTGAAGCTTTGACTATATCCTAGTCTTATGGAAACCACAAATTAATGATCAATATATAATTTTAAATGCATGGTTGATCAACCATAGATACAAAAATCCCAATAGTCTTTCAATGTCAAAGAAGTAAATCATATTAATTGTCCTGATTTTGATTTAATTTGTCAATAATTGAAAGAAGTAGAAATCTTGAAAGTCCACTACCAAAAAAAAAAAACTACCTTTATCTCTTACCACACAAGTTACTATTCCTAAATTCAACCAAGTGACCTCACCTTCAATTTGCTTCCACATTCATATTACTAACCAACATTAGGAGATAACTATGCAGATTAGCTTTCTAAACTACAAAGTTGTTAGCCTTGAAATAATGAAATCTGGGTATTTTGTGTTCAAGAATCAAAATTATACACACAAAATTCCTTTTTTTTTTATCCTAAAATGACACCATACAAATTTGACCTTTGTACATTTGATATGAACCTAAACTAGGGTCATTAGATCTGCCCGCACAGAAGTTTTCAATCTGACGACATGATAAGTTGGTTTTGACTTTCTTAAATATTTTTGCTTAATTAAGGTAATTTATATTCATCAAAAAGGAGTTGAACTAACTTTGGGTAAATTTCAACTTTCTTACGTTTTCATGGAGTTTACTTATCAAACTTGGTTTCTTTAGATCTAACTTACAAGGTTGAAGAACAATAATAATAGTCAATTATGTGTCTTAACTTTGACACTGAGGAGATTAATTAATACAAATAAAAGAAATTTAACAAACAGTGTTATTCCAATTCCACTTCAAAGAAACTTCCAAAAAGTTTGTTTTTATAAAATAATATTATTATTCTATTTGGTAAATAATGTTGCACAAGCAACAACCTTATCCAATGGAGCTTCTCTCCAATATTTCTCAAGAAAGCAGAAGGGGTTAGTATCAGCTGACAAGGAGAAAACCTTCCCTTTTTTTTTACAGAATTCTTCGTCTGTTTTATGACTTATTATGTGCTCAAAGAGGAAAAAAACCTTAAAATTCATGACTTGAGAACTGAACATAGAACATACAGTTGATTAAATGAAGAACTGCAGTGCTTTCTGTAATTAGTGTTGTTGCTGCTGCTGCTGAAGGTTCACCAGCTTAAAATATGCTCCTTCCTTGTTCTGTATAAGACTAGAATGAGTACCTTGATCTATTACCTTTCCATTTTGAATGACAGATATTCCGTCCGCGTTCTTTATGGTGGATAGTCTGTGTGCAACCATGACTGTAGTTCGTTTCGTCATCAACCGGTCCAGAGCTTGCTGAACTATTCTCTCCGACTCCACGTCCAGAGCGCTAGTTGCTTCGTCTAACAACAAGATTTCAGGGTTCTTCAGAACAGCTCTGGCGATGGCTACTCGCTGTTTCTGTCCACCGGATAGTTGCACCCCTCGTTCGCCAACCTTGGTGGAGTAGCCTTCAGGAAGGGCACTAATGAAACTATGAGCATTAGCAAGCTTTGCTGCTTCTATCACTTCTTCTTCGGAGGCTCCTTCTTTACCGTATAAAATGTTCTCGTAAATTGATGTTGCGAAAAGAGCCGGCTCTTGTTGGACGAGGCCAATGTGTTTCCTAAGAGATTTGAGCTTAAGTCTCTTGATGTCTACGCCTGTAAAATTTGATAGATTGTCAGATTATTCTCGTTACAGAAGTTTATTTTTTGGTCTTCAAACACATTAATACACTAGTGGATCGTAAAATACAAATAGAGCACATATTGTGGTTAACAAAGAAGCAAGTGGGGAAAGGCAAAGAGAAAACATACCATCAACCATAACTCTCCCAGCCTGTGGATCGTAAAATCGTAGTATGAGAGCGAGAACCGAGCTTTTTCCAGACCCACTTTGACCCACTAATGCCATACTCTTTCCCAAAGGCACCCTCAGATTAAAGTCCTTGAAGATAATTACGTCTGGCCTTGAAGGGTAGCTGAACTGAATGCCTCTTAGCTCAATCGCCCCGTCAACTTTTGGGACCTCTTCACCAACATCACCCACGACCTGTGTCTTGCGGTCGAGCAACTCAAAGACAGATGCTACCATTTGGTTCCCCTTTAAAAGATCAGGGGCCATCGCCAAGGTCTCACCCATAGCTAATGCCGTCACAATCAACACCATAAACGATTTCATGACAGATTTAAAGCTAGCCAGCTCCTTGCCCATCAAAATAGAACCATACCTACGAAGAGAACAAAGCAATGTGATTCAGTGTATTTCAGAACTTGTACAACACTCTCTGTCTGCCACTTGGTCAGACGTTAAGTTCACATATCAACCTGAAATAATGGGCACATAAGTTGAACCTAAATGTCCTTACCATAAAGCAAGTCCGTAGGATGAGAAAATGAAGAACTGGGACACACCATAGAATATGCCTGCAATCTGACCACGAGTAGCTGAACGCTTGGATGGCTCCACAAGCTCACTGGCATAAAGGTCAAGTACCTTCTCTTCAGCACAAAATGCTGCAACAGTACGTATATTACTCACAGCCTCACCAGCCAGCATATTAGCTTTTAGATATGCTTTGCTCAGGTTTCCACCATAGCCTTTCATAAAGAGTTTCTGAAATAACGAGATAATTAGGAAAATCCTAACAGAAATTTTGAAAAATTCTATGGAGTCAACAGACCATGCAGGACAGAGAACATACCTCACTAATGTGACCACTAATTATCAATGGATATGTGGCCACAACAACAAGCGTGAGCCTCCAATTTAAGATGAAGGCAATGATGAATGAGGTGACAACCAGACCGGCATTCTGTATGAGAATTGTTGAGCGATCAACTACTATAGTTCGGAACAATGTTGCATCACTCTCCAGACGTGATGAAAGCATAGAACTTATATTATTTGTGTCGTCAAACCATCCAATCTCATTCCTTAAGATTGCTGCAATTCGGTAAAGGAGCATAGTCAAGAAAAAAAAAATTCTGGAAAAAAATCTCTCTGAAATCTATTTAACAGAGGCATTCCAGTCCTAGAAATGATTCCCAAGTATAGCAGAAAATTGCACATGTAAAGACTCCTTTTCCATGTGGTGGTAAACGTACTCCTGAAAAACAACATTATAGAGATGGCAAATTTACCGGAAAACAACATTTCCCGAACTCGAAGAGTAAGTCTCTCTCCCATGATTCCAAAGCAAAGATGTTCAATGGCATGAACTATGACAGTTATAACAGCTCCGCCACAGAAAAGCAATCCAATCTTCTTGACCTGATGGCGAGTAGTGTCCCAGTCCATGTAATAGGATACAAGAGCTTCAGAGACGCCAAGAGCAAAAAGAGGCATCTGAGATCCGGCAATGAGTGCTCCAATGGTGCCAATGACCCCATATATCCAATCAGGACCAACCATAGAATACAATCTTTTGACTGAAACATGTTCTGTCTTCATAGGCTCCATGGCATCAGCACCAGCCCGGCTAACTGATTCTTTTTCAGAGCGAAAACTTGCACCAAAACTTGTCCTTGTTCGGGATGACTCTCTTGAATACCTTATGCTACAAACAACAGTTGGAAATTAGATTTTCCATCAAATAGTAATATACATACAAATGTAATTGCATGTTTGATGCAACTGAGAATTCTTTTTGTTATTCAATCGAAGGGGAGAAAAATTCAAATAGAAAATTACTATACATAGGATTTCATCAGTGAAATGTTGCTTGATTAAAGAAGTGGCAAAGGCATGCTTAGGTTCTGGTAGTTATGATGGAAAGAAAATTTTCTGGTAAAATTTAGCTGCAAAGAGGAGATTGTTGCCTCCACAAAATATTTTTAGCATGTCATAATTCAAAGTGTAAAAACAACCATAGCTAATGCTAGCCGAGGCTTCATAAGATAAAACTAGCGATGACAAGCAGATATTCATATTTTTTTAGCACCATTCCATTATTTAAAAAAAAAAAAAAAACTTTGAGCATGGTTACATAAGCATTCATTCAAAAAGTGGTGAAAATATTTCCCTCGGTCATCTGAAATCAGAAAAAGTGGAGAAAGTATGTTGAACACCTGAGTGGTTGTCCCATCGTTGGGCCAAATGAAGAATGCCCATGCAATGAAGCTGCCTCCTGGAGGTGAACAAGTGATGCATAGGCACTGCTTGGGTTTGAAATGAGCTCTTCATGGCTCCCAGTTTCCACTATCTTCCCTTCGTGAACAACTGCAATCACATCTGCATTCCGAATGGTAGAAAGACGATGAGCAACTACTACAGTTGTTCGTCCAACCATGGCACGATCGAGTGCCTCCTGCACACTTTTCTCGGACTCAGCATCAAGTGCACTTGTGGCTTCATCTAATAAAAGGATTGATGGGTTCTTCACAATTGCACGAGATATAGCGATCCTCTGTTTTTGTCCTCCGGACAGTTGTATTCCTCTCTCGCCAACCTACATATAATATCGCAACTCTCTTAAAAGAAAATAAAATATCACCCAAGGCCCAAGTTTAAACACTTCTATCATGCAAGTTCCATAAAGACTTTGTGCAGAGTACCAGGTTCTACTTCTGACAAGTTATGTCAGTGATGTAATTATTCTTAAAGAAACCAATTGTCTTGGCTATTGTTTAGGTTTCATTTCTTCAAGCCAAGTACTTTTTTGCCCCCACATTTTCTTCAGCTTTCATATAGTTTCCACTTATTCTAGAGATGTAATGGAAATTGGTTGCAACATTACTATACTGACAAATATACCTGAGTTTCAAATCTATCAGGGAGGTTGTTGATAAAAGACATAGCTTCTGAAAGTTTTGCAGCACGGTTGATCTCTTCAAGCGTGGCATCATCTTTTCCGTAGAGAATGTTCTCCCGAATACTTGTAGCAAAAAGAGCAGGCTCCTGATTAACCAAGCCAATTTGCTGCCTAAGCCACTTGAGGTCAAGTTCTCTGATATCGCTTCCATCTAATAATATCCGTCCAGAGAGGGGCTCATAGAAGCGTTCGATCAAAGATATAACTGTGCTCTTCCCAGACCCACTTCCTCCAACAAGGGCCACAATCTTCCCAGAAGGAATATTAAGAGAGAAGTTATTGAAGATAAGCACATCAGGACGAGAAGGGTAACTGAAGCAAACATTCTTAAGTTCAATGTGGCCCTCAATTTTGCTCAATTTCCTTCCATTTTTGGAGCTGTTTTGGCTGATAGTATTCCTCTCTATCATTTCAAAAATGGGGTAGGCAGCTGCCTTTGCACGTATGAAAGCAGAGATATCTGGTGCAGCCTGTCCTAGTGACCTGAGAATCAATTAACAGAAAAACAATCCACTATTTGCTTAATAAAATTTCACATAGAATATTCATGACTTAGAATTTACACCATAGGACCATACATTTACGAGAAATGCCATGTCAAATGTGAAATGTGTCGGAGCAAATCTATTATCATAGGGGCGAAAGATGGAACAAAGAAAGGACATGAGCAAAGACTCACAGGCCAGCAATAACAACATTGAGCATGGTGGTGAAAGAATCCCCGCCATTAGCAATATTCTTGTGAACAACAATGCTAGTGAACCAGACCAGTAATGCCCATGACAGGAAAAGGACACAATGCAGCGTGCCTAGCCCCAGACCCTTGGCCAATCCTGCTTTTCTGCCATACTTGTATGTAGCTGCAAGAGCTCTCCGGTATGAACTTACAGCCTTTTCTTCCCCTACAAATGCTTGCACTGTCCTAACATTACCAATCACCTGGAAATGACACAACATCAAAAGCTACATTTCAATACGACTGGAATTCTAAACTTGTGCAGATCCAATTTATATTTAATAATAGTAAAGCATGAATTCATGGATTATATGGTTTTTAGCAGGGATAGGACTGACCTCTTCAGCAATTTCACCAGCCTTGACATAGGATTTACGAACTCTGGCAATAAGGCCAGTTGCCACGTATGCATAGACACCACCAGCAAGGGCAATGAAGGGGACTATAGACAATGTCACCAGACTGATTTGCCACACCCTGACAAACCCAATAACAAAGCCTACCAGAAATCTGCTTATATAGTGCATAAAATTGCCAACCTGCATCATCCACAACCGCCATTTTAGTTGGTTAAAAAATGAGAGGGGAAAAGAGATCTGTGAAATGATAGTGTCGCTGCAAGGTGTTAGAAACTTAATTACAGTCCATTGTTTAATGTTTCATCCGGAATCTTTGTGGTCTATAATACAGAAATTTATGGAGGATTACTATATTGCAGTTATAGGCGAACATGTGACCCAGTGGTAGAATTACAAGGGTGTAACCTAAAAAGACTCTCTACATATTATGTGGTGTAAGAGCCTTATGCACGAGAGTTGTTTACGCACATTTTTTCCTATATTGCAGTTGAACTCAAGGTGTAAAAGACACATGATCAACTGAAGGAACAAACTGAATCAGTGTGGAAACAATGCATCTGACATCCCAAAATTAATTCTCTCATGAAAATGTTTGTGTTCCTTCAGTTCAGTTTATTCAAACACAGACATTTTTGGTTAAGACTTTAAAATGAAAACACCTGATAATTTAAGAGTCTGTTTGGTATCACTTTTATTTCTTGTTTTTTGTTTCTTGTTTATGAAAACCAAAAACAGGTCTTCAAATTTTTTGAAAACAACAAAAAAAAGGTTTTGAAAAGTTTTGGAAACAGAACTAGTTATATTTATTATAGATTGCACTTTCTTTAAGATTTCAGATTGCAAATTGCATAGAGATATGAAGACAATGATCAAATATACTTTGGGTTATTGTTTTATTTCTTATCTTTTTTTCTTTCTGCTGATGTTTTCAATGGTGAATTACGTTGCAATAGACACAACAAATGCTGCAGTTATGAAAAATATAGTGGTGTGGATATATTCCATTATTATGAAAATAAAAGCATAAACACACTTTTTTTTTTTCAGTTTTATGCTTCCAGTTTTGAGTGTTCAACCAAAGAAGTTTCAATTTTATGTTTTATGTTTTTGTTTTTTGTTTTTAAAATTTTTGGAAGTGATACCAAACACAACCTAAATAATTATTATCAAGTCATTTACTCATTTTCCTTTTTTTCCTGAATTACATCATTTGGCAGTGTAAGATAAGCATCTAGTTTGGACCTGCATTTCATTTGCCCCATTAATTGTTAATAACTGCATGTCATCATCCCACAAAATTGACAATAGAAAGATAGAAGCTTAGTGGTCCTCTAGACTTTTTTTTCATTATCACAATCACCAAACTTTTCATGCAGTTTTAATAAGCAAATGAGACTCCAAACCAAACAAACCCAACAGCTCAGCCGACTTATAAATGCCACATGCTTTCTTTTCTTTTCTCCAATTTTACCTTTCCATGTTTGATAGGAGACTCATAAATGCTAATAATGATGCTGATTATTTACTCCAAAAAACAGTTCCAGAGAAACAAAACAGGCGTCAGAACAATTCTCTGAGTCAGCCTGTAACCTACCACATAATAGTAATTAATTAACATTATTTTAACAATATCAGTGAAATACTAATTTAAAGGCCTTTATTGATACTATTTATGACACCTTTTATGAAAATAAATTAAACAAATAAAAAAGTACCCATCAATCCAAGGTGGAATTCAAAATTTGAATGAAAATGTGGAGCTTAATAAAATGGTGGACATGTGAAGGGACATTTCTCTTTGACTTTGTCAAAGAAAATTCAGATTATGCATGCAGTCTAAGAAATTAAACAAAATAAGAAAGAAAAGGACAAGATTGCCTTTCTAGTAAAAGGAGACGAGCAAAATCTCTTCAAGATTCAACACAGTATAAGCAAAATCAAACTGACAAAGAGTTTTTGGGATTATATATAATATATACATGCATACCTTCTCAGATAGAGCGTCTTGAACAACAATAATGTCACTTGTAATTGCAGAAATGACTTCTCCAGTGGATGCTTCAGTGTCAAATAAGCTTATGTCTTGATTCAACATGGATCTTAGATATGCCATCCTCATCTTTGCAGCCTGTCTTTCCCCAGTATACATCCAACATGCCACCTCTGCAAATCCACAACATCAATTATTCTAAAATTCTCTAAATCACATGTGAAAGGTTCAAATGCCTTCACGTGTAAAATTAGTGCAATAAACAATTGACTGATGCGATTAAAAAATTTGCTTCTCACCTATCCATGATGAAAACAGTATAGCCACACTGAGATACACAAAGTCCAATGAGTACTGCAAATTCAAAGGAACATTTAAACAAACAAGTCATAAACATTTAAAAAAAAAAAAAAAAAACCCAAATTTCATGTATAAAAATGTCCGAGAATTTAAGCAACAATATTGAAAAATCAAAAGACCCTTTTCAATTTTGAAGGGAAAAAAAAAGGCGTCCGCTTTGCCAAGGTTGAATCTTTACCTTTGCTACTTTATGGGAGGCTTGTTTGGGGAAGAGATAAGCCAAGCCAATGATGTTAATCAACTTGCCAAAGAAGATGAAGAACACAGGGACAGAAGCACCATGAACACAAGCACCAATAGATCCCAGAATCATTAACAAATAGTCATAACTATCAGCAAATGTAAACAATTTCAGTATTGGAACTCTGTCTTGCTTCTTCTTATTCTTCTTTGAATCCTCAACATCTTCATTTCCTGAAAAAGAACTCATCTTTGATCCTTGATTGAACTAATCAATGACAATCTCACTAGAAAGCTTCATATACACAACAAATATAATGTTTGATAGGAAAATGTGAAGGGGAAGAAGAAGCGATAGTAGTTTGATTTGGGTCATTAAGTGCAGCATTAAGAAGAGGCTGGGAGTTGTTGACTCGGTTAAAGGAGTGTATCCTGTGAGAGACAGTTGGGATTCATTATTGTTTTGTGTACAACTATCTCTCCTCCATTGTTGCCGAGAAATCTTTGAAATTTGAAATATCAAAAATGGGTAAAAAAAAAAAATAAACTTTTTTTCCCTTTTCTTCTCCTTTTTTTTGTCCTAAGATTTTGACGGTGACACCGTCTCTGTAACTAATTTGTATCAATGGTTGCATTAAATGCATTGAGAGGAGGTGGTTGAATCTGGGCTGCTCCACTCTCTCCTATGCAGTGAGTGAAGTTTCGGTGCCCACTTTTGCTGCCTATAATTGTTACAGCAAGAGAAACAAAAATGGATAGTGTGCTTTCTCATTATTTAATGGGTGCACACATCTTGTTCATGTTGGTTGATTATTTTATGTAAAAAATAAATTATTAATTAGGAGCTTCTGAGTTCTTGGACTATATGAAAATAAGAGAATTTTGAATGCAATATATATATAAGTTCATAGTTGAGAAATGTTAAGAGTGGAAACTTAAACAAGTAGATATTATGATTTAGGTAATGCACCGGATAAATTCATGGACCTGTACAATAGTCTACAAACTACTCATGTCAAAACAACAACACATAAACAATTTATATACGGATGTAGATAAGAATTGAACTCACGATTTTATAAAAGGACATACACTCTCAGTTTCTCTCAACTATTACACTATAAGTTGATTACTCCGCTAACTTATTTGGTTAAATGGTACTTTTAACATGGAAAATCTCGAGTTCAATTCCTAAACTTATATATGGATTCAATCCTCTGATTTACTCCTCTAAATAAAATATGCAATACAAGCTGGTATGTCTAAGTTAGCAAGTTATTGACACTTTGTTTTTTCCTCTCTGGTAGCTAGGCAAGTTATTGACACTACTCACACAAAACAAAAGTAATACTATTATGCAACCTATAGGGAAAGGCAAAAAGATTTCGCAATCAAAAGTTAAGAATTATGGCTTTGTCATGCACCAAACAAAGCGGCCTACGTTTATTTTATTATAATGATGTAATAGAGACAGAAATCAAACTCGTGTAATAATAAGTTGGGTTTTCTACTCTTCATTTATTAAGGAATATTGATTAATTTTTGTCAGAAAACTAAAACTCTCATATCCATCCGTAAAATTTAATTGATGTGGGTTACGAGATGAAATCCAACTTCAAAATAGTGCTGTGCAAATGAAACCACAAACCATACCAAAACCGAAACTGGACCGGTCGCTCTGGTTTGGTTCGGTTAATTAACTTATTTAGTCAAACGGTTTAAATAACCGTTTCTAACCGAGTTTCGGCGGTCCGGTCTACGGTTTGGGAAATTCATAACTACAGGTTAATCGGACTGGACCGAATAAATATATAATATTATAATTATTAATTATATAGTTTAATATTTAATATATATGTCTATTAATTTCTAATTTCTATTATTAATATTACTTATCAACCGTTGATTTGAATAGTTATGTATTCAATATTCCATTTCCACCATTAGATTAAACACTTAAAAAACATAACCTAAAACGTCCAAATCAAAATCTTATTCGTCTTCTGGATTTCATGTTTTCACTCACTCAATCGGTAACCCTAATTTCAACTCAAGTCTCAGAGAGACAGAGACTCAGCACACTTCGCAGCCCCGCGCCCCCATATGAGACTCACTCACTCAAAGTCTCAAACCTAGTTTATCGCAGCCCCACAGGAGTGCATGACTGCCGTCTTCAAGTCTTCCATCCGGATTGCCCTTCTCCAGTCTCCACACTCTTAAGCCCGTGTTTTGACTTCGAAGTTCTAAGTCTCCGACCTCTCCCTCTCCAGTGATCAGGTATGGTACTCTTAATCTCTTTTTGGTGTTGATTTCAAACCTTAGGCTTAGATTTGCTTAATTCTAATTTCAGAGTGCTTTGTTGGTCTTTGATTGGGTTTTTCGTAGGATTTTCGTCTTCGAGTCTTCCATCCGGATTGCCCTTCTACAGTCTCTACACTCTTAAGCCCGTGTTTTGACTTCTAAGTTTTGAGTCTCTGACCTCTCCCTCTCCAGCGATCAGGAATGGTACTCTTAATCTCTTGTTGGTGTTGATTTCGAACCTTAGGATATATGATACAATCTTTTTTATGATTTTCATGAATTGTTAAGTAAGGAAGGATTAGGGATATATTGTAGTTAGTAATAGTAAGTAATATTATAGTCAATTAGTTATATAGACTGCTGGATAAAAGGCAAGGATCATCATGTTGCATATTATTGATCATGTGCCTCATTATTGATATTGTTACAACAATTTTTTATAGCTGGAATGGAAAGAAAAAACTTCATTAGCAGGTTGCAAAGTGTAAAGTTAGAATTGCTTGTCCTAAATCCGCAACCGAATTGAAACCGATCCGGATAGTTCGGTTAACCGTAGTTAACGGTTTTGACGGTTTTGGTATGGTTTTGGATTCATAAAATACAAAACCGTACTTTCCGGATTGGTTATGGTTTGACCCTAATGGTCCGGTTAACTGGACCGTGAGCACCCCTACTTCAAAACACTCTAGGTCACTCTTAAGGGAAAAAATTGTACGGGCCTTGATCCAGAGCAAACAATACTTCAAGTGAATTAGATTAGACTTCATCTTATAAACCGGATCTCTATATTAGAAAAAGAATATACCAAAATCCAAAAAGATTGATCAGTAATAATGGAATGGGTTCCATTTTTTTGTGCTACTGGACCCATGATGGGAAATTGAACAAAATATATACTCCATATTCCGTCCAATTAATATAGATAAGGTCCAAAATTAATGGCACAACTAATACTGCCTCATCTAGTTCATAGACCGAGACAGCTAGCTAAAATTATCTAAATCTTATATAACAAAACATAATAAATAAGATTTATATTTTTTTCACAAAGAATAATTGACGAAAATCCCGGATACTTGGATTGTCCTATTCTTCCCAAGTACATTATAAATCGTTAGATTGAGAGTTGAACTTGGGTACTTGATAAGATTTATACTCACTTGATTAGTATTGTTTTAATTATTGAATAATAAAGTTTTTAGTTGTCTATCACGTAGATTGTTTTTAAGTAAGGCAGTTGGGAGATGGAGAGTGGACAAATGAGGAGTTATAGTATTTGA